>NW_026901771.1:4217214-5622953 GCF_033783945.1 Neopsephotus bourkii | reverse complement strand
CATTCCTAACTCGTTTTAAGCCGTTTTTACTATTTCGAACACATTTTTACCTCCTCCTATCCTGTTTCAAGCCTTGTTGGCTATTTCTAAACAATTTCTGGCCATTTCTAACCTAAATTTGCCCATTTCTAATTCGTTTTTACAAATTTGTAAATATTTGTAACCTAGTTTTACTTGCCTCTAAGCTGTTTGAAGACATGAATTGGCTATTTCTAAACATTTTCTGTCATTTCTATGCAATTTTGTTTTCTGTCTAAAGCTTTTGACGTCATTTTTGGCCATTTCCAACCCAGTTTTGACATTACGAAAACGTTTCAAGCCATTTTTGGCAATTTTTAACCCATTTTTGCATACCTCTATTCTTAGTTAACACTTCCTTGACTATTTGTAACCTTGTTTTGCGCATTTCTAACTCGTTTTGAGCCATTTTTACTATGTCTAACCCATTTTTACCTCCTCCTAACCTGTTTGAAGCCGTCTTGGCTATATCTAAACCCAGTCTTGGCCATTTCCAACCCAGTTTTGACATTACGAGAAAGTTTTAAGCCACCTCTCTTCTTTGTTAAGACTTCCTTGACTATATGTAACTGTGTTTTGCCCATTTCTAACTCGATTTAAGCCATTTTTGCGACTTCTACTCCATTTTTACCTCTTCCTCACCTGTTTGAAGCCTTCTTGACTCTTTGTAAACCCAGTCTTGGCCATTTCTAACCCAGATTTGCCCATTTTTAGAAAGTATTAGTGTGTTTCTTGCTCTTTCTAACCAATTTCTGACCATTTCTAACCCAATTTTGCTTGACTCTTAATTGACTTAAATTTTCAATGTTGGTAACCAATTTTTTCTTCCTTCTAAGTTGTTTCAAGACATGAATTGGATATTTCTAAACTTTTTTTGCCATTTCTATCCAATTTTCTCCTCTGTGTAAAACTTTCAAAGCCATTTTTGGCCATTTCCAACCCAGTTTTGACATTGCGAAAACATTTTAAGCCATTTTTGGCAATTTTTAACCCATTTTTGCATACCTCTATTCTGAGTTAACACTTCCTTGACTATTTGTAACCTTGTTTTGCTCATTTCTAACTCGTTTTGAGCCATTTTTACTATGTCTAACCCATTTTCACCTCCTCCTAACCTGTTTGAAGCCTTGTTGGCTATTTCTAAACCCACTCTTGGCCATTTCTAACCCAGTTTTGCCCATTTCTACAAAGTTGTAAGCCGTTTCTTGCTGTTTCTAACCAATTTCTGACCATTTCTAACCCAATTTTGCCCAGTTCTAATTCGGTTTTACATACTTTTAAAAGTTTGTAACCAATTTTTTTCTTCCTTCTAAGCTGTTTTAAGCCATGAATTGCCTATTTTTAAACTTTTTTGCAATTTCTATCCAATTTTGTCCTCTGTGTAAAACTTTTGACTCCGTTTTTGGCCATTTCTAACCCAGTTTTGACATTACCAAAACATTTAAAGCCATTTTTGGCAATTTTTAACCCATTTTTGCATACCTCTATTCTTTGTTAAGACTTCCTTGACTATTTGCAACCCTGTTTTGCACATTCCTAACTCGTTTTAAGCCGTTTTTACTATTTCGAACACATTTTTACCTCCTCCTATCCTGTTTCAAGCCTTGTTGGCTATTTCTAAACAATTTCTGGCCATTTCTAACCTAAATTTGCCCATTTCTAATTCGTTTTTACAAATCTGTAAATATTTGCAACCCATTTTTTCTTCCTTCTAAGCTGTTTGAAGCCATGAATTGGCTATTTCTAAACTTTTTTGCCATTTCTATCCAATTTTGTCCTCTGTGTAAAACTTTCAAAGCCATTTTTGGCCATTTCCAACCCAGTTTTGACATTCTAAAACATTTTAAGCCATTTCTGGCAAATTTTAACCCATCTTTGCATACATCTATTCTTTGTTAACACTTCCTTGACTATTTGTAACCCTCTTTTGCCCATTTCTAACTTGTTTTAAGCCATTTTTACTATTTCTAACCCATTTTTACCTCCTTCTAACCTGTTTGAAGCCATTGTTGGCTATTTCTAAACCCAGTCTTGGCCATTTCCAACCCAGTTTTGACATTACGAAAACCTTTTTGCATACCTCTCTTCTTTGTTAAGACTTCCTTGACTATATGTAACTGTGTTTTGCCCATTTCTAACTCGATTTAAGCCATTTTTGCGACTTCTACTCCATTTTTACCTCTTCCTCACCTGTTTGAAGCCTTCTTGACTCTTTGTAAACCCAGTCTTGGCCATTTCTAACCCAGATTTGCCCATTTTTAGAAAGTATTAGTGTGTTTCTTGCTCTTTCTAACCAATTTCTGACCATTTCTAACCGAATTTTGCTCATTTCTAATTCGTTTTTACATATTTTTCAATGTTGGTAACCAATTTTTTCTTCCTTCTAAGTTGTTTCAAGAAATGAATTGGCTATTTATAAACATTTTCTGTCATTTCTATGCAATTTTGTTTTCTGTCTAAAGCTTTTGACGTCATTTTTGGCCATTTCCAACCCAGTTTTGACATTACGAAAACGTTTCAAGCCATTTTTGGCAATTTTTAACCCATTTTTGCATACCTCTATTCTTAGTTAACACTTCCTTGACTATTTGTAACCTTGTTTTGCGCATTTCTAACTCGTTTTGAGCCATTTTTACTATGTCTAACCCATTTTCACCTCCTCCTAACCTGTTTGAAGCCTTGTTGGCTATTTCTAAACCCACTCTTGGCCATTTCTAACCCAGTTTTGCCCATTTCTACAAAGTTGTAAGCCGTTTCTTGCTGTTTCTAACCAATTTCTGACCATTTCTAACCCAATTTTGCCCAGTTCTAATTCGGTTTTACATACTTTTAAAAGTTTGTAACCAATTTTTTTCTTCCTTCTAAGCTGTTTTAAGCCATGAATTGCCTATTTTTAAACTTTTTTGCAATTTCTATCCAATTTTGTCCTCTGTGTAAAACTTTTGACTCCGTTTTTGGCCATTTCTAACCCAGTTTTGACATTACCAAAACATTTAAAGCCATTTTTGGCAATTTTTAACCCATTTTTGCATACCTCTATTCTTTGTTAAGACTTCCTTGACTATTTGTAACCCTGTTTTGCACATTCCTAACTCGTTTTAAGCCGTTTTTACTATTTCGAACACATTTTTACCTCCTCCTATCCTGTTTCAAGCCTTGTTGGCTATTTCTAAACAATTTCTGGCCATTTCTAACCTAAATTTGCCCATTTCTAATTCGTTTTTACAAATCTGTAAATATTTGTAACCTAGTTTTACTTGCCTCTAAGCTGTTTGAAGACATGAATTGGCTATTTCTAAACATTTTCTGTCATTTCTATGCAATTTTGTTTTCTGTCTAAAGCTTTTGACGTCATTTTTGGCCATTTCCAACCCATTTTGAACATGCAAAATGATTTCTACAGCCAACCTGCCTGTTACAGGGAAAAAAATCCTCTCTGTTTTTCATCTTGTCATCAAATATCTCCTTGTTCTTTCCTCTGAAAACTGAGGCTCTCTCTTAAGAACATGCAGACTTTCAGATCTCCCTTCTTCTTAGCAACATACAAGCTCTGTTGGTCCCAAACTTTCAATGAGTGTTCTCTTTGCATAAGAATCCTCCCAGGTGCATCATTATTCCTGTCTGCCGGCTCTCAGCCATTTCTCTTCTGAGACAGCATGGCCAGTCCTGCATTTTTTTGCAGCTGATGTTCCAGCACTGAAAACATGGGATCAATCCGCACACCAACCCATTACCATGCTGCAAAGCTGTCTCCAAAGTCCCAGTCCTCTCTGCTTCACAGGGCGGCTCTCACAGTAACACAGCAGTACTGCAGCAGTCTCTATCTTCCCTGTTGCCTCCTCAAGTTTTGCAGTTCTTATTTAAGCCTTCCATTCATACGCCCCACGCTTGGTGTTAATGTTCTGTGCCTTCAAAAACTTACATGTATAAACAAAGGATGTCATTACTACTCCTCCAGTTTGGGGAGGGATATAAAAATGAGTGGCTTTTTAAGGGCATTCCTGTTGAAAAAAAAAGTGTTTTGTCTTCAGTAAATCCATCTATTAGTCTTTTCCATTATAACCAATAAATCAGCTCCCTCTTTATATGGTGATGTTGGCTCAGCTGTGATTTTTTGATGGCAAAATTCATTACTCAATTGTCTCACCGCTTCCTTTCTAAGTTCAAAAACATCCATTAGCACCACTATGTGAAGCCCCATTAATCTGCTTTCGTTATAATAATGTTCTTACTCGTTCTTAGCGTCTTTATTGCATCCCACTCATCCTTGTTGTCTCATAGGAGCTTTTAATTAATGCACTAGGAACTGATAGAAAGAACCAGCACTTTAAGATCTACCTTTTTTGGTTACTGGACAGAAATCAACCAAATTCACTCAGGTGACCCTGTTCTAGAATGGGGAGAGTTGGCACATGATCCAGGCTAGATGCTTTTGGAGCTGCCTGGTTTCTGCAGGATAAGATACAGTCAAAATAATCTTTTACTAGCTCCAATTACTTGTTTGGTTTTGTTCTATTACTGTGTACTGCAAAATGCTTTTCAAAATGGGAAGGATCTATCCATCCAATGCTGGGTTTGGACTTTGATTTGCCTCATAATGCAAATCAATGAAATATAACCTGCAGCAAAAGAAACTCCTGAAGAAGGGTTCCAAACTAAGGTGAGGATGACTTCTCAGTTACCGAAGACATGGAAAGTGATGTCTTACTCCCCTCCTTTACCCATGAACTTGAACTCTGCCTTACCACTTGAATCCATTCCATGAGAAAAGAAATACGGTGCAAAGCTACACTGATTTAGCACTCTTTTTCTATTTCCCAGCCTTTTAGCTTCTTCCTGCCTGTAAGACTTGAGGAAACAAATGCTGTTTCTACAGCAGACACATACAGTGACTCAGAGACAGGCTACAACAGTTGTAAGGCCCCTGGGCCTTGAGTAAAAATACATGTTTCTTAGTCCTACATCCAGCAGATGCCTCTGGGGAAGCCCTTTCACTGGCTCCTTTCTGCTTCCTGTTTGAGCTGCCAGTGCCACTGACAAGTGGTTTTACAGGTTCCTGTTCCCTTACAGTGCCAAGTGTGACAGGTCACCACCAGGGTCTCTGGGTGCTATGGCAGCACAGCTGAGCTCAAAGGCTCTCGAAAGCAGAGGGCTGCTGCTGTCCTAAAGATCCTCCCTACGGATAGAGAAGGCTTTGCTGCTCCATGTGTAGCATACTGTGATCTCCTCCAACACACTACTTGTTAGGGAACACTGTTTGCATCAGTCTGTATGGGGCTCAACTCAGCCACCCTTATCCGAGGGTGTGAAACCCTCATGTATAGCTCAAGCAACTGGGAAGGAGTCTCACAAGAGCCAAAACCAGGATGCCTGGAAGCGAGGGTTTGGAGCTGGCTGCTGGCAATTTGGCTGTGTCTGTCCTACGTGGGAATGCCTTTCCATGGCATGCATTTGGATGAGGGAGTGAGTGTGGCTCCACTGGAGAGAGCTAGAGCAATACATCATATGAAAATGGTTTGCCTTGTCCGTCCAACATGTTAGTATAAGATAGAAGAAACAACAAATGGGAAATACTAAATTCCCTTCCTTTGTTCCCCATAAAAGGACAAATAAAGTTGGTGAACAATGGTTTTCTGGACCCCTCTAATGAAATCAGCGCTTCTCCTTAAACACTGCTAGTCAATGGAAAACTGGCATGTTTACTTCTTTCCAGGAGACCAAATGGAGAACTGCCTAGAAAAAAAACAGGCAAACAAAGGGATATGTTGTGAGCTGATATCTCTGACAAGTCAGAGGGAAGAAAAAGAAAGATTGAACACAGATTATAGAATTTATCATTAAAACAAGAAACCCCAAACCCAAGAACTTTGCATGAGACTTCAAAGGAAAAGAAGGAAAGGGGAGGGAAAAGGGGGGAACAGAAAGAAAAGAAAATCTGTCAAGAATTTGCTCACTGCATCTAAAATGCCTCAGTGAGCAGAGATACAGAAACAAGCTAATTACTGTCTTTCTTTTACTCTGCCCGGTCTGAACTCCACACACTATGTTTTCCACAGTTATTAATAAAGGAACACTTTTATCTCCGCCTTATTAAGATTTCTGGGGGTTGGAGTATAGTATCTGACAGATACCATATGGGATAGGGTGGAAACAGAAGGGAGTGAAGGGAAGGAAGATAGAAGCAAAGAAATAACTAAGAAATCCCTCCGTAGTTCCTAGGATAGATATCCAAACTACCGGATTCAATATAATTGGATATATTCAATTATATATGCATATTATTAATATGTAAACATATAAATTATATATAAAATATATATTATATATGAATATATATTCTATTGAATTTTATATATGTAACAATATAACTGGAGTGATTTCTGCTCCGCTATACTCTGAGACTCAAGGAATGGGACATGGAGCCTGGTGCAGAGAAAGGGTCATCTCCAAGCATCTCAGAACAGTAAGGTCCAAGCCCTGAAAAGCCAGGGAAGCTGTGAGACAGACATGAGAGGTATGGGCAGAGATGTGTGGCAAACCCAGGAATGCAGGCAGAGGTGCCACACTGGCAGAGCTGGTGTGGAGAGCGCTAAGCTGGATGCCAGTCAAAACAGAGAGCCTCTGTTTTGAAGGGGCTTCCTATGGCTCACAACTACCTGATATCCAACTCTAGCCTTTGATTTCAGCTCCCTGCTTCCATAAACATTGCACGCTGGAGTTAGAAAAACAACAGAAATTCTTACAGCGCAACCCCCATCCCCTTTGGGTACTGAATATTTTCCAAGTTTGGAAAAGCAGCTAAAACCAGATGCTTTTTTGAATAAGTCAAGGAAGATGGCAAGAGCCAGGAGGCACAGACAGAGGTCACCACCTCACTGCCTGAATTCTGCCCGTACTACGCATAGCCAGTTTAAACCCTTGCATAACCCTTCACAAACATTAAATCACTATCTTTTCATAGTACCATTGTCTGCCTCACATGTAACCTTCACATCTTGTCTTACCAACACTGCAGATCAAGCCACACCAGAGATACCAGACACTTGCTGTCCTTAGGTGCAGACTCCTAGACCTAGCCAACAACTGCTCATATCAAGACAAATCCTTTTTCTTATCATCCATGAGCCACTGACCAAACACTACAGTGAGGAGAGATCCAGGATCTGCCAAGCATTTCTACCTGTAGTTTTAAGTTAAATACTCAAACTCCATCCAGATTATACATCCTCTTCAGTAAATGGACCTCCATAAAATACTGTATATTCCCCCAGATAACGGAATTTCTACATACACCATTCAGCAGTCAAGAGCTCTGAAGCTAAAAGCCACTGCTTGTTCAAATCAAACCCTCATCCCTGGAAGTTTCACCACTACACTCACCCACAGCCAAGAGCCAGTAATGCTCTGCTGTTCACCTTGGTGGATATTCCAACATCTTTGAAGTAATTCTTCATTACAGAGCAGAGCTTACCAAGCACTGCTCTGCACAGAAGCAAAAAATGCACACCTGAACAAAATCTGCCCTTCCTTTGGGGCAGTATGGGCTTTTGAGAAGTGTTTTGTGGTCTGCCTAAAGATCTTTGCATTAGTCAATCAGTTTTCTTTTCCTGTGGATCTTTCTAAATTAAAGATATTGCATGATTTAAAGAGACCAGACTTGATGATGCAGCTGGTCCCATCAAATCTGTTGCAATCAGTGGGCTTCAGCTCTGATCCTGCCAATCTGCTCTGTAGCTGCAGGGGAGCCACAGACAGGACCTGTCCTAGGGCAAATCCCTAGGCAGAGGCACTCACCCTTGCACTGTACTGCATCTCTCCTCCTTGTCCTGCCAGAAGAATGTTGGCTTGATGAGAGAAAAGGGCTGATCAGTGCAAAAAAGGGAGTTATCAGAGCATTTTACTGGCATGCCAATGTTGTGTTGCAGTCTAGTTCATAAGATGCCAGACAGGAAGCTGCCATAATTTAAACATCTCTTGCTCTCCTGTTAGGGGATGCTCAGGGGACTCCTTAGAAGCACTACTCCAAAATGGGCTGGCTTCTTCCTCCAGTTAGACCAGTTTGTAGCTTATGGCCCTGAACCAACAGCAAAGACAGGAGAGAATCTGCTGCTCCTGAAGTTGTTTTCTTTTATAGCAAGCTGTGGAAGCATACCAAAACCAATAAACCACACTCCAAGTGTCAAGAGCAAGCACCCCTCTATCTTCCCATACTCATGAACCTCCTCACACTGATTCTCCAGTGTTACAGGGGAACACCATAGTTTTCCAAAACAATATTAAGAATATCTGGAATATGACCAGGACAGGAATCTATGTAAAAGAAAATCTCCTTCCTAAGCATCCTGAAAAACCACTGTTTATAGTCCCTTCAGATTATGAGGGGCTAATAGGTGGCAGAACACCTCTTTCCAGAGTACAGAGCAATCACTGCTCTTAAGTAAACCAAGAGTTAATGATTCTGCTGATTTACAACCTATTTTCCACTAATACATCTAGCAGTGAATTCTCAAGAGGCTTTCAGCATACGCAAATCTGGAATACAGGACAGTGATAAATCTATGTTTAGCTAGAGGATGCTAAAACAAATGATAGGTACGAGCCAAAATTTCAAATCTGGGTTAATTTGTTGATGCCTTGTAACTCAAAAAAAACCTACTTTGACTAATTTTCTTTGAGCTACATGGAAAGAAAATATCTTTTTTGCTTTCAAAGTAAACCCAATAGGGATCAGGGCACATCAATTGTGCTAATGGAACCTGGTTGCAGCCTTAATTATTATTATCTCTTTGTGATAGATTAGCCATTTACCCAGATTATATAGACATGGTGAGATTTGATTAGATAGCCCAGGCTCCATATGCCTTTTCTATCTCCCTATGCAATATAGCAGTCGACTAACTGAATCCTTATTTGTGCTCCTGGCAAGAAGATATCTTAGTACCTTTACTTTAAGTTCTGTTTCAAGGAAAAATGATGAAGGTTCAAGAAGAGGAGGTAGTAAAAGAGGTATTTAGAATTGAGTTACCCTGATTTCAAAGGCCTAACAGTTGTGGGATGTAGGACCATACAATACTCTTCAAGGTCAGCCGTTATTTTCACAGCAAGTGAGCAGAGGTGAAAAGAAATACCCACAAGTACAAAAGAGATGCTCCAGGTCCCCTACAAGGGTCCATCTGCTGCCAGACTCCTACAAGAAAATGTGGCTGCTTCAGTTTGCAAGCTGTACAGGATAAAATCTCTTTGTGCGAACAAACCCTGGGATTAAAGGAACAAGCCTGGATAAACCTCGTGGGATTTCAAATGTGTTTAACAAGGTACAGCCAAGTTTTCCTAACTGAAAGGGCAAAAGAAGAAAATCTCTGTGTCCCTGTTGGGCTTGCAAGGTTACCTCAACTCCCCCCATCAGGCTTTAACATCATGGGATGAGATAGCAGGTAGGTAAGAGAAGCAGCAAAGTTTTCTTCCTTCATAATAAGCTTCAGCTTGGAAAGTTGTAAAGCAGCAAGGATGGAAACATTGCAGAGATTTGGACTGGATACCCCTATGCAATGGGCTACTTCACAATCATCCTGGCTAGCAAATTATTTAAACAAATGTTCTGTTCTGAAGCATTAGAAATTTCAGGACATTTTTAAGAGAGGACTTCTCCTCCAGAGACTTTGTCCAACAGTACCTCTTCCTATCCCATTCTGTATTGAACTGCAAACCTGCATATAGCCTCACACAGAGAAAGCTGCATTCTGAATGTTCTCTACCAGAAGAGGCTGTAATGCAATTTGGCATCAAAGGCTGGGGAGGAATATAAATCCCTTCGTGGCATTTTCCAGGTCCTGATTCTGCTCTGAATCTCCTTCAACAAAAAATCAGGAGTAGTAAAGAGCAAGGACAGCACATGTCACTTCCCCATTCCCAAAACCCCTGACAACACCAAGAGCAACGGTGCTTCATGTTTTGATGTTCACCATGCTAACGAAAGCCACAAGAATCTGGCCACACAGAATAGCTTTTATAGACAAAAACACCCACACATGCTTTTAGCCAGAAGCTTCTCCAGGGTTTCCCATTGGAAATTCTGGCTAACAAGTTTCTTCAGGCGCATGCTGCTAACTCTCATGGGTTCTCCTGTTTGCCTCTTATTCACCCCATGTTTTGCTTCATCATGTGCTTAAAGGAACCAAAGTCCTTTCCCCAGGTACTTCACAGAGAGAAATAAACTTAAGCAGGTTATCTCTGAGGAAAAATTGTCAAATGTTTGGAAAAATGCTTAAAAGAAGCACTTGTTCAGCTCTTCAAGCTGCTCTGAAAAACGTAAGTACTAAGGACACCTGGAGAAAGGTTCGAAAAGCAAGTTACACTGACATCGCTCTTGCTTGCTCTTCCAGGACTCCCACATTTGATGTTACACTGAGCTCTGTACCTGAGTTGCCTTGCTCCCTCTGTCCTGCCTCATTCTACCACTTGCACATACACCTGTCAGCTTAATTCTTTCAAAGAAGACAAAGAACAACATGGTTCCTTCTCCTGTAATAATGAAAAGCTGCACGAGGAGCCGGAGCAATGCATACAGTGACCTCCCTTACCCTCTCTCCCAAATGCCTCCAGTGTGCTGAGTGAGGGGCTGGCACCTGCTCACTAGATTAAAGTGCTCCTGAGATTGCTATTTCCCCCCCTTCTCTTTTCCTTTTATTTCCCTCAATAGGTTGGGTGGAGCTCTGTTTTCTTTCTTTTCCCTCTTTGGGGCTTGTTGGTATATATTTGCCCATTCTGAAAGCTGTGAGTCACACTTTGATTTACGGCCTGTCCCAGGAGAGACAGGAGACCCTAATGAAAGGGCAAGCTGCAAGGGCAATTAATACCTACCAGACATTCAACTGTACTATTAGTGAGCAATATGTGTGTACGTCTATGCATAAGCACTGTCAGCTGGAGATGAACAGAGATGATATCCACTTCAGTATGGCACTGAGCACCCTGTTAACCCACAGCCATAGCTACTGACAAAGGAGGTTTTAGAAACAAACCTGGAAGGGATCTGGGGTCATGGTGGGATGAGGTAACTGCAGGGAGCCAGGGACTGGGTTGCTAGTGAGGGACACAGGAGGGAGGCTGGCACAGTGCATTGACTGGGGATGCTGCGGTGGAGAGAAGTCAGGAGGGTGATGGATCACCCCTGCTTAAAACAAACAAAAACCAGGCAGCTTGCCAGGAATGGCTTAGGCCAGTTTCATTAAAACTCTTCATTCATCATGCTGAAATGAGGCGGTGTTTGTTATTGCAGCGATGCTGCGCTGGTGCAGTAGCTATTATGAGAGTGGGTGGCAATACAGGGAGGGGGTAGTGGGAGGAGATGGAAGGGTAATGAAGGATGGAGGCGACTGGGAGGAGACAGGGCTCAAGTATCACCATCCACTGAAGGGACTAAAAATCACCCTCAACCTCCTGCATAGAACTGGGCTGATAAGGATTCACACCCATCCAGCCAAATCCCCAGGATGAGAGAGGATTCCCTATTTCCAGGTGTATTTATTCCCCTCATTAGGCCAAATAACAGCACCACAACACACTGGGGGCCTTGCTGTGGTGTCAGGCTCAGCTGTGGCTATGAATCCACTTAATGTCACCTCAGGAAATCCTAACAGCATGATGCTCAGATAAAAGCAGAGAACCTGCTTGGAGGGGGGCTGGATAGATCTCTTTAGGTTTTTTCCATCTCAGTAGTCCATGTTAGGTCCCACTGTCACTGCCCATCTGCAGGGGTGGAAACTGCCTCTGCATAGCTGGGACTCCCTCACTCTTGTGTTTGCTTCCATTTTCCACATCTCCCAGGAGGCTCTGGGGACAACACTGTTAACATGAAGTGCTCCACCATGCCCTATCATGAACTAATGAGGGCACAATGCTACCTGCCTAATGGCTTTGTGAGTGGCCTTAATATCAGAATCAAACCTCCTCAGAAGGTATAGTCTTCCTGCCCACCCGTGTCCAAAGAAACCTTCCTCTGGCCTTTTTCATCAGGCTCCCAATCGGTGACCCATGTGCCCTGCAGTTGCACAGCTAGCATTGAGGCCAGCCTTTGATTTTAAAGCCTGGTGACTGCAATTCTTCCAGAAGAATCAGGCTACACATAAGTGTACCTATTAAATGGCATTCATGTTGGCCTGTTCACAGGGATTGCTGCTGTGCAATGTCTATGTGCTTGTACGTGTGAGAAAGGGTGAGAGAAGGTTGTAGTTTATTTTGTTGTGATGTGTTTTATTGAGCAGCAAGAGGCACTGATTGTATGCTGATAATGGAAACCCAGGAGCATGACCATCTAAGGGTTGACACGGAGGAAAGAACAGTGTGTGTGTGTGTGTCTGTGACAGGATACTTTTATACTGTTGACTTATGTACCCAACAGAAGGAAGATTTGGGGTTTTTGCATGTGAGTTCGGTTAAGCTGTGCCATCAGCCTGGCTTGAAATCACAGACCTAGGGTTCCCTGGTCAGATTTCCTACTAGGGGTAAGAGTTGATACTCATTTCCACAGTGGGCTACTCTTCCAAGAGAAAGAGCTTTTTATGTATGACTGAAACCACAAGCAATCCCAACAGTAAGAAAGCTGACTCTGGAGAGACATTTGAAACACAGAAACAGGTACTTACAGGGCCCTCAAAGGGAAACTTAGCATCCCTCTCTGCCACAGTGTTGGAGGCAGGCTGGTAAGCATTGTAATGCTCACCCTCCTTGCATCCCAGTTGTGGAAACAGATATAACCTCATCATGAGAGTAAGAGATAAGGGTACACTAGTTACAACTGTCAGCTGAGAAAACACAATATCCCCAGTCCGTCTTGCTTGCAGCTAAGAGGCGGTTTTGCTATGTTCTCTGCTGTCATGAGGCACAGGCTACAAACCAGGGTTTTCACTGGCTGTTCTTTCAAGTATCTACTTGCAGCAACAGCAGCTGCATGATGGTAATGAATATTGGCCCAAGATTTGTGAAAGGCACATTTTCTGGCATCAAATTCAAACGGAACAGAAATGGCATGTTTTGCAGGAAAATATCAATTCTGCTGAAATCTTCAAGAAAAAATTTCATGACAGCATCTCATTTGGATAAGGCTGAAAAAAAGAAGTTGCTTTTTGCATTCTATGAATATAACACAAAGGGGAAGTTAAATGCTTCTGTAAGGTTGAAGCGAAACATTTTTAGACTCTTCATGAAAGCATTCAATATTATAACTTTCCCCACCATCATTTCTCAGGTCAGGTGACATAAATTTGAAAATCAGAGATTTTCCAGAGATGAAAAACTGGTTTTCAATAACTCAGAATGTTCCTAAGGATACATTTTTTTAAGATATTTTTACAAATTTCCATCTAGTTTTCAGTCATCAGAGGAATAAATGCCTTCTCCCCAGCAATGAAGATGGCATGTCTTCAGTGGAGACAACCCCAAACCTGATCTAACAGTTTTGCAAACCAAATGGCCAGGTAGCTACCAACATTCGTATTGCTCATAGAATCATAGAATGGTTTGCATTGGAAAGGACCTTAATATCATTCAGTTCCAATCTCCTCCCATGTGCAGGGACGCCTCCCACTAGACCATGTCGCCCAAGGCTCTGTCCAACCTGGCCTTGAACATGGCCAGGGATGGAGCATTTACCACGTTGGGCTGCCTGTGTCAGTGCCTCACCACCCTCACAGTAAAGAACTTCTTCCTTACATCTAACCTGAACTTCCCCTGTTTCAGTTTGAACCCATCACCCCTTGTCCTATCACTACAGTCCCTGATGAAGGGTCCCTCTCCAGCATCCTTGTAGGCCCCCTTCAGATACTGGAAGCTTCTCTGAGGTTTCCAGCAGCTTCTCCTCCAGGCTGAACAGCCCCAACTTTCTTAGCCTGTCTTCGTACCTTTACACAGCTATGTCTGTTATTTGGTGACAGTTCAATTTAGTCTATAGATAGTTTAGATTTGCCTGCAGAAACTACACATCATAACCCTGAACAGGATTTGACTCCGTGTCAGAACCAGGGACAGGACTTAAGCCTCACACCCCAACATCTCCAATTGCCTGTTCTTCCAGACAAAGAATACTAATCTGTTTCCCAGCCTACAAGTACAGGACTGGTTTTCCAACATCCACCTTGCTTTAGCTGACTAGTAACTCACCCACTAATAACTTTTCCTAATGCTTGACCTGAATATTGTCTGTACTTCCCCTGTTTTCTTCTGAGAATAATAGATCTCTCCCATCTGCAACATGTTCTTTCCTGTATCAGCAGGCAGACCCCACAGCTTCAATGACATTACACCAAGGCCCACTCATGCCTGGCTCTCTCAGCCTTTCCCTCAGAGGTTTTCCTGTGCATGAAGAATGTGTCTGGTTTTCTCTGCTTTAATGGTGCACAGGGGTGCTCTCCCTGCTTCTCCAATGTTTGCCTGGCACAGCTGTGCCTCAGGAAACTGGATTTAAAGGGAATGATATTTGCCCATTTACATCGATTGTGGGACTGAAAGGTTCTAACAAACCCTATTCTAAAATCAATTTTTCTGACTTAAAGGGCCCCTGCTGTATTCGGGTAACGAGAGTAAAATATTGCATTTCACCAAAATCCTATTACACTGTCATGAATATCCCATCACACTGTCAAGAACCAGGCGGTGGTTCTCTATGGTATCTTCTTTATTGATGGACAAACATCCTGCTTAAAGGTTCAGTCTGAACAAGGTCTCAGGAGGGCCAGATCCTTCCCTACAGTACACTGAAGCCCAGCGGCTCCTCCTTAAGCAGCACCCACCCTCTGCCACTGCGATCCCTCTCTATACTGCACTGAGTGGGCAACTGAAGATGCTCATCATCTTTTAAGAGGTGTCTACCGACCTGGAGGACTGGGCTCTGAGCTCTGAAACCTCAGAAGAGGGATGTGACATGTGTGGCTTCTTTCCTGCAGAGGCACTGTCCACATTAAGGAAGCAGGGTGGCAACATTTTCTCTTAAGTGCCAGCTCTTTGGGTACTTTTGGGCCACCACGTCATTTTGCTCCATGTCCTCAATCTGGTGACTCAGTAACTCTGATTTAACATTTAGTGTAAGACCCCAAGACATACAAAGAGATGCCAATCCTAAGAGGTATGCATCTTTCCTCCCCATCCTTTCTTGATTTCTTACAAACACAAAATCAAGGCTCATACATTTCAGCTTGCCCAGAATGTGAAAAGTGAAAAACAGAAGTAAAATCTGAACCAAAACTTCTGAAAAGTTGTAGAGAATAAAAACTCTTGAGCCCGAATCCAGGAATAAATTTTACAGCTGGCACCTGTTTGTCTTCATTACAACTGGAATGCAAAGCTCTGATTACACCATAAGCTTTAAGACACTTGAAAGCTAGCTGTGGATCAAACTTTTTCAGATGAAGCCATTTTCTCCCCATTCAAATTAGTCCCTACTTTCTCCAGATGGTCTCTCTCCTGTCACTTTTCTAAGTTAATATAAGTGTGTAAAGGAATCCTTCTGAGTTGTCTTCTCACCTTTCATTTTAAGGCTACTGTGATTTCCTGCACTCTTCTCACAAGGAACTGGGAAGGTAGGGCCCTGCAACAGGGCCTCCTTTGTTAAAAACACAAACTAACACCCAAGAAATTCCATTTGAACGTAGGAAAACAGTTTTTAACTATGAGGGCAGCCAAGCACTGGAACAGGATGCCCAGACACATTGTGAAGTCTCCATCTGTGGAGGTACTCGAAACCCAATTGAACATAGTCCTGAGCAATCTGCTCCAGCAGGCCCTGCTTGAGCAATGGGGTCATATTAGATGGTCTCAAGAGATCCCTTCCAAACCCAATTGTTTCGTAATTCATTCATCACCTCAGGGCTCTGTTTTACTAAAACTGGGGATTATGAGGCAGTTTTCACAAGAAGTTCTGGAATACAGAAAATCTTTACAATGAAAGGATCCGCCCTGCAAAATTCATTAAAAAGGAAGAGAAAACAAGAAAACACCCACTAAACAAATACACTGAAAATACGATAGGCACAAGTATGCTAATGCAAGGAATTGCTAGAGCTACATGGCACAGCCTTCATCTTATTCCCTAAATAACAAGATATATTACGCCACTCACTTTTCTTCATAACTTATGCAGCACACAGAATGAGAGGCAAGGCTCCTTGACTCCATGACCTATCTGTACCATATCAAATCTTAATATTTTCCTACTGCAGACTGATCTTCCTTCTTCCTTCCTCCTTTCCTTCTCCTGCCTTTTTTTCCTTCTTTTACCTCCTTTCTTTTCTCTTTCTCACTTCCATTTTCTTTCTTTAAAAACCAAACCAAAAAGACTAACAACAAACCCACAATTGAAATGCTGATAAAAAGAATAATTTGACTTCTTTGGGGCCTACAGTTGAGATTTCCAAGGCTTCCTGAAACAAAAAGCCCTCTTTGACTCTATGGGCCAGAGTAGAAGGAGCTGCTTTCCTGCTTCCTACCCACATATAAACCTGGTCTTTGGGGGAGTGATGCTCCAACCTTCTTTGCCATTTACTGATGTTTTCGTGTGTGCTGTGAGTATTAGCACATCTGTGGGGAGAGGTGATTGTGCTAAGACCACACCTGAAGCAGACCAACTACTTTTCTTCTTGGAAAGGTGTTACACCACACAGTAACAGCCTGAATAGCCTGAAACATGGAGAAGTGGCTGTGACTCACCAATATCCCTCTGATATTCAAATAATAATAATGGACTATTATCCTAGAAGCAGTGCCAACTGCCCCCATGCAGACACTTTCCGCTCACTTGCTTCTCAACAAACATGGGTTTCCATGTTTCCATGACAAATAAGCACAGATGTGGTTTCTGTTCCTGACATCCTGACACACAGAGCATCCTGGGCCACACTCCCAAACCTCCTGAAGGGCTTCCACAAATCTTTCAGGAGTGGTAAGGAAAGGAAAGAACAACCCATGGCTGTCATTTGTGGCAGGTAACCAGCAACCTGAGAGTTGCTCCATACAGAACAGGGGGACTGATGGATGCTGCCACTCTATCTGCTAAGCTGTTAATTTGTTCTGCTCACTGCCATCACATGGGATACCCCCCTGCTCCACGGCCAGACCCACCACGCTCAGTGGGGTCGATGCACTAAACTACAACCACCAAGTTCATATGAAGGGGGCTTCATCTACAATTGGCTGGAGCTGGGAGGGAAGAGAGGAGGAACACAGCAAGCAGCGTGCTGGTAACAGATAACCTGGGCTTGCTGGCCCCGCTGTTGCTGCCTGCCCTTAGCAGAGGAGATGAGCATGTTATCTTCCAGCTGCACACACCCAGCAGCCGCTTACAGTGATCCAAAGGGAGATTTAGGTGCACGCATGTGGATGTAAAATACTCCCCGTCTTTTCAGAATGTTAAATCCAATGAATTTATCTGCTCTCAAGAAGACAAATAAAAGGGGAGGAATTAAGTGTGCTGCTACACATTTCCCTCTTGAAGATGTCCTGCTTGTGGTCAGGGGGCTGCACAGGGCTGTTCTCAGATGGCTTTTTTTCAGTGCAGATAACAAAATGCATCTTCCAAGGCTTTATTTTTCACAAAGAAAGAAAAGAGAGATGGGATTCTTCTTGGATGTAAGACCCCTTTGACCCTATCCTGGGTGCAAATATGCCTGTGTCTCTCTCAGTTTTCCTTTTTCTTCACTCAGTACAATATTGGCTTCTCAGAGCATCAAGCACCACCACAAAACCCATAGACTCCTGTCTCCTCCAGCACAGACATGCTGGCCTCCAGAGCCCAGAACAGTTCACAGCTCTACTGACCCACACCGCATGGATCCAACATAGAGCACTATAACATCTTTATTTCTTCCCCTTTCTCCCTCATACATTCAACCCGCTATAAACACCCAGCCTCAAAAGGCACAAAAGCATAGGATATTTTGCTTGAATGCAGAGCCCTCTCTCCACACTCCTCCCTTCTCTGAAGCATCACCTAAAAAGGCAGGAAACATCCCAGCTCCTCACCTCTTGCTTCCTGCTTCCATTACATCATGGACTGCAAGGATATGGCTTCTAATAACCTATATAACATCTGCTGTAAACTAAAAAAGCAGCAAGAAGCATCACGCATTGCTGGCTTTTAGACAGAACTTATCTTCAAATAAAACAGACAATGTTCCTGTGTGCTCATTTAGGGGCTTTTGTTTCATGGCTGATTATTTAATTTCAAGTGCCCTGAGTGTCTTCAGCATTCACCACAAATGAATGAAGATGCAGCTCCTGTGTGTCAGGAATATACAAGCTCAATTCAACTGGATACAATGGCTGAAGGTCATGAACAAGCAGGAGGATAAGCAGAAGCACGAGTGGGTGGTTAAAGACACATCATTATTACTCAGCAAGGCCTGGACATAAAACAATGGCGTCTGTCCAGTTTGTTTTGGAGGGGCTTTGTTAGCTCTTTCTCTTCCCATAGGCAAAAGAGGAAGGAAGAGTTTACCCGGTTGATCTGACTGAGGCTTGGCAAGTTGTTCCTTAAACAAGCTTGCGGATGGTGCAGCAGGAGGCAAAAGTTAAGGAGAACATCCTGGCTGTCACACAGTACCCTGAGGCATCCAAGGTCTGAGCTCAATTGCCTTTGTCTCTCCCTACCATCCAGGGACAGAGAAAGGACAAGCCAGAGCACAGACAGGCTAACCCCATTATTCACTGCAAAATCGGGTGCTGCAGAGAGGTAAAGACTGAGTGAAGGTAGCAGGATTTGCAAACAGAGGGGAAGGGGCTGGAGTTGAAGCTACACAATCTGCTTTGGTGTAGCTGTCATAATTCATACATGACAATAGAAACGCTTCCATCCTTTCCATGGGTGCAGGAGGGGGGAGTCTTCCACCAGTCCTGAGGCTCAGTCTGGATTTCCTTTATCCTTTGATCTGGCACAAGGCTCCAGCTGAGTCAGGCCTGCCCAGCTCCTTTGTTATGGAGTGGCACAGCCCATGCTCTTTGAATAACCCATGCTCTGCGACCACAGGTGAGTGTTAAGCAAACAGGTTTCCTCCTTAGCTGCATTTACTTTCTCTGAATCTCTGTGGGTGTTTTGCTGTGAACAGCTTTCAGTAGTACATTTTGGTCCTTATCAGATAAAAAAGGAAAAGAGGAAAAAAACAATTTCCAAAACATTTTTGTCTAAATTTGCCTGCCAGTCACAATTTTCAACTCAAAAAGCTCTGTGCACAGCACTAGAAAAGCTATAAGCTGCAGAGCTGCATTATTCAGCTTCCTCCATCTCTAGATGTATTATTTAACTTCTTGGCAATAACGTCAGGCACATAATCCAATAGAAATGCAGAGAAACAAAGGAACCCAAAATTTCAGAACAGCTCAAATCGGTTTTCAGTGCTTACTTTATAGAAACTGGGAAAAAGGGAAAAAACAAAAGGGAAAAGAAAAGGAGGCATAACGTTATCAATGTAGAGGTGATAGCAAGCACACACTTATGAAGGCAAATCTAGAACCCACTCCCTTTGGCTTTTAGTGGGAAATCTTTAGCTGTTGGAGCCAAAGGAGAACTCCTCTGGCTGCTGCATGTCCCCTCCACAATCCAACAACACTCACTCACTCATCTCCTTGCCATATTAAGAGTCACATTTCTCAAGGATAAGTTTATCGAGTGACCAATCTCTTTTACATGCCCCACTACTCAGCTTCCCCAGGGCAGGATACATCCCTTTTGAACAGGTGTCCATGGGGCTGACTTACGCAGAATGCATCTACCCATGGGTGAGAGATCATGAACATAAACCATCCATGCCCAAAACACTCCCTGGTCGTGATTGCCACATGAATCCCACTTATGCTTAGCCTCAGTGCTCCCTGGTATTTGTTTGTTCTTGTTGCAAGATCATCAGAGTAGGAACCTTCTTCTATTTTATAGCAGTCAAATGCCCAGGAGGAATAACAAGAAGGAGGAGGATCAATGTTTATAGTTTACAAGGTGCCTTGAAATTCTGAGATTAAAGGTCTTTTGTGTTATTATTCTGAAGTACGCTCTTAAATAAATACCTGCTGTTCTCAGACACCAGAATACATCCCTTTTCCTCCATTATTATTATTACGCTAAAAATGTTAAATGGCCCTTCATTTTCTTCAAGGATCAAAAGAGCTTATGACAAATACCAATTTGTTCCTGATGCTGAGGAGCAAGCTGAAGCACAGAGAAACCAAGTACACATTAGTTCGTGCCTGAGACACAAAAATAGATGCCCCTGATCCCATCTGCACTGCCTTCACTCCAAGATGTGCTTTATCACTGCACAAGGAGCACCCATTAAAGGTGGGGTGGCAAAGACTTTGCAAGTGCAAAGAACAAGAGTGATAGGAGAAGGGGTGAGAGGATTTGCTGCAAGGGTGAAGCACTGCAGAGCAGATGATGCCACCAAGCAAAGATTTCTCTGACAGGGAGCATGTCTGCATTCTCCTCGTCACAGTGAAAGCGAGGGGGGTACACCTCCCCAGCTGATGCTCAGTAGATCAGAGGTTATATATTTATAACACTTTTTCTATTCTCAGACCTTTAAGATGATAAAATATGCTCTGTACTGCAGATCATTACAGTTAGGTATCTCAGGTTGCAGAAGGAGGGATTTGGGCATAAAAAAAAACACCGTCTCCACACACTGAGCAATTCCAAAGCAACCTGGCTACTCAACAATAAAAGCTCTTAAAAATGCAGCACAGTTGTTTGATATAGGAAGGTTCAAAGAGACGGCAGCAGACCAAATATAACTTAAATACAACAGCCTCCAGCCACCAGCTCTTTGGGGAAACTTCTAACGACTAATGGGGCTATGGAGCAGTGATTGGCAAAGCCCCTGTCCCAGCACAACAGTGAGTCTCCCAGTTTGCCAGCTCAGGGCTTCTTACACATTTGGTCCCCAAACTACACATTAGCAAGGCATAGAAATCACTACAAAGAAATCATATTATAAACCCCAAAATGTCAGGGACCCTGCATGGGTTTAGTTTTGGATGCCAAAATGCAACCTGGATTCATGGGGTTTTTCATCTGAACACACAAGCAGAGCTTTTCAACCTCTTTCTCACTGGTGCTGGTGTGACCATGGGGGAGAATTTATTTGGAAACCAGGCAAAAACTCATAGCAAAATCTTAGGCAGCTGAGAAACCTGCTTAGCAGGATCCTAAAGCTTTAGTAGGCTGGTGTACTAGACTGCTCTCCAGACACTGGACTGGTCCAGCTCAAGCCCTGCAAACAGAAAGCAGAAACAGATCCCAAGCCCTAAAATCCAGACACCCATCTATCCAGAGCTTCCACAAACATCCATGGAGGTGAAGGCCAGAACTCCCGTTCAAGCTGCCTGACTCTAAGATGCTAAGAAAGAAGTGGAGGAAAATGGAAGCGACTGGGTTGCTCATCAGCTTGAAGCTTGCAGGCACAGAGTGAATCTGAGGAGCCAAGTACTACAGGATGGTACACATGCTCATGCAACTTGCTGTCCCACGACACAGTAGCTTGACCATAGATGCCGAAGACCAGGGTGCTCACAAAACTGCACATTGTGAACTGGTACACAACCAGGGCTGTCTTTTCTCCCTGGAAGCAAAGCAAGAACCCCCACATATTCATTAATTTCTGTAGCTGAAGGTGGCAATTCAAGCCAAGTTGAAGCACAGCCCAGCAGGGTATGGACCCAGGCTTGACAACAGCCTGGGAAGACGTGTGCTGTGCTGGGATGTGGGGTACCAATCCCCTATAACTCAAAGAGGACTGCAGCAGGGACTAGGAGCCTTTGCATGGGGAGCTGCCATGGCTCTGAGCATAAGAGCAAGCTGCCTGAAGGGTAGTGTAGCAGATCTGCAGGTGGATAAAGTGCTTGAAAGGCCCCAGCACATCTGCCTCATACTCCAGGGACTCGTACAAGCCTCTGAACAAGAAAGGGGTGGATTGGCACAGCACCGGGTCCCAGTTCCCAGCTCCGAGCCTTGTGACTCCCAGCCATAGGGGCTGCTGCAGGTCAGCCTGTCAGGAAGCCATGGGCTCCCACTACATGACCCCGAGGCGTGGAGAGGGCACCGCTTGCAGCCCTCGCTCCGGAGACGCAAATGCCATGGGAAACGATGCCGCGCATCCTCATTTGTCACTGGGGCCGGCATTAAGAGAATGTTTAAAAGTCATGATGTCATTGCTATTAATCAGGGCCCCGCTGGGCCATGCTCCAGCACTGCATATTAATCACCAGCGGCCCCGGGACTCGCTTATCTGGAGAGGCTAAGTTTAGATCCATAAAACATGATTTATTTTTAAAAGGAGCATTATTAAAGATGAGCTACAGCCTCGGTCGCGCCCCCACTGGAGCCTCCTGTAGGAAAAGGTTGGTGTTTTGGGGTTGGTAAGGAAACTGTCATTATTTTGAGCTTCAGAAAGCTGCCAGGTGTGATACCGGCCTTTGAATGTCTTGGATCTCACCCCTTACAAAGAAGTATCATCCCAATGCCCCAGCAGAGTCAGCCCCATTCAAATCACTTTCAACTGCAGATGGGACAGGGATGACACCTTAGCAAGGAGTGCAGCTGATGTTGAAAGACTGCTTAGATGCAAACCTGAGTGCCCCTGCAATGATAACAAATGACGATGCCTCAACCCACATGCCTAGATGTGGCTTTTACCAGCAGGCAAGCCCTTTGATTACCAGCATAACTAGCATAAAATCATAGCATGTAGCATATTAACTTATTTTCTTGTGCTCTGCAAAGTGCTTCTGTTGGATCAACAATATGATTGATCCAAACAAATGAATTTGTAAAAGCCTGCCTGCACTCAAATTTATGTGAGTTTAACTACAGTGACTTTAACAATCCCTTTAGCTCTGGTCCAATCCACACACAGGAACCATACCAGCTCAATAAAATGATTTTCTAAATCAGTCTGCTAAATTTGATTTGACTCCTTGCTCATCTGCCTCTGCTTTGGATTAAAGAGGTTCTGCTGCCGGTTTGGTGTGCACAGGCGGCATCTACATGGGGTCCCCCAGCCCAAACCAAGGCCCTGCACCATCCTGCTCCACTAGCTCAATGAGCCCTGTTACTAAACCAACCCAGTTAAAAACAGGGCAAATCTCATATGCAGCACCAACCGAAGAGATTTGACAGACAGAGCATGGGAGAGGAAAGCCTCACCAGCACAAGATGCAGGACATTGATTCCATCATCGGGGGAAGACTTACTCCTTCATTGCCTATAACAGCCATTATCAATGACTGCGATACTCTCTCACAGAAGCCATGGGGTGATACCAGGTCCCCACATGGCTGTAGGAATCATACTGGCATCTGTGTCATTGCCATGCTGCCTGATCCAACTGGGTTAGCTGCCATCAAGGGAGAAGGACCAAGACCAGCTCTACTCTTCTGTGGTGACAACTACCTGAACCCTGATGCTCCACAGGCACTGTCCTGCCTCTCTCACTACTATGGGGGATGAAAGCTGAGTCATTTGATGGCTTCACTGCTCCCAAGCTAGTGACCCAGCTTCTCGGCCACACCATCAGCTCAGGCAGGGCTGTGCATTGAAGCTTATCCAAACGAGCTTGAGGCCTCTTACTCATACACAGAGAGAGACGTAATACTGCAATCAGTCACTTTGACAAGCCTTGGGACCCAATCTGACAGCAGCAAGGGGGCTCAGGAGACCAAGATATTCATCAAAGTGCTTAAATATGAAACTGACTGGCTATTCACTGTCATCTCAAAGGAGCCGAGTTTGGTCTGAGAGTCTGTAGCCAGTGGAGAAACAATCCCTTACAGCAAAACTGCTCATTCAACCTATAGCTCTCCCTTTGGGTTAGCCTTTTGATAAACATGGTCTCAAGAGCAGCTCTTTCCCACTGCCTCCCTGTGAATTCCCTAAGTCTGAATACCTTCACTGACCATGCTGCATTTCAGACCAGACTTTATGAAACCCAGGAGCCAGAAGCTCATGCAGTCATACTGCAGAGTGCTCCTGCAGCCACGTGTGCTGACAGCAGAGCCAGAGGAAGGGAGGAAGACTCAAGGAGCATCCTAAATGACAAAGCTAAATTGCAATCGCCTGTTTCCTGTACCTAATGTAATGAATCAACATGCTGCAGATAACAAACACAATTACCACGCAATTTACCAGCATACCCCTTTGGGAGGCAGGACCATAACGTGGTCCTTCCACCTCAGAGTTTACAGAGCTGAGCTTAACTTGGAGGCAAGCTGATACAGCTATGATTTTCTGCAGAGTCTTTACAAAGGTTCAAATTAGGGGGCATTAAATTTAAACAGGGATGGTGGGATTTTTGGTTTTGCCTTTTTGTCTTTTGGGTTCATATATTTTGAGATCCAAAGCAAAGGATGGAGAATGTGAAGAAAAGTTCACAAGGAGACAAGGACCAAGACCCCAAAATTCTGCTTCTCCTCCTAGCAGGAGGAGGATTGAATGCCAACCTCAGACAGGCTGGCAGAGTGAGATGAACAGAAGCAATGGCAGCTCCAGAACTGCTGCTCAGACAAAAGAAACAAGACCAGTACCTTGGCCAGCAGGTTTGATTAGGTAGCACTCAACCAGGGCAAGCACAGGGGTTTCGCTCAGCTTTCCTCAACAGAAACCACCAAACGTCATGCTTAACTCTCCTTCCACATGTTCATGGCACTTATGACCTCTATGGGGAAAGCCATATGGGGCACTTACTGAAAAAGGAGGCACTATTTCTGCCATCCACGCCTGTTCATCTCCTTTTTCCCATTCAAATCCTCTGTGAACCATGCTATTTAAATTCCTATTTTCCTGTGGTTGGCTCATCATGTTCCTCTGCTCATTAGGCTGGCAGCACAAGCTCAGCAGCATTTGCACTTCAGCACCACAATTTCTGCTGTGAAGTACAACTGTCATCCACTTGCCTGGACATGATGCTCCTATAAATAGCCTCATCCTTGTTTTCTTTCGTTCTAACAAAACAGGCACTCTGTCTACTCAATCTCTCTTGATCACCAATTCTCTTTGCAGATCCTCACAACCACTCCCTCAGTCTCCTCCTCTCTACATCAGCTACTGCTGCTAAGATTCTTGCATACCAAGCCACCAGCCCACCTCAAACTGAGTTTCTTCTTCCTCCAGTTCCTGAAGGTTGGAGGGTGGGCATTTGCTTATCCCACATACTGGGTCTCCTGTGATGAATAGCTTAGACACAGCCTGTCACTGACAGTGAATGGTCACAGCCGGCTGGGAAACCAGAAGAGGACATGCAAACTGGGTGTAATGGACCTCTAGCAGTACCCCCTACTCATCAACAGAGCATGCCTACAATGAAAGACCCCACTTCTGAATGAGCCAAAACACTTATTCCGTCTGGAGCAGATTCATCCTGCAACTTGGAAGGAGAGGAAACAATTAATAGCTCCTCATATTCAGGGATTTGGCACAAGACATAGGAAACCTGGGGCTGGTTGTGTGCCTGTACCAACAATACAGAGAACCCAGGTCAAACAATGCAGAAGTGCAGCAGCATGGATGTTACCTTCCCACCCTCTTCACCTCATCAGTCTGGGCTCTGCCATGTCCCACATCCACAATGCTTCAAACACCTCTACCAGACAGAAAAGGGCAGAGGCAGATGAGCAGCAGTGCTCCCCTCAGCATGGGGGAGAGGCATTTTGGGTTGGGAATGCCTTCAGTGGTTGTGCCCTGTTGCTGGTACCCTGCTGATTCCTTCCATCTCTTGGACTCTTTAAGCAAACCCAGAAAGGTTGGATGTCCACAGACTGCTACAAGAGAGAATTAGGGCTTCATTATCCTATGGAATTGGTGATGAAAAGCAGCATCTCTTCACATCCCAGGGCTCCTGAGCACAGTACATACCAAAGGCTTGCTAACTGTTTATTATTAAGATCTAAGAATCAGTTGTGTTTCTTTGTAACTCCTTGATTGACGAGGAGAGGACCCTCAGGGAAGGCAAGAGATTTTCCAGGGAAGAAACTTTTAACATCAGAAGGCAGGAAACCAAACAGCACTCCTCGTGCCTCTGCCTCAAATAGCAGGTGCAGCGCTTGCCCTGTGCAAGCGCAGTAGAAGGAGCAACCTGGCCCTGAGTGGGTAGGGAGAGATGGGAAGCTACGCACTGTCACAGGGCATGCAGCAGCGCTGCTGGGTGGAGAAGACAAGTTCTTGCAACTGACCTATCCCACAGATCTCCTCCAACTCAAACTGCAGGGGAAAAGATGTAGACACAACCTCCATGCCGTAACTTGAGCCACCCAGCCTAAGTCTGATCTCCCTTCTAAGTGAAGTAAGGTCTCTTGAAGTGTCTGGGCTGGCAAGCAAGAACATCCAGCTCCCTAGGATTTACTTTCTTGTGTTCTGAGCCCTTCCAAGGGGAAAGGATGTTCCTGTCCCTCCAGACACATAACCCCTGGTACAAGAGCAGACAGGCTCTTTCCAAACTGCTTTGGGCACTGTTTTTTATCACCTGGCATCCTGAACTATAATTTCTAAATCTGGGCAAAGCAGCTACCAAACAATCTCTGTCTGATTTGGTAATGACTTAAATACTACAAGCATAAATTGCTGCAGCTAGCATAAGCAAACTGAATATCTTGCTTGTGCGAACTCATCAAGAAGAGCCTTCAACTTCGTATCTGCACATCTTGCCGAGTGGGCACACAGCAATGCAGAAGTGCCAGCAAAATGCTGCAATGGGTGAAAGGATCTGAATGTATAATGTATTGCAATGCGTTTTGATGGATTCCCTTGCTCAAATAGATGTGATAGTTTCTCTAGCTCAGATCTGGAACCTAAATTCACAGACTAGCACTATCTGTGCTGTCCAGTATCACACCACACGGGGTGCCCTCAAATTGTAATTAAGATTTCACCACAAAGAAGTGCAGTGCTATGGTGCAACACCTTCCAAGAGCCAAGTCCCTATCTGGATGAAAATACTTGTCGGTTCTGTGACAGTATCAAATCAGGGTTGCTTTGAAATGTGAGACTTAATCATGACAACATGTATATCTGCAATTGCTTCCTTGCTGAGAGAGAAACCAGGACAACAGGACTGCAACAGACCCAACAGAAATACCAGGTCAGAGGGACCACGAAACCTGGAAGGATTCTTTCCCAATTCTCACCTCACCCCACAAGCAAAAGAAGTCAAATTTGCTCTATGAATATTTTCCTTTGGTTCCTGGTTGCACCTCTTCAGAAGGCAGATCTAATGAAAACAGAGGAGAGCCTGTTCTTTGTGGCTATGAGGTTAATAAGAGTGGAACACAGGAGCAGCAGGAGCTGCAGGAAGAATAATTCCCTTTAAAGCTGGAGATAGGAAGCCTATAGGTGGTAAGTGTGACATTTCCGCACGGAGGAGTCCAGCTTAATTACCTACAATTCAGAGGCAGAAAGTTACACATTAAGGCAGGCAAAAAGAAAGTGGTAGGAGAGGACACACTTTGGCCGCTCATGAAGATTTAACATCATTAACTCTCCACCTTCTAAGAATGTTACTGTATTTTCACTGGCCAAATACCAATACAGCTAATTGCATTTGTGTTACCCGCAGTTCAGTGAGAAATTGTCTCTTTCTCATTGCCTGCACTATCGTATAGTACACGAACACACAGCAATATCAAGCAGAGTAGCCCTATTTCATTTGTAGGTAAAGCAATTCCTGTGTGCATTAAGCTTGGCTCAGCAAGACACGCAGACAACACCAAGGGGCTGGAGCTGCTGTTATTCAAACAGTTCTGGCATGCTGACAGGGACAGCATCCACAGGTGCTAAGTGCCTGAAAGTTATTTGGCAGAGCCTGCACGGCTGGGAAGTGCTGCTAATCATAAGATCTGGCCAACTGAATATCTGAGTCGCCTATTCACCTACTCAGTATTTGTGTATGCTACCTGCAGGCATATGGTTTACAGCAAACTAGGGAACAGGCAGTGCTGCACACTCATTTCTTTGTCTTCCCCAGGATTCGCTGATGCATTCTCAGTTGAAACAGACACACGCCAAACTTCCTTTCCAATATACCACTAAAAGGCTATATTCTGACAGCTGCTGTTATTGCCTTAATCTCTTCTCTGCTGCTCTTGCCTGATAAAATGAGGAACCAGTGGCCACCTCTGTGTTACCACACTCCCAAAATCAGTCCTTTCAGTATATCTAAGAACTGGGCTCTAAGGTACATTTTCTTACGCTATGAAGTCAGTGTAAGGGCCTCCCATCACCCCTGTCCTTTTGTCTGAACGTTAATCTGCATCTGTTCAATTGTACCTATGCAAGTGACTGCGAGGCCACACAAATATATAATAGGTACAAAACCCACGCTAAAGTCCTGGAATAAAATGGCTTCACTTTCCCAAGCTGACTGATGGGAGGCTCCCTCCATAGCACTGCAGCTCACAGAAGAAAGCAGAGTACTGTGAGAAGAGCTCCTTCCCTTGGGTCTGCTTCTGACCAGGCAAGAATGGGGAGCCACTGCGTTAGCCTGGGCTTAGTCCATAAGGAAGTTATTTCTATTATAGATAGCAAGAGAGAAGGCAAATGGAGAGAATCAACATCCACATGTTGATGTTGCAGAGACAGAAACACTGCATGGAGTCATCTAATGCTTCCTTTGCAGGGCACCACTTGGCTGAATTCCCTCAGGGATTGTTTTTCTGTTGGGCAGATGATGGCCAGCACGCCTGCTCCTCCTCTGCTCCTGCTGCTGGACACCAGGAACTGCAGGAAGAGACACTGTACACCTATTACATTTACCACACACAGCCCCTCAAGGGGCACAAGGACAAACACTTAACCACCTGCAAGCTGCCTAGAGTCCCAACTGATCAAACCTGCTTCTTTTGCCCCGCAATACTGCAGAGTAAAGGCTTTATCTGCTTCCATCTGCTCCAAGCATTCCCCATCCATCACCACCTTCCACCTGCTGTGAGATCAAGGATGGAGGATCACGTTGGCACACCCCTCCTATGTCACTGTATTTGCTGGCTGGTAAAACCTCTATGACCAATGTGACTGGATGATCTCACA
The DNA here is from genome assembly GCF_033783945.1 of Neopsephotus bourkii. NCBI lineage: Eukaryota > Metazoa > Chordata > Aves > Psittaciformes > Psittacidae > Neopsephotus > Neopsephotus bourkii. Next base: position 5,593,891 of record NW_026901771.1, on the reverse strand, counting down.
GACAGAAGAACACAACTGCAGAAACACCAGCCTGACATGCTAAGGATCAGGGACCTAGTGTAGAGATGGCTCACATGTGTGATTGGGAGCATTCAGGAGAGATCCCTTCCCTTAGAGCTGAAGCAAGAAGGCATATTCAAAGCATTAACAGGGGAAGGTCCACAAGAGCTCCAGCTTTTTTGCCTTTCAATAGTCTCTACTGTCCTCAGCCAAGAAAGCTGCTCTCCTGCTTTCTTTGCCCTCAAGCAAGGGGATTTAAGGAAAATTCAAAGGCAGAATTTTCACATCAACTTTCAAAAGTTGACATTTCTGAGGCAACTGAGGACAGAGACCTCTGATTTCTGAACACCCTTCCTCTACCTCACTCTGCACGCATTGGTCAAAGGGGATTAAAGCGGCAGATCTGGAAGGGCAAAAAACCATCAAGAGTTGCAGACTACGGAGGGGCTGGAGTCTTTTCATAGCTGAGGTTGCAATCAGTTTCCACACTCAACTCTGACTGAAATAACTCTTCATATGCATTCCTCTAACTTCAGTTCATAATTGCAGGGTTTGATACTGAAGCGAAAAAGATTGTTTTTCCCCCTTCCCTCCTCCTCACTGCAATTTGAAGCATTTGGACCTGTAATTCAAAGAGTTAGGCAATGCCAGACTGAACCTTTGCCAGACTAAATGTTTCCCTAGCTTCTTTCACTTGAGAAAACAAAGCAGAAAAACAACTCCCCACCAAAAAAAAAAGGGTACTTTTCATCTCCCTAAATGACTCAAAATTCAAATCTCCTTGAAAACATATTCATAGGCAGTAACTGCAGAAAACAAGGTGCAAGTCACGAAGTCATAAACAACCAATGCATTTAGCTGTAATAAACTAAGAGGATACAAAGTTGGCATTCCGGTAGGCAATGCTAGCTGGAAAATATCCCAAAAGCTGGAATCACATGGTCGAGGAGTTCTTTTGGTTTTAGACGAATCCTAAAAAACAGAAGATTCTTTTCCACTGAAGACGTGGAAAATCATCAAAACACTTTCCATTTGCCCTGGCAGTAGCAAATTGCTGCTTATTCAAACAGAGAAAACACAGAATTCTTCCTGTGCTGTACTAAGCAGATTAGACTTTCCATTACTTTGGCTCTGTTTTTATTTCTAGAGGTTAAAGTTTTGGCCCTGATTATAAGTGGAACTTGGTACTTTTGCTATTTGCATAAACCTCATGTTTGCGCTGGATTCAATATTAAGTACAATCCAGCCATTAAGTTCCTTCCTACAAAAATACAGCCAACCTCCAAAAGAAAAAAAGTCTCAATCTGTGCAAGTTATAAACCTTCCTTTTTTTTATACTGATTGATGTTTTCTAATGAACAAATCTCTTTTGAAAATCATTAGAAAGACAAAAATCAAGTGTATTTGCTACAGCACAGAACATGATGTGGCAAAGAGCTGCTCATCTCCCTTCTGTCCCTAACAAGAGTTCCATAAGCCTTGTTTTTTGACAGCTCGTTCCCATACACAGGGAAGATTCCTGTAACAAACAGGGAACTATTTCAGCTGCACAAGTGCAAGAGTGCAGGGCAAGGCAAGGGAGCAGCACAGTCAATGGGCAGAAATCCAAAGGTACTCAGAGTGGAAAGATGATGAGGGCAAACAGGGTCCTTAAGTTACTCATGAATTAGCTTGTGCAGAGCACCAGCAAAGATATCGGCCTCGCATAAAGAAATTAAACCTTGCACAGGCTTCATTAATTTGAGTTTAATGATTAGTGTGACTTGCATTTGTAAATACCTATGAACACATGTAGCTTGAGTCGTGTAGTTCTGATGTCTGTAAGAGTCCACAAACTTTACCCAACTTACTTAGGTATCTGAGTAGAGAACCCTCTGGCTGCTGCAGTTAAACTTCCCTTTTAGGCATTGAATAGCCAATAAATAAATAAGCAAACAGGAAAGCAAATGTATCTTGCTGTATGAGGTCTGGTAAAATATGAGCTAACTTACTAACCACCATGCTGCTTGTCCCCAAATACCCTTAATTCTGCCTGCCTGGTGGCCAGTAACTACCCATTTCTGAAAGACACTTCTACCAATCACAACCAGACATTCAAAACATCATTGTCTTACAGGAAAACAAATATGTGGAAGGCATGACATTTGACATCCTTCCCTCCTCTGGACAATTTAATCTGGCATGTAAGTAATGTACTGGTGTGGTTCGATGAAATGGACACTCTGACCCTTTCTTTCTGGCTTGAAGATTGATTGATTGTTTGTACCTGAATAATTACGCCTTGGGAAAGTGGCAAGAAGAGAAACAAACCTTTGGTCACAACATTTCATTTTGCCAGCAACGTTTCACAGCTTTTACTTCCCTGTTTACTCTAAGGAACTTACATCTCGCTTTGTAAAATGCTTCACGTTCCCTCCCTCATTTCCATACTCTGCTGTAGGTAAAAAACTATTTCCTTTGAGTTCCTTAATTGAAATACATCTAATTCCACAGGCACTTTCCGAGATTTGTTTACAGCAGAACTAGCCACTTAAAAAGCAACAATGACTTTTAAAGGAGCACATACACTTATTCATACTGCAAACAACTCCTTACGTTATTGGCAGGAGGACACGTCTCATCTATTACCCTCTCCCTGTTAGCTTTTTGCACTCTCGCAGCTTGGACAATGAAAATCAATGCAGCCACTTTCCTTTTTCTCTCCAGGGAATTGGAGCATCAGGTGACAGGGGAGCAGTTTTTGTTTGAAGACAACCCTTTGCATTGGAACTTTCACAAAAAATGAACTACTTAATGGGCATTATTTGCTCTTGGCTTGTGTGGGAAAAAAACCCAAACACCCAACTACCACCTTTTCTCTTTTCCTTTTTAAACAAAGCAAAGATTTGTCAGCCAAATAGGCATTGACAGCATCCCTTTAAAAAGCAAACTAAAGCTAGCCCCAGCTGGGCACTCACCAGGCTGCTATATTTGTGTCTCACGTGCTGGGCCCATGTGCAATTCAGCTTCCCTTGTTCTGAACAGTCTTTGCTGTACTGCAGCATCTTCCCTGGCCCCCCGGCACACTTACATTTTTCCTCTGCCTTCCTCTCTGTGTCACCCTTGCCACTGTAGAGCAGCTCCAGACCTCCAGGATCAGCTCAGACTATGGTGCTAACAGAGTCTACCCAAATTCTAACAGAACTCAAGCCTTCCCCAGACCTCCAAACTGCAAGGGAATGCTGCAGATTGACACTCACACTCTTATAGTAACTCACCCATGAGAAAACTTACAGGATCTACTGATGTTTCCCTGATCAATCATTCCTCGCTTCGGCTGGGATGAGAAACTGGAAAGTCTATAAGAATACTAAAAGCCATTTTCAATTGTATTGTGGCTGCTTCCTCATCACTTGGAGACATTTTTGGGATAAGGCTGCTAGGTACCCAAGGGTTCTAGATCATAGACAGGAAACACAACAGCTTTTTTCTTTTGAGCAGCTTAATTTCCTCCCTCTACCTGGTTTCACAATTGAAACAGATCCCTCTGTTATTAAAACATGCAGTTCTGCTCCTCCCTGTAACCATGCTCCTTCTGGTTCTTCATTCTCCCTGAAGGCTCTGGTTCACGAGTACGGGTGACAGCCACCATTTTGACTTAAAATGTCCTGCCTCTGTCCTTATTCAGAGATTTGGGATGCTCGTAAGAAGCTCTGCACTTTTCAGCCTGGAATTTTAGGATGAGTAAGTAATGAATTTCAGTGTGCCTTAAAACCCCAAACTGCAGTTGCTCAGGATCTGCTTCTTGAGAAACCCAGCTGTCCAGGGATGGGACAGACATGATCTGCAATATGAGCCTTTAAGGATGTGTAGCATGACTTGGTATTAATTCCTGCCATTTTTGTTCATCTGTAGAAGATATTTCTCTTTCCCACTTCCTTCCCTGAAGAAAATATCCATCAGCTCTATGTGTGTCTGTCCATCTGCCCTCCCATGCCCCCCAGTCTCAGACAGTTTCCATTTGAAGGAGCTTTCCTTGTTACACCAATGCATTCATAACAGCTTCTGAGCACTGGTCATGATTCATGACTGGTTCTCCAAATGAGCACTGAGCATTTCAATTTGCTTTCTTTACTACAGAATAACTTGCTTTAAGAAAAACCAAAATAGTCAAACACCTACAAACTAAGGGTATGCTTCTGAAACAGACAATGAATCACTATGTCTCTCTGGTTTTTCTGTAGCAACACAGAGCTTTTCTGACAGACTTAACTCTTATCAGCATCAGACAAGGAAGTCATCACCATTAAACCGCTCCTACTAAAAGCACTGTCCTGAACACAAGATGACCCAATTCAAAGGGAAGACAGAAAACTGGTGGTGGAGTTCATTTTCTCTCTTGGGGCTCAGTTCACTTCCTCCTGAAGAGGGTTTTTGTTTGCTTCTTGCATTACCATTTATATGCAGGTCATTTGAGTGTGCAGTGGAGGAGGGTGGAATTTCTGCTAATCAACCCTCTTTGACAATTGCTTTGTAGTTTCAGTATTTGCAAACTGCTAAACAAATCAAGAATAAAAGCAGAAGAACTGGGGCCTCAGCAGTCATCTGACATCCTATTTTAAGCCTGTTTCGGGTGACATGCCCTCTGACATTTTTTATAATGTCAGTGACTTTTCAAATTAGAGTTCAATCACCTCATTTTCAGTGCTCTTGTGCATTAGATTTAAACCAGATGAGTTTAATAAAGTAGTTTTAATCTCTCTTTTGTTTTTGGTTTTCACATTTTTTTCCCCTTCTGCTATAATGTGGCAAAGTGAACGAAAGGGCATTTTGCCATGTGAAAAACTCCACCTTTATGTAGTTGTAGTGAGGAATCCAGTGAATTCTGTTCATTTCATACTAGTTAAAAACCTCTTAGTCAAGGCTTCACATGGTCTGTCTTTTGGGGAGGGTTTTATTCCTTCCTTTATCTACCTCGTAAGGCAAACATCTGTTCAAAAGCAGGTAAACTCCAGTTGTTACTTTAACTACAGAAGAGCTACATTTAATTCAGAATAACTTTGGTTAGAAGAATTCATTCGCCAGAGCCCTTGCACATATTATTTCCCCATATGCAGAAAACTACAAACAACAAAGTATTTTACAGAAGTAAACACACATTAAAATTTGCATTGTAACACAAGTAACTTTAAGACTGGAATGTTAATAGAGCTTTCACAGAAAACAACACAGAAAACAAAAATAGGCACTGTTTCTACTTTGTGCATTTGCAATTTACTCCTTTTGTACAGTTGGGGCAACGGAACTTGATGCTCAAAAAAGAAACAAAAAAGTAAGAGTGAAGACACTTGAGAAGCCACTTCTGTTAGAGAAGAGATCTTAAGGTGGACTTGCATCAGCTGTAGGAGCAACAGGATTTGACACAAGAAGGTAATACAATCAGGCTGTCACTGGTCCTGATACGCAAATCAAAGCAGAGCTGCATGAAGTGGGCTGTTCAACTTCAATGAGCTTGAAATGAGAAAAAACAAACGCAAAGCATCCATGAAGTTCATGCAATGTGAAGCAAGCCCAAAGGAATTCAAAAGCCCGAGTAAACAAAACTGCTAACCAGTGACCCAGTGGGAGAAGGGCAGTTATGCAGCAGCTCTGATCCTCTGCCTCTGCGGTTCAGTCAGTTTTTGTAAGTGTTGCTGTTGTACACACATCGACACAGGGAAAGACAAGGAGGAGAACGAAGAAGTGAAAGGGAAACACCATTACAGCAGCGAAAGCTCTGGAGCAGAAACAGCAGCAGTCCCAAAGACAGGATCTCTTTGGTGATACAAGTTTGCTTAGTATCTGGAACCAAGGTAAACTGGTATTATGAAAGCAGGATTCAACTTTGGTGAGAGTGAACAAGCAATAACAGAGTACAAAAGCCATAAAAAGAGTAAAAAATAAAACAACAACATAAAACCAAGGAGCTTCAATGAGGCAGACTGCAATACACACAGAAAACAAGCAGATGATAGGCTCTCATGGGAAGTGAGTCTAAAGGAGGAGACGAGTAAACTGACAATTTCCCAAAGAAACACCACTGAGACACCCAATGCAAGGTGTCCTAAGGCAGCACATGGGAAGGCAGAACGGAAGGAAGGGGAAAATCAACCTCACTAAATCATAAGCACTTTCTTCAGCTCATGCTAAGGGAGCACAGACTACTGTGAAGGGGGTAAAATGATGTAGGGATGCAGTCAAAAAGTAACCAGAAACACCCCCTTCATTCACTAGCAGTGACAAGAACAGAAAGTGTTTTAATGGAAACGGGCAGATGACAGTCTAAAGGCTGAATAATATTTGGAGGCCAGTTCATTAAGAAGGTCAAGTGCAAGCATCTAACACTATGCTATTAACATCAACAACATGAAAGCTCAGGCTATGAAAGCCTAGAAGAAAACCCAGAGGAATGCGCTTTCAAGCTGGCTGGTCCTGACAAACTTGTTCCTTTGAGTGCTTAGAAAACCAGCTGAAGCAATTTCAGTTCATGAAGAACATGAATCAGAGAGAACAGAAAACATTTTAGGAGGCTGGAAAGGGGAAACATGGTGTCTAGCTTTAAAACATTATGCTGGGGAATTATAGACCATTCAGTTTAACTTCCATCCCATGAAAAAATATTGGAACAAATAATCGAACTACATGTAAGAAGCTAAAAGGATAAGTAGGAAGAGATGAGTAACAGACCCTGCTGAACTGTCAGAAAGAAATTGTGTCAAGCCAATTTAATTTCCTTGTGTGACAGGTAATGGGCCTTGGGCAAAGGTGACAAGCAATAGACGCCATATATCTTGACTCTTAGTAGGATTTGTGACACCAGTGCCTGTGATATTCTCTTCAGCAATCTCAGAAACATGGGCTAGTAACTACTCAAGGGTAGGGGTAAAACCAGTGGCATAGCTTTACTCAAGAGGGCAGCTCTCAGTGGTTTCTGCAAACAGGGAAGGTGCAACGAATGAGATTCCACAGGGGTCTCTCCCAGGACAAATACGCTGAACACTGTCCTCAGCCTGAATAATGGTGTGGAGATGTCACTTATAAATCATGTAGATGATACTTTGCTATGAAGACTGCAAGGATACCGAAAGCTAACACTGGAATTGGAAGGATCTTTACATCATGGAGAAGCACTCTTAAAAATTGAATTAATTCAACAAAAATCAATTAAAGCCTGTAACAAGAATAAACAACATAGACACAAGATAAGGGAACAACTAATTAGTTATAAGTTCTTCAGAAAGAAAATAATCTGAGGTGGGCAGAATGTAGTGATTTGCCAGCTGGACTTATATCAGCAGCATTAGAATTGCGAAAAAGGCAAGTATCATGGAGACATAGGAAACTGGACACATGATTCCATTCTGCCAAGCTTTGAGTGGCTTCAGATGGAATACTGTCTCATTTTGGGCATGATAAGAATCTTCATGTACATAAAATATTGCTTACAAAAGGGAAGGGAATAATATATTGTTCATGTCTACTGAAGACAGAGCAAGGAATAGCTAGTTTAAAATGCAGAAAGAAAAAGGTATGCTAACTAGCAAGCAGAATGAAAACTCTATTGGTAAGTATGGGAAAGTACTAGAAAGTGTGCTTGGGGAGGGCATAGAGTTTCCATCTCTGCATGGCTTTCAAAACAAATCCTATGGTAGGAATGGCAAATGTACAGATGACTGCCTCAAGACAGAGAGATGGACTTGTTAGGTTTTTAGGACCCATTCCATTCTATTTTTAAGACTGTCTGAACATGTTCAAGTAAAAGCATTCTAAATGCTGGCATCAACCTTAAAATGATTTTTGAGAGACACAGTGAAAAAAAGGAAGAAAACCTTTAGGTGTATTTCCTAAAATGCACGTTTGCTGACACTGCTCTGCAGGATGAAATAACCAGGATTTTGCCTTCTAAGCTTTAGTGGGAGTCTGTATGCTAGCAAGGGTTATACCAGCAGCTATTCAAAGATATTATTTATCAGAGGAAATGAAAACTTTCATTGTGACTTAAAGCCAGTTAACACTTGCTTTTAGAAAGCCCCAAGCATCTGGGCAACATATTCCTAGAGAGAACGCATAAGCTGATTTAGGTAAAACAAGAAAGACTCTGTGGGATATAACTCTCATCTGAGACCTCCCATTTCCATTGTGCAGTCTGTTTTCGAGTATGTTGGTGGGTTAAGAGACGTGCTGAGATCTTTAGGGAATACTTTTAAGCACAATCTGGGAGTAATTGAATTAAATCACTCCTCCACACACCAAGTTTTCGTAGCGAGAGAGAACAATAAATACACAAATATCTATGCACAGGCTTCATTAAGATCCCTTACATTTGGAGTCAGATTTTTTTCAGTCACCTCCAAATGCCACTGATTTTCTGTAGCAAGCTTTTCCAACTTCTTGACAGCCAGGACTAAATTCTGCTAAGGCAGTTTACTTGGGAGGCTAAATGGTAAATGTACCTTACAGTACAACATACTGGTAGAAAAACTACTTTGGTGAGAGCAGGGATTGCCCCTGGGACCACACTTCATCCTGGAAGCTACCGGGAGAACAGCCCTGAGTTGTAACACAGAGCCATGGAACTCTATTTTTAGTGGTGGGGAACAGAAAAAGAGACAAAGGCCCTGATTCCCAAAGTGCTCATGGGTTTTGCAAGGCATACCTGCCTTTGTGGATGTGGCTCTATATAACCTTATTACAGTTACATGAGAAGGCAGAGCATAGGCAGACCCCACTGTCACCTGAGACACCAGATAGGAGACAATTTTAATTAGTCCTGACACAGAAACAGTGGTCTCTCAGCTATTATGCCCCTGCAAACTTCAGAGATGTAAAGGACAGAGGTCTGGTTATGGCCTCCCCTTCCCAAAAAGGAAAGACTATGACTTACTAGATATCAGAGAAGCCCCAAGGGTTGGTGTACTAGCCAAATGGGACAACAGGGAATCCAATCACAGATAAATGAGAGGGAATAGCATTCACGCCCGCAGGGTGTGTGGTTTTAGCTTGGTTGAAGCAATTTTAGGCAATTATTACTGCCAAAGTTGAGTAGATCCTGGTTCCCAAAGAGAACCAAACCACTGCCAAGCGGTCTGAAAGCATGACACGAGCCATGGGTGAGATCAAGCCTGGATGTGAGACTGTTCCTCTCCTGAAGGGCAAGGAAGGAAAAGCAGGAGAAAAAGGGCAGCCCTTACTCTCCCCATGTCCCTCTGCACTGTAAGCAGTCAGGGGTGACTGCTGGCTTGTGGTCATGGCTGGCAGCTGAGGTGGTGGTTCAACAGGAGGGGTTTTAAGCCTGTATGGAGCAAAGCACCATATGCACCTGCCTTGTGCAATCCTCCTGCTTTTCCTGACAGCCCCTTGTAGAAAGGGGAGCACCCAGATGGTATGCCCAGCTCCTTCCTATCGGCAAAAGCATCTCTATGGGGTGCTCCCACCTACCTGAAAGCCTCCCTAAATACCCAAAGTGCAACTGTGACCTGCCATTTCTCTTTGGTGCTCCAGTATGTTTCTGGAAATAAATATCTGCATACCAGTGTGTTAGGGGCATTTGATCAGGATGGACGTAGATGGCTTCAAGGTTTCACAGCCACCAAGAACAGGCCATATTGATCTTCCATACTTAAAACATGCAGCTGGTGGGAAAGATCTATAGTACCTGGTCTGTGCAACAACTAAGACTGGAGACTGGATCAGAGAACAAACAGGGGGTCAGAAGCCTACAGCATTATGCAGGTGGGAAGGGGTCTCCCCAGGTTTCTGGTCCAATCCTAGTGTTGTCACAGACTTCCCTCAGACAACCAAGAAGCTTCTTGGCTTCAATCCTCTGTGTCAGTGCATCTCTGCTGTGCTCAGAATTATTGGGTTGGTTTTTTTTGCTTGCTTGCAATGCAAGTGGTATTCTGCCTGGGCTGCTAGATGGCTCGCATCAGCATGTGTATTTTGGAATCTGAGAGGGAAGGACAGTTGAAATAACATGAAGAAAGAATGTCCCGTGATTTGCCTGGGATCCTTGAAACGGTTTCATTTTATCACACTGCCAGAGATTTCCTGTGTAGCCATGGACAGCTCCCATGGACACTCACCACACAGAGCAGGATTCAGGTAGCCTACCACCTTACCCATGAGATGGACTTCTACCATAAGCTCCCATTATAGCATACAGAGAAAGATCACAAGTCCAGACAGCACTGCATCCCATCCTAAACCAGGTATTATATTTGAGTGGTTTGACCCCTGCCTTTAGCCTCTTGAGTTTCTGAGCCTCCCATGAGAAAGGAGAAGATAACTGTTATTTCACAGGTATATTACACATATCAAGACAGTAAATACTTTCAGGCCTGTAGATACTAACCCTGATCAAGAGCATGGAAGAACCAGACAGGAACCTACTGGAGCTGGATGAATTCTTTGCAGCAAAAATCTGGCAATGTTTCTTCATGAAATTTTGGCATAGACATTTTTCATTCCTTTACTCCTTATGCAAACATATTCAAAAGCCAATTGATGAGGATGTATGTCAGCCCACGGACTAAGCATAAAACTTTCCCCATCACTAGAGCAAATTAAAAACTTCAAATATGAAGGGAAATGTTTGTTGTTTTTTTTTTTTTGACAAAGAAAGGGGCAAAATGACAGCATCCTCACACATTTCTGTTTGGATAAATTAAACCACAAGGTCCAATCATAACTCTTTCAAGAATTCGGATGCTCTTCAAAAGCTGGCTAGCAAATCACTTGCTATGACAGAGCAAAGTCAAATAATACTGGTAATTCTCCCTGATGGGATGAGCTCAAGCTGACAGGACTTTTCTAAGCACATACATTTTTTCATTGCTTATTTCTGTGATTCCATAACCATAAACAAAATTCACCTAAGAAATGTTTCTGAAAGAAAAGTAATCAGGGCACTGAAAACAAACCTTGTCAACAAGCAGGGAGAGGAAAGGTCATGAAATTCCACCCCATAGCAAACCCACCTCTAAAATCCTTCTACTGCAGCTGAAAGTAGATGGAGCTGCCTGAGGTACTCTGTGGGGACTGGAAAGCCAGGGATAACCAGCTGGGTAGCAATAGTGGTCTATCAGGTTTGTGGCTGAGATTAGAGGCAGCATGATAAACCCTGTACAAAGAAATAATTCCCTGTTTGCTGCAGGAAGAATTAGTCAGGCTACAGGTTTCATCTCAGGGCTTCTATGGAAGGTGCTGAACTAAACTAGCTGTGAGCATCATCCTGCTGGGAGAGCCTGGTGCAGGAGCTGCAGCTATCCTATTGCACTGCTGTTCCTGGGGAAACAAACATTAGCAAATGCTTTCTTATGGAATTCATTTACCATAGCTCTTTCTGATGACAGGCTGCTGGGGAGCAGAGTTATGACATCCAGAAACTGACAACAAGAGCAATAAAACCTGACATATATCATGAAAGCCAAGCTATGGTACTATGTGTAATTAACAGAGAGTGCAATTATTCACCTCAAGGACTTTGATGGATGCCTCATAGTTAATTCTTTTCTCCTGTGTTTCATCTCCTCTCTTTCACAGCAGCCAGGAAGGCTAGCTTGCAACTTTCTGCTTTTTGCCCTGTTTCTCATCCAAAGATGTTGTATCTTTATGGCCTGTAGCCAGGCTTGGACCAATCCCAGGCTTAATGCTTCATCTAAGCCTGAAGGTGTTCAGCTTTTGGAGCTGAGAGGTATTATATTAGTACAGGACAGACCACACAGGTATGTGTATTAAAACTCCAAGCGTGCCCAGTCTTACTCAGATGTTTCCAGGGTCCTGAGTACAATCATATGCATAAGAGTAATATTCCTTTCCATAACGGTACTGTACCTCTCTACCTTAGTGTACACTAAACCCTGACACAAGTTACAGCTCAAAGAGGAGTGTTTATCTCCCCTAAATCCTTTGAATTGTCAAGAAATCAGGGCAGAAAAGAGCATCAGGAAGAGTCTGAACAGTTGCCCAGTCCCAATAAGCTGCAAAGGAGGCAGTTAAAAAGCCACAGAACCAATCACACAGTGGACTTAGTGGTGTCTCTTGGCATGCACTGCTTTTGCATGGGAGGAGAAGCAACTGGGGAGGATTTGGCTCAAGCTCTGAAAGTCAGAGGGGGAAGCTGCTACTATACAAAATGTGATCATTTAAAAACAGTGCAACCATGGGTAATTGATCTAGCTGATGCAGTGGGGACTGGATAGAAATTTAAGCTCAGTCACATGAATTTGAAGAGCTCCACAACCCTTAAATGAAAGAGAAATCCATAGCTTTGGGACAAAATGACCGAAGCCTTATCTGAAACCCACTGAAGGCAACTAGGATGATTCCACAGGCAGTTAGGGACATTGGATCAAACCCCAGATGGATGCAAACCTCTGAAAAAGAGGGCATATAATCTGAACATAGGAACAGAGACATTTTAAAAGGCAGTGAAATGCACGGTTGGGCTCTGTATGACTCAGTGATGAATGACTGTCCATGTTGCATCATCTCCAAAAGAGAAAGCCGGAGATGAAGGGAATCCAAAAAAGAATGTAAAAGAGAAATAAAAGCTCCTCTGATAATTACAATCATCTTGCCACACAACAGATTTGGAGTACACAACCTAAGTAATATAGACCCATAATCTGGTCAAATACCTTATAAATGCGAAGGCAAAAAAACCCTAATTTTCAAAGCTGCAGCACATATTAAACCCAAGACAGTGTGCACATTTAGAGAACAGAAAGGCAACAGCATCTATTTTTTGTAGGCACAGAGAGTGCAAAATAAATGGCTTAGACAGTCAAACACAGCTAAACATTAATGGCATGGCTGTATTCTTTTAAATTGGGTAACTGCCAATGCATTCCAGGGAAAATACTGGGACTTGAAAATGACATAGCCTGAGTTAGTAAAAAGCGATGCGTGTTGTAAGCACTATAGAATCCTAAACAGACTACACAAATCTTCATGTGTCCAAACACCACTTTGATAAATTAGTTATTCCCATTTGATACCTACCCAGAAAAACGTATCGTTCACCCTAATGAGAAGGAAAACTCAATTTGATCATAGGAAAAAAGCGGGCATTTATTGGCATAAAAGAAACATTCATAGTTTCAAAGAATTACATTCTTGTAACTGAGAAGTCAAATATGTTATAGATGCGTATTGATTCACATAACTGAAATGAAGCCATAAAGCTTGTATAGCATGTGATCAAAATCACTAAAGAAAGGACAGCTAAGATCTTAGCAGAAAACCAAAAATATTCTAAATACTAGGTATTGCACAAGCATTTTGGAAAGGGGAAAAAAAAACCACCTCAGGCTCGAAGCTTGTGATTTTTAATACACCATTTAGGTATTATACAGTAAATTTGAGCAAAGCCCATTTGGTACAAGCTCTGCTCCCGAGGTATTACAAAGGGTAATTGCACAGATCTTTGAGGGATTATGAGGTGTCAGACTTTTAATGGATGATGTTTTAATTTGGGTACAGAGAAATTAACACAAAGAAAGGTTTTGGCAAGTATTGCAGGGAGGCAGAGATGCCGATCAAGTACATAAAATACCTATGATCTAAAACAACACTGTGGCCAGAGGCTGGGCAAAGTCACTTAACAGGGGTTCCAGATAAAATAAAGGCAACAGCAGGATGTCCACCTTACAGTGTAAAATGGAGCTGCAGAGATTTGTGAAGATGATAAACTGCATTCCTCTATTCATTTGAATTCTCACTAGGGTCAGCATATCCTTAAGGAATTACTGGGAAAGTAATGCTACCTGGTATTGGAGAGATTAATATGAGCAAGGAAATAAACAGTTAAAATCAGTGACACTAATCCACCAGCTTAAAAATATCATGATGATGTTTTCTGAAAAGCTGCAATACGTGTGTGCTACCTATTTAGACTGAGATTTCTAAGCAGAACAGACACAAACTAATGCCACATTGACAAAGAAGTGCTGGTAATTTTATTTGCCCCTCTAAACTTCCTTCAATCTAGATAAATATGAAAGATACTGAGAAAAGAGATCATAATGCACTTTGAAGTGGTTGTAAAAAATCCTTTGCCTAATTTTCATGGATACTAAGCATTAGCTTGAGTTGGAAATGCAGGCAGTAAGCACCTTGCAAAATCAGTCCATTTGTCTTTGGCATCGTCTACAACTTCATAGATAAAGCTGATGTTCTTTTACCAGGGAAGAAGATTTCAAAGGCACAAATTGCTGTTTGATGCCCAGTGTCTAACACACAGCACTGTTCCTAGCTGAAAGTTGAAGGTTTAAAACTTTCCTTTATTTCCTTTTGGATTCTAATTGGATTCAAAAGTGCATGCCAAGTACCACTATCATGGCAATGAAAAGCGGATAGCAGTTACACACCAAACTGTGTTTTCTGATATACTTAAACTACATACGCTAGATATTATACCATTCAAACCCAAAATATGGCTATTTGTGGTATGGGATGTAACAACTGTTTTGCAGTGCTGAATAAGTTTTTAAAAAAAGGCTGAAAATGAAGACATTTTAATTGCAAAGAGGAGAAATTCAGGAAGTAACATGCAATAATGTGCATTGGAATTTGGCAAAGATGTTAATGGCAATATCCCTGTTTTTATGTGAAATATCATATGATCTCTAATGGCAACAAATGGTTTGCACCTTATTTTGATATTCCACCTGAAGGATTAGTCCCCATCAGCATGGGTAACTGCCTGCTGCAGCAGAGCATCTGATCAATCCTGACTCTCAGAACTTGGCTTCACTGAGTTCCCATCAAGAGGTTCTCGAGCTTCTCATTTTCATGCAGCTGACCCCACCTTACACTCTTTGGGCTGGTGAGATCTATCACCACTCCAGTATTAGGTGATATGGCTTCAGGCCATAACGTATTGTGCCTCTAGAGGCGGTTGAAGGGAAGCAGCATCTCAGGATTAAAGTTGGCAGCGTTCACAAGAAACATGAGTTTAGCAGCTTTAACAAATGTCCATAACACAGGAAGACAGAAAACGTAGTATCTGTTTGTCAGACTCCCAGGACTGTGATAACAAGATGTGCAATAAATCAAGATTGAGTGGATTAACTACTCTCTATGTGAAGCCCAGCACTGGTATGTCAGTGGATTTAACAGGATAGGATAAAATTAGCAGACCTGTAGGAAACCTGTAAGGACATAAAGGGCACC
The DNA here is from genome assembly GCF_033783945.1 of Neopsephotus bourkii. NCBI lineage: Eukaryota > Metazoa > Chordata > Aves > Psittaciformes > Psittacidae > Neopsephotus > Neopsephotus bourkii. The sequence continues at coordinate 5,578,699 of NW_026901771.1, read as the reverse complement.
AATCGTTAGGTGGTTAGCACTAGGAAAGCTGGTGTGAGGAAAGCTGCGGATAAGTGCTGCAGGGCAGGAGGCAGTCCTGGCAGAGCTTTTCAGCATGTGGTTGTTTCTAATCAGATCTATCCATCCTTCAGTTTTATATGCTGTACAGTTTTGTAGCATCTAAGAGAAGAGCAGACATGAGCCCTACAGCCCAAATTACTTTGCTTTGATGTCTATGGAGCCTTTATGGAAGTCATTTCCACAAAGTCTTCCTATAGGATTACAATGCATGAAGCATGCTGAGACACTTGGTGTGGCTGAGGGAGCAAAGTGGTGAGTGGCACCGATGAGTACCAAGCCCTGTCCAAGGGACAGAGTTGTGCAGATGCTGGGGGAAAAGCTCCACTTCCTCCTGTGCCAGTAGGGTTTTAATAATTTCTCTTGCCCACTCATTCTCAGGTACCGTGTCATGGGCTACTGATGCTTTTTCTAATCCACATGGAAACACTATTGCCAGAGCATACACATTCTAATACTCTGCTTTGTAGACTCCTTCTCACAGATTTCTTTCCCTTTCTGCACCCCTTCCCCATCTTTTTTCTCTCTCTCTCGCTTTCCTCATTATTGTGGCAAGGAAAGGAAACACTTCAGAAATGAAAGATTAGTTTGCTGTATCATAAAGATGAGCTTTGTAATCACTTTCCTTTAAGCAAAGAATTAAAAGATAATAAAAGCCCTAATTAAGGACCTCGTTAGCTTAACTAGATTTTCATATGCAAAGTGATATTTGCCACGTGCTGCTGCCGTCTGAAAATGCCGCCTGGTCCTACATATAAAGCACCTGTGCCAACCCCCAACTGTGTGTTCCTTCTTCATTTCACTTTTTCCCTTTTCCCCTCCTTTCCCCATTGTGCCAGAGTTCAGCAGGCTCAGGCTGACGCTGGGTGCAGACTTGGTGTACCTTATGAACCACAGGGAAGAAAGGTGCATGAGGCAAAAGAGCATCTCAAAAGATGGAGAAGAACAGAAAGGACCAACAAGTGCTGAAAGTACACAGGCTTAGCCCGAGAAGAAGGCAGAGGGAGCACATAGGAACTCCTCAGGCCAAACTGCTCCAATGGCAGATGCAGAATACATGAGTCCTGCTGAGCACAGGAATGTTTTGATTGGAGGGAGGACATGCTGGCTAGAGCTAGCCCTTGTGTTGCTTCTGTACAGAACTTAGTTGAGATTTGGGCAAAGACTTGCATTAAGGGTTCAGCTTCATCCCTGACTGGAAACAAAAGATGGATCCTTGGAAACACTATCTGAGGGGCTTTTCAGAGCTCTGCTCTCAGTCTCACAAGACCCATGGTCCATACTAATTCTATTCCTAAGTCCCCGTCTGCACAAATCCAGACAATGCACCGTAGCCTTCTGCCCCACCTCTCAATTCCTATCTTGAACCCTAGCTGCTAACCTATTCATTCTAACATGAGTAGGAAGCCAACCAGTAGAGCACCCATTCACCACTATTAGCCAGCTAGCCTCATTCACCGACTTCATCATCATTCTAATCATATTCCCCATCACCACATCCCTAGAAGATAAAATACTCAACTAGATATTCTTAACAGTTTACAAAAAACATCGGTCTTGTAAAGCAAGGAATGAAGATTACCCCTCTTCTAGAGTTCCCCCAAAAGTCTCAGAACAAAGGGATTCAAACATCTATCACCAACTCCTAAGGCTGGTATTTTACATTAAACTATTTCCTGACCTCCACCCCCCCCCAAACAAAGCCCCACGAGACAAGCCTTGTACAAGCTCTAATACAACAAAGTCAACAACAGCCCCCAGAAATATCTCCACCCCACAAGAATAAAACACAGCCACTCCACTAATACTGTATGGGGATGTGTTTAACAGAAGCAATTAGGACATCACTACATCACAGTAATGCCTGCAGGTGAATGAACGAAACGGCTGTGAGAAAGCATCCTGGCCTGGCTGAGCAAAGAACACTCGGTTGCTCGCAGCACAGCCCAGCAGAGGCCATGGCAGAACCACGAGCAGGCATCCGCCCAGCTGTAACAATCTGATAAATTCCTACAGCTGGGAACTCAGCACGAGATGGGAATCGGGATTTTCATCCTCGTTACAACTGTAATCGGAGCCTCATTCTACTTCGTTTAGAGCCTGCTGTGAACGTGAGCAAAAACCGCAGGGTGCTGAGCAGGGAGGTCACCCCAGGGCAGTGGCAGTGGCATGCCAGCCAGAAGCAGCGGGAGGCTGAAGGGCGGGCATGGAGGCAGAGACCGGTGCAGTCTGCATGCATCTCATGTAGGTATACAAAGCCCCCTGTGGTGAGCTCCCCAGCTTTCAACTATTTGTTTTAATTTAGAGAACAAGGAGGAAAACATTCCAGCGCTGAGTAAGGAGGGGCTTGAAACTGAGCATCAGGGCTCAGCCTTCAACTTAAGCCTCTTGGTGCAAATGGCTGGGGACTTTCACCCCAAACTTGGTGGATCTCTGACACTGTCTGAACCACCAGTGAAACCATCAGTAACCCTTTTGTCACCTTTTAGTCCAGGGAAAGACTTAAGGAGACCTGATACAGCATTACTAGAATGGGGACTAAATCGATCTGTTTATTAGCTGAGAATTTTCTTTGGTTAATATAATTGATTCTTGCCTTTCCTCGACAAAACATGGGAGTGGCTGGATATAGGGGGTTAATTTAGTTTGAGAACAGACATGAAGAGCTATAAACCAGATCCAGACATTGCATCCAGCACTCAGACACCAGACTCCTGGATGGGCTCATCTCCAGTCATTTTATGTACTCATGCAGAAGAGGAAATTGCCGATGTGCCTTAAATATAGCTTAAAAGTAATCAGCATCAAGCTACTTCTGCTATACTACAGGTTGAGAGTGAGGCAATTACTTAGGGAGGGTCAGACAGACTACCTGGATTTGGCCTTTCACCACTTCCCACCTTGTGGACCAACTGGTGTATCATGACTATCAGAACAACTTCGCTGAATGTTACAATTAGTCATGTCAAATGAAGATGTAATGCAGTTAACGCGCATGCTGGCTCCCCACTGCTACTGCTGATGATTATTGCTATTAGAGCATGACCAAACAGTCATTCAAATATAAACAGCAGATTTGTTTTGATGGTGCTCGTGGCCCATTTTATTCGCTTTCTGTGAACATTAACACAAATGGCTTTGGTTTGCAAGACTGTCCCTGGGGAGCAAGACAAAGTCAGGAATACCTTTGTGCTGACTACTATCTGCACTGGAAGATTTTGCATGGCTCTCTGGAAAACCTGACAGCCACATCATCAGAGAGAAAAAGCAGAGCTGTGCAAGTCCAAGAGCTGGTTGCAAGAGAGAAGCACAGTACCTGAATAGAAAATCATGGCAATCCACTGACTGGCCTCTCTTTCAGAAGCACATTCCTGCCAGCTATTCAGTAAATGCTTAGGAACAACAGCTACATCAAAATGTGGTACCCAGCTCATTCACAAGGGTTTCTGATCCAACATCTACTTAAGGAAAAGGTGTCTTTCTATTGGCTTAAATGGTTTATGTATTACAAAGTGACACACAGAGCTGAATTCACTAAAAAGCTCTGCTTGCTGTGAAAAGATTACCTGATTAAGAAGATTAATTGTTATTACTGCTCTCATTTCTATGCTGTCCTGTAGTGGAATTCCTTATCTCTACATCAGTTTCCAAGATAGGTGCTCTGATGCTCTCTCCATATTATCTGATCTGCTTACTGCAAATGGGTTCTGCCTCATAAAGATGAGAGGTAATCCGAATGGCCACTGATGCGATTACATTGTGCAGCTCACTGCTGGACTTCTCCTTTGCAAAAGGACAGATGCACAAGGTGGCAACCCCAGGCTGCCAGAGATCCAACTAATTACCTAGCTGCACCAAGGCCATGACTCTTGCCAGATGCTTTGATAACAGCTCCCATTTATCTCTTCCGCAGAAGCACATACTAAGGAATATGCGCACTGAAGAAAGACTCTTGCACATCACAGGACAGGCTTTGAGGCAAGGCCACAGGCTCTCAGCTTGCATTGATTTCAACAGGTTTGTGAGAGGAGTCAGCCTCCTCTAAGGAGCACAGTGCTCTGAGGGGAGCTGCTGGTTGGTGCAGAAAGACCAAGGGCCTGAGTCAAGAAAACGAGTAAGAAGGAAGGAAATGCAGTCAGCACATGTTCTTCTAAAGCCTTTTTGGTGGTCAGTTAGATACAGAAGTATCTCTGGTGTATAAGTCAGACTACTTATATACTATACACAAAAGAGTGCTGGTTTGGACATGAATAGGGAGCTTTGAGGAGTCATTCCTAAGGTGATTTCTAGTATCAGCTGGAAGGAAAGGTTAGTAGCTGTGCAACATGCCATGGGCTAAGGATGTTCGGGGTGCCCCCTCATGCTTATTCTTGCTTCAGTTTTTCTTCACACAGCAAAAAGAAATTAGGTTTCTTCAGCCTAGAGCACAGATGATGGAGATGAAATGTGACACAGAAACACAGAATCATGAGCACCATGGATCAAGTGAATAAGAAAGATCTTTCACTGGTCTCCCAGTAGAAGCAATGGAAACTCAAAGAAGCAAACAAGTGATGAGCAAACGCAAACTAGAGCAGAGTTCAGCTGTGGAACTCACTGCCACAGGATACTGCAGGACCTCAATGGGCCAACAGACAAATTCACAAGGAACTACAAAGCACAAAGCAAACACTACTGTCTCAGGAGGTCCCTGTGCTGCAAACCACAGGGGGTTCACAGAATGTAAGAGAGTGGTATCATTATATACTTACACTACTTTTACATTTTTCCTTTGGCATCTGCTATAGGTCACTGCTGGCAACATACAGGAGAAAAGCAGCTAGACAGATCCTTGGTTCTGCCTCGTACGGCAGTTCTTATGTTATTGACTAATTGGGTGAGCTGTATGGCTCGGATCCTTAAGCAGGAAGTTAGGCATGTCTGTGCCTAGAGAGCTACGAAATTATGGGTTTCTTTTGCTTTTTCCTTTTTTTAATTGCATTTCCTATTCCAGTGAGTGGGAGATCCTGGCAAAGTCTGAGAAGAAACAGTCTATCATCTACACATGACCAGGCTGGGGCGTGATGAGGGGACATCATCACACACATCTACTCCCACTCAACGATTATCAGCACCAGAGGTGTGTAAGCAGCAATGCTGTTCTAAGTAAATCTGGAAGCTCAAAGTGCCAGCACAGCATGGCAAGGTACTCTGAGGGTGATCTTCCTATTTGTCAATGTGAATGTGAGATAGTACAAGCATGCATAGCAAGTGCAAGCATGAGATAAAAATATACAGGTGCACAGGTATCTACAAAAGGAAGAGGGGAGAGAGAGGAGAACGTCTGGAAGCACTTTATACTGTGCACATCTTTACAGTGTTTATCAGAATCCATCCATCCATGCACTCAACAGGAAAATCCAGCCTGCAAGGCAGTGGTTCATCTGAAATCAGGTGTGAGGATGTTCTAGGACCCTGCTAAGGTATATGCACATCAACACACCAAATAAAGCAGGCAGCAGAGAACACCGAAAGGGTAAATGGGTATTTCATGGGGACACACAGGGGTGGGGTGCAGCATCACTTCCCAGGTGGAGCAGAGAAGGATCTGAGGAGCAAACCTCAAGGAGGCTTTTCCTAAGCAGACAGAATGGAGTTCATTGCAATCCCATTGTTACTGTGATAAAAGGGAGGTATTTCAGGCATGCAGAAGAGGAAGGCATTTGTACCACTCAGAGAGCAAAGAGCTGAGCAGCTGAAAATACTTGTGTCAAATCCCCACTTAGGCACCTCCTTCCCCTCCAGCCCCTGTTCTCCCCCCTGGAGCTTCCCCATTCATTTCTCATTCTGCACCTCTTCAGCACTAGACCCTTCTCCTGATTAACGTTTCAAACCCGTTGATAGTTTGTGCTGCCTTAGACAAACTAATCATCGTTAGCACTTCAAAAACCTGTCCAGCTTTCCCTCCCAGAGGCACAGGTGCCTCCCTCAGCTGCTTGGGCTAAAAATACAGCAGCCACAACATGCTTTCCTTGTGAGGCCATCAGGAGGTACCAGCTCACAGCTCTGGTACGCAAGGAGATCACTGGGCTCTGGGTTCCCCCAGATCCAGGCAGCAGGTAAAGCATGAAGCACCTAACAAGAAGGAGAGGGCTGAAGGTGTCTTTTCCTCTCCTAGGTCTTAGCACACCAAAACCTGTTCTGGAAGCACTTTTCGCTTCCCAGGGTAAAGCAGAGCCAGTGTGTTAAATAGGGCTGTTTTCTCCCAGCCTGTTCACACTGGAGAGATGTTCATAGCTGGGGTTTGACTGGGATTTGCTGGGCCCACTATGGGTACTATCTCTGTACAGAGGGCTGTTTTTCCTAATGACCTGTATCTCTAGTGTTTATAGAGCAGGAAAAGGCAGAAAGTAAATAAATAACCCAGGGAAAGCAGGAATGATGCAAGAACAGGTGTCCTGGTGAGCTGCCCAAGTCTGGCCTGAGCTGCAGCCAAGAGATACAAAGGCCACAGTTAAATAGGAGGAAAAGAATGATGGGCTGGATGGTGCTGTCTGTGACACTTGGATACAACTCTATGCTGCTGAAATCCAGGAAGGCTTGGATGTGCTTCTATATCTTTCTCTTGGAGGTAGCTAAATCTTCCTCATCAGGCAGGGTCATTGCACACACCACCCCTTTTCAAGGAATGGCATTGTGTTTTCTGCAGTGGGGATCAGGTGGTATTCAACACTGCCTTGGGGATGAAGGCTGTAACAGTGCCTGTGAGGTTCCTACCTGACTTCAGCTAATGCCATCTGGGCCCTGGAGCCAGCTAAGGACCATTCCAGTGATAAAACCTTCTTGACAACAGCTGAAAAGCAGCAGGTTTGCCCAGCAGACCTCCTTTTCAACTGGGATGGAAACAAAGGGGTCAGCTGCACCAAACACACCCTCCACCTGGGGTCTGTCTTGAATTCAGACTGTCATTCTGGTCAGACTGACATTAAAACAGTGACTGGGAAACCACCAGGAATAAAGGCCACTGGAAGTATTGTACCTTGGAGGGCAATCTGGGCCCTCACATGTTATGTTTGTGGAGTGTACATCTACGAGGAGGCCCTGACATGCTGCTGAGCCTGCGTGCATCAGGGTCGCTGTGGAAAAGCAACCACTTCCTGTGCTTAGCAGCACACACTGAGCCCGCAAAGAGGTCACACTGGAGAGAAAGGGATTATTTATAAGGCGGCTAAAACCTTCCTCCTGAAGCCCAGAACTAATGCTGAACAGCAAAATGATAGAAGAAAAAGCTGTCATGAACCAAGGCCTGAGGAATGCAACTCCCCAAGCAAGAACAATTCAGGCAGGCTGGAGGGAAGATGCCCCACACTTGCAGAACTGCCTAGCACTGAGAGCCATCCAGGCTCCCTCTGTGCTCTTCTTCAGCCACAACACGGTGCTCCAAACCCCTCTTCCATCAAGCATACCAAGCAACCTCCCCAGCCACAGCATCCGTATCGATCCTGCTCCAAATAAATCTGTGCAGAAACCAGGAGGGCAACATGCTCTGTCTTGTTTCCTTACAGATATTTTAGAGGAAGCCTGTACAGGCCTAGTTGGAGATTCAGCTGCTGGGCTGGTCTTGGCACACAGTCCCTGCATGCCCTGGAAGGCACATGTGGCTGTGACAAGCCTGCCTCCATGGCTTGGAAAATCAGTGATGAGGGCAGATCACTTCCAGAGCGGACAGTATCAGATTCCCAGTCCTTTTGCCTGAGCTCACCTCATAAATGATATGTCTTACCACTAGTTCTCACCCGAAAAAAGACTGCCTACATAGCTCCCCACTGTCCGCTGCATAGGACATATATGAGCATCCCTAAAGCACATCTCTTTCTTCTTTCCTGGCTCTCCTGAGATCCTCCCCATCTGACACTTACTTTGTTGAACATTACAGGATTATCTCATAATTTCCCATGGCCATCATCTGACAGCAACTGCAATCCTTGCTTGCCTGTGACGTACAAGGGGTAGGGTAGGAGGTCAGTGCAACACAGACATTACTTTAAAGGCTCCATGCACTTTCTGCTATCTACCAAGAGACTGGTACTGTGGGAACATCCTGTGAGGCCAATATTCGAGCACTGATAGCATTTAGGACAGAAGCAGTATTTCACAAGTGAAACTATGGGCAAAAATATGTTGCCATCTTCCAAGACCTGTTCAACCACTAACATCCACCCCTTGGCTATGTGACTCCCTTGTTCCTGCAGATATTCATTCCCTCCCACATCCCCACCAGCTTCCCTGCCCCAGCTTGCTATCTTCTGACCCAAAATTAAAATACCCTTGTTTATGGCACATTTGTCTGTGTTTAAAGCTGAGATCTGTGGAGGCTTCCATCATAATTTCTGGCCTCCCTGCCTGTAAGCAGCAGGAGGCTGGGGATGGGATGCCAGTGGCTGTGATAGCATCTGTACAGCCAAACATACAGGCAATGCAGAGCCGGCCTGAGGCAGCAGCTCTGGTCTGTTGCAGGATGCTGACAGAAGGGGGCAAAATCCATCTGCAGTCAGAGCTTGTTCCCTGCTTCAGCTCTGCTTTCTGTCTCAGCCTAGCAGCCCATTGCAGGGACCTGCTCTCATCATCTCATCCATCCCAACTTGCCTCTGTGGGACTAGGAGTGGCCCCAGGACAAGAGGACTACTGGCTAACAGGCATGTGGATGACAGCAAGCGGGTGCTATAGGCAATGCTGGCCTGAGCATGAATACCAAGCTGCTGTGTACTTATTGTTGATTTGGCTGTTGGTGCTGACAGCAGCAGAAAAGCTGAGTGGCAAGGAGGGTCCTCAGGAATGGGTGAGAGAAAAGGTTGTGTGTTTCCTTCATGCAGTGCACCCTGAGGTCAGATTCTGCTTCTCCCTGCATCTTCTGTGGTGCAAGGGAGGGTGGGTGTAAAACCGGTCAGAGGCAGGTCCCACTGCACCCAGTGCCAGGCAATGGGCACGCAGGGCCCACCCATCTACAAGATTTGGGCTGGGAAACAGCAAAAATGTCTTGGGACAGAGCAAGTTTCCAAATAACAGTGTGTTGCTTTAAATCCTTCTCCACATTACTTTTGGAGTCAGCTTTCACCTTCAGAAAAGCCCCAGTGCAGTGGATACCATGACACGTCAGGACACTAGGGTTTTCAATTCCTTGTGAACTGGTAACCTAGGGATGCTTGTGGGACGACTTCTGCCAAGTAATAATGCCTGGAAAAGTGGCAGTGGGAAAGGAATAGGAAGGAAGGCAATTCCAGTATTACGCACACCACACACCCCCTTCTTTTTTTCCTGTGAGTAAGCAACATTTTCTCTCTCCTCTCCTCCTCAGCTGGGTTGGTGACTTCTATTTCTGTACACATCAGTGAGTCCCTTCTCCTTACATCATCTGCCGTGCCTACAGCCAACTCCTGTGAATTTCCTGCAAGTCTTACTATAGCTGGCAGCTGCCCTTAAAGACCCTCAGCCTATGGAGTTGCACAGCTCACTGGGAAAGAGCTTTTGCTTCCTTCCTCCCTGTTTCTAGACTTTAAGAGGGGTAAGAGGAGGCAAGAATGGAAAACTGGGACTTCCCTAAGCCCCAGCCCTGCTTCACAAGTTCTTCTACACCTGGCATGGCAGGGAATGAAAGGAATTGGTACCCTCATCTTCAGTTCCCGAGTTGGTCTCCATAGATCATGGGATGTTCAGGGTGACAAGAGGGAGTATTTCTGCCTGTCCCTTGGGATAACCCCCTCTTGGAGCTCTCAGGCTGGGCAGGAGAGGTGTTAGCAGAGATGCTGCTAGATGAAAGTGCCAACATAGCAAGCTGGGAAAGCCCTAGATGTCCCTAACCACAAAGTCTTCTGCTTCACTAGGCTTGGCTCTGGTTGAAAGTCCTTACATTAAGGTACCTTTACAAGCATGTATAGGAGAGCTGGAATGAGGGAGGAGAGTGAGGCACAGAGCAAGAACAATCTTTTTTGCTGGGATGAAGGACTTTGATGCCCAGATCCTGAGGGCATCCCCTCAAGACACACCCCATATGCAGATGCGTGCATAAGGAGATATGTGTGTGTTCAAACTTCACCTGAGAGCTTTCTTGTTTCTTGCACATGGGGTGGGCTGGAGCAGGGAGATTTTGCACTCTTCATTACTGTAGCCTGCAGCTTATTTCTGATGATCTGAATGTTTCCTCCCTTTAAAAAGGTTCCTTGAGCAGACAGCAGCCCCCATGTAAAGCAGCTCTTCACACCAATCACAGCAGCCACGTGCAAACTGCAAAACCCTGCAGAGGAAGAGCTGTGCTCTCCCCTGAGCAGACCTAAAGAAGGGAAGAAAAGGTGCTGGGTTGTGGCAGGCAGAAGATGGAAAAGCCTATCCTAAATACTGGTGTTATGGGGCAGGCAACGTGTGACACAGCACTGCTGTACACCTGAGTCAAGCATGCTTACATCATTAGGGCTTTACAGGCATCTTGTTGGCCCAAACGCTTAAGGAGAATTTCCTGAAGAATTCCCTTGTAAATAAAGATGTAGGATTGTGTTTATCACAGATCTGTGGCTCCTGATTCCTGCTGTGCCTTACTGAAGGGATTAAGTTGTTGGTCACTCTTTAGTCTTACTCAACCATGCAGATCTAAGGAAAGATCTATGGATTAAACTGATGCTTTGGTGTTTTGTTTGTTGGGATATTTTTTTGCTCCTCACTGCCAAGAACAACCCCAGTCTCTTCATTTAGACCTTAGCAAGCAATCCTGCTGAGAAACTGCCGGTGTGCCTCCCAGAGCTCTGTAGCAAACAGGAGGAAGAGATGGTAAAAAACTTCCTTTTCCATCTGTGAGTGAGCAAAACCAACCTGGAGTCACACAGGAATTAGAGCAACAGAGGCTATTTTTATCAAGTCGCTTGCGAGAACCACATTTTAAGCTGTTAGTCCCCATTTTTCTCTCAGCTCTCCGAGGAGCTGGCCCTGTATGTCAGGGCCTGACCTCCAGAAAGAAGTAAGAACAATTAGAGAAGGCGAACAAATCCAGGGTCACCCAGGAATTCTGCAGTTGTTGCTGTGCAGCACACCAAGCCCTCCCTAAACCCCATAGCAAGGGTGGGGAGAGGAGGAGTCTTGCTTCTCTGTTCGCAGTTCCCCTGCCACCTGAATGCAGGGAGATGCTTCACTAGCCATTGGCTGTAGAGAGCTGTAACAGAGAGGCTTGGCATGCCACAGCCAACTCCAGGGGAGAAAGAGGGGGAGCTGAAGGATGTTAGGTGATGAAAGACTGGTTAAGTTCGGATGGCTGTCTAAACCATTTCAAAGAAACTGAAGAAAGGAGAAATTAAGAAAGATGTCGAACCTTAAGCCTAATTAGAGTAGCAGTGTAGTTATAGTCATGATAGCCTAAGGATACAATTAGATGTGTCTCGAGAGGAAGGCTGATCTTGTTGTTAAAGCATAAAGGTAAGGGACAGAATAAAATGGGTTGCCGTCTGGTGCTGGTTCCCGGATGGCTCTGATGTGTTGCAATGATTCCATGTGACTCCAGCACGATACTTCCAGTCTCCTGACACCTCAGTTTGTTTCCCAATATTTCTAACTAGCCTGAGGAAGTCCCAAAGCCAAGACGAGGAATTTTTATGGCATCCAACCATCAGGATCCCCTTTAGTACATCAGATTTGCAGCTGGAGATCTTAGGGGAAAAGTTGCTAGGGGAAAGCAAAGCTGCTTGCCAAAAAAGATCCAGGAGCTAAAAAGCATCCAAGGGAGATGTCCTAAATTAGCACAAAACATCTGAGCCAGTGGTTTTCTAGTCTCACGTAATCACATCTCAGTGTTTTGGAAAACTAAAAGACACACAGCCCTTCACTTTGATAGTATAGACTGATATTCCTAAGCAAACTGACTTTGGTGACCCTTGGTCTGGTCCTCAGTAAAACAAGCAAATGTATCTCAGAGCACAGGCATCATTCACAACACGGCTCTGAGGCCCCAGATCATTTCAGTCCCTCTTTGCCCAGTGTTACTGCCCCCTTCACTCTGCATTCACAGGAAAGAGTTGTGACAGCAGGAACAAGAAGAGATAAATAGGAGATTGAGGCTGACACAAGCTGTGTCTATAGAAACCTAAGCAGGCAGGCACAGGTCGCTCAGCCCACCCTGCACACAGCATGCACCCGGGTGCAGTGCCAGCCCCAGTCCAGCAGCAGCAAGCCCCATCCAGCAAACCTCAGCATCCCACCTCAGCCCACACTTGGCACTGACATAGTAGAGTCCTTTCTGCCTCCAGCAGCAATTAGCCAGGGGAGATCATGCTGTTTTCTCTGCAAAACACAACACTGGTGTTTTTATAGCATATGGATGTGAGCATTTGAGGGATGCAATTGGAAATGCTGGCAGAGCACTGTTGCAGAGGGTGCTAGAAGAGATGTCTGAGCCAGTGACACCTGAGGAAAATGAAGTCTTATGGGTTATATGGACATCCTAACAAAGGACCTACATCAAACTGCAGATACCACCCAGTGACCCAGGCAGGTAACAGGATTTGTATTGGCACCATCCCCAGCTACCTGGGCACAGGGAGAGATCCTGCAGAGGTCCTGGACTTTGATCCACTCATGAGAGGCCTTGGCAGGAGGCAATATTTACCATGCCAATTGAGTGCCAGCTCTACATTGTCCATGGCATGAAATGACTGACATGCTGGCGCACAAAGGTAAAAAAGGACAGATTGATTTATTGATCAAGGAAAGAGTCTCCTTGACAGAGATGTGCTGTCAAACAATGGCAGGACGTGCTGCTAAAAGCCCTCCAGATTGATTACTTTACCTGCCACCTGATCCTTCATCGCCCTGGGCTCTGGCAGGTGAAGAGCAGGGGGAGATTTACGTGTGGCTGGGAGTCAGGACATAAAGCACCCAGGAATGTAGCACACATAAAGCTCCAGGGGTCTGGCTAGGACACAACAGCCCTTCTGTCCCCCACCTGCCACAGGGATGGAAGGTTCCTCAGCCCATGCGACAGCCAGGGTGGCAAGAAGACCAGTGAAACCCCACCATGCAGCCAACCAAAAGCAGCACCGTGGCAGGTAACACCTGCACATCCTGAAACATTGCCATTTCCCTTCCCCATCTGTTCCCTTCTCTAGGATTGAAGCGCTCCTGTCTGTACAATTACATGGTCTGTGCCTGCCCCAGGGATGGTTGAAAGCACAGCCAGGCAGCCAGGCAGGTGCTGCTGTTAAACCACAGCCCCAGCCATGCTGGAACTCAGTCCACTGCAGGAGATAACACTGCAGACCATGTCCCAGCACAGCACATCAAGCCAGGGCACCCATGGAAAACATCCACCCCTCCATCAGCTGCAGCAGGGCAGTGCCAGCCCAGGAGGGAGCTGTGTCCTAGGAGCTGCTCTCCTCTGTCACTGCCAGTACACCCTGGAGCATCCAGAGTGGCTCTCTCTTAATGAGTATAAACTGATGGAGAACTGTGCCTTACAGAGGGAGAGGAGAACATAAGAATGGTCATTTGATTAAACTTCTAGGCCTTGATTCAGTATTTCTGCACTGGTTCCCTTGGTTAAACAGGATTCTCCCCTACTTGACAAGATGAGAACTGCGACCAAACCTCTCTTATAGCTTGCTCAGGGGCTAGCCTTAGTTGTGCTAGGTAGGAGCCTGGGCCTTACCACACCAGCAAATCAAGGCAGCCTGCTTATGACACAATATGGATGCTCCCACTCAGACCACACCAAAGCCCAAAGCTACTCTGATGACTGACCAAGTCCTGACTTCGCTTTGTGGACACGATGAACCAAGCACATCACAAGCTCATTTAGAGAACTGTAGCATGAGACAGGCGGTCAAAGATAGACATAACAAAGAGAATCCCTCAACTGCTTCAGTGCTGCCTCAGGCACACACAGTATGTCAGGAAAATGCTGCTCCAGAGCTGCTCTCATACCTGTTAAAGGGCTTGATATTCCCAGTACATGGCAACTCTATCTTAATTCCGTGGGCAAGCCAACCAGCTTTGGCTGCACACCAAATCCAGATGGCTCACCATCTCTCTTGTGAAAAGTGTAAATAACACAGCAGACCAATCACAGGGAAAACAGAGATCCCAAAAAGGCAGAGATATGAGAGGCTAATTTGACTTTTGAACAAGTATCTAAATTAACATCCTCCTAACAGCCTCTTTTCTAGACTGCAGCAAATGCCATGAACGACTGAAGAATGCCTGACCCAGACACGTTGGCTGTGGGAAAGGCAAGAATGCAACAAGAGGAGGTATGAAGAGTAGCTGTGCATTAGAAAAGGCAGGTAAAATGGGCACATAGTACTTCAGTGGACACAACTGATGTCATTTATCTTGACTTCTGTAATGCCTTTGACGTGGTCCAGCCCAACGTCTTCGTTGTTAAACTGAAGCCATATTCCACATGTCACAACTCAATGTCACCCTGGATTCATACATGCTTACAATTGAGCAATGATCAATTCTATTGAGGACCAAAGGAGAGGACAATGCGTTTCTTGTCTTGGAAGGTACCCAGATATCAGGAGAAACTGCTGCATCCCAAAGCCAAGAGCCACATTTAAAATACAGCATTTTATGGCAGAAAGAGGTGTTATTTCCTGCCTCAGCCAAAGAAACTGAACCAACACTTCTTTCTTGGAAAGCTCCTCTAGTCAAATACATCTTGTATCTTGTGTCTCCCCCCTTGCGTTTAGGGCTGGAGGAAGAGGCAAGAAGAGGAACCCAAAAGAAATCTGCCTACACACGCAAGAGCAACATAAGGGGGGGGGGGGGGAGGGAAAGGGGGAATAAATCACAGGTAGCATTTCTCTGCAACAAAATGATGTTTCAGCTGTGAAGGGATTTCCATTGATAATCTTAGGGATGAGAGAAGAGGAACAGAGGGAGACATCTGTCATCATATTTAATGGTGCTTCTTGTTGTACAGTGTCGATAATTAAAGAAGATTCACCCAAGTAGAAAGAAAGATAAGAGTAAGAAAGGGAAAAAAAAGGGGGAAATGAGAATAAAAAGATCCTGAGCAGTTGTGTAACTAGTTTTCCCTTGGGCCTAGGAAATGTTTCCACTAAGTAGTCCAAGATGCTGTTTAAGATTCAAACTATTGCTTGCTAGGGGAAAGGGAGGGAGGGTAGAGGGAGAACACTGAAACAAAATTCAACTACATCTGCTACCCACTCATTATCGTAATAGAGAGAGGTAGGGATAAATCTGACTACACATGTGAGGGCAGCAACTGGTTGTTAGGTTTCAAAGATGCTATTACATCCTGGAGGAGCAGGGATACACACAGGTGACCTTCACCAATTTGAACAGGGCAGAGGGAAATCACACAGTGGAATGAAGTTAATAGCAACCCAGAGGGCAGGGTCCATGATTACCTACCTGATTTCTATAATTGGTGTGATTACTACTATTGTAACTTAAGCACAACAGCAAATCACTTGCTTAATTGAATTTTCTTTCTGTGTGTGGCTCAGAAGGGGGAGGACACAGAGGAGGATGCAAATTTCTGCTATGGCTGTGTGAGGCTTCTCAGACATGAAGCAAGCAGAGGAGTCCTGGGCTTGGGGGCAGCCCCAGGGGTAGAAGGATGAAGGTTAGGTATGGCCTAAGGCAAGGCAGGGCAGCTTTTCTTGCATGACAGAGCCTTGTGTGACATGGTCTAGCGTGAGGCATCCCTGCCCATGGCAGAGGGGTTGGAACTGGATGATCTTAAGGTCCTCTCCAACCCAAACAATTCTATGATTCTATGCTTTTCCTGAAGGGTGATGCTCCATGTTTCTAAAAAGTGTCAACACCTTTGCTGTACCGAAAGTGAGAATGTTGCACAGGGCTTAGTAAATGCCTTGCAAAACACCAGGAGATGAGCCTCTCAATGAACACTGGAACAGGCTGCCCAGGGAGCTTGTGGAGTCTCCTTCTCTGGAGACATTCAAAACCCGCCTGGACACATTCCTGTGTAAACTTATCTAGGTGTTCCTGCTCCAGCAGGGGGATTGGACTAGATGATCTTTCGAGGTCCCTTCCAATCTCTAACATACTGTGAAAGGATGATCTTTTGGATCGGTCTGTAGGATCAATTTAGCTCTCTAGAAGACATTTGCAGCATCCAGGAGGCTCTCCATTTAAAAACCACCCAACACAGTGGCATCTGAAATGCTGGAAACAAGCATATGTGTTATCTCTGGGTCACGACATTTAATCTTTGCTATATTTTACTCAGAGATTCACAAAGAGATAACAGAAAACCAGGGTTGCGTGTACCCTCCAATACCTAGTGTGGAATGGGCACCTATTTGTTCCATTAAAACACATCTGTTTTCCAATGCCATTTTGAACATGAAGTTACAGACAGACTCATCAACACCTTCATGCTTTGGCAGGCTGAGGAGTGGTTCAAGAAGTGGTTTTTAACAGGCCTAATCAGTATCCTGCACTTGGAGACTGAGACCAGATTTTATGCAGGGTGCCCTGTTTAGGATATCCAAGCATGGATCCAGAACTTCTTGCATCATCCTGTCTGCCCTGTGAAACTATTACTGGGAAAACCTCTGCTGAATTGATTTGAATCAGTGCATCTGAAATCTTCCTGATTCCCTAGATAAGAAACCCTCAGGTCTTTTCTAGGAAATTAAAATAAAATAAAAACTACCAAATTTTGCTATGCCTGAGACTGCAATACAACAATACACTCTTCCCTTACTGCTTTTCATGCATACCTATTACAGCATGCTACACAAACAAGACAGCATTGCTTTTTGACAAGGAACACAAAACATACACTCAAAACTGCAGGCAGGGCTGTGAGTAAGATGCTGTTCTGACCATACTCAGACCTTGGGCATCTCTATAACTTATTTAGAGTCAAACTTGATGTATTTGTCTCATGGTAGCCTTATCGATGGCTTTATTGAGTACCCTGGTAAGACAAGTAGGACTTGAGGCATAAATGTAACCTTGCAGAGGGTCCTTCTGCAAGTGTTTTGAGTGGAACATTTGGAACTGCCATGAATCCAACCTTAAAAGTCGTTGTTTGCTTAAATTTGCCTTTATCTGGCAAGAAAGCTAGGGAACAGAGAAGGACTCTGGGAAAACATGATCCCTTCAATAATATATCTCCCTTACAGCTGCAGAGGAATAAAATATTAATTTATCTGATTTGAAAGGGAAAGAAGGGAGGAAGGGAAAAAAATTGGCTGGGCTATGCGATATTTTCCATCATATATTTATGTATATGCTCCTACATAATGTTTCTATGTATCATCCGTTCCCTTCCGCTCCCAAATATGCTTGTCCCTTTATGTTTCCTTCTTTAGGAAAGAGAGAACAGAAACTGAGCAGTGGTCATTGCACTAGTGGTAAAAATGGTTTTTCACTGAGACCTTTGGCTTCATTTTCATAGACTTCAGCCGAGTTCTTACCTATTCAACTGTCACATCAAGCCTCTTTCATGCCCTGAGCTTCCAAGAGCACTGAAAGTGAGAATATATGGCACTTCTTTGTTACCAAGAGAAGGCATGATGAGTTTTGGAAAATAAGCCACTTTCAGACCATCCCGGCTCAAGGAAAAATGTTAATACGTCTTGATGGGATAGTAAAGACTTTATGATGGTATAAAAGCAGTAGGAAGAGACGTAAGTATGAAGCATGTCTTTCAGATCAGATTTGGGAAATGGGCCTCCAGTAATGCTACCATTTCAGCTGGGAAATGTGCAAATACGGGCCATTTATCATCTTCAGGTGTTTCATTCTGTTCAAATAGATATCTGTCTAAAATAACATGTTCTAAACCTAACAGTCCTCCCCCCACAGGAGAAAATATCTGTCATTCTACACAGTCAGTCTGGTTTCTCCCCAAGGTTACGGGGAAAAAACCCATTCTTCTTTATTTATCTCAATTTTCAAAGAGGAAAAGAGCCTCAAGGAAAGTTCAGCTATTAACAAATAGGGCAACAAAAAGGTAACCAAAACTAATGCAAAACCATTTTTCTTCCCCCACAGACTCAGTTCTTCTGTATAAAAATGATCAGCCTGTCCATCTGTTCCCACTGGAATCCAGCTGCACTAGCACTCAACAAATGTCCTGTCAAACAAATGGGCTTTGCAACAAGCTTCTTGGGTCTTTGCTGTTAAAGACACCACAACTGCATGGCTGAGTTCAGCTTCTGTTTCACTTGGTTCTTTAGAAGGGCACATGCACACAAATAGATCTACAGTCCAAAAAAATTCAGAATTGCTAAAACATTAAGACTGAGAAATCAAGCACTTAGAAGTCAAATCTTTCCATATGTTAAAGTTTCTCCCGCACCATTGATTCTAGCCCATTGTACATCCTATTTATCACACATTATATATGAAATTGTACATTTCAGAGGTAAAGTAAGAACAGAGGATCTATATATATTATGGTGTGCAATGCCATCAAGTTAATGGTGCAGAAAAAACCCAAGCTCTTGGAATATTCTCAATTCTATCTTAGATTTATATTCTTAATATTACATTACATTGTTACCTTATGCTTCCACCTATATCTTTGTTGTATCTATTTCTTATCTGTTCCTCTATTTTATGCTCAGTGTCTGCTAAGCCTTACACAGGCTTAGTATGCACTGTAAGAAATCCAACAGAGGGTCAATGCTCAACATTCTGCCCATAAACCTGCTCATTCTCGAACTGTCTTTGTTATGTACCACTCAGGGACCAGTAGCCTGGGTTCCTGACTGGTATTTGGGAGCTGGATATTCTCTAATAGCATTTAATATCAGTAATAATTGTAACATACTGCTAAACATATTCCGAAGACTTTGCAGGATCTGGACTTCAGATCCTAAGCTTTCTGAGGATGGGACTAGTTCTTTTGATATATCTGTGCATTGCTACTACTGACACCAGGGCTTCCAAGTGTTACTACAAGACACAAGATAAATTAGTGCTTCAGCTAGGGACAGGGGACAGACTGCACTTGGAGTCTACTCTTCTTTTTAATGGCAAGAAATAAAAATAAAGAGTCAAAACTATTTGGCTTGTGTTGTTTCCATAACCTAAAGCTTTCATCATCAGAGCTCTGAAACTCCCTGTACAGTGTTTACCACAATTTTCTGTTCCAGTTAGTTCAGCCTGTTGATTATCTACCTGCCAGGGGTGAAGCTCAAGTTAAGAGTGAAAGTCATGTCCTGTAGGGTGTCCAAGACCTCCAAGAGTGGAGCAGCTCTTTGGCCTGGAGGACTTGTCACTGTACTCCACTCCCATCATTCACAGCTAATTGCCTTGAGCTTCCAGGATACATCAGCTCTGTACAGATCAATTTAGTCTCTGCAGGTAACAAGTCCTGGCAGATCCAGCAGTGAAGTTCTCCACTTGACTGCATGGTTAATAGCTTAGCAGTTAAAAGGTCAAGATGTTCACCTGTACATGTGATTTGGTGATCACATCAGCCACTTTTCCACATTCTGGGATGGCTTTGTTAATACTTCTGAATAATGAAGACACCAACATATTTCTTAATCTCAAGTAAGCAAGTCAGGATTCTGACATGCTGATGGTATCATGAATATTTGCAGAAGTGAGCTGTCCTATGCCACTGGGAAACAGTGATGCACTGCAAGTAACACTTGATTCTTCCAGCAGCAAGACTCAGTGCCTCAACCTGCCTCACTTTAATTTTACATTCAAGAAAAGCTACTGAGAGAAATAAATATTCTTTCTTTTCTACTCAAACTGAGACTCAGAAGAGAAAATGTCCACAACAGAAGGGTATTTTCTGCAGAGAAAGATACAGAATACAGAGAGCACATGGCAAGTAAGACAGATGCTGAATACCCATATTAACGGATGCCTTAAGAAACCTAATGCTGATGGATAGGTAGTCAGATGCTAAATATGTAATCTCCTTGCAGATGGACAGTAACATGCAACCAAAACACTATCAAGAAGGAAATGTTGCATATTTGTGCAGATTTCTGTAAGCACTGGGAATCAATGAACGGCTCTATCTTTGGCTTTTTTCAATTTATGTCATGTCTAGCCTGAAACAGACACCTGGATTCAGTTACCCAGTTCACTCCCTGCTTCAGCCATCCCACTGCCACTAAATTGCTTGACTGTATCCGACAGTAAACGCCAAAGAGAACGGATCTGTAGCCATTGGGAGATTTCCAGATTACCAGAGTGATTCAGGTGACAAAAAGAACCAACCACCCGTGAACCTTCGAGCTCCAAACATGATACCAAAAATGAACCTGCCTGCTTCTGCCTGTCATGACTTCCATTCACTCATTCTCAAAACATGGCTACAGTTTAAAGCCAGACAGTGAAGTCGCTTTCAAGAACTACTAGAAATCTCCCAGGGAAGTGTGTTCTCTGCCGATTTCCAGACCCAAGAGAGGTCTTGGTAAAGGCTGAAAACTCCCTGATATTTGGCAGTGCTTCAGGCAACCTCTGAACTTGGAGGGCTGCTGTCACCACCATGATGTTCCTTCAGCCACAGAGAGCCTAGACCTATGTTTGCAAACCATCAAGACATCCTTTTGAGAAGATGGCAGATGCTCCCAGTCCAGCATGCAGCATCCCCTCGGAGCTTTCCTTCTGACACACTGAGAAGCTAGACACGTGACAGAGGAAAAACATGTGCAGCAGCCAGCCTAGCAGAAAGAGAAACTAAGCAGCAGCTGAAGGACCATTTGTACTCCCGGGAATTAAAATATGTGGCTCATTGCTATCCACAAGCAAAACTCATAAATGTCATTAGCAAGCATAGCTCTGCTCAGTCAGGTCGTGCTCATTACAGCAGGTTTTTCAGTCACTTCTTTTGTACACAATTATGTGACCAGCTGAGCCTGAACTTCCTCATGTACGTGGCTTCGTCTTAGCATGAAACTTTGTCTGCATGCTCTCTGGAGATCGGAGCTCAAGACGAGGGCAGCTGTGATCTGTTCCTTGCTTGGAAATGACATGACATATACCTGACACTACCTCTACCAGCTGGTGAAAGCCTGTGCCCAGGGCCGATGGCAGAGCTGAGCATACTTGAGCTGCAGTGTTTCCTAAAAGAGATGGTTCCTGGGTGGACCCTCTGCAGTGGTGATGCCAGCACCCTGCAGCACACACCATCCTTGCCTGGTATGTACCAAGCTACCACAGGCCTGGGAAAAAGCATTCTGAAACAGCCAGGGAACCACTC
Organism: Neopsephotus bourkii; assembly: GCF_033783945.1. Classification (NCBI taxonomy): domain Eukaryota; kingdom Metazoa; phylum Chordata; class Aves; order Psittaciformes; family Psittacidae; genus Neopsephotus; species Neopsephotus bourkii. The sequence goes on along the minus strand of NW_026901771.1, from coordinate 5,557,452 downwards.
ATGTGCCCATACTGCATGTATCACCTCCATCCCTAAGAGGCGGCCTTCTCCAAAAGACCATCCTTAGGACAGGTCTTAGGATACAGCTGCAGGAGGTGCCCTCCCAGCACTACGATCCTATACTGCAGGCAAAAGGATGCAGAAGGATCTAGAAGTTTAGTTCAGGTCACTCACTGCCTTTATTCTCCTGGGACATCCTCTGATGAAACCTAAGAAGGAGAGGGTGGGTGGGCATCATCTACTATGGCTGTCCCTCTACCTTAGAAATGGAAGAAACCAATTCCAGTCCACACCAGGACTCAAGGAGGAAGAGACTGGAAAGCAATCCTGAAGACACAGACTTAAGACAGTGATTGAGGCAACAATAAAAAAAGATAGTGGGGAAATGTAGGAAAAGGTGAGGGATCAGCGAAGGCAGAATTAGCTGTGTGACAAGGACATTGGCAGACTCAACAGTAAAGACAACACTTGTTTTTTCAGGTATTTTGAAGACTGCAGACTGTAGTGCGTGGGCTTAAAAAGTCTTTCATGCAATCTCAATCAGTTTCTTTTTTTGCCTCTTTCCCGTTCTTCTTTTTTGCAGGCTTTGATGCTCTTTTATTTTTAGTGAATCTTTTCCGTTTCTTTCTTCCTTCTCCTTATCCACCCCTCCTTTTCTGCAAGCCCATGTTGCCCATTGGTTCATCTTCCCTGCCCATCAGAGGGACACTTGGAGGAAAGCAGAGGAGCATGTCTGAGTTGAACTTGTCAGACAGAGGAAATCTGATATATGTCATCAGAATGAAAGACAATAGAAATTAAAGAGGTTTCTCTTTGCCTCTCTTTCAGCAACTGTGCCTGAACAGCCATACCACCCCACATCAGATCTGACAAGCTAAGCAGAACTGAGAAACAAACTGCCACTATTTGAATGGGAGAAATTGCAAATAACAGTGTTAGTGACTCAGAAATGCTCTGGTACTACTGCAGAGTCCTAGGAGTTATGTGTTGGGTGCAGCTTTGAAGTGTCCCCTGCATGAGCTACTAACCCACATGCTATGTTTTAAAAAGCAACTTGAGGCACTTGATAACCTTCATTTCACAGAACAGGTCTTTGGGTTTGCCTGCATGGGTAAGTTTTACCACTCTTACATGTAAGGTGCGATTTTGTACCTGCATCCATTAACCTTCCTCTATCATGATGCATCCTTTATCATGAACAGCCTCATTCACTTGAGCTCCTTCTGCATGCCTTTCTCAATAGTTCATGTAACCCCAATCCACCACTGCTAAGAGCTGCTAAAATCTACATCTCCCATTACACCTGCACAACCCTTAGGCTCTGAGGTCACACTCAGAGGTGGGATTTAATACTGACCTAAACAAAGAAATTTGCTGCCACTATGGTTCTGCTGTAATCCCACTGCTGTGCTTTGTATTTGTACAGCAAGTTATTGAGCCATTCCTGTTGGAAGAAGCAGCAGGCATATGTTGGTTAAGCTGATGTGGTGGGAGGAAACTCTTACTCTGTTAAACGCTGTCATATTCCAGCAAGAGGAGGCTGCACTTCGGTACTGGTACGAGAATCACGTGCATCTGCTGTAAGGAACTTTGGGATCAATGAAATGAAATGAGCTACTGAAATATATGCTAATATTCCAACTTAGATACATAAACCAGAAGACTGGGTGGTTTGAAATGTGGTTTATGAATATGCAACACTCAATTTAAAATAATTGTGCAGTTCAACAAATACAAAAAGGGAAAATTTGGGGACAGGCTCTGTTTGGGAGTCTTGTTTAATTGGCTATAATTTCTACTTCACAGCAGTATGGATTTTTAAATGTGTCATAACCAGAGTTTGGGGAAGTTACAGAATGTGTATTACAGGAGAATTTTCCCCAGTTAAAAGATGGTTGCTCTGACCATCAAACCCCCTCACTTTCGCATCTGCTTTCTGCACACACGTTCAGCAATTGGGAGCTGCTCCCATTAAGGGCTGGCGGAAAGCCATTTCCAGCTTGCCAACCCACGTACCGGTAATGGCAGAGAACAAAGACGAAGCTCAAACACATCCACCTATTTGCATCAGAAGTATATTGGACCAGACGCTAATTGTCACAGCAACGAGGAGGAGCCCACAGAATCTCTTGCTGCAGCTCTGGCTCCAAAGCAATCGGAGAAGCCAGTTGCACACACTTAACTGGGTAAAATGTTCATGCACACACCATCAGTGTAGGCAATTGTGCACTCACAGGCTACCTTTAAACTCCTCCCCACCCAAAAAAGCTGCAAAGCTGCTTCAAGTGATGCTTTGGGACAAGCCTTGGGAACTAGAGGGAAGCTCCCAAGTGGTCTAGTCCTTATCTGTTCCCTTTTCATATACTGATTCCTCTTTCCAAGGGAGCGAAGGCCACTGGTTTCTCCGTAACTCCCTCCAGCTAAAGGAGATAGCTTGAGAGAATCAGGAAAACAAGCCAAGAGAGTATGACTATCACAACTAAAGCAGATCCAACAATAAACCTCTGATACTTGCTGTTCAACTGATTTAAAATATAAAAAGCCAGAATAAAAAAAAAGGGGGGGAATAAAGGAAAGAAAAAGGAAACCAGAAACACAGAAAGATCTGTACAAGTGAGCCAAAAATCATTCCTTGAGTAAAGTCAAGGCAACCACTCTCAGCTCACAGGCATTTGTAATATATGGCACATAACTATCCATTGAATCATTGTGAATTCTCCTTTCAGGTCTAACAACCTATTGATGCCTTTGAAGAAAACAGACACCACCTAATAGACAAGAAAATAGGACATGGCAAGTAGGGGAGTAGAGACAGCAAGGGGAGGAGAGGAGGTGGTGATGGGCAGGTTAATGTCAACCCCTCGAGCACCAAGAATTAGGGTCTGTGATGCTCAGCAAGACTTGGGGAGGTGGACACAGTGACTGCTGCACTAAGAATGTTCTCATGCATTGCTGATGGGGAAGCAGCTTCCACAGCATCGTTGTGCTTCAGCTGGGTGTTTTTATTGCATGTTTGTTTGATCTTCTGCCTGATCCTTCCACTTGTTTAGCTCCCTTTTTCCCTGTGATACCACAGGCATGCTAGTGGCATTGGGGTTCCCAGCTTCCTGAGTTGACACAGAACTAAGCAGCAAGCAAGGAGAAGAGTTGGAGTCCCTGATGCAGCCCAGAATCACCCTAGCTGACCTTCTATAACTCACTGTCACCTGTCAGTATCTGTGATTGTCCAGCTAGAGCAGAGAGTTGGGTCCAACCTCAAGGATGCTAGGGATGCAGGCCAGGAGGTGTTACCTAATATCCTGGCTGCAATAAGGGAAAGAGGATTAGAAAAATAAACACATCTCTGCTTCATCTTAGCACCCTCTGAGTTCACATTATGCAGTAAGTCCAGCATATTCTTCCACAAGACTGCTTCCAAACCTGTCATTCCCTGGCCTGCACACACCTCATTATCCCTGACGAAGTGCAGCTCCTTGTACACGTTATTCCTGAATTTCAAGCTTCAGGCTATTTATGCATTTTGCTCTAGCCCTGTGCACAAGCATGCCTACAGTCCCACAGACATTAAAAATTAAAGCTTCTTTGCTATCCTATCATCCAGCTCATGAAAGAAAATAACTCATGTAGGGCTGATCCCTGCCACCCCACACACCTTCCACTTTGATAGAGAACTGTAGGTAGCTCTTGTTTGAGCACAACAGATGTTTCAACCACCCTTTGGTATTTCAACAGACCTTCTCTAATGTGCTTATGGGGATGTCATGAGAGTGTCAAAAGCTGTAACAGAGTGAAAGTGTAGGATATCTGTCCTTTTGGCAGTAAGGCCAGACAGAACAGAAGATGAAACTGTCTCTGCCTTGGGACACAAGGGTGGACTCTTCTTGATGTTCAGTTCCATCCTCTAAGCTGAGCTAGCAACATAAAGATCTCAATGCAGCCTTGTGCTAGATAACATGGACAGCTTTAACCTGAGACATGACAGCTTGGTGAGGAAGGGGTGCCTTTGACATGCAGTAAGAGTCATAAGACCTGTGAGATGGATGCTGCAGCTTTTGGGAAGCTGAGTCAGCTGCAGTGGGCTCCAGACTTCCAGAAAGACCCAGAGTGCTGGAAGTGCAGTTTATCATTGTACACGTTAGTTGCTGGGAGAAAACTTTGCATTGCCACTAACACCAAAGCCTTCAATGATCTCCCCAGTCCTCTGTCATCACACATCAGTAATTAGAGAGGCATTTGCTTCAGACTGCTCTCTCTTGCATCCTGTCTATCCTTTCTGTTGAAGGATCCTGACTCTGCCCGGCTTTCATACCACTGTCTGTTTACTTCAGAAGGAGAGTGAGGTCGGAGAGAAAATTCCTACCCATTACTGAGCTGTTAAAACATCAGTGGATATGTGTTATTAGGCTATTCTGGCTTAATTTATTGTTGCACATACAATAACTGTCAGAATAAATAATTTCTAAAGGACAACAAAACTCCCCTGTATCTTAGAGAACAATGTTGCTGAAAAATACTGCCAGGCTTGCGTCTTGCTGACATTAATTTTAAGCTCCCTCCCCAAAAATCCCAAGCAAACTGGGATCCTCCTTTGCAAAGGCATCTTCTTTTGAACGTCCTGCTATTTGGTGTCAAAATCATGCGTCCCCTAGTTTATACACTCTGATTCTGGTTTGCCAGTTACAAAGTGCAGGATTTCCAGTATCTACTCATTACTTGTACATTCACAAAGCCCATAACTTTTACACACTCCCCTTCCCAAGGCCATTCCCAAACCAAAGCTGAGCTGTCCCATATTCCCTGCTGATCTAGGTGATGCCCTTTCAGATCCTGTCCTTGAGGACACAGAACTGCTGTCGATACATCTACTAAGCATCTCCTATGGGTCTCTTCCCTCAGCTGCCCCCCAGCCTTACTTCCTGCTTAACCTCCTCTTCACCAACACCTCCAGTTCCTGACACCATCCCTAATATCACAGAGCCCCTCGACTTCGACTTTGGTCCAGACAACCCTGGGAGAAGCAACAGCCCTTGCGAAGGATGTGAGCATTCATCCTTTCTCCCACATATGCAGCTGCTGTCAGAGGGGTTCCTGTTTACTGGGCTGCCAACACTCAATGTGTTTCCAAAGCCTTGCAGGGTGGTGGGCACAAGTACACCAGGGCAAGAACGAGGAACGAAGAGGCCACAACAGCCAGAGTCAAAGAGAAACGTCTGGACTAAAGCCAGGCAAATCAGATGATTAAAGAGAAAAGTTTATTTCCTAAGGGAAAAAGGCCTCAATCTTTCCTTTGCTGGGCTTTTCGGTCTGATCTTTTTTGTTGTTCGTTTTTAATCTTGTGTGTTTTCAATTTCAATCTCTCCTTTCTCTTGCCTTTGTTGGTTTTTTTTTTAATATGTATTTCCATCAGTGCCACAAGAAGCAGCAGAGACCTTTAGCAGAGTAAACTGTTCAGCACAGCAATGTGGTAGCTGTGGACATCAACAGACGGGAATATTCTATTGTTTTAAATATTCTAACCTAAATTCCTGAAATCTGGGCCATAGTTTTGAAAAGGTAGCAAGCATTCAAAGTGAGAGCATTGCTTTATCAGTAAGAATACTTACTTCTTTTCTCCATCCAGGCACAATTTGGGACAGCAATGTTTTTGTCCACAGCTTAATGGTGGAACATTTTGTGCCTGTGACTTAATTGCAGGCATAAAATTGATGACCAGCCAGGTACTGATAGACAGACTGATAGACTGGCATAAAGATTTCATCTGAAAGCAAGTAGGGTTCTGCTTTTTATTTCTTAAACATGGAAGAAATAGGAACAAAAGTCTGTAGAATAAATGATGTGCCCAAATAAGAGCTTTGCTTCCCCTATTTCTGGAAATATATCAATGAATAGCATAATTTCATTCCTGGCTGAAGGAATTGGGGTTTTCTGGTGCAACACCCCTATCAAGTCAGAACATCTCATATAAGGCAACACAAATCCTGCAGTGAGATGACAGCATCAGCACCTGCAAAAGGATGTTTGCACACCTTAGTGTTATTGTTCGTCTCCAAAGGCAGCAGTAGCCAAAGGAGCCAGGTTGTGTGCATGGTACTGTGCAGATATCAAAATATCGGCTCTGCTTGCCCCAGATGTTTTCATTCTAGGGCCATCCACCCAGCATCTTATACCAGAGGAGACTACAACTGATATAAAGTATAAGTCATAGCGTACTTCTATTTCTTCCGGTTTCTTAATACAAACAGCTTATCTGACTGCCCTTCAGCCAATATTCAATTAGGGGCTTAATTAGTTGCTGGGTATAACTGAGTCTGAACAAAAACAAAGTGGAAGGAAGAGAGAATAGCATGTTTATCACTGTGCTTTCCAATAGAGCAGCAATGCTGGGAGCTGTGGATGACCAGCTCTCATCTCGTCCCTTCTTGCTGACTCCTTCTGATCTAACCGCAACACCCAGCTCTCCCAACTCCCCAGACAGCCTTACTCCACAGAAGCTTGCAAACCAAAAAGAGGAGCATAAACTGCCAACACCTTGGACCACATTCAGATACCATGCTCTGCTCTACGGCACAAGCGGAGCCACAGTGACAGACCAATACATGCAGGAGCATCAACTCTGCTGTGAATGCTCCCAACCCTCCTATTCCCACATCACCTGCTCAAACTCTCTCTTCTCCCATGTTCTAAAATCTCTAAACCCTCACAGTAGTTCCAATTTATCAAACTCCTTCTTAGCAAAAATTCATTCATTCCCACAAAAAGCCAAGTGCAGGCAAACAGGTACCCAAACGAATCACTCAGGATGTGCATTTTCTTTAGCTATGGCACAAACACCTTCTGTGTCAGGCACTGTCATAACACAGATAGAATAGATAGAGCTTCCCTTTCTGCATTTCTCATGTTTGTATTTCTAAAACAGTCTGGTCACCCGGAACACCTCCCACTTGCTAAAACACATTGAAATGGTACTTTACAGACACGTGCTATTTTTTCCTTCTGAGAACTTTGCTTTCGTTCTTTCTTGTTCTGCTGCTTTTCTTTGATGAAATAAAGGCATCCAGAACAGAAGTGCAGGGCTGCACTTTGTGCTTCAAAACTAAAGACAAACAGCAATGTTGCCATGGATTTTTTTAAACTCCAAATACAAATAAACAAACACATCTTGGCAGTGTTCGGAATAGAAGCTAGTGAATAATTCACAATGAATAATTGATTTGTTGAATTTAGCTTGGTGGGGTGGTGTTTTTGCTGTTGTTCTGCTGGTGGAATGTGCACAACCAGATGGCGAGTTCAATAAATGTATTTGTTTTTCCAATTTATTTGATGGATTTCCCCCCTCCCCCCAATTTTTCCCCCCCTCTAAGGTAAAGTCTGAAACTCCAGATGGTTTGACTAGTGGCCAGATAAGTCAGGATGTATTGTTTCAGCTTCCTCTTTAGAAAGGTGGCAAGAATGATAACAGGAGTGGAAAAATGCATACATGAAGCAGGGATGGAGCAGGCAGTTTGCATTAGAGAAGACAAATAAGACGAGGTGTATTAGCAGTCTATAAAATAGTGACTAATACAGGGAATGGAGGTGAAGAGCTACTGGTTTCTCTTTTTTTATAATGCAAGGAAAAAATGAGCAGTTAATGAAGCTGAAAGGTGGTGATTACAAATTTACCAGAGAAATATTTTTTCTAACACAACAGCAAACTTAGGAAGGGGAACTCACTGCCACATTGCATTAAAGCCAGGAGTTTAGCAAAATGAAGCAAGGAATTACACATTTACATGGGGAACCGCGACATCTGAATGTAAAGTATCAGTGCTGATGACATGGACTATATTACCTCATGCCTTAGGGAATAAACTAATCATTAGTATTGATAAATATGTGATATTATCCGCTAACAGCAGCAGTTCCTTTACCTTCCAACCGAAAATCTGATGCTGCTTATTCTGATAGGGCAAATCAGGGCTCAAGGGATTTCAAGACTGATTGTCTTTGACCGTTGTTCAGGTTGGACAAATGCACAAATCCTTCTAAGTTGAATATGCTCACTGGAATTCCTAAAATTCAATTATTTAATTTCTATAAATATTTCCACAATGCTGAACATCTTTTTTCTTTTCTTTTTTTTTTTTTTTGGCCATAAAATGAAATTGGTTAAATATGCTCAGAGAGGGGATGTTAAAGATGCATTAAGTGCAGCCCAAGCATACTCACTAATAAATTTGATCTAATGTTCACAAAAATACCGTTTGCATTATTTACCAGCAAATACTTCATGCAGGGGAAGAGTGGGTAGCATTTTGCACAGGGTGAAAGCTCACTAATTACATTGATCTTAATGGTAGGAGGGTGTTCCCTGACTTCAGAGAGAGCTCCTTCAGGGTTCTGAAACCTAATTCTGCAAGTGTTCCTACAGGAGAGCCCAGATCTGCAGTAAAACACTAGAACTAAAGGATCTGAAAGTGAGAGCTGTCTAGAAACAGAAAAGGGGCACATTGAAGCATCTATGCTAAGTGCAAAAAAGCTACAGTCCCCAACAAAGATGGTTTAAAGATGGTTTTGTTCACTGAAGGGCCCAATTCTGATGCGTCTAAAGTTTGTAGAAACTTTGCTACAACTTTGACTGAACACAGCATCATGTCTGAATTACTCCCAAAAGGGAACACTATCACATCCCAAAAAACACGTTGGAATTTGGCTTAAGTCTGCAAAGAAGCAACTGTATTAAATAACTGCATTATTCACCTCCACAAGCTCACAAATCACTGTCTTCAAGGAGGCAGTATCAAGGCCTACATAAACCTCCGGCGTTCTTCTACTCTGCTTCTGCTGACTCAAGCTTCTCCACCTATTCTCCTGTGGGAGCTACATTTGCTCACATTTTCTGTATTTCATTTTTATCAGAACAAAAAAATATGGGCTTGTAAAATATATATATTTACTTTTACCTCAGCAGTTTCTGTGTAAACTTAAGAGTGATGTAATAGGCAAGCAGTGCACGCACAGAATGGATGAGGGACATGGGGATATCACTATATAGACTTTACGGATCCCACCCAACACTCTTTTCTCCAAACCCAGCTTCTCAATGGCCTCTAAATAAGCTTGCTGTCATTTCCCCCCAGGCCCTATGGCACTCTTGCACAGCTGCCTTTCTTTCATCCTCACTCCCTGCTCCAGTTTGTAAAAGCTAACAGTGCAGACTGCATGTGAAGGCACCAACGATGGGACTGATTTAGTGGAGGTTCATTCCTTGCTAGTTTATGTGCCTTGAGCTTATACTTTAACAGCCTCTCACAATGATACCCTCACACTTCCAAACCTGGGTTGTGCCAGGTGTCTGCTTAGCCCTGCTCCAGGGGTGTTGGTGCTGCATCCCAGGCAGCAGCATCTTCACACTGGAGTTCACGGGTGCTTTCTATTGCACCAACCCACCCTTCAGAACCTGGAGAGCGCTGGATATGCACCACACCTCTCTGCATGCCAGACTTCTTGCCAAAGAAAAGGGGCTGGTGAGAAAAGGCGCACACACAGGACCCTTCTGCAAAGGTCACTGAGGACCTAGCCATGGGAACACTGGCAGCCACCCCTGCTAAGCACTAGACCTGGTTTTGTACAGACAAGCCATAGACAACCAGTGCACAAACCTTCCCTCTGGGGAGACCTGAGCTCCAGCAAATGCTTGACTCCCAGAGGACATGCGTTTTCCTGGCTCAGTCATCTGAAAGGGCAGAAGTGGGGAGCACAGGCAGAGCCATGTGCCTTGAGTGTGGAAATAAGAGAACTGCTCCTCCTAGCCAGGCCAAGAAGGTCAAGGCATGAAGTTCCTTGTCTTCCCAGCTCCTTCAAGCTGGCACTGCTCTCACGAGCTGGCAGACTGTGTTGTTCAGTTCCCATAGCAGATTTAGATGCCGCCTCCTCAGAAAGAGCTGCTGGTGTACTCCGCTGTCACCCCAGCGTCCCCAAAGCACTTGGATAAAAAATAAATAAGAAATGCATAGAAAAGAAGCCTTCAAAGACAGGCATGCGAGCAGCATAGTTGTCAGGGGACTCCCTGCGCTGGTGCCCTCCCTTGCCCCCCTCTCCATCTTCTTTTCTTTCCCTCAGCCAGCACGGATGGTGTGGCGGGACTAGAAGAAGCCTGGCAAGGTCATGCTGTTTGATTCCGACGCCAGTTTCAATTATGTCCTGGTTTTTGTAACCAAATCAAAAAACAAAGGGCTAAGAAGAGGGGGAAAAAAAGAGGGAGTGGAAGAGAAGGGAGAGGCAGCAGCGTCCAGCTGCAGGCTGGGAAATGACATTTCAATTTGTCAATTGATCCAATCCCCCTCCTTCCCTCCAGCCCCCTCTTTCTTTCTTTAATGTTCTCTTTCTGCCCTGGAAATTAATTAGCCCGTTTATCATGTGGAAAGGCTGCAAATGGGGCAGCCCAGATACAGGCCAAGCTGGAATAAAACCTGCTTTCTGCTTGGGTTATGGGCACCAAAGATGTGGTCACAAAGCATCGACAGCGAGGTGGAAGAAATGTCTCTGTGTGTTCAATTCTCAGGATTTAGGTTGTCCTGGAGAGATCACAGATAGGCTTTCCACTGGCTTCCCAAAGCACCTATGAACATGAAAAGTAGGTAGCTACCTTTCTTCATCAGCTTAGACTTTTGTCCAAGCTTGGGAAACAAGGGCTACAAAGGCATTCAGCTAAATGAAAAGCTGAATTCAAAGAAGCTGGAATACCTTTTTTCTGCATTCCTTTCCCCTTCCACATGTTATATTATTAGACGGTGAGACTGGAAGCTAAAGGAAATAATTGAAAGGAAGATTCTCACAGTATTCCAGAAGGGGCAGGATGGAGCCACATCACAACATCCAGAATTATGACAATGAAAGACACATTAGAGCTGCAGAAAGTAAACTAGCTCCTCACTCTTATGGCTAGGAATGAGACTTAGCATGGGGTTAGATTACCCACATGTGCCACCTTGCTCCTTGTCTCTGGTATATCTGCTACTGACCATCACGACAGCTGGGCTTCTGAATCAAATGAGTAGAAGATCCAACCCAATGTCCAGACCTCCCAGCCTATGCAACATGGAAGAAGTGAAATACAGTGATGAAAAAGACTTCTTAAGATCTTTTCAGCTTCCATCAACGTCTGTCATGACAGACCTAGGTATGACTCAAAAACTCAGATACTGGCATGAAGAGGAAGCTGCCTCGTCTGGCTTGAACCTTTGATCCAGGCAATTTCATGATGCCATGGTCGCTTCACAGGGCTTCCTTCAATTGTAACTGTCATGAGCAATGGGTATTTTCCTTGTCCAAAATCTCTAGGAGAGCATTGCCCTACCATCACCCTGCTAAGCAGCACAGAATCTCTGCAGTAGGGAAGTACCTATAGGACAGTGAACACTAATTCTCTTTCACGCCATAATGAGAAAAAACATTCTCAAATGAGGCACTTGGGCAGTTAGACAAAAGAAGTGATATGATTTAAAAGCAAAACAAGGGGCTAAGCACAGAGTTGGTGCCACTGAAGTCCAGAGAGTTTTTCCAGGCATACATCCTCTCCATACATTTTCAGTTATTCAGTATTCAAGCATACTTCTCCCAATCTCCTCTTCCTTTTATCCATCTGTATCTATGCAAATCTCATTTCTTCAACCCAGCTCACCAAGTATCTTTCTCACACACATAAAGCCTAAATTTTATCAAGCATTTTATTTACTTCTGTCCCAGCGGAGAGGAGGAAAAATGGAGAGAGATAAAGAGAGAGGTTACTGCTGCCTCTTTTTATTCATAATTGGCAGGTACTAAAACATTTCCATTATCAGCACAACCAACCAATAAAAACAATCCATGGCAGACCAACCCAGCAGCAGTAGCTGCAGGTGAGGACTCCATGACTTACATGGACAATGTTAGCTATGGGCAGTGGTGCCTCTGTATGCAGCTGAGTAAATGCCACCGCAGCCTGCAGAGTCAGCAGAAATGGAGGCAGAAAAAATCATTGACTTGGATCCTAACAGGGGGCAGGCCCTCGCTGTGCTGTGCTGGGTACTCCTGCTAAGTGAAAGAAAGACCCCAAAGAACTCATCACAGTGTGTGAGGAAGGACAAAACTGGCAGGGAGAGGAGGAGGGCAGGGAGAAAGGCAGAGTGCCTGCCAGCTCCTTTACTGTGCTCCAGTGTTTGCTTTGCTGGGAAGCAGAAGAGAGGCAGGCTGGGATGAAGGACTGTGAAGGGGCAATATTGTGGCCTTAGAGACAACTGCAGACTGAAAAAAAATATCAACTGCACTTGCAATAATCCCCACATACTTTCTGATGCCGTAATTCTCAGCGTGCCTGGTTACTACATCTCTCTTGTTGGTCGTAGCCAGGAGATGGGGAGCTACGATTGCCCCTCTTCTTCCCTGCACTGCAGCAATGGATTGGATGTTGCTACTCCCCCTCCTCCATCCCACGCAGTCAAAGCTGAGCACTGGGACTACTAGTTTACTAGCACTGGCAGCTTGGTGCCCATCTCTGCTGCTGTTGCTACTTAGCACTCCTATAGGGGCACTTCCCCCCCCAAAGCAAATACAAAACACCCTGCTTCTTCTATTCTTCATTAAACACTGCCTGGTGTGGCCCAAGACAAGCAGTGTTTAAAACCTCTCTAGTGGAAATGATGCCCTCAGTGAGCCCAAGTTAAAGATCCACATTGGGAAGCTCAGTGACACATGCAGGGCCAGCACACCAGGGCCCCCTCTCAAAACTCCATTTAATCCACCTCCTGTGGAAGAGGTATTTTATGCTCCAAGCCCTAAAATAAAGTGCCACCACTGCAATACACAGCTGGGTTTGTTACACAGATGCTCATCCCCTGGTACGCTGCTGAGACAAGCTCAGGAATCACTATTACCAGGAGGCTGCAGACATCTGAAAGCACGGTGGGAGCCACTTCTTTCTCATGCTTTATCCCAGTGTCTCCCTCCAGACCTTGACACCCTTCCATGACTCAGTTTCCCAGATGTGCAATGAAAACAACGGTGTCCCCAGCCTCAGCTGGGGGCTATGACAGTATTTGATTTGCTATATAGAAGACTGATGATGTAAATACAGATCACTGAGACTCCAGAACGAATGTGTCACATCAGTTTCTCTAAACTTCAGCTCAGCCCAGCCTACAGCCCATTTCACTGCAGGATTTCACAGACGTGACTGGCAATATCACTAATGCTGCAGTTGTAGCCTCTCTAGCTCACAAATGGGGAAATCCAACCTCAGGAATGTCACCCACCTTTCCCAAAGTCACAGAAGAAGAGCAGTACCTAGGCCTCCTGCATCTCTGATGCATGGCAGTCCCTCCCCTCTTCCTTGCAACTGAAATATTCTCTCTGTCCCTGGAATCATGCACTACTTTGAGAACATCTGATGCTCTCCAAAGCTGTCTCAACACAAATCTGGACTAGTAATCAATTCCCAATAAAATGGAAAGTCAAAATGTCTTTGACTTGACCCAAAAAGAAGATACAAACTTAAATCTGTCTTTCCTCTTAAATACCCTCCTCGCAGATGTGAAATCCGGCTGAAAGACATTTTCAGACCAAAATAGTTTAGTTAGCATAAAAAGATGGCTCCCTCCACCCCCACACCCCCAATTTACTACAGACTTTTGTGTTTAATGCCAAAACACCTAGTTTGCTAAATGTCACAGTGAAGTGACAAGAAAAACAACTAAATAAATACTCAGAGTAAGTGGATGAACATTTGGACATACATTCGCTCTCAATGTACCTCTTCTTGTCTGGACATGATTATACACCTGAGCCCTGCTACATCTTTCAAAGACAAAGAAAAGCCAGGAAGAGGGATTTCTTCCCCCCCCTCCTCTTCTTTTTGCACTACAACATTCAAGAATTAGTGTTCCTGGCCCACGAGATCTGATCTTGTCAAGGCACTTTCAATGCTCCTCATCATCTCTGGGGACTCACTTGCAGGAGTGCTGAGCATTCAGAAAAGCTTAACAAGAGATGCCTGGTCTCAGGACGCACTGGACCTTGATTTCCTCTATGTTTCAATTCACCAGTTTCCCAACTCCTTCCTTCTCCTTCCCAGGGAGAGGTAGGGAAGCTGAAGGAACTGTACTTCCCCCTAGAGCTGAATCCTGACATTGCTTCCCCGTAAGATTTTCCTCTCCTTAGGAGGGGGGAAGAAAGGAGATTATCAGAACATTCACAGAATTTCGAATACTGGATTTCTTTGCACTTACTTGGACTCTCATCAACTCTCCTGGTGCCACTCAACGTGTAGGCAAGGAGATCCAAGAGAATCTACACTACACATCCTAATGGCAAAGCCATTTTCAAACTTGACACTCTTCTTCGCATCCAAGTACTGCCAGTTTAAACTCATTGACGCAAACAGAGAATGTCTAGAGGGAAAGTGATTGTGCAGGTGCCTAAGCTACATCTCTGAATGTGATAAAAGAAGCAGGGGCCATAGACCCCAGGATTATCTCATGATTCGCAGAACTTCTGGTTCTTATATGAACCTAAAAACCTTTTTGAGGTTTCTCTCAGTCTGGCAATAACAGACCTACGTAACTACACTGACAAACATCAACAGGCTCCTCAGCCCTTCTGTCTTTGCAATAGAAGAGAATTCTTCTGTTCTTAATTAAATTTTTGTCTTCTCTTATTACCCTTGGCTGCCGCTTTGTGTCTAGTGCAGTTCTGTTCTGGACCACAGGAACAATAAAAGAGTATGTTCTTTATGCTCATGCAAGGACTCTGAGCTGTCAAGAGCTGTGCTAATAAAACGTAAAAGCAAAACCGGAGCTGAGATGAACCTGCTCCTACTTCAGACTTCAGGACAGTCCAAATCATTATAAATGGGGTAGAGAGGGGAAAACAGCTCAGAGGATAGTAGTGGCTTCTCTGTCCAGTGGAGACCGCAAAGCACTTTCTAGTGCTAATGAATGAGCCTTTCTAGCTCCTTCTGAGATGAACCAGCACTGTTACTGCTCCAGAAGGGATGAATAAACTGAGGCACAGGAGGAGGATGTGATCCATGTAAAGCCTGACCATGGCACAGTGCAGAGCCTGAGCAAACAACCAGCCCTTAGCCATCCCTGTGCCACTATGAAAACATTAAAAACTGCTATGAAGCAACAACACACAGCATGTGAAGCAATATATTTTCCCAGTGAACCAGTGTGCATGATTAGAGCCCCCAGGTAACAGGTACGTGGGGTAGAGGGTTGGAGGGAAGAAAAGCACAATCCAATTCAGGAGACTTCAGAGGTCCAGCCTGTCTGCGGGTCCACTGTTAATTTTGGTGTCAGTCCATTTCTCCCTGGGCAGGAACCACGTACAACCTTCCGCTTTACCTCTGGAATCAGTGAAAGCGTTCCCTTCCTCAGCCTGCTTCCGCGGCGACATTAAGGGCTGCTAGGGCAAAGGGAAAAGAAGGGCTCTTTCTAGGACAAATGTTAATAATAGGGTGGCAAAGTTTGTTTTACAGCTCTTGGAGTACACTCTGCTCCAAGAATAAAAAATTACCCTTCCAAATGGTTGATCTGGCCCTTGTCAGGAGCATGATAATAAGAACAGAAAAAAAAGGGGTGGAAAGGCCACAAAATATATGCATCAAATGCTCTAGAGCGGTGGTCATGGCTCCAGCACATAAAATACTTGCTCTGCTGCTGGACAAAGTGTAAAGCATACTTTTCCTTCTTAAAAAAATAAAAAGAAAAGATGAAAATCCCCTAAATGGTTCAATATTTTATACACACTCCGTATACTGCAGCCTTGAAATAGATGCCGCAGCATGACGGGCTTTGGAGACTTTATCTTGCTGCAGCAACTGAAGAAGAGCAATTTTAACACTGACATAATAGTCAGGCATGTGTTTGCTCAGTGGTTATACACAGCTAGTATTAGGGTGCTCGTGAGTGTGTTCTTGGCAGTTCTGCCTATGCACAGGTTTCATTTTCCATGGGCTGAATTCCATGGACGCATATGTTTCAGGCTACGCCTATGTAGAATTTGCTAACGCTGTACAAATGGAGGTGCCAGACCTGTGCACATGCTTTTGGTATGTGTTCTGTGTGCATGCACATATGTGCATGTGCTCTGGGCTGTGAGGTTTTGTTTCTCTCTGAGCATTGGAGTGCTGCAAGTGTGTGTGGTTATACAAGGCTTACTAAGGCGTGCTGCCATTCTTAACCTGTAATTCATACCATCTACTCCTGCTCCACAGGAGCAGGGTTCATCCCTTTCTTCTGCTACAAGCACTCAGAGCTGCCATTTTATGCAGCAGAGTGTCCTTCATCATAGAAAGACTGTCCCTACCCAACACAGAGCAAGTTCAACTGCCCCAAACAGCACCAACTCAGATGCCTACCCACCATGTGGAAGCATGTGCCCTAATGAAGCCTTGCTCTGGCACCTTCACAGGCTCCTGCCCTTCTGCTGAGGTTGAGTGAGGGCCATGCTGATGCACATCATGCTCTTGAACACATGGGTACAGTTTTCCAATGCTGCCTAGGGGAGAGAGCATTAACCAAGGGACCACAAGGTGGAAAATCAACAGAAGAGTCTGCCCTGGGCCATGCTAAACAAAGATGCTGTTAGTAGGAAACTGCCATAAGCTGTTCACAAGATATGCTAGATGCCTCTACCTCTTGGAAGGACTTGTACCTCAGCATCTCTTGTACTCCCACATGGACCAGCTCTCTGCCGCACCTTAGGGCGAGCCACAGACCTTTCCCTGCAGCCATGAATAGGAAGATGAAGCTCTAGGCATGGGAAGCAGGTAGGAGACCTCCCTCAGATCATCAGTTCTGGTAAAACAGTGGTACAAGCCACCTAAGCTTTGATATGGTGATAGGAAGTTTAGCCTTGAGGCAGGTAAAACATTCAAACCCTAACATAAAATACCATCAGAGTAGTTTCTAATGCACACCTCTGCCTTTTCTATTCTTTCTTTTGGGCTCCATCCACTACTCCAAATCAGGTTATGATTCTTACACATCATGGTAGTTGTTAAACTGAACTGGGATCAGGGGAAATACCTCCCACTTACAGTCATGCAATTAATCGTATCAAGGCCATCATCAACATCACAACACAGAGCAAAAAGATCAGCATTTGGTGGGGAAAAAATAGGTGCTTTTCTACATAGAAGAACAAAGCCTTCTGTAACACACTGTTGGGCTTATGGGGCAAGGTTGGGGGGGAAGGAGGGATGTAGAGGTGGCTTCCATAAGAAGACAGCAGGAGTTGTTCCCATGTAAGACAAAGCCAGGTTCAGCCAGCTCGAAGGCAAGACTTGCTGCTGCCCAAAGCTGAGCCCATCAGCAACACTGGTAGCACCTCTGCAATACCATACTTAAGAAAGAGTAAAAAACCACTGTGCAGCATCTGTGCGAGAGGAGAAAATGTGAGAAAAGGAGCTCTGCAGACACCAAGGTCAGTGAAGAGGGAGAGGAGGAGCTCCGTGCACCAGAGCAGAGATTCACCTGCAGCCCATGGAGAAGACCACAGTGCAGCAAGTGGATGTGCCCTGAAGGAAGCTGCAGCGTTTGGAAAGGACCTACGTTGAAGCAGTGTCTGAGGGACTGTTTCCCATGCCACAGCACAGAAAAAGCATTAAGAGGTAGGAGCAGCAGAGACAAAGTGCTGCTGCAACCTCTAAATGTGACTGCAACCACTGCAACCACATTCCCTGTCCTCCTGTGCTGCTTGCATGGGAGGGAGAAGAGCTGGGAGTGAAGTCGAGCCTGGGGAGAAGGGATGGGTGGGGGAAGATGGGTTTAGTTTTGTTCTTCTTTCTCACTCTCCTACTCTGTTATTAATTGGCAATAAATTAGTTTTCCCAAGCCTAATCTGTTTTGCCCGTGACAGTAATTGACTGGTTTGCCCGTGTCTTGCTGAGAAGGAGTGATGGAGTACTTTGGTGGGTATACGGCAGCCAGCCAAGATCAACCCACCCGAAAAGATGGTGCCACTAAGGGAAAACATAGAGAGAAGCATCTCTGAGCAACGGGTGGTACTCTTGCAGGTGAGGTAGATAACCAGCATCACAGCTCTATGTAGCTTTTCTGCCCAATCCTTGGGGCCTGGTTACAGAAAGGATGAAGAATCACAGTTTTCAGGATGATGAACATCAACTGCCCATGGGGACTTCAGAAGCAGACCTCCTGAAAAAACAAACCCTCGCTCCTGAAACAAATGAACAATCACAGTTCATGCTCCAACCAAATGATAATATTTCCAATAATAATTCATGCTGCAGCCAAAGCCTGGGACCTGAGAAGCCACTTCCTCTTGCCCGTGACACAGAGTTAGACAGTGGCTGGGATTCCCTCTCCAGAGGCATTCCCAGCCCTAAAGTGTCATCAACAAACAGAGGGATCTGATTTCTTGGCAGCACAAACTGCCACGGGCTCACAAGCCACTTCCTTCCCCGGGACGTGACGCCCTGGATGGCTCTGTTCTTGCTGCCTGCCAGTGTCTGCTGTCTTCCCCCCTTCTCCATCTGCCTCCCGCCTCCCTCCACTACTCATTCCTTTGCTCAACGAGGCTGGCATTTAAGAAACACTTATTCCAATCCATTTCTACCCTTGTACAGCAATTGGGTGTCATTTAGTTTGATTTAACCAATTTAGTCCTATGAATTAATTGGTTAATAAGCCATCTATATGCATCAGGTGACAGAGTTGCGCTCTCACACACAGACACAGACAAGCTAACCACTTGTCCTTGTTTAATAACAGGCTGTAGGGAGTAGGAGTGGGAGAGGCATGCAGGCTAATATCACTCCCCATGGGAAACTGCCAGCAAAGGGGACTTGGTGATCATCACACCGACCTTGACCTCTGCGTGGGGGAGCTGTCTGTTTAAGGTAATCCAGAAATCACCTACACCATGGCTAGAGAGGAGTGCCAGGTACAGAACAGACACAACCACCATGAATACGCTTTACATTATGGGCTGAGTTCTTTTAAGGAGGAAGGAAAAGAGGCTTAGTTCATACTTACTAGACAGTAGGAAATTCTCAGCTGCATTCCCTAACAGCTGAACTTTGTATGTGTGTAGGAAGAGAACAGGAGTGGGAAGTGGGGGAAGAGGAGGAGACTGAGGTTTAAAGCATTTGATTTAGGTGTGATCTTTAATTACGGGGAAAAATATCTCATCTATTTTGATTTCTTTTTATATGGCAAGGAAAAAAGCATTGCTCACAGGCCCCAGCCATTTCAATGCTATATACAAACCCCCAAGCATTTCAACAAACAACAACACAGCAAACCAAAAGCAAATCCAGCAACTTATCCCAACCCACACAACAGAAAAACATCAACTGTTTAGCCAGAAAAACAACTCCTCGCTTTCCGTGGCTGCCCATCCATCTCAGCTGGCCCTAGTTGCCCCAGCAAGCAGCCAAGTTTCTCTGTATACCCTCAAGGTGAATACACAGAGGACTTCCAGGCTAAGGTGGAACTGAATTATAGGGCCATGGGACCCTTGCCCTATCAGCAGTTCCTTCTCTTTTCTGCCGTGGGCACTACCCTCTGTTTCAGCCACTGCAACTGCAGTAACATTACACAGGGAAAGGGTTGCTCTCTGGTGTGGGAGCCTCCTGAGTGATTTGGAACAGCAAATGCCAACACTGGGGCCAGAAACTACAAATCCCAAACCAAATGGCAGTGCTGGGCTACATCCTGTTACTAAAGAACTATAACACAAGCTTCTGTACTGGATGGTTTCCAGTTGAACACAAGGTAAACTGCATGGTCCAGTTGCCACAGACCAAGTAATGAACACCATGAACATCCTTGGCTGAGGCCACCCGAGGGAGAAAAGAGGGGGCTCAGCCTATGCTGGCTGGTGCAACAGCAATGGTGCATCCATGCAAGGACCACTCTAGGGCCCCCAGCTCCTGGAGTTTTCCAGTGTTCTGGGAGAGAAACTAGCATGCTACAGGCTCTGTGAGAGAGATACAAAGTGAGTAGCAGGGATGTAGCTCTGAGCAGAAAGTATTTTCCCCCCTTTCCCTAAGGAAAATGAAATTACAGCAGAGTTCACTTTAAACGGATCCCATTAGCACAACAGGCACCACTGGAAGAATAACATCCTCTGTGCACTGAAGTGAAACACTGACAGGCAGAGCGGAGCAGGCTGAACCAGTCCCTTCCAGACAGGAAAGGGAGAAACCTGTTTATCCAGTACACTCAATAGAAGGCTGCGTGAAGGGGGCAGGAGAAAAAAAGGGACTGGGGAAACCTGCCAGAGCTCCTGGTGTGAGCGTGCCCTACAGCCCGCACAAAGCAGGCAGGACAGAGCCTTTTCATCGCATGTGTGGGGACCCCCTGAGTGCCTTGCTGGGTGCTAATCCCTGAAAAACACTCTTTCACTCTTGCTAGCATGTGAGCGCCTGTTCCCAGCATTGTGAAACGATCAAAACACAGACTTAAGCTGCTCTGCTTGAAGAACTGGAAGTCCTAACTACCTCTGTTCAATCCACACCAGCAACGCCTGTGAAGTGAACGATCAAACATACACCAACCTCTCCATAGCAAGCTGTTTAACTTAATCAGTGACCAGAGAAACCAGAATGTCCCACCTGAACCCAACACGTGGCAATGTGACTTTACAGCTTAAGAGCCACAAAGAGCATACGCATCCCAGACTTCTCCAGTTAGGCAGCTCATATGCAACAGGCAGACACATCACACTTCACAAGGTTATCTTTACCAACTGCTAAAGACACCAGGCCCAAAATGTACAAAAGTACTTAGGAGACTAAAGGGACAGAAAGGTTTTCTTCCTTCCCAGAAATGCCTCACCAGGCTCAGTCCCTTAACATCCACTCATTTCAGAAACAGAGAGGCGAGATGCCCATGCTGCTTGGGATTACTTGGAAATCTCACCAGCTGACTCAAGGCAGCTCCCAGCACTGGAACACCTTTGAATCTGTGTGGCATCCTGTTACCCAAATATCATTAGTCACAGAGCCAGCCCATCTGTCCATGTGAGCCTTGCACATAGAGATGGAGCTGAGCAAACACTGGTAACAGCAGAGCACAGGGCAATGGGTAGTAAGACAGATCACCACTGTTGGAGATGCTGGTGACACAGAACAGGATGTAATGCCCAAGGAGTATGAGACACATTATGGGATGCAGTGAAAGAGCATTTGTGGATTGGATAGGTTTTATGAGGTATTTCAGGGAAAGACCAAATGAAGAGAAAGGGAGGGACAAAGGTGGTTTGTGGAGGAAAAAACATGGTAAAATAGAGGAATAAGGGAACAAAAGGGATGTCAACAGGTTGCTGGTTGGTGCACTCATCTGGCCATTCTCTATGCCTGATGCGCACGCTCTGTCCTGCCCTCCAATTAAACTCCCACTCCACTTCCCCCTATTTATTTCCCTGGTGAGAAGACTCTGCCTATGTGCAAGTACTGTGAAGCTGGACTAGCTAGTGAGTATCTCTACTCACTAGCCATGTTAAGCGGCTTAGGAGCCCAGTGAGCATGTCTCTTTTGGAGAAAGACAACAGGAGGAGCTGTCTGCAGGAAAGGTCAAAGAGGCAGGAGAACTGCTGGAGTCTCCAGCCAAACCAAGTCCCTTTGGTCCCGCCTCTTCTTGTCTCCATCCTCCACATCCTCTGAAGCCCGGGAACTATCTCCCTTAGTTTTCTCCTCTCTCGCCTTCTTGTTTTAATCCCCTTGACAAAGCCTTAAATTGTCTAAAAGCATCCCCAACAAGGATGAGCGAACAGAAATGTCTTCACAAATGTGCATTTGAGCTCCACATGCTCGCAGGGATGGTGTAGTAATAAAAACCAATTAGGTAACAGCAGCTACAGTGAGAGGGAGTGGTACAATCTTACCAGGACTAATAGGGGTCTTAATAATAGATGGTATAGTGCTGGAGAGGGGAAGACAAAGTGGTTTCAGTTACATTACATCTTTCTGCCCAGTGAATTTCTGTGAGTGGAGGATCAATATTCTATGAAAGTGGGGATTAACTCGCCCTCCACTCTTACTATTTCTACCAGGGAGATCCCTGCAGGTTCTAGGCTTTAGGACTGCACTCCCTGACGGTTTGGGATGGGAGAATTCCATGGAGAAGCATGCTGAGGTCACTCCCGCATGCCCTCATGAAAGGCCGCACTATTTAGTCCTACAGGTGCCAACTTTCAAGCAGCTCAGTGATGAAGAACCTGGAAGAGCATGTTTTTGCTCTCCTGCTTTCTCTCATGTCCCAGGAAAAGCCCAATAGCAAAGTTGCAAATGACTGCTGAAACAAGACTGAAGAAAGCCCAACACACCAGAATCTGCCACATGTGCCCCAGGTGGGTCAGTATCATGCCACCAAGCCCTCCACATGCATTTCTTCCCACTACCTTCTATTTACAAACCCTCACTTCATGCCTCCTTGCTCAAAATGCAAGCCATGGAGGGCATTTTGCTGTTGCTATAGAAACAGTTATTATAATCTCAAACATACTTAATGCATCACTCTTCCCCTCCAGCACCTCAGAACAGCTTGCCATTCAATGGGAAGGCTATGCTGCGAGAGGAGGAAGAAGCAGGTGAAAGAGCCCTGACAGCTTATAGTCCTGCACTTGAGACCCAGCATCTCCACAGCTGCTCATAATCTCTTTTCCATCACTGCACAGACTTTCTTTCTCTCTTTTTTTTTCTCTCTTTCTGTCTTGTTTTCTGTTCTTTGGAGTGTCACATCATTTACATTTATGAAAGGAATTTTCCTGGGGGTGCAAAGATAGTTCAAATTGTCTGTGATCAGATCAACCTTGTGCATAATACATTTGTATGAAAATAAACTCCCTGGGGCCCACACTCCTGGCTGAAAGTCTCTGTAATGAAGCATTTTACTCTAATTTAGTTAAAGATGATGGAGATAGGAATGAGTGCGTGCCTGCATGCATATGGAGGAGGGAAGAAAGGCAGGGTTCTATACACATAAAAAATCCAGTAATATTAGGATTGTATGCTAGCTGGGAACAGTACTGAAGTACTCCATTAGTACAAGAAGTTAACTCTGAAAGTCAGTCCTGCTGTATATGGCTTCTTGCAGACCAATCTGGACAACTTGAGTGTTTGCCCTTAGAAAGGTTAGGCAGAAAACTATCTTTCCACCCTGCATCAGTTGTTAAGAAATCATTCCCATTCCACATCCAGACAGAGGTAGGACCACACTGGGGTAATGACCTTCCCTGCTCTCCATTCCTCTCTAAAGGCAAATGCAAGTTATCACCCTTGATTAGAATTGCTCCTCTATCAGGAAGAACATCAGCCTTTTATTTTCCAGCCTCTACTTGAATGATTTTCCTGTAGGGCTCCTTCCCTATGTCTCTAGTCCTGGCTGAGTAATTTGGCTCCCAGGTTCTTTGCTATTCCCATGTGACATACTCTGTCTTGGCCAGGGACTTGAATCTGGATATGTGAAAATGGCAAAACCTTGTTGAAATGAGGACAATTCCACACCAGGTTTCTGTTTCAGTTAACTGGTATTTTCTGAGGAGAACAACTTTGCCCACACACAAAAATATCAACCAGATCTGACTCAGCAAATTGTTTCAGTGAACTTTGGGTCAAGCCTGAAGTACAACCGCACAGGGTTAAGTTGTAGTACACTCTGCCATTGATTTGCTATGATGCCTTGAATAAACCTCTGCTGGGTTTTTTCCCCATAAACTTAGCTCCCTACTCAACAAAACCCCATAAGATTTCATACTTCAGTCTCCCAGGGTTCCAGCCATAGACTGAGTGTACCCAGGAACATCTTCGAATGTATCAGGTATGGTCAGTACAGGAAAGGGATACCATTTGATTGTGACTGCTTGTAATTCAAGAGTCCTTGAGGCTACTTTACTATCAATAATCAAACACTGGAATTTCTTTACTCCATTATTGCAGGCCTATTATTTTTCCCCATCCTAAGGGGACAAATAAAAGCTACTAAAGGACAGGAGATGCAAGGAAGTGGGGAGATAGAAAGCTAGGAGCCCCTGATAAGGTGTAAAGAGAATGGCATGGTTTGAGTTGCACAGGGAGAACTGGCAAAAGTGATTTGGCAGACAGTAATCTTAGCTGGGATTTGTCATGTTTGTTCCTACTGACTTCACTGAGTGGCTCTCCTTTGGATAATGCTGGTATTATCCTATTCTAGGACATGGATGCAGACACACATGTACTATAGAAGTACCTATTTTTCTCCTGTCTCTTTTTTTCCCCCTTCTTCCTACTTCTATACCCTAAAAATAAAATCAGCTCTTCCAACTAGATAGCCCTGGAAAAATTCCTACCTCCCACTGAAAACATATCTTCCTCACAGTAAAGAAAGTGATCAACTCCTCTGAAAATATACAAAGTACACCTTGAAAATGAAGGCAGAGGACTAAACCCATTCTTGGCAGGAAGAAGGTGGAAATCCCTTTGAAGCAAGAGAAATGAATTTGTCTTAGGGAGATAAATACTAATAACCAGTCCTTCCCAGAGGACAATCTGATAACACTGAAGTTGACACCCACAAACGTCAGGCAGGATATATTTCCCCCTCTGTGCCAGTATCTAAGCTTATCACCCTATTTGCTTCTTCTCTCCCAAGTCATTTTGCAGGGTCAAAGGCTATCGTGGGCTTTAATTAGAATGCCATCATAATGAGCTGACACTTAAATCAACCTGCCAGTGGCTAAAGAAAATTAACCTCAGAGTCAAATGAGCTCCAGCCTGGGAGTTCATGCCAAAAGGAGGCAACAGATGCTTGCAGAGCTGATGTGTATGGTGGGGGGGACAGAAGCTAAACCTTGCATTGCTTTGACCCAAGAGATCTGCACTGGGGAACTCACCTATCTTACTTGTCTCTGATGCACGAATAAAAGCAAGCAGTCTTTACTGAGCTTTAGAGCATCTGTTTGCTGTGCCAAGCCAAGGAGAAATCAACAGGGAGAGCTTACGTGGGGGTAGAAACTCCTTTTGAGCTCCTTGAGAAAAGATGCAACTCATTCAACCATGAACGTATCACATGCAAGAAGCTGTATCAATTGCTATGACTGACTTTGTCATTATGACTTAGTTGATTACATCATTACTATGCAAGTGCCTAGGCTGCAAATAAGGGCAGGTGCTTCACCCAGCTCAGACCATACAAAGCTTACGGAGCAAATAAACAGTGCAAGGATATCCCTTGCTGGCTAACAAATAGGAGGAGCATTCACAAGGATGAATACACACAGGGAATTAACCTCCACCCACTAACCTTGCACTTTCTCTTTGCCACTGATGCCCCTACAACAGTACTGCTCCTCCCCACATGCATTTTGCACCAAGTTCTCTCCACACCATCTTTTGGCACAAGTCACAACACTGCTGCATTGCCAGTGAGTTTTTAGTAAGTTCTGCACAGTCAGCAGCAGTTTTTCCCAGCGAACCCAGATAGCCCCTTAAGTGCCATTTTTCTTTGCATCCTAAAGGCAGCCAGTAGCCCAGAGAAGAAATCAAATGTGCGTTACTCACAGGTACCAGAGAATCCATAAAGGATTACTGCCTTCCTCAGAGCTGAACTGCCAGTGCTATCATTTCCCACGACATCTCTTTTATGCCACTATACTTGACAAATACCTTGCCTCTCCACAGGTATTTAGGAAATCCTGCCAGCGCAGGCATAGAGAACACACAAATGGACCTAACATCTCCATCCACTCAAGACAAAGCTGTGCAACAAAATGAAGATATTTTGCTACCCGTATCTGTCTATGTATAGAAGAAGCAGACCCATGTTCCTTGCCATGGGAGGACACATTTTCCTTTAATTTAGATCTGTGCATCTCAGAGGCTACTTGAAACAACCCTGGAAACACTCTTGATGTGTTACTACTACAACCATAATTGATCTTTCTCTAAGGGGAACTATTTGATTGAGAACTTTGAGAGATGACTCTACTTTCTGTACCATAAAGTTGAAAACTGGATCAACTCTGCTAGAGTCAATGCATTGATAGTAAATCTACGAAAGGATGCTGAACAGTAGAATTTAGTGCAGAAGGGAAATATGAAGCCACCTTTATTTTCAAAAGTATCCTATGAAAACACTTGCTTCCTATGATCAACTAATTGTTCCTGAAAGACTGTTGAACACCTCAGTTAAGTCTTCTCCAGTTACAACCTTAGTTTACCTTCAAGATTTGGCTGCACTATGAAGGTCAACTTCTTTCCTTCTTAAGAACAATGAAGCTGCAATGGGCTCAGTCTTACAGTTCCCAAATTAATGTGCTAGGAATTAAAAGCCAAATCGATCTTCCTGTAAGGCTCGCTCACAGCTTTTCATGCTGTAGAAGCTGTGAGACAGGAAGACTGCAAACATTAGAGTAGATTAGTTACAGGCATTTTTAAACTTTGCATTATTTTCACCAGGGTATCCAGAAACGGTAGAATTTCCAGTTTATGTTAAGCTTTAAGTATAATGTTGTTTTGAAAGTACTGCTAAATCTTATGGTTTCGACATAAGTCGTTCAATTGGTGATACTTGCTCAAAGGTTCAGCTCCTATGAGGCTTCAAGAGAACTTCCACTTTCTTTTAAAAAGAGAATGTTATTAACCCCTGGGGGAGTTATATTGAAAAGCATGAAATTGCAACCTTTGGCTTGACCCAAATGCCTTGAACCTAGAGGCAAGTAATAAGCAGCACAGGTATTTGGGAAGTGTTCCTTCAGGGTGTACGCTGGGGAGAACAGTTTTGGTCATTTCTGAGGTACATGGAAATTTGGAAGTCAATCTCATGTTTTGGGGCAAGCAGACGACTGATACTGAAGAGGGACATCTCTGAACACCATCAATGAAAGGGAAATAAAAAGGGCCTTTTTTTTTGCCTTGTAGTTTTCTTCTCTCACCAAATCTTGCACTATATGGATTCAACAGATGGTGTGATCTCTTCCTCCCTCTCTCCCCTCAAGTCAAAAAGCAAAATAGTAAATACCACTGTAAGCACTTAATGCAGAAATAAAACACTGCGCTACAAGCAAGAAGAGCTTCAGACACTTCCAAATAAACAAGACATAAGAAAAGACAGGCCCTCATCCAAGCCATACACAGAAAAACAGCATCTCCTTAGCTTTCTTCTGACAACAAGAAACAGTTTCCTCCTTCCTCCTGAACAAACCTCAGGCTACTGGAGCATCACTGACATTTTCTTTAAAGGGTTTTTAATTAAAATAACATTAAGTATGCCATGTTAAGTATTTGTCAGGCATAGGAATGGCTACTAAAATTACCACTGAGGGGCCTATTAAATATCATCAGATACTCCCAGAATAAGTAATTACAGACACTTTTAAAGATCTGAATCCTCCGCCCTGCAAAAATATTTAACTTTTTTATTGCTTTATTTACTTGCATCCAATAACCAAGTGTTAATAACATGATATACAATACATGTTCCCCAGAACTGGCAGGCATTGCCCCACCGCCCTCAAAGGCACCCACCTGCCCACTGGCACCTTGGAGCTGGGAGCAAACCCAGCGAGGCTTCGGTTCCTTTTGTTGTTTTGCTTTGTCTTCCCTCTGCCTTCTACACTTCACATTCCCTGTTTTCATTACTTGAACATCTGAGCAAAGGCCACAGAAAACACTGGGGCTTGAAAAGAAAACAGCTACTCTCAGCAATCCAAAGCCAACAGCTTGAGAAACTTAGAAGACTACAAGCCCTTTGAGAAAACCCCAGCCTTCCCAATCTGCATTTTGCACAGCACCTCCCATAGCAGCAGGATCACGTTGGGCAGATACTATACTATGAGCGAGGGTGACTGCAGTAAATAATACAAAAAAAAGACATTTTTTTCCTACTTGGGATGGTATCAGAACAAAAACAGTGATGGATCATTGTGTAGACACGGTAGTAACCAAGACCTCTATACTGTTCTTCATGGATCTGCTCTTCAGAGCAAAAAGAAACCACCTGCTCCCCACATCCATGCTTAATACCACACCACACCAGGACACCCAGGCACGGAGGACATGCCCAGAGGCATGCTTTTAAGATTGCTAACTGCATGGTTAGAGAGTCTTGAAGCCATCTGGGGAGCACTCAAAACTCAACAGAGACATTCCGAGACACAGCGGTGGCTCCCCCAGCTTTCCACCTCTCCCAGAGCAAGCACCTACAGCTCAGCAGTGCCAGACCAGGTGAGAGGGCTGGCCAAGGAGGAGCACATCCAATCTGCTGATTCAGTGCAAAGAGGGCCTTCCAGCAGGAATTTAGAGCAATCACAGTGCATGATGTGCTGCTCACATCCTGCATGAGGTAGACCAGTTACCCTGCTGACCTTCGCATCGCTTGTAAGGAGGGCAAGCATTTCAGCACCTATACCATCTGCAAATCTGGTCTTTCCCTCAGGGGTACAAGAATTAGGTCAGAAGCTTTTCCCCTTCCATTCCTGCAAAGCACATTAGAGCACTCAAATCCTCAAGACAAAGCATTATTATTATTGTTGTTATTTTTTTATGGTGGAAGAAAATATTAATGTTACAAATAGCTGCCATTAGCATAAGCAGAGCTGCGTATTAATATGCACACGGGTGTCTCCACTGTCAGGAAGCAGAGAGGCCCCAGAGGCCCTGCTTTCACAGGGGAAAATGATGATGGCATTAGCTGTAATGATAATGATAAGGAAGCTGCCATAAATGATATGACAATTTCTTTTGTAATCCTGCTCGGGCAAAGACTTCTTCCTTACTCCTCAGTGTCCATAAAAGGATGCTGTTGGAACAAATGGCAGCTTGACTGATTTATTTAATTTCACCACAGCTTTATGGTCTTCTTAAAAGTGCCAGTTCTTGGAGTCATATGACTAAGAAACTCAGTTAAGCCTTTCAGATAAATTTCTACCACCAAGGTTTTGGAGAACAGGATACTAAATAAGAAGGAATCCCACAATCTATTTACGTTTTTTAAAACCTTGTGATGTTTGTGGCTTTTCTGACTAATGATACTGTTATATCCAGGGACAGCAGGAGCCATGAAGGGAAAATAAAGGATATGAAAAAATAACCAGTAATTAAAGATGTCTTTGACGTAAGACTTTCCCAACCCTATCACAGTCTTTCTCCCCCTTCACTTATGCTTGTACCTATGTGGATTGCATTTAGAATGTGACAGCAGATCTTTGTGAGACTGTGCTATGAATCAGTGAGAGAGCTGCTCTGGCTGAAGAATAACAAAGCAAAAGGGAGCATGAAGAAGGATTTCCAACAGGTTTTGGATGTGCTCAGCAGTGTAGACATGTTGGTACAGCTGGGAGGGCAGACAAAGTGTGGCCTTAAGCTGCTCCTAGAACTGAGAAAATGCAGGTTGGGCAGGGGGAAGAGATGCAGAGAGAAGATCTGGGTTCCTAGGGTGCATGTGCCAAGAGTCTGTCAAACCCTGTTGTGGTTCTTTCAGCTATGAAACAAGTTTCCTTTTTCTTTAGACCAGAAGGAAAGCAGAAATCATTACCCCCAGCTGTGATGTTAGGGCCTGAGTTATGCAATAGGACTTGGCTGCAACAAATGCAAAAGCTTTTCTTCACTGAACTCTGCATCTGCACACGGACAGAAGATGACTTTCTCTGGCTCTGTAGCTTCGGAACTAATTACACAGCTTTTTGGAGATGTAGCAGCACAGGGTGTCTCTGGCTTGGAATCTTCTGTCACTGCTACAGTGTGCAACAGGGATCTGAATACATTAAAGTCTCAGGGAGGTGCGGATGTTAGGTTTTGGTCTGTCAGCTTCTGTGCTGAAAACCCTATTAAGCTCAGCTAAAATACTACATCTAATTTTTCACATTTGCTCTTGTGATGCTCATCAGACGCAAATTCGAGCTTTATACCAGCAATAACATTCTTTGCATTAAATTCAATCCGAAAGGACAAGCTAAGACCACAAAGAGCCCTGCAGATGGCTGCTTCAGGTAAGGTGGCCAGACAGAAATTCCTGATATAGATACATGTCTAAAAACTTGGCATACAGAGGCCAGTAACATAGGTGTTACAGAAAGATGGCTTCCTCTACCCATATAGCTTGTAGGATATAGGGAATAGGCACAAGGCTCACGATCTGTCTCTCGGGTAATACCTGCCCCAGAAAACACAGCAGCAAAAAGAACCATCTTTGCAGTACAAAATAGCTGTATTAAAGCTGCAAAACTGGTGGACGCGAGGATGGAAAACATTAGAGTAGTCCAAAAGATAAATCCTATTTGTTTCCCTCCTGTGCTCCTTAACCTTTCCTTTTGGACTTAGTTGAGTTGTTCAAATCTGTATCTCAAACTCACTCAGTCCCCACTCAGCTTCTCAAACCCTTATTATTCCAGCTGGCCCACGCAATTTTCTCATTCATTTTCTTGTTTTGGTACAGAGCTTCAGTTATCCAACAGAATTCCTTTGCAGAGACAGCAGGAATATCCCAGCAGGAATGCTAAACGATTATGGCCATGCTTGGGAAATGTCACATTATCATAAACCTCCTGTTTTGTATATATCCAGAACCAATAGCAGATCTTCTTTCCTCAGCTAAACTCACTAAGATAGAGCAGATAAGCTGGAGAATTTCTCTAAATAACCAGTACCATAACACTGCAATTATAAGCAGAAGCAAGCAGAAGCACATACACAAATGATGATATATATTGATATCAGTTGTTCAATACTGTCTCCTACTGTGAAAAGTTGAGATAAAAGAATTAAACTAATATATGCAGTCGATTTGCTGTTTCTGCATGACTAGAACTTATACCTATACACAACAGTCTGTGGTTCACTCATACTTGGATTTCCAAGCATGTTGTTTGCTGGTCTCCCAGACCAGCATTATGTGGTCTACCACATAATGTCTGTGGATTTAAAAGGAGAAAAAGAAACTCTAAATTATTTGTATGATCCTGGAAGCCAAATGCACAAACCCAAAGCTATTCCCTGGACAGCTGTGTGGGCTCAGTACATAACAAGGTATATGGTGTAGATGCAACCGTAAGGTGCTTGGAAAGTGGAAGGATGAACTACAGCCTGCTGTATGCTAAGTCCATAAGGACATAAATCCTTATTTCAAACGTGGCCATCAGGACTTCAGTGCCAAGTGGAAATAGGAGCAATAAAATAATACTTTCAAAAATACTTTGTCAGTCTCAGGTCATGCGCCACCAGAACGTGGTGTCTGAAAGTGGAATCAGCTTGGCAGACATGAACACATCTGCTTCAGCTTGCTGTTCCCATACAACTAGCACTGTAGCTGTACAGGGGCTCTAGAGTCACCACCAGACAGAAACTGCACAAGTGCCTGTTCCAAGACTGGCATGGACCTTCCTGGAACCCAGGCTAAGGAAAGGATGCAGTGGTAGTGCTCAATGATCTCACATAAACCAGCCTGGAGGAAGAGAGAGGTGACATAGAAGATTACACACGCTTTTGATCGCAGGTGACATTCCATTAGCCTAGGACAATGCTATGCATACTCATGCTATAAGCACCCCGACACAGGTAATGATTTACTGACAGGGTATAAAGCAGTGCAGGTTAATGATCCCCATCGCTGGATTGCACAGTCACAAAACATCTGTTTTCCCAACAGGTTTTTCTAGCAAAGTCTTAGGAACAAACACAAGAGTGATGAACACCTGAGATTGGACACCCCTCATCGTGACCTTTGAGCCAAGGAACACATCACCTTCTCTGTTCATCATGGTCCAGTCAACCGGTACACTTTTTGCACAGAAAAAGCAAAGCTTCACTTACCTAGAAGACAAAAAGAGAGAGAAAATACAGTTAGAGGATTTCCCTGAAACATACAGATGCTGTGTATCTTGATTTCCCAGGTGATCCCCATATCCCAGCACCTTGTTAGGGATTCCTGACACATTTAGGAACAGGAGTGATCTATGATAGCTCTCTTAGCACATGGCCACTGTCTCCCCTGCTGTAATTGGTCTGTGGTGCCATTTAATGTTATACAGATTATTCATTAAGCAAAACTGAGCAGGTGTTTTCATCAACATCTTGTTCTATTAAAACTGAAAAAAAAAAGAAAGAAGATGAGAGAGAGAGGAAGAGGCTCCACAACAACATTAACCACACCAAAGGGCACAAATTATTCTGACTGTGAACAGCAGGGTGCAGAAGATCTTCAAGTCTACCAAAAGAAACTGCAGTAGGACTCCTTGTTAAGGGAAGGATGGATTAAGCCTCTCTGCCTCGTGGTTCCGTTATGTATTATCTGAACTATGGCTACAATGAAAGATGTTGGTAATCTTGATTTAGGTTAAGTAGGCTCTGCCATGGGATGGAAGGAGGAAACAGATGATCTTGAGGTCTGTGCCATCCCTGCATTTACATGACACCTTCATTTACAATACAACACAGACATAAAAAAATAGATGTGACTGTTTTGCAAAGAACTATCACCTGAATAAGCCAGAGAAAGGACATAAATGGAGGGGGGCTCTGTTAAATAGGATGAAAGGAAGTTAAGCAGCTGTGAAGGAGTACTAGGTCTTTCTTTTGGACGTTTCATGCTCACTCAGAGTGGCTAGGATATGCTACATTCTCCACCAGTGATTTATAGGTCTGGAGCCAGGATCAGCAATCAACCAACCAGAAGTCAACCTCTGCAAGCAAGAAGTAACTAAAGACAGATCTCTTGTCTATTCTTGAGAGAGTTAACCTGCCTCTGAGAGGTAACTCGAATTTCCAGAGAAGGGGGAAAGCGACTACACAAAGGGTCAGGTCTTGAGAAAGTAAGAGCCTTCCTCTAGGAAAAGAATCGAATCAACCTTTTTGTGGGCATCGTATTCACTCCTGCCTGGTTTTCCCAGTCCAGGATAGCACAGAGTAGCACTTAAACACCCCACACAAGCTTTGTCTACCACCATAGGCTGTATTATTTGAACTGTAATGGAATATAGTTACTATCACAGAATCCCCTAGAGGAGATGCAGGCAGGCAGGCTTGCAAACTATGGGGAAAGAAAGAAATGGATTAATATACATTCACAGCACATTTGCAGAGAGATTGCTTTGCTCATAGCAAGATTTGCACCTGTATAATTGTATCACTTCCAAATTAATCATAACCATATGCATGATCTACAGAACAGGCCTCATCCTCGGACTCTTGATAATCAAGGTAAAAATAGCTGGCTCTGAATGCACCAGGAGACCAGAAATCCCAGCTGACCCACTAAGCCTTGGTATTTTGTTTCTGCAAAGCTCTAGCATGTCACATATCTTTGCATAAGTAAGACCTGGTCTGTGCGGCTGTGGCAACCTAACCCTCTGCAAAACACTACAGAAGCAGCAAAAGCCTTACTTTTTGAAGCAAAACCTAAGCTCAAAGAAAGGGTAAGTGATTTGTCAGCAGATACATAGTGCCTGTGTCACACACAGAGACATAGGGCCCATAACTCTTGGTTTCCTCGATGTATGCATTTAATTACTGGATCTCTCTGCATAGGAAGTGCAACCCACAAGTGCAGCACAGCATCAGTCTGAAGCCTCCCTGGTGCCATGCCTGCCACTCCCCACCATCTCCTCCAAATGCCTTCCAGCGAAAGGCGGGTTCCTTAATTGTGTTATTAGCTGAATTATTAATTGATATGAAAACAGCATTTTACTGGGCATAAAAAGTCATTTGGAAATGAGATAAAATGTTCTCAGCGCTGCCTGCCTCTGAGCAGAGCTGGAGCAAGGGCTCTGACAGCTTGATTGTTATGCACATTTGTGCAATCTGGTGAGCTCCCAACATGGGGAGCATGGAGTCTCCCAGCACTGTATCCATCAGGATGCATCCCTCTACTTTTCTTTTTCCCCACCATCAATGCCTGCTTTACATTTGTGTGGGAGACCTCAGGGACAGTATTTTCTTTCTGATCAATCCCAACTATCATCACTGCAGAGCTGCCAATGACAGTGGTGGTGGGCAAACAGAGTTTTCCCTTCAGCCCCACAAACTGTCGACGTGCAGCTTCCCAAACCCTCCTGTGCCCCTCAAAGTGATGAGATTGTTTCCCAAGATGCTCCTTGCAGGAAAGGAACTGCTTGCATTTCTCTGTCTCCAAGTCCTTTGTGCCCCACTGTGGAAACGGCAGTCTGTGTATATATACCTTCTATAAAGTGTTCCAGTACTTCACAACAGGGGATGCGTCTGTGTGTCATGATGTCTTTGTTCAAAACCCTATCTTTTGACACAATACACTTTCAGTCCAGTTAGACCTTTTTCCCCTGGTGCTAAGAAGGGACACCTCTATGGATACCCACCATGTCATCCGCCCCTGGGCCTGCCCCCCTTGCCTACCCGCTTGTCAGCCCCCTGGAGCTTCACAGAGCTGCAGCAGGAGCAGAGCTGCCTTGCAGATGGTATCACTTATATTTGAACCTCTGCTAAACAGGCAAAATATACATCCTTGTGTAAGAGGGGCAATAAACTCCATGCAGCCCCCCTTCCCTACCTTTCTTGACCCCCTTTGCAGCCACCCCATCAGTGGGAACCTATCCTCAGTGACCCACATCTCTAGCACACAACCAGAGGAGCCAGCAGACACCAGTGATCAATCCCGTCTCTTACATGCAAACCTTGTAATTTAGCAATAACTACTCAACCACCATTGACCTGCTAATTAATCCATGGATTTTTTGTTGTGCCTTTAATTGTTGGCCCCAATATCTGAGTCACTTTAGACTGCTCACTCTGCGCAGAGCCTAACCAACTAAATGCTACTTCAGCTCCGTAGTAATAAAACACTGAAATATATTGACTCCCTGCCAGCTCTCTGCCTCTCCGCTTGCCGGCTGAGTGCTGGCGTGTGAAGGGAATATAGAGAGGGGAAGGCACTGGCCGTGAGAGATGAAGTTTGGGACACAGGTGAGAGAAAGGAATAATCAGTCACCAGTGACAGGCCACCAAGGGCAGCCTCTGATCCCTGCTACAGCCTTGCTCTTACAAACTCAAACCTGCTGTTCCTCCACCCCAAAATGGGCTTGATGGCTCTGAAAACTCACAGGTGTGCTGGATCCTGCTTCCTTTCTGCTTTCCACCTCTTAATGAGGAAATCTGTGTCCTCTTGACTATCACTGTCACAGTCACTATATACGTGTTTGAGATATAAAGCCAGATGGTATAGGCAAAAAGGAATCCATGCAGTGAAGAGCCAGGAGATCTATATTCTTTGCTAGCACTGTCAGAGGATTTCTGTGTAACCACGGATGAATAACCATGAATGCAGCTTACTGAAGTGGCTCACACCTCTTGGTGTTTTGCACTGATGTTAAGTTTTGGGAGATGGAAATAGCAGTTTGAAACCCTAGCATGGCAGGAGCTGCAGAAGCTCAGCCCACTTGGACACTGAGTGACTGTGAACCAGACCCTCACAATAGCCATTTGATAAAGTGGGTCAACACTGCTGATGGCAGTAGGACAGAGATGAAGGGACTAATGGCTGACAATTTGGTACTGAAAGAAGAGAATTAGGAGGAGGCTGTTAACCCAGTAAAAAAAAAAATCTCCTTTAAACAGTATTCATTTCCATTTAGTTACAATCAAAACAGAAGCCCTGTCAGCAGCAGCTGATTTTTACCCTCCCACATAGAAATAAAGTGAAAAGCGATAACCCCTTCTAAGTACTGCCATAGCTTGCTGCCATCACTTCTGTTGCAGCTGATCTGTAGTCCTGAGCCATTCCTGATGCCCAGGTTGTGGCCTGCTGCATCACATAGGTGAATGGAGTGATGATACCCTTGAAGAACATGGGCTCAGGCACGCCTGGAGAGACCAGCACACTCCAATGAGAGGGCTGGAGCACCTATCCTATGGAAACAGGCTGAGAGCTGGGGTTCTTCAGCCTGGAGAAGGATACAGGGAGACCTTAAAGCAGCTTCCAATACCTAAAGGGGACCTACGGGAACTCTGGAGAGGGTCTTTCTACAAGGGCATATAGTGATAAAACAAGGGGGAATGGCTTTAAAATGGAAGAGGGTAGATTTAGATTAGAGATTAGATTTAGATTTAGATTTAGATAAGGAAGAAGATCTTCCCTGTGATGGTGCTGAGGCACTGGCACAGGTTTGCCCAGAGAAGCTGTGGCTGCCCCATCCCTGGCAGTGTTCAAGGCCAGGTTGGATGGGGCTTGGAACAACCTGGTTTAGTGGAAGGTGGCACTGACCATGGCAGGGGGTTCGAACTGGATGAGCTTTAACGTCCTTTCTAATCCCAAGCTATTCTGTGGTTCTATGAGATGGGGATGCACTGGCCTTGTCCCAAAAACCTACCATAGCCCTAACCCAATAGGATAGTGAGACTGTGACCATAATTCAGTAGCTCAAAACCTATTTGGCTAGCACACCTGAGATGCTGTAACTAGGGAGCAACACCAGGACAGAGACATTTCTTTCCTGAGAATGCAACATGGAAAGCAGCTATACAGTGGCCCTGTAATTCCTGATCCTAACACTGCTGTTTGCATGTAAATAGGTAGTGCTCCCAAGCCTGCTGCTTCCCCCACTCCTTTGCTGCTTGTCTCTGTAAATAGCAACACCAGAGCATGCTTGAGGGACAAAACGTGGCCAGGACAAGGATTCCCAGCAAGCAACGGGTGACTCTGGCAACTCTGAGTGGGTTTGGCAATAGCAGCATTTCTAAAAGTTTCCTTGAGGACTTCCTGGGATCTTCTTGTCCTGATCTGCCCTCCCTTTTTTAATACTGCAGGTCATTTGGGGTAATTTGTGATCTCTTTCATTGCCAAGGGAGTCTATCAGCAGCGGACCTCCTGCCGGTCACAGTTGAGGACTGTTGAACAGAAAGGATTTGTCTGTGCTTCCTCCAAACTGTCTAGAAGCAGCACGGGTGGCTGGGAAGAAGCTGAGAATTACTTATCCAAGTGCCAGCACATACTGGGTTTGGAGATGGTGCACAGTACATGCAAAACATCTCAGTGAAAGGACGTCATTTTGCTGAATAGCTTTGTCAGTGAATTGCTTGATCAAAGGTACCAAAATGAACTGAGTCACCATAGGCACGAGAAGAAAACTTTTCTTTCAGATCTATCCTATCTAGTTCTTTTATAGAGCAACTATCACTGAGAATCATTTCTGTCTTTACAAAAAGACATGCACTACAAATAGCTCAGCAGCCCTGTACATGATGGACACCCAACAGACCTCTTCCTTTAGTGGAGAACTGTAAACTGACTTCATTTTGGAAATGCACTGCTCTTCCTGCTATCAGATTACATAAGAGTGTAATCTGGTGACTGGAAGATCACGACCTCGGACTTCAACTTTACTTCTAGAGGGTGCTTTCAGGCTGTGCTACTAGGCCTTTTTTTGCCTGCCGTCTAGGCAGTGTCTCATCCAAGACAGGAGTGTGGAGCACTTGCACCTAACGTCTCTAATCCATTATTGTATTCATTAAACTCAAAAATTCTACAAGTGACTTCCCTTCCCTGCTCACAAGCATGGAGAAGTCAGGAGCTGTTGTACCGCTACATCTCCCTGCATCCCCACGTCTGAAACAAGTCCTTAACAGCAAGTTACTGTGATTTATATAATTAAGGAGCCCTCATGCTCACGGTTTGCTGATTAAAGTTCTACCTTAAAGGTGTAGACCTCAGTGGAGTGCTTTAACCCCTGGTAATAAAAGCAGATCTTTGTTTAAATTAAGCCTCAGCTCTTCCATACAGAGACAAAGGAACCTGCACTTACATTAGTTCTACTGCAAGAAAACTGCACTGAGAAACAGATACGCCGTATCGAACCAGCTGAACAGTAGTGACCATGCCAACTTCTTTACAGGTGAACACCTTTCTGGAAAGGAGAACTGCTTCTATGTGGGGTTTAAACTAGGTTCACCCCCTAACAGCTTTCTGATGTCTTTGGGGCTTGTCCCATGAAGATGCTGCCTGCATCTTAAAGAACATCTTCCCTGTATCACCTGACTGCCTGAGAGAGCCCGTTAGCCACTTTGCATTTACGTTGGGTTTTCCTTGGAGAAACCTGGGTAGATAAGAACTAGAGAGCAAGAGAGATGGTAAATTGGTTCAGGAGTGAGACATAATGCTCAGCCTGATGTGTGACCTCCACCTCTACTCCAGCAGCATCAGTTAAGGCTATGAAGAGAAATCTCACTGCTTAGGACATATACAGGGAGTAACAACATGTAAGAAAACATTGTAAGGAAAAGGAGAACTCAGATAGGAGCTCAGAGAGCTTTTCCATCTGTGGCTGTTCCCCAGGAACTCTTATGAGGTATTTACAAGACCTCCATCAGCAACATCCTGGCTGGGTACCCTTCAAGCGCATTTCTACACACCAGCCTTCCAAGAATGACTGTGCCCATTTGAAGGAGAGAAACAAGATCCAATTAATTCCTCAAACTCACAACTTACAGCCACTAGCAGAAATGAGAAACACAGATTTTCCAAGTCTGATGGCCTAACTACTCATCCAGTTTCCTATATTGCAAAGTAGGACAAGAAGTTGGGGTTTTCTTCTTTCTTCTAAAAACAGTGCTTTCGATAGAGTCTGTATGACCAACCCTAGAGACTGAGTTGACCTCTTCTTATCTAAGCCAGTCCCAGACAGCTGCCTTACCCTGCCCTCATAACTCACAAAATCATGAAGTTCACATCGCACTATGACACCTTAATAGCATTACAGCAGCACACGAGCACTTCCCAAGTCTCAATCCCTCTGCCTGCCAGAGAGAGGCTTTCATGGGTGGGAATCTGACAAAGATGGCCTCAGTGGGATGATCTGCTAGTTTGAATTGAACCTCAGCCACCACCTCTGCTCAAGCTGGTTCCACCTCACTGATGCACTCCAAGTTCAGGATTAGTTTTGAAACTCCTGCCTCCTAAAAGCTGCCCGCATCCTTTTCAGCTATTTGACCATGCTCTTATAGCACAGGGAAAAATTCATCTTGGTTGAAAGACAGGGGGATAAGAAGTAGAGTGGCATTTCCCAAGTGACCACCCCTCAACTCAGTGTGGCAGGAGAAGAGGATGGTCCTGTTCAGAGAGAAGCAACCAGAATGACTGATTGCATCCATGCCACTGAAAGATGCTGATGAGAAAAACCCAGGCTCCTGCCTGTCATATTTTCAAAGCCCCCAGACGCTGGCTCAGAGCCTTGCCTGTCGCTTTCCTTAAGCTTCTTTTGAGGACGAAGAGTGAAGATCTCTGAGACAGTGTTTAGTGTCATAGACAGTTTCGGCAAGAGACAATTTTTCACCCCGTTAAATCCCTCTGCAGAATATTATCTGCTGGTTTTCCCTCTTTTTTATGATTTTCTTATGATTATCTCCTGCTGTTTCTGTCCTCAGCAGCCAAATAAATAAATAGCAGTATAGCTGTCAGCAGCTTTAGCTGAGTAAAGGCCCTGTAGACGGCTTTGTTGGGGGTACTCCCATCCTTCCACTCAGCTCAGCTGCCCTCCAGGCAGTATCAGGGTGTCTTATGGCAAGAGGGGAATGAGAAAGGGCTGAGAGCATAGCCTCTGCCCACCTTTTGCAGGCAGGGGCATGTCACTGTCTCACCTGTAAAAGACGATGATGATGATGATAACATTAAAAGCGATTTGAGGGGGAAGGAGAGCAGTGAATATTTAAGCTCCTCACTTATGCTGGCAGCATGTTTTTATCATGCTCACATGGCAAAAATGGAAACAAACCAACCCTACCAAACAGTGTCAGAGAGTTGAAGGGTCTTCGTTGGGGTCACAAAGCCAATCTGTGGCAGAGCCAGGAATAAACCCCAGCAAGGCACTCGTGTCTTCCCCATAAAACAATTGTGCCCTTTAAGAAATGCACTTCTTTTTCTTGTTTACCCTAATCTTCCTAGCTTTTTCCTTTTATCTGCCTAGTTCATCTGCACAGATGTGCAGAGCACTTTGCATACAAATGCAAAGACAAGACACCCACACAGGGAGACTTAAGAGTCTGGCCACTGCATTCACTTAGAGCTCAGGAATTCCTTTGCAGACTCATTTTTCTGCACTGCTCAGGGATTTGGGTCCCTTTGGGGCCATGTTTAATTCATCTCCTATGACTCTGAGATACTTAGCAGTTACTGAGCCTGTCTTTTTCGTGAGCCCAATGCTCAGACGTCAGGCTTTCTTCTTCCATATACAGTTTTCTTCTCCCACTTACTCAGATAAAGCTCTACCCCTACTCCAACCTCCATCTTTGGCCTTGTTCTCTCGTTGCCTTTTTCTCCTTCTCTGCTTTCAACCTATATGCCTCTTTTTTTCTTACTCCCTCTGCCTTGACACAACCTGTTCTCTTCAGTAGCGTATCCTCACACCCTTCCTCTACAAACCTCTCCAACTCCCATGCCTAACTCTAACCATGCTTCCACTCCTTCCCACCTTATTTTGTTAGGCAAGTGCTATCTATTATCAAATAGACACCTTTCCAGGACTACACAGGACATTAATAACATGATGAACTTCTCACTGCATATATACCTAATTGATTTCTTCTTAACTCAACCATTGCCAGTAAAGTCCCAGGGCAGTGCACCAGAGATGGCTACTGTTTGACAGTGTGAGCCATATGAACCCATCAGCTTTTTATCTGATTAGCATGACCACTTGTACATCCATTTTTAAAGGAAAAAATAACATTTACTTCTTATTTCTCCCACCCCAGGTAACACACAGGTCAAAAAAGCCCAGAGGAAGGGGCAGAGCCCTATATCTAGACATCTGTTATGCCACAAACATGAAAATATCTTGTACTTCCAGCTCTTCCCTCAATATCTTCCAGACTTCAAACAACAATGCTGATGGGAACAAAACCAAATCTAATATGCTTGGGGATGGAGAAATTCCTTACCCTTTTTTATATGAATGGTGAGATTTCAGTGAGCAAAGAAGTGTCAACCCACTCCTGTCACAAGAACTCGTTTTCTTCTGATGGCACTTTGAGAACTTAAAAGGTTTTGAAGACATGAAAACAGGGGCTTCATGCCTTATCCTGCTTCCTGATTGTAATCTGTTTCCTTTCATCAGAATGTGCAAGGATCAAGTCAGTTATTTAGCACCTATTTCCACAAATTTTGAGGAGCTCCATCCACTTGCTGCAATCTTCTTCAACCATCACATTCCCTCTGTTAGCCATCATACCTCCCCTCAGGGATTTTCTAGTGATTGACTAAAACCTCAAGATATGATTGCCAGAAGACTGAGACAAAGCTAGTCCTCATGAAATTGTAGATCACAACACTAACACACTTCCTGCACCCATTGAATGGGTCAATACACCAGCAT
Organism: Neopsephotus bourkii; assembly: GCF_033783945.1. Classification (NCBI taxonomy): domain Eukaryota; kingdom Metazoa; phylum Chordata; class Aves; order Psittaciformes; family Psittacidae; genus Neopsephotus; species Neopsephotus bourkii. The sequence goes on along the minus strand of NW_026901771.1, from coordinate 5,516,166 downwards.
CACAGCTCTTCTAACTCGTGCCCTAACTCAAAATTTCCAGTTGGAGCTACTGGAATACTAGCAGCTGACTGGGCTTGTGCAAGTATCGATAATCTTATATTTAGGTTTGAAAATAAACCCCAAATTTTTGTGGTTACTTGCCTGATTTTGAATATTTCATCTCCCTTATCTATTGCTTCTATAATGTATAATAATATGACAACAGAACTCACTGTCCTTAGATCACAGGGCTAAGGTGATTTGGACCCTGCTGCAGGGACTGGCCCAGGTACTCTCTGATGCACATCCTGCACCGCCTTCCCATGCGTTAGGAAGAAACAATGGCAGCCACACTGAGAGTTCTCTTTTGGGGCTGTAACAAGCAGAAGCTTCTGGAGCCACAGGGAGGCACAAGTAGTTTTGGCAGGGATCGAGTCACGGATACTTGGGGAACAGTCTGGCTAGCCAGAGAAAATGCAACCAAGATGGGTAGCTCAGCCTGTCAGGCCTTCCTCCCCACTGCCCCAGTGGCAATCAAAATGACTGCTGCCATCTCAGTACCTAGCTCTGAGCAAACATGCCTTAGGATCAAAACTGCGAGGTTTATCACCTTGTGGAAGCTCTGCGGCATTCCCTCAGCCCTTTCTGTGTCTTATAGCCTGGACCAATACTACTTCACGATGAACTCATAGAGACACCTTCCTCTCCACCCCACCAAAAAATGTTGTACCTTGGGTGAGCAAAGGCATACTAAAAAAAGAGCAAGGTAGGAATACTGCTGCAGGCACAGAGATAGGCTGGAAAGGAGGTGGCGTCAGACTTGCCAAATACCATTAATGAGTTAAGGAAACCCTACTGCTACACCAAGGCCAGAGCTCACTACTCCAAGCGAACTGCTGCCTGGGAACAAGGGGGCTAAGGACCCAAAGTGCAGAGCCTGTTGCAGGAGATTGGTTGATCAAAACCCCTGTAATGCCTTAGATCTGGTCAGAGGCTGGCAGGGGCCCTACAGAGAGTGAGGCCAGCCCATGAGTGTGCCTGGTCATCAAACATGGCTAGGTGGGCAGCAGCCATCCGAGAGCTAAGGCTGTTAGAATACTGCTGAGGTCCTGCCTTCTGGAGGCACTGCAGGAGAGCAAACCAGTAAGAAGTGTGGGGAGAGCCCAGCTGAAGGCTGTGCCATGGGAGCACCAGTGCCATGGGCAGTAGAGCATGGCGAGAGCTCCACAAGCAGCAGCCGGCACTGAACTAGCAGCTGGCACAAAGCTGGGATTGCTGGTCAGGAGCCTGGGAAGCAGAAAGGAGCTGTGCTCCTGCGTGAGATGGGCGATGGAGGGGGGAAAGGCAGCTGCTTCATGCAACCTTTGCTTCCCAGACCTTTAGCGCCCAGCAGTCCTTCTCCCACCCATGGGAGCTGGCACTTCAGGATCTCCCCAAGCAGAAGGCAGGACAGTGGGATAAAACATTGTTTGTACTGGGCATTGGGGCCTGGGCAGTTTGATAAACAGCAAATTGTGAACACACAGTGGAACCAAGAAGCTGTTGCGTGTAGTGCTGTGCGAAGTCAGAACAAAACTGCAGTCCTTGCTACAGTTATACAAGGTACAAGGCAATGAGAAGTCACTGAACCCCCAAGATGAAAGAAAAGAATTATTAGGCTAGGGGAAAGCTGCTGGCACTCAGGACTAGTAGCAAAATCACCAGTCCCTCTTCTGCAGCCATCACCTGGCTTGCATATTATATGTTGCTCACATATTATGTGTTGCTATTTTTCCTGATTGATGCTTCCCAATAACCAAGAAACTCAGTTTGGGAAGATTTGCACACATCTGCATTTCTTCTTATCGTGTTTCTGCCATGGAACCATTTATTCTGCCATGGGGCAGTTTAGGAATGAGTTTTAATCCCTGTGCCCTCCAAGAAGCTTTCATGCTGAAAGAGTACTGCTGAGTGCCTGTTGCTACAGGAAAAACAGCACTGAGCCACTGAAAAGCTTGACTGTGCCTTGCTCATGTAATACCTTAACTGGTATCAGTGAAACCATTGCAGGAGTGCAATGAGCAGCCTCCACCCCTACATGTAGGAACGCAACTGCCACACTCACGAAGCTACAGCTTGAGTGGAATTGAGCTGTTCCCTTCCACTGCACTGTCGAATGTAATTTACTCCCTGGCATTGTGTGATCAAGCAAAGGATGGGCAGTAACATACACAGCAGCTTATCCCAGAGAATGGCAGCTTCACCTCTTCAGGTTTTAACTGAGCCTGACTGCAACTTGAGACATATACTCATACTTCTGCTGCAGCCTTCCTGTCCCCGGCACTCATGGTGGAGGCAGAGAAGACAGCAAGGGTCTCTGATATAAACTGAGGGAAATCAGCATGCCAGTAAAGGCAAAATCCCAAGGCTTTCCTCTGGAGGAGTAAAAGCTGTTTAGAGCATTGTGTAAATTCACGGCAAGAAGCAATAAAGGTGAGTTTTATACATTCCCATTATTGCTTGTACGTCTTTGCAATAATGTTTATTGACATGTTTGAACGGAGCACAAGCTGCAGTTCGGTTCAACTGCCTGTGAAAATGGGACATTTGTCAAGAAACAAACCTCACAGATCTTAGCAGCTCCTCTCTTCCCTGCTATTAGTTGGGGAATACTGGAAAGGTATGAAGCACCAGGGAAAAGGCATCCTCTGAGATGCCCAGGGTACCTTGGCTAGCAATCCCGAAGTGCAGAGTGGGAGAGGGAAAGCTCAGCAGGTTAATGGGGAGCATCTTACTGTGCACTGACACTCATGCACAGCCTAAATGTATGCACGCACATTAATTACAGAATCCCTGTGAGGCACAATAAAATTAACCTTGCATGGCTAGAGAGATACACTACAAACGTGTCTCATTGAAGGTGCCTGGCATGGCTTTAGTCAAAGTACCCTATAAGAACTTGGCCATGACTTCCCTTGACACGCAGAAATGCTCTCTCTCCTCCTTTCCACCAGGCCCTGTTCCATGAGGTGAGGAGCCTCTTCTAGATCCTCTGAATTTTAAAGATCCCTGAAGACACACAGCACATTTAAAATTCATTACATGCAAAAGGCATTCTTCTCCAAAAGTTACCATGTCAGAACTGAATGCCCCAGATTTTGACAAAGCTTGGACTGGGCTCTTAGTTTGGTCTGCACAGACACAGAAACGACATCAAGTCAGGAGACACCAAAAGTTTTGGATCCGAATCCCTGTGCTGAGCTTCAAACAGCCAATGGTTTCAAACGCATCATGTTCTGTGGTTCTGCTTCAGGCATGCTTCGCCTCTCATCACCCTTTTTACACTAAAACTTACAGCATGGGGCTACCTCTCTTGCCATAAAAAGCAAGGCTATAGCCAACACTCTTCCACCTTGTCCCAGCACAGGCTTTGCCAGTACCATTCGCTCCTGACTGACAATTATTCCAGTCATGCATCCTCTCCACATGTGGCACTCATCACCAGACAAACTAGACCTAGCTTTGTGGACCCCTCCCTTCCCAGCATCCGGCAATGTCACTTTTCATTACGTTTCATAAACCTTTCAAGTGACAATTCTATCTGCATTCACTGCTGCGCCAGCCCAGGGAATAGGAATGGCCTCTGGTTAACATCGCATCAGTGCCGTGGCTTTGTTTTTGTGCATGTTGATCAGAAATTACCTGGCTTAGAGAAAGTAATTTAGTGATAAATGATTGCCCGTTCAGAGGCAGCTAGTTGCAGCCAGATCTGCCAGGTATTAATCTATTTGTCAATCCTTTCAGATCATCTGCACTGATGAGCAGTGGTACAGCCAAGGCACAGGAGCAACTCCCAGCTCTGGGAAGTGAAGCTCCCTCTCCAGAGGAAAGAGGGCAAAGAACTTACTCTACACCTTTTCAGCTGCATTTGCAAGGTGCTCTTGAAGCAAGGAGGACAAGCTGGGAGGGATTAGTGAGGGCCAGGGTTCCAGCTTTGACTTTCAAAGGGGTGTTTGAACAGAACTCAAAGCAAGAAGAGCAGAGATTTAAGTCTGAAAGGTACCTGGGAGTGTCTGGATCAAAAACCAAGTGGGAACGTGCCAGCTTATACAAAAAAAAGCCAAAATTTTTCACTTACCAACTTCCCCAAAATTTCAACAAGAACATTTCCACAATGAAACTTCAGGACATACAGGGAGAAAAACTGAAATGAGTAGCTGGACTCCTCACCTAGGATATGCAGCTCTCAAGATACAATTCATCTGCTGCAACAGGAGTTTGAAGCACAGGACTCCCTCCTTTTCTGAGTACTGCCACCTCTCTTTGGTACGACAACTACCTATAAAGAGTAGGAGGAATCCAGAAAAACAACAGCTTTCCAACACCAGGAATGAGAATGTAACCCACGGTTTGTTTTGGCCATGGCATAAAACCAGAGGAATTCATCCAAACCTCCTTGTTCATGAGGTTTAAACACGAATTGGCACACACAACCCACAGGACAAGCTGCACCTCTCCAGCTAAGAGAGTAGCTCCCAAAAACATTCAGGATGAGTCTGAAGTCTACATACAAGTACATCTGAAGTTAGTTCTGTAGAGCACGACTTGACATGTGGATGCAGCTTTTATATTTGTGGTTCCCAGACATGGACAGGTCACACCATACACCAAAACTTGAAATTTATAGCCTATTTTCATCATGAGAACCACAACTCAAACTGGAAACAATTCCTGTCTTGCCCTATATTTATACATTTAGTATATGCTATAGGACGTTAAAACCTCTGGCTTTAAATGACAGCTTTATGGAGAAGTTTGAAGAAGGCAATCTAAGTCACATCATAAGGGAACTTCTCCATAAGGCAATCGTAAGTCACATATCCAAGCCATTATCAGAATCCTGACTGTGAACAGCACTCACATGATGGAGTTTGTACAAGCTCCTCTTATAAAAAAGTCAGACTAATTTGACAGTTCCTCCTGACACCGCTTATTTAGGGTTCCCGGATTAAAATGAGGGTTTGTAGTGATAGGAGAGGTCCCAGATGCCTTGTGAATCTGCTGTCAAGTGCTGCCCTGTTACCCGCAGGGCTTGGTAAGGCAGTCCGTGGCTTATCGATGGAGCCTCCAAACTTGAACAGCTCAAGAGAACAGTACCGCAGCCCAGCAGGGAGTGGAGGGAAAGGGAAGGTGCAGACTTTGTGCCCCATACAAAGGGAAATAAGAAGTTTCCTGTCTCTACACCCATTTATATTTCTAGGCAGCTGTGTGGTGCCTAGCTGCTTCCTGGGGTTAAACCATTACACTTGTGACCATGGCTAAGATATAGCCATGAGGACTCCTGGATGCAGCACCCTGGAGAGGAGCAGGACTTTCCTGCCACTTGCAGCTGGGGCCTCTTCCCACTCTGCTCAAGTTATGGAGCATCCTCGCTGCCTTGGGTACCCTGCCATGGATATGGACATCCTGCCTGCAGCATGCCAGGACTCATGCAGGTGCGATGGCATGGGCAGGAGCTCAGGCAGATTCCCACGCCTCAGGAACGCCGCTGAGAGCCGTTCCCCCTGCCTTTGAGCAGGCAGGTTTACAAGCCTCTAATTCCCAGCTACAAGCGCTGCTGCTGGTGCCAAGGAAGCAGCGGTGCATGCTGTCATTCACACGGCTGGAATGCCGCTCCTGCCAGCGTTTGCGGCTATCGTACCAGCTGCTCGGGTCTGGGAGCAGATGGCGGGATGGCGCACCTGACAGGGAGCAGACCTTCCAAGGACGAAGGGGGAGGAAGAGTTTGCATGCAGCGTGGCAAGCCCCAATTGCCAGCTATGCAAAAAATGGAGCCAACGTACCCACCCCTCCTTCTCTCCCACTCCCCAAGTCACAGGAAGAAAGCTTCATGATAGGGTAAACCTGGAGAGGTCTAAATTTGTACACTTCTCCCACCTCAGCTGAAATGCCCTTTCTTTGAGCTAATTACCAAGCACATTGAGCTAATTATCAAGCAAAATCACAGCTCAGCCTCTCCTGTGAATATATGAGTGCTTCCTTTGTGAGGGCTCAGTTAGTTTAAGCCCATTTCACCCCACAGAAACAGTAATGCTGGAAAAGGTGAGAGCTCCATCCAAGGGCAAGTGTATTTCTTCTCCCCCCTTAGTCCATCCCAAAAAGAGATGATGACAGAACACAAGACTATGGAAGCAATCCCAGTTCCAGCTCCTCAGCTTCCCATTTCTCCCAGATGAAGTTACCAAAAGGAACGGGTACAGAAGAAAATCACAGAGCATAAGAGATACAAAACAGTGATTACGTCGCATACAATCCATCCTGAAGAACTGATATGTGAGCGCACATACATTTAAATATTTGAAAAGCATCTTTTACAATGAATATCAAAATGACTTACAATCCAAGTCAGAGAAAAATGCCCTTACTTCTCCCTATCTCCCTTTTCTCATTACAGAGATAAATCCCGGGTGCATCTCTCAGCTGCAGAGGGAGACTGAAGAATATATATATAAAAAACATATATATATATGTGCATGTATGTATAAAATATACAACAGTAATAATCTCAACAATTTTAAGAGAAGCTAGCTGTGGAATACAACCAGGCTGGGAGACGAGAAACTCTGGATAATAGCCAAAGCCCTTCTCTTCCCATCTGTAAAGTGGGTGGGAAAAAATGCCAGGTATCAAATGCATGTGCTTGCCTTGTCTACAAACAGGTGAGAGGAAGGAGCAGGAAAAATGGTCACACACGGAGTAAAAGTGTTTGTGGCCCAGAAGCTGTGGACAGTCAGCACTGTCAACACCAAAAATGAAAGCAATGCAAGTGCACCTATGCCAACGTTTTAAACCAACAAAATGAATTGTGAGTTCAGAAGCTCAGTCATGTTTGGTTTTTGTTCTGTTTTGTTTCTTTCCTGTCAAAACCCCCCTCCTCTAACTACTGTGGAACTCAATCAGGAGCCTTGGCAGCTCTGCTGACACTGCAACCATGCTGCTTTGCACACGTTGCAAGGGATGCTCTGACACAGTGGGAGCAATTCACACTCACATACAGTGAGATGGAGACATGTTGCTCTTTTAATTAGAGGGCTTCACCTCTATTCCCAACTCTGGTCACACTTGAAAGCATGTGCAACAGCAAAACTATGTCTCAATGTACTTTTCTCTTTCTTCTCTGCTATTCCTATTCACAGTGGTGTCTTTGAACACATTTTGTGCCTGGGATTTCTAAGTGCTTTTCTCTATGTAAATACATATAGTTTTATAGGGAGATGAGGATTTGCCTTGCTACTTCCAACTTTACTCTGGCAGACTTCGAAAAGTTTTCTTCCAGATCTAGTGTCTCTGCAGTGTTCTTTACAGTACAACCTCTAAGTTTTCATCTCTGTGCCTTCACTGTGGACCTGGGATCACTACTGTATGTGTACCCCAGTGTCAGCCTCCTGGTGTAATGCAATGGCCTGCAAAGCTGGAACACCTTTCATGGGAGCAACACACCATGTCCTGCCTAAGCAAGGCTGAAGAATCCTGTCAGTACTCCAATAAACATTCACGACCCTGAATCACACAAACATCATTCATCAGCTTTCTACAAAACAGAAATAATCTAAAAAAATAAGAGTTCATTTTCCCCTTCTTTTTGTCATTATATGAGCCTCAAGGATGGGTACAAGCCATATTTTCAAGCCTTGCTCTGCCACCAAAACCACAGATGTTAAGAACAATTTACTTTTGGAAGCAGAGGCATCTGGTAAAACACAAATTATCACTGAGACACATGACAAATTATTATAGAATTGGAAGTGCTGCAATTGCCTTCAATGTAGAAACGAGGAAAAAGATAGAGATTTGTGAAGTGGCTCCTGTGAAGTACCATAACAAATAAGGAGGACAGTGAGAAATGCAGCATAAGCCTCCTGACCCAGAAACGTGCTTTTCCAATCAGATCAGACTACCACCGTAACCTGCTGTTTCAGGACTCTGTGCACCCAAATCACAGAATCATAGAATAATTTGGGTTACAAAGGACCCAAATGAATGGTTTTCTGTTGTATTCCTGGTGATACATGTAGTGGCTGCCAGGGTTTTTTCCCACCACAGAGGATAGGAAGGGCACAGTCTTTTCCTCCCTCAGATGCACCACTACATTTCCATGGCTGTACGTACATTTACATGTATGTATCCAGTGACAAAGTGCAGTGGCTGTGCAATTATAAGCACGTGACAAGGCTCCTACATGTGCAGAATGTCAGAGTCCAGCCTATGTGCACTGTATAACTCATCAGAGCCCTTTGCCCTGGCTATGTCTCTTAGTGTCTGAGCTTTGTAAAAAGAGGCAGGCACATGGATTTCTCTTTAGCTTTGACTCCTCAGTATAGCAGTGCTTGCATGGATCTAGGTTTTGAACAATGATCAGCCACCAGTAATGTTATTTTAAATGCAAGTTTGTGCACTGGCTCCGGGAACAAGCCTGAGAGATGAAGTTGAAACGAACAGTCACTCTGAGTACAGGATCTGCGTAAATGACTGTCCCCTATATTCATTCCTATTGACAGATTAATTCCTTTCTCAGGTCGTGCTCAAAAGTGTACCACTGAATACTAATAACAGTCCCCAGAGCTGCAGTAATGTCACACAAGGCAGGGTGAAAGATGCCAGAGGGAATGATCTACAGCCTTCACGATAGGGGGAAGCTCCCAGCTGGCAGCGTGCAGTAGTGGGTGTAAGGAGCCATCTCCTCATCTTGCAAGTGAATGGGATCACCTGATTCTAATTCTGGTAGAAGGTTGCACTAAAGAACACGGCAGAGAGAACTAGACCTGGAAGAAAACCTCTCAAAATGTGCCAGAACAAAGTTGGGAATAGCAAGGCAAATCCTCATCTCCCCATAAAACTAGCTGCATATGCGACACAGCAAGGGCACTGCCTGAGAGGCAGGGCAGGCAGCAGAGCAGGGAGTCTCTGTAACATTTCCCAGCCCCAGCTGATTCCTTGGGTGCATTTTATTCTCTGCACTGGAGAACGAATGCAAAGATATTTTCACTTAATCGAGTCTCCCAGCCAAGGTGTCAGGCACAGAGAAATCGCTTGTCACTCCAGTGCTTCCCAGCATGCGCTCTCTGCACCAAGGAATGGAGGGCAAAGGGATTACAGAATTAAGCGATACTGGTACAGCAGCCTGAGAGTGGCCAAGATTTACCTGTCACTTGGAAGAAAACTCCATTTCATTCCATGATTTACTAAGAGTGAAAGTTAAAGTGGTGGGGCCTGGCCAAGTCCTGGGATCTATAAGCAGGCGACGTCAAACTGTCAGCCGCTGACAGCCTGCACCAGGCAACTTAAACTTCCTCTGGGTAATGCAAGAGCAGCTGCATGGTAATCCTTTGGTTCAGGCCTAGGAACAGGCTCCCAGACTCCTATCAGACCTCATCACTGCCTGTTAGTTACCTGAAGGACCAGCCTCACCTCTTCTCAGAAGAGCAGAAGTGGTGTTTTCTGGGAGCCAGGGTAATGGTATTAGCCCTGCAGCTCTGGAAAGGTGGCTTCCTCAACTGCAACAAGTATAAAGGGAAATGGTTCTTTAAGCTGTGAGGTGCCCACTTGACTTTTCTTGATGACAACACCAGGACCAGCCTGGCAAGATCCTGTGCAGGTGAGGATGCAGTGTTAAAGCAGAGAAGGTGGCCTGGCCAGCACAGTTCCTCTACCCCTCCTCTCTCTGTCAAGCAGGCTGCTGGCACCAGCCTGTCTGCAGCAGCAGACTGTGAGAGCCCATAGCCCTGTGTCTGCCTCTGCTAATGACAAATGACCCTTCTTAAGGGAAAATCTGTTCGTGCCCATACACTTTCTTTAGTGAAAATACTGCCCCCTTCTCCCCCTCCTCAATAAATATCTCTCCTCCACTTGCTCATGTAGAGATACGACTAAGAGCCCTTGGGACAAAGCCCTCAAAAAAGAACATCTTGCTCTTCTATTTTCAGTGCAAACTTTCATTCTATTTTACCCCATCAGACTCTCATCTTCCCCTAAAAGGCAAACTTGCTTCCTTCTGTGTCTGTTTCTCTTCCTTCTCTAAAACATCCCCCTCGGCTGTAACACTGGCTGGGATGGCCTTGTCAGCACAAATTCCCATTCCACCTTCTTTGCAAACAGTCACATCCTCTTTGTTACAGTTTGATTCAGATTTCTTTCTGCATTTTGGGTCATGAAAGGCAAGGGATGAGCCAGTAGGCACAAAGCAGTAACTTCATGGGGATCAAGGGAAGTGCCCGGGTGGAAATCAGGACTGGATGTCTCTAACTGGCTGAACCAACCTCCAGAGCTGGAAGTGCCTCAACTTGGAGAAAAATCTAGTTCAGTTGAGTCTCCTTCAGGCTGTAAAAAGTGTAAATAAAGCACTTTTAAAAGCCAAGTGTACCCAAAGGCAGCTTAATGCCCAAGTGTCATGAATCAATGCAACACGGCTTCTTACCGCAACGATAACTATTCTCAGGCTTTATCCATCAGTCAGCTTTGTTCCTATTGATTGCATCCCATCATAAACTCAATTGCACCTTACTGCTGGCAAGGGCCTTTCACCTGCCCTGTTTTAGTGCTGAGAGCACACCACCTTCCAGCTTGGTGCAACCGTCCCAGCCTCACACAGCTCAGAGTCCTTCAAGCTTAGAATCGTAGAATCATGTAATGGTGAGGGCTGGAAAAGACCTTAAGACCATCAAATTCGGACCCCCCTGCTATGGACAGGGATGCCTCACCCTAGACCATGAAGACAAGGCTAAGAAAGTTGGGGCTGCTGAGCCTGGAGAAGTGAAGCTGCATGGAGACCTCAGAGCAGCTTCCAGTATCTGAAGGTGGCCTACAGGGATGCTAGAGAGGGACTCTTCATCAGGGACTGCAGTGATAGGAAAAGGGGTGATGGGTTCAAACTGAAACAGGGGAAGTTCAGGTTAGATATAAGGAAGAAGTTCTTTACTGTGAGAGTGGTGAAGTGCTGACACAGGCAGCCCAAAGAAGCGGTGAATGCTCCATCCCTGACTGTGCTCAAGGCCAGGTTGGACAGAGCCTTGGGTGACATGGTCTAAGTCACTCACACTAAGGTGCCCCTGCCCATGGAAGAGGAGTTGAAACTAGATGATCTCAAGGTCCTTTCCAACTCAAACCATTCTGTGATTCTATGACACCATGTGTAGTGCTGGAATTAAAAAGCAGTACCTCTGCTAAAGGGTTATCTACCTCCTCCTGCTCTGACAAATTAACACACACTGTTTATATCTATGTCCTAGACAGTGTCACCTTTACCATGCAAGCTTCATCTTGTCCTCATTATGAGCTTATACGCTGGGCACTACCCCTGCTTGCATAGGAGCCACAGACATAAATACCACATGAAATGTACATATTCTGCTGCTAAGCTGAGACTTTCCAGTTAGTTTTGATGCTTTGCTACCTACTCATCTTTTCTCAGTCCTCCCCTCTGTGCTTTCTCCTATTTAGACTAAGTCCTTGAAAACCCTGAAATCCATTAATGCACCATTACTTTTGTTCTCTTTCTGCTCTTCAGTCTCTTCCACTGACCTTTTTCCTTTACCTCACTCCATCCACCTGCATCTCTGCCTGTGCTCACTCCATACCTCTCTGCCATGCCCTTCTCTTCTTTCAAGCTCTTCTATCAGTCTTTTGCCTTTTCATTTGCTGATCTACCCTGAATTGTCTTGTCTTTGCAATTTTTAAGCAAAACGAAGACTGCCCATGGATGGAAGTGAAAGGTACCTCCCTGGATATTTTTAAATCTTCCAAAACAAGCCCCAAGGCTCAGTCAAAGCTTATTTGCCTAGAAACAGCTACACAAAAAGGCTTGTGCCAGTTACAGACACAGTTTTTCACACACACACCAGGAGGTACTTGTCTGTTCTATTTAATCTCCAAACAGTGCCACTGAAATACCATGCAGATTCTCTTCCTTGTCCTTCCTTGAGTTGGTGCTACGCAAAGCTGAAGGATAAACACAGATCAGCTGGGTTACAGCGCTTCTGCTTCTCTATGTACATCTGTTCTCTGATACACCCAAACCCACACAGTTTACTTTATTTGTACTCTAGGTAAGCTCCTGAAACTTCCCATCTCAGATACAGCTTTGTAACACTGCTTCTCCAGAAGCCAGGTAATGCCACAATGCTGGTTGGGGGGTGATGGTACGGCCAAATCACCTTACTTAGGGGCAAAGTCAATCAAGCATGATTTAACATTTTCTCCTCAACCTTCACATGCAATCAGCTGGATAATCAAGGGGCTAAACATGGCCCCACAAAAGAAAACAAGATGGCCAAATGTGAAATATCTCTCAAAAACCAGGAAGACCAGGGGATTGTAAAGCACAGAGCTCAGCTTTGCTTCCCAGGAACCAACTGGGACAAATAACCAGACTATTTCCAAGCACCTGCAAGATAACAAGGTCACAAGTTACAGGCAACATACACTTGTCAAGGAAAATCATGTCAAGCCAATCTAATTTTCTTCAGTGGAAGGGTAACAGGCCTTGTGGACAGCAGAGAAACAGTTCAGTCATGCATCTTGACCTTATCAAGCTTTCTGACACCCTTTCTCCTGACATTCCTACAGGAATTATGGTCTAGATGAATGCAATGTATACTATATTCTAACACAACCTGTTGGAAAACAGTACTCAGAAAGTAGTTATCAACAGCTCACTGTCAAAATGCAAGGATACACCAGCGGGGCTTCCGAAGAGATCTGTTTGCAGCCTGGTGGTATTCAATATTCTCATTAATGAACAGGATAAAGCTTGCTTATTGAATTTGCAGGTGACAGCAAGCTGAGCAGGAGTGCACATGGAAGAGACGTATGGAATTAAACATTATCTCATCATATTTACAACACGAGCTGATAAAAAGTAGAATAAAATACTTCATGGATACACTGCAGTTCGGTAGGAGTAACAGCCTGCATTGAGGAGGATGCTCCAGGATGAACAACCAGGCAGTTAGCAGCCTGGCAGAAAAAGGAGTTACAGTAGAAAAGGCAACAGTCTACCAAAAGCTCAACATGAATCACCATTGCCTTTCTGGTAAGAAAAAAAGCAAATACCACCTAAGCCTACAAAGCTGCAGCCTGCAAAGCACAAAACCTAATCTGCTTTAGCTAACAGTGGTGGGGGTCAGCCAGAGCACTCTGTCCACCTTGGGAAATGAACCCCAAGTTTAGCCCTGCTGGAGAGAGACCTGAGAAGGCAATGACTATAACCCAAATTTGAGAAAGCATCATCTCTGAGGGAGCTTGGATGTATCAGGACTATTTACTTTAGAGAAGACAAACAAAAAGAGGAGATGTTAAAACAGTTTTCAAAATCTTTATAGGTTTCAGGAAAAAAAGGAAAGGAAAATAAAGATGAGAACAGTTTGTTCTGTAAACCCACGGTGGACACAAGGGAAGTGAGGGTTAAACTGCAGAAAGAGAGATTGAGGTTACAAGTCACCTCTGAGATCTAGTGGAAGAACATTTAAGCAGCAGCAAAGATTGCTTCAGGTTTCAGAGACCCCACCTTTGGAAGTTGCTTTTGAGTTTGGTAAATAAATGTGTCAGGAAACACCCAAGTATAGCTGACCTGGTCTTTTGGCAGTGGGATTAACAAGATCAGTGGGATCAACAAGTAACCACCAGGTTACTTCTTGTCATCTCATCATGAAAAGTTTCTCTCTCACCTGAAATACTAATCCATGCAAAATCCTTTCCTCACAGTCATTGCTTGCAGGCACATGAGAGATAGGAAACATAAACCCAAGTGCTGGTCCGCCTGCTGACATGCCATGCGCTGCTGCCAGTGCTTTGCATGCTAACAGTGACTGTCCCATAGCGTGTCTTTCTAACTGCGCAGTGGCACAGCTTAAAACATTTCTTTCCACCTGACTAAAATGATCAGCTTATGACAGAACCCATAAGGGAATGATTTGCCTTTAGCGTAACTGGGGATGACCCCACTGATGTAAGAAGCTAAGGCAGCAAACCCCAAAATAGGGGTCTCGACTCCAACAGAAAAGTCCGAGATCTTGGAGGAAAGATCACTGCCCCTGAAAATGGGGCATCAAAAAGAAAAGTTTGGAAACTGCCGAGCTAAGGGCTTTTCCTCCAAGAATCTGACAACTTTCCCTCTAAATTGAAAGCTGTTTTGTGACACAAACCCTGCATTGAGGTAGTGGCCTTTGTAACTCTATGTTCCTCTACAGTATAAGCAGCAGCAGAACAAACACAAGCTCCTGTAGCAGTGACCTGGGTTATCAGCCAGGTCTATGATTAGAGCTGCTCAGAAAATGGAATTTTGTCCACAGGGAAACCACGCCATCCAACGCTTCCCAAGCAAAAGCACTCTGACTGTACATTCCCATTCTCCTCCTTGCCTGAGTTGCTACAACAGCCTCTACTGACTGGGGACCAGTCCAGGCACCAATCCCTAGACACTTCCTTGGTGCATGTCGCACCCATTAGCTGTATGGGATCTAGGCAGTCTAGACATTGAAGGTAAATCACAGGATGAGAGCAGAACAACAGAGCATTTTGCACGACCTTTCTAATGAAGATATTCTGGTCTCCAAATGTAATTAGCTGAAAGGACATTTGTGCCGTTTCTTTCCTAACAGTTCTGTGGTGGGATTATGAATGACTCTGCATGACCACATAAAAGGTATAAATACCAAGGAGGAAAAAAGAATGGCTTGGGTCAGTCCAAACACATTTAATTAAGGAAGAAATGACAACAAGAAAAGCCAACAAAGGCTCGGGGTGAGGGGCTACTTAGCTCACAGCGTGACACCCCATATATAATTGTCACCAAGAAAACCAAGATGCCTCATCTCACATGCTTCTGCATCGACATGTGTAACAACTGCACTATCACATCCCTGCAGACATGCCTGCTTGTATGCATGCATGCCTTATAGTGAAAAAAGCTGCTGATCCTCAAAGCTACTTCCCTCTCTGTGATTTTCTCCTGTGGAGTCTCCATATGGTGTCCTTACCCAAATGGAGGCTCAGTGCTCCCGTGGACCCTCACATGGTTAAGCACTTAGCCATTGCCACAGTGAGAAACATCTTTTACAGTTCAATTTGATCTTTCTCAAGGATTACTAGAAGCACCTACTCTCGTTGTAGTGAAATGTTAGGCTGCAATAAATGATTTCACCGTAAGAGGTTTTAACTGTCATAGGCATCAAAATGGCTTTGCAATGGTTATGAGTAGATTTAGCTCAGAAGTTTGACAGTCCCACGTGCTCAACAGTGCACTGAATGATTCAGTAATGATAGTGTACATACCTCCCCAGGGGACCCCAGTGTGAAGATGCACCGACACTTAAGAGCTTGCAGCCCCATCCCCAGAAATAACGAAGCATCTCAGTTCCTCAGCTGCTTTTGGGCAGGGAACCAGCTTTTCTTTCAGATCACATTGTTAGCATCAGTGAGCAAAAGCACCAGGGATGATTACACCTCACTTCTGGAGATATGTGACAAGTCTCCCCCCATTCATTCACCTGATGTTGCTTTAACTCTCTGCAAGGGGATTTCTAAGCCACTTGCTAAACTGTGGAAGTAGAGATAAGCAGCAAGGTGTGGCAAGTAACATTATCAGAGGAGGAGATACACAATCAGACACCCCAGTTTAGGACCAAAACTAACTGGCTTATGCCTGCGTGGCAAAAAGCAATACCTCCTACACCGCATCACCTGTGAGGCCATGCTGGGGCACTGGAATGGGTCCAGAAAAGGGTTTCCAGCACACGCACACCTCTTCACATGATCCTGAGGCATGGAAAAGGAAACCCTCCCCTGCTCTGCACAAGGTAAAAAGCTCATGCTGAAACAGGGTTACTCCAAGCTTGCTATGTGGAGCAGGTGCAGACATTTGGCTGGCTTTCTTGGTGAGTGCAGCATTCACAGCTGGAGACAGATGGTTTCAAAAGAGCCAAGATCCCATTCAGATAACAAACCCAGCATCCAGTTTTCCAAAACCAGAGCTCCTAACTCTGGGAGTGAGCGTGCTTGAAAAACTGGACCTGTAGTGACAGTCGCTAGCAATCTTACACTACTACACATGCTCAGACCCTGGAGAGGGGTAGCAGCAGGTGTTGAACACTGCTTCACGGATGACTCAAAATTCATCTTGCTCTCTCTGGGACATAAGGCAGGTTCCCAGTCACTCAAGCAGCTCACTACACCTATTCAAGCCCCACGATGTGCAGATAAGGCTGTACAATGAGAAGCTTTTTAGAGGAGGCTTTGGAATTGAATACTCAACACTACAAAATTCTCTTTCCTAATAGATTTCAAAGAAACTTAGCAGCAGAACATAAGACCTTTGACCAACCCCTCTGCCCTTCCCAAGGACCCTCCTGAAATTGCTAATGTGGGGAAATCTCAAGTGCTCAGGCGCTCCAGATGAATCATGCATGCACTGTAGAGAAGCTGTGCAATGCAATTCTACTTCTGAGATTGTGACAAATGCTGTTTCATGACAAATTCTTCTGATACGGCTTACAGAAACCGTAACAACCACAGGTAACATACACCAGCCATCAAGGAAAAGGATGCCTGAAAAAGTGCCCACGCAATTAACTTCCCTTTCGATGACAATCCGCCCAGTGAAAGGAATCAGGCAACAAACAGGGCTAATGCAGTTTAGAAGACACCATGAATGTTAATAACTTAGAAATCATTCCACAAGCTTCTAAAAGTGATACATCCAGCTTCAATAAAAATGTTGAAGAAGGAGGAAAAAGATACATGTGAGCCCAGAAAAGTCAGAGTTATGAAATGGAGGAGGTCCCAAAATCCATTTGGATCATGGAATCATAGAATGGTTTGGGTTGGAAAGGACCTTAATATCATCCACTTCCAACTCGCTGCCATGGGTGGGGATGCCTCACACTAGACCAGGCTGCCCAAGGCTCTGTCCAACCTGGCCTTGAACACTGCCAAGGATGGAGCGTTTACCACTTCTTTGAGCAGCTTGTTCCAGCACTTCACCACCCTAACAGTAAAGAACTTCTTCTTTACATCTAACCTCAAATTACGCTGTTTCAGTTTAAATCCTTTACCCCTTGTGCTATCACTACAGTCCCTGATGAAGAGTCCCTCTCCAGCATCCCTGTAGGCACCTTTACATAGTGGAAGGCTGCTCTGAGGGGAATGCAGTCTCACTTCTGCCACCTCTACAAGGTGAGGTCCGGTTTGAGAATGAAGTGCCAAAAACTTTCCACCAGTGACAGTTAAAAATATGCAAATATGTGATGTATGGCTGCCTTCTTTTACTAACTGCATTTCCAATTTTGTAACAGGGAATGCAAAACTTTAACTTGACTAGAACCCATCTTTTCCCTAGGAAACCAGTTCAGTTTCAAAGCAGTCTCTGTCCAGCTGACAAGTGATTCAAACCATGAGCATCCTAAAGCACTTAAGGTAAAATAAATCAGCAGTACAGGTGAACACACCGGATGCCTGCAATCCATGACAAGAGTGTAATCCCACACGTGCTTCCTACTAGACCTTAACAGTTAGCTTGATATCTGATTCTGCCTTCAGGATGACTGTAACTGCAACAGGCACTATCAGAGCTCTCCTAGCAATAAGGAGATTTCTCTTGGACAACTCACAAGTGCAGAAAAAAAACCCACCTTGCTTTTCATGCCTGCCTAATTATTCCCAGTATTACCAACATCTCATACTTCAGGTTGCCAAAAATCCCAGGATCTTTGGGAAAAAGTTGCTGAGAGGGTCCCCGCTAACTCCAAAGAGACCTTCATAAAACCATTTGTAAATGTGGCTCCAAAAACTCTTAATGACTACACAAATTCCACAAAGGATATACAGAGGAGAGAAACACCCAACACTAATGAACGTAAAACAAATCCCAAATGTTTCAAGTTTTGGAATGCTAAAATATTTGGGAACACTAAAACATCTCCAAAATGTTTTAACATTTGTATGCACTCTGATGCTTTAACTGGAACACTGTAGAAGTGACTATTGCAAAGCCCCAGTAGGGGACTGACAGTCTCCCTTTCCAAAGGAGAAAACCTTCATGATTATGAGCCTCCAGCCCTGTGCTGTCAGAAGGTATCAGAAACTTCAATCTTTCCCTGTCTCACAACTAAGTCTTCCTTTTTTCAGGAGAAGTACACACTTTGGAGGAAAAGCGCATTAATTTGTTGGGCAGATCTGACCCTGCTCTGCATATGTATGACTGCTTGAAGCAGATCAGGAGTTTGCAAGTGGTATTTTAGATCCTGTCTGCAAGGGAGAAAATGGATGCCTGAGATGGCTTCCAACCTTTTATTTCTGCTGTTCTAATATTGGATTGATCCCAAGCAAATGAATTACTGGGTGCAGGTTACGCACTCCAGCAGACATAATGAGTGGGGGGCTTATTATTGTTTACATATATGTGTACGTATATATATATATCATCTATGTAAACCTAGAATACATGGTTCTACTGCTGACATCACAATGCCCCGTTTTCTAGTTGGCTGCCTGCCTGGTGACAGCACTTGCCCTGTCACCTGGCTCCCTGGGGGCCCTTTCTGGCCCCAGTACCCCAACCCAGCCCTTCAGTCCTTCTGTATCTATATAAAGATGTATGCATGTGGCTTTGCAATTAGCTCATGGGTGTAACATCCAGACACATTTGCACAATAGGGGAGAGAAAGAAAGAGGACAAGAAATGCTTGTGCCTATGCTCATAAATCAATTCCACCTAAGATTTGTCTCCTCTAGTTCTATTATTGACAGAGTTCTAAATACCCACAGTCCCACAAGGCTCTGGGTACCTGCCTTCAAAGGAAGGCACAAGCATATAGGCAATTATGCCTACCCTGTGAAAGAACAAGTCCAACAGTTGTGATTTGCAATGGAAGGGCTAGGAAGCATTGAAGAGGTAAAGAAGTGAAAGCCAAGAGCCTGCAGAACAAGTCCTCTCTCTGGTACATACACACGCCTATAACACACTTCTACAATAGCTCAGAAGACACCCATCTCTGAAAAGCTCCTTAAGGGCATGTACTACATCAAGGCTGAGCGGGTCTGCCAAACATGTAGGTAACACCTAGATCCTGTCCCAAACCATTTTTAAGGCATAATCCCTGACATATTCATCCACCAAGCACAAAAACAGTTCCACAGGAGCAGAGGAGGGCTTGGGAAGCCATGCACAGTGGTGCTAAACAGCAGCAGCTGCTGCTCAGCGTGGGCAATTTCCCTTTATTTTCCCACTGGGAAACCTCCTCTAAAGGCAACATTCATGATGGGTTTGAGGGTTTGCTGTGAGCTTCTATTCCTCATCCCCTTCCAGCACTAAACCATGGCACATACCTGCTGCATCCTGCAGACACCAAGGGAGCAGGTCACAGCTGCTGGCAGGTCCTTGCCTTAGAAGGTGCCAGTGAGGGCAGCCCAAAGGGATGCTGCCAGGGACAGCAGGTACCAGAGGGGGTTCCCTGTGCTCTGCCTCCCACAGCATGGCAGGACAGGCTGTGCAGCAGCAGGGGCCCACAGGGAGCTTCTGCTGGGCACAGCTGCCCACCTGCCTTAATCAGTGGTTCCCAGTGCTGACATCACAATGTCCCACCTTGCTGGTTGGCTGCTGGCTGGGTGACAGTGATGATGTCACAACACCTGCCCTGTCACCCCCTCCCTTGGGACCCCCCCTCTGGCCCTGGTGCCCCAGCCCAGCTTTTCAGGCTCCACCACTAGACATTACAGCATCCCAGCCAAGAGGCATCAAGCATGGCAGAGGGATACAGGGGTAGTGCTGCTGAGGACAGGGAAGAGTGTAACCTGAGGGGAGCTATAGGGGGAATTTCCTTCCATCAACAGGAAGAGCATTAACTGCAGGTAAAAATGGACAGGGAGGGCTGTCAGGTTGGAAGGCTCTGCCAGAGGCTCGCAGGCATGGGTAAAGCATGAGGAGCCTGAAGAAGTCCCTGGATGGAGAGAAATAGCTTAGCCAAGGCTGATCGCAAAGCAGAGCAAGTAGAATAGCCATCAGCACTCCTGGAGTAGCATGATTTCAACACTGCACTCTGTGCTGAAATGATGAATCTGTCAATGCTGCTGGGGAGGCTCCTGGTCCTTTCTTTTCTGCTTTTCCCCTTCCCTTAGAGAGAGAAGTATGGCTTCCCATACAGCAATCAAACCCTCTCCCCTCTTTCCTGAGTGGGATAAATGCAGAGGTAGGAAGATGCACGCAAGGGAAGGCACACTCCAGCTTTGTCTAGGCTCCCTAGCATTTTAACTCACGTTAATTGGTCCCCAATTAGCTGGAGTTAGCTAACGCATTTGTATACACCATTTGAGACACTCCACAAACATTTGTTCTAAGACACATATGTAAAATAGTTAAGTGGATGCTAAGGCAATTAGGCATAATCTTATTACTTGCCTTTCTGGCATCTCCTTTTCCCCCTTTCCAGAGCGCAGGCCAGAGCTCTGTACTTGCAGGACTTCTTTTCAAAAGGCACTACAAAGGTAAACCTTAAGGCTATTGCATGCAAACCCCTGATAAGGTGTTATTAGTTCCCAGCCAACTTTCAAAGACAGAGTACAGTGGGATTTTACAGCAGCAGACATTCAATGCACACAGAATCCACTAAGTAGGGGTAAAAGCCTTTCGAGTTTCTCAATTTTGATTTATATTCTCTTTAAAAAATCATTAGGCAGTAGATTTTCTGGTGTTCTTTATACAGACAGACCCCTCACCCCCTTTGTTACAGCTATATATCAAAACATAAGTTTTCAACGTGACATTCAGACTCTGCTACTTTGGCACGTGTGGCAACACATTTTTTCCCCTCTGATTTTCTTTCAAAGATGCCTTATCAGTCTTTATATATGATCATAATGTAGAACATATATCAGTGAGATTCTTCAAAGCTGGAAAAGAACTGCAATCTCTGAGCACTTTCACAATCCCATGAGCTTTAGGGGTTTAGGGGCTTCCAAATCCAGCATCATTCCCAGCCCTTTCCCCCCACCCCAGTTAACAGAAATCTGTAGCTTGTATCCAAAGCGGAATAGAAACTGGTATTGGGATGCAAAACATCCATTTCTACTAGGTTCTTGGGACACAAGGCAATACATTTTTCTTCTCATCACAGGTCAAAGCAGAGCACATGGCCCTTAAATGAGCCACCCCCTGCATTTGCAAGCCAGGGGCAAGCAGACTGCAAAAGGCTCAACAGTGATGTCCCAGGCTGTGCATCCTTTAAGGCTGAGAGCAATCACCATCTCCTTTGCAAGCATGTCATTTGGCTGCTTTGGATGACCAAACCTTGTCCTAGGAAAGTATTTCCCTAACAAGCCAGCTCTCATGTAAATTCAAAATGACACCAATTTTGGAGCTAACTCTCCCAATACAAACAAATTTCAGAATTATTCACAGAAATTTTGTAACATTTTCCTTCTGGGTGGGAAAGAGAGAAAGACTTTTAATATCCCTATCATCCCAATGCCCAAAACTGTGCCATTTCAAGCTGTTTGAGCATTAAGATGCATTTTCCTTTTGTCTTAGAAAAGCCAGAGGAAAGTTGAACGCCTCTGTTCTTTGCTATAGGCTGTGCTATGTAGATCATATCTCCCATGATTTAACTCTGCTTTGTCAGAAGAAAGCCACCATCATGTGCCATTTTACTTTTTTCTCCATGTTGAGCTGTCTAAAGAAGAGGGCAAAAATTACACCACCCCTTCAATATAATAAAGGAAAATAAGATTCTTGTTTTGGAACTACTTAGAAATTTAAGAGTTAAAGCCTACTAAAAATTAATACTTTTTTGCTCTGGTCAAAACTTGACTCAAAATTCTCCACTGTCATTTTATTGATAAGAGGCAGGGGTGAGGGAAAAGCTGAGAAATTGCTTTTTACACTCAAAATCCCAACCTTACTTTAGCTATCTCTGGGTGTTTGGCAAAGCAGTTCACCTGCGTCTCAAGCAGATGATCCTTAGCCCAGATATGCTGTTCCACACACACCAGTTTTAGCAGGCAGAAATCACTCAACTCATTTACAGTTACATGATGCTGAGGGATGATGGCAGAGCACCTCAAAGAAACCAGGCTTCTGCTTGCCATATGGTAGGTAAGCCATGGATGGTGGCAGCCAGCACTGACCTGCCCTGCTGCTGCTGAGGCAGTGATGGGACTCTGCTACAAATGTGCATTCAAGTCAATGAAAGTCTTGGGCAGAGTTTGCTCTCAAAAAAGGGAAAGAAAATATGAAAGCGGGGGGGAAAAAGTGTGGTTTTTAACCTCATGGCAACTGTCAGAAGTTCTCTCAAGTGGAAAAACAGTGCACCAATAGCGTACTTTGGTTTTACCGTAAGATAAACTTGGTGATGTCAGCCCCAGGCTCAGCTAACTCAGATTGACCTGACCTAGTTTACTTAAAGGGAAACCCCAAAACAATCAACCAAACACAAACCTTACATAAAACAGCCTGATTTTTCTCTGGGTTTTGCCTCTAAACCACATTGCTCAAAATTGGAGGAAAAAAGATGACTTCAAACGCACTAAATCATTTCACAAAGATAACAACACTTCTTTCCCACATTAAATTTAGGTCTGTAACTACACAGTCAACCACCATGTCCATCTACCCCCCTGAATTCTTGTAATGTTACAGCAATACAATGCCTGGATCAAACCCCAAACACCAGGATCTACCCCGCTTGTTTCTCTTCCAGAGACGCATGGCAGTGTGCTGGGCAGGATGCAGATGACAAATACTGACCCTGCATACATGGAAGGCCACATGTTGTACGCAGCATGGGTGCATATTTGAAGGAAGGAGACATTTAATATAGCTTATAAAATGCAAGAGCCAGCTGGTGTGAAAGGAGGGTGAAAACTGCGGTCTGTGGTCTGCATGTACCATGAGACTCACTGCCCCTGGCCCAGGTTCTGGGTCCAGTGTGGGCAACTAAATGCTGCTTTTAGGAAGGAACAGCAGCTCTTCCATTTACATACATTAATCCATGCAAGTACAGGAGGCATTATCATTTGTCAGACTTGTTTGCATAATGAGGAACTCTCAAGAGAAACTTCTTGGAGAAGTGTTGCCATGAACGTGTGGTGTTACCACAGCATTTCTATTCAGATCCATCCCCTTCTTCCTGACACGTATACCCACTCAACGAAAACGTGAAGTCCCTGCAAGAACTCCTTGGAGCAGCTCCTGTGCCATATTGTCAAAGGATTTTCGGGCACTCCAACACCCTTCACATCCATCCCTGCTCACTCAGCCCTTGACTTACTGACTCCTTAAGCAGGCACTGGGGTGGGCAAGAGCTCCTGCCTAACTAATTCATTGCTGGAGGATAGCTATTGCGTTCCCAACAATTTCTCACCAGAAGGGTGCAGAAGGGGACTGGAGAACATGTAGGTGAGAAAAATTAGAATTAAGTAGAAGAATTAAACAAGATACGAAGGCTCTGATTTTGTAAATGAAATGACCTGCACCCTCCGGCAGAAACATAGGCAAGGAAAGTGAAAGAAAACATAAAGGTTTCCAAAACCAAGCAGTCAAGGGTTCTAAGCCACTGCTGGTGGCCTGTGGAACCTAATCAGTGGCAGCAGAGGAGCTGCTGCATTTCAACAGGAGCTCCTGGCATCACCCTGGCTGATGAACCTCAGCTCATCCTTCCTTCCGCAGGGATGCAGTGGCTCAGAGCCCTCTGAATCTCAACAGAGGGCGAATCCGTGCTGTCAGGCAGCCTAAATAATGGCCTCTAATGGGTTCAGCAGTGTCAAAAGAGCCTGAAAAATGGCCCAGGAAGCTACCCCCCTTCCCTCCTCTTCCCCTCCTGCCACCCTTTCCACTGAGTCAGATGTATTATCAGGGCTGGAAGTACAGGCTCTCCCTCGGGGGCTGGCAGCCCCAGGGAAGGGAACCCCCGCCAGCCAGTCTCAACGGCTTCCCCATTTGTTTTCATTTTGTCACCAGACGTTTCTATTTAAGCTGCTTGGAAGGATATCTCAATAACAGCCCTACTGGGCTCAAGGAGACAGAGGCTGACAACAAATACGCCTCCCTCTTTTCTCCTGAACATCACCCTGCTGTCAAAACATCCAGTCACGCTGCAAGGGAGATGGGGAGAGGCAGGCATACCCAGGGACTCTCTTCCCACCTTCCTCCACCCCCTGTACTACCTCAGCCAGTGATGGAAATGGAGCTGTTTGTGAATGGTGCTACCCTGCAAACTGGCTTAGTACAGCAGTTGCAGTGCTAAACAGAGTCAGCAAGGTCTGAAGGCATGGCCTACTCCCCTCACATGGTTTAGACTGCAGAGCAAAGACGTTTACCCTAATGCACAGGTTCCCATAGAAAATACTTTTAAACTCATTGCTGCAGATCCTTTAGGGATCTGCACAGTTTTAGTGCAGGGTCAGTCCTTCTGCACACTCAAGAGAAGCCATGGAAGTTGTGCACTCATCCTCCAAAAAGCAAATGCTAACAGAATGTAGGCAACTGAGGTACCTCTACCCCACACACTGCCTGAACTGATTAGCTCAGATGGCATGCCTGCACAATGCTTCAATACACACAGTGTAGGCATACCTGAGCTGCCCTTACTGGTGGCCACCACAAGACAGTCTTCAACAGCCTTCAGATACCAAAAACCAAAGGCCAGAGATGCAAATAAAAAATAGCCCTTCTATACTGTTATAATGCCAAGGTAAAAGGCAGTTATTTCCAAGGATGATATATGATTACAGGTAGGAAGTTTCCCCTGTGGAATTAGGAATGGGAACTCAGGATCCCTACATGAGATCCAGATTTTACTCCCAGCTCTGCTGCTGAAATCTATGTGAATCTGAGCACTTCATCTACTCAGCTTTGATTTCCCTTGCATGCAATTCGGAATGATGGCTGTCTTTGCAAACCTTTCTGCTGTCCCTGAGCAGGAAGCAGTGCACCAGCAGTACACAAGTGTTTGTTATTGCCATTGGTATCACACTGATGGCCTGTGTGCAGTTTGCACAGCTAAGTACTTTCAGGCTGGATGGGTGTGTGGTCCCCTGCATCAGTGCGTGTGCCTGCTAGGCAATGCCTGCCTGCGCTCCCCCAGTGCAGCCTGCACACAGCTGTATGCAGCTGTCACATCACCTCTGGAGGAGACTGCATCTTCTGTCACATTCCCCTGCACACTCAGCAATACGGATGCACACGCTGGGTGTGGGTGACCGCAAGCGGGGTGCATATTTATATCTGTCTCTGTATGCATCTCTCTGTGTGCACACACATGAGAATTGGGTCAGGAGAATCTCTCTGCGCTTTCACATTACTCATCACAAGATCCTTATACCCAAAGTCACCTTTGCAGGTTGTTTTGTAAGCCTCTGATTGAAACATCTGCTTCCCTTCCTGCTTTGCTGAGTGGGGAGAGCATCCACAAAAAGAAATGGAAGAAGCCATTAGCTTAGTCTCCAAGGGGGAACCCTTCACTAGCTCAGAAAAGCCTGTGCCAAGAGGAGGACACTGGAAAGCGAGAGCAAGCCAAGGAAAGAGACAGATGGGGCCAGCTCCATTCCAGTCTCAGCTGCCTTTGCTGCACTGTGCACATAATATTCGCACAAGGTCTAATTTATAAACCCAGCTCATGTTTATAAACTCCGCTGTCCTAATGGAAATGAAAACATTAATACAACCCAAGGATTCTTCACTTTCCAGGTTTTAATTAAAATCATAGGCGTTAAGAAGCAAGAGTGTCTTCGTGGAATACAAGTCTAATGAAGTATTTCCTCACACAGCACAAATCTCTGTGCACACTGGGTGCCCGAAATGCTGACCCCCCTGGAACTAGAAGTTTGCATCTTGGAAATGAGAAAAACAAATTATCCTGCAATTTGCTTCGAATAAATGTGGGTGCCAAGATGGAGCTGCAAAAATAATATTAAGTAGGAAAAAGAAACCCCAACAACCTAATACAGCTAAAACCCGTGATCTCTTAATTGACTAACTGGAGGCAATAGCGACTACGTTGCATGCCAGTGAGAGCGTCTGCATGGGAGAAAGGAGAGGGCTTGGATGGGGGGGCAGCATGTGAAGGCACAGCAGGGAGGATGGTGATGAGGAAGAAATAGCAAACTGAGAAAAGGCACAGGTTGGAGCAAAGAGTGAGGTAGATGAAAATGTAAGCACACAAAAATCACCAGACCAGATCACATGGACCTGTTCCCTCTGTCCCCCATGGAACCAAAGGAAAGCAGGAAGAGAACCAGCACAGAGTGACTGACATGAGCATACACAAATTAAGGGACTTATTTTTGCCAGGGGTAAAGCTGGCTGGAGGTCAATGCTGACAGCAGAGGACCAGTCACTGCAAAATGAAGCCCAGCAGAAGTGATTTTCCTTCACCATCATCCTCTTGGGGAAAAATGGATCCAGTCTGCTCACTTCCAGGACTGCTGTCTACCCCACTGCTTAATGGTGCCTACCTTGTCATAGGAGGCTCACAGAAAGAGAGGGAGAAGGCCCTGAAGGACAAAGCCAGCCTGAAGGTAACAAAAGCATCATAGAGATGGGAGGGCTGTAAATGGGGAAAGGGTAACTTTGTCTTGAGGCCCATCTCAAGAAAGAGTGCTGACATCCCTCAAGCAGCTTAACAACAATCTTCTGTGGATTTGGTTTCATTTTAAATGCCTCTTCCTAGGGGAGCTAGAGATGGACTTCAGTCAGAGAAGCAGGGAGTCCTAGGCTTCTTTCAGGACTCTGGCAGCTTCCAGACTTTGATCTATTTTCAAAAGGAGCACAGGTTACATCATACTGCAAACAGTAGGTCAGCTTGTCCCCTACTCTTTTCAGTTTAGGCCAAGTCTACTTGCTTAACAGTTTCCTATGATGCTCCTATATGCTTGCTTCTGTATCTTGGTGAGATTAAAAAAAGCAAAAGGTGTTTTCTTTTTTCTTTGCCTATTGTTCCTTTCCTTTAGTACTTGTCACCTTGGGAGACAATGCAAATGCAAAAAACACATTGACCAGAAGAATATGACTCACAACTGAGGGAGCTGAAGCAATCGTGTCCTTGGCCTTACATTCTGGGATCGCTGTGAGAGGCAGAAGCAATGAAAAAGAGATGAATCATTTCCTCATCAAACGTTGTTCAAGATCTGAATATGCTTCTTTCAACCCCTGATCCATCCAATAAAGCACATCTACACAGCAAAGACACATCTTGTCTCAGAAAATCATCAGGTGCCCAGATAGGACTTGAAGAAAATGGAAGGACTCCTGTCAGCCTCAGATGAAATTGCAAGCACCTCTTCCATCAGGAGGGAAGCAGCTTGCTGGTTAAATCCGCCAACTACATAATGTTAGGCATACATACATACTCTACCTTCACCCATCAACACCAGTACTATGGAGTGCAATGCCTTCAGCTAGAAGAGCCTCCTTAGCTCATCTGAACCTGTTCAAGGTGCAATAGGAGACAGGCTAAGGCACTTGGGAAGTGAGAGAAACAAAGGCAGTGCTATGTTTAAGAGGAAAACATGCTTTCTGACCCTTGTAGGAGGCTATACACAGTGCTAATGAGGCCAAAAAAAGGAACTGAAAGCATCGCTGAGCTTTGCAAATTGCTTTCTAGTTACTGGCCTGGTGTGGGCAACTTACAGTTTTATCGGGCTACTCCTTTGGTCAAGGTCCACTTGGTTTGTATTATTTTTACCCTGGCAATAAAGGGGAGGCTTTAGCATCATTTAAAAATGCAACACTGCAGAATGAAATGGAGATGACCTTGCAAATCTGGGCGTTATAAATCAGCCAATGGAAAGGAACGCTGTGCAGTGCTGAGAGAAACAGGGCAAATATGTGCACTTACATATACTTGACTAATGGCTTGCATTTTCTAGCACCTTCCCTTAGAAGATCTCAAAGAGCTTTAAAGTAAATAGAAAGAGAAAGAGATAAATGAAAAAATACTTTGGATGGCTGATCCTGAATTCACAAGCCCCAACCCCAGCTGGCTGCACCAGTTGACACCATCTGGAGACCAGGACTGTGATCTCCCTGTGCCCAAACCAGAAGTAAAACACAAGCAAACCAAAATTCTTTGCTCATGACATCGCTCCCTTGAAGTGGTACAAGGATCTAGTGCTGGCTTTGTACAGACTCAGATAAGCCTCTGTAAGAGGCTTCACTGCCTCAGTGCAAATCTCATGTCCTACTTCAGGGTTTTCTCTGGGATGGTGCCATCAACATCAGTACGATGAAGGGCAGGCACCAAGAAAGGTCTTCCTAATTTGGTCCGTTGCCTTAGCAAACAAGTTCTTACTATGCATCTAGCTAGCAGATAAATATTCTACCCCAGTCATTGCTGTCATACCTGAGCACCCACTGACACTGTCCTTACTCCCCTTGGGTTAGTGACAGATAAGCAGAAATACTGTCAGAGCAAGGTCAAGTTCAGAATCATAACAGCTCACAGAAAATCACAGTTCTTGAAAGCTGGTCCTGCAAGAGGTGCCAGCAAGTGACTCAGCCAAGATCACAGTTACAAGAAAGCAGCAGTACTGGGGACTGCCCTTCATCCCCTGAGAATTTAACAGAGACCCAAAATAAACTGTTAATACTATGCCATGGTAGTTTATCTCAAGCCAGTGACTGATTTGACAGGTTTTATACCCAAGAGTAGAGATCTCCCTACTAATCTGATGTGTCAGACTGATATATTTTATTGTTCTTTTAATAGCCTTGGACCCCCTCTTCTATAAATACCTATGAGAAGGCAAACATATGCATCTTGGGGTTTATTTCCAGTGTTAAGCTACAAAAAACCCACAAAAGGAATAGAACTAAGACATTTGATTTTGACAGTATCTATCCTGGCATCTCATGCCACTACTTGCAACAGCTAATGGAGAGTGATCACAATGCCAAAGGAACATGAGCAGACAGAAAGAGCTGTTAAGGAATCAGAATAAGTCGCAAATACATCTAGACAAGCGATTAGGAACCTCACCTCTCTCCTACCAGCAGTCAGTAGCCGTGTTCCTCCTACTGCACTCAAACAGGGTTAGTCCTGACCTTGCCTGTGTTTGAGATACCCAAGCTCCCAGAGTAACCTCGACTTGCTTATTTGCCAGCCAAGCTGCAGTTCTCAGATTCCCTCAAAATCCTGGCTAAACTGAAGACAAACTAAAACCTGGCTGTGGCATTTCCATAAGTAGCTTTTTTTTGTGGGTGGATGCATGTAAAAGGGGCAAAAAGGACAGTCCCAAATGGGAAGGCTGGTACTAAAAGAATATGTTTTTTTGATTTTTCTATTTCACAGTTGGTTGATTTCAAGCATTCTCATGGCCGCTTCCTACCCTAGTGCCCATCTGTCTATTTTAATAAATGTTCTTGGTAGCACCTACTTGGCAAGCATTTTGAACACCCTGCAGCACAACCAAATTTCACCCTAAATCAGGGGGTTGGAACAGTGAGATCTATGGAAATGATGCAACCATCCTTCTTCCACAACACAGCCACTGGCAGCAGCAGACGGATAAAACAAGCAGACAAGAAAACGTGATGGGCTTGGCCCCATCTCTCCTCTTCCTTTCCTCTTACAGTCTGGGTGAGCAAAGGACAGCTTGCTGTAATACTTGGGTGCCCTATGCAGCCAGAGGTCTTCTGGGTGGCAGCTGGAAAGATGCAAAGGTTCATCAGTTACCTTGGAGATGCTATGAGATAACTGATGCACTGAAGGCATCAGGTGACAATGAAGTGCTTCTCTTTAGGACTATTTGTTATTTTTCTCTGTGTCTCTCTCTGGATCTAATCAGTGGTGATGGATGCTAACCCTTGCTCCATCCTCTGGGCATACAACTGTGCTCCCTCACATTTGTCAAAGGATCTCCATCCGTTTCACATCAAATCCTCCATCCCATGTGCAGGTGCTGGAGAGGAAGGGGATCAGCTTCTTGCCTGCTCTCAACAGGAGGACAGACATGGCACAAGCCCTCTCAAGGTTGTATCAGTGACTTCATCTCTACTACAGAGCCATGGGAATTGCTCCTAGTACCTTTCCTCTCTTCAGTGTCCTTTCCATCAAACACATGTCCAAACTGCAGAAGGTACAAGTAACTTATGTCAGGGATGAGTGAAGAGGTGAGGCCCAAGAGCGCTGAAGCAGGCTATGCAGCAGGGACTCCAGGTTCTTTGTGGGCAAGGAAAGGCTGCTTTTCAGTGTAAGCCTTTGACATCCCTTCCCCTCAAGTGTCAGGTGTTAGAAGAGTGTGGAGAGCAACTCACAACACAGGCAAATCTCAATACCAGGAAAATACTTGTCATGCTAGAAGATCTGCCTCCATTCATGACCAGCTTTCCTCCCCTTTTCACTCACTACCCCAAGAAGTGCATCCTCATGTAATAGCTCTTAAAATGGTGGCAGAAGAGGTCCATGTAAATGCTGATCTTCCGTTACTGCCTCAAGGACATGAGTGTGTGGTTAAGTCCTGGCATTTCACTCTGCATCAATACTAAAATTTAGCAAGAAATGTGTACAATGAAGGCTTATGTCTTAGGCCTTTTTCTTATTAATCCTATTACACTTGTCTTTATGAGCTCTCCAAGTTCCTTTTACTCCCTCCGGGGCTTGGCTGCAAATGAGATTTTGCATCTCAGTGTAAAATAACCCGAACATTTTTCTATACAATTAAATAAAAACCCTCCATCCAGGCAGAACATGCCCAGAATCCACTTTCTGGAGTCTACATCTTTCCAAGTGTTTCATTGTCTTCTCAACTTACCTTAGCTTCAGGAACATGCTTTCATTCTGCCCTGATCAATATCGTGAAGTAAAGTAAGGAGCAAACTTTAAACAGCTCAGATGAACGGCAAAAGTGAGACTAAGCTGCAGGAGTCTTACAACATGTGGCAAATCTCCTCTTATTATGTATGCCTGAATTTGTCTGTTGTGTAACGTGCTAACAGTGATAGTCATAGTCTGCAATGCAGATGGGATGGCCCAGCTCATGGATGGTCAGGAGTATGGTAAGATTCTGTTACAACTAATAGCATCCGTAAGTTTATTGTTGTAGTTACACACCGTTCAGGTAAGCATTTAGATTTCTGAACTCTACTGAATCTTCCTAGTTATGCAAACCTGGACTGAGATTACTGCAGTTTCCAGAAATTCCTAGTAGATTCTTTTTCTCATCAGCCAAACAACTTTCTTTTTGCTACAATTTCCTTCTTTCTGACAAAAAGACCTCAGGGGCTAAATCCTGGTTCCAGGTTTGTGTATATGTTCAATAAAGAAGCCATGCCTAATGCCAGAAAGCTTCCCGTAATGACAAGAAAAAGCAAACCAGAAAGCACACTAGGATTCTTAATGCCACCTAGAGTTAGTAAGGCAGAGTAGAATGGCCAGACATGAAAAAGAATGAGGCAGAAAAGTTAATAGCATCCCTTCCCAGAGCTCTGACTGCTTTGAATTTCATCTTTCAGAGAAAGTACTGTGTGGAAAGTAATTCCTACCATATTAAGGGAAGGGAATTTTTACTGTACTGTGTTTGAACAGGTTTGGTGCTCTAACATTATCATTTACCTTTGATCTGTAAAATCTGGATATGTGTTAGCAATTCACCAGTACTACTCATAATGTGAAGCCTTTAATACCTGATATGGCAGGATGACTTGGGCTGCAAGAAGAAAACAGAATCAAGCACAACTTGCAGTGCCTTACAGAAATACTGACCTCAGCCAGCTAAGCTCCAGTTCAACTCAGCCTCAGAACCTCCCCCAGCAGATTTCCACCCGCACAAATGTGTTCCTGTTCAGCCTTTTGCAGCACACCACTGCTTACCATAAAATTTGACATTTAGATATGAAAAAATCAGGAAGGAAAGCGGATGATTTAAATATAAAATGTAATTTACACTAATTATGTTGTTATATAGGATGCGCTGCAAAAAACATTAGCAAGTGAGATCATGTCAGTAAAGCACAAGATGAACTGTACAGAAGACTTACAAGTTCCTAAGTCAGAAAGCTGTGGCTTCCTGCTGCTTCTCATTTCTTGGCCAATCAATGCTTCATAAAGACTTCTAGGATATAGTCAAAGTACTCTGCAGTCCTAATGTCTGCAGTAGCTAAATAGGAAACCAGTGGTAATCTATTGAAATGCATCCTGGTGCAGAAAAGCTGATGAGCACTCCTGTTACAATGCAAGGGAACAGGCAAAGTGAATAAGTCCTGAGTCACCTGTAGCAAGATAGCCAAACCAAAGATTTCCAAAGCCCAGCGTCATCCACAATCACCAGCTATCCTTTCATTTCACCTCCAGAAAACTGCTGAAAAGGAGAAGACCACCAACTCTCTGTGTTGGACATGCACTATTGTGCAGCTTGATGTCTCCCTGATCAGGATCAAGGACTCCTTATCAGTTCTCACTTTTTCCCTATACTCACTCCATACTGAAGTGGAAGGGTGCATGTCTCTCTTCCAGCTACCAAGCACCATCATTAGCAGCTAAAAAGAGAGCTCAGTAAATTCATAGATATTTGGATCTGGTCGGAAAAGCAGTTCTTCAAATAACATAGTAAGACTTAATACGATTTTAACACATCTCTCAAGTGCCTTCAGCCCAGATCATCTCAATTTCCATGTCAATACCTTTCAGTCAACTTCCTTGCAGCCTGGAAGGGTAAGGGGAGAACTTGCCTTTGTCACTACCCCCAGCTCATCCAGCTCAAGTATTTCAGGGTTTTGTACACATTTAAACTTGCATGTAATCCATAACATGCCTCCCACCTGCACACACATTCCTGCTCTATAGCAGGCTTTACCTTATGCAAAGTGGGCCAAGTTTAAAGCAGTCCTGAAAACAACCATTTCAGTAATCCTTTGAATGTAAAGAGACTTCAATTAAGCTTGAATAAATTGGAGGCATATCAGAAACACGGGATAGAGCAAACACGTCCTGCCTCGTTTTCAGCCCTGTTTTCTCCAATGCCTGTGCTCCAGTTCAGGTGGCAAGTTGATGGCCTCAAGAGTTTCTGCCATCCGAGAAACAATCAGCTAACAAACAAAGCTCGCACTTAGATTTTTACATTTCACAGTGTACAGCATCTCAAAAAACGTGCATTTTTTTTCTTTCCTGCCTTATTTTGTGCTACGAAAATATTCACCATCAATCTACCTAAATCAATTCACTGACCACAGGGGCCAAGCAGCTAAACACTGTGATTATTTGTCAAAGCTTTTATTTGGGTGAAAAAAACCCAACCCCAAACCAAAAGAACCTAAACCCTGACAAAAGTAATTCAACAAATTTTTTGACAAATACATTTGAAAATTGTTAGGCTACCTCAGTTAACCAGATGAATAATGCAAAATGATACAAGGTGAATAATTTATTACAAAATATGGGGAGAAAAACACTATATAAATTATGGAACTAATATTATTTGACAAGTGCTTGCCCTTCCCTGAAGTGCAGCTTTCTCTCTGATGGAATACAGCAGCTGTTTAAAAGCAACAATAGTTTAAGGCAGCAAATGAAGAAGAATAGCAAGTGCTAAGAGAGTATGAGATTAGGTAGAATGTAATTATCCAGATTGAAAGCTGGTTAAAATCAGGAAATAAGGTGAAGTTTCCTTTATAAAACATATCATACAAAAACAACCACAAGTGGTTAAAATACTTTCTCTTGTTTGTTTTTCTGCTTGTTTTTTGTTTCTTCTTTTTTTTAATCCAAAATGTGCATTATTTATCAAGAAATAGACTTGGCTATTTCAGGTAGAAGTAGCCTACAATGCTCAGCTAGTCCAGCTTCCTGCTCTTTCAGGGCTGACCACATTAAAGCATGTTATTAAGGGCATTGTCCAAATGCGTTGTCATAAGATCACTGAGTACCAGGTTAGAAGGGTCAAGGTTCATCTGGTCCAACCTTTCCATGACTTAGACTAGATGTCCCAGTATGCTGTCCAGACAAACGTTTAAAGTGTCCAACGCTGGGGAATCGACACTTCAAGCACTGACAGGCTTCAGGCATCAACTACCTCTCTAGGAAGCCTGTTCCGGTGTCTGTCCACCCTCTTAGGAAAGAAATGCTTCTTAATGTCCAGCCTAAACCCCTGGTGCAGCTTTGAACCATTCCCATGTCACATGCACTTTCTCACCAACCACTAAAACACTGGATTTCCTTCCTTAGCCTGACAGCCAGAGGAACACCCTTACTCAACACAATGGAATGGCACCCTGTATAGCTATTAGCATGCCTTCAGCAGCCATTAAGTTAAAGACATTACCATTCCCTTCAAAAACGGCAAATCATAGCTGTGGTGCCTTGGAAAGATTTGCTTCTAGTGCCTAAGAGCAGGAGCTGAGCTCACCCTAAGCACTGCAAGAATTATATAGGGAATTTATGCTCCTGGGTCCCAGCTCCCAGTCACTAGCAAGGAAATGCAGGCTTGTGCAGAAAACAAAATTTACAAATCTCTGTCACCTTATGGGAACGTTGTGATACTCCCAATTTACACACACACTTCGGATGTGTAAATATTTCAGAGCTGCAGTTTAAGGGCACCAGTGATTTGCACAGTGCTATATATTACCGCTTCCCAGGGAACACAGCCCTGCTGAAAAGCAGAACTCAGGTCAGAGGTGGATTTAACATTAGCATCTCAGAACCACACTGCAGGTTTGATTGTTTATCTACATCATGTCAACTGGTTTAAAATCTCTATTTACAAGCACTGAGATGGCCTCCACTCATTAATAAATTAAGACACTTGTAAACCACTGGATCTGCAAGTTGGCTTTCTAATTTACTAGCATCTGAGTATCAGGTTACCCACCCTTCCCAGGCAAAAGCTGCTGGGATAAACAGCAAAATGCTCTACACAGCCTTGTAGATTGTGGTTGTTCACACACCATCGGCTTCATGCTCCTCATACTACACCTCTGCAGACTGAAGAAGTTTCTTCTGCCCTGAGGGTTATTAGCCTAAGATCTTTTGCCACACTGAATTCAATAATTTAAATGAGTTTAATGACAAATGTTAGTCTTTCCAAGAGGAAGCTGGAAACCTACAGCAGTATGGTCTTGGGGGCTAAGAACTATGCAGTGAGCAAGTTGCCATCTTGGCCACTCACAGGGGCCCCTCCTGCCATCAGCTCTCCAAGCTCCTATCTCCCTTCTTTCCCCTGAGCACAAATGATGAAATATTAGAGGCTCTGATCTCTGCCTCATTAAATAGAGAATATTCTCCCTCTGTCCTGACCTGTGCTAGGTGCCAGTTTAAGGAGCAATTCGTCATGAGATCATTAATACAAAGACTCGCTCAGGGGGCAAGGATGTTCATCCAAAATTAAATCCTTAACCTTTTCGGGAAGGACTTCATAAAGGATATTTTACCTTTCCTAACTGGAGGGATCCGTTCTATATTTCTGCACTGCAATGATGACGGAATCAGAGCCAAGAGGCCAGCACCATGCTGAGACTTTGCCTCCCCAGCTCTTTCAGTGATGCCCAGTACTGTGTGAGCTGAAGTCCTAGAGATGACAGAGAGCAGCAATGGTCAGGGAGCAAACCAAGGTCAGGAAAAAAAATTAAATTAATATAGTTCAAATAGGCTGAAGGTACAGGTCCCATACAGCAGCCTGGCAAGGGATAGTATGAGGACACTGTAGGAAACAGTGCCTGGACATAGGGAGATGCTGTAAAAATATCAATGAGTCTTTGCCATTCTTTCAAGACACAGATTCAATTGTCAGACATGGTAAACTCACAAGTCACATGAGTGACAATTGAAAGTGACTGGCTTTCCTTGCAGTGTTGCTCATAAACATTCAGGGAGAAGGTATGTCCTTTAGTATATGGATTTACTGTGCTTGGTATCTGAACTATTTCTTGGTCTTCCTCCCACCCCTCTCTCCACTCTTCTTCTACAAAGATTTTTAATGACAAGAGATACTTATAGCCTGATCATGAAAGCAATCTGTAAGGATGGATGCAGATGGAGAGAGAAAGGAAACCTCCAAGATGTAAGTTTTCTCCTAATAGTATACAATCTACACAGACTGCTGCAGAAATGGGATGAATAATAGAATCACAGAATTTTCTCATCCCATGTCTCTGTCAAATCCTATTAAACTCACTCCAGGTAAAAGGTGCATTATCGACATTGCTAAAACTACACTAAACATCAGGGTTACCATAAGCAAATGAAAGAAGATAGGTGTGAGAGAGAATAAAGACAAATCACAAATCATCACCTTCCCAGTGAAGCATCAAGAGTACACAAACTGGAGGTGAGGTGCTATTCCTGAGCATGTATAAAAGCTGTATCAGTTTAGAACTGGAGCTTGATATTAACCCTTGTTACTGTTTTTTTCTATGAATACTGGTTCTGCTGCTTCTTTTGAAGCTAATGTGCTTTTATACCAAAGAAGATACAGACAACTGGATTAGTATGGGATTTAGGGAACAGCCTGTGCACCGGGTGATGTGACAGCGAACAACTAAATTTAATATGGCAGCTCGATCCATTATGTATTTTATTCCAAGAAAAGTCTACATGGGCACATGAAAGCTTGGGCTGGATCTAACATCACAGTGGACTGGGATCCAGAAGTGTCAGGTCTAGGCCATACGATGATTGCATTTTAACAGCCATTTTTGCTGCCACTAAGTGCATTTTACATGGCTTAAGCTTATAAACTCACAAAACCCTCATTAAAAATCATCCTGACCCTAAACTTTAAATAAAGATCCATAATATTTAGCATCTTTCTGGCATTTTTACTTATGAAGTTTAAAGATCTTTAGTCAATCGATACCATTACATTCATTTCCACAGACATACCAAGCAGGGAGGCTGGCACATACAAGGCTGCCCAGTGAATCAAGAAGAGAGCTAGAGACTGTACCTAGAGCTCCCAGCTTTCTCAAACACTGCTGCAACCTTTGCTCAGCTCACCACCAGTACAGATTTTATCCGCTTTCACCATATGGGCATGAAATTTGTACACATAACCAAAGCTCTGACAGTCTCAGAGGGCTTTCATATTAGTACAGGTCCAATCAAAGACACAGTGTGTTAAGTTTTGCTATTCCTCAAGAAATTATTGGCTGAAAACACATAACTTTCTGCAAGTACTTTGAAACACCTCTCTCTTCTCTCCTGGATCTTACACAGCTTTGATTTCATACCTACAAAAGCATATGGCAGAGTACATGGCATGCTAAGCATTTGTCAACTGATACCCCTGATTTCACCGAGGCTTACCCCCAAATTGGCACCACAGGACAAAATGTTCCTGATTACACCAAGGCTTACCCCCAGCTTGGCACCAGAGGACAAACTTGCATACTAGAGATGAAGCAGCTTCTGCTGTCCCATTCTCAGAGTCACAGTAGAGACTAAGAAATATAAAGCCTCTCATGTTTAATTTAAAAGAAGAAAGATTAACGTGAGAAGGGCGTGCTTAACTTGATCCTAAGTTGTCCTTTGCATATCACTGACCTGATCCTACCATCTTCCCCAAGTTTTATCGGCTCCGAGAGGGACACAGCATGCAGTTTTTCCAAGAAGCAAGGAGAAGCCTCTGTAGAAACAGGCTCTGTAATCATTCACAACTCATTTAACATACAGAGCAACATTCTGGGTGTCATGTCTCCCAGCTGGTGGCCAGACGCTTGCACTGGATGCCACCAACTGGCCACAGTCCTTCAGCCTGGCAGACCAGGCTTCTGTGTGTGCGTGGCCTGTGTGTTTCCATGGCTGAGGCTCAGAGCACCATGTCCAAGTCCTGCAAGCAGATGCCAAACTAGCTCAACCGCAGAGGAACTTTTTCCCTGGCCAAGCCAGGCAGGGGGATGCCAAAGTTTGGAAAAGAACACCAACCACAGGAACCAAGAGGATCTTGTATTGAGAACAGTCATCTTTCCATAATGGCCTTCTTTCTTTGTGAGATGGAAGGAAGATCAGTTGGCTTTTACATTCAAAGCCCAGGCTAAGGGCTCAAGAGGATGTGCAGTATCTTTTCGGCAGCCCTCTAAACTCTGCATAACTCCACTTCTATAATCCTATACCTACTCCACACACCATCACCTCTGGGACCTTCATATGGTGCTGAAGGCTGGATTCCCTGCTACACAGGGAACCATGAGCTTATCTCCCAGAGCAACAAAGGCTTGGTACAGTACTAAGCCCAGATTAATGTCCCCAGGTTCTAGTTGAAAAACAACCTTTGTTTAATGCTAGCTTGGAGATTCCTCCACTTCTTTGTCTGAATGCTTCTCAGAGCCACTTTTTCTTCTGTAACAAGAGGAGGGTCCCCAGTCTGCTCTCAGACATTAAGAGCCAGGGAAGAGCTAGGTGGCTACCGCTTTGTCTAGGAAAAACTGTCTGTGGATGCTGAGGAAAAGGGCAGAGAGGTTGCTAACACGTGTTCAGCCTGGAGACATGCAAAGGTAGACGTGCCTCCATCAGTGGCAGGCAGTAAGGCCCATGCAGCCTGGGGGATGGTGCACTTAATTGCTTTGCCCATTTGCAATGGTACGGTTAATTTGTAGCTACTTTCTGCCCGAAGTATTACTCTGCTATCACTCCAGTAGCATTATAGCTGAAGACACAATTGCATTTCTAGACAGGCTTGTCACTTAGAAAACACTAATGCCTCACTTTTGCAAGGTGATTATTAAGGGCTACTCTGACTTTATAATACAGCGAATGTCTGCATGGCTACAGATTGATAACATGGAACCAGCAGCACACTGATTAAGTGCTGCTGGCAATCTGATTTTTGGAATACTACAGGCCACCAGTGGCCACAATGCAGGAATAATTAATAGTAATACTTAACCTTGCCCTCTAACGAACAGGAGAAAAACATCTCTCTCACCCTAGCCCATCCTCCTCCTCTCCATGATTCCTAAGAGGAAGCAAACCTGTGATGTAGCATTTACAACTTTAAGGCCAAGGGTCTGAGCACAGAGGAGCAGGCAAACAGCTGTCATACAACATGCAGAGAGCTGTGCAGGTACTAACACATGATGAAGGAAGATACATCAGCCTTCACTGGCTGTGAGAAGCATGTTTGCTGTGAGCCTTTAAGGAAACAGAAGTGAGTGTTGTCTTTTTTCTACTGTGTAACACAGCTCCGAAATCAAGGTATCTTTGCTTCTAAATAGTCTTTGTTCCCCTGTTTTGGCAGTTCAAGCAATCACAGATCCTGAGTCTAGCCTCCCAAAACCATGCAAATGAGTCTTCTAGCTTTCTTGGTTTTGAATCATCAGGCAACATTTTGGTTGTATTTTCAGGTGGTTCATCACAATGTTATAGTAAAAAATGCTCTTCAAGCCCTCCTCACTTCCACTCCACCCTCTCTACCCACCAAGAAGAGAGGAAAATACCTACACATACCGTGGCTGAGCCTGACATTCAGTATGGAAGGACTAAGAAGGACTAACGACTGCTGTTAAAATGGTGAGAGTCAACAGTACAAAACCTCCAAAATCCCTGTCCTAATGTTGAGGCTGTAGCAATGCTGTATTTGAAACAGATAAAGCTTTATTGTGCTATACCTGAATTGTCTCACACTGCTCTCCTCTCCTTATTAAAGGCATTCACGAGGAGAACCTCTGGATGCTCTTTGTATATGAAGAACAAAGTGTCCTCTCCCATGGAGGCAGAAAACAGTGTTTCTGAAGCTAAATGGCCCAAAGTGCTCTCTAATGCTAAAATAACAGGGAGTTTTACCTCTACTTATCTCTCATAATCCTGAGCTATTTGTCCTTCAGATGAAATGAAAGATAGATCCCATCACCTCCACCACACGCAAATATCATAGCCTGCAAAGCTACATATTAGCAACTTGGGAGATTCCCTCCCACAGGAGGGGATCAATCCAAGTGAACAGTGACTAAGAATTCTGTTTTTTTCCCCTAAAAAACCCTCTCTTATGCCTGAAATATATGATGCCCACTAATGATGGATGTAGCTGTGGGAGCCACAATAATTAGAGGCAAATGAATCTCATGCTTGAGGAAGCAGAGCGCTTTCTATGCACTCAGGAAGGGAGTCCGCCATCTGAAGCATTAACCTGGGATGTAGCCTACGACCTGCCTTCTTGCAGCAGCTCTCACCCCACCTCTTGCCCATCAGGCAGCTCAGTCCAAAACCCTTGGCAGGAGGCTGTGCCAATAAATATATTTTCTATTGGCAGGATTTCGCTCTCCTCTGAAATATCACATATTTGGCCATTAGGGAAGGCAGAGGCTGATCTTGTATGTCAAATCCTATACTCCCCATGAAAGATGAAGGACTAGCTTTGCTCTACTCTTCTCCCAGCCAACCAGCCAAGGATGTTGTCACAAGTAAAACACAGGCTGCAGGACTTGCTTTGCTCTAGCAATAGCTGTACCCAAAAGAAACTTAGAGGACTAGATTAGAGAACAGAAAGGGGAAGGACATATATGTGTCAACTTGCCCACTGGAACTGCTGAGAATCTTAATTTCAGGCATCTCATCAGCCCCGACACAAAAACTGTAGCATAAGTTGCAATGAGTTAGTGGTGCATTTGATGTTTACAGACTAGATGAGGAGCAAAAGTGCAGGACTTCACAGAAACTGTGCTAAGTGTAGATGGCAGGGTTTGGACCCAAGGCTTAAGTTCAGCAATTTCAACAAGAAGTTGAAATGCTTGAGGAATTTGTAAGAGGATACAAAGCTTTTCTTCTGTAGAGCAAGGTAGCTTTTACCAACCCCCACCAAAGGTGACCAGAAACTCTTAACATGCAAAGCCTTATTTTAGGCAGATGTTAAGTGGCCCATGGGTAGA
Organism: Neopsephotus bourkii; assembly: GCF_033783945.1. Lineage (NCBI taxonomy): Eukaryota > Metazoa > Chordata > Aves > Psittaciformes > Psittacidae > Neopsephotus > Neopsephotus bourkii. The sequence goes on along the minus strand of NW_026901771.1, from coordinate 5,475,374 downwards.
CAATTTCAGCACAGATAGCAACCCCAAATCTCTGCTATTGCAATCCTTAACTGACTTCCTCACTCTGAATTAGGACTTCTGCTAAAAGACAGGGGAAAAGCACTAGGGATGGAAGAGAGAGCAAAAGGAGGAAGTACTCATGCAACCAGGTAAGCAACTTGGCTCTGGATTTTAACCACTTTTGAGTCCTGATTATCCCTCAAGATGAGTCAAATCCAAGCCAGCTCTAACCCATTAGCAGAAAAGCCCATAAACAGCTCAAAATGCACCAGATCTCTTGGATTAACCCAGCACAAATATACTCCGTGTGTTGTAACACTGGCTTCAGGATAGATGTGGCGTGTCCAAGGCAGTCTTGCTTCCAAGGGGCTTGCAGCACAAAGCAGGGGCCCCTGAACCCCCTTCTGTGATGGATTCAGCTGTCCAGGAAGCCAAGGCTCCTACTGCTGGGAACAGCACTGCCATCAGCAGCAGGAATGCCAATGGCAAGCAGCAAGCTGTATGGATGCTGTGCTCTGCAGCACAGGGCACTTGTGAATTCACAAGCAGGGAGACGGGCACAAGGAGGAGAGGATTAGATGAGCTTGCATTGGTAAATGCTCTGTGTGCTCTGATACTCCAAGAATCCTGTTTCTCCCCCAGTCCCTCCTCAAATCTTAGCCTCCTCCCTCCTTCCTGGTTTCATCACAACTCCAGATTGCTTGAACAAGCAGCCTGATAAGCCCACAGATGCCAACAGGAAGCAATGATGTTACAATAAGTGTCACAGAGAAAATGTCAACTGTATCATTATAATGAAGGTCATGTCTCCCTCACAGAGAGCTCAGGGCTTTGCACAATTCACGTGCTGTTATTAGGAGGATGTTGACATGTGTAACTTCTACCTTACAAGAGTCACCGCACAGGGATGAGCGAGGAAATGCTAGCTCACAAGCACCCCGAGCTTCAGCCTCTGCCATAGAAAGTGCAAAGAAAACAATTAACAAGCATTACACAGGTGGGAATTCACAAATACTCCAGTGGCAGCTCTTCACAACAGACAGGATACACATAGAATAGCAAGGCAAATGTGCTGCATATAAGCAGTCGCCGACAGCACCAAAACAAAGCACAAAGCGCTACTAAGAGTAAGTCAGGCACGAAAGCAACCAGCCTCCATCCCAAAGTTGATGCTAGTAAATGGCACTTGGATACTCCATGTAAAACAGCTCGCTGCCTCCCTAATGTAGAGAATCTCCTCCTTTTAAACTCAGCGATAAAAATGATAAAAAGGGGACTGTAAAAAATAAAAGCCTTGAATTAATACTCTAATGAAGTTTTATTATTTTTCTAAAAAAGATTTTGTTCCACGATGAGGAAATATATACTCGCTTTGGCTCTAGTTCTGTGCAACGAAGTGGTTGTAGGGGGTGCTTGTGCACGCATGCGTGCAGGAGATGAAGCAAGGCGCTGAATACAGAAAGCAGAGGCCTTTTAATTCTCCAGAAAGACACAATGTTCTTTCCTGCTTTCTCTCTATCTCCAAACCTGTCAATATTTTACTCAATAAGTGGACATGTTGGCAAGGGTTTTCATATGCACACACACGCGAGTGCGCGCACGTATCCTGCTAGAGCTGGTGGAAGAACATTAAGGTCTGGGAGACTTGAGTAATGCATTGCATGACAAAGTGCTTTCAGTGATCCACAAAACTGCCCATCACTTATTTGTCGAGGGTGATGATTAGGACATTGCTCACAGATCTCTCAGGACATTAAAACAATATTCATGTAAGGCAACATAGGAGGAAAGGAGCATGGTAGGGGAGCTATCAGCTGAAGAACTGGAGGCGTGCACCTCTTGAGGGGCAAGAGCTAAGGCAGGGCTGGTGTAACAGCACTTACGGGTGACTAAGCACCATTTTACTCTTCCTCCAATCCAGAAAGCCGAAGGAGAGGTAAAGCAGTGGGATCAGCAGGCTGCAGCTCAACAATAATTCCACTTCTCTGTGATGCTGGTTTATAATTTATCTGCTCCCTCCCATTCCCACAGTGCCATGGTGTATCCCCTCCCATCAATTTGTTCCCATATGCACTCCTGTGAAGCAAAATTAGCTGTTTGGACTCTGCTTGGTATTTTTTATGGCACTGTGTCCACTCGGTTGCCTGGGGAAAGGCTGCCTTGGGACTGAAAGTACAGGGGAACACACACCTCCCTGACACATTCATTTCTCTTAAAAGCAGAAGGAAGGCACCATTTTATTCTTCCATCCATAGGACCATATTCTTATGCCTCTAAGAACTGAAACTGTCAACACAGGCAATTGCAAGCAATAGGTGAACATGGTAGAGATGCTCTGAGAAGAAGCTAGGATGATTTGGCTTCAATCCATGACTCCCAGGCGGAAAAACTGCAGGAAGACAGTAGCAGAAAAAAAGGGTCTTTTTACCCTTAGTTCTATTTTTCCATCCTAGGAAAAAAGCCAATGCTTGGGGAAAAAAAAAAAAAAAGCAAGCTGAAACTCAGACAACCCTTGAAACAGGCTGCATCTGAAGCCCGGCAGAAGGACAGACACTACAAGTTCTCTGCAAAGAGCACTAAGAAACAGATCTCACATCCTAACCCAAAAGGAGCCATACTTCAGAGGTACCTCAGAGCAAAGCCTGTTGAAGAAATCACTACAAATAGTAAGTTTGGTTTGAAAGATGAAGCAGTCACCATCTATGCCATCACTGCATCACCTTGTTATATCCCATAGTTTAAAGACAGAACAAAACCATTATCCCCTGTGTCTTGAGTTGTCCCAGGCTGAAGCCAGTGAAGCACGCTCAAGGGATAAAGGAAGAGCTGAAGCTTTCCCTCATCATGGGGTGGAAGGTGAGAAAGAAGTGGTTTGAGGGTTTGCCAGCAACCACACTCAGCACAGTAGATTCCTGAATCTAAGTCAAGGAAGGATTTCAATAGTGAAGTATAGCAAGCCTTCCCACTAGGAAGTCACCCAGGGGCACTGGGGCCACTGCTATCAGAAGCAACCCCTTTAGGTCCTGCTGTTGCAAGCAGGTTAATCTCAGTGGCTCAAAGGTTTTTTCCCTTGGCTCCTGATGTGCAAAGTAACCTTAAATGGACTGCCTCCTGTATTGCCACTTATTTATTCACTTGTTTTAATTTGAAAGAGGATTTAGTGATTCATGGAAGTCAGGGATCAATATCGTCAGCTTGAGCCAAGAACAGCTCTGAGCAAGACTGGTCACATAGTTCTGTGACTGACAACAATGTGCTACCCTTCAGCCACTGTCTCCTTGTCCACTGCATCCCTCTCAGCTCTTCCAGCACATCTCTGCCAGTTCTCCCTCCTGCCCTCAGTCTTTTGTGCATTGACACCATAAAATACAAGCCAGAAGGTGAAGCTATGGGTTTGAGATGATAAAATTAAGATGAGATCCACCAAATTCATTTTTATTTGCAATCATAAACTAAGCCTCACTTTACAAGACAGAGAAATTAAAACGGAAAATGAGAAAGAGTTCAAGTGCATCAGTTACAGGTTGTTAATAGAAACCAAAGTATTTTGTACTATTTATATTTTATGAAGCTCTATTGCTGTGTTTTGTACAACAGAACATCACAATAAATGATTTACCAGCTCAATAAAGGATCCAGAAAACTGATCTCAGTTCATCTTTTAGGAGGTCAAAGATCCTGATCTATGTTACAGCCCCCTCAGACATGCTGATGCACTTTGAAACTGGCAAAAACCTCAAATAAAAACAAAGATAAACACCCCCAAAATGGCAAAAAACCCAGAAAACCCCCCAAACCAAACCCTTCTCAGTCTCGACTTTTGCTTTTTAAACACTTTTCTACTGTATTTTTTCAACTGTTCTAGGATAAAGTCCTGCCTGAAATGAAGCAATTTCTCTGAAAGTGACAGAGAACATTTGAAAAGTCCATAAAAGAAATTACAACTTTCTAATGAAAATTTTTTTTTAACACCTCATATATTGGATTTTCATATTTCTGACAGAAGGAGTAATTGTTAAAAGTAATTAGAAGTATTATTACTTTGAATTCTTTTGCAGCCTTAGAGGTTTCTTCTGGAAACCCTCAGCTAACCCTACTGCCTTCAAAACACACCTGAGATAGGATTTGCATGACAGTTTTTAGGTCAAATGCACTGTAAAGAGGTGGTGGGGAGAGGACAGGCAGTTTTCTAAACACGAAAAAGCTGGCTCTGCTAATGTTCTCTCTTAGAGTAGGCAAGTACAACAGATCTACTGGCATGGCCACACTGGACTGATATATATCAGGTGGCATGTGGTGGATCAACAGGCACTTTAGATGAGGTAAAAGTGAGTGAGCAAAGTAAGAGGTGTGGGGTGAAACTGCAGCGCCCAGGTGGATGAGGACAGGGAGCACCAAAAGGCGAGACTGCTCTCCCTGCTCAGCAGAAGCAGTGATAGGGATGAGGCAGGTGCAGCTGACTATGTCTCTAGCAAAGCAACAGGCATGGAAAAGGATGATGCAACCCTGCAGGTGCATCAAGAAGTTTGAATCATGCCCCTGTGTTCTATCACGCTGATCCTCTGCCCTGACTAATCTTTGCCTGGATCAGGAAAGCAGCTATAACAGTGGCCAACAACGGTTTTTAGGATAGCTTCTATCTTCTCACTGCCCGGGAACGATTAGCCTCTCAGTTTGTCTTAGACCTGCTTTAATGTACTCCTGAATGAGTCACGGCAAACAACAGGAGCTCCGCTGGTGCAGCAGAATGCTTGAGCAGAAAGGGCCTGCCCTCGGGAGTGAGAGTGAGTCAGCTGTGCTGGAAATGCATGTTAGAGGCTACTTCTCAGCACTCTGCTCTTCTGTCCTGCCAGAGCATCTTCATAGAATGGCTTGGGTTGGAAAGGACCTTAAGATCATCCAGTTCCAACCCCCTGCCATGGGCACAGACACCTCACATTAGACCACATCAACCAAGGCTCTGTCCAACCTGCCAGGAATGGGGCATTTACCACTTCCCTGGACAACCTGTGCCAGTGCCTCGCCACCCTCACAGTAAGGAACTTTTCCTTATATCGAAGCTGAACTTCCCCTGTTTTAGCTTAAACCATCACCCCTTGTCCAATTGCTTCAGTTGGAGGAAAGTCAGTTCTTTCCCAGACCAGCAACTCTGCAGGACCAAGTCACATAAGAAATAAGTAAGGGTCCCATTTAATTTCAGTGAAGAAGCACCAGCATTATCCTGGCCAAAGTGGTGGGCTTCAGAACACTGCCATAAGGTGGGCTCCCTCTTATCCACAATAGTCTCAGTTCAAGCGCAGTTACAGACTGTTTTAGTCACATCGGTGCAGAACTCTGCATGGACCCTTATTGTTGTGTGAGATGGGTCTGGGGTTGAAAGGCTTCAAGAATACTGGGACATGAGCATGCTGCAGTGGAAGACACGTGATTTGGGTCTGGCTCTGCAGACGTCTGCTTTTATCCCACGATGATTCAGCCTTTCTCCCTGAAACAGGCTTGCATTCAGCTGAAAGAAGAATAGTTACATGCCCCTGTGCACCGGTTTACTAAAGCAGTGCAGTCAGGGCCAAAGGATCTTGAAATCCCAGGGACCAAATGCCTCCTGTCAGCAGGCCTGGAGGCAACCGTCGCTTTAGACAGGGTCATCAGAAAAGCATTGCATCTCGAGGTCTGAAGGGAGGAGTAGAAGTTGAGCCACATATTGAAGGGAAGCTGAAGAGGCAGCAAGCAAAGGACGAGGGCTGGGATTTGAGGAGAGCACATTTACTACTGGCCAAGCTTGTTACTGTTTTGGTGCAGTTAGCTCCAGTCTGTCACTCTCAATAAAAGTGTTATTGATTAGCATGTGACTTTATTGTAGGGAGCTGGCTGGGAGCCGAGGTGGAAGGACTCCAGAGGGAAAAGAGGATGACTTGGCTGGCAGGGAGGGGAGGGGGGGGGGGGATGTAGGAGGAGGAAAAAGGAAGCTTAGACACATAAAATCTTGAAAAGAGTAATTAATTCTGATCTTTACAGGGATCTATTCAGACTTTCACAATACTATAAATCAAATGCCTGTACCCTTCCTATTAGCATTTGCACTGGGGAGGGATCATGGGGAAAATTGGTCAGCTGAGAGCACCCGTGCCATTGGGAAGGACTCCAGCTCAGGGAAAGGAAGATGGCTTTAGCTGCTCATTTTAGGCCACTCCTGTGCTGAGGCCCATGGAAAACCAGGGAGGCTGGATGGGCCTTCGGAAGGTCCATGGTCCCTCATCCCACCTCCACTGCTGTCCCCCTGAGCCTGTGCCAAAGGAAAGGGCAGATGGCCTGCAAATCTTTCTGAAGGTGTTACTATTTCTTCCAGCTGAACTGGAAAAGGAAATTCCCTACAGAAAAAATAGAGGGCAGAAAACAGATACTATCTACATTGATTTAGAAGTAAGCTTTATTTAAAAAAAAACCAAAACCACAGAAAACAAACCCCCTCAAAATTTTCCCTGAAGTGTTTCATTGTAATTGCTTTCTTATGGAAAGACTTCTTTAAAACCTGCTTCATCAACCACAGAATCCCATTTTTCATAAACAAATTTAACTTCCCCCTCCCCTCCCCCTTGAAACTACTTCCTCTCTCATGGAGGCTTTGAGAAGTCATCTGGAGCCCTTTAGAAGAACATCGATTTGCAGTAGGAAGAGTAGTGGAAGATTATTCATTGAAATACAAGGCAAAAGGAAGTCCATCATCATCAAGTAACTTTTGCCCTACCATTTGGAGAGAAAGAGAGAGAGAGAAATCTTGGTATCTGATGGATTTCCTAGTTATGTGTCTGGAAGATACACTCCCAGTAGTGAATGCTCCCAGTTCCCATCTTTAAGCTGGCCTTTTAGCAAGCTAGACACTGCATTCTTGGAGGTTCATGGGATAGAGAGGCTATAGAGCTATGATGACAGGCACTGGAAGAGCTCTAAGCAGGGAGCTAGGCAGAAGACATTAGACAGTGTTTAAAGCTGGAGCCAGGGACACTGACAGGGTTACAGGACCAGACTTGTTCACTGTACACTCAGTATTTAAAAGCATGTTTGGCCTGTACATCTCCTTTCCAAAGAATAAGAATGCTCCTGATGCTTATGAGACACATCTTAGCAATGTGAACCCAGATACCAACAAAGACCTAATCAGGCACAACTGTGTCAAGAAACAGCCACCAGTAAAGCACAAAGCTCAGTTCTTCACTTCCTCCTTTTCAGCACTCAACTCTTGGACTCAAAGGTCTCTTGTTGCCACACACTCATTTCAGGGCTATCAATGTCCTGACCTTCAGTTTTTCTCCATTTCCTCAGCTCTTTAATGGAAAACTTCTGACACCCCTCTTCTCCAAAGCACACAGACTTTTATATCTTAGCTCTCCAGCCACTGCTGAGGGACATTGATACAACAGCAGGCTGGTTCAGTAATGACCAGTTCCTGGTGGCAACTATTCCAAAGTGCTGTGACAACGACACTGTTAGCTGTGCTCCATAGGACAACTATGAGGATGTAGCCAGGCAGCTTACACCCTGCACTGAGGTAGCCTAGGGGCTATGTTATGTGGCAGCTTTTGGGAGCATTAACTCTTAACCCAAGTTAAATTATTGACATAATCCTTGGAAGCCTGTATTATCTCAATCCTCAAGCACCACAACTGCCACGCACAACTTGGGTGTCACATTTTCCCATCAGGCCTTTGCCACCTTCCTTCTGCCACATCAGCAGCAATATCCTGGAAGGAGCCCCATTAAACCACCAGCCCATCTGGCTTTACTCCTTTCCCGCAGTGCATCAGTGGCCACACTCTGCCAAAGAGGGCCATCCCTGTGGCTTTCTTCACCAGCCTAAACATAGGTGTTTGGTGGCATTTGAGATGCCTTAGGGTGCCCAAGACATCTGCACAGAACAGGCAGATATGACATAGGACTACAAGAAACTGTGCCCATCTGTACCAGTGGCAAGAAGCCAGGAAGGACACCAGAAAGCTACTCTAAAGCAAGCGACTCATCACTGAACACTGCTTCCAAGCTCAGAGAGTGGTTTAGAGTGCTTCTTAGGTATTGCTAGAAGTAAGGACAAAGGAGTCCTTCCTGCTGATACCTGATGGACCTCAGCCTTCTCAGCAGTAGGCTCAGGGGAGAGCTTCTAGAACATTTATCTAGCAAAAGACAGGTTAAAAACTGGTACTGTGCTCTGAGGGTGGAAAACAAGACATGGTTGCAATTTAGTAGGGAAGAACTCGACAAATTCCCCACCACCACTCTCCACTTCCTTCTCTTTGCACCACCCAAACATGGTTATTGGTAAAGGGATGGAAGGGCAGAATTTGTGTAGGAAGTCCCAAATGATGATATGAATAACTCACTTAAATGTTTTTTTTTCTGCTTCTTATTCTACGCTGCTTCCGGTTCCAGTACTTGCTTTTAAAATTCATTTCTTATTTTCTATTCCCTGTTTCCCCACCGCTGCCAGCTCTTAGCTTCATTTACTAGTTTTGATTGCATGTTATTTACTTAGCACCCGTTGATTTGTCCCCTCAGGACTGCACCGTTTTAAGCAAAGAGAATGAGTAAGATTATAAGTGGACATAATTTCATAGAAGAAAGGAAAACAATCACTGTAGCTTCCTTCTCACTAGAAAAACACAAAGGCAAATCCATCTGAGAGATGTTTCAGCAGCTGGTCACAGCTGAGCTGATCACAAAATGGCAACCACAGAAGGGGTTGGGGAAGGAGTGACAAGAAGTCACAGTGTATGCAAAATGGCATCTTGACTAGTTTAGACTGACTCAACTCACATTACCTTCTCAAATGCACAAGCCTTGACAAACACAAACCAGTGCTCCTCTCAGCACACCCATGAAGCATGCTAGGTTGTACTCTGGAAACAAAACACTGACACAAGAAAGCAGAAGGCCTATAGACTCGCACAGATATAACAAGAGGCTGAGCTACCCAGAGGTTCTAACATGCTCCCAGCACAATTTGACACAGAAGGTCCTAAGTTTCAAGATGCAACTACATGTGAAAAGGATGCTTCCTTCTTAGTGTTACTCTGCCTTCAATATTGGTCTGATTGCCTCAGTGTGCCGCTCCCTTCTCCATCAGTACAGTAACTTCCCGACCACTGGCAGCCACCACTTGGTGTTTTCCTAGGGAAAGCATCCTACACAAGATAAAAGTATGCAAGATAGCCTAATTCCTTCACTGCCCCCATGCAGTTTGCCCAAGCCATTATCAGAAACAGCAAGCAAGACCCTAGCTATTTCCTCATTTTTATTCTACATGCAAAAAACATATTTCTCAAAGAATCACACAATCACTTATTTACCAAGTAGCCTACTGTGAACACACTTCAGTCTATGGCATGCACGCTTGCTTCTATTATGGTTCCAAGGCCAGGTTGGATGGGGCTTTGAGCAACATGCTTTAGTGAAAAGTGTCCCTGCCCATGGCAAGGGGTAGGAACTAGATGGCCGTAAGGTCCCTTTCAAGCCAAACTATTCTATGATTCTATGGTTGGCTTGGAGTTTTTTACATTTAGACAAATGGAAATGAAAGCCCCATGAATGCTGCAGCTTTCTCTGCCCCTCTCTCTCTGCAAGGGCCTGAGCTGTTCACCAAATGGCAGGCTGACTCTGTGCTGTAGTTGGCCTAGTCTAAATCTTGACACCTTTTCAAGCCTTTTTATGGTACCATCATATGTAGTAGGTCAGTAGTCACTTAAGTCACATGGTATTTACACTGACTCCTTACTGGATACCAGATGCTTTAAACAAAATAGCAAATTATTTCATTATATGGTTGTGGGCATTCTTATAACAAGCAAGCAGTTTGGCCAGAGATGTGTATTCACTTTTAGGACTTTCACAGGCAGCCAACCACCTTTCCATACTTATCTACAGCAAAAGAAGGGATATTTCCACCATTTACAGCAAAATGCAATGCACAAACATCACTGAGTACCACTGCATATATTCTTTTAGGACCAGATTCTCCAATTCTGCAGAAAAAAGAACTGCAGAGGCACTAAAAATGGAATCAAGTTCAAAGAACAAGAAATATGTGCTTCCAACACAGCACACATTAATTCTCAGCACTGGGTCATCATATCGACCCCACTTGAAATCTTCTCTTTTTAATCCAAAGTCTTTTTCCTTTCCTGAGATACAGAGTTTTACAGGTAGGATATTCGAGAGCACACAGCACTGGCTAATCTTTGACTTCAGTGTGAGTGCACATAGGCAAGTTGAAAATGTTTGTAAAATCCTTCCCAATGTTTATCATTACCATATATCCTCCCTTGCTCCTTGAGTTTCTCACCACTTAAATCATTTCCTACCACCTTACAAGTTAGTTTTCTTGAGAACTTTCTTGCTCAAACTTGACTATGATTTAATTCACAACGAAAACTCAACTGGAAAAAGACAGCCATAAAGCAGCAATGCAGAGTATAAGGAAGTATTTGTGTTTCTGAAAGCAGGTAGAAAGCATTTCTCAGTTTTCATTTGACAAGAACTGCTTAAAATACCAATACATACCCCATTCACCACTGGACCAGAAGATGCACCACATGGGAAGAGTGGACCACTGACAACAGGAAAAGGACAAGAAAAAAATGCTCTGTTTTGAGAGGGAAGGGAGAAGCTGCATGGAACAAAGTGTTCTCTGCCACCTTGTAGATGGAGCGTTCAGATCAGAAGAAAAGCCTTCAGTGAGCAAACAGCCATGCATGAGCTGCCTGGTTGACTGTCCAGCAAGGTGAAACAATATTGAAGAGGCATTTCCATTGTGAAGACTTTATGAAAGGTCTAGTTGAAGCTGATAGGAAGAACATTTTTAAAAGATATGCAGACAACAAACTGCATTTCTCACAATAAAAATACCCATTAAGCTCCATTATGGTTATTTTTATTGAAGCCCGTCTAGACATTCAGTACCGGTTTTATTCATCTCCAGATAAATAGAGATCTAGATAAAGATGGAACCACTGCTGCTGTGTAAAGCCAGACTACGTACTGGCCTAGTCATTATCCTATCTTTGACAGTGACCAGAACAGAATAAGCATTTGAACTTCCTTCATTCCCAAATGCCCTCTCAGTCTAGGGATGTACCTCTGACTCATACTCTGCATCACTGTGTTAAAACAGTTCCTCAGCAGTTTTTTATCCTTTATGCATTTAATACTTGGAAATAAAAGAAGGAAATTTAGCTTATACTTTTGTTGATGAAACAAACCTCATTTAAAAGCTTATTTTATTCTAAGATCTGCATAAGATCCTTCAAGTCTACCTAATCCTAAAATACCAAACACTCTAAGAATCCTTTTTAAATGGTTTTCAGAAATTGGAAATACTCAGCAGTTTCTCCCAAGGCTAATATGAGCTTTAAGATGTCCTGGGCTTTTAAACAAATACAAATTACGGGGTTTAGGCTTCAAATATATGCTGCCAGCTAACTTTGGACCCTTTCAGGTTTGGAAATTGTATTTTACAGATGCTTGCTTGGCAGAGAAAGAACCTGAAACCATGATCCTGGCCTGGACTGCAGTATTTCCCCTATGCTGTCAGTGTCCTGGTACAGTGTGCAGAGCATGTCTGAACCTGACAGTTCCATGAGATGGAAGCTTCTAGCTCTAGAAACAGCTAGAAACTTTCGAGGCTCCCTCAGCCTGGCTGGTTCAGGAGCTGGACGAGCTCATCTGGGATTGATGCTGAGGTTAAGAAGTCTATCATTTTTTTATTGTTCCTGCTGATGTATGACACGCCATCCTTCATCTCTTTGTAATGCAGAGTGCCTGCATGTTGGCTCACATTATGCTGTCAGCTCCACTTTTACTCCCTCCTCCCCCTACTCCATTTGGTCTGCTCATGCTAAAAATAACATCAAGATTCATGTCTATGAAAGAGATGGGCGCCAAAGAGAGGAAAACTCACTGACTAAAAGGCTCACAACCATACTCATCACCTTCTACTGCAATCCTGGATCATCTCTATTCAAGAAACTTAATTCCCAACTCTGGAAAGTAGGTGAAAAAGTTCCAGACTTGAGGAGATTATCCAATATCTATATCAAAATCTTTTCAGCAACGCAAGTTGAGACAGATGGGAGGATTTCAAGCATTCCACGCTCCTATCTTCTCCATGGTATGAGCAAAGGCCGATGAGAGGGTTTAATGGGTGGCTTATTCAAGAAAGGACACAGAAGTCCAAAGAAAGAGCGAGCACCTTCATCTTAAGACACCTTTTGTTTTGCACCAGGTCTCAGACATCCCTGATGTGCACAGATCCATCTCCGGTTTGAAAGCCTGACTGTCAGGTCTTCCTTTCCAGACAGTAAGCACATGTTTTTAGGGAAGAAAGGAGCTTTAGCAAAAGTACGTACAAGGAATTTGTTCTGCTGAATCAAGTGGCACATGCCTGCTCCCTAAGCTTGTAATATATCTTGCCCCTACATAGTACTTAGGGGCTCGAGGCCATGGGAGATGTGCCTTTGCAGTAAGATTTCTAATGTTGCTTCATCTCTAATGAATCTAACAACATTTTTAATGTTGCTCATCTCTAGTCATCCCAGGCTGGTTTTCCTCTTTTTGGTTATTGTTCTTTTTCTAAAATCAGAGGTCTTTTCTTTCTTAAAGCAGAGCTACAGTGCCCTGATACCCTAATTTGTATAATTGCTGTCTATCTTAAAGTTTCCCCTGCAGTTTCAATTACACGTCTCACTTCAATTAAATTTAATTCTTGTCCCAGACTGGCATACAGCATGGCTAACAGTCACGGTTATCCTGCTCTACCCCAAAGCTGGCTGAACTGTCCTAGTAGGATGGCTGAATATAAAGCAGATGGAAGACACTTGGCATAAAATGCATCTGTAGAAATGTCAAACATCAATCATGAACTATTCTCACCCTCTTTTTACACAGTTTGAACCAGGGAAACTCCCAGAGAGTTGAAGGACCACAGCAGAAACAAAACACCCTGCCTGGCTTCCTGGGTAAAGGAAGGGAAGAGGTGACAAGTTGGATTAAGCAGGCTGAAGACCCTTTATAGGGTCTCCAGGGGATGAAACCCCACAGTTTAAGTGCTGCAAGAGGGAGAGGGAGGTGAGGGTTGGGGTGGGGTTTGACATACAGGCAGTAAGGGCAGCTTCCATAAAGCAGCCTGTCGTGTAAACAAGATGTACCTTTGACATCCTCCCCTTCGGGGCACCAAGGCATGAAGCAGGGGATGTATTTCAAGCCAAACAGGTGATTTGTAGGTGCTAAGTGTTCATAAAGACAAGATTAAAGAGCTCTCTGATAGCAGGGCAGTAAATCATTCCCCACCTGCAGAGCTGAGTGCCTGCACGGATGCTCCTCCGACCCTGATTAAATAAAGGATGGCTCAGCAAGAGGGGGGCTAAAGTTAGCTGACAGCTCTTGAGTGAACTGGTGTTTTGCCTGCTGCCATTGCTGCTGATGGCTAATTTTCTCCCTCAGGAACCTTTGCAAAGGCTGGTAATTAAAACCAGTGGAAGGCAATCAGGCTCATGGGAAGGCAGGCCCTTCTGTCCACTTTCCCCAGCCATCAACCTCCCCTGACTGCAAGCCTACATGGGTCAAAGCTGCTCCTGTTCAGGATGCTGTGAGGACTGTGACATTGCTGGGTGAATAAAATCACAAGGCCGGGCGCTTTCACTTGCTCCAGTGAAAGAAGGCTGAAAATAAATACCTAAAAACTTTACATCCAGCATGCAGAAAAACTCTGACAAACTCCAAGTGTTCTGTGTGCAGTTCTGAGGGTCAAATACACACGTGTATGTACACATAAATATATACATACACATATATATTCATGTACCCAAAACACTCATGTTTTCATAGCATCCAAAGCTCTCCCTTGGGAATAATGCTTTCCCTTACGCAGTCAGATGGTGAAAGTAATTATCCGAGCATTACATCCTAGGAAGCGATGACCCAGAGGAGGGAGGTTTTGCAGTCAAACACTCGGAGTTCACTGACAGAGGAGGTAACAGAATCCAGGCTGCATCAACTCCCAAATCTCCTTCCTAACAAAGCACATGTTTAGACTAAAGAAGCAGGTTTTGTTTTAAATTACCTATTTTACTAGGCTAGATAGGACCCAAAAGAACTTAATGGAAGAGAAACTTAATGGGACCTCATTAGATTGTTATAACATTTCTTCTGCACTGTGCTATTAGCTCTTTAAAATAGATTATCAGAAAGAACACACTTCACAGATTTAAATTACTTGTGGCTTCTGCCTTACCTGAGTTATTTCTTTTACTTTCTATTCATCTGGGGTTTTCAGACTAGATTGGTCAGACTTCTTTTTTTCCTATTTCTAGATTTAAAGATACTCATACAAAGATGTCACAGTTGGGCTGTCAGACCTTTAGTGACACTGCTCAATCCTGAAGAGAAAAAAATCTTTTTAATTGATGGATCCTGATTTTGGAGTAATTTGCAGTAAACCTAAGCAACAGGAATTCTTTCTTTTTTTTTAAGGGACAACATAGGGTAAACAAGATAGGAGCTCTACAGTTGGTTTTTTTGGGGGTTCCCCCCCTCTTTGTCATTGTATTAAAGCTAGAAATACTCACAGATCATGGAAGTCCCAAAGTCAGAGTCTCAAGTTGGATTTACAATAGCAACATTTTCTAATTTACATTTACCCTGCTGTAAGAATGGAAAAGCAGACAGAGAAAAGGATCTGGAGCACTGAATAGTCCTGGTCAGGTGTTGACATGTTCACCATGTAGCTTATTAAAGAACCTTTGGCCCTGAGCCTGGGGGTGGGAAGAGGAGATGGACTTGAAGACCCCATTTCTCTTTCACATGTTGCAGGGTTAGCTCAAAGATGCAATCAACAAAAAATGGAAAATAGGTAGAATAGGGGGATAGGGAGACCTAAACCTGAGCTGTCCCATGTGGTTGCTTTTCCTGGAAGGTATTTGCTTGTTTTGATGTTTTTCCAACCACTTAATTAACTGCACTAAAAGAAAAACCCAATAGAAGCAGCTGCTGCTTCACAGTTCATGACGTCTGATGTTCAGTATCCTGTGTCCATGCTTCCTGCAGCAGACTGAGAGCACATGCAGAAGAGTTAAGGGTATTTTGTTCCCACTGGTATCTCCTGCTCTTCACACTACCATGAAACTGAAATTCCCTATGGGAACAGTAAATTAATGTCTTATAAGCTTTTCCAGCATACTACTATACTACCATTCATTCACTTCAAAATACTGCCTTGTTTTCTTCTGATTGCAAAAGTACTCAATCCCTACAGCCTGCCCTGTCCCGCTTGGTGGGTGTGGGGAAAGCTGATCTTCTACCAGACCCTTCCTTGGTTCATAGGAGAAACCACAGGTCCTCCTCCAGAGGTTGAAATATGAAACAATGATTAATTTTAGTATAAAGTTCACTAAAACTGTGCCAGGAGGAACAAAAGTCCTGGTAAGTCCTTATTCTTATAAAAGAACATAGAATCGTAGAATGGTTTGGGTTGGAAGGGACTTTCAAAGCTCACCTAGTTCCAACCCCCCTTCAATGAGCAGGCACATCTTCAACTAGCTCAGGTTGCTGAGAACAACATCCAGCCTGGCCTTGAATGACTCCAGGGATGGGACACATCCACCACCTCTCTGGTCAGCCTGTGCCACTCTTTTACCACCTTCAGTGTAAAGAATTTTTTCCTCATGTCCAGCCTGAATCTCCCCTCTTTTGGTTTAAAACTATCACCCCTCACGCTATTGCAACAGGCCCTGCTGAAAGGTCTGTCCCGATCTTCCCCATAGCCCCTTTTAAGAACTGAAAAGCCACAATAAGATCTCCCCGGAGTCTACTCTTTTCCAGGCTGAACAATCCCAACTCTCTCAGCCTTTCCTCATAGAAGAGGTGCTCCGTCCCTCTGATCATTTCTGTGGCCCTAGATCCAAACCAGAGGGAGAAAGGAAAGAAAACAAAGTGAAATAAGATCACTACCCTGTGGATCCAGCACCATCTTTGTCAGCGAGTTGAAGTCCTTTCAGCTGTGGTCCTTTCAGTCAGCCATCCTGCCGAGATGGAAGCCTACACACCACGAGGCTCAACCCCTGCTGCTTTTTTATATGCTCAGGGTCTCTTGGAATCCTCCCACAGGCGGAGACTCATTTCCAAGCCTGCACGTGGAGCAGTGAGCGATTCTGGAAGGTTCCAGGTGATGCCAGGGGTCTCTGCTGAGCCCCAGACTTAGTTAACTCTGTGCTTCTAACAACAGGCTCCGCTGTGTCTCTGGCGCTGTCTCTGGGCAGTCTGTTGCCTGGGCAACTGATCTTTTTGGCCTCGGGGCAGGCAACACGGAAACAGCATCCCCCATCTTCACAGAGCACTGCCCATTGCCGAAGGACAAGCCAGTGCTCACCACCAACAGGCTCAGCCTCCCTCAGTTCCTTCGGTCTTTCGAGTTGCTTGGAGACCCTGAAAAAGGTCTCTTGACCATCATATAACCAACCCGTTTTCTTTTGCCTTTTTATTAGTCCAGTACTCCAAGCCTCTGCTGTTACACTGCAGGACAATCCAGCTCAGCTCCATGTTTCACTAATCCTGGGATTTCACTGGTTGCACCCACTTATTTCCATGTACATTTGTCTGCAGAGCTCTGGCAAAGAATCCTTGGCTGTGAAGGGAGTTACTCTGCAGAAGAAAGCTGAAGGCCTCTTTCCATCCCCACATCCCCAAGAGGCTGTTTTATCACACTGACCTTTCCATATTCATCATCTCCTTGAAATGGAAAGCCTGCATTAAATCATGATCCTACACTTTAGCATTAGACCACCAGTGGACTGCTTCCTTGCACCTCAGACGTAGACCTTGGTAGGCACTACACAATTTGAAATCGAGTCAATATTTGAAATTTTCTAGTCCTCTTTGAGGAGGACTTCTCCTTGCTCAGGGTCAGGGTGACTCAGGCTGCACCTAAACTAGATTCCTGCCCTACTGTAATCTCTAATTAACCTCATTTCATTTTAATCAAACATATAAAAACACTGGTGTATAGACACTATCCAGATGTTTGCTCTACAGTGTAAGTGCTGGTGGTGCACTACAGCCTGAATCCTGAAACAGTCCTTGGATAGGTTTGAACTAATATCTGCAATGCATTCACTGACCCAAAGCTAAGTGTTAGCTGTTTACATTCCTCCTCTTCTTTAACATCAGTTAATTTACACATACCAACAAAGAACAAGGCAAATCAGGGATAAAAATGGAGAACACCAAAAAGTGTTGGTGTTCTTCATTACAAAGTGAAGGACATAACAATGAGATGGATGCCCCATCCCTGGTAGTGTTCAAGGCCAGGTTGGACAGAACTTGGAGCAACTTGGTCTACCAGAAGATGTCCCTCCCAGTGGCGGGGGGTTGGAACTGGGTGAGCTTTAAGGTCCCTTCCAATTCCAACAATTCTATGGGCAGGGCAAACTCAGGACATGAGTCCTTCAGGACGAACTCAGCCCAGGAGTACCTGAGACCTACCAGGCACATTGCACTGGGCACTCACTCATGAGCTATAGCAGCCAAATGGAACACCCTTGTGTTCAGCTGTAGAAGAGCATGCCTCCAGGGATCTACACAGATACCTTCTGAAAAATGGATTCCCTTCTAATAAGCAGGAAAGAGAGAGTGCAGGGATTAAACCACAACCCTGCAACTCAGAAGAAGCAGGGAGAGAAGACAGGTGGGTTCAGCGCCCTTCCCTGCGAAAACCTTGGCCTCCCCACTTCTTGTCTGTGCAGCATTCTCCCTTTTCTATAGGGGCCAGGCAGATGAATGCCTTAGAGACTACAAAGAGCTTTTATTGCTTGTGGTATTAGCAGGGACCACCTACATATCTTGGATGGTTCCCTGGAAAGCCATGACGCGGGCTGGAACAGCATGCCTGCCCCTCTGTTCCCGTGCTTCTCGCTACCACCCCCTGTGCTTGCCACCCTCGCCAGCTGCCACCACCAAACGTGGCACTGCCTTTGCCAAGAACAAGGAGCCCCTGAGCAGAGATGCCCAAGCGGTGCCAGTGCCTCAGCCCTGCTTGGCTCCCTGCGCCTTTCCCCTTGATTTACGTAGCTCTGCAATGTTATTTATCAACTGCTCCATAATTAATCAGACGCAGAGCTTGGCAGCACTAAATGAGCAGCCTGTCTCCAGCACTCACCACCACCACCAGCCCCCTTTCCCCTCCCAGCTCCCATGCTTTATCGCACACCACAACACTGGAGCCTGCATTCAGTCACTCCTCATAATAGCAACCAGGGGGGCTTTTCAAATGATCTCATCTCACCAGGAGAGCAGACACTCATCCTGCCAGACTGGCAGGGAGAGAAGAATTAGCATCCAGGTAAATGCCAGCTTCCTGACAGTTATCCCACCAGCCACCTGGCTAAAGAGCTGCAGCCGCTCCACGATTAAATATCTTGCTGTTCTTTGGTTCCCGACCTGCTCCTGCTACCATGGCCTCTAATCTCTCCCCTTTCCATTGGCTTGCTTTCTCTCCCTTTCTTCTCTTTCCTCTCACCCCAGCACTCTCCCTTACATACTCTGCTTCTGCCTTTTTCTCATGTTGCCTTTATTTGCTCATCTACTCTTGTTGCTGCTCCCTTGGCTCCCCCAGTCCCCTCTCACATAAGCCCCAGATCAAGGACATTGTATGCAAGTAAAATTGCACTGTGCTTTCATGAGCAAAGACAGAAGAGGAACCTGGACTCCGAAAGTCCTTCACAGCTCAAACCTATCAGATATAAAGACCACAGATCCTAATCCGCTAATGAATTTTGGCTCTGAGTCAGATTAAAAACTAAGGCTCGGGAGACATGGGGTATGTTCCTAGATACGGAGGGCATGGACTGACATGCTATTAGCAAAACATGCTGCACCTCAATTTACCTGTCATTAAAAGATAGACAACAGTGATGTTAACTGACCCAAACCGATACAGCATCCATGTTTGTAAAAGCACTCACATGCTCAAGGTTAAAGTGGAAGACTTTAGGGACTGGATAGAGATCTAAAAAACTCTCTCCCTTTTTCTCAGTATTGAGGTTGGTATTGAACACCTGACTTTTCCAAATCAACCTGTGGGAGCAAGGTGGGGACTATACCATTAGGAAAACTTGACTTCATCTCTCTAGCTTTATTCCTGCTTTTTCACGGAATCACAGAATCCCAAGGGTTGGAAGGGACCTCAAGAGATCACCTGGTCATGCTAAGGTTCCTCTCTGTGGGAGCCATGCCTTCCAAAAGCTTTTGCAAGAGGAAGCTATGATGCTGTGCTGTCTTCACAAAGGGCATGGACACTGAGCAAGGCTCTCCACTGGCAGAGACATCACCTCTGAGTGATGACTGAGCAGCACATCTTGTCTTGCCACATCCTCTTACCACAAAAGCATAGGAAATATGGGTGTTTTCCTGGACCTCATCTGAGCACCCCACACTCCATAACTCTCCAGCCAGCAGCATGCTGCCAAGCTAGCATATAATGAACACTGAACCCTTCTGAAATAAACCACCGTTTACGATTAAGTTGAGGTAAGGCCTTCAGATAAACAGGGCTAAGGAAGAGAATATAAGCTTTTTCCTACTGCAAAACAACAACATAAAACTGTCAGCTTCTGCCACCGTGACATCCTTTACAAGAATGCTTATGAGGAAGAGGCCTGAACAAGGGACATTAAAATACTGGACCAGTTAATAGTAGCCTCTTCTGTTGTCCCACTGCACACAGGTAGAACAGAGCTCATGTTAGTGAGGTTTACCTAAATACTAAGCACAAAGAACGAGAGGGATGTTAAGAATGTTGTTGCATTCACTTGCCTGTGCTTTTCGTGCTAGAGTGTATTTCTTTTATGCTGCTTTAAGAGCGAAGGTGGGAAGCAAAAATAAGAGAAAAAAACCTGGAAAAAATCTAGTGTAAACCATTATTTATTTATTTGAATGTAGGTGGAGGGGTATAATGGGTAAAACAAGATAGGAAGTAGAGGAAAAAGGAGGAAGGAAGGCAAGCTGTGTAAAATAGAGCCGGTAGAAAACAAGGCAGATTGATGTAGAAAGCACTGTTCAAAAAGCTTTGATTTTACCTCTACTATGCAGATGCTCAGCAGAACTTTTGCTCCCAGGTTTCATTTTTCATGGATTTCCAGCTAACAATCCTGTACTTTCCCCTTGGCTGAGGGCAGGAAGGGCATGTAAGATGCCAGCACTGAACCTTCTTGGAGCCCTTTCTCTGTAGGACTTTTGTCCTCTCAGGGGACTCTTGGAAAAGGTGCACAACAAGCAGTTCAAAAGCAATTTCAGAAATACAGTTGGACTTAAAAGTCTCAGGTGGAAGGAACATCGTCCAAAAAGGGAACTAATTATTTGGTGGATTAAGGCCACTGCCTGGGTCTGCAGAGTTAGCAGATGGGCAAGAATGTGGTGGAGTCCTTATTCAGGATGGATGGCATGGTGTGAACATCTGTCTGCTGTAAGCAGGAATATGTTCCAGGTCCACTTGGTCTCAAAAGCAGGAGTGCAACCTCCTACTTGGACACAATTCACAGAAACCAAAACTGCATTGAGGGGCTTCTTCATGTGATAAGATCAAAGGGCTAGAACTTGGCTTTGCATAAGGGGTTTGGATGAGCCTCACAGCGTTGAAAAGAGAGCAGCTTAGATAGAGCTATAAATAAAAGACCTTTCTATAAAACCCCTACTTTACAAAACCTTTTGCCACTAGGTTATGAGTTTGAATCCCATGTATTCTGGTGGCACATTAAAATCATTACCCTTGCCATCTGACCACTCTCTGGTGGTCTCTGCATGAAGAAAGTTTTGTGGTCTTTACCCAAATCCCAGGGAGCAAATTTAAATCACTAGTAGTGCTGAATGCAAGGATAGCTGATCCAGTTCTACCAGAGTGAAGTCATAATAAATTGACACAAATGGAGACCTATGCTATAAGAAGGAGCTGGGGTAAGATGGATCCACAGAAAGAAAATGAAGTTCTCAGCAAGATGATGTTTCAACCTATGCAAATATTAGGACTAAATGATGCAGCCCTAGATACACATACTCCCTTAGTTGAAGTCTGCCATATCAACAAGGAAAATACATTATATTCCACCATAGTTCAGCAGTGGAGGTTCAAGTATTCCCAGGAGGGGCATCCTGCAGTTGGCACATGGCAAATACGCGGCAGTTTGTAAAGACATGCAACAGAGTATTGGTGAAAGAATCACACTTATTTCAGCAGCAGACACACAGGCTAATGGAGTTACTCCTTCTCATGTATGGTTGTTGCTACACGAAGATAAAACTACTGGTACATTCCTCGATGTAGAGAGGGTCCAGGTCCTTGAAAGACTATACAAGAACTGCAGCAGTGCTTGACTAGAAAGTCAGGAGGAAACTACTGGAAATCAGATTTCTCTCCCCCTCTTCCCACGTAAACAGTTTCTGATAGCAGCCAGTGCAGGGCACCACCAGCTTTGCTCTGATGCTACACAAAGATCACTGCTGCATTGAGTAGAGATGCATACAGATCAGCTGTAAATGGGCTAGCTCAAATACTGGAAGCAGTCTAACCCCATCAGCATGGTGCTTAGGTTGGGGTAAGTTTACCCTGCTGAAACACAGCACCAGAAAACCATGATATGCCCACAAGGTTCTGAACTCCATCGATCTTCAAACTAATGAATAAGGAGTATCCATTTTGCAGAAGAAAAGAACGTGGAGCAAGGAGGGACTGTGGCAGACCTATCCAAGTAGCTGCCTGTGTCCTGTTTGCAGTGCTTCCATCACCTTGCTGTCCTCATCTTTGCAACACACCTCCTTCCCTCACAACTCTGCAATGGCCATTTCCCCAGTGGGCCCAGACACATCACAACATTTTAGCAGCACAAAGAACAAGGCAGAGGAGCACTGTCTGAAAATGACAAACAGAATTAGCCTGGTGTTATGCAGGGCAGCAGCCAGAGCCAGCACTGCTATTTACAAGAGATGCGGCTTGCAAAAAGCAAACATCTCCCCATGGCCCAAGGGGGCTGGACTCTAAGTAATGTGTTGTGTGGCACTGAAGGCAGATTATTAATCTCCCATCACACTGCCTGTCTTCACTACCCTTTTCCTTTATCCAACATCTTTCTCCTCATCCCTCCAGTTACAGACACCATTTATAGAAAGAGGGAGTGAAGTTTATCACTGCCACCTATTGGCATTTGCCCTGCAGGAAGAACAGGAGGACATGGTAACGTTGTGCTGCAGAACATCACCACTTCTGCATGCTACAGCTCCATGTAAAACTGTAGACCCTTTAATGCTCAGTGTGTAAACATCCCGTCCTGGATGGGTCTATAAACTAGTCATGAGCAAAGCTTCATTAGCAGTAGTACCATATGCAATCATTCCCCTTGTTAACAGTTTTGGTGGTGGTGGTTTGGTTGTGTTTTTTTCCTTTCTTTTTCATTTGTAGGAGCTAAGACCAGCGTTGCCTTTGCCATGTGGATACGGCAACTCGGAGTAAGCTAAAGGACCTTTGATATCACATGACATCTTGTGTTTTGGTCCTACCCTGCAAATCCTTACAATCAGTGCAGAGTTGTCCCCATCAGCACTGGAAGCCAGTCTTATAGGGCACTCTGGGGGCATCTGTAGTGAACTAAATTTGGGATATCTGGCACAGTTCTGTATTAAGGTCAACTTTACTTAGCTCTAACCATCCAAGCAAAAGGTCTGTTTTCCTGCTGTGTTCTGTAACACACATACAAGCACAAGGCAGAAAGCATTTTACGTTTTTAAGTAAAACTACCTCTTGCTTTGAAGCTCAAAAGGTCAGGTTTGAGGTGGGGTTCGACACCAGCACTGCATAGAGAAGAGGCAGGAGGAGTGCTGCTGGGAACACCAACAGAGCTGTGTTGTGTCAGCAGAGCTCTGAACTGAAATACCACAAGGGCAGGTGAGGGGGACCACTAGCAGAATTGTCTAGATGGGCAAAGCTGTTTGCACATCCTTTACACAGACCGTACCTGGGTGCAGTCACTGGTGCAAGTCCCTACTTTAATCAAAATCAAAGCTCTGCTCCAATAAAGCCGCTGAGGAGAACGCCATTCCTTGTTCTTTAAACCTGACCTTTCCCTTTCCCTGGCACAGTTAGATCCTTTACAAGATTTGGTACCTTCAAGAAGAAATTCTTAAAAACATTTTTACAAACACGTTCTGCATG
Source organism: Neopsephotus bourkii (assembly GCF_033783945.1). Lineage (NCBI taxonomy): Eukaryota > Metazoa > Chordata > Aves > Psittaciformes > Psittacidae > Neopsephotus > Neopsephotus bourkii. Next base: position 5,452,141 of record NW_026901771.1, on the reverse strand, counting down.
ACCGCTTCCACTAATCGTGCTGACAAGGGGCGATCAATGCCTTTAAAGGAGATTTGTGGAAACCACAAAGAGTCAAATGCTGCCACTATGGAGATAAATGCCCCTTCAGTTCCTCAGCTTGCCACTCACCACAACACACCTCCTCAGGGAAAGGTTTTACTCCAGACCCAGCTTATTATTAAGATGGGGCAGAAGTTCAGGACTGACTTGCAAGGAACCACTTCCCACCTGGCTTTATTTTTCAACAGAGAGTGCTGTACTTAAAGCAATACTCCAGCACCCTCTTATACTACACTGAATTACAAATTCAACATCGATCCAGAAAGAGCACATATGCCATTTCCTACAGCACCTTGGCTTTAGAAAGTATCCCATTCTCTCTGTCAACCAGGCTGAAGACTGCTTAAGGTAGCAAGAAGAAACAAAATCTTGCCTCCAACGAATGACAAAGGGATCTGAAGAAACATTCCCATTCTTTGCTCTTTACCCATCATCAGGATTTCTGTACATTCTCCCTGCTACATATGAAACATTTTCACCTGTTTGTGAATCAACCTGGACAGAGGCTCCTATACCGAAAGCAGGTAACAAATCAAGCTCTTCAGGATGAAATGCATTACCCTGTTTCCCCATATATTAAAGGCCAGAGTTCTATAAAGTAGTACCAGATGTTTTAATTAGCAGAAAGCAACAGCATATTCCCACACAGCATGTTCCAGAAGGGATAGTGAAGCAACAAAGTAAAGAAAATCTCAACATGGAACAAATGCATGTTTCATTATACATCTTTGACTGCTTCCCCTGCATTCTGCCCATGAACCTGCTTTGCCTAGGACTCGTTCCAAAATATTACTTCAAGTAGATTTTGTTTTGTTCTTTACTGTTTCCTGGAAGCCTCTATAAATATATTCCACTGGTGTTTCTCTACTTCCCCTACTCAATCAATCTTTGTCCCAACCCAAATCTATTTCACTTCATTTGAAGGAACTAAGTCTGCCTTCTGATCTAACAGACACTCCATTAGAGATGCAGCCTCTGCACATTTTGCAGTCTGTTTGAACTGATGGATACAGCAAGGCAAAAAATTAATACTGCAACTAAAACCTTCATAAAGTAGTGTTTCTTACATGGGCCACATCAAAACCACAGATGGATGATGCAATATGATAGAGAAGCAGCTCCATTGCTTCTTAGCTGGTAAAGGTCTTAATATACAATTTTGCAGAAGACCTGTGTGCACAGGCAAGCATATAATACAGCAGGGTTTTCAGAGAACATCATACAAAACCAGAACAGTATGAGCTATTTTCAATCAAGATGATACTACAAAGAAGAGCCTACTTAGGTGTTATATGTTGGAGAACAGGAAAAGCGACCACTAGCTCACTAAAGACCTTATACCTTTTCTCCAATGATCTCCATTTTGCCCCCAGCATGAGGGCAAAAACCAGCCACACGCTGGTCTCTGCAGAAGTGGAGATAGGCACTGAAATCCCATCGATAGATACTGGACTTCTTTCTGTTCTAGCCCATCATGGTGCCACGCCTGGGGATAGCATTCACACTGTCCACACTTAGAAGAGGAAAATCTGTTTGAAGACTTAACTGAAGGTTATCATGTCCTGTGGGGATGCCTATCCCTCATACCGAGATTATATTGTTTCTTCCACCATCTACAGGGTTCTGACCATGTTGCTCTCTTCCTTATAAAACCTTCAGAGTTGAGGAGGGAGTTTTGAAAAGCTTGGGCTAACAAAAAGGGGAAGATACAGCAAAATAATGCCACCAAAAGTATATCTCCACTGGAAGAAATACACTTCCAAGAATGCATTCTCTTGAATGAGAAGAGAATCAGTGATAAGAGTAGTAAGAAAACAGAAGCCAACACAACTGAGATATATACCACTTCAAAATATTCTAGTAAAAGTGGAAACTTAAGGAGAAAGAAAACACACATAAGCTCTGGTTAGAAAAACCCATTCACTTTCTGAAGTTTATAGTGAAATCCAATGGTCAATTATGTTCTTGTAAATCCAGTAGCTTTTCACTGCTGCATCTTTCCAGGAATGCAGTGAGCTGGGACAATCTGCATGCTTGCTCCTCTCCTGACTCTCCTTCTCTTGTTCCTTGTTTATTCCTCCCTCCATCTGCTTCAGTGGCATATTTCTGATTTCTACTGTCCTTTGGAGTTATCAGGAGCAAGACACAAGATTGATTCTCCAGGTCAAACTCTTCCTCATCAATTATAGTAAACAAACCAGCGACATGTTTTCAAGCCACTCAGTCTCTTTTCCCCCTCTCCTACACGTACACACGTCCTTCTACTTCCAAGGAAAAAAGGAACTGAAGCAGGTCATTTGTTATATGCTCTTTAAAGACAACCATGGTCACATTTCTCCAATTTAATAACTCCTACAGAAGGGGGCATCTCCTGATGAGAAACAAACCCAAGTATTGATATAAAGACAGAGGATTACAGATACAAAATCTAAATCTACCCATTTCTGGCAACTCATATGTATTGAATTTCAGGGTTTTGTTTAATTTCAAAAGGAAGGATTGGGTGGGAGCAGGGAAAGAGTAGCAAGTTGAGCTGATGAAAACTTTATAATTAGAAAGTGAATGACACAGGGATTGGCTTCCAGATGGTTATGAGGAAATAGCTGAAAGGTGAGATGCAATAGAAATAGAGAACAAGAAAGAGAAGATGGCACCGATTCCTGGCTTCTTTTACATTTCTTGCCTTAGCTGCTTATGGCACAGCTTTTTCCCTCAGCAATCCCCAATAGCTCCAGCCATCTCCATGTGATGGTTTTCCACCAGTAGTCTCCTTGCTGTTCAGCAGAGGAGTCACTACTCCTCTCCTTCAGACAGGGATGCACAAGTGCATGGATCACTGCAGATGGTGGCACAAGGTACCTAGTGCCGTGATCATGCTGCCAGCAGCACTGATGGCTTGTTTTTGCTCAGGGCTGGCCATGTGGACACAGGGTGCTCCTCACTCTAATCACAGGGCTCACAGGGAACCCTCAGCTGATTATGGCCCTGGGGGACCAAAAGGTGGGCCCATCCTGTCTGTTCTTCCTGCCAAGAGATGTGTCCGTCTCTGGGGGAAAGGGTCTCCTCTCACCTTTACAAAAGACTGACAATGACTTGCAATAATGTTAAGCTGACTTTCTGCTGCAGCACAGTAATCATAGAATCATAGAATAGTTAGGGTTGGAAAGGACCTTAAGATCATCAAGTTCCAACCCCCCCACCATGGGCAGGGTTACCTCGCTCTAAACCATATTACCCAAGGCCTCGTCCAACCTGGGCTTGAACACTGACAGGGATGGAGCATTCACAGCCTCCTTGGGTAACCTATTCCAGTGCCTCACCACCCTAACAGGAAAGAATTTCCTCCTTATATCCAATCTAAACTTCCCCTGTTTAAGTTTTAACCCATTACCCCTTGTCCTATCACTATAGTCCCTAATGAAGAGTTCATCCCCAACATCCCTATATGCCCCCTTCAGATATTGGAAGGCTGCTATCAGGTCTCCACGCAGCCTTCTCTTCTCCAGGCTGAACAGTCCCAATATTATGTTCTATTTCTGTGCTATCAGCTTCTAGAAGAAATACCATCAAAAGAACCTTTTTTCTGGGTCAAGCCAGATTCTACCTTCTCCCTGACCACAAGGCAAACTCACCACCCAATTGTGTTTAGGCCAAGACCCCCTGCAAACCCCTGGGAATGCTGGTGCTATCGCAAGTGAAGCATTATAACATCCCAATGCAATTGCAGCAGAGCAGAGACCTTAGATCTTCAGTCTTAAGGTTGTTAAATATGATGATGATAAATGCTTGGTTTAAAATGTAGCTCATGCAGGATCCAGATGCCTTTCTGAGAAGGCAGTAAGGAGAAGGCAGTACTGTTTTACAGACCAATTCCCTTCTGGAATAACAAAGGCCAGCAAGGAGCCAAGATCAAAACCGTGCCAAGCAGTGATAAGCTACAGAAGTACTTTGGACAGCACACCTCCTTTGACCAGCCAGAGCAGTGGGAAAGGGACAACCCAAGAAACAGCCATCAAATCCCACCTTTCTCTATAATCACCATCACCCAGGCACCAATGGGTGACATGGGCTTCCCGTAGCAGGCTGCCTATCATCATCATGACTACCAAACCACTCTCTTCCTCAACACTTTTGCTCTACACCTTTTATCCTTCCTAGGAGTTGTGCATTTTTACCTCTAGCTCTACAGATTAAACTCTTACTATGGGCTGCCTCATCTCGTAGTGCCTCCGAGTTCTACAATACAAATACCCGCTTAGCTGGCATATGTACTTTCCATGACAATCACGCATGTGAATTTCAGGGATCCTTAACAGGCAATAGTGGTGCTCAAATAAGCTTTGGCTGTTCTTACAAGCGTTAAATTAGCATGCTATTGAATACATGCCAAAAGTGGAGGAGATCCATGAGGCTCCATATTCTCTCTAAATAGAGAAACTTGTGATAAAACCACAGTCTGGAAGAGCAAAACCCCATAGAACTAAATAAGTCCTGACTCCAGACTTTCTATGAATTTTATGTCTTTTTTTTTCTTTCATTTCATCCTTTCATTTAATAATAAAAATATTAATAAGTGGAATGTTCTGTAGTAACTTTGAAAGAAGTAATTTAATAAAAAAAAATTCAAAGTGCCTCGAGTTAATTTAATTCAATCCTAAGCTCATGCTGCTGCCAAATTGCACATTTCAAAACTGCACAGGCAAAGAACTTTAGGTGCCCTCTGAGAATGCCTGAAGTGAAAGAAAAGGCAGAGGGGGTGAAAAAAAGACCCATGAAAGCAAATGAAGGTAAAAAATCTTGTTGGGTGTTGGAGGGAAAAGAGAAGGAAGAGGAAGTTTAAATTAACGTGCAAGTGATTTAGTGTTTAAGAACGATAGTTAAGCAGAAGTGTCACTGGCATTTATTTCATTATTTAGCACCCTTTGAAGGGAAGAGAGAGTAGGTCAAGTCATTCAAGATGAGGAAAGCTCATCAGTAGAGAATAACTAGCTTGCAAAATGAAAGCACAGCACAGCAGTAGAGTCCTGAGGGCCAGGACTTCAAGCGGAAGAAATCAAGGCACTCTGGAAGAAATTCTTCCCTGAGATGCATTATTCAGCAAGAGTCTGTAGACTTTAGTGGGAGCTCTGCAGATACACATCCTGAGACATGATCCATCCTGGAGATAGCGAACACACCTTATGGGTCTGATCTACTCCAACTGAAGCTAAACTAATGTGAAAGCAGGACTGATTACAGTTTTGAGCTGGCATCTGAGATAGCTAAGAGCCATAGTGGACAGATAGTCAGCTAGAAAACACCTTAGAAATGTTCAACTATAATTCAATGCTGTGATGTCCTAATGTCCTACATCACATTGAGTCTGGGAGTTAAGAGGTAGGATACAACTCTTGTTCCACAATTTTACTCTGGAGAAAACAATGCACAGGGCATCATCAGTCCCTGTCTATCCATAGAAGCCCATGGATCACATTGTCACCATATTGTTCTTCTAGTTCTTTTACCCGTACTCATAAACCTACCACAAAAGACACAATATGTAGGTTATAAATATTGTTGTTAGAAAGTAACTTCCTCCATCTTGTAATTACCACAGCTAAGCAGACCTACCTATCATCACTTCTGTCCTTTCTAGCCCCTTGGCCCCTCTTGGTGTCATGAATCTGTTTACAACAAGGGGGTTAGGTGTTAAGCCCTTCAGAACAAGGAGTGCTGATGATTAGAAATGTGTGCCAATGTTCCCCTATGGTCTCAAAGCTTATGAAAAGTATTATGACATGACTGCCAGTAATACCAGAGGACTGGATTTGATGACCCAAAGAGGTCCTTTGGAGCCTTCTACTCCAAATCAATACTGCATGTCTTTTACTGTTCCTGTGGGTCCTAATCTTATTGTTTACTACTTTGAGCAGGTGAAGGTAAATTCTACTAGCTTGCTTTAAGTTCAAGGTTACAGCAGCTTGCTTGAAAAAGCATTACATCCTAAATAAGCAACACAGTTTTGACCAAAGGCCTTAAACTGTCTGCTGTGATTTCTTCTTTGGAGGGATACACGTTGAGCTGGATGTCATTGGAAAGTCAGTAATTTCAACAAGATATTTGATAAAGCCACATAATTAACAAATGACCTTGATATTATCGTACTAACTGGGCACATTTTCCATTGTAACAAATACCTTAGCTAATACCAGAAGATTGTCCAGCATTTTATATATATATATGTATATATACGTGAACATAGAGAATTACAACACTGACATATATATATAAAACCTTTAAATAAAAATGTGCATATAAATGTTTGATGTATATAAACATGCAGAATCAGTGCTTCCCAGCTCATACTGTTTCTTTTTTAGTTTACTTGTTTATCCACCTGCTCCATGGTTTGGGTCTTTCACAACCTACTTTTCTCATATCCTACCTGCTTCATCACAAAAAGCCAGAGATTATGACCAAAGTTCTTCAAATGAATCTTCCTTCTTCAAATGAAGAACTTTGATAGGAAGCTTAGATAGGAAACAGTTGCCAGCTACAACAACAAAACAGGATGCAAACTTGGTCCCAGCTTCATCCTGTTTTATGCAGTCTTAGCACCCCACCCCCCCCCCGCTCAATAAGCTGATCATCTTATTGTAACTTAGAACTGGCTCTTTCTGAACTATGAAGAATTTAGCAATTTCCATGGACAACCAGTACTATCACAACAGATCGAGATCCAGCAAAATGGATTTTTAATATACACATTGCTATTTACTGGTTTCTTTTTTATATATGCTGTGGTATTCGAAAGGGCTTTAAACACATCTCTGAAGTTATCCCCCCATTTGGCATCTAGGGAACAGAAGTCCATATCCTCTAAGATAATTAGATACTTAATGATCTACGTGTCTATTTACTTTTTTTGAGGATCTTGGCTGCAGAGAATATTAAGCAACTTACCCAAATGTCATACAAAAAAGCTTGTGGTAGTGTCTTAAAGGAAAAAAAACAAAAAACCCAAACAAGAAACCAATCTCCTAAATCCATACTTTGTCTTGACTACTATCCTTGTGAATTACACTGTTATATAATGTAATTAGGAGAAAATAGCAAGTTCTATTCTAGGAACTTCTAATCAGCGACAAGCACTGCACTTCTAACGATCTCATTAGAAAAGGAATGCATAATTGCACCGTAACACCAGCTAGCAAATGACACCTCCAGCCACAGGAGCAGCCCTTTCCCGGGTACCCAGCCCAGATTCAAGTGAGACCACTTCTGCTGAAGGTAACACCAGGAAGACTCACAAGCAGGAAGTGGTAAGGATCTTGTCTCTCCTACACATGAGGTAAAGGCTTCTTAATAAAAGAAGTCAAAAAGAAAACTTTATTACCAAGGTATTGTTTGTTGAGAATAAATACTAAGCTGGTGCTTTGCTGCTGTCCTCGAGTGCCGCAGTTTTATATGCAAAGCCTATTTCCAATAGGAGTAGACCCAGAGACCACAGACTTACAAGCACCTTGGATTTTGATCTAATCTTTGCAAATACATTCATATTCAGTAATCGCTATGTACATTTTATTTATACCTACCTATTCTTAACTTGCACATCTCAAGGCAAGCACCTCACTGCAACACCATAAATGAAAGGGCCCAACATTTCTGCCATAACCTTACAAGTTCAGTACATCTCAGGCCACCTATGACATGCTTGATGCTGCAGTGAATGCTATGACCCAAACCTATCAAAGGACAAAAGAGGAGGCTGCTGGCCCAAACTCACAGTCAGAGCAGACATCTGGTACCGTCAATAGCAGATATTCTAGACCATGGCTGAGCTGTAAAACCTGACTTAGGTTTGAAGTCCCCCACATGTGAGAGCAGTGGGGTCTAGATTCTGGGTTTGAAGCCAGCACTGGATGTAACGTGGTATTTTCCTGCTTGAGCAGGAAGGAGTGAGCTCCAGCAGCAGGGATCACAGCTACAGCTATGGGATAACAGGCTGGTCCTGTGAGATCTCTAGGCAATAAAGACTAGTATCTTGCAGCACGTGGGTAGACAGTTTAAGGTTCTCAAAACAGATATAGTAGCCACTGAACAGTGTTTGCAGCTCTTTCACAGCTTTCTCTGCTAGCATCAGCAAACTCCTACTTGAGTGTGCAGCTCTGTAAAATGGGAATTTTACAGCTCCACAGGGAAGATGTGAAGGAGTAAAGCACCAAAGCAAGGAGTTAGGCATCTAAAAGCTTTATTGATCCGGGTCTAAGTATACTCTATTATTGGACTCCATGTTAGGTCATATCTGGGAGCATAAGAAAAGCAGCCATAGGAGGCAGCAACAGGATTGAACTCTAAAGTAAGGAAAGAATGTAAGAAAGCCTATGAACCGAAACGCTTTAACTTACGAAGGCAAGGACAAGAAGTGGTTAAGAGGGGATTTTGCTTAAGCACAGAGAAGAAAATCTTCAGAGATACAAATCACGACGGCTGATGATTCTGTTTTCCTCCCGACACAGATAATGGGATAAGTGGGCATGCATGGAAATCTCAGAAAGGAGAGTTTCTGAGAAGATGAAAGCCTTTCACAAAGCCAGCTCTGTTATACCACTTTTCCCATGTGCCTCCTGCTGGGAAAAGCTGGGAGTACAGCTACCCTCAGCCTGCAGGAATAGCTGGGAACTCTACTATCCCCAGGACCATGCCTTAGTCCCTGATCTGCCCACCTCTGCAACCAGCCAGGCATGAAGCAGCTCCGAGATGTTCCCCATCTGCCTTTCCCACCTCATTTCTTAACTCATTCTTCACAGGGAAAGGCAGGGACTGGAGTATCTGTGAGGTATCCCCCTGCTCCATCCTGGCTGGCATGCTCAGGTCCCAAAGTAGTGATGGAAGGTCTGACAAAGACCCTGTCCTGTCTCTGCTTGCCAAAAGTGAGGTGCTGAGCCTGAAACAGTCTCCGAAGGAGTCTCCTATGTGCTACTCCTTATGCAGAACAAAGCACAGACTGAGTGAATAAAACATCCTCCTCTTCTTCTCCTGCACTGGGCAAGCCAGTGTCAAAGCTCATTCACTGATGTGCAAAACCTAAATCTCTGTGAGGCTCCTCTTCTCTCCTTTTTTTAATTCTCCCCACCCCCAGTCACTCTCCCTCTTTTTTGGATGTTGCCATGGAAACTGCATCTGGTTTCCATTCTCTCCCTTTCAGTCATGTCCCTGCTCAGAGTCAGAGGCAGCATTGGAGAGACATTGATCAGTGATTCGATGAGCCAGACCTAGGGGAGCCAGGCTGGCCTGCACCACCAAATATGTAACTCCATGGCTCCCAATCACCACCTTCCTCATGGAGAAGGTCCAACTTCGTTATTATTATAGCAATAAATGCCTTTAAGGTACCATCCTTTGGAGGGTCAACAGAAACCTCCTTCACACACACCTCGAGCTCTTATGCAGGTATGTCAGGAGATGCTGGGGTTATTCCCATGTCCCTATACACACTGAAGTCTAATGCCAGCTGGCTATAAAGAAGCCTGTGAGGCACTGATGTATTTCTCTTTGAAAGGTAACATGTACCCCCACCATCTGCCCCATCTCCTCCCAAAGCTGCTAGTGAAATAATGCTGTCTTTGGGGCCTTGTGTTAGACCATGTACACAAGCAAACATAGGGTACACAAGGTCCCTCACAGTCAATTCACCTGCACCCTGCTCTTTAGTTCCTTACTGCTGCTGTCCAATTTCTCATTCACTCTGGATCAGGAAGGGAGCATGAGTGAAAGCCAGAAACAGCTTTGCCAACACACCAGGTCAGTAAAGCAACATTTCTATTAGGAAGGGAAGATTTTGGATAGCAAGCAGCAACAACAAAAGGCCAGAAAACAGGAAGGCACATCAATAAAGACAAAGCAATCTCAAATCAAGAAAAGGATGGAAAAAAAAATATCTGTTGAAACAGGGCCAAGAGAAAGCCTGGCCTGCTTTTTTAATTCCAGCTTGCTGCTAGCTGAATCCCTTTTCCTGCAGCCTCCTCCCACCACCTCCCTGAAGGGTACCATTGCCTCCTAGCACACTGATGTGCCAAGGAGCCCTCTGACAGCTCTCTATTAATTAACTTCATGCCGATACAAATTTTATTTAAACTTAAAAAAATCCAATTCACATTGATCCACCTTCATTGCTCCATCTGGCTGCCAATCAATGGCTGCTCAGCTTTACCTGATGGGGGAATAGATCTCCCAGCTCCATGCAGAAGAGAGCGCTTGGCAAGGGAGAAATGAAAGGGCTGTCTTTGGGCTTCTCCCCCATCCTACACCCATTATGGAGGGAGCTATATGTGTGTCCCTTCTCCTTCCCTGATTTTTCTGCATCCTCCCATTTCTCTGCAGACCTCCCACTCCTGACAGCATGAGGTGTCTCTTTATACCAATTGCCCAGGCTCCCATTGTCCCAGCCCAGGAAGGGGCTTTCCTCATATGGCAGACCAGGCTAAAAGCTTATACAATGCACAGGGGCTCAGTGGAAGCAAAAGAGGGATGAATTGGCCCCCTGTGTTTAGACTTCTGACAAGATTTGCTGGGTTTCTCAATGGCAATTGTTGTTTCACTCTCAGAGGGAAAAGCTTTGTCTCTTCCCCTTCCCTCTGCCCCAGTAATCGATACGGCTTCCACAGAGAACAGCCTTTCCCAAACAATGCTTTGTCCCTTGTCTGCACTAAGAAAATTGGTGAGCATTTTTTCTTCTCTGCTCCGCAAGTAGCAAAATAAGATGCTCAAGAGGAGACATAACACACAGATCATTACCTAAGGATCAGAGAGGGGTTGCTGGTCCCATGTTGCCTTCACAACATTATTCTTTTCAACATTACTGGCTGTTAGCAGTCAGGGTAAACAGTCTAGATCTGGCTGAGCTTAGCACACACACCTCAAGCTGGCCTTTTTCCTAATGTTTAAAGTCAATTGACTCACCTGTGACCCCAGAAGAAGGTAAGGACATGTAACCTTGCATCATTATGCTATGAGAAAGGTCACATAACAAGCAGTTTTAGTTACTGCCCTCTTTCTAAGCCTCTCCTTGGAAAATAACCATGCTCTTCCACTAAAAGCAAAGCTTTCAGCTTGCCAGTATGGCACTGAGGGGGCTCAACCAGCTTCTTTTGTCACTGAGATTCTAAAATCCCACTGGTCAGGACCTCCAGTGTTAGTAAGTAGTAAAACAGAGACTGTTTTACCAAAACCATCCAGCTTTAGCCATCATTTGACAGATGCAGAGAGAAGACAGTGATGGGCTACCCCCAGATAGCGCCCTTGAAGACATCATTAAAATTCCACCATTGAACTACCTGGTGATAGACCCATCTCTGATGGAGATATAGCATTTCTGCCAGCTAAGAAATCCTGCTGGCCCAAGAGGTCACGTATGCAGGATTCCCTTCGAAGAACACATTCATCCATTTTGGCACAGACCAGACAGTGCAGTAAGCTCTGGTCATTCTCCACAGCATACGTTGTTCTTGCCCACTAGTCCAAGGCAGTTGCTTGTCTGCCCGCAATAAGTGGAGCATCCAACCTACAGGCTTAATGTCTTATGTGCACAAGTCTTTGGATGCACCCACACACGTATTTCACTGTCTTGAAAGACAATAGTATATTGGCTTACATACAACAGCTTCTATTTGTGGGTGAGCAGTAAAGGGAGGAGAAATCCTACACCCCGATGAAGCAAAACTGTGTAATCTAGGAAAATATGTCAGACTGCTTCTCTAGGTGATGTTTATATCCTGAGCACACACTGGTGGGTACGCCTATAAACCAAATACAAGCTGCAACAGAGGAGGCTGGATACCCCTGAAATGGCAGTCTAAGTGCTTGCTGGATATTGTAACAACATGGCTTGTGCAAATTCACCACTAATACTTGCAATCCCTAAGCCTGGATAAACGCATTACAGGCTTGAACCACAGAGAGAACAAATGAGCGGGCAGAAGAAACACAGAACTGTCAGGCTTATTATGTCTTCGGTTCCTGGAAAGAAGTAATACCAACTTGATTTTCTTGCCTGCTTATGCATATCTGGGACTAGTTTTGGAAACACAGAATCCTCCCATTGCAAATAAATTCTGATGCTTGTGAGCTATTTCCTGACAGCAGATACCAGAATCCTTATCGGCTAACCTGTTCTGACACTTGCTCTTCAATGAGGTAGAAGAGGAAGCCACAGGACATAGTGAATCTAAGTTTACTTCGGAAATAGGTTGTAAGTTCAGGATGGGGCAAGTGGGAAACCTTGTGTTTGATTACTCTCCATTAGGCTGGAGTTTGGAACAGGGTGGGATTTGGAAGAAGTTGCAGAAAAGCTTCTGGAGGAATAAGAACGAACTTTGTAACAGGAGTTGCTGGAAAACTTCAATGGGTTCTCAGGTCCAGCCCAAGCAGGCATCGCTCTTATCTGTGCTTGGTAGCACATGCAGTAAGTTTGTTTTGAGGCTCTGTTGAGCCATAGTTAGCTACTGGTGACACGCTTCCGCTGCTTGGTGAAAGTTCAGCAGGATCTCAAGTTCCATCTGGTGACCATCTCACTCCAAAGACATCAGGGTTGATATCTGAAGAGGGCCCACATAACTCAGTCCTACAATGATCTCACAGCACTTTTTATCCTGCAGTGCTTATCCTTTTGAAATGCCCTTCTGGCTTCACATTTTCATTACCAGAGCGGGGATTAAAGGACAGCAAAAAGAAAAGGAATTATCTCAAGATAACACAAAAAGGCCTAGGAAAGAGCAGGAAGGTCAACCTCCACCTCCCAAGTCCCAGACTAGTGTTTCATCCTCCCTCCTTCATGGTCTGAGACACCTGCAAGGTCGCTGTGGCTATAACTGCTACAGCAAACACATTACCCATAATAGTTCCCATGTCCATCCTCCAAGTCTTTCTGCTGACCCTTCTTTCTTTTACTTATTTGTTCTTCATGCACTTTCCCAGGGTCTCTTTTTGCCTCCTTCTCATCTTGCAAGGGCAGATATACACACCATCTATGCAGAACTAGAAAAGAAATATCCACAGGCTGCTGAACTTGCTCATAGGAAACAAACAGCCACAGCAAAGCAAACTGCCCTGGCCCTCACAAACCTGGTCTCACACAGTGAATCAAAGGTACTTAAGGTGGCATTAAACCACCTTGGGCTTCTGGAGCTTGCTGGCAGAAAAAGAAAAGCTGAAAGGGAAAACAAAGAAAAGGGAAAGGAGTGAGGTAAGAAGAAAAGCAAAATATCCAAGACCCCGCAAGTAAGCTAAAGAAGTCAGAGGGACAACACAAGCTATGTCTTTGATGTTTGCTTTGCTAAGCATCATTCCCCATGTAGCTTCTAAGGGACTACCCTTCACTTCCCCCAATCCCCATCTTTGGTCTCCACCTGTCTCCTTCCCCCATCACCTCAGACACATACAGCACTGTGCCTCCCTGTCTTTACTGCTCAAACACACCCTTTTCAACCTTTCCTCTTTTTCTCCAGTGACCCTTGCCCTTTAACTGCATCCCTGTATCAGGCTTTTTTCTTTCACAGGCCTTGACAGAAAGAAGAAGGTCTGGAATGAGCTGCTATTCAATCCCAAATTGCTGACACTTAGTGGCAGGGACCGCTGTATACACTTACAGTGTCCTGATCACCACTTAAGGCCATTTGATATTGCTACAGGAGCCACATCTAAAGCCAGAAGGGGTCATTTGGGCTAATATAACCTCCAGGATAACATGGGCTGGAAAACAACTCAGCAATTTCAGCACTCAGTAGTTGGCTGCATTATATAATTTCTTAGAAAGGTACCCAGTTTTGACTAAAAGACTCCAGCTGAAGGACTGTCTACCATAAACTTAGTCAGACCAGCTGCTAAGGTTCTTTTTAACTTCCACCTCATTTCTAGTACAAATCCATCCGCCTTCAGCTACTGATTGGTATGCTTATGCCTAAAATCATCATATTGTCAGAGCTTGTCAAAACCTTTCTTTCTTTTCAGGAAAAAGAATCACAAGTTCACAGTTTTTTTGCCAGGAAAGAAACATACCCAGATAAGAGGCTTCCCTGTGAAAGAAAAATATTGGGAAAAGCATTCTGTTTAGGAGGTGTAAGAATCTTTTGTTTCAATGATGCTGAAGTTCCTTGCTTTAGTAAGGACAAAAAGCTTCTGCTAGCACAATCCAGACTTCTTGTTGGTCTATGGTGAGGCATTCCTGCTCATGGCAGGGGGTTAGAACTAGATGATCTTAAGGTCCTTTCTAGGACCATTCTATAATTCTATGATTTTTGTACCAGGGAGGGTATAGCAGTTACCCAGTGAGGCTGTAGGACCTGCAACCTTGCCAAAACTCAGCTAGATAAAGACATGGTGGCCTGATGTGGGGTTGGATTTGAAAAGGAAGCCAAACTTTGTGACCTCCAGTGGTCCCTTCCAGCCAGTATGTCTGCAGCTCTGTAGAATCAAGACACCACCAAATACTCCAGCCTACGTGAAACTAAGTATTTAACTAAGCCTTCTTCACAGTTACAGTATCAAGGAAACAGTGCTTCCAAAGGGAAACTTGGACAGTGTTTCAGCAGTAGTTATGAATTTGCTCTTGAATTCAACCCTTGAGCTTTCCTTAGCATGGGAAAAGCACATTTAGCTCTCTTCATCTTTGCTTCCTTGCTTTCCTGTGCCAGGGATGGGTGGGCAGACCTAAATACGGAGACGTATTTTAATAGGAGCACCATGAAGCGCAGCACCTTTTTCTTGTGAGAGAGTAGCAGAAGAGCTCATCTGCAGAAGAATATAATATTAAAGTATTTCAGAGGAGTCCATATTCCAATTCTCAAGCTGCAACACCTTCTTTTTCTAGAAAATTTTGGGTAAAAATCAATGCTTTCTTTCATAAAATTTCATCTGAAAAATCTTTTGAGATATCTTTTTCTGTCAAAAAAAACCTGTCAGTTTTCCCACTAAAGTCTGGAACAGATTCAAAGTGACAATTTTTTCTTCTGTTTTACTTAAAAATGTCATATTCCTGGTTTTTTTTTCTTTTTTTCCTAGAGTGGAATAAAAGCATACGTGACAATGTGACATTTCCACTCAAGCTATCATTTTGTTTCTCCTCTATTTTTTCTTTTTTTTTTTTTTTAAGCTGAGGAACAGAAATGGAGTATTTTCAGTCAAAACGTCGATTTTTGAACTCAAATGTTTGTTTCAAATTTCCCTTGGAAACATCATTTTTTTCCTTTCCAACAGAACTGATGTTTTCCTTCCCATAAAAACTAATTTTCAGCATACTGATGTTTCTTAGCCCTTACAGGAATACTTTTTGCACATAAAACCTTCAGCCTATACAAACTAATCTCTTTGCCTTGGCAGTTAATTGGGCAGACATGGGTTGCAGGAAGGATAATGGGAAAACCCTTCTTCAGTTTGCTTCAAGGCTCTGAAAAGGGGCTGCAGTCTTTTCCCAGTTGACAGGGATGGGACGCACTGCCCTAAGCACACTTTAACTCCTGCCCCAGTATATCAAGGGAAGGAGGAGTGCATAAAATTTCATAATCACAGAATGGTTGGGTTGGAAAAGACCTGAAGATCATCCAGTTCCAACCCCCCTGCCATGGGAAGGGACATCACACACTAAGCCATGTCACCAAAGACAACGGCTAACCTGGCCTCGAACACTGCCAGGGATGGAACATTCACAACTTCCTTGGGTAACCTGTGCCAGTGCCTCACCACCCTCACAGTGAAGAACTTCTTCCTCATACCTAACCTGAACTTCCCGTTTCAGTTTTAACCCATCACCCCTTGTCCTATCACTACAGTCCCTAATGAAGAGTCCTTCTCCAGCATCCTTTTAGCCCCCCTACAGGGAATGTAAGGAGCTTCAGTAACTGTGTACAAGGTGGGTCTCAGCCCTTTGCTGGTGACTGAGAACATAACTTGTTTCCTTCCAGAGTTTCTAATTACTTTGATAGTCTTCACAGCTCTTTAGAAACTGTACTTTCAAAACTAAATGAAAGGCACAGTGAGAGACCCTGCTGTCTGAGTGCATCCTTCTTCTTCCTGCCTCAGACCCAAGGACTTAGCTACCAAATTCTGTGCTGCAATCCAGTGTCCAAATGTCATTTTACATACAAGAGGTAAACGTCCTATTTGGTCAAGAGCAAAAATCCACACCCTAACTTAATACATTTTACTTCAGAGCCAAGCCTATGGCAATATTGGTGTCTCTGCTCAGCCTTTCTCTTCATGACTTCGGGAAATGCTTAACACCCAAACTTTGTAGGGAGGTTTACACTGCTGCACAATCCTTCTTTATATTAAATCCACACACTGATGATGATAATGTGGCTAAAAATATTTGACAGCAAGGGATTGAGTGGGTGGGAAACAGGGATTTGTGAATTATTGCTCAAGTATTGAATACTGAATTTAGATACATACACTTACCCCTGCATCTACACTTAGTTCACTCTCTTGCTCCAGTCTTCACACCTTACCTAGAGTAGTCCTGATCAAATATGGCTTTTCAGTTTGTTTCTTCTATCCAATGTACCCCACTGTTTTGGTTCATGAAATGCTGTCCCTTGAAGGACATTTCCAAAATCCATGCCCTGATTGCACATTCACCACCAAACATCACTATATCCATTTCCACCGGGAAAAATTGATCAATCCATAGCTCCCTTTCCCTGGCAGGCATGTGAAGGCAGTATATAGTAAATCAAGCACAAATACTACTAACAGAAAAACTTCACCAAGGATATGCCTTGCATAACAACTTAGCTAAAAGACTGCATATGCAACATGAAAACCATTAAAAAATGTCCACTGGGGTGTCACTGGGAACTTCAAGGTTGCCTAATGGTCCAAACAAGTGGGAAGCTTTCCTCATTGCTATTTACACTGCACCTTCATTGTTAAGTTTTAAAACAGGTAGAGTTTCCAATGTTAAAGTGGCACCTATGATGCTGAACTTAAATCTGAAATAAGAAACAGCAAATGCTACTGTAGGGATGCTGCTGCTACTGGATCCATTGCAGATCCACACACATAGAGGTACTTGCATTTTTAACCTTGCTCTTGCTCATCCAGATAGCCAATTTTGAAAAAGGAGAGGTCAGAGCTCCTGCTGACCACCTGGTTTATTGCAGTTCCTAACCCTTTCTCTCTAGTTTATCATCACATTCTTTCTAAACCTTATTTAGTTCTCATCTGTCAGCATGATTCTCCAGTCCGCAACACTAAACCTGGCTGAAAGGAGTTATTAAGTGTTAGAAAAAGTTGTAAATGAAATCTAATTCAGGAGTCCATACCCTCATGCCTAAAGGAAGTACAGCTCTGTGAGCATGAGGAAAATGAAACACAGAAGTCAGGGCATTTAGGTACAAGATAAGCAGGTTCTGTATTCGTGCTTTTCCTTCAAAGCAGACTGCAGATGTCAATGTGAAATATTTTGTACCCTTGTCAAAGATGAGGGATCATGGTGTCACTTTTAGCACCTTCCTCTTGAACTAGAATTTGTGTTAGGAGTCTAACGCAGGTGTCACAAAACCACCCCTCAACTGTCCTGCTAAGACAACAAGAAGCTCAAGAGCATCCTGAACATACAACAGGTTATCACTGTGATGATATCTGAGGAAAACAACTGCTCTCAAAGCACAATATGTATTTTTTAAACATGGAAGCACTACCACGTGTAGCTGCAACACCTTTAGGCAAGTTTTAAACTCAGCTCTGCTGCAATGATGCAGCGCACAACCACTTGCCTGTGCAGCTCATCTCTTCTTCCTGCTGCCTTCCTCATACTTCAGACCATTATCCCAAAGCTCATGCAAGGTAAGCATGCCTTCACTTCAAGAGGTGCCAGGAAACACTGCATTTCAAGTAATGATATCTCTGATGTTTTCAAGGCTAGATGTCAATAGCAGCTTTACCAGAGCCATAATAAAACACATTCCCGAGTTAGAGGCTATGTGCTCCCCTCACACAGAGTCCATGTTCTCCAAGGTGCGTGGGGTGGGTGACTAATAATCCATGGGTCTTCACAGTTGCCTTATGCATCTACACACACAAGCACACCTTGCTGTGAAAGAATATGTAGGTAATCTCATCTGCATGGTGTTTACACAACACTGATAGACTCCTTATTCCCCAGATTATAACCTGCTTTCACTCATATTTATACTCAATGGCTCCCCAGCAGCACGGACTCAGAATGAGTCAGGCCTGAGATGTGTGTAGTAGTCATGCCAAATAGAGGCACCGCTCTCATACACAACACTGAATCTGCTGAGCTTGATAGGCCTTAGTAGCTGTACCTGGATGCATTACATTGCTAAGAGCCAAAACACCCAAGGTGGGTCAAAAGTCCTCAGAGAAGCATAAAAGTGTGGTCTGAATAATCTCCCCACCTCCAATAGTGAGGTAAAACTGCCTAAGCAGGGTGACATTCAGACACTTTTGTATGGAGGAGGCAATTTCTTCTTATGTCCCTGACAAAATAAAGAATTACATAGTAAGGTAATCTTTTAATCAAGACTTACATTTAGATTTTAGGCTAAACCAAGCTGAACTGGCTTAGCAGTGTACATCAGTAAAGCAGAGACATCAGCCTTCAAAGATAACTTTGCAGGGCTTGCACAAGATGCAGCAGTGAGAAGGGCATGCCGTGGGTGATACTGGATTAGTTTGGCATCAGAGCCTGTTAGCACTCTGCTATGCTAACCATGCACTAGCACATATTAGTGCAATAGGGAGTCTGAGTCACATTCGTAAGCCAGATGGAGGAAGATAATCACAGTGCAAAGTCATGGTGGAAGGGTGTGGAGTAAGCAAATGTCACCCAGACCTCCCCAGAGCCAAAGGACACCCACAAGAGGAAAAAGGGAAGCAGATCACAGAAGGTGGAAAGCTGTATTTTGTAAATCTGGGGAAGGGCACACCGTTGCAAGTAATTTTGCTACATATCTAATGGACCCAGATCAGCTACTGCTTAAGTGCAGGCTAGCAGATGAAAAGGAGGACAAGGGCCCTAACACAATAACCTGGACTGCAGCCAGTAGAAGCATGGTAATAGCCCCACTGCTGCATGGGACCCAGTGCAACACCTAGGAATATAATACCTTTCCATCAAAGAATGGGCTCAGTAGAAAAGTTATTACACAAGGTTACAGTAGGATGTCTGTTATAGATTCACCAGATGAAAGAGGAATGTCTGAGAGACAGCTAGATACCTGATTTTTTCAGGCCCTAGACATAGGCATGAGTGGAAGTCTAGGCTCACATGTGGGTATGCTACTCAATACACTGGAAGCACTATTTTAGCTCCATCTTAACCTGGTTTTCTTACCTGCTTTGTTTGGGCTGCCATTTCCAC
This sequence comes from Neopsephotus bourkii, assembly GCF_033783945.1. Taxonomy (NCBI): domain Eukaryota; kingdom Metazoa; phylum Chordata; class Aves; order Psittaciformes; family Psittacidae; genus Neopsephotus; species Neopsephotus bourkii. Next base: position 5,432,721 of record NW_026901771.1, on the reverse strand, counting down.
GACTTAACCACATAAACAACCTGTTTAGCTCAGTTACAAGAAGCACCACACACAAACCAAGATGCACATACTTGCTCTTTGTTCTTGATGCACAAGCAGGGTCTACATAGGCATGTCACCCCTTCAGCTCTTGCAGACACTGGACTAATGTGCAAACTGTTTCATGCCCAACATACAATTGGTCTCTTTGCTCTCCTATGGCTGGCCTTGGGCCTCTGTCTTTGCAGTGCACCTTCTCAGCTGCTCTCCTACTCCACAACCCCTATCCCAAATGCAGCTGGCTAAGGAAGTCTGTAAACTATTGCAATGGATTAACACCTAAACTGTTGCTCCTTTTTACTAGATATTGACCTACCTCTGTTGCATTTCTTGATTGGGACCAAGGTCTGGAAGGATCTGTTCATGTGACATGGGTGTCCTCAAGACAGGTTGAGAAGTTTACAATTGTATTGCTGGCACAAAGAGAGCTCCAGGGCTTATGCAAATCTGCTCCTCACCCTGGGCAAGGCAGAAGACTCAAATATAATGAGCACAGGAGAGCTGATTTTTTTATGCTGCTATTAGACTGGGAGGAAAGCAGAGAACTGTGGTAGCAGTTCAGTGTCATCTGACCAGGTCTTTATGTCTAGCGTGGATTCAGGGGACACAAAGGATGGACAGCACTTGCTGGGTCTCTATACTTATTCTCTCCTTTTGTCTACATGCACAACAGTAGGACCAGGATGGGCTGATCATTAGAAAGCACTTTTAATCAGACCTTCATGAAGATCACAAAGTCATCAGTTCACGGTGAGGGATTGCCAGGGACTCCATGATGAATGCATTTGCAAATATTGCTGCAGAATAATTTCCTTCCGACGCCAGAGCACTCCAAACAAATTAGATTCCCTCTAATCACATCTCCTGTCTGTGGATGAGGAAAGATGGGCCCGTCAGCACAAACGCATTTAGGGGGTGGGAAATGGAGGGGAGAGAGTGGGAGGTAAGGGGCTAGATACAGCAGGCAGGGAGATGAGGTGCTGGAAAGTTGCCCAGCTTTGAGAGGAGTCTGAGCAGTGGTGTGGATACACAGCAATACTAAGCATGTTAACAGCTCTCCCCCTGCTTGCGCACACATACACACAACATGAATGCCAGAGGTGGAAAAGCCCAAAATTCACCTGGAATTTTGCAATGGTGCAGAATAAGAGGAAGGAGAATTGTGCCAGCATCATTTATCCCAGAGGGTGCAGCTAAGATTACACAGATGAGCTAAAAGCACTTTCCATGATGAGGCAAAGCCTGTGTGCTGCTTTCCTCACTGTCTTCCAAATGCCCTACCTCTAGCTGGGACACTTGAATTAGTGAAGCAGAAGGAGCAGCTTCCCAGATAATCCAGTGCAGGTGACTCACAAGATGCAGTAGTAGGACGGAAACACAGTTGGGAAATGGCAATTAGCACAGGGTGGCCATTATGCCATGCTGGAGTCATTCAACAAAGCTGGTAGCTCTAAACTCGTACTATCACTGAGCATATTAATTTAAGGCTCTTGGAAATCAGGGACACAACAGGACTTAAGTTTAAAGACAAACCAGAGATGAACAGCACTTTATGTTGTTAAAATAGAAAATACTGCACTGAAAAGGATAGTTTAAGTAAGATGTCTGAAGGCTACTACTCTTCTCTAGAACACGTTCAGAATAAGTGCTGGAAGCTCTCCAGAAAAATTATTGCGGAGTAGTATGATTGTACCAATATCATGTCTATCATCTACAGTTCCCCTGAATGCATGAATTAACCCAACAATAGCTTCCTCCTCCTTTGCCTGAAAAAGTCAAGCATCATCACTTAGCTGCACACTGCTTAGTGACTGACCTGGCAAGTCCCAGGTAATAGTTTCTGTTCTGGACTAGTGCAATCCACAGCGGTAAGGTGGTGATACAGTAAGTCTGACTTTTGCTTCATCCAGTTCTTCTCCAGCATTGGCTCGAGATCCACTGTACCCATTTCTACTAAGGAATTGGTGGAGCCTGATATTCTTAGAAAGCAGATTCTGCCATGTTTTCACACATGAGGTATGAAAGCGTGCAACATGGTAGATAAGACAAGGATCATGGGCACATTCTGTGAATACAAAGCAGGAGGAACAAGCTGAAAGAGTTCAGTGTGATGCAATTATGTAAGGAAGGACTGAGAGGCACACTGCACTTGCAGGCCTGCGAGTTATCTGTTGAAGGACTTACAGTTGGTGCTTTATTCATTTCCCTGCTCAGAGGATCTAGGGGAGTTTTTGGCTTCCCACTCCCTAGCTGGTAACAACTTGCTGTTCACAGTTCCCACTCCTGGCAGCTCAAAAAACTCTGCCAACAGCTCACTACTGAAGAAGAAAATGTAAGCCCAGTCCGTGCCCCTTTTAATTAGCTTTGAGATCTGGCACCGAGCGAGCTGACACAGAAGAGACAAAGTAAAGAGAAAGTCTTGTTTAAAATACAGCAGGGAGCTAGCTGTGGAACGACGAGAGTTGGGGGAGAGCGGAGGAAGGAATGGGGAGCTGCTGCGAGAGCAATTGGCCTTGTTTGCTCTCCTGGAAGCCTCTGTGTGCTTTTCCTCCAACGTGCACTGGGTTTATATAGGGGGCTAACCCTTATGGGGCAAATGGGCTCAGAGTAAGTCTTGTGCCAAGCAGCAAGCTGCCAGCTTCCCCTCCTCCTCCACCTTCTCCTGCGCTCTCTTTCACACTCTAACGCAGCAGGACCTTCTTATCAGGTATGATAAGCAGCACTCCTGAGCATGGCTGGCAGTTTTCCAGCTCACGTTCCCGGAGCGCGGCCGGGCGCTGCCGCTGTGTGAGCACACTTTAATAAAACTCTGATTTTTATCTGAACATTTTATTAATCCAAGCTCAGCCCTTTGCCAAAAAAGCCAACGTGCTGAATATGCCAACGCGCGTTCGCTCCGGCTTCTAATGCCAACGTACCTCTGCCCACAGCGTCTCCTCTGCTTCACACTGCGAAGCATTTTCTAGGCAGAGCTGCTCCTGCTTTATTTCTTTGCCCTTCTGCTGTGCTAGGGAGATGGCAGGGGCTCTCTGCAATTGTTTTGCCCTCCCTTTTTTGCAGTGATTTTGAACCAGAAGGGGAAAGAAAAATTGATTTTTCACTAACATGTTCCTAGGGACAGAATTACCATTTTCCCCCAAAACACATGGAAAGACACTGGAGAGCTGCAAGCCATTCCTATAAAATATTTTGTACGTATATATATTCCTTTCTTATCCATCCACCACTTCCCTACTGTCATTCACCACCTCCCATGATACATCTGTTTCAAACCTCTCCCAGGGTGGGCTGAAACGTTGACATCACTAGGTGCTAGAAGTCAGCCTGCTGCAACATGGTCAGAGGAAAGGAAAAGGAAAGATGGAGAGGTTTGTGTGGGACCAGGCTTAAAAGATGAGATGGATGCTGTCCCTACCCATAGCAGGGGGGTTGGAACTAGATGATCTTAAGGTCCTTTCCAACCCAAACCATTCTATGATTCTATGTTCTAAAAGCCTCCATAATCCATACAGTTTTTCTGTGCCCTGGCTGATGGATTGACATGATTTCCTGCAATAAGCCTGCTCTGCTGCTTTTCCTGCTCTTACTGTGCCAGTTTAAGAATGTGACCCAAGGCTTTCAGCTCAATAAGGGACTAAGCCAGTGGGCCATGTTCTCACCTAAGGAATTAGTCACCCTACTGTCTGTAAGACTGACTGCATTCAGTGAAAAAAGGGCCTTTTTGTGAGCTGTGTTAGACCACTAAGCACCTTCTAGGACCATGATACTGATCCACAGACTTTACTGGCAACTTCACCCATGGAAGAAGTCACATATTTTCCTATTCCAACTCTCTATGGTCCTTCTGTAGATGTTGTCCTCATTTGTCTGCTGCTCTTTTATATGCGTCATATGTTTTCCCCACAAGCTTCAGATCAAACTCTCCCATTCTGTATTCCAAACCCTGCTCTTCTCCTGCTGCAAGCACTGTTTGTCTTCCATCCCGCTTAAGCCGGTCTAAATCCTAACCTACTCCTGTACAAGCTCAGAACTTCCTGTCATTCCTTTGAGAAAAGTTCATTGTGGTTTTAAGCTTGTTGTCACAAACCTTCTGACTCCTTGGGATTCTCCTTCAATCCAGTTAATAGCCCCCTTTTCAGCTGTCTGATCTGCACTAACAAATGCTCAGGGGACACCATCAGAAACACCAGGTGCTGGCCAACTAAGACTGCACTTTCCTAGGTGAGGTGACGTGAAATCACAAAACAGCTTCATGTTACTTTGCAAGCCACACAGGCAATAGATTTGACAAGCAGCAAGTAAATGGTAAAATGGGCTTTGAAAGCAAGGATGTACAGATAGTTCATTCTTCTCTGACTATTCATTTGGGCAATTACTTTTTGGAAGGAAACATGTATTTAATGTTGTCAATCTATTAAAACTGAAAGAGCAAGGGAAGATGGAGTTCTGCCTGGAAACTCGGGAGATACTTACGAGACTGAAGTTCAGCTATTAAGCTCTGCTGGAGACATCACATGTGATATTGGTCAAATATGCCTTAGCTCCTTCTTTGTGTAGTTAGGATGCCTGAAATAGTCCAGCCCTGGCTTCAGCAGGGATTGTGAGATAATGTACAGCAAATAATGACTGAAAATTAGAGTCGATGTTCTTCTAAAGGCTTCAAACAACAAGGAGAGAGGAAAAACTGCTGTGGGGATAACAGGTGAAATAATGAGCTTAACACTGCCATGGGAATAATGTGTCCTTAAGTTCTATTCCTATTAGGATTTTACATAAACTCTGTGTGCTCCCTATCTCACTATTTCCTCAGGCAAAAGACAAGCTGGCGGCTTATGCTAGCCAAATGTTGCAGTCAATTGCTTCATTCCCAGTCTTAGGGTCTGTCTTCTTTGGCATTAGTCAAAAAAACCCAGTCCCAGAGAACCAAATAACCTTCTGCCCCCTGCCAATCAAAACCAATCAAATTGCATCTTGCACAGGACCACTGAAAGTTTCAAATGATGTTGCAGTTTGTGCGCTATAGGCTTAGGAACATAATGCTAAGTACTATTTCTGTATCAGGCCTGGAGCTCAAACCAGGTTCATTAAGATTTGTAGTCTGCACTGTCTAAAGGCAAGAGCTGTTTGGCCCTAGGCTCTGGACAGCAAAGATGTCTGTGCCGTGCAGGATGATTTAACTAAGGTCCTAGGAAAAGTGTGGACACATTAGTACAGAATGCTGATCAAGCTACCGTGCTCTACTTCTCCAGGCAGCTAAGAAACCTGATGGGACGTCTTCCCACACATGGTTATTCTGCTCCCAAAATAACTGAAAGGATCTCGCACAACACTAAGCCACATACAAAGAGAGACTATCTTGCCCTTTTCCAGCTTCCAGTGTGTTGGCATTCAGTCTTCCCACAAGAGTGGTTGTTTAGATCTATGCAAAGGTTATTCACTTAAAAAAACCAAACCAACACAACTGCAATAATCAATTAGCAGCTCCCCCAGAACTCATTTACTTCATAGCTTGATCTGTGCAAAGGATTATGTTCTCTCCAACTACGTGTATTATCTCAAAGGGGAGGTGTGAGCAGCTTTCACAGACACCTAGAATTGTCTTTCAAAGTGCCAGACACAGGACGTTGGACTAAATGAGACTGGAGCTCAAATATTTCTGCACTTCTGACATTAAAGAATCTGTGCTACAGGATAGTGAAGAAGCCATGAGAATCTCCTCTAGTGAAAGTTTAGCATTAAGAAGGTCAAAGCCTTAACAAATACAGCATAGGGACTCAGCTTTGTGAGCATGGTTTTAAAAGGACTATGGAAGGAGCAAAGCAAAGTACAACCACACAACTTTTTTTCCTCCTTTTTCTTTTCTTAACTAGCTATGATTTCAAGCATAATAATTGGAAACAGAAACTTCTGAACTGAGGCAACAGTAGGGAAAAGTAAGGAAGAAGCAGCTGTGGGTGATGGCTCCTCACTATCTTGAGATATTAGTGCAAATAAAAGCTTGTTATCATTTTGAAAGCACATTAATCGATCACCTGCTTACAAGATTGTTGCTGGTAAAGACTATTATGCGTACCCTGGGAAAAATAACACTGACTAGTGGATTTGTCAACACAGGACGAGGGCTCTGAGAAACCTGTGAGAGCAACTGCACAAGTACCCTGGGCTCTGGTACACTGCTACGCGGAGTGCAAGCCTAGATTTATCCCAAGTGGGAGACCATTTTGTTTCACAGGATAAGGTTTAAATGCTGCAGTCCTCTCCCAGAGGAGTAGACTTGTCACTCCAAGGATCTCTTTGCAAGGCAAATGCTTACTCCTGTGATCTGAGGAGGTAGTATAACACACAGAAGGAATCCAAGGCACTTGCCAGCCCTGCTAGGGCGAGGGGTGCTCATAGATGCCTCAGCTACACAGATGACAGCTGCTGTTCAAAACATCTCTCTTCATAGGCTCGTGCAATATTTGTACAGAGCAATATTATCCTAAATGTCTTCTAATTATTCCTCTGGATTAATGAAAACCTTTTATATTATTGACAGGTCTTTTGCAATATTTATAAAACATGGATCGGATTAAGGAGGAATAAATAAATATGTAGAGGATGCCCAACATAAATAAATATTCAGTCACCTATTTTTTCACAAGATGGTTTAAATACATAGCATTTTCAATAAATCTTTAATAACTCTGCAAATATTTATTTATTTGCTTTGAAGCATAAGGGAATTGCAAGAAAGCTCTGCAGACTGCAGAAAGGGCAGGCAGATGGAATGCATGCCCTAGCATGAAGGCTTCAACCAGCTTCTGGCAAGGAAAGAAAACACATCCTGAGTTGCTCCAGGCTTGGGAGCTAAGAGAGCAGAGGGAGAGGACTTTCAAGAATTGAATGGTGAAATGTCCCAAATGCTTCATAACCAGCCATACACTCCAATCACCACTACCACACAACACAACACCTATGACCAGTCAACTACTGCCATGTCTTGCAAAGCTCATAATTACATTACAGAGAAGTCCTCAGTATCTATAAGATTCTCTGTCCCAGCTATCCTAACAGTATGGGAATTACTGAGAGCAGATTTGCTGGAGCTCCCAAGCCAGAAATGGGGAAAAAAGAAAGGAAGAGACAGGTTGGTAGTGAACTCCCAATTTTCTTAAGTAGTCAAGTTTTCCCACAGGTTAATATAATGTCAAGAAAATAGTCCCTTTTAAGACTCTGTGGCATTAAGCATCCTAAGTCCTAGCATAAAGAACAGATCTGCTTCCTGCAAATAGGAAAGCTGGGCTCTGCTAAGAAGCCCCCGATATCGTAGGTCCCAGGAGATTTGGATATAAACTGGGGTGTTCAGCCTCTTAGAAATCACAAGGTCATACAGAGATCTTAAAAGTCAAGCACCACTACATTATCAAGTTTTACTCTCCTATAAGCTCTACAGTGGTTTGTCTATCGTGACCCAGAATAACACCACGACAGGTTATCCAAATGTGACTCTTCTGAAATATGTTTGCATAGCATCAAACGCTTGCTAAGACAATGGCTTTTTGTAATCACTTGATACTGTGGTAAAGAAATGCTTTAAAATTAAATGCCCAAAACACATTTAGCACATTTAGTTTTAATGAGAAAGGATGGTCATTGCATGTTAAATAAATACTGATTGTAACAAGAAGTCAAGTTGCTGACTTTTAATAGCTGTGCAGTAAACTGTTTATGCGTCATTATGTGGATTTGGAAACATCAGCAAATATGCTTTTAATAATCAATTGATACTTAACATATAATATCTGCCTGATTAAATCAAAAGAGATGGATGCAGCCACAGTAATTACTGTATATTGTTACAATGCCATTGGATTAGGGAAACATTTACTGAGGTGGAAAAAAGTCAGAGGTAGATACATATCTCCTTGTCTGTCTTCCTACTGCAGTACCTTGGGCTGTTATCTCATTGCCTACCTAGGGAAATCAATGTTCACCCTAGTCAATAATTGGATGGGATACCACCAAGGGAAACCTGGAGTGCTGAGGGAAGTGATGATAATAATGCAACTGAGGCTGCCCTTTTATTTTCCAGATGCAAACTGTGATGTTGGAAGTCCTCTGAAGTACCTAGGCTTCCCTATGGCTGGCTGTACTTTGCGTGACATAGCATGAGCTGAACATGTAGCTCGGCTCTAGTTCAAAACTTTGGTTACTGAGAACACAAATATGCTCCTATTTGCTGATAGCTGGAATAAAACTACCCTTAGGCCACACATTTAAAGCCAAGGAAAGAAAATTTTGGCATAGGCTTTAAGTTCTTAAACAAACAACACATGCTTATTACAAATGCACAGTGTATGAAAATGTAGCCTGTACTAAAGACAGCTGGGGAAAATCCTCCATTGTGTACATTGCTGTAGGCTACCCAAAAGCAAATGAGACTGTGGCACTTCAGCAAACACTGAGGGCTGGCTCATAAGTGTAAAAGCAGAGGGACCCAACAGTTCTATTCAACCCAGGTCAAATTCATCCTCCCTCACACCAAAACCTCTGCAGGACACGAAGGCATCTAGAACCAGACATGAGTGCTAGCAGGAGCTTAATTCCACTGACATCAGTGGCATTCTAGAGATCTGAACAAAGAGGTCATATCTGTCTTTGAATCTCAAGCTCAGTTATCTGGGGCCAGAGAAACTATGTACTGAAATAGGTGAACTTCAAAAGGCTCAGGAGAGTTTCAGGAAGCTGCAGGAACACGTCTTTAATTCCCTGCATGCTAGGAGTCTCTCAGAGATCTGCCAAAATCATTACTCCTGGTCATACTAAAAACAAGACTGTAGAAAGACAAGACCAAATATCCCCCCCCCCAGACCTCTCACCCTCTATCTCCACAACCACATGCCTGCACTAAAGGCAAACAAAGTAGATGGTGAATTTGAACCAATGGAGGAGAGCAGAGAAACTCACCTGTTACACTGACTCTGCTACTAAAAAACAACCAACCAACAAACCCCATAAGGACTAATGTCTTTAAAGAGGAACAGAAAGCACTATGCCTGCTAGTGTTATTAATAGAGCAGCAGTAACAACAATGCTACTTTGGATTCCTAGGGCACCTTCCATCCTGGGTCTCAGAGTACTTCATAAAAAGCTGACTAAACATCACCCTTCTACATTTGAGGGGAAGTAAAAAATGCAGCACAAGCAGTTTCAGCCACCTGCAATACTTGAGCCCCAACTCCCTTGCCTTAATGAGACTTCACTTGCTTGCCTACTGATTGGCAGAGTGGGATAATAGTCACCATCACATCCCAAGGTTTCAGGAACCCAAGCAGACTTTCAAAAGACTTCTGTCCTCGTCCTTGCTCCCAACCTTCTCACCCCAGTATACATTGGTGCACCTTTGGATAGAGGCATTATGGGGTTTTCTTCACTTTGCTCTAAATTGTAAAGTAGAAACTGAAAAACATAACATGAGCCCTGACAGATCAGTAGCCCAATGTGGTAAATGGCATTTTGGCAATGAGTGGAGCACAGCCCAGCAGTACTAATAAGTTCTTCTGTAAGTCACCTACTTTTCGGAAGGTTGGCAAGTGCTGGGGAAGAGATGTTTTGTGTTTGGTTTGGCATTTTTAGGGTTTTTTTTTGGGGGGGAAAAAAAAAGGAGTCTGAGTGAGGATTTTCCCCACTACACAGACATTGCTAACATCTCTCCTGGATAGAGTCTCTGATGTCCAAACCTGTGGCTGAGTTTATGCAACTACAGACCTCACAAGGTTATTTTCCTCCTGCTTTCATGAACACTAGAAGAAGTGAATGCATCCGAGATTTCAATTTAGCTGCAATGTCCAGTAATCAGAGACTGAAAGACAGGCAGGCACCGTGCTCACAGAAGCCATGTTTCTGTATGAAACCAGGCTCAGAAACAGGTGAAAAGAAAAACTAGAAGTCATGTTAGCTGAGAGGTTTACCTGAAATAAAAGAAAAAGCAATATAACACAGAGCGCTGCTTTATCCACATAGTCCTGTGTAAATCGATGGAGCTACTCAGCAAACAACGGCTGCAGCGTCAGGCCTGGGGAAGGGCTTCCTCTGCTCGCCTACTGTTGAGATGTGAAACCAACTCTGTATCGACTCCAAGGCCATCACCCGTAATAAGATCAAGCCAGTACAAAGGGGGTGTTGAGAAAACAGCTTGCCACAGCTGCAGCATCAGGGAATAATCCAGCTGCAGGGCCCACTGCATGTGATTCATTGATAGTGAAGGGAGAAAGCAACTATCTTCCACTATCACACTCCTCACCCCTAGCCAAAGCCTGGCCAGCCTCGCCAGCTGCCCAGCCCTGCAATCACAAGTAAAAGCTCACAGAGGAATGGCTGGGAAGCAGCCTGGTTTATTTTACTGTTTTGCAACTTCTTATTTATGAAAATGCTCCGAGAGCCTGGATACGGATCAAGTTCCCCTGCTCAATATTTATTACAGTCTCACCTGCCTCACTGGAATGGGAACTGCAGGCGCTTTGATTAATGGGTTGGAAAAGAGGAATGTATAGTTTCCCTGCCACCTTGGTAAGCGCCTCCCTGTATCTTGTGCCAAGAGGCTATTTTACAGCATCATAGTCCTCAGTGAATCTCTACTGATTGCTTGTTGCCTCCCTGCAGCAGCACTGCTTGGAGGTGTGGGGTGGCACTGTGTTTTATCCTGTAGCTGGAGGTGGAAGAGCACTGCAGTGCTATGTCAAGTAGAAATAGGCCCTCACTGAACAGCAATAAAAGCATTGGCTTAAAATATCACCCCAGTGGCACCCACATGTTGGGGAATAAACTAAGTTCTTCTCTGTGCTCTGGGAGCACCCACCAGTGCCAAAGAGGGATTTCTGGCTGTGCCCTGGCTGCTTTCCCAAGGCAATGGTTGTATTGCCTTTGGAGGTGGAGTGCTTTTAGCAGAAGCCTGTAGACACAGGCAGCTCCAGTGGCTGCAGCCTGTAAAGACCAGGTATTGCCAGGGCCCTGTCTCTCTGCCTTACTTCATCAGCCACCTCTGGTTGCTAAATTAAGCTTATGCCTGCCTACTGCTTTCAAGCTAAAGTCAGAGTTTGCACTTTGCTCCAGTACAAGGCTGCAGGATGCTTATATTTTGCCACTGGTTAGCCAAGAGGCACTGCTAAATCTCAGCCCCACACAACACCCAGAAGCACACCCATCATGGTTTTGCAGCAGGAATACTTCCTATCCCAGCAGTGACTTGTTCCCACAGCTCAGCTCACACCAGCATTTTGAGGCACAGCATAAATGCCACTACTGATAGCTTCCATCCCATAGCTCTCAGCCCACTCAACGATGCATGTGGTGCATTGGGTCAAGACTGCTCCTGCACACACAAGAGACCATTGGTTCAATCTATACTTTATCTATACTAAGAAAGCATAGTTTTTCATCAGTGGTGAAAGCACAGGGTTGACAGGGGTCTCAGAGTATTTAAAGCCTCCTGCACGCCATGACAGGTACCGAAACACACGCTGCACTGCACTCTCACCATCAGAGCAAGTAGCACAGGGCTGAGAAGCCAAAAGGGGAAGGAGAGCGGAGCTTATTTCCTCCAGGAGAGGGCAGTCCCATACACACACACACAAGTAACTCATGGCACATGCTAGAAATGAATCAGCCCTTCATAATGAAAAAGCCCCATTATCCCAACATCCTCAGCTGGTCCATCTTCCTTTGACTTTTATAGGACTGTGCCCTGCAGATGCCTGGAGTCTGTGCAGTTATTTAGTTCTGCACACTGTAATCTTTTATCTTTGCATTTTGACTAATAACTTTCTGCTCCAGTGGAAACGGGTGAGTACCAGCATGTGGTAGTACCAGGCACAGAGGGGGCTGATGCTGCAAGGGTCTTACACACACCATAGCACACTGCAGGGTTTGCCTTCAGATGCCCACCTCATATCCCTGCCCTGGATATCTCCCACATAAACCACATCCATGGTCACATATACAGTTTACTTCAACTGCAGACTACCCACACCAGCTCTGCTGCTGCCTCCCACTTCTTACACCACAGCCCTCAACTGGGTGTCTCTACACCTGGCTGGGCCCAACCTCTTTTAGTCCCCACTTCCCCGTTACCATGTTCCTATTTCCACATTTGCCAAAACAGCTCATTCCTGTTCCATAAATTGTCTCCCTGTGATTTCATCAAAGGAAGTTTATTAGCAAATCTCAGTGGATGACATCTCCCCTGGGGCTGATGTAGCATCACCAGCTCTCCTCACTCCTAGCCTTTTGGAAAGCATGCTCCTGCACTAGGAAGCACTTCAACCAGCAGCTGGAGCTTGTGATGGTCCATTCTCACCCCTTCCTGGGGATGTGTAGGTACCGAGTACATGTGATCCCAAAAGAGTTTGGAAGGATTTGGCTGGACTCCAGATAATTGCTACTGCAAATTAGGTCTCAACCTATTTGTCCCAGCCGTGTGATGGATGAGGCTTGTATGCTATGGCTGCTTCAAAAGTCTATATTTTTATCAAAAGATTGGCAGTCCCTGTGGGCCCCGCTGAGATAAAGAAAGGTTTTCTGTTTCCCAAGCCCCTTTTCCCTGCTCATGCCTTCTCCCTGCTTTTTGTATTCATCTTAGGGCTACCAGCAGTGTCTGGAGGAACTAATTTCCTTCCCAGCCCACCCCTTCTTCTCCCAAATGAAAACCAGAGCTCGTTCCTCCAAGTTGGATTTGCAGGAGAAATATGAAAGCTAAAAGGCACACGGTATAAATAAACATGCAATGGGAAACAGAAGAGGCAAAACACAGAGGCCCAATGCAGACGAGAGAGACAATACAGCATAACAAACAGCGAGCTACGCTTCGCCTATGGCATTTTCCAGCTACATCAATAATTATATAATACAGCATTCGCCCATTTCTCAGGCACGGATCAATACCGGCTGCGCTGCCACCATGCTCCTGGGGACCAATGGGCTCTTCACAAACCCACACTTTGCCTGTGCTGGGGATCAGCAGCATTTCACAAGGACTAGAGAAGCAGCAAGTGTATTCTTCATGGGGAGACACAGGCTTCTGCCCATGGTGTGCGATGCTGGAAACATTGGTAAGAAATGGCTTGCCTGTTTTTGATCTCCAACCACCAGCAGCAGATGCAGTCGAGGTACTGCTTTGGATAGGTGCTGTTGGTTGGCAAGAGGTTGAAAGAAGATTCATTCCATGAGCACCTTGCACGCTGTGAGCTTACTTGGTAGGAAGCAGTTCAGCTATCAAGTGTAAAGGTATGAATGCACCCGCTTGTCAGGCCTCCCAGCACAATTAGGGTACACATTACTATTAAACTTACCCAAATTCTTCATAACGAAATATAATATTCTAAACACGCAGCAGGGATGCTAAAAACAAAATAACTTGGAAAAAAAACCCAGAACAATCTTGTGGACAGAGCATAATGAGCATCTCTGCTTCAAAGAGGGAAGTTCTGCAATCCCTCCCCAAATTCCCATTTTAAGTGTACAATCACTAAATATTGTGCTAGCGGGAGGAAGAAAATAGGAAATCAAATGAAGAAAACACTAAGAATAACAACAACCACCACCACCCTCATTTTTTCTTCTTAGCTGGCTTGGGATTCCTATGAAGAGCAAGCCTGAAATATAGATTTCAAACCATTAATACTATCATTTAAACACTAGCCTGGGTGAAGTAGCAGAAGCTATGGCTGACCTATGCAACTTCCCACAAATGGCAATTACCTCTAAAAGCTTCCCATGCCAAATCTAATTAAATTGAAAGAGACATTTAGAAACATAAAGTCATTGGTTTTCTTTAAAAGAGTGAACCGTTTGGTTGGAGCTAACCAATGGAAAAAACCCATAAGCAACTGCCCTTCCCCAAATCAAACCCCAAAACCAACAGCTGTAAGATGTGGAGGATGCATTCTTGCTCTATGCAATTGAACAGTAAAGTAATTGGCTTGGAGTGTATGATTTTATTTTACTGGGTTGCATGCGGTCTCTGATCAGGCTTTGTCTTGTATTTGTTAGACAAGCATCCTGATACCGCTATGTAAAATGTCAAGTAATATAATTGAGCCCCAGTCCTACCAAGGCCTTCTTTTAGACAGAACTCACATGTCAGTGGGAATTTCATCTGATTTCCCTGCTGGAAGGCTGGATTAAAGGTCTTCGTACTGTAAAAATTGAAAAACTCATAACAATGACACACTCATCTTGCCAATCAAACAGTAATAAATAATAAAAGTGACTCTGAAAGAGCTCATCCTAAACAGCAAGAAATCCCTAAATTAATGAAAATTAATACTTGCATCCACTGGCCTATGAAAGCTTGTGGCACATTTCAATACCACTGCAGTCACACAGATAAGCCCTTGGGTGCCACCGTGGATATGTTATACTATAAAATCACCAGTGTGGAGGATACAGTCCTTAGAACTCCAGAAGCAGTGGATTGCTCATCCCTCTTTGAGGGATGCACAAACTATAACTAGGTATCTCTGAAGTAAGTGTTATACATAGACCTAGTACGAGCCTGTTGCTACATAAGGACCCACAGTTTTGTAGAGACTAAGAGGAACAGGAAGATAAAAATGGCTGGTGTTGTAATCGAGATGGCACAGCTATGAAAGATTTCCCCTGGGTATAATGCATTGCCTTTGCTGCAAATGCTGCTCCCAGCTGGGTTTTGGTCATGCAAATGGATCAGAGAAAATATGCTTCCAGTTTGCTTAAAGGCTAGTCAAAACATGAAGGACTGTTGATCTTAGGGATGATCTTAATTAACAGTTATTAATAAACTATAATGCATTTACAGAGATCACAGGATATATATAAAAATATAATATTTGTGGAACAAATGTTTGGTTAGTATCTTCTCATTGTTGATGAATGATGGAAGTCAGGTCAAAGCAAAGCAACTTGCCTAAGGTTGCAAGGAAGCCCAGGTAAGTGAAAGCAGTGGAGCCAAACCTTTTGCCTCCTAACCAAATACACTTCCTCTCTGGCAGAGTGCATCAGGAGAGCAACAGAATGGGTTGGAAGTGGGGAGTTACTGCAGCCCAGCTGATTGACAATAGCATGTTAGACCATAGTAATCTGACTTCCAAATCTGTGTCTGTACCCTGGCTATTTTTTCTTTCCATTTCCTACCACTATTAATTCAATGCAGTTCAGAGCTGTTAGGTTCAAACCAAATCAAAATAATCCACTTGGGCCCAGGACATATATATGAATATTCACTAAAGTCTGAGTAGCAAAAATGTGTGTGTAGAATGAACCCAAATATTTGTCAGATAGAGAAAATAGCAGATTAACACAATCTGCACTGGCAGGATGCTCTGGGTTTGCTGTTTGCCTCTCCCTGCCATCTATTCAAGTCCCTTTGGAAGACACTTTCCTGTGAGGACTCTCTCTCTGTTGCATGCTGATGACTGATAATGCAGTCAACATATTGTAAATGGGAGCTGCTTTCCACTGTGAAGGGACAAACCCTAATTTGCCATAGCCCTGGGTCAGATGCAAGTTAAATGAGCCAGAGCAGGACACAGCCACACCCTCCATGGCTGGGCTATGCAAGCTGCATGCGTACACACAAAATCAATTACTTTGGGCTCTTCTGAACGCGACAGGAGAAAATTACATCTGAGCTCTGGCCTCAGCCAATCAATCCTACAGTAGCCTGATTTTTCTAGGAATGATGCTGCAGGCAAGGCTTGCGTGACCTACAAAGAGAAAGGTCTCAGTTCAGCGAGTTCTCTAGCTCTCCTGTTCCATTGCTTCTGCTTCTGTCCATAGGGCTGTTTTGTCACACGCTCACTACAGGAACTATCTTCAGCCAGTCAGGACACATCCAACAGCATATGTGACTCATGCCACCAACTGCAAGAAGTCACTGGAGCCCAAATATCAAATTGTATTTGCAACAATCACTTGTGATCAGCTTACAAAGCAAAAAACTCACCTTCCTCATCTATGTAGAACTTATCCATTTGAGCTATTACATGCCAAGAAAGAGAAGCAGACTCCAGAAAGAGAAGAAACTCCATGAAAGGGCGTTGCTGTATTCAAGACTACTTCACATGCAACAGAAGCAAAGCACTAAAATAACCATGACCCCAGTTTTTCCTTTCTAGAACTTGTCAGGCCTTGCAAGTTTGCAAGTCTCTTGAGCATCCCATCCTGCGTGGGAGAACACACAGGATGAAGTGTGAAAGAGATGGGAAATTCCTTTGGGGAAGAAAAATAATAAAAATAAAAAAATTAAATCAGATCCTTGCAGAACAAAAGCCCTGCAGAAACATGCATAATTATTACCTACATTTATAGCTTTAGCAAGTACCAAAAAGGTCAGTGTATGAGGTTTTCTTTCTTGGTGATGGAAGATGACACTCCCAGCCTTGCAGACTGTAAGTTCTGTTGGTTTACTTGAACTATAATTATGGACTTCCGAACACAAAACAAAGATTACCAAGAAAGCACAACTAATCTTAACCATGCTAAATCTGTCACCACAGCTTTGTTACTATATATGTCTGCTCTCGTCGCACGGATGCGCAGGCAAATGAAACTACTAGCAATGAGTTCCCCTGCAGTTAGGCTGCTACACAAAGATGGAACCAGGACTCAAGGCAGGGAACTGGAACTCAGTGGTTCCACCCATCTTATCTCTCTTTTGCTTTGGGTTCCTCTTTATTACCTCAGTAGTTTTTGCAAGCTTGTTCTTGCTGCATGTAGAATGGCCCATGCATTTCACAGACTGATGACTCATTTTCAGGAATGACTGAGTTACATCAGAGCTTATATCTCATTGACAGCTGATGAGCTCTGCTCTCCCAAGTGACCAAAGCCCTGGTTTCTAAAGGCTGTTTAAATACCTTAATAGTAGCTTAGAAACCTAGTGCGCAAAAAGCTAAGTTTAAAGCAATAAAAATAAATATCCATAAATGAAGCTAAATGGATATAGAAAAATTGAATCTCTCTCCTTATACTTGTATCTATATATACCTAAATCACTCTGGAAGAGGAAGCCTTCAATCCTTGACCCACCAGAATACCTTCTGCCCTGCCTAAATACTGTTTCGTCTAAAAGCAGTCTCAGTATTAGTGAATATGATGAAATCTGCATAATGGGATCTTCATGTGGAAGAACTGAGAGTTTAAAAGCCCAGGACTACAGCACAGGAAACAAAGACTACATGCTTTGTTATTTCCATGGGTATGTCAGACTGCAACAAGATATATCCTGTATGCTCTGTGCGACTACTGACAGCAGCATATTCTCCTCCTTGTTACTCAGGGTGCCCATACCTCACATGTCTCTCTAAAGCAATAAGAACTTGCTGTATGTGCCAGACCAGGGTAGAGATTAACCAGTATAGGATCAGAGTGGATATTTCCATGACTTTTATAGCTGGAGAACAAACAGTGAAATTTGTCCTCACATTTATCAGGATGTAAGATAGTTCTTATTAAAGTCAATGTTTATCACAGCACCTCACAGCAATACCTGATTTAACACAAGTTGGTCATGTTCTCTGGTATACAGGAAGATGCTACTTGCTGCAAGATGGTGCTTTTTTAATAATGACCTCTACGTTGACAAATACAACTACAAAAGCTGAACACCAACAGCCAGAGCAACACAATCTTAAACTCAAAACCTGATAAAAGCTGAAGCTATGCCTGGACAGAGTAGAAACATACCAGTATGGCACAAGAAAACTTCCAAAGCAGCTTGCCATAGGCATTCACTGACAATGCCCAAGCACACAATGGCAGAGCATTGGTGCGCTTTGCTGTCAGGTTTCATTTTGCCTTCGCAGCTCTTTAAATACATGACAAAGCGACCAATGAGACCATCAACAGAACACTTGGAAGATGCGAGATGCCAAAAAAAAAATGAAGTAAAGCTAAAAACCTTCTCACCTGTGAACTGTGGAAAGAAAAAGTTCAAGCCCACAGCAGGGGAGTTGAAACTAGATGATCTTAAGGTCCTTTCCATCCAAACCATTCTGTGATTCTACAGTTCTGCTGAGGTTGCAGCACAGGGGTTTTTTGTACTTGCATTTTAGCGGCTCTTGTATTCTAGGTGACATTCTTCCAGCTGACAGTGGCTCTGAACAATGCCTGGACCTTTCAAGCTGAGGTTCTAGTGTTAAGTACTGAAAAAGTCTGTTAGTGTTCAAGAAAACATTGGTTTTCTCATGAAAGCAAAAACAAAATTGCATGCTCTCATTACCCTCTGACATGGTGTTCATGGTGTGTATAAAAACTTACTCTGCTATTTCTAGCAAACAGAAGAGAGACTGTGCAGATTTAAATACTTAGACAAGTGTCATGCGTTGCGTTAAAGAAATACAGAACTGTGCTACAAGAAATATAAAGGCAATTCTTAGCTGAATACAGCTCTCCTCCATTAATGCAATCCTGGCTGCCATACCAACCATCTTCCTAACTGGCCA
Source organism: Neopsephotus bourkii (assembly GCF_033783945.1). Taxonomy (NCBI): domain Eukaryota; kingdom Metazoa; phylum Chordata; class Aves; order Psittaciformes; family Psittacidae; genus Neopsephotus; species Neopsephotus bourkii. Next base: position 5,414,221 of record NW_026901771.1, on the reverse strand, counting down.
GGATTAACTAGTCACCCAATTGGGAGCTCACTGCAGGTCTACCTAAAAAGGTAGAGTTGAAAGGAAGGTGGGTCAATTCACAGAAAAGGTTTCTTTCTTCATCATGCAAGAGTGGGTTGAATAAGAGCAGAATACATTTATCATCAGTACCTTAAAACTCCAGGGCTCCAAAGGTTTATTTTATTTCACATCATGGCTTGCCTGTTCTACTGTGACTTCATGAAAATCTCTCTGCAATACAAAGGGATCTCTGGGCTTGGTTTTCCTCTTCCTAGCCCTCCAACTGTTGTTCTCACATTCTCTCAGTTCAGCCACACTGTACAGCAGTGAGAGTCCCATCCTTACTGTCTGACTGTAAGGCCCAGTGAGCAGCTAAGAAGGTCAGGAGATGATCCTCAGCAATGGAGGACACCAGGTCTCAGGCTTCCAAAATGATGTCTATCAGATGGGCTTTCTTATCTTAAAAAATACTGGAAAGAGTAACAGGTTTATTCTGCAGCTGTAAGACCAAGGTTTCATCTAAGAGAAGAGTACCCTAAGAAGAGAATGTGGACACACAAATTCCCAACCTCATACAGGGAGGATCTGCATAGTGCCACACAGCAGCCCAGCGCTGGTGCTGACAACAACAAATCTCAGGCTGGATTCTACAGGCAGCTCATGATGGGTTTCTGTGGGGAAGTCACTTCTCCTTCCTGTGTTTCCATTTCACTGTAGGGAAGAGTTAAGTCTCCAGAAAAAGAGAGGAAAGGAAAAATAGAAAAGTACAACCCTTCCCACATTACACCAATTAAGTAAAAATATGTCCTAAAAATAGACTTTCACTACCCTTTTGTACTAGTTACATAGGGGATTCAGAGGAGGAAAAAGGAGGAAGCATGAAAGGATGAAACTCCCACTGTGTTTCAGAGTGTTAAAATGGATAGTTAAAGCAGCTTTCACATTTGCTCAGCACAATGTCCAGGAATGCCAAGAGAACCTTTGCTCTCTTCTTAGGAAAATAACACACTGAACTTTTACTACGGATCCCACTTTCAGCCAGCATTAAAGCAGCTTTGATTTGATTTAGCTTAATTCGCTTTAAAGAAAAATTAAATGAAATCAAATGAAGGCGGTTTTGAATTCCAAACGACTGTGCGTGCATGCATTAGTTTTAGACAGTTTACATAATCCACTTGAAACCCACCTTGTTACTTAATTCAGATCAACTTTCCCCCTGTGCTCCTGCTTAGACAGGCCCTTAGAGATAATATTATCCATCCTCAAGGAACAGCTGATTTCATTATTGACACCTAACTCTAGAGACAGATATTTGGGAAGGGACAATGTAGTTGCACACAATTTATATGTCTGTCACAGAGAGAACAATGCTCTGTATACAGCTACAGTAGTAATTAATATACTGGGGGTTGTTGTTCCATTAGTCACTAATTACACAGTAGACCAAGAATACAGAAGCCTTGTTCCTAGCAAAGAAACCGCAGCTCCAGGACTACTGAATTGATAATTGAGCCTGCTTTTTGTTCCCCTAGGATAACTCTGTACCTTTGCCATCACTTAGCTGAAAACACCACAGATTATACAGATCCAGAGGCAAGGGTTGTGTCTTGCAGACCACTGTTCAAGAACTTCTGAATTACGGCATTTGCATGAGACAAGTCAAGGTGAGTTCAGCGACTGAACAGAATTGCTTCTAGTCTTTGTCACAACATATAAGAAGAATAGTTTGTCACTGAAGTTTTTTTGCTTCCTCTTACAAAATCCAGAAGTGTGGCAACCTTGCTCCTGCATCTTCTCATTGGTCTATGGCAAACACAAGACATCAGCTCTGGCTGAGGGTTGTTTTAAAGGATCCTTGTTTTTGCCATGATACCTTGCAAAGGTTAAAAAAAGGTAAGAAGTGAAGGAAGAGAGAATGGAGCATAACAGAACATTTACAATGATGTTGCAATAAACTCCAATGCATTTGGGAGGCCACAGAAGCAACACTGGCCAGCCAAGGAAAGGGCACCAATGGCCTCAGATCCACAGCTTTCCTTATGATCTTCTCCCCATGTTCTTTTTCTCCATTGCTCACTGAAAGCCCTCAACTTTTGGAATGCATCAAGATCTGTGCTATCCTATGACCCAACCAATCCACAGCCCCAGCATTGCTGCAGGTTGTAAATGTTTGAGGAAAACCATACAGGAAAAGTACAACCATGCTCATTTTGGTCTTCTGTCACCAAAAAGAGAAGCAACCATCCTTCTTGCTGTTCTCCTGGCCATAGCAAGTTAGAATAGAAAGACCATTTTCTCATTTTTCCCCCCACCAAAGCAAGGACCCGGGGCTTGAAGACCTTAGAAAAATGCCAGTTTACAGAAGTGGCAATATCCAATCAGGTTTTCTAATTAGCATTTAATGAAACTTCTTGCCTTTCACCAATAACAGATCTCTCCAGGGATCTGTGATTAGGGCAAGCTCTATCCTGATAGCAGAAGAGGGATGGACACAACGCTCAAGACAGCAGTATACCTCTCATTATTTGGAATCCTAACTTTTAAAATTAAATCCTAGTCAACTCATCTATGGCCTGTGTTGGCCTCAAGTCAACAATTCCAGGAAAAAAAAATGTGTGTCCTTTCATCCCTTTTTCTTTGTTATAGCTACAAATAGAAGAGGAAATTGTATACACCAAACGCCTTTTTTACACTTCAAAGTCAGGCAAATAGCATCCAGTTGACTTCAATGCAAAAAATGCTAAGTCATCCCTAAAACTGACCAGTTCTTTACTGTCTATGATGAGGATCAAGGAGCAAAGATTAGCCTCATAATGAAAATTCAATTGCATCCGTAACTATTCACAGACTACCACTCTGCTCCACAAAGTACAAGTGGAAATAATTGACAAGATGGATTGAATGATCCAATAGGTTTAACTTCTGCAAGATTTTATTGCAAAGACTTTGTCTCAGCTTAAGTCAGTAGAGTACCACATTTATCCATGAAGCTTGAGAAACACTAAGAGAGAGCCTGGATCAGCTAAATTTCCATTCTAGGAAGACACGTTTATACCGAACAATAATAGAAAGGCAGAAAAAAGATTGGGACCCATCACACAGGGAGCATATTTTATGCATGGGGTGGATAGGCCTGGAACTTTCTTTGTCTTCATTTTCATTGCACAGACAGGTAAGCGAAGACATAAACTGATTAATGGACTGACTTAAAGAAAGCCCGTGGCAAAGGCAGGAATTAAGCCCAGGTCCCCCGAGGATCAGTCCAGTATCTTAACAAACCCATATCTTTCCATTCTGAAATACTGTGGCTTTCCTTTATAATTAAACAGCATGGATTTAAGGGGGTTGATTTTAACTGCCATTGTACTCAAAGAGCCTGCACTGGTCAAGTGGGGAGAAATTGCCTTGCCAATCTAAAAAGGCTTTTCCTTTACTTAATTCCAGTCTTCTAAGCTTTCAGAAATAGAAAATATTGCATAAGCAACAGTACTGAATAATTCTGAAGGCATACTGAAAGAGCTTTTTATACTCTCCCATTTTAACAGCTTGTCCTTTTGCTCTAGATAGTATATGGTTACAAAATAATATGTATGGGTTTAACGTCTGGTATGATAATATCAAAGGCAAAGTTATTGAAAATTCAATTAAAATATAGTTTAGGATATTGACTTATTTTAACTTCCAGTCTCCTGTCTCCCATTCACCTCCTTTGTATCCAGAAGCTCTTCCCAAGATCTGAAGCTAGGAGTTGCACACTGAATCTTTTCTCCTGTAACTCATAATCTGAAGTTCTTTGCACTCCTTCAGCATCTGACTATCTAAAAGCTCATCTTAAAATTCCCCAGAATCCCTAATGCTCCTTTAACAGAAGAGAACACCGAAGTATTGGGACAGGAATAGTTCCTATTGAGGACAAAATTAGATAGGGACCTTAAAGCCTTGTCTCTTTGCATTAAGCCCTGGGTCACTTATGCTCACTAAAGCTATTTTAAACTGTGGTTGCCTTTTCTGAGCAGGCTCAGAGACGGAACATAAATTATCTCGCTACAGCAAAGCGACTCCCTCCTCTGCTGTTCCCAGTTACCGTCGACTGACACAACTTTTGCCATCATTTATGTTCCTGTTGCTTGTTTGATCAATGAAATTCACTCACTGTCACTGCACTGCCTTACATGGTACAGAGAAAAGAAAATCACAGAATGTTTTGGGTTGGGAGGGACCTTAAAGCTCATCCAGTTCCAACCCCTGCCACAGGCAGGGGACACCTTCCACTAGAGCAGGTTGCTCAAAGTCCTGGAGGAATGTGATTAGGGAAAAAACAATAATTTCAAGAGGCAAGTAATGAACTAGTCTTCCAGGCTCCGAATGTTGTCCAGAGTTTTTCCTGATCCTTCTTAAAATATATGGGAGAAGACACTGTAGGGTTAGTTGCTTTGGTTCCCTGCTAAACTCAAATGTCAAGCATCACTGCACATAACAAGACCTCCTCCAGACAAACACTGTTAAGACAGAAAAGAGATCCTTGCTCTATTTTCTCTCACAGACAATGCCCAAGAAAACCTGCTCCTGGAAACTGAACATGAATTGGCTTGAGTCAGGTTTGAGAGAACAGATACCCAAAGAGTTTATGCGGCCTGCCTGAATCTTACCCTGGCTACAGTAATGGCAGTTGTCCTTTCATACAAAATGTTATCACTAACCTACTTGCTTCTGAAAATCCTCCAACTTCCCAAATTTTATTATAATAAACTGTACAGCTAAACCATTGCACATTCAATACCCCTTTCCTTTAAAGGGACCAGGCAGTTTCTATAATAAGAGGGAAGTATCTCACCAGGTTCCAGGACATTTCACAATCAAACCTACCTGTGTGTAGCTCACAGAGATGTAAAGATTTAGGTAAAGCACCACACTCACCAGTCTCTAGTAAACTGACAAATGGGTTCTTCAAGGCGTAAGAAGAGTCCCAACCCTATTTCTCACTTTTCTATGTCCCATACAACCACTTAAACAAAAGCTGGTTGCATCCCTGTTTTACAGAGGGAGGAAAACAAAGTAAAGCAATTCTCACAATTAAGCAATGGAAGAGATAAAGCAAAAACAGTACACCAGTCCTCAGCTCAGCACATAGACCCATCTTTCAGCATTGCCTGTGAAAAGACTATTAGTCCCTGCATTTGAGTCCATATGGGTTATAGTGCATTTAGGTAGCCACCCATCTAGAAACAGGTGAGCTATTTCTACCCTTCTGGTTCCCATAAACCCCCCTGCACATCACCACTAACATTCATCTTTTTTCAGCAACTGCCCTCATAGAATCACAGAATCATAGGATAGTTACGGTTGGAAAGGACCTTAAGATCATCTAGTTCCAACTCCCCTGCCATGGGCAGGGACACCTCACACTAAACCATATCACCCAAGGCTTCATCCAAGCTGGCCTTGAACACTGCCAGGGATGGAGCATTCACAACCTCCTTGAGCAACCTATTCCACTGCCTCACCACCCATAAAGAATTTCCTCCTTATATCAAATCTAAACTTCCCCTGTTCAAGTTTTAACCCATTACCCCTTGTCCTGTCACTCCAGTCCCTAATGAAGAGTCCATCCCCAGCATCCCTAAAGCCTCCCTTCAGATACTGGAAGGCTGCTAGGTCTCCCCGCAGCCTTCTCCAGGCTGAACAGCCCCAACTTTCTCAGCCTGTCTTCATATGGGAGGTGCTCCAGTCCCCTGATCATCCTCGTGGCCTCCTCTGGACTTGTTCCAACAGATCCATGTCCTTTTTATGTTGAGGACACCAGAATTGCACACAGTACTCCAAGTGAGGTCTCACAAGAGCAGAGGGGAGGATCACCTCCGTCGACCTGCTGGTCATGCTCCTTTTGATGCAGCCCAGGATACGGTTGGCTTTCTGGGATGCAAGTGCACACTGAAGACGGCTCATGTTCATTTTCTCATCGACCAGCACCCCAAGTCCTTCTCTGCAGGGCTGCTCATACTGTTTGCAGGTGAGCATCTCCAAGAGCTGACTCTTGCTAACTATCTCAAAGATCTGGCTTATACCCAACTAGAATGAAGGTCTTGGCCAAGGTGTACATGCAGTGTCTGCACACCAGTTGAAGGAAGGATGCACACCTCTACCACAGGGAGGCAAAGGACATAGGGAGCTTCCTTCTCTAGTGATGCTGTCTTGCAGCACACATTTTGAAGCCTTCCTGCACTGGGAGGCAAGTAGGAGCAAGTGATAAAACTGTCATATTAATACTGGACAACAGCAGGAAAGATCCACTGTAGATTCTTCTCCTTTGAAGGTGATGCCTGTTTTTGCCAGCTCTCAAGACATGCTCTTTCTAGAAAAGATAGCTGCATGTGCCCTGCTTCCCACACTTGACTGTGGATTTAAATATGCAGGCATTGCTGCTAGGTGAGTGCCATTTGAATTGACAAACTGGGATTTCTGCTGCGTGCTTCACACTTAATGCAGCCCTGCCTAGGCTTTGAAGGCAACGGCTTGTTGCCTTGGGGTCTGAAACTAACAAAGCCGAGCAGAACAAGCCCAGGGCTCCCATCGGATTGTTCGATCAAAGACAATATTAAACAGCACTGTTTTTATAACTACTATTCTGGGGCACTTGGATAGCAAGACAAAGGAGATGAAGTTAATTTCTGTTATCATAGCCTGGTGCAGCTGCAAGGGCCCTGGGAGAAGCCATCTTCTCTTAATGGCATTATACAGCCTGTGCTTTTGCAGGAGCTCCCATTAAGAAAACAGGGCTTAAAGGCTTGTCGGATACACTCCTGCCTGTTCCCCTCTTCCCCACACCACTATCAAATGCATCCCTGTTCCCTCCCCGAGACATCCTCCACACATTTCATTACAGATACCGGGGAGCCATGACCATTTCCTTGCACCTCACAGTCTCTCTTCACCTTTCCTGTCACCAGTGCTGCCCATTTCAATGTCCAAGGAGACTCAAACAAGGGAAGTCCTACACTTCAGCCTGTCCTCTACCACACACCTGGCTCATCACCTTAGACAAGTATTTTAGCCATTGGCTTGTATATGGTCAACTAGGATAATGCACCATATTTTTTTTTATACCCTTAGATGTGACTGATGGTGGAAATCACTAATCAGTATTTCAGGAGGAAGTGGAAGCTATCTCCTGATGAGAAGCACTACTTGCTATATTTGAGGCAATTTTAAGATACCTCTCTTAAAAGCTATCATGACATGACATGGCCAGCAGATCATCTTAAGAATAGACCATTGTCTGCAGCAGTCCTGTTTCAGGATTGCCATAGGTACCTTGAACTCTGCTTTTCCTCCTCACTGTTTATCCACAGTTGAGCATAGAGATCCCTTATGGAAAAGCAGGACTGTGGTAAAGGAGGAAAGGGCTCCAGAGAGCTTTGCTTAAAGTCTCCCTCTTCAACACCACATGTTATATCTCTGCAGTCAGTCAGACAAAACCCAGTGTTTACCAAACTGAGGATAGGGCATGGAAACAGGACACTGCTTGAGGCGAACAGGGGACTGCAGGAACTCATTTGCACCAGTAGACAGAACATCTCATTTTCATCCTCTCAAACTGGGAGCTCACCTTGGGTCTTTGACATCTAGGAAGACGTTCCCAAAAACCAGACTACTCCTATAGAGGAAGCACTCTGTGCTAATAACTAATACTGGATTTAACAAACTGGTTCTTCAAGTTCCCCAATAAATACATTAAAATACAGATAAGTTTGACTGGAAAATTTCTGCATATATCCAACACTGATGCACACAAAATGAACAAAAGTGCAACATCTGACTCAAAAGGGGTAGTTATATCCAGCCATATGTTGATACCTTCCATATCTTCCTCATATCAGAGCTCTGCTACTAAGTGATCAGTACAGATCTCCAACAATTTCAGAACAAAATTGTCCATTCTAACTGCTGAAGGCATAAAAAGAGCTGTTCTTAACCCAGAAGTAGCCAGTCTTCAGTTTTAAAGCAAACCTCCTAGATGTAAATTGCTGCATTATTTAAGTTTATTGAACATCTAGCACCAGGAAATGTGCAATTCATGAAATTTTCAGTGAAAATGTACAAATGAGACTTTCTGATTCATTTTAAATATGTGAAATTATGAAAGTTTCATGCAGTGTCGACTTTGGCCATAGACAGCAGTTAATCGAAAGTGCAGTTCTAGACTTTAAGAGAGTCTCTGTGAAAGTGGCAACTTGCATTTTATTGTCTTTTAGTCATTTGCAACTCAAAGATGCCCAAGTTTATACATGGAAATGTGTTTCTTCTAGCTGCCAGCCAGCACTGCAAGACACTATTGAATCTGAGAATCTGAGTAGATGCTTTGCTTCTCGCACTTGTTTCACCAGATCTGTAGATTCCACAAGCTAAATAACATGCCAGGTTATCCAGATGTGACCCCTAAGCTCCAGATCAGACCCCATGAGAACTTTGCTATCATCATAGGAAGGACTGAAGATGCTCTATTTGGAGTACCATCAACAAAAGGAACAAGCCAGACAGGAACAAACTATGTTTCACAGTGCCAGCAAAAAAAAAAAGGAGGGTAAAGTATCTCACTCAGGAGGGCAGAATGATCACAATGCATGTGCATTACAGCTCGTTCAACTTTTTATTCCCCTCACAAAAATATACTGGTTTAGAATTTGTTTATCCTCAAGTTGGAATAGGTAGTGCCAAGGAAAACTAAATCAACGCATCTTAAACCTCCTAGAGAAAGACTGTGTAAAACCAGCCTAAAGCTTCTGCTCCCTGAAATTGGATTAGGGACTCCACATTTGGCCTACCTAAACCAGACAAATAGCTCTTAGAGCTATTTTCTTTTCTTCCTTGTTTTTCCACACAGAAACCTACCCAAAAGCAAATATCCCCTAAGAAGTGTTAGGCAAACTTCTACCCCACAACAGCAAATAAGGCCACAGACCAGAATGTTAACTCCAATGTTTCTATCAAACAGTAGATCATACTGTCTCAGTATGACCCTAGTGCAGGAGGTAGACATTGTAGAAGATGCTGAGCTACCCTGCTGCAAGCACATCTTTGGTCCCTTGTTTTGGTCCCAAAACTGCAGCAACAGGAAACAAGCTGGGATATTTGGCTGTGGCTTGATTCAGGGGAATAAAAGACCCATACCTCCCCCTTCCTTGCAGCTCCAGTGAGCCAATATCAAGAGCAAAAGGGAATTTGTCACACTGCCTGGATGCTGCAGGGCAGGCACTGCACCAACCATTTTAGAAATGCAACGGAGATGCCTGCTTCCAAATCTGCCAAGGGCAATACACAGGGATCTGGAGCTCTGTCTTATGGCCACAGCACTATCTATAGGCTATCTAGGGACTACTGGCTGCTGAAATACCTGCAAGGACTGTGTGCTGCTGCTGCCACCTCTGCTTACAGATCCAGCAATTCACTGTGACAAGTGGGGGGTCTCCCACAGCCTGCCCTTCAGCACAGCAAGCCAAAGCACAGAGACAAGGAGCTAGTGTGCCTTTGGCAGCATGAGGTTTTTCCCCTTTGTCTCTGTGGCAAGTGCAGACCTTTTTGCTCACTTTCTATCTAGCAAGTAATGCAAGCCCCACACCAAATACTGGAAGTCACAGAGCTCTAGGTCTAACATGTATGGTAGCTAAAATTATGATTTGGAGAGGGGAAAAAAAAAAAAGGAAAAAGAGACCTCTTCAAAGCAGATGAGAGCCCAGGGATTGATGTGTTTTCTCAACTGTGGGATAACCAGATTCCAGATCCTGCTGTGTTTTGGAGCAGAAACAACCTGGATGTCTTCTATTGCACTGGCTTAGAATCAGTCTCCAGTTCTTTCTGAAAGGCCAACCCAGCAGAAAGAAATCCTCCCTTTTTTCATTAAACATCCACATTTTCCCAAGAAGTTTCTGTTTTAGTGTATTTGAATGATCATTTTTATGTATGAACTCTGACTACTAACAGAAGTAGTTATTAATAGCATCAATCCACTTTTTTCCACCTTATTCAAACATGTGAATAACAGTAAACAAAAAAATCATTCATTTCTTGTTTGAGAAAAGCCTCCTTTCATATCAAGACTGATATTTAATAATGCTACTGTTAGCTATCTAAACCAGGAATTTTATGAAACAGATGCATAGGTTATTCTATATTTTAGCTTTGAAATACTTAGATTTTTCTTCCAAAATTCAGCACATAGCAAAACAACCGCAAGCTTGCTACCAACTGCCCTCTTCTTCATAGCATCTTGGGTCTCCCTTTCAGAGATGCAGTTCATACAATCAACAGAGCAACTCCACAGCTCTATCCTCTATCACCAGTTGCAGGAATCCATTTCAAGGCCTCCTGCTCCTGTGCACCAGTAGCTAAAGAAGGTGCAGCATTGTGCTCCGACTCACCAGCTGGGTGCAAAGCTACAAGTGTTCTGCAGGGGTTAGAATGAGATTAGCAAAATCCCATGGAACAATGATTAAAAGGTGCTGTAACAAATCCATTTCTCCATGCAACAAACAATTACTGGACAAATTTTCTCTTACCCACTCCTCTCTCTGCAGGAAGCCAGGAGTGAGAACCCTCATCCTTCGGGCTCCAAACATGTTATCCAGCTTTTAAGCAACACTGGCTTTGATTAATGGTAGCAGCAGCAACTCTGTATGTCCCTCCAGGAGTTATGCCACTAGAGGGCACACAGATTGCCTAAATAATTCCCAGGAAATAGGAGGTCCATTGGTATTTGGGCCTGTATTTCAAGTTCTCCATCTGATGAGCATGCATCCTACCATCGAACAGCACCTCATCTCCTCACCTTTGGAGTCCCAGTCTTTTCCCTTTCTTCATCTTTTACTGAATTTCTTACATCTCCTAGTTTTCCCGTTCTGGCATGAACGCAGCCAACTGATTCTACCTAAAGGAAAGCAGGAATTTTGTATTTTTTCCAGGACTTTCATATTTCTTAAAGAGGCAATTATAACACGAAAAATAAGGAAGTTCAGTGTAGACAAATCAAGCCTACAGTGTTCCTTGTCTCTGTTTCAGAGCCAGAGCCCAACTGTACCAAATCTGAGCAAACCAGCTCTTCCATTCTGCTAGGGAGCATTGGGTAAAGATGTCATTACTAACAGCCATCTTGCTGTTGTGGTCCTAAGTCCAAGCTAAGAAGCATCATTTTCCAACCAGAGTTAGCTGTATCTGCAACTTTTTCCTTGGCACTGCTGGGCTGCTGAGACCCTAAAGCTGGCGCTGCACAGACTGGAAAGATCCAGCAACACTTACCAGTCTGGACTGCATGCAGTGCAAAGTAATTCTCCTTGCTTCTTGCCCACAAAACAGATTGTGATTTGCATAGTCCTGTACCTGAGCTAATAAACTATGATGAACTCTCTCTCTGGATCTGCATCCATGGCACAAATAATCTTCAGTCTGGGTAATCCCCATTATGTATCCTGGCTCTTGCGGTCAAACTGCAATACGTTTTGCCTCTGGAAGTCAATGGTGCCAACCAGCACAGCAACCACTGCAAAACTTGCTGTCAATTCAGCTTATTCCTCCCCCCCCCAAATGGTTAAACTGAGCAGCCGCCACTACCAATTTAGCTTTCACTGTTTAGTCCTGTTGTGAACAGGATAACAGCAAACCACCTGGCTGATTGCCACCTGCCATTGATCAACCACAGTCTTTTACCATGTTGTTCCACCTCTGCCTCCCTTGTAGGATCAACTTGGTCATCTCCTACCATGGTGTTCCACCACTACCTCCCTTGTAGGCCCAATTCCCTCCAGTTCACAGGTAGCCCTGGGAGGTCTCAGACCTTGTGCCATGCCATTAATGCTACAAGCTCAGCCACATCAGCTTCTGAGCCTGAAGGGACCAATCTGCAATTCCACATTTTGGAAATGCGGAAGATAAAAAAAGCAGGACATACTTGTATGTGGCAACAGGAAACCCATCATAACCTGGCACAGCTTGTAGGACAAAGTTACAGATACTAGGATTTCAACTTATTGGGTGTCCAACACACTTGCTTTTGCTAACCTATCAGGCAAATGTGGATGAACACCTCACTAAAGGAAAGAGCAAAAAAGTCTGAGTTAAGCATTTGATAACCAGGACTTCATTTCTTAATACAGCAGACTTACTTCCTTGTGAGTCTGTCTTGTGCCAGTATCTGTGTCACACCAGAAGTAATACAAGGGAAGAAAGAAAAATGCTGTAAAGGATATGGTTCTTTGTCAGACTGAAAGTATTAGCTGTGATTCCGAAATTAATGACAGCATAAAAATCTATTAAGGCATCTAGACTGTCTCTCGAGGGACCTTTTCAAGCTTGTAGAGCATGGATTATTCTCCAGGGCTCTGCCCAACCAAACTTCAGATATCCCAAATGACAGCAATTCCACCACAGTTCTTAACAAAGCTATTTCACCACCTAATCTCTTTCTTCCATTAAGTATTCTTTTCTCCTGCCAGTTTTTCTGTCTTCCCTTCCCCAATTTCCCTACCATGAGAGACACTTCTAGCTTTGAGTCCACACTCGACAATTCTTCACTCCTTCCCAGTATGCCTAGATCATTAGCATAGCTCCTCTGTAGTCATTTAGCCAAAGCAGCTATATATTTAGCTCTCACAAGCATTCCTCATAAGTCAGTCCCTCCAGCCCCTTAATCATTCTCCTTGCAATCCTCTGAATTCCCTCTAATTTTGTTTACATCTTTCTGGAATTGAAGTGCCCGGAACCAAAGCGCTGTAAACAACAACAGCTCGTTATCTGGCTAGACTTCAGTAATTCCGGTGATCACAGCACCGGCCCCGCACATGCCATGCACACACAGATACATGCACATGCTCATCCTCTGTCTGGCACAGCAACACTGCAGGATGTGAGCCCTGCCCAATGATATTCCCTCCTCTCCAGTGACATCAGCTGGGTCTCTTTGAAGGAAATCCAGTTCCAAACAAAAGTGGGAGTAGGTCTTCTACTTCAGCCTCAAGCTGCACCAGAGGAGGTTTAGATGGAGATTAGGAGCAAGTCATTGGCCAAAGGGTAGTCAGGCCTTGGAACAGGCTGCCCAGAGAAGGTGGTGGAGTCACTGACCCTGGAGGCGTTCACAAACCATGTAGATGAGGCTCTCAGTGACATGCGTTAGTGATGGCCTCAGCAGCCTTGGGGTAATGGTTGGACTTGATGGTCTTAAAGGTCTATTCCAACCAAGCTGGTTCTAAGGTTCTATGATTCTGCAATGCCCTTACAGCTCTGGTTTAAATGAGTCTTCCCGTATGTTTGCTCCATTGTTTTTCCAGCATTACAATTCCCAGTCTGCCCAGGAACAGTCAAACCAACTGAACAAATGTTCCTGCTACCCAACACAAACATGATTCACAACATCACCTAAACCCCTCCCACATGATGCACACTCCTCAGGTTCCAGTCCCATCAAGCAGTGGTAGATGCCATCAGAAAAGGGCCACTCTCACTTCTGATTTCCCTGAGCATTTTCCCTCAGGGAAACTGCAGCTAACTCTTGGTTGAAAGAGCCAGGACTACCACAGGCTTTAGTAGTAGCTGCATTGAAACCCCTTTCCCAAAGAGACTTCAGCAGAAGGTCAAACCTAAAACCCCAGGGAAATAAACTGGATGATATATCCCTGACAATGTTCTTTCAGCTGCCTGCAGACATAAAACAGGCACCAGCTACTGGCTGCACTCAGGTTATATATTTTTAAGTTTTTTGTCACACCTATGAGGGCGACAATTTTCAGAACATTTCTTGTTTTAGATGATAGTTGAGTCTTTGATGTAATCTTATGACAGAAGATAACACATCGCAGAAAAGCCTTTAAGCACTTGTGCCTTAATCTGCTCTTGAAACTTGAGTTGGAATTTTTCCAACAAAAACACCCTTTTTTCCTCATTAGAAAAACGTCAATTCAGTGAGAGGCAGGAACACCCTACAACACTCTATGGTTTGCTTCAACAAACTCCTGGAGAAAAGCTTTAGGCAGGGTTCTGCAAGAAACCTGGGGGTGCTCCACACAAAGGGTTCTTCTAGATAAAAGTCCTACTGAGTCTCTCCCTGCAACAATTTCAAAGCCTCTTCTCACATAGCATCCCCAGGTCTGAATGAACCTCAGAGCTGCCACTTTAAGGATCCCTGGTACACAGTGGAGAAAGCAGAGTCTTGAAGTCTCCTGTCTTCCCAGTACATTTCACATCGCTCTTAACACCTTAACAGCAGCTCAAGCAATGCTTCAGCACCAGGGGCATCTTAGGTTGTCTTGTTTCCCTTTCTGTACTTAGTTGAGTTGTTGTGGGCAGCAAGAAGAGGGAGAGAAAGAGACCAGAAACTCTTCATGTTGACCAGGGGGATGAGCAGAGCCTAGAAACAGAGGTCTTGTGAGGTCCCCTGAAGCCTCAAGAAAAGCTGGCTGCTACAAAGCTTTACATCAGGACAGACAGAGCAAGGCCAGCCGGAATGGCCTTTCCTGCCTTTCCTCTGGGCACACAGCAGACCAGAAGAGAAGGAAGACCCTGTACTGCTGACCTTAGCTCTAGGTCCCTCTGGGGCAATGCCACAGCTCATTTGCCTCATGCTGCAGCCCGAGTTTTTTCTGTGATTAGCAGCCCAACCTGCTACAGCTCTGTGGCTCTTTATAGTGCACAAACCAGTCACCAGTTGGCACCTAGGCTGCATGGAAATGGAGGAGATGTTCTGTATCCTCACTTTAGCTCTCAGTTTCCTACCTTTGCTCTTAGCAGGCCTAGACTACAGGCAGCTCTTACACCACTGGAGTTAGTATGAGTAAGATTCTTTTAGTTTGAATCACTGAGAAATCACTGTTAGTAAAAGCCCTAACCCTGAAGAAGCTCAATGACTGTTACAAATAGTTTCATTCCCTCTACAGAAAGCCTAGAAGTGCAGAACATCTTACAGGTCCATCCTCTTTTTTCTCAGCTGCCTAAACCCAAGACTTGACAAAGCACATCTATGCTGGTGAGAATCTGGGCTGTTGAGGTAGTTAAACCAACTAGGCTGTGTTAATGCAGGTACAGCCAAAGCACAGACTTACTGGTTCAGGTTGCACCCAGGCCAGAAATCCTTTGCTCATACAGCACATAGTAGCATAGCTACATAAGAAAGGTTGGCTCAATCAGGTTGTAGCATTTCTGTATACACGGTCTAATTGAAACAGTGCAACTTGCGCATGTAAGTAAACCTCATTTTAGCCTCTTCTTTCTTTTGTCCCCAGAAACTCCCCCACGAGAGTTCAAAAGTTAAGCATGTCCTTTCCACTCTTGACCCTGTGTTTCATGCCCAGGTAACTGAAACATGACTAAATTGCCACCTTACACTGAGGCTATCACAGAAAGGTAAGAAGGGTAACCAAGCCAATTCTGTTTCACTGGTACAATCGCTTGTCATGTCAAGGTGGGATGCAAATCTGCTGTGTATAATGATCATTCCAAAAGCTTACACAGCTACACAGATATTCCTACCCGTAATCATGGTGCATTCACCTACTGAACTAACATTTCATAGCATCTCCCTTGCACAAAACTCAACTCTGAACCAGATCTGTTAACATGGCACAAGAATCTTTACCACACCACTTAGGCATTTTGTGTCACATGCACACATTCAAACACATACACATATATATACATACACACCCACCACCCTCTTCTGTACCCTACATGCATCTTCCCAAAAGCCAAATAAGAGTTACCCAAAGGTCTTTGATTACACCTCCATGCACATATCATGTATACAGGTATAAATAAAACTGGATGTTGTGATGCAAGTGATTCTATCATACAGCAAAGTAGCTTTACAAGGCAAAGAGTACATACTCATGCAAGCAGATATATCCACAGTGACACAAATCTAAACACATTTTCACATAAAAAAATAATAATCACAGATGGTCCTTGGAATAACCCCACACCTTCAAATCCCTCCTTTGTCAGGCACTTGAATATATATCTACACAGTCAAATTCACCAACATCCATATACAAATGGAAATCAGGTAATGCAGTTCACAAGCTGCAAGGCTTATGGTCAGAGAGACCCTTGTTCTCACTCTCGATGTAGCTTTGGGTCAACTGCTGAGGGCCAAGCACAGCCAAGCTCCATGCAGGTGCAGCAGCCAGAGACCATGCAGAAGAATATTAATACTTATTGTTTTAGCAGGTTGTAAGGATTAATTGGTTCCAGTTTGCAACTCACCATCAATGTAAGTGCTAAGGGGCAGAGGGGAGGGAGCTGTGATTACATGCTTACATTGCATACTCATATCCCAGTGGCTGCATGCTGATATGCTATTGATTTCCTGTTTGGAAAGCTCTACAGCTTTCCATTTGTCTCCTTACTTGCCCCCTTCCTCATCCCACTGCTCATGACCTGCCTGCCACATATTTCCCCTCCCAATAGCCAAGAACACATCACCAGGAAAAGGAGGAGGCTGTTCTTTTTTGTGGGAGGTATCTGCTGAACCTGAAAGAAATGAAGAAGCCTGCATCCATAAGGTCACACAGAAGCACACCCTAGGGAAGACAGCAGGTTTCAAGAACAAGCCATCTTCCAGGGAGCTTCTTTTGGATTCTTTTTATAAGCTTGGAACCACAAAAGCCCAGACTGTGAGCCCACAGCCCTGATTATACAGAGTGGGACTAGATGGTCTCTGATGTTCTGGATATTTTCATTCTACCCTGGATAAAATGACAGCAGGAAGAGCACTTCAGCTGTCAAAGCCATTGCTCATTGAGTCTGAACAGCACCCAAACCTATGTCACTTCTTTAAAGAAGAGATACTGAAGACGCAACTATTTCTGCTTCCTATAGGGACTGCAGACAGCAGAACTCTGCGTCCTCCCAGCAGCACCCTGCATGCAAGGGAGACAATCTTTCACAAAGCACATGTCCACATATTCAAAGGCACACATGGAAGGTCTTCCCAACTCTTCCAAGATGCCTTTGCCTGGTACCATTGTGGATTTCACTCAGATTATTCAACCCTTTAACAATCTGTGTCAGCAAACAACCTCAGCTGATCTGCCACAAGAAAGCCCATCAGGTATTCAGATCTGTCCAGAATAGGAGTTTTCCCTTACATTCACTCTTAATCACCTTTTGCCACCTGCTTTCACTTCACATTATGCAGGTCAGTAAGCAGTGCTGCACATCATCATCACCAGCACTGCCTCACCAGCCTCTCTAAGTAGCTGCACAGAGCTACTGGTACATCACATCTGGACCTACACATTAGCACCCCTGCTTCAACCCATTCCTAAGCAAATCCCTTTTGCATAGGATAAATCAGTTGAGGGAAGGGGACAGTCCCCACCACCAAGATAAGAGCCTCGGTGTACTCAAAAGCTTACAGGAGACACAGGTGGCACACAATAATGATGCAAGCTTCCAAAGCATTGGTTCTGACATCAAACTAAGATGACAACAGCCATATTCCCCACCCTGGAATCCTAATCCTTGGAAGAAGCCCTACTGCTTACAGGTAAAAAGAGGTGGAAAGAGTAACTCCTAAAGAACTGATCTCCTTCTCAGGCCACAAGCACATGCATGGGTGCTCACAGGCGGAGAAGGAGCACCCACAAACATATGGACCAGTGTGTTTTCTACAAGACTAGTGAGATCCTTGTTCAAGAGGAGATTTCTGAAACTAGAAGATGAAGCAAATTTCTACTTATCTTAGTAAAGCCCTCTGAGTACTTATCCGAGTGCTGAGATTTATAACAGCTAGGGTAAATGGGTCCTTATTGGTGTGGTAATTATTGACTCAAATGGTCTGCAAGCACTGGGATAGGACCAGAAGAAACACTTGGGACATCTTTGTAATGCTCCCCGTTTGCAGATAAAATGCCTTCTCTGGCTCTTCCCTCCCTTAAGCCTCCAAGAAAAGTGTTTTGTTTTAGGTATTGAACTTCTTCATCATTTAAGGAAATGCAAGGCAGCTGAGTGAGTTGTTACCTCATCAATACAGACCAGCCTGTGATAGTTTCTCCTGCCTTGTTTGATAGAAAGAGTTGAAAACAGAGAGAAAAAATATATTCCTGAGAGCAGGAAAAGTCTTCTTTTTTCTCTAGTCTGCAATATCTAAGCCTTATCCAGGGGCATCACAATGCCCCCCACACTGTTACCCAGACACCACAATGTCACCACTTGCACATACATACATTCCTGCTCCTCCCTCTGCTCTCCCCATCCATTACCCATTATCAGCACTGAAACACTTGGGTACCAGCTTCCATCCATACAGATTGGACAAACCTCACACATTAACAAACACATCATTTTTCACACCTGCATTGCCCCATCACATTCTAGAACATGAGACTTTACAGATAACCTTTGCTCTGTGTACCAACCTACTCCACTTACCCAAGCGCTTCTGTGATTTCCTGCATCAGACTTGGCCCCCACTTGTGAACACCCTTGAGCAGCTCAAAAGATGCATTCTAAATGAAAACTACCAGTACTACACAGAGCAGTTCTGCATGCCCTTTCTTAAAACAGCTCTTTCACTAAACTGGTTCTAAAGGTGCCTTGATTTGGGTTGTTTTAAAGCACAAAGTCTCCTGCAATTAACCAATGAAGTGAGGTTGTAGGGGAGGTTTATTAAAACAAGCTGGGATCTTTTAGTTAATTGCTGAATTGAAGCAGCTGTTATTCTTCAAGGGAGTTTGTTTAGAAGAATTCTCTATGTAAAGCAATGCTGAAGAAAATGTTGTGTAATTTGTTTGCATTCACGTTTTAAATCAAATGCTCAGGGCGAGAATCAAAATTGCTTTCCATATAGACAGCTAAGTTGGAATAATAGTAAGCAAAAGCAAAAATAGCAACACAAAATTCCTCTAAATTATCAAAATGCAATGGTTGATAGACCCAGATCTTTTGCTGCTCCACTCTATCCCCATACCCCCAGTTTTTGACCTGGGAGGAAAATAAGGAAAGGAAACATTGAGCTTTTGAGACTAATTCAAGAATCTGATCTTTATCAGAAGCTACGAGGCACGCCATTCTAAGAGATGAATCCATCCGAGGGGAAAGCTGCAGCATGCCACTAAAAAATCCCACCCACCAGCAGTGCTGGGGTGTGTAGGTACTTTTATTCCTCCAAACCCACAGGGCACGAAGGCTAGTGCAGCAAGCGGGAGGATCAGCCTTCCTGCCTCTGAGCCACCTGCTTTGGAATGAGCCCTGGAAGTGCAGCAGTGAGAATCCTGAATCACGAAATTAAGGAAAGAGGAAAAGGGATAAAAATCAGGATCAGGGAAGAAAAGAAAACGTTAAAAACCCTCTGTGAAGGACTCGGAGGCTTTAACCTAAGGGAGAAGGAGCAAAGCCTGTCTCTGCGCCAAAGCTCCTGAGCCCAGGGAGGCGGGGGACAGGCAACCCATTGCACATCCCCTGGCAGAGACACTGGAGGAGGACGCAGCCTGTGTTGGCCACTTGGCACGGTGGAGCCTGTAGGTCTCCTGCCAGCCTCAGCTGTGCTTCCTCCCCTGCACTCCCATCGTGGGCTATTCAGCCTCAGCTCAGCCATGCCAGCAGTGCTGGCATCGCTCCCCTTCACCCCCTCACTGGGAGAACAGAAAAAGACAAGGAGCTGCTTTTGAGTTCAGCGGTACACCCCCAAGCGGACAGTGAGGAAAAGGGGGGAGAGAAGGCACGGACAAGTTTTGGGTAGCTTGCAGAGGCGCCGACTCAGCTGGCCGGCTCTGGAGAGATGCTCTCAGAAAGCACTTGGAAGCAATCCGACTGGGGTCACTGCCTGTCAGAGCCACTGCTGCAGTTTCCTAGGGTAAGAGCTCCACTGAATCGTGCTCAGCAGGGTTACAGAACTGTTCAGTGTTTGTTACCACAGCTTTCAATGAATAACAATTCATCAGAAATAAGTGGTGTGGTTTTGTTGTTTTTCTTTTAAGGGCACAATGTTTTCCTATCCCCTTTTAACTCCTTCAAATGTCTTTGGGCTTCCTTGTGAGGTGCCCTGCTCCTCCCATGCAGCCCCAGTATCCCTCTTTCTACATCCTCTCACCCTCCGCACCACAGAAAGGAAATTACTGCTGGCTATGAAGCTAGATCCAGCAGTGGATTGGGTCTGGTTTATTCTTCCAACCTCCCCATCCCATCCTAAAACCCAGGCAAGGCAACAGGATTGATACATGATACAACTGCCCCCAAAAGCCCTTCCCTGATGTCTCCAGAATCAGAATGGATGGGGCTGATGTAAGTGTGGCAATAGTAGCTTACTGAAAGATAAAACCTGGAGCCTGGCATAAGCTACAGTTACAAGAAATTACTAAACCAGCTCCTGGTTGTGCTAGCACCGGGATGCTCTGGTCACGACTTGGGGAAGGCTTCTGACTTGGAAACACTGCATGAAGCAAGCGCCATTGACTACAGGCTGGGAAACATTCATCAGTGAGAAAAACAATGTTCAGAGTTGATGTGATTTGCCAGTGTCCATCTTCCTTGACAGATCTGTGCCTATTCCTCAAGAGCAGGGGGAAGTTCACATCATGCTATACAACTTCACTGCTGACATTAGCAGCTTATGTTACACTAGTAGTACTGCTTCTCTTCTCACCCCACATACATCCGATGTGCTGGGAGAAAATCCTTCTCCCCTGTCAGAAATAGCCACTTCACAGAGAGGAAGTCAGCTGGAAAGTGCTGGATTCACAATCAGGGAATGCAAGTTTGAGAGAAAATATGTGACAGTGAGAAGCATGTGTGTGCAAACCAGAGACAGAAGTGAGACCGTATGAAAAGGAACGCTCGGTAAATGTGAGAAGGTGATAAAAATAGAGGGGTTTCATAGTGAGTGCTTGTAGTGGTGGCAGGTAAGTGAGAGGCTACAACAGAAAGCATGTGTGTGACAGGGGAGCATGCTGTATGGGAATTTGCTTAGTAGACACAAAATAGAAGAGCACAGTACACGCAAGACAGTGTGTAAAAGTAGGAGCTAGGGGGAAGCGAGGATGCTGTGACTGGGCATATGTACATGCATGGCACTCATGCACTAGCATGAACAAGAGTGAGAGAAAAGGGCTGTGTGTGTGGTGAAGACAGAGCGAGAATACCCTCTGAGGGTACCACTGCAAATGCAATACCATGAGGCACAGGGAAAGCCAGATAGAGTACATATATGTTCTTTATTTATATATTCACCTCTGTACGTGTGTATGTGTAAGCATGCAGGCTTGCAAGGCTGGTGTAGCGGGATAAGCAAGGGATTTCTATATGTAAGCAACCACGAGCACTAGTGTGCAGGATGGAGAGGGAGCACAAGAAAAGGCTTGGAGGAGGCAGGGAGGGGAGAGAGGGAGAGAGGATGTGAGTGCAAGAGAGCAGACTGGCACTCCAGGAATTGCATGAGCGAGGGAGCTAGAACTGTATGTGCCAGAGTGAGTTTATTCATCTCCCCTGCTATATTCACGAATGTGTATGTGTGTATGTGTGAAGGACCACTGCTGTGTGTGAGTGTGGCTCATGTCCAAGCTGTGATTTGGAGGGCTATGATTTCTATGTACATGCGTGACGTATTTAGGCATACAGCACGGGATGCATTAACCCTTAACTCCTGTTTACAGAAAGCACCTCGAAACCAGCTAGCATGCCTGTCATCACTTCAAACTAAATTCTGTACTCACACTTGGCTCTTCAAGCAAGAAACCCAGCTGGCAGTTCTCCACTGAACAAAACCCCGTACCCAACAAATTTTCTTCTCTCGTCTTTCCTCCATCACTCTCTTCCCCCTCCCACCATGGTAAAAGGGAAGGACATACTGTTTTAACAGACAGATATAGAGGTTCCTCTAACCTCAGCCTCTCTGGGCAAAACCAAAATAGAAATAAAGCAGAAGAAAAAAAAAAGCCCAAAACAGCAGAAGAAACTTAACACTGAATTCCTCCGGAAGGTGAAGAATCCAGGAGCATCACTACTTGTGACCCAAAGTGCTGAGAAACAGTGCTGTGGGTGGAGGGGGTACCCACCTTCACCCACCTCTCTTTGCAAATTTCACTGTGCCCCCCCCAACTCCCCCTTCTGCTAAAGCATAAATACAGCAGCGAAGTCAGTCACATGCAGTGCCCTCTAACCATAGGATTCACCAGCAGTGATCTCTCCTTGGCTTATTTCCTGAGTGAGGGAGAAGGTATAGAGAAAAAAGGGGGGAGAGGAAGCTCTAGCTTCCAGCTCCATGTTTCAGGCTATCTTCAGTCCATCAGCCTCAATTCAAGCAGAAGGGATTGGGGAGATTGTAAGAAATAACTCGTTACTTACCTTGCAAGGAGAAGAGGGACAGGAAGAATCCCAGCACCCAGATACTGTGCAGCCAGTAGGTCCTCATGCTTTCTCTCTCACTCGCTCCGCTTCCTCTGCCTTTTTCTCCGTCTCTTCACTTCTCTCTCTCGATTTATCTTTTTTTCCTCTCTTTTTTCCCCCCCACCTTCTCAAAGAAAATGGGATTCGTGTCTCCCTTCAGTCCCCCTGGGCTCTGCTTTACCAGCTCTGACAATCCAGTCGCAGCGAAAGCTGACCTGTGGTGCCCAGATTCCCAAATAGCCTCGCACTCTCCCCTTCAAGTGCTGGAGAAAGGGGGGGGCAGGTTAGATGCTCACCGTAGCCTGCGCTGGCTGTAAACACAGAGAATCTCTCCGTCTCTCTCCTGCAGCTCCAACTAAATGCGACTGTACTTAAACAAGCAATGCCTTATAGGACAGCGCTCAGAGCAGAAAAGATCCCACCTCTGCCACCTAGTGTTGCAAGCCAGCTCATTTATTTTATTTTTATATATAAGTACATATATATGTTATGCTATAGAAATATGGTTCCCTTATTCCTCTGCAAATGTACCTCTTGGATTACAGGTCTATAAGGTACGCTACACTCGGGAGTCCTGAAGGCTCCTGCTGACACGGAGAGCTTATTCAGCAAAGGAATATCTCTCATTGCCACAGCAAGGAAAGCAGTGGGGCAGGTTTGGTTTCTCAGCAGAGTTCTGCTTGACAAATTATGAAGCAAGGGTCTCTCTGATGCTGGTGTCACTGCTGGGCAGTACACAGGGGCCAGAGGGAGGTTCGAACGCACTGATCCTAGTTACAGAGCTGCCAAGGCCTCCAGGAAAAATATAGCAAGCATCAGGCTGCATCAATCTTTGCTGGATCTCCCATGATTTCCCTGCAATTTCAGAGGGACCAGAAGGAACCCTTCTGTGTAGGAAATTAGCTTGCAAAGCCACTGTTTGCTCACAGAAGGCTTCTCCCACTACCCCTCTCCTTTCAAATACAGGTTCCTCCTACTGTACGTAGCATGAGCTATTTTTTTTTCCAAGGAGTAATTAGCTCTTGTAGCTCTATTGCCCCCTAAAATCATTGCCTCTGGTGAGAGGAACAGCAGTAATGAAGTACTACTTAACATTCACACTGGGCTTTTCATCAGTCACTCTCCAGGCATTTCACTAAGGGTGTCCTTTTGCAGCTGGGGACATGGAGGCAGCGCAATTGCGCAACCGATGATGGGCGAGTCCCTGGGATGCAGTGTGACAGCCCAATGCCCCCTCCTCAGGCCACATTGCCTCCTTCACTGTGGTCACCACTGCCAGAGGGTACCAATCTCCAATTCACACATTTCAGGTGCTCAACACAATGTGAGCTTGCATGGGTAGGAAAGGTGCGTGGGATTCTCATCACTAATGACGCTGCTCCAGAAGTATTGCTCGAGAGCAAGCTCTTCTTGCAAGCAGAATGCACCAAGCCTGCATCCCTATGGGTTCTTGTTTCCAAAATCCTTTCTTCATTTCGCTGTAATGAAAGCCAGATCTCATCATATCCCCTGTGACACTTCCTGTAGGAAAAAGAAACAGCATGCTATGGCTATCCTAGAAACACATGCTTCTTTCCTAGTGGACCAAAATGCACGTTGCAATGCAACACAAAATGCAGTCGCCATTTGGCCTGGCTGGCTGCTGCCAGGTACCACTTGTGTTATTCATGCTTTTTCCCCTGTGAAGGAGTGGGACATTACCAAAACACCAGGTTTGCAGACATACGTAAAGGAACAAATTACTTTTCAGCCTTCCACCCTCTTTTAAATGTGTTTGTAATTAGTTGCACTGAAGAATTATTGGAAGAGCATATGGACAAAACAGATACACATGCACTATCAGCTAGGCTTCATTTCCCAAGGAAATCAAACTAAGAATATTAGAGTGGGTTAAAGTTGATTGACTCCGGTCAACTGGAGGAGCATGCTTCTTTTTCATGGTTTTTTCTTTTAAGGGGTTTTCATCCTCTGACACTGTATTGGGTTTTCCTGGCAACATTTTAGTAGTAGATAAGGGTCCAGGGTGCAGGGAGCAGGGGGATGCCTGAAGGAACTGTAACCTGTGGGAAGCCTGTGCTGGAGCAGGTTTGCTGCAGGACCTGTGGCCATGTAGGGGACCCACGCTGCAGCAGCCTGCTCCTGAAGGATGCACCCCATGGAAGGGACCCACATTGGAGCAGCTCATGAAGAACTGCAGCCTGCGGGAAGGACTCACATTGAAGAAGTCCATGGAGGACTGTCTGCAACGGGAGTGACCCCACACTGGAGCAGGGGAGGAGTGTGAGGAGTCCTCCCCTGAAGAGGAAGGATTAGCAAAGACAGCATGATGAACTGACCACAACCCCCCTTCCTCATTCCTCTGCATTGTCTGCAGGGGTGAGGAAGTAGAGAAAAATCAGGTGTAAAGATAAGACTGCAAAGAAGGGAGGGATGGGGAAAAGGTATTTTTTAGATTCAGTTTTATTTCTCATCATCCTACTCTGATTTTATTGGTAATAAATGAAGCTAATTTCCCCAAGTCCAGTCTGGTTTGCCTATATATTCTACAGTATCATACACATTCATATTCTTCCACAGATCTTCTCCTCAGTTCCATATATGGCACCAAAGCTCATCTGCTATCTATCCCAACATCCCAGCTACCCACAAGCACATGCATAACCCCATCTCTCACCTACCTTATGCATAATCCTCAACTTACCACTTTCATCAGATCATTACGCAACCATTCAAAGCCTATACTACCTACAGACTTCTGCTCACAACCCTATGTATGATCCCATAATATTCAGCTCTCAAGTTCATGGACATATCACTCTTTGGATATGAATATCCCATGGCCTGGTGGGCTCAGTTTCTTTAGAGTCTCTGAGCATTTATGTCACAGAAATAGTATAATAATAATTAAGAAATAATAATTAATAAACAATAAATAATAATAAATAACAAAGAGATTTTATTTCTGCTCCATAAATTGCACGAGGATAAGATTTCAGGGATCGGTGTTGGGACCGGTCTTGTTTAACATCTTCATTGTTGACACGGACAGTGGGATTGAGTGCGCCCTCAGCAAGTTTGCCGATGACACCAAGCTGTGTGGTTCGGTTGATACGCTGGAGGGAAGGAATGCCATCCAGAGGGACCTTGACACGCTTGTGAGGTGGGCTGATGCCAACCTCATGAAGTTTAATCATGCCAAGTGCAAGGTCCTACACCTGGGTCAGAGCAATCCCAGGCACAGCTACAGGCTGGGCAGAGAAGAGATTCAGAGCAGCCCTGCGGAGAAGGACTTGGGGGTGCTGGTCGATGAGAAAATGAACATGAGCCGGCTTCAGTGTGCGCTTGCAGCCCAGGAAGCCAACCGTATCCTGGGCTGCATCAAAAGGAGGGTGACCAGCAGGTCGAAGGAGGTGATTCTGCCCCTCTGCTCTGCTCTTGTGAGACCTCACCTGGAGTATTGTGTGCAGTTCTGGTGTCCTCAACATAAAAAGGACATGGAACTGTGGGAACGAGGCCGGAGAAGGGCCACGAGGATGATCAAGGGACTGGAGTACCTCCTGTATGAAGATAGGCTGAGAAAGTTGGGGCTGTTCAGCCTGGAGAAGAGAAGGTTGCGTGGAGACCTCATAGCAGCCTTCCAGTATCTAAAGGGGGCCTATAGGGATGCTGGGAATGGCCTATTCATTAGGGACTGTAGTGACAGGACAAGGGGTAACGGGTTAAAACTTAAACAGGGGAAGGTGGATATAAGGAAGATATCCTTTACTGTACGGGTGGTGAGGCACTGGAATAGGTTTCCCAGGGAAGTTGTGAATGCTCCATCCCTGGCAGTGTTCAAGGCCAGGTTGAATGAAGCCTTGGTTTAGTGTGAGGTGTCCGTTGGAACTTGATGATCTTGAGATCCTTTCCAACCCTAACTATTCTATTCTAGTCTATTATAATCTACTCTATTCTATTATATTCTTGCGAGATGATGTTGAGACCAGTACTGCCCCATCCAGAATGGGCAGTGACAAGTACAAGTCCAGAGAGGAGACACAAAGGAAGAAGCACTCTCTCAGGTAGCAGCATCTTGCCCTTCCCTGGAGAAGACAGCATGACTGAAAGGAGAAGCAGTTCTTTCTTACAACCTATTTGACATACTCCTAACCTTCAAAAACATTCAGGGCTGGATTTTGGCTCCCTTGCTCATGCTGAGTCATACCAATGGGCTTACTCGGGACATTAGACTACTAAATATGAGTAGGAGTATCGGATTCTGTGGGCTGAAATTCTCTGGGATTGGTTTCCAGCCAAAGGAGAGGCCACTTTTCACATGGGCAAATCCCTCAGCTACTTATGTATTGTGAGGGCAAAAGCAGAGCAAGAATTGCACTCAGCTCTCCTTAACACCCCTAAACATTCACCCCACACCCCCCCGCAACAGAACAACACAACCAACCAAATCCCAGACCCCACCTTAGTCCTTGTTCTTCAGTCCTTTCTTTTTAAATCACTACAGTTCTCCCACTTGCCTCAGTGTTCACAAGGCAGATGAACTACAGAAATATCAGCTATTGAAGAGCACATCTATAATCCTGTATTAAAAAAAAGGTTGGATTCTGACAGAGCTCTGGATGATTGAAAGCTGGCTACTTCCAATGCATAATAGAAGCATTTAATTAAGGCTGAGTGGATGCATTTAGATGCACTGTGCATGGATGCTTGTCCATTTTTTAATAAATAAATGTGCTTTGTGCTATTAACTGTTTAAGTACTCACGCTTCCATTTCAATTTCCTCTTAGCTTTAGTCACTTCACGTAATATCAATATTAACTTGATTGTACAGCGCACACATAATAGTTCCTCTTCCAAGTTTTTATACTGAACCTACCATAAAAGACTTCTGCAGCAGGTCACGTTGAAGTCGGTGGAGGAACTTTTCACTTTCCCATTACAAATCTTTGCAAATTACTATTATTTAACTGTGCAAATGTCATGTTGCATTAGCACAGAGCAAAAGGCTTAGTGGGTTTTTTTACTTTAATAGAAATAGTATTGAAAACAAGGTTGGCCATGCAAATTTTGCAGGGTTTACAATAGAAAATGAGTGGTTCCAAAATGTGAAGGTGAAAGAGCTTGGTAAAGAGAGCAGGAGACAAGAGCCATAGATTACCCAGGAGTGTTTTTTTCTAGATGTTTTAGTGTCCTGTCCTGCATGTCTCTCTCTGACACATGTGCATTACTATTTGTTTTATTGAGTGTTGTATTGGTGGGTTTCATGGCATGTCTTTAGGGCTAGTGGAGCTATGATAAATAGAGCATTTTAGTGTGATTTAGAAGGGTGTTGTAGCATGTGCTGCGTGTGATCTTGGGAAAGGGAGTGGAAGGAGATGTTGCCTCAGCAAGAAATACTCATTTGTCATGTGGTTCTGTGAAACCCACCACTGTCCAAGGTCAAGGACTGCACACTGTCCAGAAATGTGAGTTCTTACGGAAGGGATGCGCAGTGCATCAAGACCATGATAAATAGTGTCACACCCGATTAGGCTCCTTTATGTAGACTGAGAAAACACCTTTCATGCTGCTCATTCGCCTTCAGCCTGATATTCAAATGAAACCAAGCCTGCTCAAACCACACTTCCCACCTGCCCTTTCCTTTCTGCCACTTCATACTCATTTATATTCCCCTCATCTACCACTCTCAGTCTTTCTGTTCCCCCCAACCCATCCTTTTTCTCTCTGCTATTTTGTTGTGAAACCCGTCAGATGAGCAAGTGTCTTTTTGAGGCTTCCTCAAGAGAAGTGTTTTCTACCAGGTTTCCACAAGAATCCAAGCTAAAAGTAGCCTTTTTTTTTTTAACATATACACTCCAGGCCAGTAACTGAGGAAGGTAGCATGTGGCTATATAGCAATTCCATAAGATAAAAATCCACAGTAATAGCCAGCTAAAAAGATAGCAGCAACACTTGAGGTAGACAGAGGGTACAGATGGAAAGAATACTCATTTAGTTTCAACGACCATGCCATGACACACTGGAGTCTGAACAGAGAACCCTTGGAGACGAATGTGTGATATGAACTGGTACAGCATGAAAGACAGAGTTTTTCCAGCATTAGCCATAGCACATCCTCTGCTATCTGCGTCACACATAGGGTATCTCACAAAACTCATTTGCCAACAGTATACACACACACATTGACATGGTTGTATAACTGGAATATAAACTAAACAGCATCGCAGATGCTATCAGTGTGTCTACCATGCTGTATTCATGAAGCCATCTCCACCACGGGGAGCCTCACACAGGCCATGTTGAGAAAGCCTGAAACACAGGCATACAGAACCCAGCCTCTGGGGGAATACACACCCAAAGCTGTGCAGAAAGGGCTTCCACTCTTTGTTGGGAATCTGCAAGCGTGAATGACAACAAGAAAAATAACGTTGGCTAGCACCCCAACAAAAGTTTGGCAGATAATCTTTTGAGTTGTCATGTTTTCTGTGGGAAAAAGAGTCATCTCTTTCAAGCTAGGAAAAAAAACCCTTACAATTAATTCTGATCAGCTCTTGTGAACAGCAGGGAATTCACAATGCAGATGGAGAAGTGTTTACACCTCAAGGCCCTTCTTACATCCAGCATTATCTGGCCTCTGCAGAGGTAAGAGCAAACTCGCAACATTACACAATGCCTTTTAAGACAGTGGTTTTGCAGTCCCCTTTGTCTTTAAAGCCCAAGGAGTGCTTGGCAACACAGACCTTTCTCACCTCCTTCTGGGATTCAGGGCTCATTCCCTCACTGCCAAAGTCATCTCCTTGTAATAGGACCCAACTCCCCTGGCATGTACCTTGCTCTATCCAGAAGCAGCCTTTTATCCCAGCTGTTGCTTTTCAGGTCTTTAGTCACAGCTGAGGGCCTTGTGCTTCCCTCCATTAACTCTCTATGTCTGCTGGGGAGGAGCTGCTGCATGCAAAAGCCCAACTTCCTGACCCATGGTCCTAGCTAGTCAAGCATCATGCTCCCCAGGTGGTACTTCCACCTTTAAGCTAAGGCTTGTTGGCTTTGCTAGATATATTGTCATTGACTTTAGAGATAGGACTGTCCTTTTTCTAGGCTCCCTCTACACGTCCTTTGCTCTTTAGGCAATGACAGGAAGGGAAATGTAGTCGTTTGCTGACTGTGCCTGGTTGACTGAGCTCCAGCTGATCTACCTGACACAAGAAAGTCCCAAACAAATCACTGCGGAGCATGTACTTGTCACCCAAATGAGATATAGGTGGCAAATGATACCACTGTCACTGTCTGCAGTGAAAACTGACCTGCACATATGTGGACAACCTGACATTTCCTAGACAGAAACATAGAAAACCAGCAAGATTTTTATACCACACATTTTTTTTTATGCCAGGGCATCCATACAGCCTTGAAGGCAGCTGGAGCTCGAGCCATGTGAGCATTCCCATTGCAAGAGTCTACTTGCAGTGGTTCACAACATCCTTCAATTACCAACTCCCAGACTGATGTTTTCCAGACCTAGTCTCTTACCCAAGGATGGATTTTTATGATCTTGTTTTTATTTCTGAAAGCTTGAGCAAGCAAGTGTTTGGCTGTTTAAGATACTTGGGACTGGGGGAGTGCTTTATGATTAGTGGAAGAAACAATTTGTGCCTTTTTTAACAGTTCCAGTGCAGAAATTACTGTGGATAGAGAGTTGAAAGGCGAATAATGTGGGACAAGATTTGTAGCAAGAGGCAATATCTTTTATTAAACTAAAGAACATAGCTGAAAAAAACCAAAACAGGTTTTCCAGGCATATGGGCTTGCATGCGCAAAAGTGCATCCAGACTTTTAACTATATGAGGTCAAATAACTGACAGTACTTCTCCCTACAGATCTCCCTCATTTACGTCTTTAGTCCATCCTAGCAACAATATCATCGCATCTTGGAAGGGAAGTCAAGCCTGTGGTGGAGAGGACAACATTATCCAGAGGAACAGAAAATATGCAAACATGGCTGCATTGAGTAGGTCTTCATTTGCCTGTATCTTGTGTCCTGGAAAATGTTACTTGGTTTGCATGGCATGAAGATGCCTGGGTGTCAAAACTGTGCAGAGAGTAACAGTTGTGTAAGCAGGGCTCCACTCATTT
The DNA here is from genome assembly GCF_033783945.1 of Neopsephotus bourkii. Classification (NCBI taxonomy): domain Eukaryota; kingdom Metazoa; phylum Chordata; class Aves; order Psittaciformes; family Psittacidae; genus Neopsephotus; species Neopsephotus bourkii. The sequence continues at coordinate 5,383,734 of NW_026901771.1, read as the reverse complement.
CTATGCATCACTGAAGATCTACTCTCAAACCCAATGAAAGCAGTTAAGGACTCTCTCCAAACCCAGTGGCCCTTGATCCAGGTCCCCTAAACAGCACAGTCACTAAGGTAGTCCTTTCCCTCACTTGCTTTGCACTGAATTTACATGTACCTTCCCCTGCCACCACTTACAGGTTGCACTGCAGGGGTGGTACAGAGCCGTCACTGAGACCAAGGCCTGTTGTGTTAGGTGCAATACACAAGGATGATGAGAAATAATTTAAAGCCATTGACACCAAGTGCTAAGATAGGCGAACACTGAGCAGAAAATAGCCTACAGGTCACTTACTATTTAAAAAAAACAATATGTGATGCAATTGCAGGCTCTTACTTAACAAAAAAACACAAGGAGGCAGCTTTAATATTGACATTACCTGATTTCTGCTAGCCTTTGCAATGCTGACTTCTGCCAGTAGCTTCCTTTTCAAAGCAGGATTTCTCTCCTGTAGCTATTTTATTAGACAGAGGATGATCAGGAGGTTAAAAAACACATTATTAGCATTAATGACTGTTATTATTTATACCCCTGTACAAGCTACACAAGTATAAAAGAGACAGTCCATTTCTCCAAAGAGCTCACAAATCTTATTTATGATAAGGAATCACAGACCATGTATCAGTAGTAGAAGAGGAGAATAAGAAGGAGGAGGACAATTACATTAAACCCAAACCTCTTCTGCAGCTTGGGGAAGATACTGTCTCCTGGGGCCTGCTTCTTCAGCCAGGAATAAAACAGGGGTTTTCTCTACAACGTCACTTTCCTCCACACTAAGTTATTCTGTGTTATTTTCTCCCTTCTTTGCAGCAACTTATTAATCTATGGGCCCAAAGCCCATGCCAATAATACACAAGTGACAATATCCAGAATTACAGAAATAACCAGGTTTTGTGCAGTTCTGTGCACATGTAGATCAAGAGCCCATTGCTTTCCTATTTTACGAATGGGGAGACTGAGGCATATGATAGAGCAATAGCTTTTCCCCAGGATCATCTACGTTTATACCCACAAAGTTATAAACTGCTTCTCCTGAGGTGGTTCCATTTGTTCAAGCAGTCTCCTTCACCAGTAGAGGCACCTCATTGCCAAAACAGCATCCATGTTACAGTTTTCCCCACCAACAGCAAAGCCAACAAATATTGTGAATTTAGACCAGCAGATGCTTCTATTGTAGGTAAACTCAGAGGTTAGCACCTTAGAGAAGGAAGGTGATCCAGTGATAAAATGCAACTTCCGCTGACTTGGAAAACTTGATTTTACTACAGTATTGTGTACTATAACACTCAAACCAGTTCTACATCAGATGTGGAAACCCTATGAGGGCCTGGAAATTTTGGAAAATAGGTTCCAAGTCCTTTCTCTGTCACAAACTTTATGGGTCAGTTTAGACATTGAGGGAGCTTGGATCAAGCTTTCTTTTCTCATTGGTTAAAATGGGGAAATAGAGCACACTGATTCCTTACTCATGGTAAGGAAATTGGAAAGTGTATAAGAATGCATTTAATCTGTACATATTTTCCCTCTCAGTACAGAATTCAACTTCAAAATGTGGCCTCGAGAGGCTACGCCTTATATTGTAAAACTGAGACTGCTGCATGGCATTCCCAGTGGATCTCAGGGCAAATTCAAGGCTGAAGAGTGACTCCATACCAGACTGTGCATTATTCCATCTCCAGGACAGCTCCACTTGACAAATAAATGGAACAAAGCATGGCATATTTTGAGGCTATATAGGAAGTATGTTGTTTGTACTTTGACACTTAGAATGTAAAAAGCTAGAAGGACCATTCTTCAATTTAAACAGAAGAGTTTTGCTACTAAAGGCAGAAGGTATCTATGGTTGCCATGAAGCTGTCAGTGGTCACAATTTTAAGAAGGTCACAGCAGAGATTTTCAGCTAGTTATTCAATACTCTTAGACTCTGTTTAGATAGACTGAAGATATCCCAAGGTCGAACTTCTCTGTGGTGCAGACTATAAGCTTATAAATGCAAGCTCAGGTGTTGATCAGGCACATATTCCAGAGTCCCCAGCACTCTGTTTGCCTGAACACGCTTGGTGAGTCACTGGGTCAACAAGCATGTTTATGCAAGCCTCCAGCTGGCTCTCTGAATGCCAGCCACAGGGACAGGATGCAAATGTGGTCCATAGTCTTTGGTCAAGACCAGTTTCCTAGCAGAGCAGGCATAGCTTCAGTTTAACTTGTGAATCTCTCCTGCTCCCAGAATGCTACCTTCCCACTCCTAATAACAAGAATGTTCTTTATTGGCCTATTGTCAGAAAAGTAGATCTGGAAAGTGCATTGTGCTGGACCTTGCTTCAGTATCAGTTGAGCTTAGCTTGAATTAAGAAAGAGAAAAGACTGCTCCAAGTTATGTCAGGAACTGATTTAGAGACTATTTTCACTCCTTCCCAGATGCTTTTCTTTTGCCAAACAGAGCCTGCCTGTATTGGGAATTCTAACCCTGCCTAGACAGCTCCTGGATAGTTATGCAGTTAGTGTATACCTCTGCAAATGAAAGCTTGTTTTTCACAGAGAAGCTCCAGACTAGGACTGGAATCAGTATAATAGAGATTCTAATGGAGGTGCTAAGAACAAATGGAGCTTGTAAGGCTCCTCTGTCCCTCCAGAGCCTAGGTAGCACGTGCATGCTTTGCAGCCCAACATCAGTGTATGAGGGAAGCTATATCCTAAAATAGGCACTGATGTGTGTCTTATGGCACTTTAGTTATACTACCAGGTGCAGGTCAGGGGAAACAGATCCCTTAATACTGGAAAAGAGGATATTCAGAAGATACGGTCTTCCATCTGCGTTGAGCAGCTTGGTTTGTTTCTGTGTTCACAGGTACCTTGGCAAAGGCGGCAGTACATCAGACCCTTATTCTGTGGCTTTCTCCTGTACATCTTGCAGTGGTGTTATCTGAAAATAGTCTTGTAGAGGAAGGCAGGGAAAAGAGGCCATCTGCAGCTTCAGCTGTCAGGCTGGTGAAGGCAGGGGCAGGGAAGGTGTAGATTTAGATGACAGCTGCCCAGACAAATGGAAGATGAGTAGGGGAGCTTGGTGATGGAAAATTGTACAATTGAAATGGAAAAAAAAAATAGGAAAATAAGTCATAACTTCAGAAGGAAAGGAACTGGACCTGAATAACCAGCCCCAATGTTCTCTTATGCTGGGCTTTACCTTAGCTCTCTAAGGTCGTGCTTCCAGTGGATTCTGAGCTTAGAGAGGGTTACTCATTTCTTTTCCACTGGTTTCTTTCTAGGAGTTATGATCTGAAACCTCTCTGATATCTTTCCAATGGACTCTGCAGGGCTCTGGTGTGGGATTTCCTCATGCTGCTCTGCCTGTCCCAGCTAGATGAGTACCTTCTCTGGTCCCACAGCTCCGCTGAGGCTGATTGATATCCATGCCTACAGTGTTGCCGTACTGGAGGTTCTGATCACCTCTCATTCCCAGACTGCTAGATCCCCCATGAAACTCAGTCTCACTCACTTTGGGTGACTCCTTTTTTGTCTGAACTCTGTGAAACTAAGTGGGAAAAACAGAACTAGGCTCGTTCAGAAATGCTGTCAGAAGTAAGCCTACGAACTTGCACCAGCAAGCAGAGATCTTTCTTACACCATGGGATGTGTTGATTAATTGTAGATGGTCAAAGTCACTTGTAAGTTATTTATCATAGTCATCATTAGGTGTCATAAGGGACCTGTAAGAAACCTGGTTCAGAGGGATCACTCCCATCTTTCTTCAGCTTTTATCATGCCTTTGTGCCAGCAAAGACCCATGGCTGGATTAACCTCTTATTTTCTAAGGTTGAACTAAATGGATGACAAAAGCCAAGATCTAGGTGCAGGAAAATAGAGCAGCTTGATGATGATTATTTCCAGAGTCAGTAACACAACCCACGTCATCTGGGTGCCCAGCAAGGGCATTACTGATGCCTGCTCTCCTCATGAGTCAAACCCTCAAAATTTGGCTAAAGTCTTTGTGCCAGTGACCCAGCAATGCAAGGGCCTACGCACATCTACTTTGTTACTCTTGACTTCTGGATGCTACCACTCGTGCATCATCAACATAGGCTTTGGTCTGTAGGTTAGTATGTTGCTGAAAAGAGTGGAGGACAAAGAAAAACACATATTACCCCACTCAGGTCTCTTGTAAACCCATCCATAGTTGGCTGCTGTAGGAGTCATGACCCCAAGAGTCATAAAAGCTACAGCTTCTTACTAGGACAAATGAAAACATTTTATCAGGGCAGGACTCCTGGTGCTAAAGCATGAGTGCTATTGCCTTCTTGTATGAGAAAACATACCTAAGGATCTGTCCAGAAAGATGCAAAGTGATTTCTCTAGACATTTTCTAATGGGTGCCTCTACCTGCAGTCACTGCCATGGGCAGAATAGATCCTTCCTCTTATGAATATGATATCCTCTAGAGGAGGTGGAATTCAAAGGTTGGCACCCGTTGTAGCCCAGGAGTTTTTAACTTGTTGGGACATGCTTGTTTGACTTTTCCCTCAACTATGGCAAACAGTAGTGAACTGACAAATATCCATCTTATCCAGAAGTTGACTGACAGAAATGCTGTACTGCAATTCCTTGAGGAGAGTGAAAAAGAGAGTGTAATATTTTGGAGAGAGAGATTTTTTCCCCCCGTCCCAAAAGGTACACTAATAGAAATCTGTAAACCTCTGTAAGATTTAGGGGTTTGTAAAAAGACCTGTAAAATCAAGGAGTAAAAAGAAGGAAGGAATGAGAGAGAATATAAAGTAATTGCTTAATGTACGCCTTTAATGAACTAAAACATATTCTCTCCACAAAGGGCTCATAAGGGAAAAAAATAAGATTCCTCCTATACATCTTCAATCTTAGACTGAATTATCTGTGGCAATTGGACCTGCAGCCTCACATGAGAAGGTCTTATAAAGAGGAAAGGATATTGTAAGACTCCTGTATGCAAACGCACCCAATTAATTCAAGAGCATCATTGTTATTTCATTTATATAGCACCATAGGGGTATGCAATGCTTTACAGACGATTAGGGGCTATAAAAGTTTAGAGAAAAGATGAAGCAGAATGCAAGGAGCTGGCAACAAACTGGAGTACAAGCCCTGACTAAAAGCTCTCACCACAGTGTTTATGATTTGTTTGTTTGTTGTGGTTGTTTTGGGTTTTTTTGTTTTAAGGCTCAAGGAGTGTTTTTTGGCACTAATCCCTTTTTACAGGGAGGGAGAGGCAGTTAAACATGATGGTTGGGCCTGTTCCAAGGATGCAAAGTTAGAAAACATTCTCATTAAAACAGGTCTGAAAAAACAAAACACAAACATGCCCGACAAGAAGCAGGGAGATAAATCTGAGATAAACTGTAAGTCATTTCCTGAGAGCTCAATGCTTCAGTAAATTGGTGGTGCAAACAGAGACTGCATATGCCCAGAAATGACTGGCTGAGGCTCCAATTAGATGGGTGTTATGCACCTAAGTTGAGACAGACATGCATAAAGCACATCCTGTCACTTGTGTCCTGCATTTACAGCTGAGGAATACTCTTGAATCCTCAACTGGTTTTTATAAGCCAATACCAGGAAGCATCTTTCCATCAGCAAAACCAGCATGCGATTCAAGATTCCAGATAGAGATCTTATTAATGGGATCTAGATGGGCTTTTGTACTGCAGCACTAAAATATTTCAGGAACAGCTGGACCTTAAATCTACTCAGAAGCCATACAATGAGAACACAGCAGCTTTCTCAAAAAACATGTACTTTTCTCATAGCAGCATATGACATCTGTGCTCTGTAAATGGCACTAAGCCAGGATTTTAAGGATGAGTTCTACTGCACCAGTTGTGATCTCAAAGTAGGTAGGTCTTTAAAGGTTGTGGGTTTCTTGTTTGTTTTAAATAAGAAATGGGAAAGTTATTCGCTTGCTTTGCTTTCAACAGGAAAGGTCTTTGAAAAAATCTGTTATTTTGTTATCTTCCCTTTAACATTTTCCATCTATCACTTTTATCAAAATGGTCAATGAGAAATTTTTGTTTGAAGCAAATATTAAAAAGTAGTAAAAGCCTTTTTGGTTTTGTTCATTAAGAAATTTTACATTTACAAAATAAGCATTTTTGTCAAAAATCTTGACTGAAAAATTATACATTTTTGGTAGGGTGGAAATGGGAAAACGGGTCCTTCCCCTACACTCTGAATCTATTTTGGTTTTCAAAGTTGCAGAATTGTGTGCTCAACCAGTTGCTTTTTCCATCAGCTCTGGAGTAATCCTGGAAATGATTTTTGCATTATTCCCAAAGAAGATAGGCTTTTTATTGCTATTGTCCAACAGTGACCACCAGTGATGATGAGTCACCTAAAACTTCGAGTCTAGTATTAGCACACTTCACAGCCTCTGGGCTGAAGTTTGCTGTGTTTGAAACTAAAAGGTCCTCCCAGTATCTCTGACCTTTGGAAAACTATCCTCTAAACCAGTTTTATTTATAGAAAATTATGCACGGATCATTTCTTTCTGCTGAGATGCTAATGCCTGTTAAAACCTATTTTATACTACTACAGTTTATTGCTCTTTCCTGTACAATATTAAGTACCTTTCGACTGATTTTGCCGCATCTATGCAAAGTGAGGTTATACTGCAGTACCTATTCCAATATGTTGTAAGACAGATTGAAATATTTCTGTTTGAAGGTACTGGTAAAGCCATTAATTTTGTGAGGGAAGGGAAAAGAATTGAGAAAATGCTACATTTTTTGCTTAGAACAGTACTTTCGTATGTGCAAGTGTGTTTGTGTTATTTAAATACTAAAAATCAGCAGCAACAGCATCCTGCCTAACCTTTTTCAAGCCTTCCCTCAAACAATGCTGAATGCTGTCCTTCAGTAGCCCACACAGTCAAATACACAGTTAAATCAGCTTTTGATTCTCTTGGCCAGGATCCACAAGCAGTGCTGTTGAGTACCACCCTCCACAGAGGCGGTATGTCTGGCTCACAGGAACAGCATCTCCTTCTGCCTTCGTTCTGACAGCAGCAGTCTCCTGTGAATATCTGCTCTTTTGGAGTGACCTGCATCACTCCAGAAAATTAAGGGAAGTAACTTAACCATTTCTAGTCTGGGCTACAAATACCTGTTTGCTCTTCATAGCTTGGCCCAAAGCACCAAATAAGAGATGTTCCCCACTTAGTTACTTACTCCTGTGTCCTGGCTTTTAGGTGATGCATGCAGTACTTCAGCCGAGTCATGTAACTAATCTGGGACTTCCCTTCTGACAGACAAGCTGTAGCTTTGCTGTTCTCCACAGAGCTTCTAGAAACTCCATCCTGAGTTTCCTTGGAAACAGCGTATGATCAGCATAATGCTCCATGGCACTTGACCATTCATCTCCATGGTGGTTATAAAAATCCCATCAGAAAAAGCCTTCAAGCTTTCTTTCCCCATTAAAAAAAAAAAAAAAATATAATCCAGATATCAATCCTTTGATCCAACAGTAAAACAAACAATAAAATACTTCATTAGAGTAATTGGACCAATACTATTTAAAAACATGATGAGCCTAAATCTTAATGCTAGCTCCATACCCAGGAAAATGAGATCTGAGGCAACATCCATTGGGCCTATGAGACTTGACTACTTGGTGAGTGCTATCAATTGTGAAAAGTGGGTTTCAACCTTTCTGAGTTTTGTGGCACCTAGAAGCTTCCTACACATTTCACAATGGAGGTGTGGACCGCAGTAGAATGAGCCTAAGCTTCCTGAAATAAGCTTTGCTTTCGTTTCCTGGCCTTACTTGGCAGGTTAAAGAATATAGTAGCACTTTTCTAACAGGGGAATCATGGGCATGGGACAGTACATGAAAAAATGGGGTTCATTTTCCAAACTATAGCCCCTACTGCAATTAAGGCTATTTTTCTATTCCTTAACTTTTGAGTCAGGCATGGAAAAAGTGTTTACTACAAAGCTATTAGACAAAACAGTGAATCTTGGAATTAAGTGATTTTTCTTTTCCTCATCTTTTGTTTATCTTTTAACAGTCTTCTCAGTAACTACCATTATGGCAACGCTTAGGCCACGTGACAGAAGGTAATGAAAATGAAGAGGAGAAGAGAAAGTTATTGCACTAGAACAAACTCTGTTATATTGCAGATTATATTACAAGTGAAAGGCACATGACTGCATTGCCTAAGATGGTGATGATGCTCCGGGAGCCTTTCTCAGTCCTAAGCTGTTCATTAGTATAGAGAGGTTTGATTTAATAACTGTGATCAAAATCCCACTGAATATGCTGGTCATTATGTACCCAAACTGAAGATGCTCACCAAGGTTTATGATCTTTGAGTAAATTTAAGTATTCATTAAGAGGACCAGCTAGTATATCAGTGACATAAGGAAAGCATCCAAATGATACTGTTGTCTGAAAAAGCCCTGACCTTTCAGAAAGCAGTTGGTATTGCTGTGCCAGTGAAAAGAGCAGCTAAAGATGTTAAGGAGAATCTGAGTGTAATATATTAAGTAGTGACCATGCTTAATGAACAATAAGGTAAATCATAAGAGACACCATGTTCTGCTTGAAGGGCTCTTATAAACACAAGGACAACATCAAAACATATCATGGCTTCATCTATTAGAATAAATAACAGTGTCATGAAACACTTCCAGGCACTTTAACCTCACAACCTGCATTTTTTAAGTGTTAGAGAAATTCCGGCATGGTCTGGACTTACTCCAAGTAGCATTCTTTTAAACAGCTCTTGGGCACAGGGTGGGAACTCACAGGGTCCAGGGACCATTCCAATTTGGCAGTTTGGATGTGGCTCCCTGTTTTGGAGGTTAATAAACCTTAATACTATGGAAATTGTCTACTTCACACCAGCTAAGATATACGTCAGAGTGAGGTCATGGCATATATAAGATCGTTAGCGATATAGTGAGTGCTTGGAATGTTTCCTAGAGCTAGATGTGTCGGAGAATCGTGGCAGACAGGGTGGGAAAGGCACTGAAGACATCATCTTGGGTCCATCTCCTGTGAGGGGAACTTTTTTTATTATATAGATTTTATACTGTAGCAGCTGATGTGTTCTGGCAAAAATGTACCATAGAGCTGGACAAACATGTGGTAGAGACATATTATCACAGTATCACAGTAGGTTAGAGATTGGAAGGGACCTCAAAAGATCATCTAGTCCAATCCCCCTGCCGGAGCAGGAACACCTAGATAAGGTTACACAGGAACGTGTCCAGGCGGGTTTTAATGTCTCCAAAGAAGGAGATTCCACAACCTCCCTGGGCAGCCTGTTCCAGTGTTCCGTCACCCTCACTGAGAAGAAGTTTCTTCTCAGGTTTAAGTGGAACCTCTTGTGCTCCAATTTGCACCCATTACCCCTTGTCCTTTCATTGTTTGCCACTGAGAAGAGCCTGGCTCCATCCTCGTGACACTCCCCCTTTATATATTTATATACACTAATAAGGTCACCCCTCAATCTCCTCTTCTCCAAACTATAGAGACTCAGCTCCCTCAGTCTTTCCTCATAAGGGAGATGCTCCACTCCCTTAATCATCTTAGTTGCCCTGCGCTGGACTCTCTCCAGCAGGTCCCTGTCCTTTTTAAACTGAGGGGCCCAGAACTGGACACAATACTCCAGATGAGGTCTCACCAGGGCAGAGTAGAGGGGAAGGAGGACCTCTCTCGACCTACTAACCACCCCCCTTCTAATACACCCCAGGACGCCATTGGCCTTCTTGGCCACAAGGGCACAGTGTCGGCTGTCAGAGGATAGAGTGAGAAGCCCAGATTCAAGGCTCCATTACTGCTCAAGGTCTTTATTCAATGCTTCCAATGCAAATGCAAATTGACCAGACATAGGCTTGTAACAGTGGCATACAGACAAAAGAGCAACTCTAGGGCACTGTCAAAGCAAGAGTGATGTTCAAAGGGCATATAGTAACTGTGTGGAACATGGAGGAACTCCTCCCCTTGAACATCGTATCCAGTCAGACTGAAGCAAAGTCAAGGGCAAAGTCAAGGGCACTATAAGCCAGGTTTTCAGGGAAGCTTGGTATCCAGCTACACTTCAAAATAAACAGTTTATTCTTTGACAGATTCTGAACCCTATGCAAATTTTTACCCTAAATAGGAGCTGCTTGATACTCACCAGGCACATCTGAGGGTAAGTCCTAAGCTAAAGAAGCCAAGCGCTTGAAAACACTGTGATGTGTTTCCCAGGTCTAATATTTACACGTTGTACCTAGCAGAATTTTATATATATTAGCACTGAAAGATGTTTTAGTGCTATTTAGATGAAAGTTATCAGTAGGAATGACCTGTGATGTCAACACATGTGAGTCTGATACCATTATTCCTTTTACAGTGACTGATGGCAATTAATTGCCTGTTGCTTAAGAATCAAAGAGGCTTTGTGCAAGATAAAATCCACTATGGCCTGGCCTTGCTGCCTGGGAAGTACCGAAGCTGGTGTAACAAAATAAGACCTTTACATATGGGACCTTACGCTCGTAATGGATAAAACAGTACGTGCCAGCCACTCTCTTCTGACTTCCAAAGCATGATACCTCATGGCAACAGAGAAAATAGCAGAAAACAAGGTCCTTGTCAGCTCTATCAGCATAACATCACAGGCTTACCAGCTGACATAATAATGATGACTGGTTTTCCTTCCTACCATGGCACACATGGGACAGTTTGCCCTAAATAAGAGGAGTAAGAGTATTCAGTCTCTGCCAGGCTTGGCATCCTAACAAATGAACAATTAACAACAGAAAGCTGTAAAGAGTTGCTTTAAAATTAGCCATGTTTCTTGGGGTAATTTTCTTCTGTGCTTATATAGGCTGAGCATTGATGAGGGTTGTCTCATGTGTCGGATCCAAGCTGTATTATAAAGCTCTTTAAGACGGATTATGTGACACTCATCTTCAAGTGGTTGGGATTAAATCAATGGCTGGAAGCCATCTTTGGTATCCTAACATTGAGCACTAAAGGTCCAAGTCTGGATGTAGCAAATTGGGCCCATTTGTAACTACAAAGAGGTGAAAACTAAGGTTCAGCAATCAATAAAAGTTATTAAGAATATGAAATCCTGGTAGATAAACTGTGAGCTAAAATGAATTCCAACAGAGCTCTCTTGACAAGTATCATTCAAATAGATTTCCTCCAGCAAGTGGCTGCCAAGTGGAGCATGGTTGATTTCTTTGCTGCTCCACATGCATAATGAAAGACCGAATGGGACAAACCCAACATTTTCTAGTGAGACAAATATTTCTTTCAAAATTAAACACCAAATAGCTTCTACCACAAACCTGTTGACGATCCAGTATACTTCCAGGTTATTAGCTTTCTTTATGCCACCTGGACGCTGTCCAGCAAGCGGCCGCAGAAAACACTCCATTGAGAAACACCAGAGACACAAATGGCTGCTCTAAACTAAGTGGATGAAGAAAACCATTACAGCATCTTGTTATATTAAAGACTTCAGAAAATTTCAGTTTCTGCAGCTCTGGCAAATTTCAAACACACGGTCCAGAGCAACCCAAGTATGCTCAACTATTACTTGCAAGACTTGACTACAGACAACACCTTCAACTAAGGTTGGTTAATGCCAGCTAGCTCTACTGTAGACAGCCAGACAAAGGGTTGCTGTACCAACCTGGCAGTAACTTCAGACTGATAGCAAAGGACCTTAACCCAGAAAATGGCCACAGTCCTTCCCCACTGTTCCCTGCTCTTACAACAGGCAAGGCATGCTACAAAATCCAGCACGCACTAGTACAAGGCAAACTTACTCTAAAATGGTCAGAGACTACACGCTATCATAAAAAGGAAGAGGCCATTTCAGGCTCTCCATGACATCTTTCTTGTTCAATGTAGACGCATTTAATTAAACTGGAAACCAAAAGAGAGGCCTGACTTTGTAGGCAGGATAACAGCAAAGATTTTAAAGCAAAGGCATTATGTTCTCCATTGTGCGAGATACAAGGGGAGGAAAAAAAACATTATTTCACTCTATCAAACATAATAAAAGGCTGAGTTAAGAAGCACAGAAAAAAATGTCTGGTTAATTTAAGGTGAAATCAGAAAAGAAAAAATACAAGGGCCTCTCTCAGAGAGTCATCACTCTTGCTGATTTTAGAGGGTACACTGGATACTAGGCATCTCTGAAATTGAGATCCAAAAATTGAATGGGATTGCATTGTTCTTTCTCACCACATTAGAAATCCCATACTGAATCTCAAATAATCTGCAGTTACAGTGCATTTGGCTCAAGAGGTTACAGGGAGCGGTGCTATGGGTACACATACATTCTCACAGGCCCAAGTACTCAATAGCAAATGCAAATTCATTTAGAGATTACATGTTTATCCACAAGTCTTGTTGCCTTTTTCTCTTTAATCTGTGTGCCAGAAAGCCAGCAACATTAATAAAGAGGTCTCTAACCATTTCCGTCACTGGGGTACCTCATGGGAGGGTCAGGGCTAAGGTAAGATCACATCAAGACCTTGTAGCACTCTGCCTGAAGGTTGGATCATGTCGATATGGACACAGGGGACACAGATCTGGGAACATGTGGAACTGACAAAGTGTTTTAAAAACATCTTCGTGTGTTCATCCACGGTTCCCTTTCTCCACTCAATCTAGCTGGTAGGTCCAGTCAGACACAGCAGTATGTGTTTCCAGACTTGATGGTCTTAAGGGTCTTCTCCAACCTAAATGATTGATTCTATAATTCTAACCTGCTTATAGGTGTAGATGCCACATTGGTGAATGTGAAAACTGGGAAGAGAAGAAATATGAATAACCAACCCAAAACCCAAACACAACCATTTGCTCAAAAGTAAAGAAGGTTTCTTGGGGAATTAGCACTTCTTGTAACCCTGAAGAGCTCCACCTTCCTGTGCTTGATTTTCAAGAAGTGCAGACAAACCTGTTTCATATAGAAGGAGTTACCTCAACTGATAGCAATAAGGGATAAGAAGGAAAGCATACATACACCAGTGCTTCATTCTTTCCAGTATCCAGCTCCTAAACAATACCACAACCTGCCTTTTCAATTTCTCTTTTTCCTGAATTGTGGAATGGTCAGATGGTGCTTGAATTATATTTTGGTCAACTTCCTGTAATAATAACGTTGCTTTGAGTAGAATTTAAAGAAAAGTAGAAGGCACAAGAAATACAAAATAAAATAAAGAGAAGGGAAGAGGTAAAGAGATTCTGACAAGAGATGTGATTGATGCTGTGTGTGCTTTATCTTTCACAGCTTATGTAATATATATATGAGAAATAGTTAGTTTGATAGTTAAAGAAACTAAATGCCTGTCGAGGATAAAATACATCAGGGACACAGAACAATTCTTCATCTGGTTTAGCTATCATTCACTTTCCAGCCTACTGGCGGTCTCCCAGGAGAATTCATAATAGATCAGAAGCAATGATCCTCTCAGGCCCCCATCATATTTTTTCCTCCTTCCCCATTTAGGCCCCCAATGTTTCTTTCCATCTCCCCCATTTCCTAATCCCTTCCTGCCACTCCCATATTCCCCATCCCATCCCACCAGCTCCCTGCCTGGGGCTGTGTAAAAAGGAGTGTGCAAAAGCAGCAAACCTCTGGAGAAAGCATGCATTTTAGCTGCTGGAAACAGGAATGAAGGAGGAGAGTCTTGTCCATGTGGAGAGCCCAAGGCACTGTGCTGTCCTCATGCATTGCTTCCAGCCCCTTATTCTATCAGGAGCGGCAGGAGGAATGGGGAAGGCAGAAACAGAGTCTCTCTTGAGACTCAAGAAGAAAAGTCAGGATCCAAAGCAAAGATGAGGCCAGAATAATGCAACCAAAGTCTCTGAATGAACGTTTTCCACACAGTTTTCTCCCTTCCCTTAAATGCTCTTATTTTCCCTCCCAGTATCCCACCTCCCATCACTTGGGGAAGACACACTTCTACTGTCAGTAGAATGGGCCAGGACAATCTCAAAGGGTTTGGGGTCCTCTCCTTCTAGTACAGAAGGTGTCCCAATATAACCTTGCAAAAGCACATGCTGAAAACAAAGACAGTATTAATTGTTACAGGTAGGCCTTTCTATACAGTATCTGATGCATAATTTGCTACTGAAAAGGCCCCCTTCATTTGGGGATTCTTTGGCTACGTGACACGAGAGCTTTATGTACACTCAGGATGATGCTTTTAAACTGTATGAATGTGTTAAGGAAAAAGAAGTAATTGTTAATCATGGAAACATGGAAGGAAGGGACTGTCCAATTCAATGAGGCATCTTCTCAAAGGCTGAAAGTGGTCAGAAGAACACTGTCCTGGGAATCGGTTGGTTCTGTGCCATCCTTCTCCATCAACTTTACCAAGTCTTGGGAAACGGGAGAGATGCCTGAGGACTGGAGGAAAGCAAATGTCACTCCTGTCTTCAAAAAGGGCAAGAAGGAGGACCCGGGTAACTATAGACCGGTTAGCCTCACCTCCATTCCTGGGAAAGTGATGGAACACCTTATCCTTGGTGCCATCTTAAGGCATATCAAGGATAAGAGGGTTATGAGGGGCAGTCAACATGGCTTCACCACGGTGGATGGATGATGGTAGAGCGGTGGATGTGGTCTACCTCGACTTCAGCAAAGCGTTTGACACGGTCTCCCACAGCATCCTTGCGGCTAAATTGAGGAAGTGTGGTCTGGATGATCGGGTAGTGAGGTGGACTGTGAACTGGCTGAAGGAGAGAAGCCAGAGAGTTGTAGTCTATGGGGCGGAGTCTAGTTGGAGGCCTGTATCTAGTGGAGTGCCTCAAGGGTCGGTACTGGGACCAGTATTATTTAATATATGCATCAACGATTTAGATGAAGGAATTGAGTGTACTATCAGCAAGTTTGCTGATGACACTAATCTGGGAGGAGTGGCCGACACGCCAGAAGGCTGTGCTGCCATCCAGCGAGACCTGGACAGGCTGGAGAGTTGGGCGGGGAATAACTTGATGAAATATAACAAGGGAAAGTGTAGAGTCCTGCATCTGGGCAGGAACAACCCCAGGTTCCAGTATAGGCTGGGGAACGACCTGTTAGAGAGCAGTGTAGGGGAGAGGGACCTGGGGGTCCTGGTGGACGACAGGGTGACCATGAGCCGACACTGTGCCCTTGTGGCCAAGAAGGCCAATGGCATCCTGGGGTGTATTAGAAGGGGGGTGGTTAGTAGGTCGAGAGAGGTCCTCCTTCCCCTCTACTCTGCCCTGGTGAGACCTCATCTGGAATATTGTGTCCAGTTCTGGCCCCTCAGTTTAAGAAGGACAGGGACCTGCTGGAGAGAGTCCAGCGCAGGGCAACTAAGATGATTAAGGGAGTGGAGCATCTCCCTTATGAGGAAAGACTGAGGGAGCTGGGTCTCTATAGTTTGGAGAAGAGGAGATTGAGGGGTGACCTTATTAGTGTATATAAATATACAAAGGGGGAGTGTCACGAGGATGGAGCCAGGCTCTTCTCAGTGGCAAACAATGAAAGGACAAGGGGAAATGGGTACAAACTGGAACACAAGAGGTTCCACTTAAACTCGAGAAGAAACTTCTTCTCAGTGAGGGTGACGGAACACTGGAACAGGCTGCCCAGGGAGGTTGTGGAATCTCCTTCTTTGGAGACATTCAAAGCCCACCTGGACACGTTCCTGTGTAACCTTATCTAGGTGTTCCTGCTCCGGCAGGGGGATTGGACTAGACGATCTTTTGAGGTCCCTTCCAATCTCTAACATACTGTGATACTGTGATCCTTTTCAGTAGCTGGATCAGATGGAAGCTGCTGTTTCACCTCTCTGCAACATCCCAGAGCCTCTTTTCCAATGCCTAGTGATGCTTCCCATCCTTTTCTGAGGCCTGCCAGGAAAGCTGGACTGAATCACTTCAGTTGGTTTCATGATCCTCCAGGACAACGAAAAATCTCTCCACTCTTCCCTAAACCTCAATGCTGTTTGGAGAGCACATAGAAGGATTGCAGCCTGAAGTTGGAAGCTCCTTATCCCCCTCCCAAGCACAAATTGAAAAAGGGCTTAGGTGAAGTTTCCAAGCCAGTCCATTTTTTTCTCCTTCAGGAATCTCTTCCCAATGGCAGACCATTCTCACTCTGCTTGGCACAAAGCTGTGGGGTCTGTTTATTGCTAATGGTATCTGAAGGCTCCATGTCAAAATCAGACTCTTGTTATGAATGGAAACAATCATTACAAATCTAAGGATAGGCAGGAAAGGAAAAAAAAAACCAAACAAAAAAATCCCATTACCTCATAGTTGCAACTGTCTTTGGCAAGAAATACAACCCAAAATGCATTCAAAGCATTACATGTCTATCAAAGCCTATTAAAACAAGCAGGAAATGGGAGGTCTCATGACAGTTCAGAATCTGTATCTGTCAACAGGAAAAGTGGGGCTATCCCCTGATCAGATAATCTGCGCAGCTGGTCACCTGAGTTTCAGGCATCCACAGGTAAAATCTATAATGCAGCCCTAACTGCATCATCTCCGAGGGGAGGTTTTCCATTAGCCCTTTGCAGGAAATGTAGCAAACAATTTCGCTGAAAGGCACCTCTTAAACACATTTACATAAGTAAGCTTGTGCTTGCAAAAAGCAACCTCAGTCAATCCACTGGGGTTTCTCCATCACCCCCTAAACTTAACAGCATACGATTGCAGAGCAATGGAGTAACCAGTTTCTTCCTTAATTGCTCCTCCAAAGTGACTTTATGCCCTGGGTGGCTGTATGAGGTAGGGTTTCTCTTATTCAGGTTTGGGGAACTTCAGAGTGGCCTATGGGCCCACTTCCCTAAGGACGTTCTCTACACCAATTCCTACTACATTATTTTTCATTTGTTTGCTCAGCTCTTTTAACTGCTTTCTTACTAGCATTATACTCCCCAAAGTCTTCTCAGTGAGGCTTTTACTTCTTCATGTCCTGTCCTGTAGTGCTGAGCTCTGCCCTTTGGACACCTGCTGTATGCATCCTTCCCGGAGGTGAAGGCAGCGTTTTGGGGCAGAGATGAGAAGATGCAGATGCAACGGCAAAAGGGTACATTTGCATGGCAGTGTCTTTGTCAGCTAGCTTGCTCTTTTTGGGTGCTTACCTTTGCTGCTCCCACCACTTTACTCTCCCTCACCTGCCTTTATGAACATCACCATCATCACCTTTCTCAATCCAAGGATAGGCAAGAATTAGTGTATAACAGTCAGTGTTTAAGATCACGTGTTCTGTGAGCCATCAGCATCTAGCGCTTGGCTTATCTGTCAGCTCTCAAAATTGTAATTATGAGGAAAAGCAATTTTAAGTCATTATCATAGTCTTTCTAAAATGCATTTGTTTCCTTCCAGCCCCCGTCCTTCTTCTCTCATGGTCTATGCAATTGAATTTACTGGGACAGCCTGTCTTGAAAGGCAAGAAGAAATTACACCTATACAAAACTCTGTCTTCCCACTACTCCTCAAATCATTGTTCCAGGGCACTTTCCCTCCCTTCTAAACAGTGAAATGTGCAGGCAGGATTGACAAGGTGGAAATCTTTTGCCAGTGTTTCTCTAGGCTGGTCGGGCTCCATTGTGCCTCAGCAGCAGGGCTATTCCTCAACCATGCTGCTGAAAAGCACATACCACACTGTAATGCAGTCGCTATATATAGTCTGTAAAGAGCTTTTGGAAACCATGAGGAAAAAGCTATTTGATGTACAATAAATTATTAATTGTTATTAGTTACTACCTTGACAGATTTCTGTGGCTCAGGTACCTTCCATCCCCAATTTGGGGGAGGAAGTGAGCAG
The DNA here is from genome assembly GCF_033783945.1 of Neopsephotus bourkii. Classification (NCBI taxonomy): domain Eukaryota; kingdom Metazoa; phylum Chordata; class Aves; order Psittaciformes; family Psittacidae; genus Neopsephotus; species Neopsephotus bourkii. The sequence continues at coordinate 5,365,919 of NW_026901771.1, read as the reverse complement.
CTTCTCTCCTTTTCCTTTTTACTCCTGGACCACTTCGGGACCACTCGTCTCTGCATCTCTGCCCCTTACTGACCTCCAGCTTCCCCATACACACACAGTGGTGGAAACAACAGTGCATCTCAAAGAGCTCAACATCCCAACAGGAACCACTATAATCTGTTTGTGAGGGTACAGCTCTAAAAACATACTCTCCACTGAAATTCTATGAAACAAAGTTAAAGCCAGAAGAACACGTTCCTTTATTCGGCTTTGCTTGAGAAGCACGTGCCCTACAAAACAAAACCCACTGTTCAGGGGAGGAGCGAAGCGATTGTGAGGTTAAAGCTGACACTTTGTGGTTGCAGGATGACCGTAACCACAACTCTCTGCCAAGCTGTTCTATATATGGACCCATGAGCCTGTGCCCTGAGTCACTCCAGTCCCCAGAAGAAAACAGGAGGGAGGAGTCACTTGCCTTTGTGCCCAAATTAAGCTAAGCCTTCAAACCCTCCATATAAAGCCAGAAGTGATGCTTTTCTCCACCAGTGGGAGGAAAACATTAATTTCCTTTTGAGTTTGAACATGAAAACCTCAAAATACCACAACAAGAGCAGCACAGAATAGGGCAAGGCTCTGTAAGTGACAGGCTTGGAGTCACAAGTCTTTCAGGCAGCAAAGAGAGAAGAGGGAGACTTTGCAGGCAGAGATATCATACAAGCTACCTTGAGCATGAACAGCAGCTCCATCTAGCACATGCCCCAGATTACTTTGTCTATTTACTTGTCCCATCATTTGAAACAAACACACTATTCAATTTACAGGGAAGCAGGAGGCCTCCTTCCTTCGCTACACTGAAAAATATACCCCACTGTCAGCTATGAGTGCAGCTGTACTACTGTGAATATGATTTACCTGCCATGGCTGATGAAGACAAACTGGCTTTGGTGCCATTTCAGAAGCCAGGATAAAAACCTGCTTAGGCGAGTCCTGGGGAGGGACAACTGCCTATACCATCCATATTCCTATGTGCAACAGCCTATAGTAACTGTACATGCAGAAATACTGAAGGAGATGTATGTGCACACAGGGAAGTGTATGAAACATTTTCCATGTCGGTTGTTAGATATAAAGCACTTACACAGGTAGGGTTTAGAAAAGCATTTCTAGACAAATGACCAGATTTTAACAGTTAATTCAAGACTTTCTCCAAGTCAAGAAAAAATAACTGGAAATACCTTCACCTCACACTGGACTCATGAGGATTAATCACAAGATAGGGGACATTCCTCACTGTAGAGGAAAGGATGGGGAAAGAATAGCAAAGGCAGAACACCAGCATTTTTGCATCCCTAGTCTAGAAAAACTATGGGGAATACTTTCCCTTTTATCGTGGAGGAAATAACCTGTCACCAGAGTGTGCATGTGTACTCCTGCCTCTGCAAAGGGTGCACCAGAGTGTAAAGACAGAAAATTCACAAGTAGAAATGAAACAGCTTTTTTTTTCTCTAAATAGCAAACTTAAAACATTGCGAAAGGTTAGAATGATTTAGAACACCCACTCTGAGCAGCCACGCTTGGCTGTTCTCTCAGTACGTGTGAGGTGACTCCGCACACAGGGTTTAGCACTGGCCAGAAAAATTATGCTGTTTGCAGCCTCTTTCATTTCCCTGTTATCTTTGAGAGGCACATGAGAGAAAGTTACCCATACAGGGACATGGCACAGATCAGTCCATGCTTCTCTGCCACAGTAAAGGCAAGTATGATGTGGACAGACTACCTGTTCCCCTACCTCCTGTGAGGGAAGAGATACCAGCCATGCAGCACTTTGTTCTTGCTTCATTTTCTGAGCATAGTGTGTGACCAGATTAATGCTTGGTAAGCGTGTTGGCACGTAGCATGGCTGTGGTTGGAAGGGACCTTCAAAGACAGTCTAGTTTCTTGTATGTCAATGACCCCTTATAGGGCTGTACATATTCTACTACCTATAATACAACACTACAGCAGCCTCTACAGGCTTTGCCATTTCAATTAGGTTATTGTTGTCAAGCTGTGGGTGTATGTCTTCTCCCTGTTGGACGCAGTGTGGCATCATTATCAGCCAACTCTAATTGGGTAACAGCATCCTGTTATCTCTATAATGTAGCTGTCACAAAGGTGACACCATAGTGTCAACACGACTGATTGGCTGACATGGTGAAAAGTAGTTACCTGGCATATGGTCTGCTTTAGTAGGAGATAAACTGAACTGTAGATGATCTTCTTCAGCACCATCCTACATACAGGTCACAGAGATAGGAAAAAGGTACTCAGTCACTCTAATTTCAAAAGCACCTCAGGAGAAGCAAGCAAAGCTCAAACTGCCTCTAGCCAGCCAGGAACCAGTTTATATACCTCCACCAAAGAGATCCTTTGTTATCCTTTCGCATCAGCTACTAAACTTGGAGAAACAGAGATTATTAAGAATATGAAAGATAGTGGTAATGTTATAATGAGTGGATGGACAAATGAGCGTCACCATGACAAAAGCTGGGCTACAGCTAACATCAACCAAATCCTTCACTGGTTCATTGGTACAGAAAATTCCACATTAAACATGAAAAAATAGAGGAGCGAAGTAGCAATGGCACAAGTTGCATTAGATGGGCTCAGGTTGACACTATAGGTGGTCTACAACAAAAAATAAAGCCTTTCCTAAAAGGACAGTTATTGTGAGAGTCATTTAGACGAGTTAAGTGAATAACAGCCCAGTCTCATGACTGACCCTGTAAAGCAAGGATGTTTACTGAGGTATCGTTGAGCTCAGGCTAGTTTCAAGAGGCACAAAGTCAGGGATCAGCTAAGGAAGGCAGGACCCAACACTCTCTCTCTCCTGGAGCAATGTCTGGCATATAGCTGTCTATGGCTGCTCCAATCAAATAGACCATTTGAGAATATATTGGTATTGTTATTCAAGTTGGCAGCTATGAATGACCACCAAAAATAGTCCATTCAAGCACGTAAAGAAAACTTCAGCTGTATCTATCATTGTCAGTAGATTTAGAGGTATGGTGTTCAGTTAGTTCTGTTGCCATTAAGAAAATGAGTGAGGAAACATCAGACAACTTGAATTCAACTGCAAACCGACGACTTTCCAGGAACTATAGCTGCAGTTCATCCTGTTGTTTTTACCACAGTCAACACCACTTGTTAGCATTCACAAAAAATCACCCTCCAGCCTCTTGATCTTCAAGTTCCAATTATCATTACCATTGAAAAATATGGTTTCATTGCCAGTGCTGCCCTGCCTACGAATGAATGACTGTAGTAACATGTTTCATCATCGTTTGGTTCACACTGTCTGAAGACAAGTACACTGTAACTTAACCAGAGGCTACTCCTGCTTGTCAATCTAGGCACCAGCCACATTCAAGTGGATGAATATGGACCTGAATCCTGCTTGTGGAGTACTAACGTTTGAAGCAGGTAAAGGAGAAGGGCAGCTCCTCATCCACTACTAGAAGAGACAGCAGACCCCTGACACATTCACAGTTTGGCTTCACCTCCCATTTGGACAGTAAATTCTGGAGGAGAAACAAAGCAGAAATTGATAAAAATAACATTCTCAGATCCTAATGCTTCCCTTTTCCTGAATCCACCTTTAGACCTCTGCAAAAGCAGAGAGATCTTCTGTACACAGCAGGTAATCTGAAGAACCTACACATCTAGTGAGTCAGAACATTCAAGGTAGAACAGTGAATTTTCATTCACATCTCCGTTTTTAATTGTGCCTAGACTTCTCTATAAACATCTTTTCTTCCTGAAATTTGGCATGACTGGATCACTTGTCAGAGGAAAATTCTTCTGGAGGAAAATTATGTCATTTGGAAAACATTTTTTAGAAATAAAAGTCTTGTAAAAGCAAAAGCAAAAAAAAATCCCGTTTTTTTTTAAAGCCTTCAAAGGTTTCTTCACAAAAACGGAAGAAAACAAGCTATGTCTGTAAACTCCACATCTGTTTTATTCATTGTTTTACCTTCAGGAAGCTCTATATGCAAAATTCATTCCTGAAAGGAGAGCAAGGCCCTTTTTACATTAAGAAAACACGCTCTGTATCGATGTAATTACATTTGTGCCAACTTCCTCAATGTAGGCAGTGCTTCAGTTGACCTTGGAAAACATGGAATCTCTCAACCAAGTTTACAGACTTGCTGGAGGTCATGTGGAGAATGTAACCTCAGAAAACTCGAGTCCTTGTGCTGGTTATTCAATATAGCAGTAATTTTAACTCGCCTCATATTTTTCTTTTGCTTGTCAGGCAATATTCCAGGGCTATAGATGGAGACGAATTTGCTACTCCATTCCTGGGCAACAAGCTACCTGCTGTGGCATCTTTACTTCAGTCCTGTGCCTGAGCTCCAGAGGGAGGGCAGAGGGAAAGGAAAACAGAATTGATGGTGGCTTCATCAGTGTCAGATTCAAACCCTTTGGTGTCATTAGAAGCAGAGCAGTGTGTTGTCATTTTTCTCCTGTTTCTATTGCCCCTGCAACCAGGCAAAACAAAAAGAGAAGTGAAATCACAGCTCTGGAGGGCTTCTCTTCCCTCCTCTTTTGTGCTTCTGTCATTCTATTTGACTGCCATTCTTAGCTGTTCAGGAACTGCCACCTTCTACAGCAACCAGGGGGTCTCTGGCAATCTAAAGCGACACAAAATAATGTAGTGGGAAAAAAAAAATCACCCAAGAAGCAGATGAAAGAAGTAGTGAAGCCAACAGAAAAAACAACAACAAAAGGAAAGCAATGGAGCTGGATTGGTTGCAGTTGTTGTTTGTGTGCTCTGGAAATATCAGTAATGATGAAGAAGAGGCAATAAATTGCTTTGAAGCCCCTCTATGATCCTTTGCCTATTCTCTGTCACCCCAGACATGAACTGTGCACGCTGGAAGTTTCTTTCTCTCTCCCTTCTTCCTGGGATTTAACAGATGTGGTAACCTTTGTGCTTTTTATTGTGCACTCAGGAAATAAAATCCCACTCAGTTAAGCCACACTGTGAGTGGAAATGCAGTCTTCAGCTCAAGTGGACTAAGCACAGCAGCTCAGAAAATCAAAATCAGGCAGTCTCTACACTTATGAGTAGAAGAACTGCTCTACTCTTCTTTACCTGCCCTGGCTTCTACCCTTTCATCAAACAGCAGCCTGCAGCTACCTAAACTAGTCAAAAAACAAAGCCCAGATCCCATATCTCCCACTATCAGGTTGAGAGGGAACGACCTGCTTCCTTGGCTTGGAGAAATGGTCACACATCTGCATCTGTGAATATACAACTTTACCAGAGCATCTAGAGTCCCAGAGGAGAAATGACAGAGTAAAGGTCATGTTAGATTTCTACAACTGCATAAGACAATTTTTGCCTTGAATGGAAGATTGGGAATCACAGAGGAGAGTGTTCTGTCTGTTTTGGAATGGCTGGTGTGTACAAGGACTTCTGGGCTGATCAATAAAGTGTCCATAATTCTGTAGCTCTAGCACTAACGAAAGCATTGTAAAACACAGAAATGTCAGTTCTAGGGCATCTGAGTCACACCTGAATTAAAATTCTGAGCCTGTATAACGAGGAATTGGGGTGAAAATTAGATAAACTGCGGCGTTCATTGGAGGAGAGCTTTCAATTCACTGTGGCCAAGGGAAGAGCAGCTCTAATGACTCCACCATAAATCCTTTCAGGTGACCAGTTAATAAATGTATCAGAAGAGCCAGAAAGGCAAGTCCCCTGCCTCCTGAGCAATGCCATCCATGGCCCTTCTATGTGAGAGGAAGGTGTGAACACCCTTGCAATGCTCTGCCTGGCTCTGAGTACCTGGGTTTCCTCTCACTCTGCAACACCTTCAGGGAGACATTTGCTAGGCCCCTTGTGTGGACACAGGGCTTTCCTTTGAACTTTGTATCTCTACCATAGAGATAGTTGAACTCCCTCGTTCGAGTCATGTCCATTTGAGCATCTCCATTTAAGCATTCCTGACCAAGTGAGAATTTTTCTGTTGAACAGATTTAGTGCTGGTACAAAGTGAGAGAAGTACTATTTTTGGGCAGTTTCAGCCTGACCATAAATCTTGTGTCACAGATCAATTCAGACCAGTAACAAATCTCAAAGCTTGTAAGACATGATGCCAAATCCAGCCCATGGATAAGGAAGTACAATCTCATCGACTGCCAACACCCGTTTGCATGAGATTTTATCTCTTCCCTTCTCACTATCCCAAATACCAATTCCTTGTCTGCTTTAACTGTTTCTAAAGTAAGTGTTGCTCTGAAAGAGAACAGCAAGCTAGAGATAGCCAGAAAATGTTGCTTCCATACTCTTTTTTTCTCTCAGGTTGCCAAAAATTTTCATTCCACACCACGTATTATACAGCTGGAGGTAAGGCATGCTCAGGACAAAGCTACAGTGTTTGCATTCTTCTTAGTCCTTTCTGCCAGCACCTCCGACATCAAGCTCTCTGACTGTCTTAGAGCATTCATGGGGCAACATGCAAGTGGCCCCAACACACACAATGCAGCATTCCCAGACCCTTAAGAATCTCTGGAGTTCCCCTGAAAGAGGTGAAGATGGTGACCCATCAAGATGGTGGCCCTAAAGATGGTCTCCCTGTCACAAGTTACAAAATTCTGTAGGAATAAAGTGGTATATGAGAACCAGAAAACTATAGGTGGTCTACATCACACTCACATGCATCTCCCATCACTGCCAATTCATGTACACTGCCTACCAAAACCTCTTTGGACAGCATAAGGCATCCAGATATGGTCAGTAGGGTGCTGATAGGATGAAGTTGAACAGATGATCAACAGAATTTATGGCTTTTACATATTCTGGGGAGCTTTCCACTTGCAGAGCTGCAAGAGTCAACCAGGGAAGACACCTCAGCATAAATTCCTCAGCAGGTATATGTGAGGATGCTTGGCTTCTGAGTCAGGCATCATTAAGTTATTACCGCTGGAGTGGAAAAGACCAAGACCTGGCAAAATTGTAACCAAAAAACCAAGAAAGAATGATTCAAGCTCAACAAATAGCTGAGCATCTAGCTGGATTGGCCAGGTTCTATTTCTTGTTCCTGTGTTTCCCATTTCCCCTACACAACCAACTTCCTCCCCTCTTCAGGACTATGGAGACAGTTGATACAAAGTGTTATAGCCCCCTCAGGCAAAACTAAGAGTGAGCTTCAGCTGGCAAAAAAAAAAAACAAAACCCAAACCCCTTACCTGAGAAAAGCTACTGCTGTTTGGAACAGAAGCAAAATAGGGGCTTTTATGTGACTTCCAGCTTCCTTGGATAAACCCTTGGCCGCCATGCAGTTTGGTACTCGGGTCCAGCTGGTCTTTCATCAAGATTCACAGCTGAGACCAAAACCCCCTTCCAAGCATAAGTTACATTTAAATCTAACCAGTTCATCCTTGTATTTCAACAAATTGAGAGTCTCTGATGAAAACTGTCAGAAACCTTCCGATCGTGCTTCTGTGAAAGATGCTCCAAGAAACAGTGTTGGTACAAATATTATAAATACCAAGTATCCAGGCTACAGGTCAGCAAGGGTTAGATATAAGACTCTTTGTTTCTCAGTCTCCAAATGCCACTCATTCACTATGGAAGCATTTGAACAAACCAACAGTTGTTCCTATAAATTTAATCTTTTTGCCCAACAATAAATCTTCCAGACAACCTCACTGGAATTATTTATACACACAAATGATCAGCTACTGGAATATGTTTCTTTACCTGCTGCTATGCTTCTTCACATTCCCTGGGTTTCAGGCAGCCCCCCATAGTGTCCTCTTCGATGGTAACAAATCAGCTTTTTAATTTCATATGAGAGCATCAAGTTTTTGATACAAACACAAGGGAAAAGAGAGCTCTTTATTATTCTATGAAATCGCACAGATGTAATAGCTTTTTCTCTCTTCTGAAGTCAAATGCTTTGGGAAGTATGTAATTGTGGTATAGACATGTGAGCGCCCTCCCTTTGCTGGGGACTCTGGAGGGACTGGACAATCAGCAGAAGCACCCTAGAAGCCAAGCACCTAGGGCATGGTCCAGGTAACAGGGCAAGAACTGAATATTCTCATCTGTTCATATATTTGGATTGAATTTTTACTGAAAGTTTCATAATACCCTTCACTACTAAAAGAAAAAGAAAGATGAAGGAGTTAAGAAGACACAAGTACAAGAAAGTTTTGAAAAGAAAAAAGCTCTCTTGATCTTGAAATTCATTTGACTAAGAAATTGCTTCCTTCTGCACAGCATCTTTCGTTGCAGCTCACAGGATATCACAGAAGAGCAGCCAAGTTATGACTGGCAAAGGCCATCGCTTAAGCTTGACCACTAAAACAGAGGACAGAGATTAAGGCCAGCTGAGTTTACAGATAAGTTCATAGCAAATGAGGTTGCTATAAGCATAAGCAGCGCTGACATCCAACCACGTTCTGCTGAAGGAGCAGAGACACATCTGTGCTCCTAAAGGCATGAGAAAACATAGGTGGAAAACATTCCAAAAGATGTAAAGACCCTTTTCTGGCTTTAACTAGTCCCAACAGATATTTATCCAACTTGGGGTTATTTTGTGAAAACTTCAAAGAAGAAATTCAATACCCTTTTCAGGCAATCTATTTTAGTGCTTAACTATTCTTACTGCTAGAAAGTTATTCCTGATGTGTAACCTAGGTCTTCTTGCTGCAATTTAAGTCCATCACTTCTCATTCTTTCCTTGGTGGATGTGGATAGCAGATTTATCTCCATAAATACGAAAGTTCTACTAGGAAATTCAGCTTCGCTTACTGACAGGTATGGACCTTAATTACAAGATGATTTCAACTCTTGCAGCTCCTATTTGTATATACACTATGCATATTTATGGCCCATGCCAAAGATGACTGCTTTGAATGGATGGCGGTGAGGATTTTGTTGTGGTAGAAAAAACAAATTGCCATTGCTGGCATTATAGCACAAGAAGCATTTTTCACACACCCTCATAAGTATTCCATACACACACACACACATTTATATACAGTTTTGCCATTAAGAACAGTGTTGTTTACATACCCTGACAGTGCTGAGGGCAACTTAATGCTACCACAAGTGTACTCAGTCCAAGTCTGCATGCAACCACCAAGTTAATGCACAGACACAAAGGCATATGAATGCTTATGGATTTGTGGCAGAGACTTGCAGATGGTATAAATCAGTGTCGCTCCTACTTAGTTTTGCTCCTATTCAAGTAGGCCATAAGGTATGAACACACAAATACGGAGGTCTCCATGTCTACACAGACATATGGGCTGTATACCCACGTGGGTGTGCACTGGATACCTTCCTGGCCTGATGAATGCTGCAGTACAGCTGCCAGCTTGCCCACACAAAGCACAAACTTGAGCACCATTGGGTTCTCAGCAGTAGAAAACTCTGGCTCAGACACTAGAAGACAGACTGTGAGCAGCACGATGCGGTGCAGCAGGGCCCTGTTGAACCAATTAGGGTTAACACATTTCTGGTTAATGAGAGGTGCCGGTCATGATTGTAAATTAATATTTTCCAGTGGCTACCCATGCACTCAAGTGTCAGTATTGATCAAACTTACCTCTGCCCAGTTAATGCTGATGGATTCAACAGCAACATACGCCTGCTCATCTGTTACCCAATTAAGATAAGCTCTCAACTCATCCTAATAGCTGTATTTATTGTCATCAGGAATATTGATGTATCTCTGTGCTAACTACAAGCCAACGTACACACATGAGCACACGCAAAGGACTTTGTGTTGCTCTGGGAATTGTCCCAGGCTCAAACCACAACAAGAAAGTACGTTTTTAGCCTTCATATTCTTTTGTGTACAGACAGGTATTTTCTATGGGAAAGGGAAAATCAAGGCTACTCGCCTTCTCTAGTCTTACTAGGCTAGATTCCCCCCCCCACATCAGAGAATAAGCAGCACAGCAAGCTCCACAAATAAACTGCTTGGATCTTTAAAGGGTAAAGCAAATGGAAGCCTCCTGTTGCACAGGGAGTCCAGCATGTGAGAAATGCTGGGCATGTAAGGAAAATGCCTATGGGAGCAACCAAATAAGGATTAATGAGCATCTTTCTATATGGTTCTCTACATTTCTAGCCTGACTGTCTGAATCTGAAGCTGCTGGGTAGCTAATGGGCCTTGGGTAAGGGACACAACAGCAGCTCTCTGTATAAAGCAAGCAAAAAAAAAAAAAAGGTCATTGGAAAATGTAATAATTTCCTTGCAGTGCAAGGCGTTTGTTCCTGAAAAGCCCCATACACTATTTAACCAACACAGGAGGCACTTGCTGCTTCCTGGAAACAGCCTCGTACCCCTAGCAAATGGGCTATGAAATAGAGCAAGAGATAGGGACCCATTTACTCATCAAAAGGTCATTCTAAACTAAAACAAAAGTGAGAGCTCAGAGAAGGCCAGTTCTTCTCAGCAGCCAAAGTGCAGCCCTGACAACCCCAGCCAAAGCACCCCATCCTGTGTGGCTGAGACTGCATGCTGTGGTATATAAAGCTGAATTAGAAAAGAGGGTTGTAGATGTGACTCCTAATGCCCAACAAGTTAAAAACAGTTAACACAGGTCCTTTAGCGTACAACACTGGCCTCCATGCTAACTCATTTAAGGATGGCTTTTCCCTGCCATTTGAGCACAAATGAGACAGCACCATCTGACTATACGGAGGCTGAGTCTGGTTCAGGGAACTGGCTGAAATCTCAAGTCATCAGTAGAAAACCTGCCTGGTGGTTTTTACAAGTGGTAACCTCCATCAGACGTCCAATTTTCCATATGCCCCCAAGGCAACTTATGGCCCTGGAAGCACCTTATTAAGCCACAGTTAACAGCAGCTCACTTGGAGTGAGCAAAGTTTGAATGGGATCTTGTAAATGGACCCTTTTAACCCACCAGAGGTGGAACATGCAAGCCTGCTGCCACGGAGTGATGGCAGAGCTCATGCTGCTGCTGCTTCTGTCCAATCTGTCCTTTAGACAAATGAAGGACACCTATCTCCTGGGCTCTTCACTTAGTACTTTTCACCGTTCACTAAATTGAAAAGTGAGCAATTGACAGCACAACTTTATTAAATTAAGCTTCTCCCTTTTTCCCCCTACCATCATGGCCATGTTTTAAACAGCCACAGACACTTCGCTGGTGTCTTTTTAATTTGATTTAACTAAAAATATAACACACAAAGCCATTTGGCCTTGTGCCACTCAACATACTGCTATAGAGTAGGCATGAGTTATAGGGTAATATTTCATACCCTGTTGTGTCTTATTACTTAACTAATAACAATATTTACCCAGGGTTTTCCCCAAGCAATTCAGACAGGTCTAGAAGAAATCTTGATTAAAGAATGACAGCCAAAGTATTGGATGTTAAGAATAAATAAGAGTAATGTGAAAAGAGTGAAAGAGTTTACTGTTGCATCCTGGTAGTTTGCAGTAAATCAGTGTAATATGAAAGTTCCTCCTTTACTTGGCCTCCCAGTTGCCAGGTCTCTTGCTGCAACCTATGTACAGACCTGCCAGACATCTCACTTGCACAAGTGTAGCTACTGTAGGCTGCAGCCTACACTTGCTTGTCAAGAGCTGACCCTTTTGCCCTAAGCCCTTAACCACTAGAGCTAAGGGAATAATCAGCCACTTCTCACCTTTCCTGGGGCTAGCCACCAAGAAAGACAATTAGAGCAAACTGGTGTATCGCAGCCTTCATCTCTTACCAATTCCCTGACACTCTCAGTAGTTCACAAGTATAAAGATTTTTAGCTGATATGAAAAAAGCCAGCTCTCGGTGTATTATCTCTAGAACTCGCTGCCGGACAAAGCCAAGGACCAAGTAAATTACAAGGATATTAGATGTTGCCAGTAAAAGCACCCCGATTCAGGTTAGAGAGGAGATGACATTTTTACTAGTTCACATAGCTCTTCCACCAGTCAAGCAGCAACTGTCTTTTTGGTAGATTATTCCATGTTCTTGCAATTTCTGCTGAAATAGTCTGTGTTGCCCTTTGTTCAAGGCAGGATACAGAGCTATCAAAGTCCGTGTCTCACTTCCTTTGGTAATTCTCCAGCTGACTGAAGGACTTGAGCTACACATCCATTCAGATAGGGAAGGCACTGCATATTCCTTCCAACCTAACTGCTTTCAGAAAACTCATTTAATACTGTAAATACAAGGATTCCTGTCAGAAGCAAAGAAAAAATACATTCAAATTTATGTCCATGTTGCTATTTGCCTGACTGCCTCATGGATTACCTGCCCACTGTAAGCAGGAAAAATCCATCACCATTCTCTGCAGATTCTTATTTTCCTGTGGAGACTTCTCCTCCACAAGTTTACCATCCTCTGGTATGACTCCTTGGTAAGAGTAGCTAAAAATCACAGCTCTGGTAGGGATGTATGCAAGCCATGGCTGAGCACTCTAAATAATGTCATTTCTGTAGAATTACTTAAGATGAAAAATGGGCAAAATCCTGCAGTTTGCTACTCAAACAAAACATCATTCCAAGATGCTGAAAATTTTGAATGAATAAAGCCTTTAGGATTCAATCCAAAGGTAGTAATTCTGGAGCAGACACATTAAGGAATATGAGTGTCTTCTGACAAGGGGTTGTGACATTTGCGTTTGCAGGGTCTGTCCTATAGCTGCACTCAAATGTGATACAGCTAAAGAAGGTGAGAGCACCACCGGGGCAGGGAGAGACCGCGATTCTCCTTTGCCTCCTCACCAAGAGGGAAAAGAGCTCTATGAGCCAAGCAGAGTCATGTGGAGGTGGTACCAATGAGTAACCAAGGAAGCAGGGAATGGAGCTGCATACCTTACTGAAGATATTTAGTCACAGCTAAGGGACGGTTTTCTATTTTCCCTTTACACTGACATCACCTGCACTTGCAGTAAAGTTTCATCCCATCTTATCGCATGCTTCCTCTCCTCTCCCATTCACTTCCCCATATGTACACTCAGCTTTCCTTTTCTCAACTCTGTATTCTACCAAGCCCCACATAGTCCTCTCTTCCCTACAGAAGGACCTATACTTTTCATATACACACCAGTTTTACTTACAGTCCTGCCAGCTCTGATTGGGTATGGCATGGGCTTCTTAATAACTCTGCCAGCTGTTTCATCACTCTGACTCTCAGCATGCCAAACTAGAAAGGCCTTTATTCTCCAGGACACCCTCCCATTTGACTAGCTGGGTGGCTTATCACCCAGAAACAGCAGCTTTTGCCCTGGCAGCTTATTTCACATGCCAATCCTTCTGTGCTAGTGAGAAAAGAGCCTTCCCCCTCCTCCTCTGGACCCCTACGATGTGTCTTTTATTTCTTTTCTAAAGGAGAGGAGGGAATCTTACCATCCCTCTTGGCTCAGCTGCTGGGCATGTTCTGTCCCTCTGCAGCAGAGAGAGCTTGTAAGGAAAGTAGAAATGGCCTTGGGATAAGAGATCATATTCTTATACGTTAATTTACAGACCACTGTCAGAAAGGGATAAATGTGACAGTACCATTTCTATCCTAAAATTAGGGACTCTGCTTTAAAAACAAAAATGAAGGATGATAGAAGTCCCCCAAATCACTGTGCATGTCTATGACACGTCCAAAGCATTAATGGTAGCTAGTTTAAATGGGTCCAGGAGTTATCCATCAGAGTAAAGACAGCCAGACTGATCAGACTCAGCCCAAGAGCAACACCAGCTGCTAGTCTTTGGAGTTATGGGACAGGCATCAGAGGACAGAATGGCAGGCAGGAGAAAAATGATGCCCAAAACTGGAGTTCCCATGAATCCCTGTAGCGCCTCAAGCTGCTGCTGTGAAAATTGTATTTTAACCTTTTATTCCAATACAGGAGAGAGCCATTTGAAACGGGGAAAGGTAATTTCCATTTTCTCTTAGCCTGAGGATTTAGCCCTTGAGGAAGGCTGCAAGGACCAAGTGTCCCATTCATCTCTTGTTAAAAGCACAGCCCTTATTCTGAAAGCACTTGCTTTCCTTCCACAAGTGATCTTTCACTTCTCCTGTTGACAGGCACGTGTCCAGGCTTTCTCTCCACTGCCAGATGTCTTTCTCCAAACTTATTTCTTTCCAGTGCAGGTCATCATCTAATCTGAGTGGGAAAAGGAAGAACCTCTACGTAAAAGACCTAGAGGAAAGCCAGAGCCTTAATAGAAGAGGAACATTTTGCAAAATGATTTTGCTCTCCTCTGAAGGCCCAGCACATGAGCTGCATTTGGAAAGGTTCCTGCTGAGGTAGCAGAGACCTTGGAAACACACAGGACCCAGAGGGAGAAATGAGAGACTAATGTGTTTTAAATTCAGTGACAAGTTCTGTGTAGAAAAACACGACTTCCTTAATAACACTCTTCGACAACCTCCTACTTTTTCCCACCCATTCACTTACCCTTCTTATTTCTTAATGTAAAAATGTATTTCAGCATCATTTCTCAACCACTCAAATTTTACATCCTTCCTTTGTGGTACCCTAACTCACCTCCAATTCCACTTCTCCAACTTCGCTACCTCAGCATGAACACTGGTGTACTTGTGCTTTCTTTCACACAACAAACCCTATTTTCTTACCCCTGATCCTTCTACCTTCTGTAGCAGCCACTCTGTAGAGATATAGTGGCCTGTTTCATACAAACTATCCCCTGTGCCTGAGGCACAGCACCTCCTAGACATCAAACACCTTTCTGTTTTGCGGCAGTCCCGTCCCCAGTGGAAGATTCCTTACAGCCCAGGCCCTATGTGTATCACTACTTCTGTTTCAAGACATGTTCCTGGAAGTCCTGAAAGCATGGGCTTTCAGTTCCAGTAAAGATGATGTCTGTCCTTGCACATGGACCAGACAGACATTTCTAGCAAGAGAAATACTGATGTCAGGTACTGGAAGTTGTGGTGCGATGGAAAGAGGACTCTAAGGAGGAACATATTTACATGTGCATTCTCACCCTAACCCCTGAAGACAAAACAGTTGCCAAGCTTTGTGAGAAAATAGAAAACTTCCCAATTTGATAGCTACCCACATTATTCCTGAATTACCATATGCATAAAGCACAAATTCATACATCAAGAGCAGAAGGAAAGCTTATGATTTTGACTGATTACCTAACAACGAACATTGAACTTCAACTAAATATTTGTGTATTGAAGTGCCTGCTTCTGAGCTAGAATCAATCTTTCAGACCCCAGGCCAGTCTTAATTTGGAAATCTGATACATGGGCAAGTTATCATTTCTCCTGTTGTTCCATCCCAATGGAAAGTTATCCTCACCATTGAATGCTTTACTCCTTGCCCTTCTTTTGCGCAAATCAGTTCTTGTCAGCCTTTTTTCTGCCAGAATAGCTGAAATCTTCCAAAACAGGTGAGCAGGGCCTATGGTGATGATCCTTCTCAGCCTTCTTTAAAACAAACCGAGTTTACTAGGTCTTTCATTCTGAGGCAGATTTCCAAACTTTGCATCATTCCAGTGGGCTCTTATCTGAACCCTTTCCAATTTTTCAACGGGCCTTTGATACATATTTTTAACACAGTTAAGTTAATGTTGCAAGAGAAATCATCACTTTCTTTACTTTCTAGGCTTTTGTGTGCTTGATTTCTCACCCGTAACATTACACATAACTACATGCCATATGCAGCAAAAAAACCCACATCACACAGAGGACTCTTAAAGGTCAGAAACTAAACTAGTAAATATATACTGGCTAAATCAATCAAAGCCTGCTAATTATCATCTTTTCCTGTTTCCACCTCTGCATACCAGATGCTACAAGAGCTTAAAGTGACTTGCCTAGTTCAGAGAATTGGTCTGATGCTACTATCATTTCTTCCTTTGGAAAACCATTCTGCAAGACTTCGGGGAATTTTTTCATGTGGTTAATTTCATCCTATTTCTTTTAGAGCCTTAAACCATGCTATGTAAATCTTCTTTCTTCTACATCCTTAAGCAATATAAATTACATCCTATTATTCCTACATCCTTAAGCTAACCTAACTAACATCCCTTTGTTACTCCTACACCCTAAAGCAAGCCTGCATGTCTCTAATTTCTCCAATCCTTTAAAAGCTTGTAAGGAATCTTAATACCTTAGCTGGGTTGGTCAGGTTATACTCGCTTCTTGCTTACTTTCAGTTTCCCTACATCACTATCAATGAGACCTCACAGTTGATTTGTTGCATTTCTTTCATCCCTGGGACTCATCTTGCATTGAGATATCCCAGATCTGTCTGAGTGGAAGCATCATTACTGCCAATCATAGCAGTCCCCATCTTGCCAGTCCAGGATTTGCTACTCTTCTTATGAAGCGCAAAATCTCAAGTGATATCTATTTCCATTATACATATATATATACACACACACACACACAAATTGATTTTGTCCTGCAAATGCAGTCACTGTTAAATTTTACCCAAACCAGACATGAACTCCTCTTCAAAGAGATGAGAGATTGTTTTATGCTATGAAACACAGTATTAACATCCCACTATGGTAGATTGGAGACTGCTGTGAATATTCCTACCAGCTGGTGGGTAAGACCAGTTTCTTTCTGTGGTCCTAAGAAAGCAGCTATGTTTGTATTAGCTTGAGTGAACACTTCGACAACTACATTTTGACCTCTTAGACTGTCTGACCACCAGAGAAATCAGAGAGAAGTTATTAGCTCTTGAACAGCCCAAATGCTAATCTTTACCGTATTGTGCTGTCCCTGTGGACTTGATCATCATTGGCTCCAAAGAGGGACATTTGGACTACTGCATCCACAAATCTTCCTAGCACATGCATGAAACAATCCTGTATCTTCTCATGCTCTGCTAATAATCTGAATGATATTTGCTTCCTTTTATTTGGATGCAGCGTCTGAGTCCTGTCTGGCTGCTGAGCAGACTTCTCCCAGACGACTTTGAAACACATTTGGCAGTTCCTTGCCCATATGTGCTCCCTCAGACATGCCTCCTAAAAATCACACAACTAGACAGTTGCTCAGAAATCAACACGTGTTCCCCTCAGACATGACAGGTACTGTTAGCCTGCGACTTCAGCTATTTTAACACAGTCAGATGCTACAAACATGGGTTTAGTATAAAATAGCATTGAGCTAGCTAGTAATCCTCTATCAGTAATGAGATGGTAATTTTCTCTGTTAGAGAAACTAGGCAAACTATTTCCTAATAGAAAACTGTTGCCTCTGCACCAAGTGAAAGAACAGCAGGGAACATAGTAGGGATGTAGTAGCCCAAGAAACTGTGTTTACTCAGTTTCAGAGCATATGCGAAGGTGATAAATTAGACATAAAGGGTTGAGCTTAATGTTGCAGGAGAGGCATGTTGATCATTTTCTCTCCTACTTCTGCCCCTCCCTTTCACTCCTATCTCCCTCCTCCTATTTTTCTACTGGTGGAGATACATTTCCACAGCATGCAGCCTTTCCTCTCTAATAAACTTTTCCTTCTATCATCAAGATGAAAGCCTTGAAAGGGGTGGTATTTATGGAGAACATTCTAACCTTCACAGCATACTCCTCAGGAGCTGGCATGCTGCAGGACAGAGAAAACTTCTGAGCGAAGCTATGTGGTAGCTTTTTAAAGCGCACACAGTGAAAGTCTGGGAGGGCTGGAGCCACAACAGCTTCTAGTCAACCAAACATGACTATCTCTGACTTCCCTCTCAGCATCTGTAATTGTCCTAAGCCAGAGTCCAAGGGAGCAAAAAAAACCCCAGATGTTAAAACAGCAGTGGATAAAGAAAGACGGGGAGAGGGAGCAATGCAGAAATGGGAGTAAAGGATTGAGAGAGAGAGGAGGCAAGAGATTTATTCAGCATTTCCTTGTCTGTCTCCTCCACAAACTGAATCACAGAAGCATGAAAGTAGATGTATTGAATCTCAAAGGAAATAAAAGAAGTGGAAAATTAACTACTGATGAAAAAAATAGCTGTGTCCAGGGATTCCTGCATATCAACTCTGAGCTTCTTCTTATCGGCTTAGAATAGAAAAGGCCAGGGGACTGGGGAGGAAAGGTCAAACATTAAGGGGAAAACACAGGCAAGGGAAAAATGAGAGCTAACATGGAAATCAGTGCAAAAGAGCAGGATGGAAAAGAGCTGATCCTGTTTCAGACGATTTGCATGCACTGCCCTGAGTGCCATTTTCCAATTGCTGCAACATGGCTGGGTGAGGTTGGCTTAAGGCTGAGGCTTAGAAAAGCCACACCACTTTCTGCTTTTCTTTCCACCCTTCTATTTGGCAACAGGTAATAAGAGTGGGCTGGGGAAACCTCAACAACAGCAGCTGCCACCATCTGCACCAGCACATAGTTGAGCCAATTGTGAGCTGCCTCGTGCCAGGTCTGAACCTACCTTAGGAGCTCTTCCCTGCTGGTTGCTAATGGCTTAGACACTGTGCACAAAGTTGGCCTCTTTAATTCTGGCTGGATCCTGGGCCTTGCATTTTCCTGTATCCTACACTGTTATTCCCTTTTAGTTTTGAATAATCTTTGCCCTTATTTCTCTCCTGGGCCTCCCTATCCACACTGACATACGTGGCCACCTCAGGTTTCCAGATGATGAGAGATAAAAGGCTGCATATCCACAGCCTTTTATCACATATCTTTCTGATCGTAGGACCACTGCTATAGTAGCATCGGGAATTGTTAACGAAAGACTGGAATAAGCGTATATTTTTACTACTGCTCACAGGTAGTCGATAGATGGGACCTTAAAGTTTGGCTTCTAGTGTAAGTAAAACTGGTTACCCAAGCATATTCCAAACAAATGGCTCCCCACACAAGCACCCCCAGCCCCCTGTTACACATCAGTTACCAACAATGTGCAAAGGTATCTCCTTGTTAGGTATCTCCACTGAACCCCAAAGCCTGGCTCCCAAAGAACAACTGTGACTTCAAAATTGCCTTCATCTGGAAAATAAACCAGCTATTCAGATTGCTTCCTCAAATCAGTACAACCAAAGTGACAGAAAAATCAGCTCTTCCAAAGACTGAATATTTGCTCATAATCAGTCAGGACCAAGGAGGACACACTAAGATGTGAGGTACCTGGGGACACAGTGGTGACATAATTCAGTAATATTAGTTGTACAAATACAGACTAAATGACAACCTCTTACAGAAAGAGTTAAGAGCTTTAGAGATGAGAATAAAAGCGGGGGAGTGGAAGGGAAGCAGGACAGATGGGTTAACAAACATAATAGGATGTGCATAATTCTCAACTACTTGGGAACAGTAATCACAAATCACCACCTGCCCAGTTACTATCAGATGGCAGGTTTGCCTCTTCACATTCAACAAATCTGTTTCCTGTGCATGCATCACAATCAAACTTGGTGCATTCACTTAAAGTAACTTTCCTTGTCCTACACCACCAGCTCAGGAAGAAAGATCAGGAGTTTACACCTATACAACAAATTATTTACTATATTTGAATCAGTAAAGGAGCTGAAGCAAGGAAGCTTGCAGCATTCCAGTGCACCTCATTGTGGCTCACAGAAAATCTTGCTTTATGTGAGGCTTGACTTTGAAACTACAGTTGAGTGCTGCAGAACATGTTTTGAACTGCATCTCATTCAAGTAGATAGTATTTGCTCTCTTGGTACCGAGAGGAAATAAATGTGGAATTCTACAAACTCACTGGAATTGCCATATCACAAACCTGAGCTTATGAGGAGAGTTTGTGTGTAACACTTTTGAGCAGAAAGAAAATTTCACTTGCAAGGATCCAAGTGAATTTGGGTCAATTTTGACAGATGTTTGTGGATAAAAAACCCTGAGGTGTGGGGAAAGACAAGAGAAAAAAAATCTAGGAAGAGTCAACCCAAAACAAAAGAGCAAACCAGCAGAGCCTCAAAACATTAAGCAATGGGAGGCATGGTTGAGCATCCCATTGACACAGGACCATTTACTATAGTACGTCCCTAAGTGTAACCAAACCTTTAGCAGTAGCGTTACGTACTCATAACATCACTGGCTTTCAGGTACCCTCATTCTAAGCTGAGCTTCCCATTGAGCATTAAGGGCACACGTAGGTGTGTGAGGTGATGGTTATCTAATTTCGGTGACAAAAAAAGGAAAACATATGTGAGTGAGAGGGAAGTGGGCAACTTTGGGAGCTTCTCTCATGGGATAGTGACATTGCTGGCTTGTCTTTAAAGAAAACCTTGGGAGGAAATTCTCCTCAGGGGAAAAAATACCCAGTTATAATGGGAGACTGTATTTGTCAAGTAGGTAATAGACTGGAGAAAATGGGACCTGGACTTCAGGAGCTTAACTGGGCAGCCTGGAAGGAGGCCAGTCAAGTCCATAGCAGAGAAGAATCCTCATAGCTCTGGCTGACCTAATTTACCCCTCATCAAGTATTGCATCTACACCAGCTGAATGATGTACAGAGCAGCAGGCACCAACACAGGGCCTGCATCCTACTTGAGGTGGGCAAAGCATAGCCCATTCAACATGGAGGTGTAGAGTCCTTCCAGCTTTTCCACAGCTTATCACAAGTTATCTTGCTTCCCTCTTTCCCTCACTGTCAGCAGGGTTTCTTCTGGCATGGATTTAGCCCTCTCCAAGCAACCAGGTGATCAGCACTGCTGTTTAAGCCTTTGCTGGCCAGAGGGATAAAGGAGACATCCTTCAGGCTTGCTTGCTCACTCGCCACTCGACTGTTGCAATTTCTCCTTATCATTGTCCATGAGCCCGAGCCCACAGAAGTGAAGAAAGTGGAAGTTATTTTCTGCTGTTGTTTTGAATGTGAGGTAGAGCGGAGCCACAATTTCATTCTCAGGGCACTGCAGGGTCACAGGCCTTGTGTAGACAGCACTATCGCTTATCTCTCCCCAAGGCATTGCATGCAAGAAAGAGACACACAGCACTGGCCAGGGTTCATTTCTCTTGGCAAAATGCAGTGCTATCCCAGAGGTGAGCAGCTTCCTGAGCCAGCCCAGTCGGAAACACCAGCTCAGAGGTGAAGCATCATGCTTCTTTGGCAGATTCAAGCTAGAAATGTTCAACAGCAAGGGTAATTACCTTCTGGGACAGCATGCCAAGGCTTGTGGGGAGGCTCCCTTGCAGGGGTATCTTTAAATCAAGCCTAGATTATTCTGGCCTGTGGTCCAAATGCAGTACCCAGGGCTTAAGGCAGGAATTATCACAGAGCTAACCCATAGCACTGAGGTCAATGAAAACAAGGTCTTCCTTTGCCATTCCTACAAAGCACCCTGTACCAAACAGCCCCTTAATCTGGAGTTCCTCATCACACAATGATCATGATGTGAGAAAGACCATGAGTGGGGGTGATGACTATAAAGGACTACCACCCCACCATGCATTTTCTGAAGGCTTTCTTTATTGCTCCTCCATGTTTGAGCCAGTGGAGTATTTTAGGCACTCTTACCCTCTTTATTACCCTCCATCATAATGGAAACCAAAGCAAATTGATTTATCTCAGCTGGCTACCACGCTGAAACTTCTCAGACATTCAGCAGGTGAACCCAATGCCTTAAAGCCCACTACTCAGGAGAAGCAAGATTGTACCCCCTTCTGGACCTCAATGCCTAGGCACCTGAGCAAGCTTAGTCCTCTTTTCACCAAGAAAAGAAGGAAGAAAGGAAAGAAAAGAAAATCAGAGCATCATCAAAGCTCCCCTTCCACCCAAGAACCTGATTTCCCCGCTGACGAGGTGGAGGATTTCATAATAGCTTTCATTTCTTCACAGAGAAGTCTGGTTTTAGGTTTTGATCCTTTGTTACGGAACTGAACATCACCATGCACTGGGAAGTGCTCTGCTACAGAGTGAGATTTTGGGTGGATACTCCTGGATCCTTCACTTACTGTCTACCGATCTTGTTCTACAACTGCATTGCTGCTAGGGAAAGCAAGAGCACAACAAGATCTGCTGACCCCTGCAGTGCATTCTAGCCCTGTGCTCCACTGTTGTCTGATCATCAACTTACACTAGAGCAAAAAGGAAAATGGAGACTTGCAAACATTTACATCAAGTTCTACCTGCTGCCTGGCATTTTTAGGGTAGGAAGGGAAAATCTGGTCTACAGACAAGGGGAAAATAGGATTTGAATCCTAATAGATACATCTGAGTGGCTCTGCAGCGCACTGCATTATCTCACGTTGCTTGGGTAAGCATGCAATTTGGCACAAACAGGCCCCTTGCTTGGAGGGCTTCCTCACACTCTGAACACTATCTTTATGCAAGATAGGCAGTTAAAGACTTACCTTACAAAATCACTGAGGACTGCAATTCTTATTTGTGATGGCCAAACCAGTGTACCCCAGAAATCTCTCATTGAAGTAGCTGGTAGGAATAAAAATAGACAGGAAGTTTATGTCTGTGCTCCCCATGAACTACCCACAAAAATCAGTGACATAATAAGACACTGCTCCAGTGAAAGTTAGTCATAGAACACTGAAATTGACTTCACTTACTGCTTCCCCTTGGGTGGCTGAAACGATGGATTTCAACTAAGCTTTGCACTCAGATGAGGCTCTTCTGTGGAAGCCCTACAGAGCTGCTGTTATCGCTGTTGTGCTGCCCAGGCAATGGCTCATCTGACTCCTGTATGTTCACAGAACACAAGCATCTGCTGCCTTCACCTTTTGCTCCTGCAGAACACTGCATCTCACCCACACTCCCCCCCCCCCATCATTTGCTAGTGGGCTTGATGGGAGGGCTGCATCTTCCTGCCCTCATCTGGCTGCTCTGGGTGGGAAGGAAGCTCACTCAGATGATTTCAGCAGTTCTCATGAGTATTTTATGGTCTTTTACTGATTTACAGCCAGTTCAGCATTCTTGTAAATGGCCATAAATTGGATTGAAGTCATAAATCATAAGCAGAGAGAGACACAGTCTCTGAGTCCCAGCTCAGGCTAAACCAGCCTCTATGAATATATGGAAGAAACCTGCTCCCTCAATCAATACACACAGCTCAAGCAACAGCAATGCTCCACAGGATCCACCCCCTATTCCTCTTCCATAAGGCTGTAACAGTAGGCTAAAACCATTTCTTCATACAGATCAGCACAGGGAGATTCCCACCTCATACACTACTTCTGGGGGGTGATTTCCTTCTTTCTCCAGGGAGAACAGCAGGAAGTTGCAGGTTGTTATTCTTCTGAAACATCTCATCCGCACAGGGCACTGGGAGCTGAAGTGTCTTGCTTCCATTCCACAAGCCCAGCACCTAACACTTAGGGTTCTTTTTGTGTCTTTCCCTTTTGTTTCCCTAGCTCAGTTTTAGAATCTAGCCTGTAAGCACTTCTGAAAGCATCTAACACAGCTGCTGCAAGCCAGACCCTTCATAGCTCTCTAGCTTGACTGCAGCCTGGGAAAGATAAACTGATTCTTTCCATCTCCTTAACATAACAACAGAACACTATGCAAGCCATAAACATTGAAAGCCAGGGAGCACCAGCACACAGACCCCTGAAGCTCACCGTAACCCTTCCTACAGACACTAAAACACAGCAAGCCCCATTGTGTGACCCTGCCAGGCTTTTTGAAGTCCTGGGAGCTCACAGGTGAGTTGCTTTGACCCCACTCTCTAGACAGAGCACCTGATGGAGATGACCCTCAGCATCTTCCCTGCAGGCTTAAAGGGCACTTGATGTTTCTAGCATCTAGCAGGTCTTAACACACCTGCAATGAATGGGGTGATTTGCTTACTGAAGGTCATGTAAAAAGCTACCACAAAGGCATATCCAGTAGTGCCTCCTTAGGAATCACAGCCTCTGTATTATGATCCTGCAAAGAACTGTGGCATTGTCCAGCTAGTGGCTAGGGATTCAAACCCTGTTCATACAAGCAGTGAACTCTTCTGAGTTGGTTATGGGGAGATTTATGTTAGATATAAAGAAATTCTTCCCTGTGAGGGTGCTGAGACACTGGCACAGGGTGCCCAGAGAAACTGTGGCTGCCCCATCCCTGGCAGTGTTCAAGGCCAGGTTGGATGGGCTTGGAGCAACCTGGTCTAGTGGAAGGTGTCCCTGCCTGTGGCAGGGGGTTGGAACTGTATGATCTTAAGGTTCTTTCCAACCCAAACCATCCTGTGATTCTATGTTGATATTTTACTTAGCCAGATGGATTGACTTAGACTTATACATGCACCTGCTAAATGGAATTATGTGCCTTGTTTTCTATGTATTCTGTATTTAAATGAAAACCACTGGTCAGTTGCCAGTATGAAGGGAGGATGACCTCACAGAAGAGTACCTTAAAAAACGACATCATTTTCTAATAGCCTGGAAGAGGGGATGAACTCCTTGCTTTTTCAGATTTTCATTCATTAATCACCTTGCTGTTACTCTGTGCTCTCCCTGTTGACTTGTATCTGCTTCTTTTCCACCGCCCCTTGTCTTATTTTTACTTGTTTGTGCATTACTGTCATTGTGATAACACCTCAAAGCCCTAGGCTGGGACTAGCTCCCTACTGTGCTGAGCACAATGCGAAACACAAAGACATTCATATTTACATGTGGGCAGGGGTGACTGTTTCCAGGGTTCTTTTGAGTTTTATTCCAGTAGCTTTCAGCAGATAGCCCAGACGTTACTTCAAAAGGCTCTGTCCAAAATGTCTAAAAATAAGCCCCCAACTGATAGTTGGGAGGGAAAAAAAACAAATGTGCATAATTTGGGAGGAAAATTTAATAATTTCTATTTTTTAAATAAGGATTTTTAATTTTTTTTTTTTTAAGAGTGCAGAACAAAAATCAGAAAACCTCAGAGAGAAAACCCACAGTTGTTCTGCTACAGTAAATAATACCATGACTAATGGCTATGAAAATGTCATAATTGACCTGTAGTTGCTTGGCAAGACTCTAAAGAAGAGTCATAGTGATTTGACCATTTATATCAGCATTCAGGTTCTTGGAAAAACATGTTCTTTCAAAGCTGCAATTAGCTGGTAATGCTAATACCAAGGTAAAGTATTGCCATTGCATTGATGGTTGAGAGCATTTCAGGAAATTATGAAAGGAACAAAGTAGTATTCCTACCCTTACTGATTATTATTATTTTCCATTGGACACTTACCACCGTGCCATGATTTCTTTGTTTTGGTTTAATTTTCATTTTTGTCATCCTTTTTCACTCTATACTGCAAGTCTAATAACCTAATCACTTAATGGTATGCTGTACCATGAGTGGGACAGATAGAAAACAAAAAAAGCTAACTCAGAACTGATGGCATCAGCAGAGTACAGAGTCAGAGCTCATCTTCCTTGTCATGCAGCAGGGATCTGCGGCTTGGCCATCAGTCCCAGGGACACATAAATGCAGCTTTGAATCAGTTTAGAGCTCTTGGATCAAGAAGCATGGAAAGCAGCCTGTATCCTTTGGTTCAGGACCTGGGTACAATCAAAACAGCTTGCTTGACTGCCTGGACCAGCAGCGTCCAACGTAGTCAAATTCCTTCCATCACAATGCAGATACAGCTTTCCAGATGACTCCACATGGTCCTTAAATAGGACAATAACAAATAAGAGTGTTTGGCTAAAGGGTGAAGACCCTTCTGGCACTGACATAGCCATCAGCTATATGCCACCATCACCACTGATTCTGCTTGAACAGTTGGTGAGGTGGGAGGCACATTACCAACACACACCCCCAGATGCTGCCTACATGGTGATGCACTTTGCAGGCATAAGGCAGTGGATCTCAGAAGTAGCATCCAGCTTCAGAGGATGTGAAGGCTAAGCCACTTCACCATGGGCCATTTGTCCAAATGATGCCAGCAAATAAATCCTAATGTTTACAAGTCAAGAAAAGTGTACTTTTGTTTTGTGTTTGTTAAGTGGAGTTCTAGTCCATGAGATACAAAGGGACTTCCATTTTGCTACTACTAGACAGAGCAATAGCAAAAGCAGAGGCAAAGGTGTTTGCAAGTTCTTTTGGAGTTCATTTTCTGAGCAAGTGAAGACAGGACTAGCAAAAGCCACAAGGTGACACCAAATCATTAGGGTCAACTAAAGTAAAGGGACCCAAAAAATTCAGGGTGGTGATAGTTTCTCCATAAATCTCCTGGCTTGGATGTCACCCTCAGGCTGAATAGAAGCTTGCAATGAATTCTTCTCCTTAGAAATAGTTGCCCTTCACTGGGTGCTGCTGAATCTTTCTTGTCAGAGAAGATTTATTCTTGGGAAATAATTAAAAACCAATTCAGAACATTCTTCCTTTTGGAATGGAATATATTACATTGATTAGCAGAGAGTGGGGGGTTGGCTTGGGTGGATTTTTGTTTCCCCCCAAGGACAAGAGACATTAGTGCCTGCCACAAAGTCTTCCTTCACCCCTTGTGACTTTAAAAGACATACATTGTCCGTGATGCTCTAAGAGTGCTAAGCGTGGCATCATTTTCAGACGCAAAATGTCTCCCTCCCTCTCATTCTCCTGCACATATGGCATCTCAAAAGGCAACGACAGACTATAAATTCACACCAAGGTTATGGAGACTTTCAGCAGAGAGAAAGGAAAAGTTGGCTATTTTTTGATGGCCTTCTCTGTGAACTGTGAAGAAAACAAGCAGTGCCATCATCAGACTCAGGCAGAAAAACAGTGATATTAGAAAAGTGTTTCCTAGTATGAAATGTTGTTCACAGCAAAGCACAGTCTAGCACTTTTGTGTTTGTGGTGTGTTGCAGCCTTCCTTTGACCGAGGTTTGTTTAAACCACAGCTCTGTTTTGCTCAAAAGCTCTAAGAAATAATGTTTTGTGTCTTTTGGATCCAGACATAGCCTTATGTGTCAGCACTGGGCTTGGTTCTCTGTTTCTAGCTGCTCACTGACACCTGCAGAGCTGTCTCAGGCCTATTGCAGGGATCTGTCCGTTCTATGCAATTTCACTACACAGTTGCCTGAAAGGAGACATCACTCTGATCCCAGGGCCTCAAAGTCCATATTTCCAGCTTCTGGTCATCAACTTCCCCGTTCCCCTCTGTTGCAGTGCCTGCAAATGAGAGAGAGAAGCTGTAGTTACTGCAGTGCATTAAAAATATCAGTATAAGTGATGCATAGCAGAAAGCTCGGTACAAACACTATGGATGTGTAAAAGTGTTATTGTCCTGTTACTCATAATCTTTATGGCATTCTGGTAAGAGAGAGAAGTTTCAAAGCAGCACCAGTGCCCTCTTTAAGCATCTACTCCACTGCAAAACTCAACCAGTATCTGCAGAGCACACTGTAACACTGAGCAGGGCTTCCCTGGGCAGTCAGGGAGTGTGAATGGCAGCACCAGTTCCACTCTGTGGGACTGTTAGAGCTGAGGCAGGCTCAGACAACTGGGGGACATGAGAAGGGATCTCTGCTGGCATGCTGGTCCCTGTACTGGGGACGTGCTAGACAGTGAGAATCACCCCCTGCCCAGCACTTCCCATGCTCTGTTTTACTGATGAAGTGCTTTTTGAATGGCAAATGTAGGCAGGGAACAGAGCCGAACAGATTCGATTCTGCAAAAGCCTGTGTTTTGCAGTCCTGTGTTTAATTGGGGTAAATAGAATATGAATGGCAAGTGCAGAGTGATGACTTCGATGTGCTATTTGTCTGGTGAGGAATTTGTGAAATATGTGTTTTTCTGTAGAGAGTGCATGGTAGTAAAGAAGGGCCAGAGTCAGCACAACCTCAGAGCGATGGAGAATAAAGCATTCTACTTTTGTGGCCATTGATCTGATGACACTGTGGGTAATGGATGGACAAGGTTAGCCTCAGAATGTCTGATTTTGCTCAAATCATTGCTGGAGTCAGACTTAAGGTTGCTTCACCATGCAATTCTGCATTTACCGTTATTAGAGAGTCCCATACCTTCACACTCACTTTGAATTTCTTATGCTTTTAGTGACCGATAGGTTTGGAAGGCTTTTTTTAGAGAAGCATATCATTCTGGAGAGATGGTTTTAGGTGATTATTTTTGCTTACCTGAACTGTATTAATTTTGCCTTGCAGGCCTTAGATCCATGTTTTTATATGGAATTGCATTTTGCAGTTCATGTGTTTCAGGTTTTTTGTCTGTTGTTTGGGTAATAAATGCTACTGTCTGTTGGGATAAATTGGGGTTTTTTTAGCACTTATTTTGTGAGAGGGTTTAAATTGAAGCAAGAAGGTATCCCTGATTAGTTAAACAAACCTAAGTAGCACGAACAGATTCCAGACCTGCTTGGGGTTACACTGCAAGAGCAGCTATTCTTGGGGAAATGCTTCCATAGGTAGGGAATGGCATATTTTGTTGTGAGGTGCTGTACACTGTGCCTTCATTAAAGGAGCCTTCGAAGAAAGAGCTGTGGCAGGAGAAAGCAGGAGAGTGGTAACCAAACTGATGCTTGCAAAAAGAAACTGAACACTTCACAGCATTTTTGCATTTCCATCTCACCACCTGCCACTGAGGGCATGAGCCCTGGACTGTTACGTCCACTTGTAGCTTTGAAGTCCCTTTGCATACCTTACTGCTATGTAACTACCAGACAACCATGTTATTAAAACACTTCTACTTTCAGTTGCAACCTGCCAGAAGATGGTGTCCTATCCTACCAGACACAGGCCTCAGCACAGTGATCCAGGCACTCGTGACTGATTATTGCAGCTAATATCTACTGAGGAAGCCAAGCATCGTGGAAAATCTCCAGTTGACAAAACATAGTCTCTGGTCTCCCTAGCAACACTGATTACTGTGAGAACATCACCCTGCTGCTCCCTCATTTGTACTGGCCACCATTGAAGACAGAGTCACCTTCAACGTGTCTGCCCCAATACTCCGTGCCTGTCACAGGTTTTGTCTGAGCTGACGAAGAAATTCACCTTTCTGCGTAACCCCACGGTTACTATGCTGCACATAATCTCTGTGTATGCTGGAGACAGGATTGCTGTGGGCTTCAAATGAATTCAATTACTCCCAGGAATAATGAGAGCCACCATGGTGCTTTCTGCCCTCTCCATGGAGAAACTCGGTTCCCAAACTTAGCTTTCTATCAATAAGCTTTTTGTACCCACCCACAACACACAATACATCCACACCCCCACTCATTAGCACACACAAAGTCTAAACCAACAATTCACACTATCAACTAAACAGGCACTTCCCCTACAGACGAGGGGAAAAGCAGAAAGGTTCTTGTTTTCTTATTTCTGTTGTTCTATACTTGGATCACTCTCAGAGACGGTGCCTCTAGCAGTGCCTAAATAAACAAGCAAGCTGTTGTGGTCAGAAGCATTATATGATCTCTGGCCCACAAGTCACCAAGGGAATTCCTGTGAGCACTGGGAGAGATTCCCATGCTACCCTAAGCAGTGCAAGAGAAGATACCTTTGCACAGCACTGCCTGGGGTTGTGAAGCCATCTCCCCAAACCAGCTCTCTGTTAAACTGCCTTAAATCTGTTCACAGATCCTGAGGAATGACCCACAGATCTTCTTTTGAATTTTTAATTAATCCCTTTCTGCTGAGTTCACTCCCCTTTTTTTGCTGTGTTTCCATGAACAATCTCACAAATCAGTTCACTGGCAAGGATGTTTGTAGACATGGCAAATTTTAAGTCAGCGTTGCATACTATTTGCAGAAAGTGCATTTTGGATGTGTTAGTACAGGTTTCTTCACTGTCTCCATTAAAAAAACATTTCCACTAGAAGAAAGGAACTCTAAAAGTAGGCTTGTGTTTGTATCCCAACCCTCCCTAGTAGCTAAGGAGAACACCGATAGCAAGCAAAACCCTTCCACATCTTTTCTTAAGCATGGTTTTGGTTGCAAAAGTAACTGTGCTGGTTCAGACCACAGGTCCACCTAGGAGAGTTTACTGTCTCCTGCAGCAGCCACAAGCAGAAATTCAAGGAAATGTGTGAATGGAGCAACTACTTTCTAAAAGGCAAGCATGGCACAGTAGAAACCCATTAGGGACTTTGCTGTTGCAACTGATATCACAGGCAGGTGTTCAAATATTCAGGTAAGTGGGATATTATGATTGATGAGACAAACAGGTTAATTGATTAGTTGATTAGTTACTCTCCTCTGAGTCAAGGAATATACACATACTTTTAACATACAATGATTTTCATGGATAATATAAAATACTCCGTGTGACTCTCAAAAGAAACTCTTTTCAACCCACACTGCAAAACATTTTTGCCTGAAAATCTCTGACTGAACATAAAAATAGTGACAAAGTATTGAACACTGTGGCTTGAGCATGAGCAAACTGTGACCTCAATAGAAGATAACAGCATCTGATGGATTCAAAGCAGGTTCAAATGGAAACTGTGAGCTCTTTATGAAAGAACAAAGGTAATTAGCCACAACAAGAAACTCCCACCTGAAGGAGAGGATTAGCCATGTTTGAACATCTTGAGGTCAACAACAGACCTCATTCAACAGTTACTTGTTAGCTAAACATATATTATGATTTAATCAAAGGCAAATTTTTGGGCTCAGTCCAGGGGTAACTGGGTTAAAATTAACAGCCTGTGATACTTAGAAGGTCAAACCGGATGATCTAGTAGTCCCTTTAGCCTTCAACTCTTGTGTTTCCATGAATATACAATGGACACATGGATCATTATAAAGAGTGGTGCACAGCTTCAGCCGATATAAATAGACATTTGCACTGATTTGCTCTTGATAAGCATCTGGTCAGGCTTGCTCAGCTGCACGCTCTGGCATGCGACGTAGTCAAGTTTAAAACTAACAAATGACTGTAGCACATCAGAGCTCATGGACCAGATGGCGAGAGGGGATTGCAGGAACTTCACCCATGCGTATGGTCTTGACAGGAGAAGCCTCAGTCTCATCCACAAGCTGTTCCACTTGTAAACTGAGGACAGCAGACTCCCATGGAGTGATGTTGCAAGCTCTGCTGTTGAAGATGGCTTTCCCCAGATTGTGTTGAGTGATGTTTTGCCCACGGTTTCTCCTAAAGCTGCCTTCTCACCAGGATGGCTGAACCATTCAGTGCCATCCCTGGACACTCATCTTACGTTGCATTTACAATCATTTTTTGTCCTAAGGTTTATAAAATTGAAAGCAACTGTTTCTTACATTCTGCCATCAGGTTAGGGTACTGACAGTCAACATTTCCTTTCCTATTGTCTGAAAGCTAATCTCGAAGGGAAAATTCAAGTTACTCTCAATTTCTGCCTGTTTCTGCTTGTCTCCCCATGTATCACGCTACTAGTGTTTTCCTGTTTCTGAAATACTTTTTAAGTATGTGTAGGTTATCATGCTCACAGTAGTTGCTGTTTAACCAATCTCTCCAGACTTTATCCTTTTAATCTTTTTTTCTGAATCAATTCCTCCACTCCCTTGATCATATCAGTTGCTCTCCTTTGAACAGCTCCTGTTTGTCAATAACTCTTCCTAATGACTCATGTGGAACAGGGAATATGCGAAACTTCAAGGAGCAAAAAACACAAGAGCAGCACAGGTTCCAAGTCCTGGATCTCAGGGATTCGTGATTGTAATGTAATAGCAGTCTCCATTGAATTTATAAGCACTGGTCACAGTGTCTGTCATAGAGGCATAGAATCATAGAATGGTTTGGGTTGGAAAGGACCTTAACATCAACTACCTCCAACCCCCCTGCCATGGGTAGGGACATCTCACACTAGTCTGTGTTGCCCAAGACTCTGTCCAACCTGGCCTTGAACACTGCCAGTGATGGAGCATTCACCACTTCTTTGAGCAGCCTGTTCCAGTGCCTCACCACCCTCAGAGTAAAGAACTTTTTTCTTATATCTAACCTGAACTTCCCCTGTTTCAGTTTGAACCCATCACCCCTTGTTCCTGATGAAGAGTCCCTCTCCAGCATCCTTGTAGGCCCCCTGGCTGCTTCACACAGAGCCTATGGGACAGCCCATACAAGAAAGCCTGGAAGAGTGATGATGGATAGGCTTAGACTCCCAAGGCCTGGAGATCATGTTCTGGCCTTATGAGATGTGCTAGAGATATCTGTAGGTACAACAGGCTAGTCAGGTTTGAGAGCAGCCTCAGGGCTTGCATGAAGAAACACTAGTTTCTTGTAGTTGTGTCTCTAAAGCAAATTTACGCATGCACAGGAGAGTGGTGAACAGCCAGATGATGAGGTCATTTACTACAGCCATAAGGTACTTCCATATGATGCATATACATTCTCTCCACAGGTGGGAAGTAATGCTGAGGAGTAACACCATGGATAAAGGGAAAGATATAGACATTTAGTGAGGCATTTTCTAAAATATGGAAATCCAGCCCAAATTATAGTAACATAAGAGATTGCAAAGTGCAGCAGGGGAGATATAAAATGGAGATTAAAGAGGGTATAAGGAGCTTTGCTGAACAAATCATACTGTGGCAAACCCATGCCCAAACTCTGTGGGCACCTGCCTTCCCCCTGGGAACAAAACACCGCTGTTCTGCTGAATAAGACAACAAGAGCTGGTTACAAAGGAGATCTCAGGGTAGAGAGCCATCCCTCCCACAGTGCAGGAGCCGTCCCACAGAGGCAGCCTTCATAACAATGTGCAGGATGCAAACATAGTGAGCTGTCAGCTGGCTCACCCCAGGGAGGCATTTGGGGTACATTAAATTTTCTTCAGCTATTCCAGTAAAACAGCCTCCTCAGACTGACAGCATTGCAGCTCCATGAGGATGGGGACGTGAGGAAATTCAACTCACAAAGCTTTCTGGTCTCCTCTGTGCCTCCGACTTCTGCTTAGGGTGATGGTTTCTGCCTATGAAGGAGATGAGAGTGACACAGTAGGGCTGGTGATTGTGATCAGAGGCTAAATGTTGCCTACTTTCCAGTAGTATTGACTTATTTTTTAGACTTCATGACATCTTAGTGTTGTGAAAGAAGCTTGTTGGAGATAACTTTCATAGAAACAAAATGGGAAGGATAAGAACCAGGAGCACATTGCCTTGCACCAGCTGATGCGCAGCAGTTTATCCATCTGCACCAGGGCAACATGCAACTCACAATCCAAAGCATCTTAGGCATAAGAGCCATGAAGGAGGGTAGCCTCCTGGGATAGAACACACAGCACCTGGGAGATTCCAGGAAGAATAAGGATGAAGGGGTCCTGGTTTGGTGAGATGCAGGCACTCAAGATGCTCAGCTTCTCTTTCAAGTCTTCTTCTTCCATGTGTCTGATCCAGGGACTGCTGTAACTTGTTGTGTAACTTGTCCTGGCTTTAATTTAGTCCCTGCACATAGTGGAGAGCTATACATGTCATCCACTCCACAAGACAACCTCTGAGCCTAACACTACAAAGCATTATGCTAAGCTGCTGCTGGGCACATGTGCAGCAGCTGTGAGGGTCAGCAGAGAGACCTTTGTGTTTGTAACACCAAATGGACATTTTGCAGACCTGATCTTCCCCTCTTATGACAGACACAGCTTGGCCACGTGTTTCTCTGCCTGGTGACTGGGTGAATCACACTTTGAAACTGAAACTACTTCATTACAGCAGGAGAGCTGCCTGTGTGTGCAGGGAGAAGCAAAACACTACTCCCTGCTATGCAGAAACGTACTGTGGGGATGTTGACTGCTTCTTTCCAACGGGTTGAAATCAGCTCTCCCTCTGTGTGTGTTACTTTTTGTGCCCATCACTAACAGAGCTCTGCTTACCAGTTCTTTTAAAGAAAGCGGTTGGAAGATGCTGCCTTGCAGAGATAGGCACGTGGGTAATGGCCATCAATATTATCTTTAGGATAGCCCAGCTAACCAGAAGGCTGAAGCAGGAGGGAGGAGGTGCCAACAGCACAACCTGTTTTGGTAGCTGAAAACGTAGAAGAACCAACACCAGTTCACCAAACCCAACAATTAGCTGCCTTAGGAAACTCACCACTTCATCCATGGCTAGAGGGGGCCCAAACACATAGAGGTCAATGTATTTCTCTTCTCTGGGCTTTTTCACCTGCGGAGGTGAGGGTAAGAGTGACAGTAGAGAATAACTCGTGGATTCCCCAGAGTGAGAAGGGTCAGAAGCATGAGAAGATGGCACAGCAGATAAAGATGTGAACTTCCAAGTAGATGATAAGCGGTTTCAAACACCTGAGGAAGGAGGGCTCAGAGTAGCCAAGCTCTTAGCCAAAGCAGGCAGTGGCTTATTCAAATAGCTTTTCGTATAAATGCCTGTGGGACTGAGGGGCTGGGAGGGGGGTGATTATTGTCACTGTGTTTTACAAAGAAGCTAAAGGTGATCCAATTATAAACCGGAGAGCCTTACCTCAGAACGAGGAGAAAACACTGAAAAAAATCATTAAAGATAGAGTTAGAAAGCTTCTAGATGAGTCTAACGTGATAGAGATAAACCTGTCTGCCAGCTTCTGTAAGTGTGACTTGTGCTTCTCTAGCCTATTAGGATGCTGGGGAAGAGTTAATGAAATACAGGTCTGAGGATAAGGGAGGGTGGGGGGAATATAATTTATTTAAACTTTTCAAAAGCCTTTTGATAAAGTCTTTCACAAGAGGCTATTAAAGAAATTTGTTACCCGTAGGGTGGGAAGCAAAGTCCTGACATGGATTAAAACCCAGATAAGAGGTAAGAAACAAAGGAAGGGAATAAGTGTCCAATTCTCTGCATGAAAGGAGGTTAATAGCAAGATGCTCCAGGGATCAGCATCAGGACCAGGGATGTTCAATATGTTTATTAACGATCTAAGAGAAAGAGGAGAACAACAGAGATACAAAATTTTGCTGATGGCACAGTTTACTTCTTGCAGGCAATTTATTGGCTGCGTTTGATTCCCTTCATGTGTTCATGGCTTGTCTATGAATAGATTACTGGTTTTACTAATAGGCCTATAAATATAATTGGAAGTACGGCTCAGTCAGGTGAACAGTACTGAGACTGATTGCAGGAGGAGAGCTACAGCTGCTGAAACATCAGCCTGGGATGGATGCAGAATCACAAAGCAAGAAGGTTTCTGCATTCAGCCCTCCGTCAGCTCCATAAGCACTGCTTCCTGCAACTGTTGCTTCTTATGTCACTTTCTGTTAGTGCAGAAGGACTGTGTTATAGCAGTGCTAGGACACCCACCCATACCATCATCGCAGTGGTTCATACTTATACTCCTAGGCTTGAATATTCTATGGATTCTATGGCCCTTTGCCAGCACCCCCCAGCCATTACCCACATGTATATTTCCTGGGGGAAGCAAGCACTCATGCACACACCTTTAACTGTATTATTCTGCATTGCCAGTCTTGATTTGGCAGATCCTTCCTCGTGCAGCCAAGCTTTTTACTGCAAGCTTTAGGAATGAAGCACATGCTTCACCACATCACTTTAATGCTGCCAGAGATGCTCTCCTACAGCTGTGTCCTACACCCTGCCCCATCCAGATCCACTTTGCGCACTGCCTCCACATGCCAGACTTCTTATGGTTCCTGTTCACTATTCATCACACTGACTGAAACACTCAGCTCCTAGCAAGGTAGTTATTGTAGGCAAGTTAAAAGTCCTCCTTCACAGTCACTGCTGACACATAAGTTTGTTCAACTCGCTGTATTAAAGTCATTAGTGCCAGGCAGGCCTGCAGAAATGCTTTATGTCATCATTTTCCTCTATAGTACAGCAACCAGTTTTTTACACAGTTGAGGTTGCTACCTCAGGGTACCTCAGCACTTGCTGGAGGCTGCCTGTATTTACATCTTTTGCTAGACAAGGAACATCTTAGAGACACGATTAGCGGAAACTACATGTTCAAGTACTCCCTTAAACTGAGGTTTTATTGAATTGGTCTTCATTGTTTAATTGGATAATATTTGATAATAATTGACTTCCAGCCCAGGGCTGCCAACAGAAACATTTTGGGTTGTTTCTCCTCTGTGGCCATCAAATTTCAGTTTATGCCAGTCTCCTGTAAGGAGGATATGAACTCTCTTGGCTGACCAGAACAAGCAACAGAAGTTTTGACTGACCAGACCATGCTGGTTTGTCCTAGCACTGTGTCAGCATGACAGATGACAGCCAGATCAGCACAACAGAGAAGGAGGAGTGCTAGTTAGTCTGTACAATTCCCTGGCACACAAGGTGTTACTGCTGAGGAAGAAATTCCCAGGTGAGATCTGATTTGATTACACTGAGGTTTATGTGAGCTCTTTCTTTCACCTCCTGCTGGCTACTGAGGGATGAACGGAGTAACAGGGGTACTCTGGGTGCAAGAGCCTTCAAGAACCAGTAGCAGCAGGGTTGATGCAGTTGTTCCCATGCTAATGAAGTCTGACGTTTGAAGGCAATGATTCCTCCTGCAATCCACTGGCATTGTCTCTTGACACTTCTCACCAGCTGGCAAGTAGGAAATAAAAGAGTGTTCTGGTGTCAGTGGAAAATAAGTGGCTGCAGTGTGCAGTCGAGTGGCTGGAGGTTTCATAACACTGCCTTCGGTCTTTCACAGATATATGCAACCACACATGAGCAGAATGGCCTCCACCTCAAAGCTACTACGTTCTGTCAGAAACAGGCTGGAGCAGCCAGGCAGTCGCTTGACTAACGACACAAAGGGAAGGTGCTAAGAAGGTGAATGCAATCTGAACTCAAGCTCAGCATGCTGCAAACAAATTGAGCTGTTGCACTGAAGTTGTGAAGAAAAGAGATTTTCCTATTACTTATACAGCAGCCTAGGCATCAGGGGAGCAAGCAAGCTGGAAATGGAAATTCCCATTGATGAGAATTTGATATTATTGTCATTGCAGAAACCTGCAGGGATTAGTCACATTACTTGGAATTTTTAAACAGTGTAGTTACAAACATTTAAGGGAAAACAGTGGGTAAATGTATAGGGGTGATGCTCTGCATGAAAGCTGCCACTGTGTTTTCCAGTTACTTAATTCTTCAGAGCAGAGACTGAGCCTTATATTTCCTAATAAAACCTTTCAGGCTACTGGGGCCTTTCAGACACAACAAAATTAACAATTTAATAATGATTCTGCTCATCACTGTGGCATATGGAAATGCAAACTACAGTTATTATGGAAGGATTTTGATTTGAAAAGGTGCTACAGGTTTTATGCAGTCAACAGGAAGCATCACCGATGCTTATGAAGTTTAGAGATGATTATTTCCTACTGTGAAAACATTACATTCAGGTTGAAGTAAAAGTCTACTACTGCTCTCATTAGGAAGGACAAAGAAGAATGAAATTCTGGCCAGGAAGCTTGTTGGTTGCCTCTGGAGGGTAGGTCTCAAGTCAAAAGGGGGTGCAAGCTGAAACAGATGTGGAAATGAGTACGAAGTAAGAAGTCAGACTCACTGAATGTATTCAAGAACACATTGCACTGATATGTGCAGGCTTAATGGAAGCAGTCTGGGAGCGATAAATAAAGAGAGAGAAACAGTGAGGATGATTATAAATAACTTAGAAGAATGATAAGCTCCTGGATTGCAAATTGGCATGAGAAACTATTCAGTGATCCATGCTTAACAGCATGATTAGTGTATGACTGGTTAATAACAGTGTGGAGAAATGTCACTGGGAATAGCAGACATGTGCACCTGCATAAGCTTTTGGACAATATTAACAGAACAAACAGGTACAAAAAGGATAGAAAGATTGCTTTTGCACTTGCAAGTGTCCCTGCACCTGCACTAAAGGGCTCACACTTGCCTGTCCAACTGATCACCCGGCTGACAGTTAATAAAAGGTTATACTCTCTGGATGCTCATTCAAACCTGTTGCAGCAGGAGCTGCCAGTCCCTGGAAGCAGCTACAGGCACCAGTGATCATGATTTGATTACACTGAATATGAGTGAATGCAGTATGATGCCAAGTGATAATGTATATATAAATATATATACACACACACATACTTGTCCCTCTGAAAAGGCTAACTCCCCAAATGTAAAAAGTAAGATTTATTACATATATGTATATATTTGTATAAATACTAATTTATGTATCAATGAGAATTGGGATCTCCTTCACGGAAGTTTTTCAGAGGTCTCAGAAGCCAGTGTGGCACAATCACATAGAATGATGACAAGGAAGGAAAGCTCAGTAGCAATGAGCAGTAAGAGAGAGAGTGTAAAATTCAGAATGCTTACGTACCATATTATGAGAAAAATAGGGGAAATGGAAACAACCAGTATTAACCAGAAGATTGAAGTTAAAAGTAGTTATATAGGAACCTAAAGATATTTTATTTCCTTGCCTTTTTATAGACAGTAAGTAGAAGAAGTGAAGTCATCCCATATTACACTTGGGATGCCCCTTGCAGGAAGGACCTGCAAGGAACCTGACCAAATGCAGAGGGCTTTCTGGAGCAGTGCAGGAGTGAATGCTGCATCTGAATTTGTCCCAGAAGAAAACACGTGTACATAAAACTGACTTTGTTGGAGCTGGGGCTTCCTTCATTTATGTTGTTAGCCCTAAAATGGAAAAGAAAGTAAGCAAGCAAGCAAGCAAGTCCACAATGAGGGAATTTGAGGGCATACGCAACTGCCCAGCCAGCTTCCCACTGGCAGCCATTGGTATTGGGGAAATCAGGAGGAAGGTTCTTTCCAACCCTAGCCATTCTATTATTCTACTCAGACACCAGATCTGAACTTAGTGACAAAAGCTCCAACCCCAGCAAACCAAGTGTTCAGAACCTGTGTCCACTGCAGCAATCTTGTGGAAGCCCCTCAGGAGGAGCAGAGGGATTATAATGCCACGGCTACACAAAGTCTTGCCACAAAAGAACACAGGAAGCTGCAGGAGAAGGAGTGGGGCTCTAGTATAACCTGTCTCCATGATGTGTCCTCAGACAGGGAATGTTAGCGGGACAGAGGGAGTCCGGAGGGATGTGATGTGAGGATGGTGGGGAGGGGAAGGGGATCCTCAGGGGGGTCCTCTCTGTTTTGCTGAGGGAGTGGTGGAAATTTCTGCCCCCTTCCATTGCTGAAGCAGTGTGCTGGGTGTCAGTGTGATTCTGGATGTCACACTAACAGCTGCTTCTGGATGCGACATTTCATGACAGTGCCTTTTCAGACCCCGGCATCACAGCTGACTTGTACCCAGGCAGCAAGCAGGGCCAGGGATGCTGTCAGGATCACTCCCACATTCAATTACTCACAGCAGCCTGTGCACACACATTGTCACTCAACCTTGCCTCCCCAGTCCCTTCCTAGAGGCAGAGGTGCTTCCAGCAGCAGAGAGCTGCTGTCCATCAGAGGCACCGGTGCCTCTGTCCTGTCCTCTTTCCTGCCTGAAAAACACAAGCCAAGGTAGCCAGGCTCCACAGGGAGGTGAAAGACGGGATTAAATGACTAGATTCATGTCCATCACCTCCCACAGCCTGCATAGGAGGCACACAAGGGACTCTGGTTAATGCTAGGCCATGAGACTATGAGAAACAGCAGGGGAGGAGAGAGAGAATAAACGAGTGCTGACCTGGGACCTGCAGTACTAGCCTAGGGCTTTGCACTTGGCAGCTCCTCATCAACTTGGTGGTTGTCAACTTGCTATACCAGTCAGCACTTCTCCCTCTCTCCCTTTCCCTTTCATCTAGGTTGCTGCAGTTGCGTTTAATGACACAACAGATGTATTCATTTGCATCTTTATACAGATCTCTAAGCTCTACAAATGGGTGGGTGGGTGTGACCCCATTTCCCCAAATTATTCAGCACCTTTCAGTTATGCATTTCTCTCTTTTCTAATGTCTTTTTTGAAGCACAGGGGAGCAGCAGTGGAGAATTACTATGCCGTTTTCTCTGAAGCATCTGGGACCCGATCGCTCCCCTGCCTATGTGATTCCCCCTTGGAAGCCAACAGGAGCCATGGAGCTGTCTGTACACAGGCAGACTGCCTCCCCCACCGTGTACACACACTTCCCAGAGAGGGGGAAAAGGCACCGGTTTACCTGACATACCCCCATACTAAGCGGAAGATGGCTATGGGAAAGAAGTAAGGGAAAAACAAGCAACACCCTGTCTATTTATTGAGGGTGATGACAGCTCTGTTGCTGCCATCAAGAGATCTGTAATCGCATCTATGGGATGTGGGTGAGTTAAAATATTTCCCTTCTCCATCTGAAGGCAGTGTTTATGCAGAGCCGCTTGAAGCACACTCCATGGTTATGACGCAGGGAAACGCTATCACTGACGTGGATGATCTCAGCATGGATTGGTGCTGGTGTGTGCTCTACAGAGCTTCCTCTGCATTGGTGCCCGGCTCCCTGGCCCTCAGCCACAGGGTACCCTGCTAGAGAAAGAGGGTATAAAAGGGCAGGGAATGGGTC
This sequence comes from Neopsephotus bourkii, assembly GCF_033783945.1. Classification (NCBI taxonomy): domain Eukaryota; kingdom Metazoa; phylum Chordata; class Aves; order Psittaciformes; family Psittacidae; genus Neopsephotus; species Neopsephotus bourkii. Next base: position 5,325,732 of record NW_026901771.1, on the reverse strand, counting down.
TGTACACAATGCTAGTTCCCATGGGAAAACACACGGTGGTGCATTACCCCTGAGTCTGGAGCACAGCATGTTCATGTCCTCACAGACTGAGGACAGGAGACAAAGAGTGAAGAAGAAAGGAAGGGAGAAGATTATTCCTCACTGACCTGTCATACATACCTCAGCAACACATCATGGAAGCAGCCCCAGTTGTTGTATGGTGAAGTTGGATGCATAAGATAGAACAGCCCCTCTCCTGACTCTTCTTATACCTGTCCCTCACCCAGGCCAGGTGGTTCCAGGGCCATGTGTTGGTGAGATGCTATTGGTGTGACACCCTGTGAGAGCAATGAATGAAGACACCTGAGAGAGAAGCTCAGGTTTAATTTAGGGGCTGGGCTTTGTGCATAATGGCCACAGTTCTAATGTAATCCCATCACTGCGTGTGTGCTGAGCACTGCTGTCAATCAATGGCACTTTGCATCAGTACATTTTCATATCAATATGTATGTTCTCTTGCTAACACTATTATTATCATTTATTATTTGCATTATTGTTGTGCCTCAAGGCTTCAGCAGGAGTCAGGTCCCCTTTGTGCCTGGTACACACACATGGTGAGACGCAGACCCTGTTCTGCACGGCTTCCAGACTAAACACACCGTAACAGGCACAGTGTGGGGAGTCTAGGGGAAAACAAAAGCATTTGGAAGCTGAAGTGCTGGATCCAGCAAGCCAACAGCAGAGCTGGGAGCAGACATGGGCTTGTGGTGGCTTCATATCCAACACTCTTCCCACTAGAATTCACCAGTACCAAAAGCTTGGCAACTTTGATTTCTTTTTGGGAAGAAAATGGATGAGACATTTTACAAGGTGGAAATTCCCCCTAATCTCTCTCTCTCTGAATACCCCCATGTGCTGGAAGGCCAGGATGCACATAGAGGAAAAAAAAAGTGCCTCAGGGAGGGGGGAAAAGTACATCCATCATTAGTCTGCCCTTTCACTGGCATCCCTGTGTAGAAACCAGTGGTGACCCCTGTAAGGTCCAAGGCATGGGACTCCTTGCTCCAGCCCACGGTTGCTCTTGGGAGTGTAACACAAAGCTTTGCATTGTGTAATGTGAGATTTCTTCTCCCCCAAAAGCCCTGCCTATAGGGATTGCCTCAGCACAGGAAGCTCTTCTCTAACACCCTGGGTACCACTGCCAGGGGTTTGCTAGCAGTGGAGGGGACACGGGCTACCTGACATAGGAGGGGTGAGGAGCTACTCCATGCTGGTCCCAGTCTGTCCTCTCTGCCTCCGTAATGGATGGCACCAACCCACTGCACCCCAGCGTTGTGGCCCCAGCCAGAGGGTCCCCAGATCTCCTCCTCCAGCAGTACTTAGGGACTATGGCACCACTGGGGCAGGGGGCCTGAAGGGAGGGACTCCATGCTGGGGGAGCATGTGTATAATGTCTGTGCCTGTGGGGACCCATGCTGGAGCAGGGCATAGAGAAGGGAAGAGCAGTGGAAGAGTGAGAAAACAGGAGTGACAGCAAGAAAGAGACTGCCTTCACTGCCCATCTTCGTACCTGAGAGACTGGCAGGGACTCAGTGTAAAATGCAGTGAAAATGGAGGAAGCGGGGCTGGTTGGACTGAACCTGGGGAACAGGGGCTTCCCTTGGTGTTTAATTATCTCTGTTTTCTTTGTTTTCCAACAACCAAATCAGTAAATAAAAGCTTATGTTAATTGTAAATAAATCAAATTCAGTGAAATTCCCTGAACTGAGACTGCTTTGCCTGCAATGAAAAAATGAAAAATGCCAGTGGAAAAACGGGAGGCTTTTAGCTGACAAGGCTGTAAGGAAAAGCTTCAGAAAGCAATTTGAGATCATCGACAAAGCCCTCAAACCAGAAGTAGAGTGCAAAAAGCCCCCAGTATTTCTCTTGTTATAAACCTGCACACGGCCACTGAATGTGCAGGAACAAACATCAGCAGATGACAGTGGAGACCGAGACACTACATCTAAGTCATGGCTGCTGAATGGATCTGGTGTGACCAAAGGAGAGTATCTTAAGACAGGTTGGTTTCCAGTCCTCATGAACCAGCCAAAAGAGAAGCAAAATACCAGTACACGCTCTTATGTTCCCACATCCTTTGCAGACTGCATTGTTAATCAATCAGCCTAGCCAACGACCAGGCATGCTGGTAGCTAAAACACTGGTAGGTGCAAAAGCAGTAGGTCTCATCCATTGCACACTGGTTCCCCTGTGCACTGATCTGCAATTACAGCCACAGCAGCCATTTGTATAGAAATCCAGTAGATTACTGCTCAAAGAACAGGGCAGCCGTCTATCCAGATCAATAGAGCTGGGACTTCTGATGCAATTGAGCAAAGCCAGGGCACCTCTTCTGTCTCACAGATGGCAAAATTCCCCTTTATTTTGACTGAGATCAGTTCTTTTCCACACGTGCTGAGAGCAGCTGTTTGTTTTTCATAATTGCCTTGCAGTCACTCTAACTCGAGCCTAAAAATGTTGTCCCTCAAATAAAATCACAGAAATGTCCCTGTATAATCCAGTACCAGCAGCAGTAACAGGAGAGAGATCTCAAGGTCCCACAGTAAAGCGGCTGGTGAAATGTAATAACAGCAATGGCAGTCAGATTTATGTAACTTTTACAAAATCAATAGTACCGGACTCTCCAAAATGACTTGAAAAGCCAGACCCCATACAAATGTAATTAAGCACAGATGGCAGCATGCTTTCTATGCTCGTGAACACCGCTGCAAAGCTGTGTTCACTTGAACGTGAACAGCAGTTGCCTTGAACTTGCTGTTGTTGATGCGAAAATACCATTGTCACTAATCAAGGCTGTTTGTAATGTAACAGGCACTCATCCTTATTTTAATGGGATTGGTGTGTGAGTTTCAGTGCTCTGCAGGTAACAGGTAGGAGATGAGATGGAGTTGATGAGATAAAGTTTCACCCATAACATCCAGGCTTCATTCAACTTTCTGCCTCATGTTTTTACCAAAGCAATGTCAAAAGATTTCTTTGCAATACAAAAGCATGACCCCTTCCCCATCATGAAGCAACAGGCCCTCGTAAGGAGTGGGTGGGTTTGTGGTGCAGGTGAATGAGTGCCGTGCTGAGCACTCATAGAAACGTTGAATAGTTTAGTTTGGAAAGGACTTTAAGATCATCCAGTTCCAAACCTCTCCTATGGGCAGGGAAGCCATGCGAAAGACCATGAAGCCCAAGGCTCTGTCCAACCTGGCCTTGAAGACTGCCAGGGATGGAGCATTTATCACTTCTCTGGGCACCCTGTGCCAGTGCCTCACCACCCTCACAGTAAAGAACTTCTGCCTTACATCTAACCTGAACTTCCCCCCAACCATGTCCTCCTGCAGCTTAATGCAATGGCTTTTTTCTCCTTCTGTCCCACACCACCAGCGCTCCCATCCCCTCCATCTCGTATCCCAGCTTACAGGGCCACAGAGAAAACAGTCTGGAATTAAGACTGATAAAAAGGTGACAAAATTCCAGTCAGTACGAACATCATAAACGTGGGTGGTTGAGAAACGGATGGAGGGAAAAGGGTGATAACACATTTTAATTTGTTCAGTCTTCCTTCATGCAGTGTTTTGTTTTCCCATTGAATACAAGGCACATGGAGGTAGAGGGGTGGATGTCATAAAGCTGTCATCAGGCTGTTTTCCACACTTATTTTCTGAAATTTGAAATGACACTGAAAGTTGAAATTTGGGAAAAAAAAGAAAATTCTCCCCAGAGCTATCTGCACACCTCTGTCATCATCTTAAAAGGAGAGATGTATTTTTAACAGCCTCAGGGGAAAAAACATGTTAAGAAAGTTCAGGAAAGCCTGAGTGCTGTTACCACCCAAAAATACTTCTAATCATTAAAGGCATTGCCTTTTTAACCTTCTCAGCTGACTCTAACACTTCCCCTGGCTTTGACTAACATCTTACTCCACCAACACGGCAGTCTGCTTCTACAAACAGACCCTGGGATGTCAGCTCATGGGCAACTCCTGCACTGCTAAAGCTGGGAGTTGTTGCTCCTGTGCAGAACTGGCCTGGAAAGGCTCTATTCAAGCACAGATATCTAATGCAGTGGTTTTCAACTTATTCAGCCCTGCTAATGGCTTATGGGTTGTGTCAAAGGGAAACACAAAAGGTAATGAAAAATCACTCTAACATCTCCAAAACGACATTGGTGATAAAGGGATCTCTACACTACCGGGCAATTTTTAGAGGTCCACAAATAGGACTGAAAACCATAGTGAGATGCTTCAGTCTGCATTAAAGCCCCTGTATCAGTCTGCCCTTCTGAGATGCCAAATGCTTGCTGCTGGCTACTTCAGTATAAAAGGGTACTTACCTAAAGGCCTAATAGTAAGAGCTTGTAGGAGCTTACCAAATTAGTCTAAATTAGAATTAGTCCCTCCACAACCAGGAGTTGTGGAAAATTTAAGGTTGAAGAGTATATTTTTTTGGTCTGTTTGCTTTCCAGTTTTAGTCTTTATTCCATTTCATTTTTATATTTTTGTCCTCTTTCTTCTTTGGAGCCCTCTCATCTATTCATTGAATTGGTTTTCACTGTCAAACATATCATTTGCAGAAAACCTACTGAAATTGTTAGTGAGAAAATACGGATTTGCTGTAATTGTTTTCACAAAAACTAGTAAACCTAAAGTGTGGAAAATTATGAATGTAAGCACCAGAAAATCAGACTGATTTTGCATTGCTGAGTTGCTGTCAACTTCCCCAAAATATAAACCCCCACAAATGTTCTTACTTTCAAGGCTGTTTTTTGTTCGTTGGTTGTTTTTTCCATACTTCCTTTTCCACTCACTGGACTATTCCTAGTTTCTTTTTTCTCTTTAAAAGCCTGGACTTTTTATAGTGGTGGTTGTGGTGACATAATAAACAATCATGTATTTATATTCTGATTTCATCAATCATCCTATAAGACTGTACTATTCCATTAGCAGGGTAGTTGGATGCTCAGCTTCCTGCAAGTGTGCCTGGATCTCCCACTTCAGTATAGTGTGTATGACTGACCCATTTCACACTCGGAAGTTCTTCTCTGTTTGGATGATAAGCTTATAGGGGAAGGGAACATCTGCTCTTCACGTTTATATGGAGCTGAATATACTGAAGATCTCTTCTTAGTGGGTCACTACCAATGGCTATAATCTTCATTGTTAATAATAGAGAAGAATAATTTGGCTTAAGCACCAGGGATTCCTTCACCTATTGTTTAGGTTGTTTTTTCTCCACAAATTATTAAATTATGAAGATAATTTTATTTTAAATACATATACATATTATACAATCACAAATGTTTAAAAGAAGTGCATAAATTGAGGGTGATGAGAAATAAACCCAAACTTCAGCATGTGAGGTTATGTACCTATTAACTGGGCAAATTCAGGAATATTGCCCTAAATTAGTGGGGATCAAGAGTCTGCACAATAGGGAAGTTAGGGCCTAAAATGCTTTATACGTGGAACTGCAATCAAAGCATAAAAACACTCATCTTCCTCCTTTCCCTCCCCCTCAAAATGCTCAGCAGTACTTGGCTTTAAAGCTCCTTTCCAGCAAAGCTGTAACAGAACTAAGGTCCCTGAAGATGAAGGATTTTTCGCTTAGATCTTCCAAGCAACATCACTTAATAGTGCTGTCTTCACTCTTTCTTCATCATATACCTGTTTAAAAGGTACAAACATCTTCCAGTATGCAAGCCTGACAGGACTCAGATAGGGGAAGATCAATATTTTATGGCCTTGGTAAGTGTTTGCCTTTATGGCTTCAGCTGCATTTAGGATTTGCTCCCTCTCATGTATATCAGACAGAGAAGCAATCACAGTGTTGCCTTAACTGGCTGCTTTTGTGTTTAAAGCAATGATTTCTTGAGCTCATGCATTTCCATGCTTTCTTACTGAGATGCCTTGCTAGATTTTATCACACAGTCCCAGTTATCCCAGTTCACAGGGCCGTGAAATAGCCCAAGAAGTACCATGACACACATTTCGCTTATGAATATGCACTCATTCACGCTGACACTGTGACAATCGCATTACAGTCTCTGCAGTACTGCTGTCAAAGCCAGAGCTAGTCCAATAGCTTGTTCACTGCCCCCCTCCAGAGGGACTGACTGCCACCAGGATGCACATCCTGGCTTGGAAGGGTCTCTTCTTCCTGCAGCACCTCATCCTGGGATACCTGAGGGGTCAGCCCCACACTGTGAGCAGGGAGAAGCAGGAGAAAGCAGGCAGTAACAGCTGGATCTGAACCACCCAAGCATCCTCACAGGACCACATCAAACCCCATGGCATTCATAGTGAGGGTTTCTACTGCTGCTTCACTTCTGGTCTGTCATTGCTTATTAATATATTTTCTGGTTCCAGTGCTCCTAAGGCTTTGCCTTGCCCCAAAGGCAAGCTTGCTTCAGTCACTGCTCTGCATTGTGTTTATGTATGTGCTTAGCTCTTAACACATGCTTTCATCTTAGAGAAGTCAAAAGGTACCAAGCACTGGCTTAAATACCTTCTGGAAAGTAAGCAAGGACCCAGGACCCTGGAAAAGCCAAGTGAGAAGCAAATGCAAAAGAAGACTTTCTCTGTCAGTAAACAAAACCAAGCAAGCTGATTTTTAAACCTTTTGGCATGTCTGGGCGTCTTTAGCACCACTGATGAAGAATAAACAATGCAATTATTAATTATTGATGATCGCTAAGAAGAATGATGATTATCATCAGCATCATCCAGCCTTGCCTTTCCTGCCACCTCTCTAATCAGTGTGATCTCGCTGCTATTATACATAATTGTGATCTTCCAAGTCAGGGTAGGTGAGGCAGGAACCTTGCAGTGTAAATACTAAATACTCAGCATAACAAGAGTGAGAGCTCCCCAGCTTGGAGCAGAGCTAAGCAAAGTTACGGGCTTCTATTCTTTTTAATTTACCATCTGTTCTCTATGACACAGCCTGTGTCTCTTTAGGGTTTAGTACCCATTTATTATCCAAAAGCCACCTCTGCCTGCTATTAAAATCACACTGGAGTGATTTAGAGAGGGAATCCGTCCATTTGCCCAAGTGGAAAGATGTGTCATCAGTTTAAACCTAAATGCTGAAGCCTTCCTGGACTCCAGAATTGAGAATTGCCTCACCCGCACACTTGCCTTCTGTGGGCTCTTGCCTCTTCCTTCCTCCTGGCAGACCAAATCATCATTACATACAACCCAGTCTCTCCTCTTCCTTTGTGTCACACACACAGACATGCTTTTCCACTGTGCCTTTTTCCTGTCTGTCTTTCTCACACAAGACACCTGAATCCCATCCCATAAACCATCTCCTCTTTCTTTTTAATCTCAGCCTCCTGGTTGTCCCTGGTTGTTACCCTCTGTTGCAGACTAAGCCAGAACACTTGTTATTCTTCCCCCTGCATTCCCATTAATCATGCTCCTTACCCCTTCATTTCCCAACATACACCTTGTTATCATGTCCTCTCACTCAGCCTTACCTCCTTCCCCTCTTTCCCAGCTCTCACAGTCCTCACCACTATTTATAATAAACCACAGAACAGATTAAGATAATTGCCATCACTTCCACAGTCCCCTGGGACACCTCAGAAATCTTCCACAGGTACCTAGACAAGCATCTCACCCTAATAGCAAACGACTATTAAACTAAGCAAGAGATTCTCAACAGCAGCAAAAATTGAACCCAACATCCCCCCTCACCTCCATAGCTGCCTTCCACAGCTTTAGCCATTTGAATTAACCGAGCAGCCCACAGCAATCCTCAGGGATCCAGGACAAACGGGATCCAGGCTGAAAACAAGCTCAGGAAGGCAAGACAATAAAATGCAAGGGCTTGTGGGGTCAGGGACCCTGGGGAGGCCAAGGCTGGGAGCTTGGTCTTTACAGAGCCATCGGGTGGGATACAAGTGGCAAACTTCCATGCACAGCAGAGCGGCCGTGGTGGTACTAGTAGTACCGCACACATCTGTCCCTCCACGCAGCTACCTAAGGGCACTGAGCATCTCAGTTGGTTCGCTGAGACAATAGCCATTTTGTTCTCAGGCTTACTACAGGAGAGGCATTTGTGTTGTGCTTTCCCATGGAGGGTGGAAGATGGATAGAGTCATTGCCCAAACCTAAAGCATTTTAATGAAAACCCTGGCATCACTGATGTGTGTCCTTGCTTGATGTTATTTTTCCTTACCTAATTTACCACATAGACTACAGTAGGGGGAGAGAGGAAAGGAGAAAGAAGACAAGGGAAAATAGCGTGTTCTCACCAGAAATTCTGAACTGATTCAAAATTAATTCCTCTCCTTTGTTTTAAATCAATACTTCAAAACCAAACCCTCTATTTTTGTTTGAGCTTCAAATGCCTTTTATTGTCCCCCCAACAAAAAGGCTTCAATATATGTTTGGATTTTTTTTTAAAGGTATGATACCCTCAAAATGAAATTACATGTTAAGACCTTTCAGGATTTCATAAAGGAATGGTGATTTGCAATGGCAGTTACAGTGCAGTACTTTCCTAGGGGGGAGCAAGCACCTGATTTCTAGAGGGTTGATGGAAAGAGGGGATGCTGAAGGTACCAGGGCTTCTCAAGACATGGGTCATCTGCCTCTGCTAGTCCTTTTGCTTGCACAGCTTGTAGCTTGATGTCCCTTTGTCCCCATGATGGGGCAAAAGGACAGAAGGCATGTTAGGCACAGTTTGCCTCACACTGACTACCCTCAGAGTAGAAGAGAAGTGCAGAAGCTGAGAGAGGAGGAAACTATCATGAGATGAATAAGGGCTCATTCTGAGTTTTGTATAAGCCTGGAGCTATGTGAAGAGTGCAGTGGGAAAAACATATTCCCCTTATTTGTCCTACCTTGTCCTAAAGTCCTATGCCAAGTTTCTCAGGACAGAGCACACTGAGAACAGAGCGGGATGCCAGAATGTGTGCTCTGGTTTTGTGTGCCCACAGAACACGGAGCTGAAGGCATACGGGTCTGGAAAAGTCTGACTGCTTAAGAAATAGACTGGCTGATGACCTGTCACTCTAGGCAATGAAATGCCCCTGTTTCACTCTGCTCTGGCAAGTCTGACAGCATCTCCCACTGTCAGCTGGGGCACAGCAGCTACTTGAGCCCAATATCTCATCTAATCATGAGCCAGCAGATCAGCCCTGCACCGGACAGGAGCGAGGGCATGATGCTGGAAGCTGTGGGCTTGAAGAGGTCAGGGAGGCTGCAAGGCAGGAGGGGGCATTGGCAACACTGGTGAAGGGACCACAAAGCAGTGAGGGCCAAAGTTACTGCAAGTTGGTAATGCGGTACATTAGTAGAGATGTCTGCATAGGGGAAGCCATATAGGGCTAAGTTTAGCTCTAGTCAACACCATCAGTCTTCCACTTTCATGAGCACTAAAATTGACTCAGACTCAAAATATGTATTTAAAAAAATGGGAAAGGAAAAGAAAATGTCCGGTTCCTGTAAGATGATCAATAACAGCCAGTGCTAGAGATGACTTTTTCAGCCACAGCGAAACAACTGTTATTGTTGAATTGCTCGGGAACTTTGCCAGTGGACAAAGATAAACCAATAATGTCAAGAAGAGGAGGGGTGAGATTGCTGAAACCTTAGCTACAGTAAGAAGGTTGATGGAAACACTTTCAAGGGGCATGTGGCAGGCCTCACAGAAAGCAATCAACTCCAACCAGGCACCAGGGAAAGCAAAGGGTGGGAGAGCACACACCTATGGCACCTCCACGTTGTTGTTGCTGCTGCAGCTGCCCAAACAGGGGCAGCAGAGAATGCTGCATTGACCTGCTTTAGGTGCTGGCCCACAGCATGCCAGAAAACAGAGGACCTGGCCTCTTGCAGGACCCTCCACACAGTATATTGCCCTGCACTGCAGCTTGGCTTCTTCTGGGTGTGGGCAGGAGCAAGGGGCACTCATAGAGCAACCCTGTAGCCCTAGGAGCAAGTAGTCCTCTGTTAGCAGAACTGCTTCAGATATAGAATCAATCAAAGAATCAACAAGGCTGGAAAGGACCTCTAAGACCATCCAGTCCAACCATTCCCCAGCACTGCCAAGGCCATCACTAACCCCTGGCACTGAGGGCCTTGTCTAAACGGTGTGTGAACACTTGCAGGGAGTGACTCCAGCACTGTCCTGGGCAGCCTGTTCCAATGTCTGGGCACCCTTTGGGGAAGGAATTGTTCCTCACCTCCACCTAAACTTCCCTTGGTGCAGCTTGAGGCTGTTTCCTCTTGTCCCATCCCTTGTTAATTGGGAGCAGAAACCAACCCCACCTCACTACAACCTCTCGTCAGGTAGTTGTAGAGAGCATATCAAAGCAGAGGCTACCAAGGCTTCATTTCTGCAGCTACATCCTCTGTCACCTGTGCAGTAATTGACTGCAAGCCAATGCATCACCCAGAGCATCCAGCCCTGGTGGACCCATATGGCATCACACCATGGGGACCTTTCTCTTGGTGCTGGAAAAACAGCCCTTTATGGTGTCTATGGGCTCTTCCAGGGTGGTTCACAGTGGTTGCTAGGTTGCTGACTGTAATGGTTTTGACTGTAATAGTTTTGACTGTAAAGGGCTCCAGAGAAAACCGGAGCAGTCACAGGGTCACAGCTCTCTGAGGTTTTGCCATATATCATGTCACAGGTTGCTTGATGAATAGGTTTTGTCCCCTGGGTTGCAGAAGGGGAAACTGAGGCACAGAGGAAAGTGAAGTGACTCACATGAGGTTATTCAGCAGACAAGTGGGACACCTTGAAGTAAAACAATGAACTTTCAAGAGCCCAAGGTCTTTCAAGTCTCAGGGCCAGCAAATATTCAACTCTGAATATAGTTATCTGTTGCTAGTTTTATAAATGGGGAAAGAAGGGTGTCCTTTGCAGCACTTAGGACCCTGCAGCGCACACTGATTTGAGCCTTTTGGAGGCTGCTCATCACTTTCAGCAAGAAGAACTCAGATCCCACAGGGATCAGCCTCAGGTTACCACATCTGCGATGAGTGTTGGGGCACACCGATTCTGCAGGCATCCCTTCAACACCTTGTACCTCTGACTTGCCGAAAGCACTTTTTACCTAAGAAGTCATTTACATGGCCTGCTCTGTCCTTAGTCTCTCTAGCAGAGATGCTTATTTGATGCTGACGCTTACTTCTGCAAGGACAGCTCAGCCCTGATCACCCCAGCTCAGTAAGCAGAGAGCACCAACAAGCTCCTGTTGACTGCTCAGTCCCATGCAGGCAGGAGCCCACATCTCCAGGTGACACCAACTCAGTGCTCCCCTCCCTCTCCATGTTTGTGTTGCTCTTTAAATGGCTTTGTTTTGCTTAAACATCCCTTTTAAAGCAATGTTTAGCTTCCAGTTGGAATGAGCTCCAGGAAGCATGGCCAGGGCCCTGCCTGGAACAACGGCCTGTAATTTACGGTGAGTTATGTTTCAATTACCTTGGTGTTATAGCGTCTTGGTGAGGGCAGGCATTATGTCATGTCAGGGATACGGGCGAGGGAGAAAATACAGACGCTCCCATTACAGCCAGTGATGGAGCAGTTTTAATAATACTGCAGGAAAAAAATAAAGAGAAGGGTAGCGCAAATGACTTTCCAGCCATACCATTACTGCACATTAGTAACACAGCACAGCCTGGGAGAGAAGGGGGGAGAGGGGAAAGGAGAGGCACAGCTGAGTGACAGCGAAGAGGAAAAGGGAGAGGAGGTAGAGAGGGCAGAGAAAACAGGGTGAGGCAGGAGGAGAGAGGGAAGGATAGGGAAGGAGAGAAGGGAAAGACAAAGGGACTGAAGGGAGAGGTGGCAGGAGAGGAAGGATGAGGTCCTTGGTGAGTTACAGTGGGATGCGGCTGCTCCATGGATCACCCACCCCAGAGCCTGTTGCCAGCCCCCCGCACCTCCTCTGGTGCTGGCTATGGGGAACGGCAAGGCAGGTGAGAAGCTGCAGGAAAGGGGAAGCAAAGCAATCATTAGGCTTTTGCAAGGATACTGCTTTGTGGCTGGAACAAAGCACTCGACTTCCCCATAATAACAATCTACTTCTTTAAAAAATCAGATTTCCTCTGTCGTTGTGGTTTGCTTTAATTTCATTTCGGCAGGGTAAGGCTCTTACTTCCAGCCGACTGCCTCGATTGCCACTCTGACTTACTCTCAGTCACTCCTGCCCACGTGTGCCAGCTGGCTCTCTCCTTCTTTCTTTTCTTGACACAAATGGCAGTCATTGCACAGAGAATGTGCTGGGTGAGCCTGCTTTGTAATTTAAACCTTTTATTCAGGTTGCCATTATGTACTAATGAGGAAAATATGTATTGGCTAAACAGCACCTTACCAATAGTCCCTTGGCTGGGAGGAGACGGCTTGTGCACTGGACCTCGTGTGGACCTGCTGCCTCCCTGCCCTGCTCATCACTTACCTGGGAATCCAGCTCATCCTCACTGCCACCTGCCTTCCACTGTGTGGAGGAAATCTTCATGTTGGAGTTGAACTTGTGCCTTCCTGTGATTGTCCATACCCAACAACGGGTGGCAAAAGGCAAGTACTTCATGCACATCCAACAGCCAACAGGAAGACCAGGGTTGGAACTGAGGTGTGGGGTGTAATTTGAAGGAAGCATGAGCAAGGACATTTTGCCTCTGCCTGGATAATTTAGACCAGTATAACTAGTGTAGGTTTATTCTACCAATGCAATGACATAAAGCCCCAGCATACCTAAGGCAGAGATTTCCCACTATCACAAATGTTGCTATATCAGTAAAAATAAAAGCTGTCTCCCTGTCTCTCAGATTTAGGATATCGAGAATGCTGTGTTTGTAAAGAGCAGGGGGAAAATTGCAGTGTGTCAAGTTGTGCACCTGCAAGCCTTTCAGTATCATACCCATACAGTACCAGTGAATGCAGTCGTGTAAATGTGATCTGAACCAGGCACTGACACATGCCACATCTCCTGTGCATGCAATAAGGAGTGCATGCCTGCCTTATGCCAGTTATGAGAAAACAGGACACCAAGTGATCTGGTTTAACATTAAAATAATGTGGATAGGCAAACCCAGTGCCAGCGTGAAGCTTGCAGAAACATTTCTCCCATCACCATGCTCTGATTAATGGTGTGAGTTTGCACTGTATCAGCAGCTTGCCACTGTGTAACTGGCATATTTGCCATTCAGGTACAAAGATCCCAGATGCTGGTTCAGCCTACTATTGAACCATGCTGCAGGCTTCCCAGCCCTGCTGTACAAGTATGCTGCGTGTCAGACTGCAGCTGAGGGCTGCAGTTTCCATAGTGGTACTTCTTTGTGATGTTCACACCTCACTTGCTGCATCAAAGCAGGGGTCAGTTGTGCCTCCCTCCTGAAGGCATCCAGATAACACTGTGATGGGGGCACATGTAGTTCAAGTAAGAATATCTTAGAGGTCAGGGGGCTGCTACCAGCCAAAGTGAAGGATCCCTTGAAATATTCTCCACTTACCTGATTATCCCAGTATTACAGGAGGACAAACTCAACAGAAGAAATTATTAAGGTGGCCGAAGTCCCATATTAAGAGGTTCACCTTTTCTGCTTGTTTCCTCCTAGCTTGGATTATTTTCTGGTAAAACTGGACTTTTTGCCTGGACTTTCCAAGGAAGATTTCTACTTTGCACACTGAACCTCCCTGAAAAGGGCACGGTCTGCCTTACATTGTCTGCGATGTAGTCCAGAGCTTATTGTTCATTTAGAGCCTCTTTGCCTCAGGGAATGCTTCAGAGGGACTTACATGGCAAATGCATCAAGTCTGCATTATGAACAGAACATATTTCTCTTTCCAAGTAGAAGTTATCTTGCTTTTTTATTTATTCGGTGCCAGGGGGATACCTGTGCATAGGTAGGTAGGATTTAGTTGCATGCAGAAAAGGACAACTTTATCCAAGCACTCCTGCCACAGCCCCTCATTTGTCTTGTAGCAGGCTTTTAGCAGTGAGAATCTCTGATAATCTCTTTCTTCCCTCCATTTCTGAGCTCACAGATGTTAAACACAAGGCGATGCAGATCTGAGGGTCTTAAGGTTCCAGCTTCTCCTTGTTTCCAGCTGCTGAATCACATTTAAATATGTGAACAATACACAAAATACCCCCAGCATATGACTTCCTGGTGCAACTGATCGCTGGCGCTGTCACAGGGGTATTATTAAATTGCCAAGGAGAAGAAACACATCTACCCTGGTTCTGAATGGAAGTGGAGGCATCTCTCTAAGGCTGCTTCTCAAACAGGAAGGATCCCACGCTTTAGAAAACGTTGAGGGCTCCCACACAGGAAAACTATATTTTAGGAAGCGCAGACTAAGCAATTCACCTGCACTGTGTCTACTGGCTTCCCTCCATTGTGGTTAGTCATTAGTGACACTGCAGCCCAGTTCTTGTCAACAGCACAGTGACTAGTGTCTTTACCTGCATAAATTTCCATGTAATTTATCTTAACCTAAAAAATGCAGTGCCTGTGGGATATGCTGATATTCCTTTGGGACAATTGTGAGTAAACATGTGGGCAGCATCATGATTGCAAACAGCTAACGCTCTGAGACACCAGCAGGTCCTGAGGCACTAGGGAAAATACAACAGAGATTTCTAGGGCAGTGGGGGATATCTCTTTGCTCTTCTTCACTTCACACGGGGAGAACTAGCCATGGGTGTTATGGGAGGGCTCTCTGTCACAGACTCAGCAGAAGAATTAAGAGTCCCCCTTTCCTCCTACTGACAATAACAATATTCCCTCACAACTACAACTGTGCCAGTGGTATTGCTTGAGACTGCAGGAACAAAGTCTTGCACAGTAACTGGGTCAGGTTCTCTTTGGAGGAGACTGTACTGTGGTTCTCCACATCCCAGCCACCATGTTAACTGAGGTGCACTGAACAAATGAAAGCAGTGTCACGTAAAATAACCAGGCTTACTGCTGCCTTTGGAAAATTTAGGACATGAAGAGTGGCACATAATTGTCTCCTTCAAGAAATTCAGAACAGAGTAACCTAGAAGTCCTTCTGTAGCACAGCCTTCCACAATCGCTTTGGTTTGTGTAATAGGATGTATTAAGATCCAGTTATAAGCCAAAGTCCACTAGGGAGTGGAAGTGAGAAGCTTAACACAGTATCACAGAAATGGAAAGCTTCTTTAATGGTACAGAAGGGACTTGTGCTTGAAAGCATTTAACAGAGCCTTGGTAAGTAAACTGTAGTAATTGAGCTAGCAAAAGCATTTAGCTTGAATACTTTGTATATGTATTACAAAATCAAATAAGCACCAGGAAGAACTGTTCTTCAAAGAGATAATTTGAAACGCTCCTATTCCTTCTCCAGACAACGAGCACTTACTTTTTCAGTGTACACATTCATTGTGCCATCTAGCTACAGTGACTCCTGGTTTGTGAACACGAAAGGATTTGAACCACACTGCACTAATGTCAACCTTCACACCTGCAGGTGCTTTTAGTCCACCAGGGAATACAGCCCTCCAGCTCCAGAACTTCAAACTGAGAACTCAGCTGATCATGGCATCCTCTGGGACTAATCCTCCCTCTGCTTCTCTCGGCTCCAACTCTCTGTTTTCCCTGAGGATCACTGTATATCTGGAAAAACAAACTGGGTTGCTAAAAGGCATGCAAGGGGAGATAGATAACAAGCATGAGCAAACTGTCAAAGAGTGCTTCATTGTGGTCATTTGTATGTCAGAGAAAGAGAAAAAGAGAGGAAGAGAAGAATGAAAGCTAAAGAGAAGAATGAAAGCTAAAGCAAGCTTTAAGGATCTGCCTTCTATACCCAGCAGAATTCTGGTGTTGAATACAAGAGGCTGTCAAAGGTTTTAGTAATAGTTGGGTCAAAAACACTCACTAGGATCATTTGTTTTCCTTGAACAGAGCCTTGGTATTTTTACTAACTAACATTTAAGAGGGAAATGGAGGTGAAAAGCAGGGTTATGCCTTGGAAGCTGCTGCAGGGCCTTATGGGGACTGAGCTTTCCTCCCTTCTTCTCTGGGATAGGGCTTGCTTACAGGTGGGTCCTCAGATGAAGGTCGGAAGAACTGCACTTGTCACCATAGAATCATAGTAAGTTCTAACTTTGCTAGGTTGAAAAAAAATAAGTGTGGCATTTTAAGTGAGAAGTGAAGATCCAGTCTGAAATTGCAAACAGCCAAGTCTTTCATTTTTATCCTTTTTTAGTAAAAAATCTTCTTGTTCGGGGTCAGTTTTATGCAAAAAACCTGTGTGGACAGGAACTCACTGGACACGAGCTTGGTTTCAGCTGTTTGGGCTCCTTTGACATTCAGGAGAATTCTAGCTTAAGAATCTTCTTCCAAACAGAAGGAAATGAGATTAAATTACCCACTGCAAAAAAAAAAAAAGGGGTTTGGGCACAGATTTGTCTGCCCATGTTTGAAAGGTGACAAGTGTCTAGAAAACAAGACATGGAAAAGGATGAGAACAAAGAGAAGAGAGGTGGACAGCAGAGAAGGCATAAGGTCTAACATGGTGCAAAGATGAAGGCTCATTTCAGAGAGCAGACTTCAGAGAAAGAATCAGTTGCAAAATAGTTTGGAAACAGGGAATACAAGAAACAAGACAGTGACCTTACCAGACCATCAGATGCTGTAGGAACACGTCTCATCAGCTGGGAAAGGCATATCTGACCTGTAGAGAAACCCTAGCTCTAGAGTGTTCCAGAAAATGTGTACCACCAAGGACTGATGTGGACGATTGGAGATCGGAGTGTCATAACTGAAACAGTAAGAGCTGAGCTGAGGATAAGACACTAGCTTTGAGTCCCTTTATTTAAACAACCAAATAACAGAGAATCCAACTTAAGCTACTACATGCTGGATTACTCTTACACGGGTACATGCAACAAAACAGCATGATGGAAGAAAAAGCAACACAAGGTCATTACTGCGTGCAGCTCTCCCACTCCCCCAGTTAGCAAGGCACACAGCTCTTTGGAAAAATTGGGGTCCAACTGTTCTTCTTCTCTTCTTAGTGAATTTTCTCACCTCCACTGTCCCAACCCACCACCCACCTTCCGAGCAAACCAACGCGCCAGTGATTTGTTTGTAACATTTAATTCTCACTTGAAGAGCTTGCCTTACGAGGTTTAAGGAAAACAAAGACGCGAAACAACTTAAACGGCCAACAACTGACAAATAGCGAATAATCAAAGCACTCAATTCAAACATAAATGAGGCCAGGGATTGCCTATTATTCTGCCTTTGCACACTACCCAGAAAAAAGGCAGGGGGGGCATTCTTGGTCAATCCATAGGCACTGTCATAATAAACATGATTAATAGGCTATAATTTACCTGCACAAATCACTCAGTGAACAAACACAAACAACAAACAAATTTGGGCAGCCGCGATCAGATCTTGAGCAGAAGAAAGCAAATTCACTAAATAAATTGGTATCAACTAGTCCTAGTAATTGCATTCCATCTCCCAGAATGGCTCCTGGATTACTTATGGAGCCCAAAAGCCTGCCAAGCATTTTACAGGCTATGTCCATTCTGTGTCTACGAGAGTGGATTCACTGCCTACACGTAAATCACCGAGGGCTTGCATTTGCATTGACTTTTTTATGGGGCTTTCTAGCTTCGCAAGTGTTTTCTAAGGGGTGAAGTTTAAAATAGCTCTGGTCCTCTTGTAATATTCCTGATTAAGTAACAGGATCAGACTAGATTTTGCATTCTTTCAGCTAGGGAAATGACTTACTGGGGGCATTAAAATAAAAGCCCTCAGAGAAACACGTGCACAGGTTATAGATAAGACCTCAGCACTGCATTTGTTTTCCTTGCTCTCCCAGTGTCCCAGTTGTCCTGGGATTTAAGGTTGAGTCATAGCTCAGCAGAGACCCTGGAGGTCTGTGCTGCCTTTAGCCAGCTCTCAGAGAAACGAGTACCTCTCTCCAACAGACCGGAGCTCTAGTCTATTTTGGACTCTCAAGGAGAGCTCTCACTCTTTGGAAGAAGTGCTGAACGCAGCTTTCCTGGGCCATGCATCCTCCCTCCTCCCTGCTTCAGCCAGCAGCAGTGCTGAACATGGTGGGTAAAGCGCAGGTTCCACGACAAGGTAAGATAAATGGGGAAACATGCACTGCAAGAGATGTTTATTGAGTGAGATGCTAAATGAATAACCCAATCAATGCTGTAATATTTAATTCGATACAAACTTCAGATTGAGAGTGTTCCCCATTTATTTTGTGCTGGCACAGAAATTGTCATTCTTTAAAGCAGTATCATTAAGGGGAAGAGGTTTCCAGCAGGGAGGGGCTGGTACAGCCTTTGCATGATGGTGAGAGACAGTTTACTGCCTTCTCTGATAAGGACTATGGGGAAGGCAGGAGACATTGTGCTCTTCCAAAATGCTTCCACCCTCTGAAATATCTTGTGCCAGCATAACATTTTTCTGCATGTGGCCAGCAGCCCTTTGCAGCTGTGTCTATGCCCTGGACTATTTGGATGTGCCAACCATGAGTTTAAACCACCTTATTCTCTCCCTCTTCTGGTCTCCCAGATCCCTGCTGGGACAATGCCAGCTCTCACATTCTCAGCAGAGGGCTGCAGTCAGGAATGGGGGGAAAGCAAGGAGCTATGCAGCAAATGGAGCAAGAGGAGGAACAAAAACTCTTGCTGGGTGAAGTCCTGGACCATCAACCTGCCCTTGCCACATGCATCCTCAATGTGTCAATGCACACATCCCCTCAGCACTGTGAGGAAGAAGATGCAGCATGCCAGCACACCCTGACCATGTTTGGACTGGCTTGCAGGCAGCCCTGCCTGCTGGCAATGCCCTCCTGCCTCATCACTGGCACAAAGCACTTACCCTTAATACACTTGCCCTGGGATGTCATGGCAGAGATTGCCAGCTGGACACCCCTTGCTTGTGACTGGGTGGCAAGTTGTCTCTAAAGCATCCTGGTCATCCTATTCAATGGACCTGGCACCCTGTCATCCACATTTACAGCTGCTGCTCTCATAGACCTCAAACCATCTCTCACAGCTCTAACTTGTCCTGTACTTGACCAGATTTCCTGAGCTTAATACTTGATTGAGTGGTGCCTGCAACATCTTCCCTGTCCCATGCTGCCTCTTACAGTTGCTATTTTCTGTGGCTTCTTTCACTGGCCAGGTTGTGCCAAGATTCAAGATGACACTTAGAGCATGGCATTACTGAAGCCCTGATCTTTGAACTGGTCTTTTTCCTAGGGATATACATGAAATCAGTGCCAGGTAGTTCAATATCCATTACCACAGGGGGTGTGAGAAATGTGTTCATTCCAGAAGGCTGAATAACTTCAGTGGTGTTCTTCAAAGCCAACTTCACTCTTGAAGTGATCCTAGTTAGCTTATTCATTCCCTTCTCTAAGTCCTTCTGTCTTTCTTCTGCATCTCTTTGCTCTCTCAGGCAAGTCCTTAATTATCCCCCCAAGTGTTGCTCAGGTGAAGCAGCTGAAAGCTGTGCTTAACATGTCCTCTGATTGCCCGCAGAGGACTAATGAAATAAGGACAGATTTAGTGAGTCTGGATGCACATGTGTTTGCATGCTCATTTGGTTCTTTCAGTTCTCCCCTCACAAAGCAAACCAAATCCTGCTACCCCTCCCCATATTAACTGGGGGTGATCTAGAATGCAAAACATATATCAGAGTGGAGATAACTATGAATACAAGCAGAAACAACCCCCTACTACCCTTGTCAATGTAATCCATCCATTCATTCATCCATTCTAACTCTACCTCCTCCTCTCACATCTCGTATTCTTATGGCTGTGAGGACTCACGTTTCCTCCACCTCTCAAAGGCTGGTGAGTAACCAGAACTTTACCAGCATCTTCATTTGAAACTGAAAAAACAAACAGCACCCCCTCAGCCCCCCTTCTCCCAGTCTGTTCCTGCCAGAAACATAGCAACCAGCACACACGGCTTTCTGCAGGCAGCCTAGTTTGCATTTAATTAGTTCTGTGATATCCTAAACTTCTTTCAACCTCCACCCCCAGAACACTGCTGTAGAAATCCTCACTCTGGGAATGGCACGATGGAGCTGTCAAAAATCCAGCATCTGTGCCAGGAAGTGTTTAGAGCTCTCAGATTCCTGAATCGGGACACATCTTCCCTGGAATATACTCTGATACCAGGAAAATGAAGCAACGTAATGCTCTGCAGAGGAGCAATGATAGGAAATCTAAAGCCCACTTTATAAGCTGAGATACATGAGGCAGAGATATGAAGCTACCTGCTCTCAGAGCATCTGTCTGGCACATCAGTAGTCACACCAGGGCAGGCTCTTGTTCTCCCCTTCTGGGAGGAGGCAAGTGTTTTTTCAAGGTGAGGAGAAATCTTGTGGGGCAAGCAGTCCTAATTCCTAGCATCTTCTTTTCACAGCCATGCATCCCTGTGCCAGCTGTGAGTAGGACTTCGTGAGTCTCATTGCAACAGGGCTGATATTCTCATGGATCACCTTTAGGCACTCAGTCCAAGGGCACTGAACAGAAAACAGCAGAGTAACTTAGCACTAGAGGAAAGGGGGTTGTGTGGACCAGCATGGTAATGCCTTCTGGGCACCCTGCGGTTTGTCAAGTGGGAGTGCTCAGGATGAGCTTTGCCCCCTGCTTCACCTTGACAAAGACATTACCTCCAGCTCCATACTCTTCCCATTAGCTTTACTGACTCCATCCTAGACCTGGACTCTGCCTCTAAGACACTGCACCAGGAGTTACTGGAAACAGAAAACACAAGCAGCGTGTGCCTGAATCAAGGGGATCCTTGTCCTTTCTGTTTTCCCTCTGCAGTCCTGAATTTCCACCCACAGATCAATCATTCCCACTTCTCCCTCCTCCAAGACAACAGGGGTTTCCCAAGACAGTGACACCAATCCCAGTGACTGTCTGAGGTGGCAGTGAGACAATCACTGTTTCTCACCTGAGCGAAGCATCCCTTTATCTGTTCATTTACTCCTAACCCATAGCTGGTAAGTGCCAGCCACAGGGAAGCTTCTCAGAGTTGCCTACATTTCTGCTAGCCACAGCAAACCTGAAAGCTGGAAAGCAGGCAGAATTAAAGCAGGCATCAATATTTTAATCACTCCATCAGCCCACTAACTCTCTTTGATGCTTCAACCAGGCTTACAATTGGCAGGAGCACTGCTGACAACAGTACCCGCTCATAGAGACAGGGCCTTTTTCTGCAAGTGACCAGTGCAACAGAGCTTCCTGCTCTGGCCATTTGCAACCTCTCATCAGGGGATGCAGCTGCATTCACTGCCAAGACTCTGAATTAAAGCACAGGGAGCATTCGCCTCCCTCAGTATTTCCTCCCTCCCGCCCCCTGCCACTCTGCTGCTGTTAAACTCACTGCAGCTTCAGCTGCTTTATCATCTCATTTGCTTTCTGATCTGACACCAGCCTGCTATGCAGCTGATCAAAGGCAGGAACCAGAGTGCGGTCGGGCTGAGCAGCCCCAGAACTCAAACAAACATGTCACTTCCCATCTCTATATGTTAGACAACTTCACTTCTTTCTGTTACTGCCTCTTTTAATTTCTCCCTCCACACATATGCACACCCTTTTGCTTTCTCTTCGTCCTCTACATTTGTTTCTCGTGCCCACGCTGTCACCTTTTCCCCTTCCTTTCTTGATCTTTCCCATCACTTTTCTCCCTGTTCCCCTTGCCCCCGAAGTCCCTCTGTCTTCACAACTGCTTATTTCTTCCTCCCTTTTCTTCTGCTCTTCCCAGCGTGTTCACATTGTTTTATTTCATTGCTTTAGCTTCTGCTTCTTCCTCATTCATTTTGGAGACTTCACATTGTTTTACGGAAGTGAAGTTACATTTTGGGGTGTGGATATAAGGTCCCAGAAGGATTATTGTATCCTTCAAAACCATGAGTAAACTATTACTGGTATCAGTGTTATCTATATACATGTCCATTGAATCAGTAAATGATGTCTTATCATGAAGTCTTTCATGGATCAGAAGACTCTCAGCACTTGAAATCCAGTGTAGGGAGGAAGGAAATTCAGAGACCCATTCCTGCAAGCAAGCAAGAAAGGAAGAAACAGAGTGAGCACAACAGAGAGGAGACAAAGAGAAAAGAGAAGAAAGAAGATAAAAGCAAAATGCCAAGAGGTATTTTTGACTTTTGGGCAGGATGGGGATATCAGACTGTAAATACAAGCAGTTCGGCTAGAAAACCTTATATAATTAATATTATCCTCAAAAAAGTCTCACATCTCAGGCTGAACTAGCAACCCTTGGAATGTCTCTGGTCATTCCCTCCATCACCTGCACAGGACTACTAATTAGCCTAACTTCTGGATTTGTCCTCACATTTTGGTCTGTAACCAGTTATCCCTCCAAGTTGGAAAGGAGACCAATTCAGACTTGTCTAGGATAGGAAATCGGTGTTGAGTCTGATCTCTTATGGCAGGTACAGGATCTTGTCCCTGATGGTGGACAGACTGCATACATGAGAGAAAGGCATACGGACCAGATAATTTTCCCTATGCTTCCCTACTCATTTGGGCTCAGCCAATGCTTCAAGAATTGGAAATGATGTTCCAAGACTCTAATATGCAAAATTTGTATTGAGATCTGAACATCTCTGAGGTCTTCAGGCAGGCATTTTGGTCTACAAACAGCTTGATTAAAGTATTCCTGGATCCAATTAACAGAAATATAATGGGATTATTTCACAACATGCAATCAGATTTTTTTTGGTTACAGTGAAGTAAGCAAATGGTGATTACAGGGCTTAATACAGCAGGCCTTGCTGTTCACTGGAATGAAAACGTGACATGAAATTAGGTCAATTTAACCAGAATTGGGAATGGGGGAAAAATATCTCTGGTTTTCCTTCATAAGATTATTTTTTATTAGATCCTTCAATTCTTGAAAATGTATTCCTTGGCACATTATACAAAAGACGTTTCATTTTCATGAAAATAAACCACACACTGAATCATGTGTTAAATGCACACAGAAAATCACTTCCTTAGAATATTCTATAACAGAAAACATCTTGCAAAAATTGGGGCTTTAGTTCCATGTCAAGCCCATATTTCAAAATCCTGAATCCTGGCTATGGATGGTCATGGGTTTTATTTTGCTGGTTACTGCCTCTGGAGATAAGGATCAGCACCAAGGCCAAGCACAGGGTTAGCAGGAGGCATCCACTGTGTAATTCAGCTGCATCCACTGTGTAATTCAGCTACATCCAGCCTGAGAGTGGCTTCCAACATGCCAATGGTCCATGGAACACATGTTGAAATTCCACTGCTCATCTCACTCCTCCACCTTGGTGAAATGAAATGGTTGACCCCCACAAGGATGAGTGAGGAAACTTCCACTTCACTCTGTACCTTTGGATGAGTCCTTTGATAAGTACCCATCGAGCTTTGCTAGCCATGGCAGCCCCAGAGGTGAACAACCAGCTGAGATCGTAAACATTGTATTCTCTTGCTTTAAATCCATTAGGCAGATTTTACTACAATATCTGTTAATGTCAGCAGTGCAGATAGTTCATTTTTGTAACCAAAACACGCCCCCTACACATCTGCAGATGGTCCCACATGAATATGCTCTAAAATTGATCCTTGTTCATCATATTGGGGTGCTTTACCTTGTGGTGCTCCCTTTGAACCTCCTCATCTTTCCAGCTGAAGGTGTCTCTTGTGCCACGGGCTGTCTGAAAAAAAACCCCAACCCAATCCAACACCTAAAAGAAAAGAATTCACAGTCTATGGTCCCTAAATCCCCAGTTCTCGGCTTAATAATACATTTTCAGCTGTGCAGTTCCAACATTCATAACTAGTGCTGAGAAAATAATTTGCAGGCAGTAATTTGCTGAAAGAATTTAGGCCCTTTCTCTGCTCGCAGATGGTCCCTGAGCAAAATCAGAATTTCCTCGAATGCACTCATTATTTGAAAATACTCGACACATTTTTGGCAGGGCTTTTTTTTTTTTCCCCATTTAATACAAAAAAAAAAACAACCCACCCTTGCAGATCGATCACAAAAGCATCACTTGTGTATTCCATAGTTAGTATTCTTGCCATGAACGGCTGGTTTATTGTAATTAATCATTGGTTCATACTATGGTTTCCATTCCCCCACTGGAGGGAAAACAAAACCCCTGTAATTCTTACAGTCAGGTGTAGGCCTTGAAAAAACCCTAGGGCTATGATTTCCTTTGGGAAAAAGAAGCAGGGAAATAAGACTAGGGAATTTTAACCCTTGTAGTCTCTGGTTCTCCCAGGCTTTTCCTACATCTTTCATAGTATCTAGAGTTCCCGTTTCAAATGGTCTCCATACATGGTCTTGCAATGGTGCAGCAGGGCCATATATTTGGGATCATGTGTCCTAATGGCACAACACCACCACCACACGTTAACACCCCCTTCATATTCCCTGGCTCTATATAGTGAAATCAGCTCACCCAGACTAGAGCAAGAGAGCAGCCATGGAGGCATTGCAGAATACTGAGCTGGAAGCACATGAGGTGCGGGATGAGATGGGGATGGATGTAGATAGAGGAGTCTTCTTCAAATCTGTGATACTTGACAGGCCTGTTTCATTAAAGAATCACTCCAGTGGACAAATAAATAAGGCTTCAAAAATTGATTGATAGGCTGACTCCATCATTTAAATTCTATTATATCCTCGCACATCAAGGAACTACATGCAAGGGAAGAGCTTGGCAATGCATTTAACTACGCTCATACTAAGACCTAGTGAAGAGGAGTGCAGTTTATTTGTCAAGGTTTGATAAGGCTACAGTAGACTCACCAACTTTTTATTCTGTCCTAATGTTCTTCTCACCTGCTCCCGCTAGCTTTGTGTTGTCTTGCTCTGCTCCTCTAGCTGGAAAGCATGGAATTCACCCAGGGCTGGATGCAAGCTAGAGCTGAAGGGATGGGGCCACAGCCTGGTATAAATCCTCTGAGGCATCCCTTCCATCCATTAATCGGTCTCTTTCTGTGCTAATGTGTGTTACTGATGCAAGCACAGACAGAATTGTGCCACTCTTTGCAGCTGCTTCAGGGAAGAATCACATTTACATTACTAAATGCAGCTTTCCAGCAAAAACACAGAGTGAAGTCAGAAGACAGCCTTTGATAAGGAAGAAAGAGACTTTAAAACAAATAACCCACATTCACTAACATGTATTCAAATACAGACAAGAAGAACAGTGTTAAAGAAAAAAAAAACAAAACCCTTGACATTTCTGCTTCAAGCAGTCTTTATCACAGAGTGTGCACTTTCTATTTCACTGTTACCTTTCCTTTTGATAGTCTCTTCATAATCACTTCTCAAACAGACATTTCTCCACTTCCCCACACGTACCCTGTGGTGCTGGGGGATCCTGTCTCTCGCAGATGTATTCTGTGTTAGCCTACCCCATGCAAAGACCAAACCGTAAATGTGCACAAGGCTTTTCTGCTCTTGGAAGACATTCTGTGTCTTGAGCTCTGGCAAAAGTTCTCAGATTTGACTTTTATCAGGAAGACAGGACACAGATGCCTGTCACGCTGCTGCGTATGTAGAATTATAGAAACTTGTACATGTTTCGAGAGGGAAAAAAATAAAAGTGTTTTTTTTTAAGTGGATATTTTCATTCAAATTAATTTTGAATACAGGAGATTCTGTTTCTTAATCACATGTAGGAAAACACCTCAGATATCAGATATCCTTTGGAATATCTAAGGTGCATTATGACATTCTGGATAGATAATTGCTACACGTAGCTCTTACATTTTCAATATGACACTAGATTTGTTTTGTATTTGGAGTTGTGTGATGGGCTGGTAGGAACTGAAGGAGTTTCAGCAGATGGAAATGGGCAGCTGCAGCCAGCCTCAATCAGACAAAGGATTTCATGACATTTACAGCAACAAAAAAGCTGGAGTAAACTAGCCGTTGAAGATGACATCTGAACGTTTTAGAATTAGACCTTTATTAGGGTATGGGATGAGGCTCATACCATTCACAACTGCTGAGTTTGGGCTGTATTCTGGAAAACACTGGAGCAGAAAGTTATTCTCAACTAATATTCTCATAGTTGTCTGAAGAGTTTTTGATGGCAGGAAAAGGCCTTAAAAATTGAACTGAAACTAAGGACAATTCAGAGACAGGAGGTCAATTCTGTGGAAACCTCCATGCAATGGAGACAAAAAACGCTAAGAGCTTTTATAAAAGGTAGTTGTTTTTTTTTTTTTTCCATAGCTAGAACATTTCCTGTCTATTATAAAGTTAAAAAATTAGGAGTTTCCTCAGTCAGAAAGCAGAGGACTTGGGATGTTTGAAAATTAAGCCAAAATCTCTGTCCAGACTTAGTTCATTTTACCCCAACACCATTCACCAGAGACCTTTCTCCCACAGCCATGAGTTCGGATCCAGATGCAAATTGCTTAACTTGTTAAAAGGTCTCACCAGTGAAGAAGTCAAAAGAGGATGAATGTTACAGTGTGTGGGCTCAGACACCTCTTGAATCAAGAGGGTAAAAAAGGAAACATAGTCTTTCCTGTTATTTAATCTCAAGGTTTATGCCAGACAGTACATGATATTCTAACAAAGAGGAGAAGGATGTAGCAAAGCCAGGCTTTATTAAGGTCCAGGTGTACATGATTTACTTTTCATTAGACTTAGTTAGCAGCTAAATAGCAATTTGGGCAAGAGTTCTCTCACCATGCTTAATACTTTAGTCGTACAACAGAATAATATCTCCAGCATCATTAAAAACAAACATTCAGATGGGAGCAAATGAACTCATATCAATTCAGCCAGCTGCAAAGACCTCTTTCTTGTTACTGCCATCTCACCCCTTTCCAAATCACCTCTTAAAAATACATGACTGTTGTATCAAACCATAAAATTCAGGCTCTTTCAAGCCAGTAAGGGATCTCACTCCCTGAGGTCCCCATGTTTTCTTGGACAATGACCTGCAATCGGGAGGACCATTTAGCCCACCTCCCCCTGCCCAGACAAGCTACTGTCATAGATTTATAGGTTATCTAATGCTGCACAAAGCAACCTGACCTAAAATATTCAGAGGTCTAGGCCTTACTCAACAGCTTCCAGAGAAGGGCATTTACCCCTGCAAACACACCAGAGCATAAAATAAAACATTGGAATACCTATGCTTTGACACCCATTTTGTCCATGGGCAACCAAATCCTTTCTATTCCTTTATTCGCTGTGCCATGCCTTGATAATGACCACTTCCAGCTCCAGGCAATACAAAGAAAGCTGCAGAAAGCAACAGCAAAGCCTTCACTTGATGCTGGGACCGGCTTCTGTGCTAGAAGCTGGATCAATCTCTGCTTTTCCATTTCATATTTCTCTGTTGTTTTCTGACTTAACAAGAAAACTCATTTATTTTTAGAAAAGTTACTGGGTCACCTGTAAGCCCAAATATAAGTTGTGATGGGAAAGGCTGTTCTGCAGACTGCCCACTCTCAAATCCCACTTCCGATCCCAAAGCACTTTGAGGAAGTTTGGATACACATCTGAACTTTTGATGTAGTATCTCCCTGTGACTCACTGAAATGTTTCCATGAATATTTAATTTATTTTTTTTTTTAAGTTCCAAAAGGAAAAAAAAAAGGCTTAAATAAGGAAAGAAAAAGACTCAAACAAATACCATAGCTGCCAACATCTTGTGACAGAAAGTCAATAGCTTTTAAATCTGCATAAAATTACATACATTTCCATGAAATTACCTGCATTTGCATACAGTGATGCTTGATGTTACAAGGGACTTGCAGTTCCTAACCAAGACTCCTCAAATCCTGGCTTCTCCCACCAGCCCAGCAATGCATTAATTTTGCTACCCTTGAGCTCTGAAGACACTGGGAAAATCCAGGAGGGAATTGCTGGGGTTTCTCCACAGCTTAGTGGAAATTCCTGTCTGACCAGGGACATGGGCAGCAGCTTCAGGAATTGTCCCTGAGATCTCTCTCCCTTTCACCTTTACCCCTCTCTTTCTCTTCTCCTTGGTAGTCCCAAGGACCACATATAGCTGGTAGAAGAAAGTCTGTCCTCCTCCTTCTTGTCCCTTTTCCTCACCACATGCGATTAGGGGATAGTCCTCACAGCACCAGCTGGCTCCAGTCCTTGCCAGGGTGGGGGGGAAACAGGCATCCTGGAGCTGGGCAAGGCAACCCACTGACACCTTGTGTAACATCGTGGATCGGGGAAGGAGGGAAATATGGTGTGGTGGTAGAAATGACAAGCTCTAGGGGTTTCAGGAGTGCATGGAAAGGGAAAAGACCAGCACAGAGATGAGAAGATCTCCATCTGGAGCTGAAGTTAAGTTTGGAAAGGCATGGGCAATACTGGCTTTTATCCCCAGGCAGCAGAAGTGTCCCCAGAGTATCACAAAGAAAGAGGAACCTCAGCTATAAATCGTCTGATCAAAGGACTTCTGTCAGAAAACATTTCAGCACAGCCCTTTACAGATGTGATGCGTCAGCACACGCAGAATTGTTGGGCGAGCCCAGGAGCCCCAGTTCACACGGTGTCCCTCACACTGGGGGAGCCAGCAAGGCTGTGGGCACAGTGTATAGGGCAGGGAGGTAGGAACTATCTGCCAGCAATCTTAGTGCAACTGGAGGTCGCAACCTTAGAGACAGTCTGAGCTTGGGGTTCATAGAAAAGTTAGAATAGTTATGGGTGGAAAGGGCCTTAGGATCATCTAGTTCTGTGTTATTCTTCACTACCTGACAAGAAACAAGGATAAGTTTGATGAATGATTCCTTCCTGCAACAGCCTCCAGATGTGTTTCTAGCAGTCCTGCTTGCTGGACTGAGAGCTGAAGGTTCATGGAGTAACCTATCTCTAGGACCAGCGAGCATCCTGAACAGACAGCTTCTTCCTCAGTCCTCTCTCAGGTTAAGGGGACAGCTGGTCCCCTTAAGGACAGGAGTTGCTGGAGGTTTTCTTTTTCTCCCTGCCTTACCATTGTAACACCTCAGCCCAACAGCCAAAGGTACTTTCTGACATGCTCAGGTTTCTCCTAGTGACATTTGCCCACTAAAAACTGAACCTGGACCCAGCAGCCTCCTTTTACAGAAGCCATGAGACAGGCTAGTAATGAGTTGGATCAAAATGGGGGTGATTTGTAACCCAACCCCAGGCCCTGGCCTCCCTGTGTGTAATGGCTTTTGAAATATATTTGGTAACACACCGAATGTATTTAAAGGGATTGTGGAACTGGCCAATTTTCATGCTAATTAAAGTGCAGGAGATGGAAGTGAGCTGTTTGAAATACACTGCAGTGCTGAGGAAAACATATTGTGTGCTATCTCATATTTTTCAAGAGCCCATATTCAAATCCACTTTCAATCTGTGCGCGCTGTGCTGCTGCTGCCGCCTGCATTACCAATCCACAGGCAGTGTCCATCCTGCCCCTGCACTGGCTCAGCCTTTGGCATGGGATGGACCTGCATGCAGAGCCTGGCCCTGGGGACAGAGAGAATTAGGTCATTGGCTTGGAAGGAGATGGAGCGCCAAGCTCCCACATGAGGGGAGGCGGGGAAGGGAGAAGATTACTAATCTCCACAGACAGCATAGCCAAAGGGGCTCCACAGTGGATGCTCACAGAAGAGAGAGCCCAGACTCACCACAGTGTCTCTCTTGCAAGGGCTGAGGTTCAGTTAAGTGTCTGGGGGAAGGGAATTCTCATGCAGAAAGATATTTGCAGAGCATGCAAGCATCTTTGCCTCTCTAGATAGTTGGTAAGCTCACACACATCCCGGGTAGACAAGAGCTAGACAAGCATCTCTGAGCAAGGGCATAGGTGTAGCTTTGACCTGGATTTCAGCCGCTTAGGCTGCATGAGCTGCTTATCAAATACAGAGCAATTTACTTACCTGGCAGGTCTGTTGGGACCAGTTGTTTTGTCCTATTTGCCTAGATAAGTTTAGAAACCCATTTCTTCGAGGGTATTAAATGCTGCCCTTTTGTTTATACACAGTCCCTTCCCAAAGGAAGAGACCTTTCAGAGTGCACATTCATGTGTATGAGTTACTTTGAGTGTCTCTCACTGAAAAATCTGCACGTAAATAGATGTCACACAACCTTGTGTACTTCCCAAGGCAGTGGGGCACGTTCCACAGCCCTCCAGTTCCTCTCTATATGTACCTTTGCCTCTCTGCAGATGGTGGCTGGCAGAGTATGATCTCTTCAGACACTCACCCCCATTCCCCAGGAAGACTACACAGAAGGGCCCATTTCTGTGTAGGCACACCATAGCTGTAGGACTCTCATCTATGCATGATTGCTTGCATGTAGGAATTACTTGGCTTCTGGTTTCATCTCCTTGCCCTCTCTTTGGATAGAGGGGCTGCAAGCATACTTTTTCCTGGGGCGAGGAGCTACCAGGCTTCACTGTCAAGTGCTGAGCAGTGTTTCTTCACCCTCAGGAGGAAATCTGCTTCTTTAAATATTTGTCTGACTCCCTGACAGCTTTTTGACACAACATCCACTCCCCTGTTTACAGTAGCAGGCAATGGCAGAAGACATCTCTATCGAGGCACCCCTTCCTTTGCAAGCAAAACCCTATTCCCAGCTGGCAACAGATCTTCCTTCCCTCTTTCACTTCATATCCAAGTTTTGTCCCCTGTGTTATCTTCTGTGAGCACCTTATTTCCCAAGCTAGGATTTGGAAAGACAGCTGCCTTAAGGCTGATACACACATTGCAAAGGTTAGGGAGCAGCAAGACAGTGAAAAACGAGAGGTTCTTCCCACTCTGCCTCCACCAAAGGATGGAGGTGGTGGCATAATAGCAAAAAGGGCAAATTCCTGCTCCTGTGAAAGAAAGGCAAGTGTCTTTTTTTTTAATGTTAAATTGAGAAGTTTTCCTTCCTTTGGAGTCTGGCAAGTGATGTATGTGGGGGTGGGAGGAAAACAGGAATTACCTACCTTGAAATACCCTGCAATCCCAGGGATCACGTGGGTTTGGAAGTTGCAGCAGCTGCTCTTCGGAGGCAGCTGAAGTAAGCCAATGTGACATGTGGGAGTAGGGGAATTAGCCAGCCTGCTCTGATGCTGCTTCAGCTTTCTGGTATGAGGTCCAGCTGAAGTCCTTGCCTTTGGAGAGAAGCCATCACCAGTCCATTAGCTCAGTTTCTGACTTAGCTCTATCAAGGTGATGTGTCCGACTGGTCAGTGCAGTAACATTTGAAAAGAGATGCCTAGATTAAGTCATCCCTAAAGATGTAGGGGGAAAGAATAGCCTGGTTTCACGATCTTGTGATAGACTAAGCCTTTTAATAAGAGCAATATCTAGATTGCCTTTGTGATGCTGGAAAACAGTGAGTGCTTAAAGTCTGCTCTACTGGTGCCTGGCAGTTTACAGCATGAGTGGCAAATGGGAGTGCTTGCAGGAGTGAAGAGATTGGTTAATAGATGAGCATGGACCAGAATTTCATAGGGCTGGCAGGTACAACCTGTGCATCATGTTCACTTTGTAGTCAATGGTGTGGTGCTGCCAAGATTTCTTCTGCAGTGCCTTCACATAAAGGAGTGTAGGACCTTTGCTGATGCTGGAGGCATTTACGTTGTTTTGTCCTGCTCATTGAAAAGGGCGTTTGAGGAGAACCATCTATCTATGCTAAGCTGAGACAATGAGAAAGTCAGGAGACCCAGAGTCTCAGGGGCCTCAAAGCAGCTATTTTCCCAAGTCTCTATGCTCTTTACGATGCTCAGATTAGGAGCACAAATAGTTCTGCCTCAAAAAGCTGTCTCTCTGGCAGAACCACAGATACTTGTGTTCAGAGGAGTGCTGTGCACTGAGTGTCACCCAAAGGAGGGAGGGATGCTCTCCTACAGTATTTCTGGAAGGCACTGCCATTGTTCAGAGTGCAAGTGGGCTGAGGAGCATAACAGATGGCTGCAGTGAGACATGGACTCTTTACAGATGGTGAATTCATTCCCTCTGAGATCAGTGGTGGGCTGGATGACAGCCCAATATGGTTGCAGGCTCCAAAAGCCTGTATTACCCCACACACACCCTGTTATCATGACATTTTCCTCTTTGAAGAAGGTAAAGGGATTTAGATAGACAGACACAGACATTGGTAGGGAGAAAATGGCAGATGCCATGGAAACAGGTATGTATTCCTCTAAGAAGCTGTCAGCATGGGAAGAGAGGACAATACGGTTATTGCTTACCTTGTGGTTACCCTTCCAGTCAATAGATATCCATACGATGGGCCAACATGGTTTTCAAAACCTAACTTCCATAAACACCAGATCCCAGTAAGCAAAATCACTGAGGATGACATCTCTGAGGAAATCCCCAAAGAAGCCCTTGTCTCGAAGCACTTTTCCTTTGAGACCATGGTCACATTTTTCCATGGTGGCCAATAGCAGTTAGAATCATCTTCTGGATAGATTTTTTTGAAATCAGCTGTTAAAAGGCTGGAAGCCTTTTCCAGACATGATAAAATGAGTGGAATTAGACAGCAAATGACTTCTTGCTGTGAGCAACCTTAGATTCGAATGGATCCCCACCTTACCCTTCCCACCCCAAATCAGAACATCAAACAAGCAGTTCACCATGTTTTATCAAGGGAAATGGGTTGGTTTCTCAGCTTTTTTTTAACCAACCCAGGAAGGTATTTCAAGCCAAAAATAACATGTTGGAGTTTAAATGCTTTTTCTTTCTGCAATCAGATGATTTTTTGAAGCCAATCCTCCTCCAGGTGTTATTTCAGCAATGAGACCGTGCAAGATGTCACTGAGCCCAGGGTTTAGCGAACAACACCCTCATTCATTTCAGGATGATCTTGGGTTATTTAATGATGGTGGTGGATAATAACCAGGAAGCTGCCTGGAAACACTCAGCTTGGATGCAGTTCCACGTTCCACAGCGAGCATGTAGGTCGGAGAATTATCTCAGCAGTCAGCATCTATTGACTCATAGGAAACCTGACTCACAGCCATTCATGTTAAATGGTATCTACAAAAGTTCCTTTTATTTCTGTATTTCCCTATAAGCTTGTGAGACGATACCCACAGGGACTAATGCCATATTATCTCAGGAGCAAGCTTAACTTCAGCAGGCTGGTGTTCAGCAAATCACCAAAGTCAGGCGAAGGTCTAGATTAAAACACATCTCCTGATAGCTCCTCTGCCCAAAGCCCTGGGGCTTGCCAGCTGAGCAGCACAGCCCTTGAAATTCACTTCCTTCCAGTTTAACAGAGCATCTGCAAGGAAGTTTCACAGGAGCAGCTATTCCAAAAGACACTGCTGCTAGATCTGGTGGCAGGATAGATCTTGTGATTCAGCATTCAACACCTCCGGAGGCTCAGAAGCAACTCTAGAAATACTCCCTTTCCAAAATGATAAAAAAGAAAAAAAGAAAAAAAGAAAAAGGTAAGAAGTCATTTGAAGCCTGCAAGTAGATTTGTAGAGCTGAAAAAAAAGCATACAGAGGATATGTCTGGCTGAATATAAACTTGCTGTTGCAAAGATCTTAGTCTAAAGTTGATGGAAAAGCCCCTTGTGTTACACTGCTTCCTTGCATTAAAGTGGTGTTAGAACACCTTGCAGGATCAAGCACAATATGAATGGTAAATCCTAGAGCTATGTATATAAGTATAGAAATACCAGACTGGTAATATTGCTCCCAGGATGCTATATAGCAATGCAAGTTGATCCCCAGTGGCTTTGCCAAGAGGTTCTGGGATAGTTCCAGAGGTATTGCTGTTAGCTTGGTCTCTCAAGTCTGCTAAATACTTCTCAGTATGAAAACCATAGTACCATGATGTTAAGATGCTAAAACCATGTGAAGAAAGAGAGAGCAGAGATGTCCCCCTTCATGCTCCTTTACCCCTCCATAGACCTTTTGCTCCAGCATATTTCCCACCACATTCCAAGGTTCATCATTCAGCAGCCAAGCACTGGAGCCAGTACAGCAAAGCACGCTGTTGTACAGCCACTAGCCCCTTGCTTTTCTCAGGGAAAATCCTTCTCCCAGAGGACTGCTTCATTTATTTCATTTGTCTCCTTTCCATCTCCCACCCTCTTCTCAGGGGAATACAACCCAGGCAGATAAGCTAATGAGACAATTAGCTTTCTGCTCCCTGATTGAAGGGCCTTTTATTTCCCTAACCAGCCAAGCCAATTCTCAGCATCGTGAGTGCTTGACTTTCTGCAGTGTGATTCATCTTCCCTCTTGCTCATATATAAACCGACCATAAAAGAATATTATTAATGTTGCTTGTTTGTTAGCAAACACTTAGACTTAAGCCTGTTTGGGGAACCTTAATTCACCCTCTTTTTCTTCCCTCCTCACCACAATTCACTTTGCATGTGTATTTTACCAAGGCCTCTAATAACCTTATCCTACAGCAGTGCACAGAAAGTCCATTCCACACTCAGCACACATATTGGGCAGTGATCTATTTTGTTTTTCAGTTATACACTGGGTTGCCTTGCAACTTTATCTGCAACCTACCTGCTATCGCATGTCTATCAAAGCGATTATAGCAGTGCGGCACACAAAGGCTGGGTGCAGCCACAAGAGTCACAGTAAGATGCAAGCCAGCAAGCCAAAATCATATCTTAAACTCACAGCACCTGCTGAAAGTGTTCACTGCAAACTCTGGCAGGACGGGAATATGGAGAAAAATATGGAGGTGTGAGACAAATTGAAGATCTCCTTCTATTTCCTTTTAGCCCAAAGACCCTACCTCTCGTGTGATCAGACAGCAGCCCTTATACTCCAACTCCACTTTCTACATTCAGGTCCATATGGGAAAGATTACTTATGCCTGAAGTACCACCACTGACTGTTGGGTCAATGTTCAATGGTGGCTGACTGAATCCTTCAGGCCCATGACGTGCTTTTCAGTGTTATATGACGTATGCTCTATTCAACAGTTGCTATCGCATGCTTGATAATTTGAGATGTCATATTTCTTGTTGTTTTCTTGGTAGAACGTTCCCCCAGATACCAAGTAAGATCTTGCAGTGTGGGCTAAGAGCATCCATGCATTTCTGCATGCTTTTGTTTGTAAGGAAGCTTGTAAAAGGAAGAAGAAGTATGGAAGTCAATGTCAAACTTCTCACTAGATTAGTATTTTCCTTAGTCAAATCTAAAAGGGACCCTGAATCCCAGGTAACCTGGTTACTGTAGCTTATTTTATCCCCAGCTTTCTTCCTTGCACCTGATTCCTTCAGCTATTCCTAAGAACTCACAAATATCTGACCACAAGACAAAGAGGTCTCCTGCACATCTAGAACAAGATAACTGTCAGATTTATGATGCATCACTCTATTCAGACATACCAGCATTTTTGACCAAATATTTCTACTCAGGAAGAATTCAAAGGCTTTGTGCATTTGTTCACAATTTACAAGTGCACAAGAAGTTACAGAGCAAGCACAGGTCTACAGTTCATGCACGCTAACCCTGACAGCTCATGGAAGAAGGCTCAAGGCAAAATACATTCACATTGTTTTAACTTGGGGCCTCCCAGACAAATAGCTGGCAAGCCTAGCTACTGAATCTCCTTACTTTAAATGCATGCTTGAGTATATCAAGTCTCTCCAACACTGCAGAAGGCCAATAGATGCAGATGGACTTCTGTTGCAAAGCTTCCAAGAACTGGTAGCTCATAGCTATGCGGTATTTCAAACATGATTTTAAAGACCTAAAGGGGTGGAAAAAAGGTCTTGGATTTATAAAAGCACAGTACAATTGCAGACCGATTCAGTGGCCTCTGCCCAGCCAGAATTGCAGGGAATAAAGACCAAAAGTTTGCAGAAACAGTTAGAGGGCTTTGAAGAAAAGCTCTGCTCTCTTCCACTGTTTGACAGATGCAGCACAGTAAACAGAGAGTTAAGGCTTTTCCCCTGCTACACTGCAGCAAAAATGAGAGATTTAAATAGACTGGAAATGTAAATCCAACATTTACTCCATAGACAGAGTGAGGCAGAGGGGAGGGGAGGGAAGTGAGAGAGGATAGATGATCATTGGATGTGTGAGAGGAAAGATGCATCACATAGTATATATTTTATATGTATTAATATTCATACCGGTTCTTTCCTTTCTCCCTCTAGGCTCTGTCTGCTGCTTCAGTTCATCCATCCAGCTTCAAGAAGGAGATGGATCTTTCAGCCCTTTCCTGCAACTGTAAGCTAGAATATAAGTGTCAAAGTAGCACGTGGTTCCCTTCTCAGGAACACTGCAGGGAGATGCTGTAGGGACACCTACAGTCACGGGTTATCCTAAGAGGAAGCAGAGCTTGCAAGAAGGGTCATCCCATGCTCCCTAGGAAGTTCAGAGGCATGCTCAAGCTGGGACATTTAGGAAGAGGAAGCATGGAGAGTGACAAAAGTTCTTCCTCTGTCCAGAGGGAGCACCACTGCCTTTATGGATGCACAGAGCTTTAAGAACTGCCATCCCATATCTGAAGGTCTGGAAAAATGCATGCGTCAGAATCAGCATGTGTGAAGTCATCAGGTGTGGAATTGGGGAATGGAGGCAACTGTAACTTTGGAAAGAAGGTGTACTCTGTGATTGTGGAGTGGTGGTAGTCAAGTCCTGCTAAGAGTCAGTGTTGGCTACAAGGGAAGCCCCATTGTTGATTCAGGTGCCTGTGACATTTGTGTTGGGTTTAAAAAGACATCCAGCTTGTAGGCAACAGCATCAAGATCAAGCAGTAATATACATGTGATAGTGCATGAGGAGAGAGTTTCAAGTTGCTGAAAAGAAGATGAGCTGAGGTTTATGCTAAAGGCTGCTGCAGTATTTTCATTCCAACACTACTGAAGGATGTCATGAAAAAAACCCGTTTGCCAACCTGTGTTCAAAAGAGAGACAGTAGAAGGCCTGGAAGACTGATGTTTCCCTCAAGACTCAGGTGCTTCAAACTAAGCAAACTTGATGGCAGTGCTTAAAAAGCACTGTGTGCCCCAAACAAGCATCACAGCAGAGAAATAAATAGCTCTTAACCAAGCCAAGGAAAGGTGAGACTTAACAGCTTTCTTGCTGGCCTTGCAAAGCTCTTGTACCTGTCACATTGATATTCATGCCTAAGGACTCTCTTGGGAACTCTTGCTTTCTATTTGGGAATCAAAAAAAAGGAATTTGATGAGAAAATATGCAAGATACTTTTTACAGAGAGCAACTTAATCCAGAGGAAGGTGCTGTGCGAAATCCAGCACGTATGTGTGTGGAGTCCAGCACCGAAGGGCAGCCCTTTTGGAAGCCTTCTCTATGTGTGGAGTGGAAGCAGATCCACACCATGGTCTGGAGTCACTCCCAAGAACACCAGGAACCAGACTTAGAGGCATGACATGAGCTGTACCTGTGTTATTCCAGCTGATCACAGAAGGTTTGGACATGTAGTATGTATTAGCATTGCTCTAAATGCAGTTAATGGAAAAGCCATTTTGTATTCACAAGGAGGACGCTACCCTCCCTTTTTCTTAGCAAACATTGACTCATTTATATAGCACAAAGGATTGGTCTTCCACTGTGGAGCAGCTCCTTTGAATTTTGGAATATGGAAACTGGATTTATGTGATCTGGAATGTGTAAAATTCAGTGCAAATGTTCATCCTTGGACACAGCAACTGACATGCATGTCCTTATTGTTTTGGAGAAGTATGCAGAAGATTTACCATCTTTCCTCCCACAGAAAATGACAGTGTTCACAAAATTAGCATCCAGGAGATAGAAGTTCAGACCACAACTGACTGCCAATTCACAGAGTACAATGGAAGTCAGTGCCTCTTCACAGGAAGGCTTTTACAGGAAGTGCTCAAGAAGGTTTTTCATTTATGGATGTAGAGTAAGCATTTTTTACCCTTGCCGTTATTTGGTACTGAAGGAAGAGATTTTTTAGCCTACCATGGAAACACGGATGTGTGAGTGTGTTTTGTATTACAGTCACATCCAGGGCCTCCCACTGTGATAGATGCTGAATAAACACACAAATGAGAAGTCCACGCCACCTAACAAAGATATCCAAAAGGAAAGAAATGAAAGAGCTTGTCCAAGATCATGAAGCAAAGCAGAGGCAGAAAGCAGCACAGACACCTTAGTCACATACACTGCTTTATTTGTGGAAGACATGTATTTACTGAGGTTGCAACCTTACAAATGCGCACCTTCAAACAAAGGTGTCGCTGCTGGTGTCAACCAGAGATGTATTTCCTGGGTACTTCATTACTCCCAATGATCTCTTCAGCAGTGTCATCTTTACCTATAACTCCTAAACTTCATCATAGCTGAAACATTAAATCAGAGCTGGGTACAAAATCTTTCTTGTAGCCACCATGTTCCCACATTTCATGAGGATCAGTAAAGTCTGGTTTTCTCTGGGCTATGCTCAGCTGCAAGCACCTTCTCTGAATTTTAGTAACAGGTTCTTCACATTGCAGCCTCAGTAACAAAAGAAAACCAAATCTGTTTTCTCTCCATACTGTTTCACTACAATCGAACTACTTGAAAAGTTCTTGGTGAATGAGAGGAAGCAAAAGCTTCTTCAGGCAGAGCATGCTCCATTTGTCTTCTGAGCATGCAAGATAAATGCCATACTGATTAATTTTTTTCCTCAGCACACAATGAATAGGAATTTAATTCTCAAATTAAATTGAAGAATTTAAAAATCCAAAGGAAGTTTCATTGAATGCTCTTAATTTTAATCACTTTTAAAACCTCTGTGAAAAATCAGCACTTTGCTGGAGTTCACATACCTTTTCATTTTGACCAAAACAAAATTTCTAATGGTCTTTTGAAAATACATTTTCCTTAAAAACTTTAAACATCTCAGACCAATCCCTTGGACAAAGTTTTTCCCAAGTTAGTATTTCCCAGTGGAAAAAGATTCTTATTTTAACCTTTCACTAATAACATTTTTGGCTTGTCCAGGCACTCTTAGCTCTGTTGTGAGTGAACAGCTTGGTGTGGAAATCAGTAACACAGATCCTCTATGTGTGCTGGCTTCTTTGCTGACCTCCAGAACACTGGAGCAGGCTGTGTCTGGAAAGAAGTACCCATGTAGGCAATGGTGTGTAAGGGCAGGAAGGGGCAGAGGATGCATGCTCAGGCAAGAAGCCCAGCTGAGTATGAGTAGGTCATACACACGTGTGGGCTGGTGGATGAAGCTAAGCTGGAAATGATGCTGATGAAATTATGGCTAGTGGAAAACGCTTCCGAGATACAGCTAGCAGCTGTATGGCTAGATTCCTATTTGCAGTTCCTCACTCCCCCAATGTTTGTGAAGCAAAAATCAGCTTTCCTTACATGCTGGTACTTGCGGTTCGTTTTAAGTTCACTAGTTAAGGGCAGTCAACACTTCTGAAAAACATGGCTACTAATAGATGCAAACATATATGAAAGCAAGATCTAATTTTGTAAACCTGTGGCAAAGTTGATTTTTAAAATAATCCTTTTAAAAATATTCAGCCTCCTTTAAAAAAAAAATGTATTTTTCCTCTTGGCATAAGTCAGCAATAGCCAGATCAATTCTGTTGAAAAAATCCAACAAATCCTAAACAAATCCTTTGGGCTTAGACTAAGTGTGAGCAATTTCATCCTAAAAGAAGAATCACTGGGTGAGTTCAGAGGAAATGGAAGCAGAGGCTTGGACGCTGCAACTCTTTCAAGCTCTGCATTTGGTGCTCGCTGCTGGCGGAGGCACAAAGGAATCTGCAGCTGAATTGGTCCCTTATCAGGGGATGGGATTTTGTTTCCACACTTGTCAGTAGTGCTGAAAAGAAGAAGATAGAGTGCCAGAAGCAAGGCTGCGTGGGTGTGCAGAGGGGCTGGCTTGCTTGCCCCACAGCTGGCAGCTCCCAAGGGATGGGGACTGACTCTAGAGCCCAAGTTTAGCAGGGTGGTTGCTTCCTCTCTGCCAAGCAGTATCACAGGAGCATGGTGAAATGTCCAAGCCCACTGGTCACCTATCATTGGACTTTTTTCTCCAAGAACTGTCTGCAAACTCCTGGTGTAGGCGACCATGGTTACTTCACCCTGCAATAACAGGGTTTTCCTTTCTTTCCCTGTTCTCTGTACCTGACCTGGCATGACTCATTCACAATACCTGTAAACAAAACATGCTGCAGCACACTTTAGTTTTGTACTACACTGAATGATGGGTCTCCTGTAGGTGGCCTAGTGATGTACTACAACCTGTGCTCAGCGAGTGACAGAAAGCAGCAAGAGAGTGCCATCAAAACCTCACACAAAGAATTGAGACCTTCATACATCAAGCAAAGGAGAGCAGGGAGGAAGAGAGGGTTATCTGTGCAGGTGTTTTCAGATTAAGTTTGAAGGGAGATGGAAACAAGAGATTGCAAAGCAGTTAGCTCTCTGCAGCCACAAGATTATGTGAATAGGTCTCTGCTTAGTACATGACTCTCACTGGCCCAGCAAGAAAGATTGCAAGTCCAGGGAGATCTCAAAGGGACAGTTTCAGCCATCCACGTTGTGTGCAAAGCCTCCTCTGTAACATCCGATTCTTATCTCAGAAGCCCAGATAAATTTCCTCCCAGTACTCCGGACTAATGGATCTCGTTTATCACAAACCCTATGGCTTTTCTCAAAAGCTATGATCTTACGTTTAAGCATGGCATCATTTGTGTGAGCTGCTCCTAGGCTAGCATCAAGAGTTAGAGAATGATCAAGCCTCTCCAGTACAAGCAGGTCTAGAAAGCTGCTCAGTGTAGAAAGGGTTTGGAGCCAGTCCCCACTCCAACAAACCTGGACACCTCTCGTTTTTTCTATCCCCAAATTCCTGATCTGAATATCTGAGGTTGCAACAAACCGAGCCATCCCACCTGTGCTAAGACATTGCTCAAAAGAGAGATTCAGCATTTGTCTGAGGCCTTTTTAGCATTCATTGCAGGATTATTCTTCACATCCATAGCTTCAGGGACTGTAGGATGTGGAAGAGCTGATACTTAAAGTGCCTGGTTTTGAGTGAACAAAAAGCTCATTTGCCTAAAGTGGGCGTGTTTGTGCTTCAGATAGTTTGAAGCCTTTGATGCAGCAACTCAGGAACAACTTGTTCTGAAACCATTCATTTAGTGAAGGCACGTGGAAATCCAGCATCTTTGCTCCTACTGTTTGCTGTTCTTTCCATACAGCAGTGAGCACTAGCAAGAACTGGAAAAGCTGTTTAGTGTCTTGCTAGAGATCACATTCCTCCATGGAAATGGGTATATCCTCATTTTCCCATGTGTGTGCAGAGTACAGAAGGCTAAAGACTAGAACATCAGTCAATAGCCCCTCACCGTGTCACTGGGAAGTAACCCAATTTCTGTGTCAGCCATAAAATCTCTCTCCTCAGTCACTGGACTTGAGAGAAAAGCAGGGCCAGCGGGACTAAAGGAGCCTCTCATTGTGGTTAGAAGACTTCAGCAAAGCCCTTCTTAATGGCCAGTTCTCAGTGAGATGCAGCTTTGGCATTGACCCGTCCTGGGGTATTATGGGTCAGGCCCATGAGCTTACACTGCAGAGGAGATGGAAAAGAGCTGAGGATATGGCCGCATGGATTTCTTCTTTTTGCTATGGAAACTCAGAGGCACTATTCCTCTCTGGGTACCTTCTGAAGAGCTGCTGTTTCCCTGTGGTGTGGACTATGAGCTGCAGAAACCCTTTCATGTGTCTTTGCATGTCCTGAGCCATGGCACAGGGAGCTGTGGGTGGAAGAGCAGTATGTGGGGAGGAGTCGCTGAGCTATGCAGGGCTTTTCTGACATGAGACGAGGGACATGGCATGAGAGATTGGACTTGCCCTCTCCACAGGACATGCTGGCAGGTCAGAGTGAATCGGGGAAAAGACCACCAACAGCCTTTGCATCTAGTACACCTTTGACCCTCCAAGATGGGAGAGCTCAGTGATTTACAATTGCATGTAGTAATAAGGAGGGAGGCAGTGGCCAACCTGCTCCATTTGCCCTATTTGCAACACAGAGTGAATTTGTGCTGATTTAAGTTCAACAGGAGACAGTGATGACAGAACTGGCTGCCCTGAGAGCACTCTCACTTTGCCTAAACCACTCGGGGAGTACAGCACAGAAGGCACACAGTAAGTCACTGCAGATTACAGGCTAATGATATGACACCTTGTGTCTTGTCAAGGATATTGCCATTCTGCATGCCCTTAGGCAGAGGAGGCAGATATGATCCTACACATCTAGCAAGTACACCAACTGTCCTCTGCTATCAAGGACAGGCAGAAGAACTAAGCAGCTCCATTCCCAGCTCAGATAAATGGGATCAACTCCCCTCTGCTGCTGCTGCTGGATTGTGCCTAAAATATTAAGCTACTTTAGATCACAGATCCATTCTCTCCTTTCCTTATTGCTTCCACTGTTGCATCCATGGCAACATTAGGAGCTTAACCACAGACAATTCAGCCAAGGCCACCCGCCACTTCAAAGCACACTCCCCAGCTTGAGGATTCTTGCCTATTTTAGTGTTCCCACTGTTGCTGTCACCAATGGGGCATCATGAGTATGGACAACAAGAGAGCACAAGGAACAAAAAGCCTGATACCATTCCTGTGTCAGCTTACTGCTAGTCTCCAGCCTGAAGGCAAACCATTATTTCATCAAGGAGGAAGAGCACAAGAAGCAGTAGACAGCATTCTCTTACACACACTGCTTTTGGCAGGGAATTCGAATGAGTAGGGAAAGATGGGGTCATGAGAGAAAGTCTGGTAGAACAGATAAGAGCAAGAAGTCTAAAGCTTGAGTAACTCCCTAGGAATAGTCCAGACTTGCTCCCACCCATGCAAATGAATGTAAGGAGTATCAATGTTCACTAGCAAAGCATTAACTCTTTAGCTATTTTAGTTACCATCACACCAGCCTGCACAGCTCTTGGCCACCTCCAGTGAGGAAGTATGCTTATCAAATTTTCTTCCCAGATGAAATAGAATGCTCTCAAGCATAGATGGCTGTCCCAAGACCAAATCTTCACTACGCCCTTACAACACCAGGTGTCTGTTCATGACAGTGCATAGCACAGGCTCATACACTGCATAAAGAGTCCAAGTCCTTCAAAGCCTTGCAAAGACAACCAGGCACCAGATACCAAACTTAGAAACATTCACAAGAATCAGTATTTTCTTAGTATACTATATTATGCATTAGTATACTATATAATATATATTATGTTACTATATTCTTAGTATGCTACCCTATGCACTAATAGCCCTGAAGTATAATTCACATTCCTCACAAAAACATCTAAAGAAAGCATGGAAACAAGGATGC
Organism: Neopsephotus bourkii; assembly: GCF_033783945.1. Taxonomy (NCBI): domain Eukaryota; kingdom Metazoa; phylum Chordata; class Aves; order Psittaciformes; family Psittacidae; genus Neopsephotus; species Neopsephotus bourkii. Next base: position 5,282,462 of record NW_026901771.1, on the reverse strand, counting down.
CAGCAACTTGGACCATTGTGACAGCTTGGCACATAAAGTGTACAGGTCTCCAACAAACATTTTCAGTGCCTTGCAGTAGATTTGTGACCCCTGTGTAGCAAGTCTACTGAGGTTTGTATTTCACAGTCACTTCTTGCAGCATAGTTCACAGATCTGCACCACTGAGGTTTTTCAGGCTAAGTTCTCCCCAAGGTACCTCCCAACAACATCATCCTAAAAATCTCTCTCTCACAACATGCCAAAAGAGAAAAAAGGTGAAAAAAAAAAAAGCCCATTCTAGGCCCTGTCTTTGAGTTGGATTAAATCTTTCTTTGAACCTCTAATTATTGCTCCAGCTCTGAAGCAAGGCTGTAGGAACCAAAGGGTTGGTGGTTTTTTTTTTCCCAAGAGCATTCATGTGCTCCAAATAAGCCATGAAACCTGAAAGGAACTCAAAAGCAAAGGAGAAGAAGAAAAACCCCAACCTTTTCTTTTTCAGGAGAATCACATACTAAATGCAGTAAGTACAGTTCAGGAAAGTCTCCCTTCAGACCCCTTCCAGAAATTAGCATATGTGACACTGCAGACTTCACATCACCAGTTTTAACTCCGGGTTTACACCTGTGCTGTCACAATTCCTTCCGTGAATGTGTCAAAATGCACAGTGAAATAGCTGAGGTTCTATGCCTTCTCTATTTTTAGAAGCCCAAGCCTCAGAGATATTTTTCTGATGATTAGAGCTTTTTCTGTTCAGTTCATTGATCACAAGGGCCATTTACAAGACTCAGAGTTGTCTAAAGCTGATTTCAAGTCCACAAAGCGCTATCATGTTCTGAGGTGAGATTTCACATTGACTCTGAATACAGACAAGATGCTCTGGGAACAGCGGCAAGGAGAATAATAACTTGTATAGACAGACTTGTCATCAAGTACAAACCTTACCAGAGTCCAGAGCCAACCTTTGACAATGTGCCTGACTTACGGGAACCAGGCAGCCACTCCTTATAAAATCATGCTAATTGTAAAAATCAGAACCTTGATTATAAACCCTTTGAAGCCAGTTGAAGCCTGGTATAGCTACAGCAGCCAGAAAGCTGGTAAGAGGTGACCTCTTACATGTTCTTTGATTCTGCAGATGCTTGCTAGAACACAGAAGCAAAAAGACCATTTCATACTGACTAGGAGGTGACAGTTACACTAGTGAACCACAAAGTTCACAGCCCAGAGCGTTGGTGCCTGATGATGCTGAACTGTTGGTGTGCTCTGGGACTGCCTTCTTGGGAACAAGAAGGACCATCACCAAGCAGCAGGTTGGAAGCAGTAACCCTGCTCTGTAAGAGAGCTGTCCTTGCCATACAAGATGATGTCAAAGGGGAGTCTTTGTTCCTCTTTTATTTTGCCTATCCTACCTACAAATAATAATTCTAAATGAATTAAAACCATCACCTATCCTCATATCCCTTCTATGATACCCCAAAGAGGTCTTTTGGGGGTTTGATTCTCTTTTTTATTAGTTTCCTCTGTGTTTGCAATGTTTGATGGTAGAACCAGATCCTCAGACAAGATCTAAGCAGACCGAAAGCATAGCTAAAGCATTAAACCTCAGATACTACAGCTCCATCTTGATATGATGCTAATTCACAGCTAATTCCTATGCATAGCCTGAAGATATTGAGCTCTATTATTGTTATTATTTTTAATGATAGTTTAGGGGATTGGTAATGGGATAGTAGAGCCTTTCGTAGCCTGGGTACATTCCACACTTGATATAGAAGTGGCTGGAAGTCACTGAAGTCTTGTATCTGGAAAGAAGGCACACCAGGGTAAGAAAAGATATGGGAGGGATCACCCACAAAGCTCCAAATCCTCTTGCCTTTTTTCTCCATCACATGTCCACGAGGAGCAATGCCAGAATACAGAGACTGGAATCACAGCCTTGATCATAAATAACTTGAGACTCTAGCCATAAATAACTTTTGAGATTCTTGCCATTCACTTTCTCATTTATACCTTTCAGTTGAAAGATCATACTGTATAGCACTCCTGATAGACCCCATTCCCCAACCACGGCGCTGCACCAAACACCCACAGGGAAGGAAATATAACCTGGAGAAGCACAAGCCTAAAGCCTTCTCTGTTAGCTCTTTTTGTCAGTGCCCACTGGAAAACACCACAGCTGGGATAGAAGCCCACATATATTCTTGGTGACTTCTGTCTGCTAAACCAGAATGATGATTTGACCATCAGAAAAAAAAAATAAATAATTCTTTTTATTTATTCCATTTATTCTAGAATAAATACCATGATATTTTTAGAGAGAAAAGACATATCTGCTAAGCCTATTTCTCACCCCTTCCTGAAGAGCTCTCTCTTCCCACTGCCCCCACAAGCAGGAGCAAGTTTCCTAAAGAGGCCAGCCCTAAACTAATCTCACAGCCTTATTACTCTTTTCCTTCCATAATTCATAAGACTCTGCACATGCTGCCTTCTTACAAAGCCCACCCCAGCCCAAATAAGATCCTCAGAGAAACCCCCACATACAATTCCACTACCCAGGTGGATTCAGGATCCACCGGAGCCAGATGCTTGGGTTCCCTTTCTTGTCTCCAGGGTGTCCATTCACCCTGTCACAATGGTGACAAGGTGGGATGAAAAGCCCAGGTTCCCCAAGAGAAACAAAAAAAAAGCCCATGGAGGCTGCAGCTACAGTGCAGATCTTCATCCCAGAACAGCTACGTTGGAAACTTCTGTTAGAAGACAGGACTAGTATCTTATTACAGGATCCATGCTCACTTATGGACCTTGTAAATATTTTGGGTTTCACAGCATATCCTACCATTAGCCTGTTGATATGTCCATTGACCATTAAAATTAACATTTCACTAATTAATTGTGATCGTGATTTGCCGATCATCTTTTACAAAGTTTGGCTGAGACCTAATGCAGCCTCTCTCAGTGCCTTTAAAAGAGTTGCTCCAGATCCCTGCAGAATGCCAGATGAAAGATATGGCTTTATTAGACCAAAACTGTGCTGCTGACAACTCTCCCGGAATAGGTTTTGACAGCCTTGCTGTCTTAAAAGGTACAGACTGTATGACACAGCCTATAAAAACCTTGGATGCAGGAGCAAAGAAAGATATGCATAGGTATAACACATACAGCTATGCCCTTTTCGCATTCCCACAAGAGGCTGGGATTAAGGCAGAAATTTCATCACAGAATCTGGTTTACAGATAGCCTGGAGATTTCATGAAAGCATTTGTTTCAGAGATACAACTAAGTCCTTTCTTCGACTGGAGAATGCTTATGTCATGCACTGCGGAATATGGTTTACTAACCACTAATGCTGCTTTGAATGGCCCCATGGATCAAAACTGACTTTACATAGTGGTGCTGGGTGCATTGGCCATTCTCCTGCACTGATCATTAGGATGCTTTGCTTGCAAGGATCATACAGGGAGTCATTTCTCTGATGTGTGCAAACAGGGAAAGAGCTGAGGCTTTTGCAGTAGCTGCTTGGCTACAGGTAAAGAATGCTGCAGCTTCAGGGAGAGCCATTGCAAGACAATTAGGGCTTGCTTGCTCTGCCTTCCTATTTACAGGGTGAGCATAGTTCATGCTGTGTTGGCAGGGTGGAGATTTTGTTTCTGTGCTTTGGAAAAGCTCATCCAAGTGCAGCCATCACAGGTCCTTTAATCAGGAGAGGACTTTAAGCCTTGTCCTTCTGCCCCCTATCTCCACCCCTTTCTTTTCTGCTCCCTTCACCCTCACTTAGGGTAAGTTAAAGCTGTGCTTCTGTAACAATAGTCACTCTGAGCCGAACCTGTAGTCCTTTTGAAATCACTGTGAGCACTTCCACCGACTGAAACTGGAAGAGGATTAGACCTCTATGCAGCCAGCTCCACTGAACCATAGCAGACGTGGTCTGCTCAAGTTCACCAGCTTCTCAACATGTGTAATACTTTGGCTGTCTGTGATTGCCTCATTCTCTTGCAAATGGCATTACTCAAGGGAAATAGTGCACCTCCCACTTCTGCTTACCTTCTACAGCATGGCCATAAAAAGGGCTCTTGCTCTAGTCTTTGAATGAACATCCATTGACTTTAGCAGACTTTGGACCAAGTCCTCAGCCTGAGTTTTATTGCTGACAGTGTCCTCATTGCCTGTAAGCACTTAAGAATGGATTCATTATGGACTGAGCACTGTACAGCCTCTGCGATCCTGCAGTCTTTAGACCTTCTGGGCACATGTTCAGCACACTTGGAGGGCATTTATCTCCTTTCATGGCTGATCAACAGAGAGGACATGGCCAGGGAAGCAAGTTCATTGTTCTGTGCCTGTATGAGGTGGCTAAACGTGAAATGTGTAGCTCCATTTCTGGCTGATGACCAAGTTCCCCAGTTTGCAGCCAAATGATTCACTGCATGTGCATACTGCACCACTCCTGTCCCTATGCCATCATTTTCCCCAGTGTCCACCAGCATCGTCCATCCCCGGTTTGCATGACAGCACACTCATGTAAAGTTCATGAACAAAAATGTGCTTGGCTACAGTAAATCAAAGGATACAAGAGAACACAACAGAAATCAATGGTGAGGGTAATCTTGAATTGAGCTATCTCAGGTTCTGGCTACAGCCTTCCATTTTTAAGTACACAGCAGCATCCCGGGGAGGAAGAGATGCTGCCAAACTCCTGGCTGCAGCATTTTGCCCTGGGAGAGAGAAGAGCCTTGTAGAGACTTAGTGCTACACTAAGATGAGGCATTTGCCTTCAGGAAAACTCACTCTTGGAGTCAGCTTTTTCAGTCTGGTATCAAAGAAGCTCACATGTGAGCAACACTGTCTGGGACCTCCATAAGCTAAGTACGGGTTAACAGTGACTGCTTTGTCTCTACAGAGCTGGTGATGGAGGTTGCCGGCTCTGCTCATGGTGAGCTGAAGTTCTCACTGTACTGATGTAACACGTAAATAAATATTTGAGTGGCTTTGCTTTTTCAGATGAACTCCCACTGCCCTGCTTTGGTTCGGAGGCAGAGGCAGCACATCTGGCATTGTGAAAAACAGCATCAACAAAACCCCTCACATCATTAATATTTCAAACCTGTCTCCTGCACATGTATAGAGAAAGTTTATTATCGTTTCTAATTGCATAGGCCTGTGTAATGGGTTTATGTAACATGCAGGCTTTTCGTCTGAGCTCACTGCTACAGGCTTGGAGAGCCTTGGAAACATTAAATAATTTAGCCTCAAAATACCCCCTAGTGGTCTGGTTCAGTGTGATTTGTCTCCATTTTACAGATGGGGAACCAATGCAAAAACCTTCCAGTGCTCTCCCTAAGGTCACTCAAGGAGCTAGTGGCATAGCTTCAAAATCCTGTGTCTCTACCATTTATCTTTCTCCTGGAAATAAACACTTTGGGACAAAACAAGTCTTACAAGTGAGTTTTCGAAACATCGCAACCTGCAGTCAGATTTTACCTGACTTGCCTAGAGCTACAGAAGATCTATACAAAAGAAGTCTTAGGCTGGACTAAATTGTGGTGTACGTGACAGAGATGTAACTAGGACTTAGTGCTTTAAAAGTAATGACCCAAATGACAACCTGACAGTCCACCTTAAACGAGGAAAATAACATCACAAGTGACAGTAAAATGGCTTTCAAAACTATAGACAAGGGGGAACAGAATACTTTCTTGTTTCATCCTGATTAAGAAATAATTTTCACTAACCCACCTGGTTTTTAGCATTCTCCCCTGTCCTTAGGGGAAAATCCTTGCAATAAATAAACAGAAAAGGTGGGTAATGGAGGAGTTCTAATGAGATATTTTCATAGGAAAGTTTTTAATACACTGAAATATTTCACGTTGACATTTCTTAAACAAACCTTAACCTTTTCATACTCTTTTAAGAATTGATCAACCCTGTAGAGGGAACAAGAAAATATATGTGTATATTTTAAAATGGAATTAAATAAAACAAAACATGTTATTGACATTCAAGGGAAATGCTGGGCACATAAATTATATTTCTCAAGCTACAGTGAAGTCAACAGCTTATTTCCCAACCTATGGCAAAATTCCCCTTTTGATCCAAACCAGACCTTTTTCTCCCTGTACTTCTGCTTGGCCACCAAACCAAGAAGTTTTCTTTTCATTAGTTGACTTTTTCTTTTAAATTCAATTGTAACCCTTCAAACCCTGTCCAACCATGTCTACACATATCCTAAGAAGCCTCCTTCTTCATGGCAGTTTAAAATGAAGGCTTATATTCAACTTATATTCCTAATATTATACTGACAGTTGAGACCTGGGTCTGAAAGCCATGGATTGTTGCACTTCAGAGGTGGTGGGGTCACATATGTCTGATGGATCTGCATGTTGCAGCTTGTGAAGTGTAGAAGTGTGCCAGTCCCATACCTGCATCTGAATCCCACCCTTTTCTTGCACAAAAGCCACTGAGACTTACACAGCAAATGCAATCACATTAATTCAAGGTCCTACAGCAGAACTGGTAAGAGAAGAAGCATACAGCTAAAAATAAATGGGACAGCATTAAAATGGACAAAATATAGCCTAAATATCAGAAAATAAAGAAGAATATTCATCTTGGGAATAACCTACACATTGCATGGTGTGTGTAGCCTTTACAAAGCATTAGTAAGTAGCCTATAGATCTGTACCAAAACTCTTGGCAGTTATCAGCATGTTTCCAGCCTTCATGGCTACACCCAGAGACCCACTAGAGCAGTTCTGAATCTACTCTTGTGTAATATCTGGTAGAATATAAATCCAGGTGCCTCAGTTTTAGACCTGGAGAAGTCTGCTTTAATTTCACTGTGGTGAGCCTATTAGGTCAGGGTGGTTCATCTCCTGGACATGATGATCTCTATGGAGGAAGAACAGATTGTGCAAGCTGAACCCAAGGAAGATGCAGATTATGCTGGCAGGCAAAACAAAGCACATTGAATAGTTTATGGTCCCTCTGTGGCAGCCTTTACATATTGTGAACAGCCACAAACAGTCTGTTCAGGCAGTGCTCTAGGAAAGGCCCCAGAGCACTCTGTCATGGACAGAGCATGCCGAGGCAGAGCTCTCTGCCATCCTCATTTGGCTTGAACACTCCACTCAATCCTGGCACATCATGTCCTGGCATTGGGTAGCCAAGCTTTTGTCACCTTCTGTTTGGATTACAGGATTGTGATGACCCTTTGGAGAGTCCAGCTTACACAGCTCCCTGCAGCAATATGAACAACTCTTACTTGTCCTCTGCTGCCTATGCTGGCTCCCCACAGAACTCACAGCAAATTTCATGGTCTTTATCCTCATAGCCTGGGCCCAAGGCATTAAAAACACTTCAGAAAGCTCTCAGTTGCAGATGCTGCTCTTTGCCATAGTGAGAGTCTATCATTAAAGGAATACTTCACCGGTTGAGAGATGGACTTTTCTTGGTGCCACATGTTGATGTGGTGGCAAGTACTGATACTGTGATTTTTAGGGGTGATTCTTTAACAGAGTAACGTAAGTCTTGCGACTTTTCACTCCTGGTACCAGGTTTATCTCTTTAACAGTGCTAATCTTTAGCATAAATGAGAATTTGCTGCCTGTACATGTATTAAAAAGAGAGGAAAAAAAGCCAAGTGAAAATATATTTATGTTAAAGAATCTTAAATTCCTAAAATCAGCTGGAATACCACTAAATTCACTGTTCCATCCACAGGAATAACCCATGCTTTAATAATGCCAGTGCATGCTTTTGTAGAAAGTGCCTAAATACTGCAGTGAAGATGGAAGCAGAAGACCAGCATAGAACAGATACTTAGATATTAGGCTGTTACTTGAGTAAGTGCTTAGATGCACATCTCTGCTTCCACAGTATCTCTTCTTGACTGGTAGCTTACTGGTGCAAGGAAAACACATTAGCTCAGGCCACTTCTGACAGAGGCTTAAAAACTTGTTCTTTACCTGGCATTTGTTGTAAAGAGTACATCGTAAGTCACCATGATTCAGTTAATAAACACAACTTGTTAAGCCAATGTCTTATGATTTCATAGGGAAGTCTATAGACAGCACCAACTTCACAAACAGCTCCTTCCCACAACACATACAGCTTGCTCAGGTCCAAAGCCACTTTAAGTATAACATACAAAAGGTGGTTTTTTCTCTGGCTTTTTAATATGTCCTGTCCCTTTCTTAAAATGTAAAGAGGTTCTGATGGTGAGGGGGATGAGATACACTTCTGCTTGAAGGAATTTGTATCTCTGAGAAGTGTGAATTTCCTGTTTGTCCCAGTCTTACCTCTCTGGTCCAAGCTTTTCTGGCCACAATACCAGGCTTCCAAGCATATCAGATTGTTTCATAAGGACAAGAGTCATTTTGGAGACATGGAACTATGGTAGATGCAACTTAGACCAACCTGACAACCTTCCAGTCTTGAAAACTGGTAGAAACCAGTAAACCATCTCTGACTTCTTCCAGTGACAGCTTATTCTCTCTTTCCACTCCTGTATTATGAAATGTCTTTCTGGAGAGATAAAAGATGTATGTTCTGTAGGTAGGAAAAGTTGGGCATTGAGAAACTCTAGGAGAGATGGATCTTTGCATGGCAGGACTGGAATATATCCTGACAGAATGGCCTCAAATAAAAATGACAAGTGAGGTCCCCTTTCAGCATAGGCAAAAGTGATGTCCCCAGAACAGGAATGACACAGTTAAGCAAATCCTTAAAGCCTGGATAATGCTGCATAAAAAAGATAGCCACTAATAAATATCTGATTTTTTCTTATAAAATCTTGTCTTCCAGCATGGCCATTTTTCAAACACACTTTCCAAGAATTCCATTGTGATCAATGCTTTGGGTTTTGAATATTCTAAAAAGAACATTTTGACCAGTGGTTGTTCAAAATAACATCCAAAAATAATTCCTACAATCCTTCTGGAGAACAAAGACACTGCAGAAATGTCAAAGCTTTCCCCAGATGTCTTTAATTCTTACCAAGGGATGGCCTAAGCAAGGCAAAATTTGTATGGAAAGGTACTATATTTTATTTGGCAAATAGAGAAAAATATGGGAAATGGGGAGAAAGATATAGAGGTCTTTTTTTTTTTCCAAGTTGGAAGCAGAAATTGCAAGACATATTGTCTTTCTTAGGTCTAAAATCAGTCCAATAAAAGACCTGTTTCAGTCTGTCTGATAAGATTTTTGCCTTGATAGACCATCACACCTTACTTGCACTCAAGGTATTCAATTCCTTGGTCTTATTCAGAGGGTTGGAATGGACCATGACAGGTCACCTAGTCCATCTTCCTGACTTCAGTTCAGGATCACATACACCTATGTCATTCACGAAACTTACTTATGTAATGTGTTCTTGAAGACTTCTAATGTGACCTTAAAGGCAGAATTCACCACCTCCTAAAGCGATCTTTGTCTTACCTGAACCTTTCTTACTGCAATTTAATCCCATTACGTCTTTGTCCTATCTATCATGGCCATGGGGAATAGCTTCCTCTCTTTGTCTTTTCCACATTTTATGTGCTTGAAGGCTTCTTATCTCTCAGATTTCCATTTTTAAATTAAACAAACCCAGTTCTCCCACAACTGTCTCCTATAACTGGTCTTTATCTCTAGGCTATTTCTGACTCTAACTTTCATGGTATTCCTAATGATTTCTGTTATTGTCCCAAAGACTGTGTTTGTTCTGAATTTTTCTTGATATTCCAAAGTACCCTTTATTCCAGTATGGAATATGGAGCATGACCCCAGAACAGACTGAACATAGAGACTAATTTCACTCTTTCAGGAAGTGACTTTTCCTGCTTCAAATTAATACTGCTAGAACATGACAGCACATTGAAACCCAAACTTGAGCTGAACATACATGCTCTACTCTTTGGGAATTTCCCTTTGATCCCAAGGGAAGGTAGTTACAGCAGTCTAAGGCAGGGTTCCATTAAGAGGAACATGTATCAGAAAATAAATATTTTGTAGTAATAATTCCAGTTTTTATATGAACATGTTGCAGGTTCTTATCATTACACAGGATGCAGGAGGTTATTATTAGCATCGACCCTACTTATCAGATGGGAAAGCACAGTACAAAAAAATAGTGAGATGAAGCCCAAAACCACATAATGAGAAATAAATATAAGGCAGACTAGAAAAGAAGATTTCCCAATTTTCCTTTTATTCTCCCCCCTACCCAGACTCTGGCATTGAGTATTTCCCTGACCTGAGTGGAAGACGATTAAGCCCATGTTCAGGCTGGAAGCCACTGATGGAGCAGGGCAGAGAAGTCAGATGAGCAAAGAAAGTAAATTTTCTACAGGTACCATGATGGGAGCAACACAATCTCTCCTACTGGAGCTGTATCAGAGTAATGTGATAGCATTCATCTTCCACCCGATGCCCAGGTAATGCCTGTACCTCTTTGCCTTCAACAGAAAGGCAACAGGATAAGCTCAGATTAACTTTCACAGTGTTTTGTTGCAAAACAAGCGTGTAAAAAATGATTTTAAATCACCTAGATGATGCCTTTTCATATCAGTGTTTAGCAATATCTGCCTCGGTAGATGATGTGGCTGTTAGTACCGTAAGGATCCCTTAGGACAAACTCCTGTTGTAAGACATTTTCTCTGCACCAAAGCCTACATAAATGTTAAATGAAGTCACTTTAAACAAATACAGGTAACAGAGGGAGAATAAGCCTGTTAACAGAATCAGCATTGCAGCCACTAAGTCATAATATTTTATTTATTTATTATATCATAATACCTATAACAAAAGTAACTAGATGCCATAAAATAATACCTACAGACATAGAAGTTGAAATGACTTACCACATCCAACCCTTCATAAAAGCTCCTCTTACAGTATCTAACGAAAAACAAGAAAGGAAGAAAGTATAATCCCTTTCCAACCCCAAAAATAATGTTTAGTTGAGTGCCTGGCTAAGTACAAGAGCCATAGCACATGATGCTTATAAAAACACAGCCTCCCAAAGAGCCTTAGATCATCATGCAGTACCCAGGGTTTGGACCTTCAAGCTGTAAGGGGGACAAAGGAAGGAAACAAGCTTTTTTCAAGTGTGGCCTATTGTCACCTGCTGGACTGGATCAAACCAGACAATAGAAACGGTGATGGAGAGGGCAAAGGGAACAGGAAGAAGGTTCTCAGCACACTGAACAGCAAACATAGTGCAGTAAAGTGATGTGAAGCACTGCACCTTGTGCCACTGGAAAACTAGAAAGATATCAAAAGTAAAGAATGGGTGTATCAGTGCTGCTTCTCGAGAATTAAAGTAAGTTAGGTAATTGTAAGAAGAAGACTACTTGGCCAGAAATAGAGAAAACCTGTCCATGTCATAACTAAGAGCAGCAAGGGAATCTAAGAGGACCTCCTTGGCTAAAATCAAGCTAAACTGGAAAAAAAGTGGCATTGAAAGGCTCTTAAAGAAAAACATCAAGCACAACTTGTCTCTCTTATTCTTGGCAAATCACCCAATTTCCTCTCTTCTGGCTCTTGTGGTCCACCTCTCCCCACCTCAGCAATTCCTTTAATATTAAGAGCTTGAACCAATACCAAGAGAGAGTGCAAGGAGAGAACACTGTGTCTAATGAAAATAAAACCAACAACCTTGAGTACCTCTTTTCTCCACGTCACATCTGTTTTTTTGCCCTTTCCTTCCAAACCGAGATGTGGGAACAGCATAATGGAGAGGCACTGAAATGGCACTGCCAACACAGTGCACAGGAAAACACTTTCCCTCCCTGCCTCTGATAATTTAGCTTTTTTTTACTTTCAATGTAATGAACATTTATGCTGTAGCCAATCTTCATTTTATACCAGTCTAGTCTAAAGCGCAATTATATGCCTAGCGGAACATGGAGCTTTGACTCATAATAATAAGATTGGCATTGTGTCTGGCAGTTTTCTCCACTTTGTTTTCATGCCTACAGCCATATCAGTGGGACAATGGTTTTCCCATATCTCCTAAAAGAAGGTCAAGCTGGCAGACAGAAGAGGACTGGAAGAGATAAAATAACAGAGTAGGACATCTTCTGAGATACCCATCAACATCCAGAAAGGGATTTGGGAGAGGCACTTTCTCAAAGAGATGTCTCTGTTGAAGAATAGAACAAGACATTCTTTTCACTCTGTGTTTGCTAATCTGAATTGCTCAGTCTTTACTCCTGCTTGGAAGAGAAGTCTCTGGTTCATGTAATACCACTTATAAGTTTGGCCTTTTCCAGTGCAGACCTAATCCTGTGGTGCATCTGAGTGCCTGATGGTGGCGAGTGCTCAGAGGGTTGTTTTCAATTATTTTCAAAGAAGCACTGTCTATTCAAGACTCCCTGTCAGACTTTCCACCAGGAAAGGTGGTCTTGTACTTAATTTAGAAAGTCAGGACAAATCATCAGTATTCTTGGCTTTGTCTGTGACTTGCTATGAGATACCAAAGCTATCACTTAACCTTCCTCTCTCTGTTTCATTTTCTTCATTAGTAAAACAAAGTGAATGATGCCCAACTGCCCCAGGCAGCAGACTCTAGACTGATTAATATCAATTGCAAATGTGCTTCGGGATTACAGAGTGGAAGGTGCTAAAAAGAGTTGTAGAAGAAATAAGTCCCCCAGCTATCCTTTGGTGTTGTCCCACAGTTTCAGCGTATACAGCTATTCATTTCCTGCTGATACCTTGTACACAGTTGCTGCTGCTAGGCAGTGTACCAAAACAGCTCCTGGTGAAGAAATCTGTTGAGCACCATGGTCCTCATTCTGTCTGGAAAGTGGCTATGAACAGATGGGTTGCTCCTGTTTGGTATCTTCTTTCTCTTGGCTTAATACCAGCCCCTATTGCATTTTTACCTGCATAGTGTGCTGGGAAGTCAGCTCGTCCTTTGTGTAACTTCCTTTATTTCTTTGTTTTCTCACAATGGGAAAGAGTTCTTACCTGGCCTCTTTGGGGGGAATTTCATGCACAGTTGGTGGTGCCCAGAAGGGAGAAGCAGATGCTGTTGAGATATTCATGGTGTCCAAAATAGAAAGCAATTTATATGGACAATTAAGAAGAGCCACACGGGACTTTGGTGGTTGGAAGCTACAAGTCTGTAAGCAGTCAATTTCTAGGACTTAAAACAATAAAAAATGGAATTCACCTGAGGCCATGCAAGAGAAGAAAAGTTTTATAAAGAGAAAAATTCCCAAGTTCATTCACCAGGGCATTAAGCTCCTGATTTGCAGTAGAAATGTAATACGTGGTGTCCTGTCACCGACAGGATTTAGAGGACAGAGAAAGCACCACAGAACAAATATGAAATTGTCACAAAGAGTAAATTCAAAGCAAGCCAGGGGCTTTCAAAAAGATTAAAAGAGGAGCTCTAAAAGGCTGTCTGTCCTGACCCTCATCTGCCAGTTATGCCTACCTTCCTGTGATTCTGTGTGCCCTGGCTCCTCCAGAGTGTTTTCTTTTCTCATTCATGACACTACACAAGAAAAAAGACCTGACAAAGGGACAGAAAAATAGTGGAATGAACGATATACCTGGCATTTATTTCTTGCCATTGTTTTTGTTCTTTTGGTATTGGGCAGCCAGAGAGAATGTCAGAATTTTCAGTTGACCTGAAGTTTTTTTTCTGCTGTTTCATCAATTAAGGTAGTTTAAGTTTCAGGCACCAAGGAGTTAAATCAATTTTCTTCAGAACAGCTCTAAGAAATCACTCAACTCTTTAAAAAGTCTCTCGGGGGTGGTTGCTGTAGCCCAAAGGATGCACAAGCTGAAGGCTCAGCAGCCACGTTGACATTTGAAGGCACAAATGTTTCGGAGAAGGAATAGAAAGGATGTGATTTTGTATCTTCTCTAGTTGACTCCAGAGCTTAGTGCACTTTCTGTACTTGTCTTTTCCCTAGACATTGCTTTGGGCTGTCTTGTTAGGTTTGGAGTCCCTCTGAGAATATGCTGCCTCTCAGCAATACAAAGAGCCAGAGGACGTTTCTCAGTCAGCTCTCCATAGCCAGAGTTGGCACAGATTGTGTAGGAGCACTGACTCACTCATTTGCAGATGTGAAGTTGGGCCAGCTCAAAAATCCCCTTATGAACCATCACCCTGCAGGGTGGTATGAGATTAGCCTCCAGTTTTTCAGCTGCTGAATCAACTGCTTCAGCTGAGTAGCCCCAAGGCTTCTGCTGCATGTAACGTGGGATCTCTTAGGGCATTTCTTCTCTGGTTGCTTGATTTAAGTTAGAGAAAACCTCTGGAAACAGCTTTCCTGAAGCAGCCAGGCTCTCACAAAGCTGAAGCTATCATCTGATAAGAAAGAAGGGATGGAGTGATAAGACTACACATAGGAGACAACTTACTTCAGGTACTGCTGAAATTACATTTCCCCTGCATTTTTAATTCAGATTTCTACGGTGAAAGGAAGTATCATCCATCAAGGAACAAAGGCTTCACCTTTTTTCAGCGTCTCTTACTCATCTACCCTCACCATCTCTTGTAGCCTGGATTCCCAGCAGAAAGCTATTCTGCATTTTCATGGCCTTTTCCTGGCTGTTACACTGCTAGGCCTTGTCTTTGTGCGAATTAAAGTGCTTCTTTTGTCATTTTTCCTTTGCCCTCTTGTTGAAATAATATACATTCCACTTATTCTCTCCTCAGCTCTGTTTCTAATGTAATATGAACAGACCTTTGGTTAAAGCAGATGTCTGTGGTTAGATGACAACTTTAGTTTCTTGCTATCTGATGTGTTTTGTCATTCTGAATAAACGTTTAGCTACTCACATATAACGCTGTCAGTGGGGAAGTTACGCGAGATGCAATTACATAGGGTTTGAGTCCTTGGCCTGAAGCAGGAAGAAATGGGGACCTGAAGTTGTCTCTCACATTTAAGCACTTGGTTAATAGATATTCTGCATTAGAGCTCTTTCCTGAGAATATTTTCCAAACAGAACTTTTGTTTAACCCTATTTATTACAAGAAAAACATCTGATGTCTACAAATTCAGAACTTCCTATGGAATATGACAGAAAGATTTTGTGGAATAATTCAGAACTGGTTCTACAGGTAAGGTATTTTCAGTGGGGTGCCGAGATAGCCAGCGGGTCCTTTGGATACTTCTGCTTCCAGAAAAGGCTCTACAGAAGAAGGATTTATTCCACAAAATGAAGGGCTAGCATGGAAAAGCAAAGTTCATGGGCATCTGCAGAAGCCTAGTACATCTAAAGCCACAGCTCCACCACATTGGCAGGCATGTGAGTTGAATAAATATGATACTAGCCTGCTGCTGCTCAGCAGAACTTCTTGGCATAGGAATATCAGTCAGGAGATCTAGTGTCTTCTCTATCTGATGCTTGTCATTAGGCAGGACACACACACACAGAGATTACTTCTTTTTTCCCCATTTCAGAACTGCCAGGATAGATGTGAAGGTCAAAGGAATGACATGGCAGTGGTGCAGCATGCTTCCGCTCAGTTTGCACACATTAAAAGGCTTATTCCATAGGGATGGCGAAAAAAAGGAGATGAAAATTATGTCTTTTTTCTTCCTACCAAGTTCCAGGAGCTATGTTTTTGCTGCAGCTGAGACAACTTTAGACAAAGGTGGTGATAAGCAGAAAGAGGGCAGTAGAAACAGTAGGACAAGACAAGATTAACCTGCAGAGAATGGATGAAGAAATCAGAAGAGAAGGTCACAAAGCAGGAAAAAAGAAAGAAAAAACAAAAGCAGAGGGAAATAACACAAATAATCCAAAGATAATGGCAAAAATAAAGAGGAGAGAAAAATATTCATCAGACATAGACTAGAAGGCACCCATATATGTTATCAGTTGCAGCCTCCAAATACTACAGGCAAAAATGGAATAAATATTAAGGCAAGAAACATATATAACCTCTGTTTCAATTCCCATTCCAATTCTAAGTCAGAAAACACTGCAACCTTCCAACACTTGATGCAAAAGAGAAAATGCTGCAGTGACGATAAGTCCAACCAAGACAGTGGGATGGATGAAGGGCCTTGGGAAAAACTTAGACTCATGCAATTGCATACAGATGGGCACTCTCAGATACTTCTTGAGAGTGGATTATTCTCCACATAGCTATAGAGGAAAACCACGTCAACAGTCTTCCTAAACATTTCTTGCTCTTCAGTCCAGGAGAAAATTCTTTCCTGATCCCACACTCAATCAATGCTTTTAATTCAAGACACATCAGTCAGGCAGCACTACGAGGAGCACCAGCATAACCCAGCTACTATCCTGTATTTAGCTCTGACCAATTTCTTGTTTGGGCAATTTAATGCTTCAAAGGAAGATCAATTTGCCCTCTCCCCACTCCTCATTCTTCCCACCCTTACTTACACATCCAAGAGAATAAAGAATAAGGAAATTAAGGGACTTCCTTCTTTACCCCAGTAGTGGTCAGTGGGAGCTCTGAAGCATGAAGTTAATTAATTAAAATATAAATGCAATGTAATTCTTTCTATGAACTCGGCAAGCTCTACTTTTTAATTATTTAAGTTCCTTGCCCTTGTTACCCTGTATGGAAAGCCAAAACTTTATTTCTTTGAAGTTTAGAAGCCTTCTGATTTCCAAGCTAATTTATACTCATCTGATCTTTTAGCACTGCTTTTTTTTCAGCGGAACCAATTCTCCATCCTGGTATTTATGAGAAGTGTATTTATAAAGCAAAACTGTATTCCATCTCATCCTTATCTTGATAGCCTAACTGAGCCTCCCACATACACTTTTTAAATGTCTACCACTTCACCTAATCATTCTCACAACTTTTCACTCTACATCCCTTCTTTTTTGACCACAAGTGACCCAAATTGACTACAGTACTTTAAGTGAGGCCTCCTCAGTCCTTCATAGCAGCGTACTACTAAAGTACTTCCCTTTCTGAAAATACCCTTGCCTGATACATCCCAGAATTGCATTAATCCTTTTCAAGGCAATGTCATATTCCAGCAAAAAGGCAAAGAAAATGTGAAGCAGAAAAGGGAGATGTTGAACAGAGAAATGAAAGCATCCTGAGGAGCAACAGAGAATTCTGGAGGGAGGAAGAAAAAAAACACCCAGCTGCCCTGCAAACATAAAGACATAATCAGCTTTGTAGAGAAGGTAATTCAAAGGAATAATGGGAAGTCAGAAAGCTGAGGCAAGGAACATCTGTACAAAATCACAGTGAGCTGGCTTTGCACGAGCTCTCAGCTTCATGGCAAGTCTCCGGCACTGCTTGCTAATGTCAGCGTTGTGGCAAAAAACAGGGCTGACAATGTCATGCTGGGGACAGGGGGAAACTGAGTGCAAAGGAAGCAGGGTGCATGAATCTGTCCCATGATTCCTGAACAGGCCCTTTGCACCATTACTGGTAGGTTGTCTCTCCAGGGTGCAGTGCTTTTTGCTTAGGAATTGAAGAATTAGCACTCCTTACATGCTTGTGTGTGCATCAAACACATGCACGTGTTTGACATACAAAACCCGCGGTGTCTTTCTTGAGCCCTAAAATTTTAAGGCTAATATATCTTAATAAAAATATTTCACTGTCCCATAGACATGCAAATATTGTCCTTTAACCTGTGAAAGAATATAATGGAAGATCTCAGAGTGCTTGAAGAATATTAATGAGAAGTTACAATAATCCCCAGGCAGTGGATGCTTATGTATCTTCTGTATATTCCAAAAGGAGACAATGTAAGCCCTGTACTAAGTTGCCTCGCACTTTCCTTAGCCTTTTTTTGTTATTATTTTGAAGAAAGGCTTCAACACTGAACTTTCAAGCAAAAGATGGAGAGAGGGTCGGGAGAAAGCTCTACTTTTTGCACTTCTACAGTAAAGTTGATGGGGTTTGCCCTGTTGACAGACAAATAAGTAAATAAAATCCCCAACATTTTCTCCTAGGTCGTCTGTAGACCTGCACCACTGTTTCTGCTTGTGGAGAGAGAAACTCAACTTGCAGCAGACACGTGATATGTCAATTCGTTTCCATTGTATTGGCAAGAAGCAACACACGAGACAGATTTATCAAGCTATCTGATAGTCTAAGAGCCAAAATTTCTTCTTCCAGCTCCCTCCTCTCCTCTCTCTGCTTTCCTCCATACACACACATGCACAAAAAAAGGCAAAATCTGCCACTCCTGCAAGCATAACACTGTAAAGTTCTGCAGTTTTATTGTGGGTGTTTATCATAAAGCATCCTTATCTGTTATCTGCTTATAGAGGAGGCTTTGGTATGTTATTTTAGAGTAATAGCCGAGAGCGAGTTAAATTGCATTAACCTTTAAAGCTGGCATTAATGGGTAGCTGTGTCAGGAGACTATATTACTGTACAATTTCCTTTTCTTATTCTTATGCTGGCTCTGTGGTTAGAGTATTTTTTGTTGTTAGTGCCAGCTTTACATCACAGGCTTTGAGCTCTGAGCACAGTGCTCTAGGGAAGCACTCAGCTGGAAGAAATGTAGGACTAACTTTTCCTCAGTACTGACAGACAACAGGAGTGAAGGCAGGTTCTTGACACAAAAGCAATGCATCTTGTCCCTTGGCACAATTAACAGGTGATTTGGGACATGCTCCATACCCATGTTTTTCCCCTGCAATAAGGGTGATTTTAGGGCTAGACTGCACTCAGAGCCTGAAGCAAATAGGTTAGGGCTTGTTATTGCTGTAACACATGAGAGTCAAGTCCCTTCTTATTGCTGCCGAAGGTTGTCAGAAGATCAGTGGAAAGAGAGACCTTAGAACTGAGATTTTTAAATGTTGGGACTAAAACCTATGAGCTGGACTATATTCTCTGCAGTTCTGACAGGGAAGACTTCTGCAAGGTATTCCAAGTGTGCAAGCCCAATTTAACAGCCGCTTTCCATGAACAGGGACAGCTGGAACTACTCCACATCTATTATGGTGTAAATGGAACTGGAATGTGGCCTACCACTTATCAGATATTCTCTTCTATGTATTAATTATACACGTAGAAGTTCTGTATTTAGGAATAATCGCAATAATTTGTCACTTTCAGAGAACTGTAATTGCAAACACAACATAATCATTTGTCAGCTGTTTCAGATGGAAAGGAGTAGGCTGAGAGAAGGCAGCAGCCTCTTTGATCACATTTTGATGGGGAAGTCTCTTCATTACAGGTTTGGTTTGTGGACCCTCCTCCCCATCATAACTCTTCAAACATTCTTCATAAGCTGTTTATCCAAAGAGCTCCTGCACTGACTCACCTCAGAAGAAGTCCTCGTAAGAGCAGACATGTGTACTCCATAGACCTCTAAATATGGGACATGCCTTGGGTGATACAGCAGAGGTGTATGATACTTGGCTGCCATGGAGATGAGTACAACAGAAGAGCCTAAATAGAAAAGAACATGTTTTGGTTTGAAACACTGTTGCAATAAAGGTGCATGTTAAATACAGTCGATAGAGTTTCTTGCCAAAACTGAGCATTAATTGTTTAAATTAACACTGTAAGTAACATGCAACTAAAATACTTCCTTTTTTATTTTCCTTGTTTCTTAAAAGAAAACCATAAATAATTGCTTCCTGAGCATCCCCTGGGAAGCACAGTGTCTTCTCCCCAGTGTATCAGCGAGCCTGGTCATAGAATCATAGAATGGTTTGGGTTGGAAGGGAGCTTGAAGACCATCTAGTTCCAACCCCTGCCATAGGTAGGGACACAAGGCATTGCTGGACCACATAGGCATTGCAAGCTGAGGAGGCTTCCAGACCTTTTGGATTTATCTTACTTTGTGCTTTCTCATGAACCTTCTTTTGTCACCAGAGTTGTGCTCAGTGGCATCTTTCTGTTCCCTGGAGAGGTTTGTCACAGACCCTATGTAGGTAACCATTTTTCTTTCTTCAAGCTGTTGAGATTTACCATCATAGTGCAATTCAGCAAGATGGGCATAAGCAAAATGGGAGTTTGCACATCATTTAGGACTGGTCTGGTACTGTGAAGTTTTGGGCAGCTTTGTAGGGGGTGTAAAACATACCACCTCCAGTCTGACCTGGTTTTCGCTGCATGTCTCAGTACACAACCCTGAAGGAGTTTATCAAAGGCCCTTATTTTTCTTATTTCAGAGAGGAGAGTTTCACCCTATTAGTTCCAGAGGTGCCACTTACAAGCCTCAGGGTGTCATACAAAATCAGGTGCATATGTACTTGCATATCGGTAAGCCCCTGCTCTGGGGGGAACTACTTTGGGCCTATAGCTTTATAGAGGGTTTTGAAACAACGTGTTGCATTCAGAGCAGTAATAAGGATCTCTCTCTCCCTAAGGAGAGCCTTCCAATCCCTAACATACTGTGATACTGTGAGAAAAAATAACAATAATTGGTAGAAATGGAGTTGATTTTTCTTAATGATAAAAGAAAGGAAAATTTGGATGAAAGTGATGGATGCTGCCACTCAGTTCTTCTCGTTACAGCAGCCAATGCCTCTTTATGTACTCATCTCATAAAAGTGGCAGAGATATTTAAAAAGAAAAAAAAAGAAATATGCTAAAATTAAAATGGAGAAGAAAAAGTCATTTCACACTTTTAATGGCATAATGAAGTCTTCTTAATGCAATTTTCTTTACTCTTCTGATTACATATTCACAAAGAGGATCTTCACTTCCATCTTTATTACGCACTGTGTTTGTCATCATTACGGGTTAAGTATTTTCATAAACATTTGATAAATATTAACCGTTTAAAATAAAAAATAACAGTTTATTCTCACTGCAATGACTGCTGCACATGAAGATATTACTACTAGAGCAAGTCATATGAACCTACACACCCCTGCAGCCCCATGCCTGTGTACAAGGATGCAGTGCACAGCTGCAAGAAGAGATACAACACAGCAAGTGGACTTGCAAAGCTAGATCCTAGCTAGACCTATAGCCAGGGATTACAGAGATCCCAAAAGACTGCTGAATCTCCCCAGCAGAGACTTGGTGTTACTGGGGCCTTCCTATAGGTCACAAAATAACAGGCTGTTTCTTTGCCACTTTCCCAACATGACTGTACTCTTCCCTTCCCTATGCTTGCAAAGGGCTAACCCAGCCAGGCTTTAGTATAACATCTTATATGTCACCCCTAGCTGGTGCAAATACCCTAACAAACACGTTTTCACACATGGTCTGTTCTCTACAGCAGGGGAATAGCTTTCTAAAACAAACAGTTCCAAAGACAGGGGCAGCAGAAAAAGGAGGAGGAAGGAACACCACAAAGGAAGGTCCAACAAAAAGAGGTTGCCTGGAGCTGGGTAAAAACATAACCTGGTTGATTTGAAGTAGAGCAGAAAAATGCAGATATAGCATTCTGGGTCAAGAAGAGCACTAGTTGGAATGAAATTGTATTTAATTTTGAGCCTTCATTTCTCCTCAGAAAGGTTTTTATTTCTCCACGAGTCATTTCAGAGAAGGGCAACAATCGTGTGCTGCTTAAACATCATCTAAACCTCTTTCTTCCGTCTTTGTTCTCTTTCATTTGAACTTTTATCTATTTCCCTTCCCCAAACAACAGAATAAAAACATCAGTGATGACATCCTAATTTCAAGGCATCACATGAAAGCTCATTTCTGACAGAAGGCTATTATGGCAAAAATACCTGACCTGTTTCTTATCAGAAGACACCTGTGTTCCTTAGTTTACCCAGGGGAAACAGGAGGCAGCTGATACCCTGGGGGCCTTCCCACCTGTAAACCAATTTCAGACAGCAGGCACTGGCTTACTCTTCCTCATCAGTTCCTATGCCAGCGCCAGCTTTCCCCTAGTCTAAGAAACCATAGATCCCCTTATTCTTTTGTTAAAACAAGAGAAATATGCATAAGGCAAAGGGAAAAGGTCCTCTTCCAGAGGCTCTCCCCACCTCCCCAAAGTGCAGAGCAATATTGACACTGCTGTCAAATGTTATTAGAAGGCCCGATGTGGGAAGCAGCAGAGGGTTGCTCTTTGTTGCCTTCCCAGCCATAAACTGGGTCACTTTAATTAAATACTGTAGGTAGGGGATCCAGAGCAGAAGTGTAAAGAGCCCAGAGGCTCAGTTCAGAAGATCCTGACTCAGCCCTGACTGGGGAGGGTTAACAGAAGAATTACTGGTAGATGTTTAATTAGGATTTGAGCGATGGGGATTGAGCATTAGGCTGGGGTTTGTTTAGGGCTCATGTGTGCTTAAGCACAGAGCTAATTTCACATTGAGCTTTGCTGTGTCCTTCCCCAAGCTCAGCCAGCGCCTTGCGGGAGCTGGAGTAAAAGCTCCACCTGGAGACAGCAGGAGCCTGCCTGCTTCCCTGGCTGCTCACAGAGGATGATACTAGAGAGGATTTGCTGGGAAAACAGGGGGCCCAGGAGCGCTCATCCCTGGAATTAGCTCCTTGCTTGCTCCCTGGCTGCAGCCCTGGCTCTTCTATTCCTTCCAGCACTCAGCTCTTCTCATTCCCTGGTCCCATGGGGAGCCGGGCACATACTGTGCGGGAACAGTGAGTAATTGCAGATCTGCAGCAGGGATATGGAGGAGGAGGAGGCTAAGGGAGGAAGGAGAACTGGAGCCAGAGCCTCCTGTCACCCCCTGGCCACCATCCATGGAAGAAGGCTGGTGCCTCAGAGCTACATTTGGACCTGGACCACACGCAGCCTTGCTGCCGGTTACCCAGTGTCACAGGATTACACTGCCCCTCGCATACTGAGCACTTCCAGCATCCTGCAACCTGCTAGTAGTCAACATAGTGCTATCTCCAAACGGAGGAGCTCACTGTTCCCTGCACCTGCACAAAAGGCTTTTCTGAGGAAATAAAATCAGATGTGATTCTCCAGTTTGAGGCTCCTTTTCCAACCCCTTTGTCTAATTTGCATTGTCTCAACTGACTGCTTTCCCAAGAAAGCTGCTGGGGTCACCGGTACAGCAGGACAAACAAGGAGACAAGACATAGCTCCCGGAAACTGCCTACCCATCCTTGTCTGGGATGTATTTGAAATCTTAGTGCTGAGCAGGTATAACGTTTTGGTGCCAGGACTGAGGTGTAAACTGGTATTAAGCCCCAGGGTTCTGGGTTGCTGCAAAGCAAATGGATCCTCTTCTTTCTGGCTAGTGACTTAATAGGGCACGAGGAGTGTTCCCAGTAACTGGAACCCAGCTGTCCACATTGCCAGATTGCTGGTGCAGCCCCTGGCATGGATTTGGCTGAGGCCAGCCAGAAGCATCCCAGAGGACTCCTGGGCACAGCCTGTGATTAAGCATGGGCTGGTGATTCTTTTCTGTAGGCAGCTTGCACACAGCTGCCTTGGTCTGGAGGGAAGGAAAGCTTTGTTACATGGAAGCAGGGCACTGGAAGCCAAGCAGCCTCAATATCAGAGAACTTTCCTGCCACGTATCTAATTCCCTGGTACAGAAATAAGCTTTTTCACTGCAAGTCTGCTCAAGACCACTCAATAGAGACAAGGACAATCCTCTTCCAAGGCAGGCTTTCCTGAGCTGGACTGAGCCCTAGAGGTATAAGATCTTCTCCTGTATTAGGATAAGGGCTTTCAAGCAGGGAGGGAAGAAACAGATCTGGTTGAGTTTAGCAGCAGAACAAATAATCTCAGTCCCTTATGCTGTTAAAAGTGGGTGCTGTAGAGCCTGGGTGGCAAGAATGGACATGACAAGAGGAACATTCAGCTCCAGCTTTCATGCCCATGTCTGGGAAGCAAGGTTCAGTATCTCTAAATAGTCTTAAAGTAGACTGGCTTGTTATTAGTGGAAACCAAGCCCTTGCACGTTATTAGTCAGCAGATGGTATATAAATGTGATGTCAAGAACCAATCTAGCACAACCCATGGCAAGAAGGAGAATGATTAAACAGGGAAATGAAACAGAGCTGAGGAATGTCACAAAAGAGTCAGCACAGAGGGACTCTGATCCCCAGCAGCACAAGGGCTTTAGACCACAAGAAAAATAAGCTTTTCCAAAGAAAAAAAGCACAAAGTGAGTCTGTAAACAGAGCTGACCATGGGGGATAAAGATGAAATGGAAGCAGACTTTTTTACTATCTCAATCAGGGAGAAAAAAGTGACAGGAACTGACTGAGATGCTGAAAAGTGAGTGATATGCTATTGCCAAGAATAATGCTCAAAACGCTGTAACAGCTGATAGAGGTACTGAGCATCATGAACCCAGACAGAATAAGACTTCAGAGACATCTCTCAGTTAAAGTTAAAAACAAACAACAAACTAACTGAAAGCCTTCAACAGGAGAAAAGGGAGCAGACGTTAGTGACGAGAGATCCAGACTCCACAGGCGACTCTGGAGACTGCTGTCAGTGACTCCAGGTGAAAAAGGCAGGTTTGTCCCTCCCCTGGGATACAAATGCAGTAGAGTCTGTCCTTACTTCAACGTACTCACAGGGAGTCCTCACCTTGCTTTGTTCTTGTCAAGGTCAAATTATGTCCCTCAAGAACTAGTCCACAAGGGTCAAAAATCATCTCTTTTACTTCCTGGCCCCTCATATCTGTGCAAGAGACAGGGTGTCTGCCTTTCTCTGCTTTCCCAATGTTTCTCTGCTCCAGTATCCCCAGTGTTGAGACTCAACGCAACAGGTTCTGGGTTCATCATTAAAAGAAACCAATATATACTCCTCCCAGAAATAATAATAGGTAACCTTCTTCTTCCAAGGAACTCAAGGCTCTTTTCTAATTCTTCACTTTCTGGAAATGTTCAGCCTCCAACATGGTCCATATAACCTGCTTGTCCAGCCTGCTTCAACCAGAAAACTCCTAACCTGTCTTGGTGAGGACATCTTCTGTTCCAGCTGCTTTAGGCAGATGGAAATGAGAACAAACCATCCCCATCACACCTGCACCATGAAAGTATGAGTTATATCCAAGCAAGCTCAGGTATGTGTACCAGAGAGGCACTTTTGGGAGGCTGGCCCTGGCTAGCTAGCCCTGCTTGCAGCATGGTACCCAGGTGGCTTGTCATCACTCAAGCTGACATTTAAGCTGTTTGATACAGAGCTGCCTGGCTCAGCTCTGCCTTGGGCATCTCTTCAGGATTCAGCAGTATGTCATGCAAATGCTCCTGCAGAAGAAGGCTCTCCAATGGTCTACGGCCCCCCGCAACCCAGCACAGTGCTTAGCACAGGCCCAAGAGGAGGTCCCTCTGCTGATGGTGGGTGTATTTTTATTTATTCGGTTTTGGATGTATACGTTGTCATGTATAATTAATGCTTCCGCAGTCTTTTTTGATGTAACTTGGGTTTTTCCCCACCACATCTCCCTCGCCTTAGCATGTGCCAGTTTATCTCTTATTTTTCTCCTCACAGCCAACCATCCTCCCTCCCCATCTCTCTCTGCCTTCAGTTTAGACCACTTTCCCGACTCTCTGCAATATAGGCCACCCTCCCCTATCTCTCTTTCCTCACTTTCTCTCTCCCTCTCTTATTCTCTCTCTCCTTCATCAGTACAAGTCACCCCTTCCCCATCTCCCTCTCCTGTCAGCAAAGCAGTTTATCGGCAGTTGCAGTCTCATCTATCAGTATAATTCATCTTCCCCTGCAGCCTTTGGGGTAGAGCGAGAGGAAAAACCACAAGCTGCCTTCCTAAAGAAACCAGTGGCAGCCACAGGCATTAATATGAGAAGCTTGGGAAGGTGTCGTTCTTCACTCAAGCTGACATTTAAGCTGTTTCATAAATATGAAATCAAACCAAGGGCCCAGATGGGCCTCCACCCCCTCCTCTTTTGACTAAGAGCGGCTGTGATACTCTCTTCACCAGCTTAGAACAAGGGGATGACAGGAGCATATCCCTGCGGGAGGAAGGATAGAAGGAGCAACTGTGATGTTGATGGCACCTGTGATGTTTACACTAGTTTCAGCAGAGAGCCACCAACCAGTACAGGAGAGCCATCAGTCTCTATTGGTAGTGGCAGTTTTTCTGAGGTAGGATTTCCCTTTGGGTACACAAAGCAATGAGGTGGATATTTTCCCTGCTATTCCCACAAGGGGTGGTGGGTCTCTTCCCATCAACAGCTCTGTTATCACCATAACTGGTTCACACACACTCAGAGCCTCATTTCAGGAGAGAAAGAAGTATAAACCTCTGTTCTTTGTCCCTTTTAGAAATCCGGCTTGCTTACGCCACCCTCGTCCCTATGCAGCCTGTTGTATCATCATGGGTGAGCAATGTGTCAAGCACAGCATCCCAAGAAACCAGCATAGGTTTTAGGAGAATTTACTGGACCAGCTGGGAGGGCTGCAACCTCACCTTGCCCTCCAATGCCATTAGGAAGCAATTCCTTTCCTGGCTGAGATGAGGAATAGGTGCCATGGCTACTTGTTAAAGACCACGGATCCCATGAGCAAGGGAAAGGACTCTTTCCCAGGAGTATGATAAGGAGGGTCTCTGAGTGTTTCTGTGGTGTCTGTTTGTTGTGCCCACCTTGCTAGCACTGTTTCAAACCACCATCCACCCCACTGTCCCTACAAACCCATACTGTACATGCAGGCAAGGGGAGAGTGTCACAGCCTGAGGAGACATAGATATAACACTTTATATATATGCTGCTAGAAATTACTGGCAGTGGTACAGCTCCTTGGGAATCAGGCATTACTTACAACTGCCCTGAAATTGCTCACCAGCCTATACAGGGTATGATAGCAGAAAGTGAAATCTTAAGGCACTGAGCGCTGCCTCTTGGTTTCACCATGTCATATGGTCTTATCCCTCAACCCTATGTTCTCATAGCACCTTGCACTGTCTGCCCTTACTGTAACCCTCGAAAAGCTATTATTCTCTGACTATTCTCCTCTGAGAGACAGAATCCATCTAATTCCCAGTGCAATTTCAGCTGAATACTTTTGTGAGAACAGTGAGCTTCAATTAAAGTAGCTTTTCACACTCCCTCATGTTTGACCCAATTATGTGTTTACAGAGAATAATTATGTGTGTCCCCCCCCCCAGTCTCCCTTTGACTAAACAGAACAGTGCAGGCTCATTTCCTCTGACATGACAGGCTTGCCATTCCCCTGATCATACACGTTTTCCATGTTGGTGCTTGCTCCAGTTTTAATTCTTCTCTCTTGAAAATGGTTGACAAGATTGACACTGACTGTTCCAGGTGATGACTACCTCCTTTGTGCAAACACCATACTCCCCTGTGTCTAGCATGTGCCCCTCCCTTGGCACAACAACCTAAGATCTCATTTACCTCTTGCATGGCCATTTCAAGTTGTGTGCTCACGATTGTACTGTGAGTGACTGCTACAAGCAAATCTGTCTCCTGTTTTGTTGTTTCAAACTGATAAGCTTCCAAGTATGCAGGTGAAACTCCCACTCAGTGCCCAAATCTGTGCCCTTGCATTTCATGCTGCCACATTAGCCCACTCTCCACAAACCCTGTGTGATATTCTGGTGATTCTAGGCACTGCTGATGCTTCCTGTTAACTCACACCCAATTTTAGGCCGAAAGCCATCACTGAAAACATTGTTCCCAAGACCAAGGGTTAAGAACTTACCTAGCAACCTCCTTCCAGCTGCCTCCTTTCTCTCTTTCCTCAGTTCCTTACTCAGCTCACAATTCTTGAACTAATCTTCATCTTCTCTCATTTAACTATTAATTTCCCAGGTGGCAACAAACCAAATTTTAATGAGGTAGAGATAGAGAAGATCTACTGCTTTTCCTGTGTCTAGAACATCAGTTACCTTATCAAAGACAGATATTGAGTTAGTCTGGCACAATCTCTTTTTGATAATGGCATATTGCACTATATTCCATTTTCTATTCCATGTCTTCAATTATTCTTCCCAACATAATTTGCTCTGAATCCATCTATGCCCTTGAGGCCAAAATAACAAGCCCACAGCTGCCTAGATTGCTCTTCCTCCCTTTCTTAAATATGGGTACCACATTTGCTATAATTCAGGCAAAGAAACCACCAGTATTGGACAGATTTATTAAAAACCACATCTACCAGACCTGTGATTTCATGGGCCCCTTCTTTTAGCATGCTGGAGAGGGCGATTTCCTGACCTCCCCACTCTGAGCACAGTAAGCTCTCTGAATTGCTTCCGTCTTGCATGCAATCATTGCACTTTCAGTACACTTATTCCCATTAGTCCACCTGACTTTGCCTCCACACTGCATTTCTGTTCTTAGGGGCAAAGTATCCCCCCATTTTAAAGCTGTGCAAATTTCTCTCACTACATAAAGAGGCTCCACTTCTTCTTTTTTTTTTTTCATTTATAGTGTTAAGGTTCCTTCTGTTGTTTCATTTCCTTCACAGGGACTAACTCAGTTTGACTTCTGGCAATTCTCACTTTATCCCTGCACTTCCTGACCTCCCAAGACATACCTTTCTTTGTTGCTTAATCCCTTTTCCAAGGCTGCCTTGATGTGCAGGTGGACTAGGCAGTTATCAAGCTCAGCAGACTGCTGGGGGGTAATAAAAGGGCCACAGACCTATGGCTTTCTTGGCCTATGACAAGCGCTGCTGAGTTAGCCTTGCTGCAATTGCCAACACAGGCAGGGCCAGGGAGGCTGCTACTGCTGCAGGAATATGCCCTCTGAGCAACAGGAACTGCTGCTCCTACCCTCCAGAATGGCAGTCAGAGAAGTTAGACCTTTCTCTCGCATCCCTCTCCAGTCCTGATTCTTTGCTTCCTCTCCTAAAGGCATGAATCCTGCTTTCACACATGCCATCACAAGCAGTAGCCTAAGGGGCACAGTTGGGCAGCTGCTTTGGATTCAGAGTAGAAACAGAGCACTTCTGTAGCTCCCTTGGAGTCGTGGATTCGTGCGGAAACCAAGGCAGATCTGCACTGTGAGGTAACAGTGGTTGCAAGGGTATTGAGTGGTGGAGGGAGAGAGAAAGACTTCTGTTTGTCCCTGAAAACTCTCACAAGTCCTCTGCAGCATCCTAACTCATCTTCGCTCACCTCACATCTGCTTTGCACTGCCACCACAAATGGCTTCTTTGGTCTTCACATTTAGGGATGGCTGCATCCAGAAGTGTGTTAATATCGGGGCAGTGTGCTGCTCCTGCCCTCCTCTGTTCCTTCTAGGCTGCCTGCTTGTGGCTGAGATTTTCTCAAGTTAAACTTTTAAAAGAAATTGGTCTCCTCCAAGTTTGCTCCCTTTTCCTGGGGTGCAAATTCCAAAGAATTTTGCATTACCCACTTAAATGTATTCCCTATACCTCCTCCTTTAAAGACTTGGTTCCCAAGTCCAGCTGATTTACTGATCTCTTTGCTTGCACAACGTTTGCCTCTTGGAAATAAAGGGAAACTCTCAGTTATGATTTATTCTTATTTATCCAACTGCTCAGTTTGAAATAAACTGTGTAACTGTAGGACTTGAAGGGACCTTGAGAGCTCACGTAGTCCATCTCTGCCCCAAGGGATGATCAGGTGTCCAGATCTCCATCACTCCTGACAGGCATGTGTTTAACCTGCTCTTTTAAACCTCCACTGGCAGAGACTCCATAACCTCCCCAGGCAATCTGTTCCTTGTATTACTCTCCCTGCCCTCAAAAAGTGTTCCCCAATGTCTCATCTGAATCTCTTTTCCTGCAGTTTAAGGCCATTATTGCTTGTCCTCTCTGCCATGGATGTAAAGAAAGGTTACTGTCTTCATGGCAGCTTTCTCCTTCCTCATAAACCCTTTCAATCTTCTCTTACCAGGCTAAGCTGCTCCCAGTTCATTCAGTCTTTCCTCACTAGTTGTGGTTTCTGTATCTCTGAGCATTTCTGGTGTTGTTTTCTGGACTAAATCAAGGAAACCTGCATCTCTCCTAAAATGTAACATCCAAAACTTGAGGCAGTAAAGGCTAAATTGAAAAAGGATTACTTCACATTATCTTACACATGACACTCCTATTTCTACATGCCAGCATGATGTTTGCTTTCTTTGCAACAGGTGATTTACTACTATTGACTCACAGGCAGTTTGTGATCATCTGTAACCCTCTTTATCCTTCTCAGCAGAACTATACCTGGCTTCTCCCATTTTGTACTGATATTATCGATTGCTTCTCAGCACCTCCTACTCATTGTCATTGATTTGGATCCAATTCTTCGAAGATTATTTCCCCAATTCATCTAGATAATTTTGAATATGAATCCTGTCCCCAGTACCATGTATATGCTTTTCAAGAATGTATTCTATCATTTATTAGGGGCATACATTATTCCGTAACCTAAATCATCAATGACTACGGTACCCAACTTAATGCATCCTTCTAGTCATCCAGTGAATCACTGATAACTGTTTTACATGTAGAGTTTTCCAAACAGTTTTGAATTCATATCATAGTAATTTTATCCAGGCTGCATTACTACAGACTGCTAATGGAATTCTCACACGAGGCTGTGTCAAAACCTAACAAGTCAAGGTGCTTTGTCGTTATCTACAAGGCTTGTTACCTGTCAGAGTAGGAAATCAGGTTGGCTTTATACAATTTGCTCCTGACAAAATCAAATTGCCTGTTATTTACCATGTTGCTATCCACCTCATGATCAATCTATTGTTAGGTCCCACATAAAGCTTTCCCATAAAATTCTCTCTGCTAACTGAAATCAAGGCTACAATAGGAGCACTTTTGATGAGGCTCAGTGATTATTTGGTGATGAAGTCTTTCAGCTATCACATTCAAGAATAACTAGACCCTACTTTTATTAATAGCACTTATTTTACAATCTAAATTTCAGAAAATACAGCCTTCTAAACTGACTCAATTCGTAGTTATATTTCTCTCTCATACATCTTGAAGTGTTTTATGATCCCACGGGCTAGAGCAGACACCCAGAAGTAACATTTTCCCAGTTCTTCTCCAAGTGACTTTAACCCAAGTCAATTCTCCTTCAGCTTTGCTACTACTTATTTGCCCATTACACCCTTAATGTGCATAATCCCAGCTAATTTAATCTTTGCTTCTGCCTTTCCTAAAATATACCGTTCAACCTAAATATACCGTTCAATACCTGTGTTCCAATCATGACTGTTACTCTAACACGTTCCTATAATAACCAGTTAATAACAAAGGTATTTTGCTGGGTTTAATGTTCTTTGAACTAATGTCAATGCACCTTAGATGCTTCAATCTAATCTTGACAATTTTTCTACATAAACTGTGTACAAGTTTTTCCCCAAACAGTACCAGTAGTTTCACTGCTATTCCAGTCAACATTTGTACCCTCATTTTCTTCACCTTTATGTCTTATTGCTTGCTATACATCCAACTGTTGCTATATACTCTTTTACCCAATGATCTATGTATCAAACAAATGAATGTAGGCACAAATGTTGTACAAGCCTCTCCAAAACTTCCACACTGTTTCCTAGACTAAGCACTCATTATAATTGTGCTACCTCAATGTCAGAAACTATTCTCTCCGACATAGAGGAGATGTATCTCCCTGGAGGACGACTCTCCTTTTGGGAATGCCTCTCAGTGGTTAGGCTTACTAAAAACCTTCCCAATAAGATCGACCCCGTAACTCTTGCCACCTCTGTACACATGAGAAATCCCACTGCAAATCACCTGAGCTTCATTTACTGCTCTGAGCACTTTTGTTAGCACAGCAGAGGTATTTTTGACCTTTTCTGGTGGGATTCTGGCAGCAACACTTCTCCTGGCATGAAGGTCAACCACTCTATTTGTGGTTGAAGAGTGAAGGGTTGAAGCTCAAATGAAGAGGAAGGAGAGACAGTCATTCTAGCAAGCACAGAGTAAGGAGGAAGAGAAAGGTCTGGGTTGGTTCTGCTGCATGAGAGGCTCTACGTTATGGATACTTTTCTATACGGTCCCTGTAGCCTGCTCTGAGAGGTGCATGGACTGAGAAATTTATGCTGCTGTGGCTCCCTTGGAAAACAACAAGACTTTAGAACTGGCAGAATGCTGTCCTCATTTGCTGATTCTTCTGCTGCAGGTCTTTCTGGTTTCTCTCACTGTGAATGACCTTTATCTTTTCTCTGTGTACTCAACTATGTCTACCCTTTTCCTTTTCTTTGAATTGATAGATTCTCTTGCTATTGCATCCTCTGCATCCCTTTGCAGTCTCAAGTACAGCAAGCCTGTTCTCCATTCCATTTCTCCTCCACCAGCCAGCCTTTCCTTCTGCACATATCCTCACCTAGTCTATATTCAAGGACCTTCCATTCAACTAGTATCATGGATCTGGAACACTGCCGTACAACCGCACCTAACCCTCATGGATAAAACTTCACTGAACAGAAGTGAAGCCCAATGGTAGCAGGGAAACTGGTCTGGAGATAAGTTTGTGATAATGTGGAGAGCTAAGTATGCAGTAACCTGAACAGCTTCTCTAAAAGCCTGGAGATTTAGCACATTGAGAATTTTTAAGGGCAATTACAAATATTCTTGAGAGAAAAAGGAATAGAACTTTTCTCTTAAGATGCCTCACCTCACAGACTGGTAGAAGAAGATATTATTACAAGTCAGGGATAAAACGACACAGTATGTCCTGAAATGTAGTTTAGTGAAGAAACCAACTTACATTCCTATAGCACCTGGAACATGATATCCATAATCAGCAACCAAAAAAGAGAGAGAATAGGAGAAATAACAGAGGGACATAGGGACCCAGGAACATGCCATTAAAAAATTGTATTTAGAATTTCTAAGTCTCCAAGGAACAGCAGATGCAGAAGTCAATTATAGCACCTCAAAGGGAGATTTCCAAATAGCATTCCTCGTGGGAAATTTCTCAGACTTGACTGCATACATGCTTGCAGCTCCCATGATCTTTTCCATTCCAGAAGGCAATTGTGAATCTCCACCACTGTGGGATGGCAGCTTTTTCATGTAAGATGTGAGTGTAACAAACGTGAGTTGTTGTGTAGACGTCTAATCCAGTGATTTAATAGACCTGAACAAAATTTGGAATCTCTATGCCAAAGGAAGTTCTGGTATTTGAAATTTGCTTTTGTAAAAATTAAAGAAAATAAAAAAAAAAATGTAGAAAGCCCCAATGAAAATTGTTCACTTTAGGTCAATCAGAATGTTTTGTCTGTATCTTGACTTTAATGTTACATTATACTGGAGTTTCAAAGAGAAAATAGGAATTCAAGCTAGAAGTTATAAAAAAGCCTAAATGAAACATTTCAACCTACTGGAAGTGTTAATGTGTTTTCTGAGTGAAATTTCATCAAACAGGGCACATTTGTTCAGACCCTGAAGCTTTCATAGAATCAGCCTTTACAAATAGAAAATTGTTAGATTCCAAAAAAAACCCCTCAAGTACATCTCCTATTGAGTTTCTGACCTTCAGCACTGGAAGCACAATCACTGTCACTTGTGTCACTAAACAGCCCTCTAGGTGTGAGTGGCAACAATCTCAGCAGTTTCTCTGACCAGACACTCAAGAGAGCAAACTCAAATTCATCTGGTTTCACACTTGTGACCCACAGGTCTATAGCCTGTCTTTAAGAGTCCATGGAGCACAGTGTGTTTTGCTACGTCTGAACTCACTATATGAGGTGAAACTTCCACTGGAAATGTTTGGTTGTTTCTGATTTGGAGCAGCATGTTTGTCCCCAACACTCAGCTGCCTCATGGGGCACAGAGGATGAAATGTCACTGCACTCAGCCTTGCCGTGCTGCAGGAGCAGAGGAAATTGTACGGGCCAGCTACTGAGCAGCCCCAAGGAAAACCTCCTCTAAGGAAGAGAAAAGCTCTCTGAAAGAGGCAGCTGATAACTGCAGCTTCCTTTGAAAGTCAGTCTCCTTCCTCTATCTCCAGGATGAGCATGGATCTGGGGTGATGGCTCTTTTTGGCTTTGCTGGATAATCTCCACTGCGTGTCTCACGTAACTCTTGTGTTGCGTTACTGAAATGACTCTTCCTTCTCTTTTGCGCAGTTACTCTCGCCTACATTTCTGGAGAGTGATAAATACGTTAACAAATGCAGCTCTCTGCCTATCAAACCTGGAAATCAGGACAGCTGAAAATGCAGAAGATCAAACTTCGTAATCCCTATCTGCTGCAATGCAGCAGATGAAGGACTTCGAAATACAGCAATTGCGTTGGGTAGTTATCACTTGGGTGAAACATTTGGGCTGTTGATGCATCAGATCTAGCCTCCCTACTCAACAGATTGCCAAGTAGGAAAGGCTCTTCAGGGATGTAATCCACTGCCTGCTTTTGTCATGGAGACCTTTCTTGCTTCGTTCAGTGGCAATGAATCATACCCCTAATCTTCAGAGAGAAGTGTTTCACTTCAGGTGAAGTAGTGGTCTAGTATCAGTGAAGAGTCAGTAGGACAAAAAATTGCTCACTATACATAGTAACTAATGAGTGCAGGGAAATCACTGCAGCTTGCACTTTGCTGACCATTTTGGACCAGGAGAAGGTTTAATTACAGCACAGACAGTGGGATTTACCCAAGTAAATACAGGGAGATGCACTGTAGAAATTTGCATCTGGGAAAGCCATCCTAAGCTTCCCTTGTAAGTCAGTAAAGCCCTAATCAATAGAACTAATGCTGTTTAGGGTGCAGTTCATTGCATCCTAAAATAAACAGCTATGTTTTATCTGCTAAAGCACTCTCCTCAGTATCCATTAACAATAATGGCATAGAGATGTCTAGGAGGGGTTGTATCTAGAGCATAGACACCTTTGTGGTAGATACCCATCACTGAGACAAGTCCTCCCCTGCTTTCCTTTCTGAGCTACAAATGGGGCCCTGGTAGACCAGCAGGGAATAGCCTTGCATTATCTGCACACATTTTGTTGGGGACTTTGCTTCTATATTCTCTGGTAGCTAATGGTCTGTTCCATTAATCCTTAAGGTTAAGGTGACCTTGTAAAGCTGAAGAAGTGCATTTCTCAAATTGCACACAGCAAATATATGTGTGCACACATTTATATATTTGTGAAAGAAATTAACCCTCCCTCTCTAACTCATTTCCCACTTTCCTTTCAGTGGCAAGATAATCCACTTAAATAGAGTTCCCAACCTTTCTACAGGCATAAAACAACATGAAAAAGATGGAAAAACCCAACTGCTTGGTTCCTTTCCTGTTCACAGAATAAAAAGAATAATTACTTCCTTATTAAAACAAATATTAAGTATTTTCTAAGCTTTCATCCTTTTTTTTAATTCATTATACCACCTCTTAAAACACATTTAAAAAAGACAACTTAATAAAAATAAACCCAAGCTGATGCAAACAGAATAATTGGCAAGGCGTGAAAATACTGCTCGTATCCTGGAGACAGGCTGCATTGTGGGTCGTTTCTTAATTTTCACTCTATTAAGGTAATTTCCTGAGACTGTGGCTTTTTTTTCCGGCAGCCATCCTCACACACTGTCATCCCTGCCTTCCTCACATGCTGGGGGGGGTGGGATGGGGTGGTGGTGGTTTTGGTTGAGGTTATTTTGTTCCTGATCAGGAAAAATAACTACATATATCGGTCCTATTTCCCAGAAATCTAGAAGCAAACATGCTGGTCTCTGAATCCAGGGGCATGGAAGAGAAAAAGTGAAAGCAGATTTCCAAATGTAACTTCCACATCACCGCAATATCTGCTCAACAGCATCTTTATTGGATGACTCCCATGAGAAGCCAAGGTTTAAGGCATCACTGAGCACCAAAATCCTTGCTATTCTACCCAGAAAGATGTCTGCACCACCACTGAACCCTAATTTGGATCCAGATTTCATTCTAAGCTTACAGCAGACTCATAGCAATTTGTAAATATGGAAGCATATGAGTTTCTGACATCAGAAATACAATTTTTGGCTAGACTGACATCTGCATCTTTTTCACTGCTTAGTTTCTTTCCTTGCTGGTAACACCTCTCCTATGCTCCTCCTTTTGAGCAGGAGATGTTGGTACAACCCATCAAGGCTAGTAGACGTACCTGCCATAAGATGCAAGTACCCTGAGGGAATTTGTAACTAAATCTAGATTTTGCAGAGGACTGTCCCAGCTTGAAATGAACAGCATGTCTTCCAATATGTCAGAAGTGATACAAGACAAAATTAAACTGATTTTAGAACTACAATGCACTTCTTGTATTAAATAAGACTAAAACCTTTGTCAAAAATGATGGTTGCCCACCTGAAATTATTTTAGAAAGTTTTGGAATTAAAAAAGTTTTTGGTCTCTTCATCATTTCCATTTTTTCCCTTTCTTCCAGCCAGAACCACATATGGAAAAGTTTTAACTGGAAGCAAGAATTATCAGATGTTCCCAAACTAAAATTTGCTGCCTGTGATCAGAACCTGGCATAGCAGAGCAGGCAAAGTGCTCCTCCATTACTGTTTATCTCTTCACTTCAGACACTTGCTATTCCTCTGTGTGCTTGCGTTTGCATGTGCACAGGATTTTACAATGACTTTGAAAATCAAAAATACCTTAAAAATAATTATTATGTAGATGTCTTGTGAATATTTCCCAAAAGTGTGTTGGAGATTGTACACAAACTTCCCTGAACATGAAATATTTAGTCTTGTGGTCACCTTCACCTGCACTGGGGGAACTGATTCACAACCTGTTATATAAACCTTTGGAGATCAAGTAAAAGGTACTCTCTTTCTTTACTAACCTTGTTCATTAGGAATCTCACAGCCTTTGAGCCTTGTATCAGTGACATAAACAGCTCATGTTCTCTTTTGAACCATTGGCAGACATAAAATAGCCAGGCTGTTATTGTTGAATCTGATTTTTGTTTCAGATGCATTTGACAATAAGAAACAATTGTCTTCTTATTTGCTGCATGTCATTAAGAGCAGGCATGATCTAGATGATAGCCCAAAATGAGAGAAGGGGGAACTGGGTTCCAAAAGCAGCTTTTGCCACAGAGATAAGAACCAGCCTCGCAGAAGGTACTTCATCTCTCTGTCTCCTTTCTGTCTCACACAGCAAGCCTAAGTGAAAGCTCTCTGGCTTTTCACCTTTGTAGGTCAAAAATACTAAATAAAGAGCTTGTGTCTGCTTACATTATTGGCCATTTCCCTCTATTCTGGATTTTCAGAGGAGTTAAATTATTTTGACACTCAGGAGTATACACAAATGAAAGATTAATACCATAGGTGTGCCTGCAATGTACAGCAAGGCAGAGCTACACAAAGCAGCCTGAAAGGAATTGCTTTAGGTTAGAGAAGCAAACCTAACTGTGATGGTGAGTGGAATAAATGAGTCAGTAAGGAGACAGGTTCTTTCTGTTACCCAAGGTTTTAGAGATAGTACAAAGGTCTTTTACTATACCACATTATAGCCTATAACTTACCCACAGCCATTCCTCCAAGTCCCCACTCTCCTCTTGGAAGTTCCATTTCTGTATGCATTTCTATGAGTAAATACTAAAGCCACTGGGGGGAACCTGTAAGGCTTTAGTAGGTGGACCTGCGTTAGCATCTAAATGAAACCACATGTGGCTTATGGGCTTGGAGCACAGGCCCCTCATTTCTACTGGGCGCTGAAAGAGAAGATCCAATCCAGCTGTGCTTGTTAACTTAACAAGGAACTGGTGCTTGTTTGCAGATGGATGATTTCAGAAACAGAGAAAGGGACTTGTACATTCATCAGATGATAAGCTTTGATTTCCTACTATCCCCTGTATCAGCAGCCCTGTGGATTTACTACAGCTCCTGGGATCCCAGGTCTGACACTTCCTAACTGATCCCTCAGCCAGTGAATAATGCAGCTCTGTCTGCCACTACCTCTTGTCTGTGCCTACCACATGCTGGTGATGACCACCAAAACTGTGAATAGTCTGGGACTCATCTGTCTGAGAACACTTGAGAATGACTGCTATTTCTGATAGATTCTCAGAGCCCCAACCTGGTGACTTGTTTGCAGGAGAAGCAAAGTATGTAACTCATAAAGGAAGGCTGGAGTCATCACCACTCAGCACAGATTCAGGGCTTGAAACTATTTCGTTATTTAGTACATCCATACTAACCCAGCAGGCATCACTGTTACCAATGCCCTCTATAGGATGCCCTTCGTGTCAGTCTATAGCAACCTCCTCTGGCCTACTAGAAGGAGAGCATCAACCTCTTCTGGAAACCACACTCGCACATCAGTGGAGCTCTACCTGGAAGGCCAGGGCAAAAGGCAACCAGAGGACCCTGAAAGGGAGAAAAGAGACATCTCTGCAGCATCTGATGAACAGAGCAAGCAAGACCTGAACAATTATGTGTCCCCTGTTTTTGCACTGACCTTGTTCATGGCTACTGTCATTTGAAAGTGCAGCTAGCAGAGTAAAGGCAGAAAGAGGATGTGAAAGAGGAGATGAGGTAGAAGAGCAGAAAGTTGTCAGCAAAAACAAAGGCTAGAGCAGGAAGAAGCACATAGGCACAGAAGAATGAAAAGGGGGACCTAAACCACTGACAAAGCACTTGCACTGCCTGCAAAGCATGTACAAGTGGCAAGTATGGGTGGCTCTAGAAAACACACATTCCAGCCTCCTATCCGCCTCCTGCATTTTCACTCCTTCAACACCAACAGCCCCCGAAGTCTCCAGAAGACTATACTGAACAGAAGATCAACCACACCAAAGACTAAACCACACCAACAACTACAGATAGCCACAGGACAAGAGATGAAAAGACTGACAGCATTGCCCAAGTGTTAAGTTCCAAATGAGGCTTAGCAGAGAAGTCAGGAGATGCTCAGATGGTTCTCAGAGACTCTGGCTCATGCTAGAGAAGAATAAGAAACACATCCATAGGCAACTAATAAAACCTCTTTTCTTATGTTAGCATGTCATAGATCCCCAACTTGCTGCAGATCTATTGCCCATAGTCTGCAGATGCATTGTCTATTTTTCCTTTTTATTTTCCCTCTCCCCATTTCTATCCTGTGTTTCACATACACTCCATTTGTTTTTCACTCTACCTTATTCCCAACTGCCTTTTCACCTGATTTTTTTTTCTTCAATAGCTGTTTTCTCTTTCTCTGCTTTGCTCTTTCCTAAGGGAAGCAAGGACTAGGAAACATCTGAATTAAAACGTGTGCACATCTGATGCACACAAGAACTTGATACAAAGTATGAGAAGTTTGCCATATCCTCAGCAATTAGTTCTTTGACAGCCACCTTTCTAACAGCAGGATTCTCTCTGTTGTACCTAGTACCATCAGCTCAGTTAAGGGAAATTCAATGAATTCGGGATTGATAAAACCCCCACACAACCAAGTTGTGGAAGAGTGAGAGATGCGTTTTTGGTACCCATCCTGACTCAAATTGCTTTTCATCCTTGAAAGTAAAACATTCTATTTACAAAATACACAGGGAAAAAAACAACAAAACAAAACCCAGAGCATGATGTATCCTGGACAACTAAAGTTTAAACATGCATATTGAATCTGTACAAATTCAAAAGAGTTCTCTTATTTCATACAAACATTTAATTGCCGGTGGCAGGGATAGACCAAACAATACAGAAACTGTCTACTTATTGAAAATAACTGAAGTGGAAAGAAAACAAAAAGTGAGAAAGAAACAGATAAAAGATATATTTTGGGTTTTTTAACACCTGACAATGAATGGAACACTGTAAATTAAAGAGCTTTGTTTTGCCAAGAGTTACACCACCATTGTGTAACGGGACAGAGTTGGGCCCAGCTGATGCCGCAGGGATTTTTGCTGACCCCTTGTAAAGCAGAGTTGTTGCTGTCACCTTGTATACATTTTTTTCCCTTCCCTTGTCCTCCCCAAGGCAAAATCCCTGAATCAGCCGTATGCGAGCAAGGCATTTTGCCACTGTACAAGCAAAATGGGGATCTCTTGAACACTCTCATGGCAACCGTCCCACATTCCGCTAGTATATTTCAGCTGTCAGGTGAATTAAATATTGCCCTTTAAGCAAACTCATGAAAATGGAAGAGCTTCACCATTTTGTCTTTCTCAAGATGAGTCTGCCATCTCAGGCTAAAGGTGGGCAAGGGACAAGTTCATGTCATTTGGACTCCACCCAGTGGTGTGAAGGGCAGATATTCAGGAGTCCGACATCCAGTGAGTAACTCAGTAAGAGTCTTTCCAAAGGACTCAGCCTCTATTAAGCCCTTCAGGGTACAGCCAGGTTTTTGGATATTCCCAGACTTCCGCGCACGAGAAGTGCAAGTGCTGAGGGCTTCTGAGGACCCTGCGTAGCTCAGCTTCGCAGGCAGTGGCACCAGAAAGCTCATGCTGACCAGCAATCCTGTGTCTTATTTTTTGGCCAAAAATACTATAAAACTAGATTGTTTTGTGTGGTTCTGTAGATCCCACACTCAGGCACTGACCGCTCAAATGTAGCTGTCATTGAATTTGGGCTCGACTGCATTTTGATGTGCCACCCAGACAAGTTGCTCCAATTGCCTCAGCACTGTCTCCAACTCGCTATCCAGCCATGAGCCTGACATCCTCCCCTGAGCCAGCAGAAGTCTTCAAGGACATCACGTTCCCCACTGCTGGAGAGTGAGTCCACGAACGTGACAGCCTCCTGCCACCTGCCATGGGTCTGCCCAGCCAAATCAGACTTTGATGCTAGTCTGTGGCGAGACGGTGTTTGCTATGTCCCGAAGGAAAGCGAAACTCACTTGGAGTTACAGGCTTATGGTCTCGGAATCTTTCTGCTTCGGCTGATATATTGTCTAAATCTAAAACTTATTTAAAAACCTGTCTGGATGTGACGGCTTTTAATTAATCTTCTCTTAAGTTTTTATACTATATAGTACCTTGAAGACGCAAGATCAATCACTGCTGTATTGTAGTGTAGAGTTGGGAGACAGAAAGATAAATGAGCTATCAAGTTTAGCATTTTGATAGCTAATTTTAATTTTAACTAGCTCGGGAACATACTGTAGATAGGTGGATAAAGTCATGAAATGGAGCATTCATCTTTAGGACCCAAGCTAGAGTCCATCAGAAAGGAACAGAAAGAGTTCCTCAACAGATGGCCAGTCTCACACAGACTTTCCAAAAACTAAACTATTGCTGAGAATGAGAAACATCATCAAACATCAGAAATAACTATCACATAAGTCTGATG
Source organism: Neopsephotus bourkii (assembly GCF_033783945.1). Lineage (NCBI taxonomy): Eukaryota > Metazoa > Chordata > Aves > Psittaciformes > Psittacidae > Neopsephotus > Neopsephotus bourkii. The sequence goes on along the minus strand of NW_026901771.1, from coordinate 5,241,527 downwards.
GGATGTGATTATATTTGGCACCTTACATCTGCATATTCTACAGCTTCCACCCTCCGAAGACTCATTCATAAAAGCATTGGGAGTATTTCCAATGCATAATATTAGGCATACATGAGAGTCATGGCAGAAATAGGTCTCGCTACTTTATAAAGAGAGGTAAATACAGTGTCATGTGCATGATGGGGAAAAGAGAGGGAAGTTTATCACTCAGGGGTACAAAAATGAGTCATCAGCAGAGCTGGCAGCAGAGCCAAGGAATCCTGACTCACCATTTACTACATCCATGAGGCTATCCACAGCACTGCCAGTAAGTGATATAACAGCCAGCTAAGTCATTCATCCTTTTGAATATGCCTATGCAAGCATGAGGCATATTCAGGTCCTTGTCCCTTTCATGACTCACAGTGACTCAGATTCCAATGTGTTTCAAGGGGTCCATCACAGAAACTTTAATTACTGTGTTTTCTGCTTGGTCCATAGTAATGATTCTCATTCTAATGTGTGCCACGCATCCATCACAGCGAGGACTTCTAACATGCTCCAGCCACTCCTACTGCAGTGACTAATGCTAATGCACCAGTCTGTGAGGAATTTCCATCATGCATCATTTTCAGATCACACTGGAGTTTCAAATTAAGGCAGTTCTTGTATATATGGTTGCTCCGAATCTTAATTCTGGCCTTTTTCCATTAAACCAGTAAAAAGGTTGAGAATGGAGAGCTAAATAAAAAGCAGTTCTTTCTGTCTTTCCAAGGGATATATAAACCACCCATCACCCAAGTTTTCCACACACCAGGTGAAAGTGTCTTTTTGCCAGAGGATTTGCTCTGATCCATTGGGGTGAGAATTACTGATATTCACAAACCCCAAAGCAAACACTGAAATCATTGCTTCTTTTTCTATCAGGTCAAGTGTAACAGTTGCATTTGAGCTTTCTTGTGCTTGGAGGGAACAGCATACCTCTACTTGCTTTCTTACGTAGTGAAGAAAGTAGATGCAACTGGCATGATTGATAATATATATCTGACCCAAATAATATGGTTTTCATTTATTCCTCTGGTATGATACTGTGTCTCTGAGCACACAATTATGCATCCTCTGTTTTATTAATGGGTCAAAAATGCTCTAGCTAAATGACACAAAGAACCAACATAGTATTAATTAATGCAGCTGCTTGAAAATTGGTCCAGAATATTTTGGTGGTTTAACTTTGCTCCAAAGGACAGTAGATGGTATCAGATACCATCTGTCGTCCACTATGTGGCATTGAGCCAGCATAAAAAAAAACCCTTAAAAGCCACCTTCGACTCTGTAGCTTCTGCTCTTGCTAATTCAACAGACAGGTTCCTTTTTGCCCACATCCTATCCAGATCAAAAATGGAACAAATGGCCCCAGCATTGGGAGATGCTGTTTTATTCCTAGCTTGCTCCATCTGCTTGTCAGCACAAGATTATGTGCTGCTATTGCGTTGGTACAGAGATTTTAGCAAGGCTGTTCCACACTGTGGTGCATGATGTGGTTTTGGTGCTGCAGACATCCTGGGAGGACCTGTCCCAAAAGAGAGCTCATGTTCTGCAAAGGCAGGCTTTCCTTACTAGAGCCAAATGTACTGCAAAGACATGCAGGTCAACCATTTTTAATAACTTAGAAACAGAACGTGACTCTGGCCATTTCTATGCTCTCTTTGTACTTGCTTTAGAGAACCCTCACACGTGCAAAGTCCCCTTGGAACAAGAGTTCACAGGGAGTAAATCTTAGGCCTGTAGCTTAGAGCCACTTAATCACACAACAGACTTCATTTCTGGCAGAGGTAATTAACAAAGGTTCAGTCATCTAATCAAGGAACAAAGGCATGGCTCTGTCACCTCATTGACCAGTCGTGCCACCTGAATATTGAATCACGAATATTGACTACTCACAGCAAAGGGTTTGCAGGTAGCTCCCAGACCAAAATAGCATAGACTGAGGCTGCAGGTCAGTCAATGCAAACCCACAGCATAAAACAGCTGCTGGCTGAGCACAGACAACTGATAAACATGGACTGAGGGGAGGGAAGCAAAACAAAGCAGCAGCTAAATTTGCCAACCGCTGCAGATTCTGCTTGGCTGAGTATAAAACAGACAACAAGCAAAAGGGAGTGAAAAGAAGGGTGGGAAAGGAGGATGCTCCCTGCAGGGTTCTCCTGGTAAACGCTGTCCAGAGGAAAGTTCGGGAATGGGAGCACACAGGTTTGCACAGGGCATGTCAAACAGCGGTGAGCCCTTGTCTAATTGTCCGTCTTGCAGGACTCCACACCATGTACCAATCTTCCCAGCAGATCATTCCTCATTCACTTCTCTTTTCCATATGCTTGTTTTGACCCATGCCAAGCAAGGGCATTCTGCCAAATCTGGGGTTTTATGCCCTGCTTGGAAGCTTGCTCCTTTGCACTGTGTTCAGGCTTCCTTCTTCACACTGAGGTGAACTCATCTTTTCTGCAGTATGAGAAAAAGGAAGGACAGGGAGATGGCTGGGCTCAGTACTGGGTTGTTCTGGTGATCTCTGTGACAGAACTGAGACTGTGACAGTGAGAAAGTTCTGATTCAGATCATAGCATCACACCATGCTCCTGCCTTTGCAGTGTAATAAACAATAGCCCTGTCAACAACACACCTTTTTTATGGAGAGCCATCAAAAATAGAACCAAACTGAAGATCTCAGACCCACTGGCTTCTCATGTAAGCCTGAATCCCAGACAAAAGCTATCTTCAGAAAGGATTCACACTTTACAAAAACAGCCTGTGCAATTTTGGCTGGGATAGAGATCATTTTCTTCATAGTGGCTACTATGGGGCTGTGTTTTGGATTTGTGCTGGAAACTGCTGATAATTCAGGGATGTTTTAGTTACTGCTGAGCAGTGCTTACACAGAACCAAGGCTTTTTCTGCTCATCATCCCACCCCACCAGCAAGTAGTCTAGGGGTGCACAAGGAGCTGGGAGGGGACAAAGCCAGGACAGGTGACCCTATCTGACCAAAGAGATGCCCCAGACAATATGGTGTCATGTTCAGCATATAAAGATGGGGGAACAAAAAAGAAGGGGGTGATGTTCAGCGTTACAGTGTGTTGTCTTCCTAGCTAACCATTATACATGATGGAGCTCTGCTTTCCCAGAGATGGCTGAACACCTTCCTGCCCTAGAAAGTAATGACTGAGTTCTTCGTTTTGCTTTCCCTGCATGCACAGCTTTTGCTTTACCTAATAAACTGCTTTTATCTCAACCCACAAGTTTTCTCACTTCTACCTTTTCAATTCTCTCCTCTGTCCCACTGGGGTGGGAGTGAGTGAGCAGCTGCGTGGTGCTTAGTTCCTGGCTGAGGTTAAACCATTACACTACAGCCCTGTTCATGGACTTTAAAAACAAAACCAAACCTAAGGAAATGCGGAAAGAGTTGGAGTGGAAGAGTGCTCATTCAACTCAAAGGGATGTCGTTTAAGCAATATCTTCCACTACAGTGATGCCAACAGAAAACTGTGGTATGAGAGAGGGCAGATAGAGTATAAAGAGCTAAACAGAGAATTTAAGTTCATGCATCCTTTATAGTAAGGCAGGCAATAAGAAATTCCAAGGCTAACCCAGTCTTGCAATCAAAACACTATGCAGAGAAACTGGAGAGCTGGGATTTATTTTCAGCCCTGGCACAATTTTTATGAACGACTTGGGCAACGTGAGTCCACCTGGCTCTAAATCTTCATTTCCTAAATCATAAGAGAGAGAAATAGTGCCAATAAACTACTTCAGAAGTAGCAGGAAGGACATAGTAACATTTGCAAGGTGTTCAGATGTTAGTTTGACTGAGGAGACAGGAAAAGGCAGGAAAACAGGGGCTTCTTTGAATCTCTTCTGTGAGGATGCAGTCAGGTATGGTGGAAGGTGTCTAGCTGCCCTCATACAGGTAATGTTGGGTCCAGTCTTACCACACTTGGTTGTGCAGAGTAAAAGCTGTGTGGAAGTCTAGGTGCCAGCCTTGGTTTTGCCAAATCTGAGGCCAAATTCAACCAATTATGGAATCATGGAATACCAGGTTGGAAGGGACCTCAAGTATCATCTGATCCAACCATTCTTGGCGAAAGCACTGACTAGACAAGATGTCCCAGAACCCTGAATCTTAAAAGTGTCCAAAGTTGGGTATCCCACCACTCCCCTGGGGAGATTATCCCAATGGCTGATTGTTCTCATTGGGAAATATTTTCCTCTGGTATCCTACTGGAATCTCCCAAGGAGTAACTTGTACCCATTACCCCTTGTCTTTCCATGTGACTTTTTGTAAAAATAAAGTCTCCATCTCCTTTGTAGCCACCCTTTAAATACTGGAACATGGTGATGAGGTCACCCCTAAACTCTCTTTTCTTTGGGCTGAACAGACCCAGTTCTCTCAGCCTTTCCTCACGTGGCTTCCCAGTCCTTTGAGGATCTTTGGGCCCTTCTCTGGACCCTCTCCAGCCTGTTCACATGTTTTTTGTATAATGGGGACCAAAGCTGAACACAGTATTCCATGTATGGCCTGACAAGCACAGAGCAGAGTGAGATAATGGCTTCTTTATGCCTGCTGGTGGTGCCCCTGTTGATGTACCCCAGCATCCTGTTGGCTTTCTTTGCCACAGCAGCACACTGCTCACTGCTATTGAGCTTGTGTCCTCCAGGACCCCCAGGTACCTTTGCACAGAGCTGATCCCGGCATGGGCAGATCCCAGCCTGTGCTGTATGCTTGGATTGTGCTTACCCAGGTGCAAGACCTTACACTTGTCCTTGTTGAACTCCACAAGGTTCTTGTTATCCCACTCTTCCAGCCTACCCAGGTCTTCCTGCAGGTGGCTCTCCTTTCCAGAATGTCCACTTCCCCACTCAGTTTGGTATCATGTCAATTTGGTCAGGGTACACTTGGTCCCATCTTCCAGGTCATTTAGGAAAATACTGAACAGAATCAGGCCCAATGTTGATCTCTTGGAGACCCCACTGGTGACAGGTTCCCAGTTTGAAAAGGGGACCCTCTGGGGCAGCCTGTCAGCCAGTTTCCCACCCGCTGCACACACCACTTGTCTAGACCACAACACATCAGTTTCTCCAGGAGGAGACTGTGAGAAATTGTTTCAAAAACCTTGGAGAAATCCAGGTAGACAATGTCCACCATTCGCTCCATAATAACCAGGCAGGTTATTTTATCATTGAAGACAAACAGATTTGTTAAGCACGATTTGCCCTTGGTTCATCTCTGCTGGCTTTTCGCAGTGACGTGTTTCATTTGATCTGTGATAGCCCCCAGGAGGACTCATTCCATAACTTTCCTGGGGACAGAAGCAAGATTGATGGCCCTATAATTTCCTGGATCCAACTTTGGGACCTTCTTGTAGACGGGGGTGACATTTGTCTTCTTCCAGTCTTCTGGGATGTCCCACAATCTCCATGACTTCTCAGAGATTATGGAGAACAGCTTTGCAATGACAGTAGCCAGCTCTCTTAACACCCTTGGGTAGATATTGTCAGGACCCATCGATCTGTAGAGGTCAAGCTCCTGTAATAGTTCGTACACCAACTCTTCCTTCAATGACAGTGGGTCTGTGTTTGCATCAACCTGGATTTTTGTTCCCAAGGTTTGGGGCTCAGTAGTGCTTGTAAAGAGAGGGGTGAGGAATTGCTTAGCTATTCAGCCTAGGTTTAGGTGTTTATCTGAGTGAGCCTGTAACATGTTGGGTTACACTTAAGGTCAGGAAGGCTTCAGCAGGATGCAGCTGAACTGAATGCACAAATGAATGTGCCAAGTCAGGAGACCTGGCCAAACAGAGAAGGAAACTAGGGAATCAACGCATAGTTTAAAACCAAAGATCTTTTCCTCCACTTCTCTTCCACTCCTTTTCCAAATGTTAGAAGGAGGACCAAAGCAGAATGTGATGTAGAGATGACAATGGTGGAGGCTGGAAGGCCTGTATGCCCCCGCAGCTCTTCCCAGCAATGACCACTGTCATACTGTGATTGTACAGAAATAAGTCAAGAACTAACACAGTTTCATAGTAAAGAGGTCTGAAGAGTAAATTAACTCACCACAGTAACCCACCAGCATCCTGTATGATCAGTCCTTCTAGGTGAGGGTGTCTGCATTAATATGTAGGCAAACAGTGCTCCCCTGAGGCTGTGAAATTGGACGATTAAGTGGATGTAGCAGGATTTACCTGTATATCATCTCCTATTTTCTAGCTCCCAGGATCCTCTCCCCTTTTACCTTTTGAGTCTTTCTGCTTCTAGAAAGAAACAGCATACTTTATTTATTGCATCTCTTCCTCATCTCATCATTTCAGCTGCTGAAGGCACAGGGATAGCAATTCAGTGTCCTGAGCAGCAATTCAGTTCCTGAATTAGTGCAAAGAGATGGACAATAGGTGAGAACATTTCCAGAGCAGCTGCAGCTGACCCACTGCAAAAGACACAAAGAGCTATTCACTGTAATAGACTGACGTTTCTTAGTATACCTGTCACAGCTATTCCTGAGGTTAAAAGCAAACAGCATCTTCCTTCCAGGGTGAGAAGTTGCAATTACTTCCCCTAAATGATTACTTTAACTAGGGAACTCCTAAATAGCTTTAATTGCTGGCAGCAGCCGAGATTCTGCAACACAGGCCAATGATTGTTGAGAGTGGTTACAAACAGTTTGCACTCCTCTGCCTTGAAGGAACAGAGCTTTACCCATTTGAGGTATCACATGAAGAGAAATGAGGTAAATGAAAAAGGGCACTATTTGTAAAAAAAAAATGAGAAAGACTGGGATAGATGAACAACAGCAGAAAAGACACAGTGATTATCTCAAATAGCCTGGCAGAGGAGATTAGATGAAGAACAAATTTAAGCAGGCAGGGAGAAGGGAAAGCAAGCCAGGTAATCTGCCTTGCCTTTCTCATTGGCCTGCATCTCCTGCTTCTTTGCTTTAGCATGAGTGCTGCCACATTGTGGTGAACTAGAAAAAACCCAGTGCGGAGGTCAAGTGATGCTAAAACTGCAGCAAGGGAGCTGGAAATGGGTACCAATGGGGAGCTAGAGGTTCTCCTTGGGGCCAAAGCAGTGGGACAGCTCTTGTGATGCAGGTCTATGTGGGCTAGGTCCCTGCCAGAGCAGTTTGGAATCAGCCTGCTGCAGCCAGGATGGCAGTGGGGTGCCTGGTCTCCCATGTTCACATCAGGGCTGTGTCAGCCACTGGGTTACCCACACATCAGAGTACCCAGAGAGTGAAGGAGAAGCTGTTGTGTTGCTGTCAGCAGTGTGCGGCATACCAAGACAGAGCAGTTCAGAGACACAGCTGGAGATGGTCAGGAAAGGAGGGAGAGAGCTGCAACTCTTTTCAAGGATGTAACAACCTTCATAGCAAATCAAACCAATTGTCCAACTGTTGTAACACCTTGTCTCGGACAGTGGCTAGCACCAAGGATAGATGTAAAACACTTAAAATGGGAAATAACTAACTAATATGTCCATTGGGGAAGTTTCTTTATAACCCCAGGCAGTTAGTGGTTGGATTTATGCCCTGAATCTCAAGGGCTGATATTTCTTATAAATTTTTTATTTTCTCTAATGTAACTGTGAATGTTCGCACTATCCACACAAATGGATTCCTTTTCTCTCCCCCCCTTTTTTTTTTCCCTAAGCCTGGAAGCTCAGCGGAGTTCCACAGGGTTCCACCATTAAAAACTCATATTCTCAACATTTCCAGATCTGTGTTGCCTTTTAATTTCAAAGGGTACCCTTTTGTCCCAGTGCCGGAAACCTTTTTAAGTATTATTATTTATATACTTCTAACATCCCCCTTCTTATTCATCTCTTCTCTGAACAATATCTTCCTTCATCTTTTACAGTATCTCCTTATCAGAAAATCCTTCCAAACCTCCAAACGGTTTTCACTGCCTATCTCCAAGTCCTGCTATATTCTTCTTTTTTTTTTAAGAGAAGCTGATGAGAAATTAACTAAGTATGAAAGGTGAGGATTTATCAGTAAGTCTATGATGGTATTATATCTTTAATGTTAATTTCTGTCCTACGCTGTAGATATTTTTTCTGTGCATCTAGTTATGCTAAGTTCAAGGGAAGAGGGGGGGATCTAACTTCTCTGAATAAGCATCTTTGTACAACAGCTATCTCCTGCTGTTCCTCATGCCTGTGAATACAGCTCTCATCTTCTGTCTTAGAGCACATTATCAGACTGTGTTTCTTGTTGGGGATTGTCATTAGAATGGCGACCTGCTAGGGTATGTAGCTGCCCAACTCCTATCAAATAAGAACTTAAAACAGTTTTCTGTTATTTTTAAATACAGCCTTGTACCGCCTCGTTTAACTTTAATGTTCTATTTGAATGCATCTCTCTGTAGTCATCTAAGGGAATGCTCCACAAGGAAAAAAACACTGAAAAAAAACCTTGCTTTTTCTTTTTCTCCATTAAATTCTGCTCTGAAGTGATGTTCAGAGAGGGAGGATTGCCTGGGCGATAGGACTAGTCCAAAGCACTATGGTAGAAAGAGTCAAATCCCTGCTCCGCTCTCCCTTCTGCTCCTTTACGTGACCTTGTCACTAGCTGAGACTAAGGGTAGGCAATCATAAGTGGTCAAGTTTCTGATGCTTAACTAGGTACTGTTCTGAACCATCTGAACCATAGAAACAAAGATGTCCACATTTCATGTCTATAGAGAGAGCAAAATAAGATTTCCCCACTTAAACTACCTTCTAGGAGCACATCAAATGGTGATTAAAGCTGGCCAGCTGTCACTCAGTCAGCTATGAAAGCACATCCGTTCTCTCCAGGTTTCTGCACCTGTAATGATTCCTTAACACACAAGAGAGTGGAGAGAAAGCAGCAGGAAAAGTGCAAAGGACATGTATAGAAAAACCTGTCACAGCACTGCAGCCCCATGGCTGTGTATAGATTGCACGCCTGAGAACATAAATCAGCAGCAGCAGCTATGGCACCACACAGAAAAGTGGCCTCTTGCCCCAGGCCCCCCTTCTCCCCTCAGTCAAACTCATTAGAAGAACCAGAAGCCCAGCCATATGAGGCAAAAAAAAGATGTAGTGGGGGAGGTCTTGGAGCCATAGTGATGCTCCTGACACTGCCAGTGGAAGGATGGCACCAAGAACATGTATTAGGGTAGACTGGCACAGCAGCGTCCATCTCTGCCCTTTGCTGCTGGGCAGTGTTCAAGCTGGAGTAGACACTGCTGCCAAGAGAGGAAAAACCCACATTCTCCAGGGAAAACCACGGGCAAAGTAAGCAGCTTGACTAAGGTCAGTGCTTGGTTAAGGCAGTGGAACAGCTCCAGAAGCAGCCCATTTTGGCTATACTTGAAGCTGGCTCTGAGCTTCCGTGGCACAAGTGCTCTTTGATGTGAAGGAGAAATATAAAGTTGACAAACACTGCTAATAGGAAGAAGAAAAATAAAAGAACCTTCTCTTCATTAGTCCACGTTATTATATGATTTTCAGTGTTGGGTTTTTGCAAGTTTGGAAATAAACCCTGAGCTCTTTTGCAAACCCTTCATATTCAGTGCAAGCATTTTTTTATCTGCCTTTTTGTTGCTGGGTTTCTTTCTTCCTTCTTCTCCTTTTCTTTTTCTTTTTCATTTAATCCATTGAACAATTTCTTGGATCTTCTATTCTCCAGTGTGCATTTCTTCCATGCTACACTATCTCCTGCTTTTCACAGATAAACACCTCACACCTGGAAGACAGGCTCTTCTAATTAGTATTAAAACCTGAAGATTTTTTTCCAGCCCTCTTTGAAGCTTTCTAGAATAGCTTTTCATGAATAATAATGTCCTCAATTCAATATAATGCAATGCTCAATCAAAAGGTGCTGTAGCAATTGCTTCCCAGTAAGACTCATCGGCCCTTCCTCCTTCCTCTGTACAGCTGATGATGAGGCAATCAGAAGTCCAGCCTGGAAGAGGTGCTCAGAAGCTGAGGTTTCCACTTGCTCTCAACACACTTTGCGCAGAAGGCTCAGTGTCTTTCACCAAGGTCCCAGACACTAAGAATGCCTACGCTTCAAACCACTTCCAGTGGAGTCTTCCTTCAGTAATCTGCAACATCTGCTATCTTCCAACAGAATATGTAGGCTTCAATGGTTGGGGAAAACAGCGTTCTTCAACAAGGAGCTGTTTCTGGCAGTCTTCCTAAGCACTTCTATTCAGAAACTATCTAGGGTCACAGCCTCTGCTCCCTGGAGCCAGTCATTTCATAAATGGCACTAGAGAATGTCTGTAGCTAGGGCTAGATAATGGCTGTTGCAACCTGGTCACCCAGTCCCGCAATCATTATCACTATTATTCCTTATATTAATATTTTAATAGTGAATTTGTTTGTGTGCACATGCAAAGGCACAGAGAAACGTTTGTAGGCACATGCTAAAATGCTGAACAGTGGAACTCAAATGCTATTGTAGGAATATCTGTAACTCGGCACCCTTACACAAGGACCAGTGCTACTATGCTTAAGAAGTTCAAATGAGCCTGAGAGGTTTAGGAGCTTCAGCTTTCCCCTTTCTCTCCATTTATTACAATTGCTCTTCCAGTTCCACTCAGCTGCTTCCAAAAAGCCCACTCAGTAAGATTGTATTCTGCTGTACACTGCACCACTGATCTCAGTGGGGCAAGCTGCAAAGCACGATCAAGAATGACAACAGCTAATAAATAGAGTTTAGAATAAAATCACTAATTGAAGAGAGTATTCTAATGTCTGTCAATAGCAGGGCAGAGGCACTGACAGTTTTACCTCCACAGAAACTCCTGAAGGCTGTTTCAGTTTGCTACTTCAGCTGATCTCAAATAGCCACATCAAAGTAATGCCATAAACATGAAGGACTCAAGTATATAAACATCAGCCTGTTGTACTACCTGAGATACCAAAGGATTGTTGAGATGTCTGTGATGTGAGAGAAGAAAACCATGGGACAGCCCTCCAGAGAGGCAGCCAGAGTAGCTACAGAACTGCTTGTCTACCTACGGGTGTCTTTGGGCGCTCACTGAAGGAAGGCAGCTTGAATTTAGGCAGCCGGACCTGTGCTCTGTGGGGTTTCTTGTACCTCCTCAGGCATCTAGTACTGGACCCTGTCACAAGGCAAGGTGCCAAGCTGGACACACTGCTGCTATTGGATTTTTAATTAAACACAAATCATTGCCTTTCACAGCAACACATCCTTCACTGAGGACAATCTGAGAGTGATAATAGTATATTTCTTTGCTGCTGGACATGGTGCATACATTCCTGTCCAACTCAGCTGAGAATTTCTTCCCACACACATTTGATTGGTACCAGTTGTTTTTCGTCTTTTGATGCACAAAGCCAGTGCTGGATGACAAAGATTCCCACCCCTGATTCAAAACATCAGGGGAAACATGAGAATGTAGCATGGAGTTATTGCATTTTGCTTTTCATTAAATGTTTCTCACCAGTCTCTCCTTCCCCCATCCCATTCCTCTCCTCCCCTCCCAATAAAGAACTAGCTAGGCTTGGTGTGCTCCTGAACATGATCTAAATGCCCGCTGGGCTGAGGGGTCAGGCAGTTCACCAACCGTATCAATTAAATGCTGGTTATTACCCTTTCATTATTATACAAACTAATCCCATACATCTAGTGAGCTGCTGCTGAGGTGACTTCACACTCCTTAAAACTCGTAACATTAATTATAGTGCACTCAGCTCTCCTTTGACATCCCTTCTCCCCACCACCTCTGCAGCCCTGTGTCTCCGTACCCACCGTGCTCCTGGTACCCCTCACTCCTTCCTTGCAGCTCTCTCTCTACCCCAAAGCTGGGGTCCCCATTAATGGCTGTGCCTGTTTTCTTTGTTTTTTCCCTTTTGTTCCTGAGCTCCCCTCACACACTTCTGCTTCTTACCCTGAATTTGAAGCCTCTCTCCACTTTTCTGAGACCCTTGCCTATTGAGCCAGCTTTTGCTTGAACAGAACCAGCTAATGATATTGAATTATGCCAGATTTTATGTGGCTTCCTAACACAGACACATGCCCATAGGGATCCAGGCTGAGAACAGCAAGCCCACATCATCTTTGATCTAAGACACTACAAGATATAAACCCTTCATCATATTCCTCATGCTAATTAGTCACCACCTTCTCCTTCCTAAGATATATGTGCCTAAGAACATTGTTGCTGATTTGGTCAAGGACAAATTAATTGTTGTATATGCAGAACGTAGTGGTATTCCTATAATGTTTAATAGCAGGGAAGTGGTTGCATTGAATCAAAAATTATGAACTTTTTGCAGCTCTCCTGTAATTGCTATTCAGGGAGTCATTCTAATAGCAAGCCTCCAAAAGAAAATGAGCAGCAGCGTTCCTGTAACAAAAGCAAAATGTCTTCCACGAAAACCACAGTCCCCCTGTTCCTGGAAGAATTATACCCTGAGAGGTGCAGACTCGTATCTAAAACACTGACTCCAGCCCTATAATACCTTATTACTTTTAGTAATTTCTACACTGAATCTACTATCATGTAACAATTACAAAGCCAACAATGGTGCAGGTTTCCCCATACCCCTTATTTTCTCTGAAGAGTAGTGGCAACGTTATCCCTCAGCCACTACTAGATATCACACTATGGTTCATGCTCTTACGCTACTACAAAATGATCTCACATAATGAACCACATAGGGTGTAATTGACGGAAGCCATATAACTCATGCAAACAAATGGATGCCTAACAAATAAACATATCCAAAATGAATTTGCACTATTTGTGTGCTCAGCTGAGATAGGAACTGCTGGTGACGGAAAGTGATAGAGATTGGCGAAAGAAAATGAAAACCTAAATATTTACTAATTTAATCAGTTCTTCGCTTGTTCTTTACATCTGGTGGAATGTACTGACTAGCAGTCTGAATTTTAATCCCAAGTCTAAGGTTTTGTGGGACCTAGTATAGAGGCATGAGAATTGCTCCATTAAAAGGTTATGTATGAAGATTTCCACTGGCTGATGTATAATTACTGAATTCCATTTTAAAATCTGGCACTAGGGACAAATGGACTTATTAAATAATGGCTTCAGCTGAAGATTTAGAAACTCTCACAAAGTAGACATTTAAAGATGGCCATTGAAATTCAGGCCTGTTTTCCTCATATTTCTTTGGGTTTCACTACCTTAAATCACATATGCTGTGCACACATCACATTTCATCCAGTATCTCATCTTTACAATCTTTCAGACATAGGGCAGGTATTGGGACTTGAAACGAAGACCTTTAAAAGTTATTTCTATCATTTTTTTGCAACTGGATTTAGCCTAGCAGGGAAAACCAATAGATGCGCGAGCTGTCATCAACACCATGCTCTGCTATGCATCAAGGTGCGAAAGAGACCTTTGTGCACAATGTAGTTTATGGACATTGCATTTCACTTAATGAAGGGGAGTAAAATACAGATGCTGTTTCCAAATAGCAGGGTCTCCTCCTGCTTCACTTTCAAGTGTATTGTCAGCGTAAATGGAAACAAGCAAAACCAACCCCAAGCGGCTCATATCTTTGATAGGAAAGAACAAAAGTTAGGCTCTTAACTCATCGTAACTGCATAGGGGCAAAAGGCTTGTAAAGAAGGAGCCACTTTCACAACGTGCAAGCAAGGACTGGATCCCGGCTCCTGACTCGCGTGAAAACAACAGCTGCTTTGTTTCTCCTAGGATTTTCTCCCAGGTTAGCTGCTGTCTTTCCTTGCCAACGGAAAACCCTGCCAGGATGTCTGTAAGTTAACAGCAGACAGCACTGTGGGAAGCTGACTCAGGTGCACATAAGCAAACAGTAGTGATGGTCTCAGAAGTCACCTCTTCTTAACAGCCTGCTTCCAAATCAATCTGCTTGCCTCTGCTGCCTGCAGAAGAACTTACTTTAGCTTCTCCTGCCATACACAGCAGCAGACCAAACTCACCTTCCCCAGCAGCTTCTCTTGGAACCTTGGGCTGCAAGCAGCAGATACACCATCTCTCTACTGGTTTTGGTTCCAGAGGCAGGATACATCCAGCAGAAGAGTGGGGCAGGCACCAGGGAGTAGCTGTGGTAGCAGTAATACCTGCCAAACACCTAATACCAATGCTGCCAGAAACATTAAGCTGTTAGCCACACTGAAACAAGAACCTGACGTGCCATCTAAGGTCTTGTCTGCAAGAGAAAGCTCTCACAGTCATATCAGTGGGGATGCAGATATGAAATTGAGCAGAATGAATCCCAGCATGGACACCACTATCTCCATATGAGAAAGGGGGCTTAGGCGTAGAGGGCTGGGGTATTGCAAAGAGCTTACCAAGTGACATCAGCTAACCTGAAACAAGCTCTTCTAATGGCCAAAAGATTGCACCCTGCTCAAGGATTATACCTGTGAACCCTATCAGTTTAAATCTACCTCTGCAGTCATATTAGAAGGATGTTTCCTTACAGGCAGAGTCTAAAGAAGGGATAAAGCACATGACAGGAGGAGCTGGGGACATGCAGGGTCAAGGGGAGAAGAGCTGAAGCACAGCTTGAGAGGAAAGCTGGGAGGGCAGGTCTGACATACCAGTGGTTAGGAGTGTGAGGGAAGATAAAATGCCCTTCAGGAGGAGGTTCTTGGGAATATAGCTCTACACCCTTGAGCACACTGCTGTACAGCAGACATGGTAATAATTAATAACAAGGAAATGATTCTCGCCCTGTTCTGGTCACCTTATTAAAGCGAGGATATTGTGGAAATGGAAAAATCCCAGCAGGACAGAACCTGGGATGATAGATGGATGGGATGCATTTTTAACAGAGCTCACTACATTTCAGGAAACATATTTCCGAGGGAAGAGGGGCTGCAATGCTTTTCTATTCCTTTTCTACTCCGCTGATACCAGCTGCTGTCAGAGACAGGACAGGACAAGGTGAGGAGGACCCTTGCCCTGAATTACTGGTAACCAATTATATTGTGCTCTGCAGCCCTAAAATAAGTGGCCAAGACTGTACCCCTGCCTTTTGTCACCATTCTCCTTTGCCCTTTGGGTTCTGACTGAGGTAAGGAACAGAACCTGTTGAAATAATGCAAGCCAATATGTTCTTTCTGCATGCCCAGAGCAACCCACAAAATCTGGAAAGACATGGTGTTTGCCCATAGGACTCCTAAAATCTGTTTTTCAACTGTTAGGCCAAGCCGTGGTTTCTAATTTAATAAGGGATGCTCTCAAGTAGTCTCAGCATAAGAAGTCAAAACAGGCTTTGAGTGGGTATCCAGGTGTGCCAAAACTGAGTCGAACATAAACATGGGACTCAGACTTACACAAATGCACAGGAGGGAACAGATTCTGGCAAGGCTGTGCCAGCCTTTTAGCCACAATAGCTTTGTAAAGCCCAAAAGTCACTTCCCTTGTGTGAAAGCAAACCAGGATTCCAGCAATGAAAACTTTCCATGCGAGCTTTGAGTGCTTTCTGCTCTGTCCATGCAAATGCAGCCCCACACTGCAGCTCCTCTTGCCAAGGCTTTTTAGGTGCCATGGTGGGCTATCAGCAAATGGGCCATTCACCCTGCTCCCCCCCACTGAGCCACAAAGGACAGACCTCTTGCAAGGACCTGTGTTACAGTTTAA
Source organism: Neopsephotus bourkii (assembly GCF_033783945.1). NCBI lineage: Eukaryota > Metazoa > Chordata > Aves > Psittaciformes > Psittacidae > Neopsephotus > Neopsephotus bourkii. The sequence goes on along the minus strand of NW_026901771.1, from coordinate 5,225,911 downwards.
AGGGGAGGGAAGAAAGAGAAAGAAACAAAGGGAAACCTTAGCCCTCCAAAACAATTGAACAAGTATATCCCCAGTTAATAAATAACAGGCTCGGCTGGGGAATTGTAATTGTGTGTATAATGCATCTCAGATCTATGGTATAATTACACTCTGGAAACCATTGACTAATAAAAGGCACCAGCCAGGCGAAAGGATGCCTTCTTGCCATGGTTGACAGGCAAGCAACAAACAAGGTGGACTTTTTCACCTTCTATTCAATAAAATCAGTGTATTAAATATGCAGGCAGAGCACCTCCATTAGGTAATTCACTTCCTTTTCTATCTCTCTTTTTTTTCCTTTCTCTTCTCCTCCTTTTGTTTCCATCAAGACAGGGAAGGTTAAGAAAAAAAACAAAAGAGCTATATATGAAACCCCTGGCTATACGTGAGCTGTGTTTTAATAAGGCTGCATCTTGGTCCCTCTGCTATACTAAGTAAACATGCTTCTCCCCCTGCAAAGAAAGGCTTTGCTTGTCTGGGCCGAAGGGAAAAGAGCTTGGGGAATACCAGGAGGCTTTTTCTCTTCCCACACCTCTTCCTCCACTCCCACTAAAATAAAACCCTTCCTTACCCTTAAAATGAATCCTTCTTCACAGAGTAAGGGTGACATGAGCTATTTCCATACAATTCACAACACACATGGACTTTTACAGGAAATCAGAGACCAAGGAACTCACCTGAAAATCATGTTTCAGTTTCTAAAACTTCTCGAATGGATTTAAACAAAACAGCCATCTCCTTTCCTTCTGCATGCTCTGAATTGAAGCACTCAAGCCAATGCATATCTCCTGCCTCTCTGGATTCCAAGCCTGATCAGAGAACTGAAAACCAAGAGCATTACATGACTATTTTGAGGCTCTGGGAACCATGAGTATGGTGCTTTGCTATGGGAGCCCCAGCATGATAGAGAAGGGATAGTGCAACAGGTCCATTACACAAGCACAATGCAAGCCCTTTCTCAGCCTCTCATTGCAGCACGGGGCAGGACTGAAGGCCAGGAGCATGGCTGTGCCTTTGCCTCCTCTTCCTGGGAGCCCAACTCTCAGCTGGTGCTGCCATGTCTGCAAGGAAAGAAGCAGCATGAGCCACACACACACAAGGAGAGCACTAGCATGAATCCCTGCTTTCTTTGCCCATCACAAGCCCCTAGCATAGATGATTGCTTCGGTCTGAGATAGGTGAACCCAGCTGAGCTCCTTCAGCCTCCTCACGCACCCTGTGTTGAGATGTGTGTGTCTGTAGGCATTTGCTTCTCCTCCATTGCTGAGGAAGGAAGCAGAAGAGACACACTTGCCGCGGGCTGAGGAGTCTGCTATTAAACTAGAAACCTGCATCCATCCACATGTCCCAAGTGGGTGAGCTGCTAACTCAGAATCCCCGCAGCTGATTAGCAAACACTGCTGGTTTCAGATGCTGCCAGCCGATGCACCTCATTTCCCACCCCTGCCTGCAAGAGTGCAGGTCCAGCAATGATCCCACTGAGCTCCCCAGGACGCGGAGCCTGGCCTTGGAAACGCACAAGGGAGAGCAATTGAGCTGCGCTCGCTGTCACTGCCTTCCTCCGGGGTCCTGGGGAGGGAGCGGAGAGAGAGGAGTCGAGCCGGGCACATTTCCTGACTCAGCAGTAACGCGTTCGTTCGCGGAGGCACTGCTGCTGCCGCTGCTAATAGGTTGTGGTAATGGAGAGGCGTCTCGCAGGCAGGACGGTGGGAGGCTGATCAGCTCCAGCAGCAGAAGTGAGGTCAGTGGTAATGAGCGACAGCGGAGAGGAATGCAAATTGCGGGAGGATTTATGGAGCGGTTTCTGCTCAGCGAGCAGATTCCAGACAAGTGGACTGTTAATAAGGCAGGCAAAGCTGTGCCAGCTGTTAGATGGGGACTGGCATGGGGTTTTGACTGGCATTCACATAAGACTGGGTGCAAGGGTGCCCATAGCACACATACCATTCCCTCACTGCACACATGCATGCTGTGTTCTGCCACTACACCGCAAGATCATAGAATCATAGAATAGTTAGGGTTGGAAAGGACCTTAAGATCATCAAGTTCCAACCCCCCTGCCATGGGCAGGGACACCTCGCTCTAAACCATATCACCCAAGGCCTCGTCCAACCTGTCCTTGAACACTGCCAGGGATGAAGCATTCACAACTTCCTTGGGTAACCTATTCCAGTGCCTCACCACCCTAACAGGAAAGAATTTCCTCCTTATATCCAATCTAAACTTCCCCTGTTTAAGTTTTAACCCATTACCCCTTGTCCTACCACTACAGTCCCTAATGAAGAGTCCATCCCCAGAATCCCTATATGCCCCCTTCAGATACTGGAAGGCTGCTATGAGGTCTCCACGCAGCCTTCTCTTCTCCAGGCTGAACAGCCCCAACTTTCTCAGCCGATCTTGTGCCAGAATCAAGGAAAGCTGAAAGCAAGCAGGATGGGTGGCATGGGCTTACCAGCACACAAAGGGAAAGGTGACAAAGAGCATGGCTTAGCAGGACCAAGCCCTAACTAAAGCCATTTTTATCCTCTCCTTTTCATCCCTCCCTCCTTTGGTGTCAGAATATGCTATGGTGTTAGATGAGTATGTCTCACCAGCCCTTCCCTGAGATGAAGGGACCTGAAGGCATGCACAGCAAATCCCAGCAGAGCCAACAAGAGCAAGCTTATTTTGCCCACATCTTGCCTGCTTGGGCTTGAGTCTCTGAGGAGTATTGCTGCTGTGAATTACTAATGGTAGGTGTCACAGACTCTGCTGAGGAATGTTTCTCTCGGGCCAGTCTGCAGCGTGTTGGTGACATACTGGAAATCTTTCTTTCTTTTAGTATTATTCCATTTAAAAGCTGTGGGATTTTTTCACAATAAGCCTCTCAGCATCAGGAGAGCAGCTAGTTTCCCAGCCAACATCACTGCCACCCTTAGCTGCTTGGTGTGGTGACACTCCAGAGCCTGCAAAACATCCCTTCCCACCACTGGCCTTGCACCTTTCCTCCAAGCCATCTGCTTGCCTGTGAATTGTTAGATCTTAGTCTCTAGGTTAAGGAGCCCTCACAGACTAGCTGTCATTGAGCCCTCATTGTTGGTAGGATCAAGGTGACCCCATCAGAGGAGGTGAGCTATGACACCCTAGTCAAAGTGCTTGTTGTAATTCCTGAGCTGGGGGCTGCCCCACCAGACTGTGCCCTCAAGAAGGAGAGGTGATGTAAGCATCATTTCTGAAGGGACCATCCATAGGAGAGAGGAACAGTGATGGGGCTTCTCTAACACTGGACAAAGCAGAGCAATGTCCCAGGCTAAAGGGCCTCCCCTCCCATTCCTGTTCTGAGACAGCACACAGATAGGCACGCACTGAGTGACATGGACAGGGATCCTGTGTCATTCTGCAGCAGTCACTGCACAGACCGTGCTATTTGCAGGACCCCAGCAGCAGCTTGCGTTCCTTGGCTTCATGGCAGTACCAGACCTCCTGGCTACATTCAGACACATCCTTCTGGAGCAGCAGAGGGTCATGGCACTGTACATCTGCATCTTAGCAGCGCCACAACAGGGGAGTGAGAGACAGGAACCAAATGAGCTAATTTCATCCTGAATACATGAGACCTGACAAGTCTATTAAAGGGCTGGAGCTTGCTGTGCCTCATTATGAAAAATTAGTGCTGTCCTATAAAAATACTGGATACAGTGTGTCACTTAAGGAAAGGATGACTTGAGGATACTGTCTTTTCTTAATAGGCCCTATATCATCAGGGACATACATACCTCTAGTTTGCTCATCTCTTTCTGATGGGTGAGGAGAAGCTGCAGTAGCCAGGGGCCAAATGAACCAAAGAAGGGTTTTTCATGTTTTTTGCAGTGTCTCAGTAAAAAACCCAGTAAGAAAACCAATGTTTGACTCAAACAGTAGCAAAACTATGAGAAGGTTTTCAACAAAATGGAAGTAAATCACAACCATTTTCATCTTGGCCTAATCCCAAACTAGGTCAATATAAATGTAATGGTTTGTTTCTTCCCTGGGTTATTCAAGCTGCTGCTTAGGCTTCTTGTTTTTTCTTAATGTCAATCAGTGCTAATGCTATTTCAAAAAACAAAGACATTTCTCTGAAGAGAACAGAAAAATTAAACATCTGAGCATTTCAAAAAGGAACCTACACTGAAACTCAAGACGTTTTGACATTTACAGTAATTCTTATCTCTCTTCTTTCCCTGGGTTTTGTGAGGGCTTGGGGTTTTTTGCCAAATTAGGACTAAACGTACCCACGATTTTGGCTTTCCACTTCTTTCCTCATCCCATGCCCTGCCCCACCTCTGTTAAAGGCTTTTGTCTACCTCTGTTTGCAAGGCTGAACCTTCTCTGTGTTTGACTCCATCTCTTCCCCAGCACTGGCGAAGGACTCTGAAACTCAAACAGCTCTGCGACTTCTAGACCATTGCTAGCTTTCCTATAGCCGTGGGGAAACAAGCATGTCAACTATATAGGAGTGAATGATCAATGGAAAGGCAGGATGAAACCTTCTAAGCTGGGCATCTTTACTGTGGGAATGCATAAACCTCACAGGCAAAAATCTCTAGATACCCCTGATGAAGTTCACTAAAGCCCTACGAGGAGAGCTATAGCTGTAATGGGGAGAAGGGCTGCAGCATCTCTTGCTGTAACAGAGGCACAGTGGACTGGTCAGCCCTCTCACACATCAGTTCTTCACATCTCAGGGATGTTCAAACAAAGCTTAACTCAATACATTTTTCTTGACCTCTTTTACTGTAATTAAAGTGAAAAGATTTCTCCTGCTAGCTACCTCTCTAGGAATGTTGTCTTCCAGACAGGCAGAGGAAAGAACATATATGACAGCTGGAAGAGAAACCAAAGTGCTTTGTCTCAAAAGAAAATACAAATGAGCAATCTGAGTGACATCAAACCTGCTGTGAGATAGAAAGAGAGAGAGATCCAGGTGGGATCAAATCCCTTGTTAGACTTTAAGCTCCCTGGAATTAGGCCACTTTAAGAAGAAAAGGGACTAGAATTTAAAGGATTCAGAGAATTTCCCATTTCTTCAGACAACTCTGACCTTTGCAAAGAAACTACAAAGAACCCAAAGCATAAGGGAATGAAACTTCTGTGTCTTTCCCTTTTTTTTCCTTTTTCCTCTCTCTCTCAGCTTTCTTTGTAGAAACAGGTAATTGTGCTACCCTTTCTTGGGAAGAAGCAGATCTCCCTCAGTTAGAGCTTCTTAATGCAAGTGCCAGTACTGCTGCCCCTGGCCTTTTGGAAAACCTGTGTGGACACTACAGCTGTGTGAAACTCATCATTAAAAATCTGCCTTCACAATATGCTCTGGAGCAGAGGCGGAAAAGATCCCAAGCCTAAATCCAAACCTATTCTAAATCCACTGAACACCTAGTCTAGTCTGGGAAGGCTCCTAGGTACCTTGTGTCCACTGATGGTCCACTCAGATTTGAATCTGGGTGAGGCAAATCCAGCTGCTGCTATATACACTGTGCTTTCCTGTCAGTCTCAACAAAGACTTACATGCTCGGAAGTATACCCAGCCATAACCAGCTATAGAGAAGTAACTGGAAGTTGTTAGTCTGTGAACCACAGGAAGCAGGCAGCAGGTGAGAACATAAGGGGATTTAAAGAGGTTGTTTGCCATGGAAAGAAAGAGTATGTATCTTCCATACAGAGACCACTGTGTAGTCACAGGAGTAGTGAGCAGAACACATCTATCACATGTGTACAGAAGCAAAGGTACTCCCTGTGGTACCCCTGTATACACTGCTTGCATGGGCACACAAGGAGCTAGAGACACTCAGAAAGACACCCTAAATGGAGAGAGTCAAAACCCAGACTTGCACCCTGGCAGCTGTTATCATAAACTCAGGTGTGAATAGAAACCTCTGGGGACATGCAGTCATGTCCACAGACTCAGACAATTCCTGGCATTCAGGCCTGCAGCCACTCTCATGGTAGAAGCTATCCACACTGTGACAGAGATTACACATCGTGGCTCCCAGCAGCATGCATGTATCCCTCTTCCCAACACACATATATAGAATGACTGATTTACACATGAGCACAAATACCCTGTTCCTGATAGGTTTCCACACAGACTCAGTAATAAACATCCACACACCACTGAACGATTAATTTACCTCTGCAGGTATTCCTAGCCACAACCCATGCACGCACAGGCAAATGGATGCAGATCAGTAGTAGGCATAGGAATACCTGCTTACCAGACTGCTATGGTGAATGACCAGAAATCACAGCCTCGTTGTTGAAGGTCTGCCTAACTCCTAGGAACTCAGCCCTTCTCGTTGAGGTTCAGCTTCTTCACCAACTTGATGCTCTTCTTTGTCTGCAAAAGCTCTTTCCATCCCTCTTTCCCTCTGAAACTCTTTTCAGAGAATAATAACACAGCTGAACTAATAGCTTAGCACATAGCTGTCTGATGGCCTTCCCTTCAAGCCTGCCACTTGCCCACGTGAACAAATGCACATGTAGCTGCCAGTTGTAACACAGTCCAAAAAAACATTAGAAGGGAAATGAAAGGGAGAAAAACTTCAGGGGTAAATCCCTCCCTGGGTGCCAGGCAGCTAAAATCAACAGCATAAGGGGGTTGAACTTGGCACAGCGTGGTGTTGTGACGAACTAAACAATTAATTAGCAAATATCTCCCCAGCAGATCTCTTCTTGCAGCAGAGTCTGTGAGGAGCACACAGATCCATGTAAGAGCTCTATCGCCACCATTACATGCTGGAGAATAGCATCTAATTAATTATAACGATGGCAAAGATTAGATCCAAATTCCTTTACACAGTGTGTACACAGCCCAAACAGGCAAAATAAATCAGAGCACCGTACTCTAATCCAGCAGTTTCAGAGGATTAAATAGGTGCATTCTAATCACTGGCTTAAAGCAGCCCTGCTTAGTATGCACAGAGCTGCCCCTGTACGCGACCATGTCTAAGGGATCCCCGGAAAGGTATCTCACTTCAAATGGAAAACATAACTCAGGCCTTGCCTGCCTGTCGACACTTAGATTTCCTGGCTTGCTTCCCCTCCCCAGATTTTAACCTACGCATCCCAAACAAATTCCAGGGGTAATAATTCATCTCCCTGTAAGCCTCTCCTGCAGTGTCAGCTGGGGAAGACACTAGTTTTCATTGCTCCACTAACATGCTGCTGTGTTCTGTTGCTTAACAGTAGGTGCACCAGTCTAGAGGCAGCAGCACTGCAGACAGAAGGAGGGAAAGATCATCCATGCCCCACTCCCCCAAGACATTTTATTCAGAGCAAGGTGCTTTCTTTCTCTTAATTTTGCATATAGGATCTATATGAGAAGGTTGGGGTTACACTGCTCATAAAGTAGGTCTGCTCTCTGTCCATCGAGAATGATTCCCAAATTCCAGTGAAAAAAGTTGCTTCCCAGAACGCAAAAAGAAAATACTAAAGAAACACATCTTTTCATGCAATGAGAGTAAAAATCATTAACTGTGTCACTATCATTGGCTTAGCTCCACCCCAGGGGTGACTGGGACTGAATCAATCCCATTACACCTACTGTGAAACTGAGCTCTTGTGTTAGCTAAGAATAGAACTGGGTGGTCCAACCCATGCAAAACACCACCGTTTGCTGGAGTGAAAAGCTTAATAAATACATACTTCTCGGAAGGAACACCTTATAAAAAACACAACTGAAAATAGAGCCATTTTTCCACTTCTCCAATCCAAACAATGTTCTTTTGACATTCCTTGAAACCAAACACTTCATTTTCAGAATGCGCTCTTCAGCTCAGTGTATTTCAGACAAGCAGACCAGTCCACAAGAGAGATGCACGTACAACACATCCAAACTACAACTCCCACGAGGTACCACAGCCCCATGGGCAGGTGCTGCTTAATGTCAGATAAATGTACAGCCAAATGCTTTGATTCGCTTCAGCAAGTACAGACGTTTGAAGCAATCCAAGTCAAAACATTCTGTTCAGAGTCTAACATTATAAAGCTGTCAAATGGTGCTTTATTTATGATAGTAAAGAAAGTCATGTTTTCCCTTGGAAAATAATTTCCATAGGAAATCTCATGCCTAGGGGAGTTCTGGAAGCTAAAAGCCTTGGTAAATGTTCCTCTTGTCTTTCACAGAGGGTACATCTTCATTGCAACTGAATGCAGGGTAAACTGCAGGAAGTTTGGGCATATATGAGCTAGCTTGGTCTCACATGCTGCTGATATGAGTAGCAGTGAAGTTACAAGAGGCCTGTATAAGTTCACCTGAGAAGCTGTGTAAATAAACTGTTAGCCCACACTAGCATCCATGAAGTTCGCCACTACTTTAATTTAGTTAGGGTTATTTCTATTCATGTCTCCAATATGGACTTGTCATCCACAGGCTGGTTCTGTACCTGATCAAGAGCAAGGCACAGGACCTAGACACATCCCAGATGGGTGAAATGAGATCTTCCAGAGGAATTTGCTTAAGAAGATGGCCTTAAAGTAAAGATAGCAGGATACTAACATAGGTTAAAAAGAGAGTATGGATCCTTAGGGCTCAGTAACTCACCTGGAGAATTCTGTTCATCAAGGGAAAAAAAGGGAAAAAGAAACTAAATCCACACATCCTGCATCTCTGCCCCTCTTTTTTCTTTTTGTCTTTCTAAGAGAGAAGGTATAATATAACCTTTCATTATTTCATCACAGCCTCATGGTGTGAACCAGTCAATACCTTTTATTGTCACTTATTATCACAAAAGCTGCAACACTCTCTGATCCGTCTTGGAAGGAGCAAGGTCCTGTTGCACCTGCTATTGTACAAGCAGAGAAGAAAAAGACAGTCTTTGCCCAAATTCAAATCTGAATATAAGGCAAGAGAGTGGTTGGCTACAGACAGGTGGGGAAGAAGGAGGCAATGAGACCATGCATGTCACAGTAATAAACAGACCTCTATACACTGAGTGCCCAACAGTTATGCTTTTGGTTTGGGGTGGGTTATTTTGGTTTCTTTGAGAGGGACGAGGAATGTGTGTTACAATAAAGATGGATTTGAGGGCAGAACACAGAGGTGCCTTTGCAGATACTAGTAGTAAGAAGAAAGAAGCTCTTCTGCAAACCTGATAAGCGTGTGGCTGGTGCCAACACAAAGAATACACCAGGGGATAGATTTGACCTGCTGTGGCTGGGCAGGGAGGCTGTAATGGGCCATGAATCAAAAGCAAGCTCATTGTGTTAGAAAGGGGCTGAGGAAAGCTGGACAGAGGGTTGTCAAAGAGGAGCAGCAGAGGGTAGACTTTGCACAGCATCCTGATAAGTCTTCATCAATGTCCAAGCAAAATGTGCTATAACACCCAGGGGAAGAGAGGGCTTAGCTCTGAGCTGAGGCTCTGGCTTAGAGATGCTGTGCTTGAGAAAGGATCTGCAACTGCAGAGGTTGAAATGTGTGTGCGTGTAGTGTTACATTTTGCCCTTCAGCTGTTGTGCTGGGCCTGGCCACTCACAAATACCAGCTGGAAACAAGGAGAGTAAGGCTGAGCATTCAGAAGCCCCTGATCACAGACCTGGGTTTCAAGGGTGCTGATGTGTGAATCAAGCCAAAACCTGTGCTGTAGAGGACTGTATTCTGAAATCTGAAAAGCATTTTAACCAGCAGCTTTCTCAGAGCTTTCTCCTGAAGGGAACAGAGAAGCATTTTTCTGTCTCCTTTCTCATTCTTTCCCTTTTCCTCTAATTTCTTTTCCTTTGTGAGGAAACGCTGAAACCAGAAGGATCTCCCAGACACCAGACCTGACCAAGCGTGGGGCAGAATCTGCTCATTCCAATTATCTGCCAGCCTAATCATAAAAACATCACGGTGCACGCTCCATATGTCATTTTTATTGAATTCATTCAGGAGTTTCTCGATTAATCTTTTATTATTCCTTTCCAAATCCCAAGGTTCCCATAACAGGAGCTGATCAGCTAAAGTAATTCTTGCAGAGAAGAGGAAATGGTGAGAATTTTCTTGGCTCTCACATTCTTCTGTCAGGTTACCTGTATTCCCTATGGCCTCCTCTTCTAGTGCCTCCTGCCTGAAGAAGATCCTCAATGCCTCTTAGCCCCTTGGTGCTTATCCCTCCAGGCAGGAGAGCCTAACCCATCCCAAGGACAGAGCTAGGTACAATCTTTATAGCACTCCATCTGAAGGCGGAGAAATGAACACTTTCACACTGAATAAACCCAGAAATGACAGGTCCACTCTCAACACCTCTGTGGAGACATCTGGCCCAGATCACTAGCATCTTGGTACTTATGCTAAACTTAACATCAGTGACATCAGGTAAATCCAATAGAAGGAAGAAGCAGGACTCCTTTTCAACCTAATGCCTTCCCTTGCTTCCCCTTCTCTAAGAAACATGGATCTTCCATTGACCTAGCAACAGCATCCCTACACGTGATTTTTTAAGCCATCTCTGCTTATGTTATCGGTTCCTATGCTGCCACACGCAGCACAGTTGTTATAGCACTCTTGCTTCTTCATCTATTCCAGCTCAATAAAAAAGGCAATAAATGAGCTTTCCATCCCACATCTGGGATACATCCCACCTCTGCAATTCTCTATAACCAGACAGAATGAGACCTGAAGGTACTGAGAGCTTCCTCAGGCAGTAGTGTTGCCAGTGAAAAAAATACTACTGGGAGAATAGTAGCTAACTGTTATCTCTGGGGTGGGGTATTCCTGTCCCAGTATCTTTTTTGCCATCTTCATCACCACCTCATTAAAGCTTCAGTTCATTAATTAAATATTTAATACATTAAATGAGATTCCTTTTGTACAGAGGAGCTGAGATCTTGTTGCTGGTGAGCATGATGCTCCGTTATCCTCCTGGGATGCTCCAATTTGCCATACTAATTGCACAGAGGCTCTTCAAAAAGCTCTGCTCTGAATCTTCAGCTGCGGAGCAAATTGCACACTCCATCTCAACAGGAAAGGAGCCTGGGATGGAGAAGACACAGGGCAGCAGCTCAGTCCTCTCCCTGGGCGCTGGCAGTCACAGGAACTCACCCATATGACAGGACACTGCACAAAGCAACAACCCCAAGACTACAAGTAACCTTCAGTCCTCATCTACACTGATGATGCAGCAGTCCCCAGCCTTGCTAAATCTGGGACAAGCCTTGCTAATTAGGGCTGTTAGGTGGGAAGCAGTTAAAAGCTTTCTATTAACATTTTAAAACATCCCACAACTGTACCAGAGATTTCTGCTCCCTCAGTTACATACTGCAGTTGTACTGCAATGCAAGAAAGATAGACAGAAGCCTCTGATAGGTGCAGAGGTGCAGAAAGCAGAGGCTGAAATAAAGGAAAGGGTGCAGGAATCTCCCAAAGCAGATGGGCTGCTGGTGGAACTGAAACTTGGACCAGCTGTAAAACCATACTGCTGCCCTACTGTGCCCTCATCTACACTTCCTTGTCCCCAGCCTGCTGTTTGCTTCCACCTCTGTCATTGTAGTGAGAAATCAACTATTCACGTGGCTGAGCTGTGATAAAAAGGGTTGACACTGCTGGCAAGAGAGGGCAGAAAAGCTAATTATTTTTGTAAACCTTTGTCCAGCCCCTTCCCCTGCCTCTTTCACACACACCCATCCCTGATCATACCTATACAGAAAAATTAACAGCCTTCCTTCTATTGATATCCACATAAAGCTAAGGAACCAAGCTCCCTGTGGAAACTACAATGACTTAAACATGCAGTTTACCTCGCAGGACCATTTCCTAGGCTGAAGGAGGGACACATTATTACCCTACCATTGAGAACATCATCATGATATAGATCTGTTTGAAATCCAGTAGCTAAACTGCAAAGTCTACGCACAGTAGAGATTGGGATCCCAGACTTCCAGTATCAGAAGCATGGCTTTTGTAAGATAACTAAATCCTTTACGAATAGGTGGCACAAGGAATTGGAAGTGGCTTGGCTTTCAATTGGAAAAGATGGCATCTACATGTGAGAAATTTTTAAGAAGCACATCTGGCTTGGAGGATTAGGTAAGGAAGCTTAAAAAGAGTTTAAAAGGGTTATTGAGCTTAAGTTTTGAGGTGGCAGGACTTCCCAGGAAGGTGAAAATGTAGGTAGGTTAAGGCCTTATTCTGGGAAGGTAAAGGGAGCAGAGGAGGGGTGGCAGAGAGAACACAAACTACAGTAATGGGCTGAAGTACTGAACTAGTAAAGAAACAATCAGCAGTCATCAGGTTGTGTCTGATTAGGAGACTCTAAAGAATCAAATCAGGCGGCTAAACAGGGCCAGCAAAGCCCTATTTTACACAGTGACAGCAGGATCTTCCTCCCAGTGATGACCTGCAGTCTCAGAGTAGGTTTATCTTGGGTACAAGGCACTTGCCCCAGATTGCTTTTGCTGCCCTTGCTCTTCAGCTGCTTTTCCGAGCTGTGTTTCCCTCAGCATGAGTGGGAGAGGCCCTCACATCACATCATCCCCCTCTTTCTTTCCCCATTGCCCAGGGGCAACAAGGTAATGGAAGAAAGAGAAGCATACCACAAGATATAAGTCACTGGGCAGGTCTCTGTAGGTCACCCAAAGGAACTGACTACTGAGAAATCAGATTCTTAGTGCACAGGGAGGGGAGAGGACACCCATGTTAGAGTAGGCAACTCTTGCTGGCTTCTTTCTGCCCTGACACATTTTTCATTACTTTTTTATTCCTCCTTTTAATGCTATGTTAAGAAAAGGAAGCTCTATAAAACTAAAAAAAACTCTAAGAGATGGGGAGAATATCAAAAACTGCTGAAGCATTTGGGGAAAAATGGAATTAATTGTCCTTTGGGATGGGGAAGCCACCAGCTAGAATAACTATCTGAGACATCCTCTTCCCAGGAGTGGGATGTAAAGGGGGTGCTGGCTTCTTCTTTCTGGACATCAGAATGCAAACAGACTGCCCAAGCATGGGGCAGCACACAGAAACCACCACGATGGGTACAATAGGTGAAGAAATTAATTTTCAGCTAGTGAAATACTTCCATTTGGGTTAGGTACATCTTGGTGCTTAACAAATAAGATTCACTACACTGACAGGGGACAACACTTCAAGAGCTATTTGGCCATGAGTAAGGACCATTAGCTACGAATATAGGAAGCAAATCATGTAGACAGCACACACCTTGTCCATGATCATGTTGCAGGTCAGTGATGAAATCAGGGATTCAATCAGCCCAAGTCTGCTGACATACAACCTCATGGTCTGCTCAGGAGATCTACTCCACTGCTCACTAAATCCAAGTACCACATACGAGCAACCGTATTGAAGTCAATGCGGTTAAGCTGTCATGTTTTGTAGAATTGTAAAGGAGTTGAAAGGACAGAAGGTCTTCTTAGCCCCTAAACCATACTGGAGAGAAAAAAAGGCCTATTGGCAGGGTTAGGTCTGGCTGAAGGGAAGTTTATTCATATGAAACTTAGTAGGTGGTAATATGAGTCCATCAGTCTTCACAGTCCTCCATTTGGCCCCTTCCACAATACTGAATTCACCTGAAACCATGCACACTTGAAAAACCTCAGTGATGTCCAGGCAAGCTCTATTTTTCTCCAGCAAACTTCAGAGAACATCGTCTCCCATGACAGTCAAAGATTGGTTTTATTCATGGAAAACATTTTTCTGTCACTTATTCTAGAATGAACAGTTCTGATGTTGCAGACCTTTCTCAAATAAAACCCCTGGTATAGTACAGTATAAACACCTGATCACACTTAAGTTCGATCCATGTCCCTTGGCTGTAAATTGCAAGGTGACCTGTAGTGGACATTGGAACAAAGTCTGAATGTCCAGGATCATGAAATGAAATGAATGTGAAAGCAGTGTCAAAATATCCCATTACATGAAAATAACATGTATCCAGATTTCTGTTTGGGAAAGCTGCTGTGACAGGTACTGTCCAAAAACATGCTTTACTTGGGAAGGGGGTGATTGTTTGCCAAAATATATGTATTTTCCCCTGCTAGATCTAAAACAAATAAATAAATAAAGCTGACAGTTGTTACCACTTTGGATTGACACATTCTATTTGCCTGGGTCTTATATTTTTCATGTCGTTGCTGCTGATACGGCTGCTGTGCACTAAAGCTATAATAAGTTAGGTAAATCCCAAACTACTCTTAAACAAACACAAGCTCTGGGTTATGAACATTTCCTTCCCAGACTTTTGGGAGCAGGGAAGCAGGATGGTAGTCTTCTTTGTTCCAGCTCTTCTTTCCTATAGTACCGAGTTGTTTTGAAAGACACCTATCATCTGCTTTTTATACTCTGAATCACAATTCCACCTCTCCCCCACCAGAAGGTTCTTACTTTTAAGGCTAATTTCTCACAAAGAAGAGGGAGTGAAGTTTTCCCAAGGTATTACCCAGTAAAGTGCTACCCGTGGAGAATTTTGTCAGGCAGGACTTGAAGCCCATTAGATACCCAGCTCAAAGTCCTGGCTGGGGTGAAAACCTATGCTGTTAGCGCCTGTGCTGCAGTGAGAGCCATGATACTTTCCCATCAACAGTCCACACTCAAGCAATTTATTGTGTTTGGATGCAATTGCTGGCAATGACTTAACTGCCAGCATGGACACGACAAATCACTTTCAGCATCATGTCAGCTCTCTGTGATTAAACTGTGGATCTTAGAAGGCCCAGCCTCATGGGATCTGTATATAAGAACAGGCACAGCTAGTTGCGAGTGTTGCCAGGGCCGCATCCAGGTGTGAAATGGATAGTTCTGCACAGACACACAACTATTGCTGTGCCCCATGACTTGGAGCATGATGTCAGGGAAAGCTAATGAGGGGGAACAGACCTGTCTGAGCTCTCTCCTTCAGTGTGCACGTGAAATTCATGCCTGGATGTTACATAGGGAGATGCCATCTGTTTAGTCTAGGTCAAGGATATGCTGCCCTTTGATTAGGGTAATTCTAAGTAAGGAAACTGAGGGAGGTGGAAGCTAAAGCCAGAAGTAGGGAGCTAAGAAGGGAATGAATTCTCATTCCTGTGGGTCTGCTCCAGGTGGGATCAGGTGGGAAGATAGGGAGCTGAAGTGAGGATGGAGACAGGGACACCTGGGACCCTGCCCAAAGAATGGTAATGAGGAAGGGCAGGAAACTCCTGCCAAGCATGGACCAGGACTATGCCACAAGAAGAAAGATTAACTAACAGCTGAGGAACTGACTGTAACAGCAACAGCCAGTTCAATCAAATCCCTTCCAACACACAGTAACACTATTTATCAGGTGCTTACAGGCTACCCAAAACCACAGTACCTAAAAGCTTTCTACAGATGGTGGCAGATCATTACTGTTAGCCCTGTGCTTGTTTGGCCAATGTACTATCCACAGTACATTAGCCATCCAACTGTACAGATGCCTAAAGAAAAGCCAGAGCTGTATGAAACAGCTAGAAAACACACTCTGAAACAGAAGACTGGTTTAAACAAGCCAGGCCTTCCCTTTTGTGTCCATAAACACCTGCTGTGGTGGTTCTGTGTGTCTCCATGTAGCATCTTGCAAATTCAGAGCATAATATGTTTTGCAAATGAACAGAAGCTGTAAATTAATGAAAGACTAAGCAAAGATGGTGGAAGTACCCAAGAGTGATCTTCCCTTCTTCCTTACATAAAAAAGATGCAGGCTAAAGGCAAACAGGATAATTCTCATCTCAGTTACACAGGCACCACTGAAAACGCAGTCCACAGTCTTTCAGAAGGCATTGATATGATTGCGATCAAAACCTGGCCAAAGACTGCTAAAGTGAAACTAAATTCCTTAACTATCTCAAATCTCGAAGGATGTTTGCAGTAAGAACACAACCATAGTCTCAGGTAGAGGGAGCAGGACTACCCACATCCCTGAACCAAATCTACCTTCAGCAGTAGCTCTAACTCTGTGCATGAAGCTGAGCAGCACAAATATTTCACAGCATTTACCCAGGGTCTTTTTTTGCCCCTTCATCTAAAAATAGCAAACCCCACACACTCCTCTGGGATTTAATTTTCATTGCATATCATATGGGTATTTATCCCAAGCTCTACAAACGAAGGAGGGACAGCCTTTGCGACAGTCTTTGCACAGTAGAAGGTCTGTGACTTACTACTGAGTTATCATTCTGGTGACTGAAGGTGCAAGACAGAGCAGATGTCTACTGGGTTTACTTGAAAATGCTGCTTTCTGCAGGGCCTGCAGAGCTGCCTGTTACCAAACGCAGGGGAAGGTGCCACCTTCTCATACCTGCCAATGAAATTGCTTGCATGATCATTCCCTAAGCCATGGTAGTTGAAACAATGCAGATTAGAGCGGAGTGGGATCATTTTGATAGGCACTGCTTTGGCAAACCACTCACACTAACATCTTTGTGGCATAGGAGGCTGTAAAGGGTAGGCAACCTCTTCCGCTGCTCCAGCTAAATCCAGACAGGAACATGCACTCTGAATCAGGCTAGGACTAATCTCCTTTTTATAAATAAGAATCAGAAGCTTCTTTTTGGTATAATCCCTTCATCTCTGTAGCTACTTTTCTGTCTCCCAGGACACACTGCTGCCAGTTTCCAGAGGAATGGTGATGCACTCCAGCAATGAAAGGGGAGGCTTGCAGGAGAAGCCTCCAGGTTGTCTGACCCAGTGCTGAAAGGTAGCTACACAGGCAAATCCCACACTGTCTCTCCTGCAGAGTCTAGGGGGTTCAATTTGATTGCTTAAACACAGACATCTAGAGCCATGGGACAATACCCACATGATCTGAAGCTACCTCTCTAGAAGGGTACAGGTATCCTATAGTCTTTGGTAATCTGCAGAAGTCTCAGATACCTTAGAGCATCTTCAGTGGGAAGAGACAGATAAATTTATATAACTAAACCAAGAAATTATCTCAGCAATAGACTTTTCTTTATAGCAGTGGCTGTGGCAAACATCAGCCAGAGGCAAAAGTTGCCAAGCCACAATTCAACAAATACATTTAAGGTCTTATATGAAACAATACAGGCACCTGAGGAATGTGGGCCTGCATCGGAGAGACCAAAAGATGCAGTTAGACACATTCAGTATTTAGGAGCCAGCACACAGGATCCTAACTGCTGCTGAAATTAACACCAAGGCAATTTCCAGCATCCTGTTAGATACCTTCAGTGCCTTTCAAAAGTCCAGCTCCCTACACTAAATACCAACACATATCTCCAAGTAGGAGCAGAGTCCACAGCCCCCAGACAGCACAAATGCAGTCGGGCAGAAGATATAAGAGCACACAACTACATCCTCTGCAGCTAGAGCTAAAGGTTGTGAAGCACGCGTGGCTAGGCAAGCTGGGCAAGGACAGAGATACAGCTTTGCTACTGATAGTATACAATCAGTCCTGATGATTGCTTTCTGTGAGTGCAATGGGGAAAAAATAATTCAACTCTTGATGAAATAACATGTAACTTTTGAAATAACATATAAGTCACCATATAACATTTTTTCCCCCATAGTAGTGGGGCTTTGAGTTTAAATCCAATTCCTAAGAAAGAAAAATCAACCCTAATTTCATTTCTCCTCTCTTCCCAACTTATTCATTCCCCCTCCAAAACCACAATGACTTACATATGTCTTCTTCATGTTGTTGATTACATTTACCCACTCAGAAGCAGGGAAGGAAGAGGGCAATGCTATGCAAATGAATCTGACCAATAGTCTTTCATCACTGCAATACCAAATAACAAACACACTTAAGAAACCTGGTTAGTGAGGAACCCACAGGTTGCAATTTGTTCATACACAGCACTCATTCCATACGTTAGCAAATACACATGTAAAATTCAAGTTTGTTGAAGCTGCATTGATTAGACAGGTAGCTCTTAAAAGTTGGTTTGTCTCTTCCACATTAGTCAAACAAGAGGCTAGATAGACAAGCAGATAGGCTGACAAACAGAGAGATAGAATTGTTCCTGCAAACCTGCAGGTTGCATTTGCAGAGAAGCAGTTTGTGTGGAATCAATAAACCAATTTCTGGAAGTGGGAGTGCTGCTAGTAATTAGAAAAAGGCCTCTGCAGCCACCCCATGCTCAGCTGTGAGATCTCCCTTCATGGGTTTCAATGAGAGAGAAATTGAGTGACTTCAATAATTTCATGCCGGGTTATGGGAGGGAGGTGAGGAAGGGTGAGTTCCCAACCATCTAATAGGTCTCTAACAGCTCGATAATTGGCCCATCCTGTGGGTGATTAAGGATGAAAATAAGTAATTTCCGTTCATCTTACAGACTAATCAGATCACCTCACCCCTATCATTTTCTCCTCTATTTAAAGACACAATCTCTTTCTTTCTGGCATCAAAGGCTTGCAGGATGCAATCATTTAAGTTAGAAAAGGAGCTGGTTTAGGCCAGGCTGGAGTTAGTGCATTAAAGACACCAGCTCTTCTTCTTTGATCACAATCATATCCCAAAGAAGGTTGCTTTGTAATAAACCTTTCTACTTCTGGTGTCTGCTGCAGAGCTCCAGCCCTGCATGCAGCATGTGAACCCTGCTATGCGAACCAAGTGCTAAGTGCTGGAAAGGGGGAGCAATGGGCTAAGATCTGAACCAAACTCTGGATGTAGCAACGTTTGGCCATCTTCCCCAGCCTTCACTTCCTAGCCAATTCCTTATACACTGAGCAGTCCATCTGTCAAACCCCATGTCGTTCCAGTTTAAAGACAAGGAGGACACATGGGACAACATCAAATGTTTTGCACAAGTCCAAGTGGATGAAGTCCGTTGCTCTTCCTTACCCACAAACACTGTCACCCTGTCATAGCAGGCCACCACCAAATGCCCTTAGTGAAGCCAGCATGGAGCCAGCCTTCTTCTTCAGTAAGAAAGAAGAAAGCAAGGTATTTTCTGAGGTAGAAAAAGATATAAGCAGCTTAATGGAAAGAAGAAAAAGCTGGTTGGCAGAGCCCCCTTGTATTATGCTTGCCATTCTGGCTACCAAGCACGCTCTTCTAAATGTCTGCAAAGAGCAGAATATGGTTCATACAGAAAACTCAAGCACAGCTGTTTCAATCCCATGAGTCTCTGCCAGGACAACAGAGATCAAGACGATGGAATCGAGACTGAGACCTCAGTGGTGGCCCCTGCACTGCTGTTCCTTTGCATTGAGCAATTAAGCAGTATTCACAGATGGAGAACTCCAGCCGCGGAGTTGAATCGGGTCAGCTCACTAGCATAATCCTGATTATTTGCAAAGAATGCCAGTGTCAAGCCCTATTTCCCTGAATGTAGCAGAAACCATAATGAACAGCAGTTTTCTCTCTCATTATTTTCAGGTCTGTTTCTCCAGTTAGTTCAGTATCCAACACATCTTACCTACCTGCTTGCTTTCAGTGCCACATTCGCAACTGCTTCTCTCCCTGCATTTTTATCCCTGTTTTGCTGCTATTACCCTAGAGACCTCTTGGCCCCCATAACTTTTGCCTCATGCATTAAGCTGTAGCCTTTTCTTCACCTGTAGAGAGGATAGATGCATTCTACCTGAAAGGAAAGACTATTCTATGATTCTATGATTCTAAGTCACAGCCACCGACTTTCATCATGTCTCTGCCAAGAAGGTTGTCACTGTTGTAGCTTCTCTATGGGACTTCTTTTTCAGGCACATCCTTCATTCCTTTTCCTATGGAACTAAAAAGCCATCCTCTCCCCAGAAGAAAGCCACTGATGCACGCATAACACTACACACGCTCATTCACAAGAGATGAACAAGGCTGTAGGTATGACAAGCCAAAACTTCTTACCGCTCATTCTGCTCTCATCAAAAACACATCTCTCTTCAGGACATAACAATCCCATAGCAGAAGCAGCTGGTATTATTCCCTATCATCACAGCTTTCCTATTTCTCACCAGAGGTATCCAATCTCCACCCACCATATGCAGCCTGTCAGCTCATTTTCTGTGTGCTGCTCTACAAGGCTAGAATTTCCAATCAGGAGCAGGTCTGGTAGCTAATGGCAATGCCCATGCAAGGACATCTCCTGCTATCTTGAACTTCAGCCTGGGTTCCTGTGTGTTTACTAACACCCTCAGACAGCCCATCAACAAAGATGATGGAACACCAGTCACTTGCAAGGCAAGGACTGAAGGCTTGAGACAGCCTCACCAAGGCTTTGAAGCCTATTACAATATGGAAGAACATTTACGGCTGCCCTCTGGGCAATTGTTTCAGAGGTTCAGGGAACCATAGCTAAGCAGCTGTGGAGCTGTCACAGACTGAATGAGTGAGGTTTTAAGCTTCTCAGCTGAAATGCCTAGCAAAAGTACACCTCTAATCTATGGCTCAGAGACAGGTGAACCTTCCTGCCCCTTTCAAGGTCTCCCACTTCTCCCTGGCAGTAGAAAGGGCACTAGTGTTAACTGTTTCACTGCTGGCTGATAAAAGAAGAAAGCAAAAGCACCATACTGAGAACTACAGTAGGGATATCATCTTGCCACCTCAGCGTGGTGTTTGCAGCTCATAGGTTAAGCTTGCAAAACCGTTCCCACTTTCATTCCTTTTTCATCTATTCTGCCCGCAGCGTAAGTGATCTGGGGTCCCCTGAAATAACCAAAGGGTTAATTCACCCTTCGACAAACTAAGGCAAACAGAACAAATTCTTAACAACAAATATTTTACTAAATGAAATGCGAGTCTTTTTCTGCCCTCTATCCCAGCTTTTGGAACATTCCTGTGCAAATAGCAATTTCCTTACATCCCTATGCTGCTGAAATTGATGTGAGAAATACCCATATTTTATCACATATTTTGTTGGTGGAGTGACCCCAGATACTCAGTTTGAGAGTTGCGGTGCTTAGTCCCAGTTGGCAACTTCCTGCTTATCCACTGGAAGAGCTTATAAGCATTTCCAGTGTGAAAACCTCCTTATGGGGTTTTTCAACTAAATTCTCTTGATTGCAAGCTCTTTCTTTAAGTCCTCAAATTAAGTGTGCTAGCAATTCACTTCTTCCTATCAATAATACCTAAAACCCCTTCCCAGTGGGCATAGTGAGAAGAGGAGGGTATGGAGGAAGGGGTGGAAACCACACACCCAGTGATTCCATTATGTTCACTGAAAGAGAAGTTTACACCTTTTTGAACGTGTTTACACATTCTTCCTAATGATTTGCCAAGCTCCAGGGTGGACTCAGCAGCAAGATCAGAAGTGCAGAGTCCAATGTACTTTCAAGTATCTCACACAGCTCTAGGCTTCCATTCAGCACACATTTGAGCATGTGCGTTATTCCTAATACCCAGAAAGCTATTTCCAGCTTTTCCAGCAAATCCCGTTTTAAGACTCTCTGAAGAGGCACATGCTTATATGCATGGCTGAATAAAGACAGAGTGCTCAACTGAAGTTTTCATTAGTAACATATGCATGTGTACACTCACACACACGTGCAGGATGCATGGCTTTTACCTGTTCTGGTACACTCTACCTCCAGCTGGGCTTGCATCCCCCCTCCAGCACAACATGCCGTATTCACTCACAGGATTGATCTGCCCTTAAAACCACTTCTCTCACATTTCTAAATCTCTTAGCGTAAAACCTGTTATTCTCTTGACATTAGGCTATTCAACACCTGTCACTTCCCCCCCTTAGCAAAAAAATTGACTTCCGAGTGACATTATATGATAAGCAGTTATATACTGAGACTTCTAACCAGATGGAGCCCTTCCATCACTGCAGACAACACAGAGCACATGGGATAAATGTTTGCCGTCGCATAGTCCCTCTGCTCACTGCCTCACAGAAGGAGCTGCTCCTTGTGTTACAAAGCCCTGCTGTTTGAACCTGCTCTGCAGCTCTGAGAAACAGACTGAGAAACATGGACATCAGTAGTGATGGAAAGGCTTGTGCTCTCTAGGGCATATTCACAGCCAGATTCAAGCCCTCTGTTTTTTTCCTCTTTTTATCCCATTTTATCAATTTACACTTCAGCCATTATTATTGGACAAAAATCTGGCCCATCAGCTTCTGGGGCTGGAAAAAGACCCCACACATTGTTCCAAACCTGGAAATCCATCCATGGTTCATCTCACCCTGAAAAAACCCTCACATCTTTCAAAACAAAGGGTAATTCAACGCATGCCTCCAGACTGCAAAGCAATACAGAACCATGGTACAGGTGAGCTTGGACTGATAGTGAAGAAGAGTTAATACTTCACTGAAAGCAAACAGCAAACTGCAGAGGAAGACTGGGTATGGCCAAGACATTAGGACTCAATACCTAGTTTTGTGGTTAGTAGGTCCAAGAGGGTGTCACTCATGCTTTGAAGCCGGTTGTAGGAACTTCTGTCATCAGTGTCCTTCCCGTGTTGTGCCAGTACACAGCACTTCTGGTCAGCACTCACCTATTACCCCGAAGCTCCCTCACTATCTGGGGTTTTCATGGGAGCTGCAGGACCCCTCAGAGGTCAATAATAATTAATAATGTTATTATTGCAATAGCACTCCAAGTAGGGAAAAGAAGCTCATACTTTCAGCATCTTAGAGTCTTCTGGGTTGTAAAACCAGGCCACCCAGACAGCAGTTTGTCATGGAGCTTAGTTCTGCCATAAAATGCTAATCAACCTGAACAGTCACGTCCCCCCTGTGCCATATCTTTTTATGAGCACATTAACATGGTCGTTAGGAAGAGGGGACTCATATGGACACAAACACGTTCCGCAATCATTTATTCCCCCCTCAAACTCCATCCCCAGTGACTCTAACTCATTTGCAGGAAGCAGTTTTCCTTCCCCTCCACTGAGGTGGTTTCTGGTTTCCAGAAGCCCAGACCACCAAGCTGTCATGTCACCATATTGCATCATTTCCCCCCTGTGACAGATGTCACAGGACCAGGTAGAGCCACCTCCTCCATCAGAGAGAGCATTCATGCTCTCTGGGGTCTTTGTGAGGAGTCACCTCACATGGATCACTAGATGCAGCTATCTTTTGCTTAGCGAAAATTTGATAAAAGTCACCTTTCTCCTTCAAACACTAAAACCGATCCCTCTGTATGTGATATAAAGATAGAGCTGGGAATAAAGTTCAATAGCTCAGATACAGAGATACAGGTCACTGCCACTCAAGCTAAGAGAGAGCTAAAGACAATTTTAGGAGTAGATAGGCAATCTCTAGAGGGCACCTTCATACACACAGGCCATGTAGTGCAGAGTAAAGGAGAGGAAATAACTGACAGCAAAGAGCACAAGGATACTGGTCTTGTGGGTACAGCCCCCTGACTGGCAAGGGGGACAATGAGCCCCACCTCTGCAGCACTGCAAACAGACCAAGGCTGTCACTGAATCCTGCTTGCTTAGCCCCCTTCATAGAGTCAGCTGCATCCACTTGGCTGAAACAAGAATAGGGCAGTAGGCGCTTTTAGTGCAAACGATTTATTTTTTTCCCTAATTCTTTCTTTTCCCCCATCAGTGAATTGTCCCCTCTTTCCACCTCCTATTCACTCTCTATCTCACTGTATGCAAACCACAATCCCCCTTTTCTTCTATCTGCTTTATTTTCCTGAACACTCATTAACTACTCACAAAGGACTGTGCCTGGCAGATCGGAGCTGCAATTATCTCCTGGTTCTGACCCGTGTGCAGCGGTCAGAGATTAGCATCAGCAATAATAACGGAGTGTGAGATGCAGGCAGCTGCGTGCTGGGGATTTGACAAGTGTCCAGGCTGCTGGAGCCAGTGGGAGGGGAAGGGAATCCACACAGGGGACTGTGTCCTCAGGAAAGTGGATGTGGACACTCCAGTTTTGTCAGGAGGCAATTCCAACACACCCCTCATGCCTGCTGAGTGACCAACATGTTCTCCAGTATCCCAGTCCTAAATCCTGCCTCTGCTCCCATCCATTCTGATGCACCCATGGACCTAAGGCAAGCAGGAGATATCCCAGCTACAGTTACCCTCTTGACTTCAAACTTGACACTTTCCTCTTTCTATTTACAAAGTGAATAAAACACTGAGAAAATAGATCACCAACTCACTCACATTAGCAAGGAAATACCTCCAAAACCTATAAACAGTCCTGCCTTTTCCCACCCCCAGGAAAAGATAGAGAAAATATTAGACTGACTTTACTGACTTCTGAAGTGCCTCCCCCTGAGGATTCCTATGCACCTTTCATCCTTTCTGTCTACCCACTCATCTGTTTAAGCACAGCCTCCCATCTCCACCGTCTCAGAGCACCATACTGCAATTAAGATTCCACAGCAGGATTCAGTGTGGGTCTCCTTCTCATTTCTATTAGCTTTTCAGCAGCTTCGTTCTCTACATTAAGTGGAGTTTTGTATATGGGTTTATGATTTCTTGTTTTCAGCTACTGCAAGCAGGTTCTGACTCTTGCCTCAAACAGACAAGTCCTCTAATAATGCTTGGAAAAATAGTCGATCTTTGGCTCAGTCTTATCTCCTCTATCCATCAGCTCTATTAAGGCTGTCTCTATGTCACACCCTTGGCTGAACCTTCATCACAAGTAGTCCAGGGTGTCAAAACTTTTCAGGGAATGTTGGAATTGGCTTGTCACTTAACACTTTCTGGACACTGTGAGTTCCACGCCCACCCCCCCAAGTGAGGAGTTTGTGGACAGGATTCCTAAGTTCAGGGATATATGAGGATAAAATTCATCTGTTTATCTCGTTTGGAATAACATTATAAACTTAGCTGGTAAGCTGCAAAACCTAATGGATTCAGGTACAGCTATTAAGAAAATGGCTACGGACTTTGCTCATCCTCATTTCCAGTTAAGATGCTCGATCCATTCCTGACCTTGTTGGAAAAACCCAGTCTTCTGGAAAACAGGGACAGAATTCCCATCAAAGCAAACTCTTTCAAGAGAAGACTTCAAATTCATCCTGCTTCTCAGGGGTTGGAACTAGATGACCTTAAGGTCTTTTCCAGCCCTAACCATTCTATGATACTATGATCTCAAAAATAACGCAGGAATGGACCTTATCAGAGTATTTATCAGTGCTCCCTGACTCTGGTATCTGTTGACACCTGGACATTTGGAAGTGTGGAGATTCTGAAAAGCAAGCACAAAATAAAAAGCTAACTGAAACTTTATACTGCAGCTGATTAACCTTGTTCATCCTAAAAATATCCTTGCATTCACAGTTACGTCTGAAAAATGTCACAAAGAAAATGCTCAGAAACAATTGCTTGAGCTGTTGTTAAATGGTTGGGATCCGAGTGGCCTCACACCCACTTTTGTGCACTGCTTTAAGTATAAAAATAGGTTTTATTTTTTATTGGTACAAGAACTTTCAGTAATCAACTTTAGCTTTCTGTAAGCAAATAGGCACCAGGAGCTGCTCCCCGCTGTCTGCCCCTAAGAAAGAAGCAATACTGTGAGTTAGATGACCAACTATAACCACAAACTGAGTGAAGACAAAGAGCTATGCAGTGGAAAGGGGTGAAAAAAAGGGGTCAAAGTAACAGAATTCCACTTTTCTAAGCACAGAATATGAGTTGAAGAATGCCAAGTTTGTAATCAATTCCAATGTGGCAATTTCAAAGGCAAAAGGGGTGTAAGAAGATTTGTAGCAACATCTCCAGCTTTGCCTGGAGGACTTCTATACCAGGCCAACCACAGATCCATTTTATCATGTAAACCATTTTGAGTTACTATTGTGAAATCATTAATTGATCGTTTATTGCCCCACTTAGAAACCAGTAAGTTGCCACCTCTACTCTGATCCTTGTTCAGAAAAGCGCAGGATTTTGTCACTGAATGTACTAGGGAGGTAACCCTAGTTCTTCACACATATACAACCTTCTAGCTATATTAAATCCAAGACATGCTGCTACTGCTGAGTGAGAGTCTGCACTCCCATGCATTAGTTATTCCCATTTGGTATGTGAACAGAAGATGCTGTCGATCCAGCAAGGAACTCACTTTGGAAAACTGTTTTTAAAGAAGAGAATATCTGCATGAGGGAGGAGAGATGCGAGGGGAAATAAATCTCCTGGTAATTTTGTTCATTATTTAAAGCAACTGTTATTTTCTCTCTTACTTTTGCTTTCAAATTTGATATCCAAGAAAGAAGATTTCTTTTACCAGGCACCACTGGGGGAAACAGACCGTGCAATCAGAGTTGCACAGAACGCTTCATTCTGGCATTTCAGGCAGGAGGAAGGTCCAGAGGAGATGGAACAAGCAACAACGGGGAATCTGAAAAGACTTTGAAATGCAGCTCTGATCTCTGCTGGTTCAAACCTCACATGAGCCACTGCTCCAGGTACCTATGTATCTCATCTAACACTACCAAATACAGAATACAAGGAAGGGAAAACAAGGAAGTAACAATATCTGTTAGCATAAGGGAATTTATCAGAGCTCCTCCTGCCACTGCTGTGCAGGCAGCCACTGTAATAAGCATCTGATCAGTGTGCTCAGCTCCCCACATCTCTGAAATGGTTGTCTTGTGGTTCATCAGTGCCTGCTCTGCTCAGGTCAGGCCTCACCAAGTTGCAAAACATAAACATTAAAGAAGCTACAATGCCTGATTGTATCCATCAGTTTCTTACACAGCCCTGCTCCTCAAAGGACTTCAGGTTTCTTTACTTAAAAAGCATAGTCTGGGCTCAAACCTGAACTTGGATCTCAGTGTCAGCCCTGATGATACTTCATTCAGTGTCATAACTGAACTCTGCAGCTGGTCCTGTCTCTCTAATGAACCAAACAGGAGCCTGAATCCAAACATACTACTTTGTGCATTTATTCTGAGACCAGCAATTAGCCAAGCGTAACGCATGTGCTATACAGAAGACCATCAGATAAATGCAAACTGCATAACGTGGAATGCCTTTTATGAGACATTTCCCTTTTGTAAGGGAAAAAACCAAATATATAGTGGGATTTCAGGTGGGGAGTACAGCATCAGCTAGCTGCAGGGAAGAACATTATTAATGAAGCACTTTTACTGAGCTACTTGATAACTTTGGATGAGGTAAGAGGGGTCTGGAGGATAAGTTAACTTTGCGCATAGACAGAATGGGCAAGTCTTGTGACTGTTAATAGCATTGTTAAATCATTTCTCTTAGTGAGTCTGTAATAAAGGATTGCTTCAACTTCCCTCATTTTTTAAGCTGCTTTGAATCTTACAAATGGGAAGTATGAAGTGACAGCATTACATATGTAAAATTAAGCCTCTTAAAAGGTCAAAATCATCAGTTTAATTTTTGCTAAGCAGATTGAGCAATACTGGGATCTCAGGGTATCTGATTAGTTGGACCTTACAGGGTTTTTTTCTATTGTCTGCTCTACCTTTGACTGTGTTTTCTCACCCAAAGGTTTCTGGATGTTTTAAGCTAATTTTGTGGTAGCACAATGTACCAGACTGCCAAATTGCAAGAGAAAAGGATCCTGTGTGTTTAGATCTGAGAGCAATATCAGAAGTAGATTAGATAGCTTCTCTATCCATTATCCCAGCTCTCTTTCCCTCACTCCTTTCCTACCCTAAAAAAACCCAGCAATTAAGTTGAGAAGGGACTCACAGAAGGAAGAAAAATTGCAGTCCTTGTGTCTAATTCTGTCCCAGGCCTTTCTGGCTAACTGCCCAACAGGAAGGCTATTTATACCAGCAGATGAAGAGCTATGCTGTATCTCATCTACCCATCTGATGGGCAACTAAGCTGTCAAATCATAACGATTTTCAGATGTGGAACTGAGTCAGAAGCCAAAGGTGAGAAGCATTAGACATCCTTCCATTTTGCATGCATGTAGCCACATGAGCATGAGTTCTGGTGGGGAAAAAAGGTAACATTCACCAAAGCAACAGTGAACAATGAAAAACATGAACAAAGCAGCCTCTGGTTTGACCATCAGCTCCCTCTCAAAATCATAGAATCGTGGAATGATTTGGGTTGGAAAAGACCTTAAAGATCATATACTTTCAACCTTCCTGCCAGGGGAAGGGACGCCTTTCACTAGATCAAATTGCTCAAAGGTCGTCTGAAGGAAGCAGAGGTGTTCAGGTTGACAAGCGAATGGGACAGCATGCTGTCACTGTGCCACAAGTATCCCACCCTTAGAGGAGAAAACAAACAGTTAGCCAAGCCCTTTTAGTGCGGTACAATTACAATACCAATAATTTTTCAGAGCATGCTAAACTTAAACCCTTTGAGAAATCTATGGACTCCGTCACCTTGGAAATCCCAGCTTCATCTGATCAGTACGGGGAGCCCCTGTGTTATTTATCACACAGAAAAACATTGCTCTGCAGGACCATCAATCCAGCCTGAAATTCAGTCTGTTGAAACGAAAGGAAATCTGCATGGTGAAAAACAAAGGCAAACCACAAACCTTCCAAAGGCAGTTGACACCAGGGGCAACAAAGATGCAGTTGTTCGTTCTATCTCAAGGCAGGGGAAAGGGTCATCTGTGGTGGGCAATAAGAGGGGAAATGAACATGTTGGAGTAGTGGTTCTATGAGAAGTCTTCAAAGTTAGGTTTTGGAGTAAAGTGGGAAAAAACAATTGAGATGAACAAGGCCTAAATGTAACCCTTCAGAGGTTTTTAGCCTGTCTCCAAATGCAGGTGGAAACCATTACTGAGGATTTATATGGGTTTAGATTTCCCTTCCCTTTCCAGTAGGAGGGCTGGAAATGCACAGGGCTTTCTATTTCAGTACCAAAATTTATCACAAAGGATGTTTTCAACAACCAGTGGGACATATAACCAGTCCAACCTCCTTCACACTCCTAAAGGCACCTAGGTCTTTACCCCTGAGGCCCACAGACCCTCTTTCTTCAAAAATCTATTCCTTCTTGTAGTCCCCAAGAAGTCAGTGTAAAAGTCTTCTTAAGAAGCAAAACATGGCAAAAGTATCCTGACATGTAAAAAAACCCCAAACCCTCTACCTAATCACCTAAGGACCACCCAATGAATATCCCAACATTTGTCAAAGAGAAGGAAGAGGAATCATTTCACAGTATCACAGTATGTTAGAGATTGGAAGGGACCTCAAAAGATCATCTAGTCCAATACCCCTGCCGGAGCAGGAACACCTAGATAAGGTTACACATTTGCTCCCTTTGCCTATCATACTGCTGGCTCCACTATCCTCTGCAGAAAAACTTTTCTATCTGTGGCTAAAGGAGTTTATATTTCTCTTTCTCAAAGTAGAGGACATAGGAACAGAAGGCCTCCTAGCTCCTTTCATCAGGCAGCGTGGCTGAAGAGAACTGCCCCCTGGCAGTAAGGACTACAGCAGCACTCCACAGGTTGGCTAGTGTGAGGAGTTCAGACCTAGGCATCTAACCTATGCATGTTTAAAATCTTAGTCGATGAAGCTCCACCTCCATCTCCTGTGAGATATGCTTCCAGCTTGCTTTAGGAACCCCTCTTCATTGACACCCAAACTACAACTTTCTTGATACTTCAGCAGCACTGTAGCACCACACTATCCTGAGTTTCAGACCAAATGTTTCACCTTCTTCCTCAGAAAACTGTGCTCCTCTATCACTGGGGAAAAACACCTCTGTCAGCTCTTAGGAGAAAAAACAAACCAACAGAAGCCACTAGGCATAAGGGTTACTTTGTGCGTCTTTATCCATCATGTAAAGAACTTCACACACAAACACCCACCACAGAACAGACAACTAAAAATTAACGGTAATGAAATAAGCAAGATGAATCTTGCAGAAAGATCAAAAATTTCCAATATATTCATACAGCCTCATTCAAGAGAAAAGAGAATCAGTGATCTGTGACTCATCTATTCTTGTCTCTTCTCTTGCTGTGACTTACAGCTTGATAATACAGTAGGATTCTGTTTTACTGAACTTCCCTTAAAGGGTTCATTTGAGTCAGGAGATGAAACCTGACTTCCCCACCTCTCTGTGCGGGCAGATGTCTGATACCTGTTGATTACAGAGCCATCAGCTGGATCAGGTTGGTGGTGGTGGTGATTTGTTTCAATACTTAGAATCATAGAATCATAGAATAATTAGGGTTGGAAAGGACCTTAAGATCATCAAGTTCCAACCCCCCTGCCATGGGCAGGGACACCTCACTTCCCAAAGATAGGAAAGAATTGGACATCTCTTACATAAGGTGTTAATTAAAGCCAATTAGAACCTGCCTGACCCATGGTGGTATTAAAATACCTACAGCAGAACCAAACTGTGTCCCTGAAAAATGGAGACGTTGCATTTCTGCAGCCAACTTATGGGGAAGTGAGAGAAGGGAAGTGAAAGCTCCTGCTGTGCAGTTCTTCCATCCTTTGCCTGAACAGATCCAAATGGGTACACCTGAACAGCATAAACCAAGGGAATTCAGCTGTATGGGACTTCAGCTGTCTTCATATTCCTTTGTTTGGACAGGGGGTTTCACATGATGAACATCCTTCTTGTACCACAACACAGGAGTCACTCCCAAACTGAGTCAAAAGACTAAGATTAAATATGCAGATTTGCCTAATGAACATTCATCTATTGCTTATATAATTATCTACTTTTATAGTTACTGATCTAGCACTCTCAGCTTCATACCTTCAATCCTCCTACACAGAAGTCCCTTCACAGTGCCTCTGGCCATGTGCTGATCCCTTCCTTTCAGAAGTAGTCAGGCTCCACAAAGCCATGTTTTTGCTAATGCCACCCTCAGAGAGGAGACACCGGGCTATAGCTGCTGCTGCTTTAGTACTGGACACATACTCCAACCCACATGTCAAAATATGCTTAAATTGAGACTATGAAATGAAGACATGGGATATTTGTTTTTCAAGGCCCCTCTACAGCAGTTTACAGGAGAAGCAGGACATGAGCTGGGCTCACTTAAACCCTAAGATGACATACAAACTGTGTGGCTATGTTTTCCCTCCACTGATTACTTCAGCTGCTACTTGTGTTACTGTTTTTCTAGTTACAGAAGAGGAAAAAACAGTACAAAACAGTACCTGAAAACTTTCATCTGAATTAAGATCAAACCAGCTTACTTCTAGGGATTCGTGGGCCCACATTCTCCATTTATCTTCATTTCACACTGTTGTTCATGCCAGATAACTTGTCTCTGCCAGGAAGCTTTTGGAAAGAGGAATTGTCATGAGAAACACTGCAATTATAGATCTAAACCCACACCAGCTGGGTCAGTGCAGCCATTTCAGAAACTTTTTGTGGCTAAGACCATGTGTTCTGTTCATATATGTATATATATATATATATGTACACACCCCCCTTTATTTTCTTGCATGTCTGTTTCTTCTATTTTTGCTTTGTTAAGCTAAGGGTACCGCTGTGCTCACATTCACAACAGTTTGCTGCCAAACTCTAGATGTTTGCAGCAATTAGAGGTCTGCATCAAGCTGGAAAGAAAAGCTGAGTTCATGGCGTGGGTGCATTTTGGAGCAGTGATCCCTGAACTCCATGCAGGGAGGTCATACAAAGCAGTCCTTAGCAGGCCTGGGAAATTGCACTGATCAGTAACACACACAAATGCAGCGGATAAAGGAATATGATAAATGGAGACCTTGGTGAGTTGTAGGAAGGGCTGAGGTTGGCCAGAGCACTGTCAGAGGACTGGTTTAAGCATCTATTTAAACATAGTGTTTCACATGCTCCTTTCCAGGGGGCCCAGCTTAAAAACAAACCTGTCTTAAGAAGGTCCAGGTTTGTCTTCACAGGTTGAACGGTATAGCCTGACTCTCAACCTACATCTAGTTTCCCTCCACATAATCCTAATAACAGATGATCTAGGATGGCAGAAAAGCCAGCACAAGGGGCAAGAATGACTTAAAATCCTCACACTTGGTCCATACATGCGCATCCTTGTGCCTTGGGAAGGCACACCTTTTCATTTGCTGATATGCCTGCAGCTATACCTGCCTCATCAGGAGGATGAAAGGGTACACGAGGAAGAGGGATAGGTGTAGTTTGGAGCAGTTCACAACCTAAGCTAAATGGAGTTAGCAAGGCAAAAGCAAAGGGAGGAGGAAACAGCCCACAGCTGCTCCAGGGTGTGTTTGTCCCCCAAAGCACTCCAGATCATCTTATTAGTGAGCAAACCTTGGGTTGGTTGTGGTCTGCTGAGCTGGAACATCTCAGGGGCATTCTTCTGGAGTGTGCTCTTGAGTGTATCCTGCCCTTCCACAGCATTGTGCAGGCTCACCGTGCAAAGCCCTCCTGGATCTTATCACAAAATGGAAATTCAGGGATGTAAAAAAAACCCACAGCGCTTTCAAAAGAAGCCAGAGCCTGATTTATGGCTTTGTGTCCACCCAGTGCCAGCTTGGTTGGGAGATTCAGAGTTCCTGCAAGGAGAAGGTTATTTTGAAACCTCCTGAACTTTTCTGAGCCAGAAAAAGGTCTGGAAGAAAGCCTTATTTTATTTCCCCAGTGCTGTCTGTGACAATCCCCCAGCGAGACATTTGCTAGCCAGCAGAAACAGAGGCTCAGTCTCTGCAGCAGTGCAGGATACAAACAGCAATGTTACTGCTTGGGCTGGGGCAGGGCAGGCTGGATGGACCTGGCACAGCAATTTGGCATGCAATGGCTTCAGAGTGCAGTGGCTCCACCTTTGCAATACCTTGTCCAACCCCAGACAGTGTGCCAGGGGTGATGGACAGTGCTCCATGTGGAATGCATGCTGTACCCAGGCTTTGGCTGTACAGACCTGACAGGGGACTGGGGCCCTGGCACAGTACAACCACTGCTTAAAGGCTGGTTCCTCCCACTCATGTCAGCCACTGCACTCTCTGGCTATGCAACAGGCTGTACTGAGAGTCCAAAGCACCTGAAAACATCCATACCCCTCCTCTTACACATTAAACACTATAGGTATTTTTAGAGCTGAGGTTTTTTTTATTACTCTTCCCCGTATTGCATCTGCCTTCTGTATCCTGCCTCTCCAACATCTCACGCTGCATGCTTGGAGAAGAAAGGCTGCTGTGCTCAGTCTTTCTACCCCTTGCAGCACGGCTGCTACTCTTGCACCCTGCTCACCACGAGGAACCCTTCCAGGATACTCAGGTATTGTGGTAGGATGTACCTTGCACAGATTACATCCTGAGAGACAGCCCTGGCTGTCCCTCTGCACCATGCCATCCTTACCCGCACACTTCCCAGCCCCTGCACAGCGTCCACTCAGGTGGCCCAGTCATTCCCATAATTCTTTCTGGAAACTTTGACTTACAGGACAACAGGCATAATGTGCCTGTGACTTTTCCCTAATTCTCACAACCCTCCCTTCTTTCTGTCCCGGCCAGGCACAGATGACGTGTGGTGGTTTCAAAGCAATACTTTAAAACCTCATGAGCCAACCCCTAGTATCCCTCAATATTTGCTCGCAGCATGTAAGTGATGCCTCATGCTGTTTCCTTCCGTGACCTCAATATCCAATTCCTGTTACCCCTGGTCACTTCCCTTGCGGGAATAATATCATCTGTGGTGAAGATAATACCCTGCAGCAGCTCCTCAAGACACGTGGTCGTTCTGATTTCTTCCACTAAACGCCCTATGAGGCAAAGCGAGGTGCCATGTGTAACCCACATGTTCACCTAACACAGAAAGCCTTTAACAGGAGCTCTTTTAAAACCTCAGACTAATCCTATTAACTCTTAGCAGCAGCTGCGAAGGGGTGGATACACCCCAGTTCTGTGCCTCCCACAGGTACAGAGATGCTCATGGGGCGCTCATACCCTGACAGGCAAACACACAAATGTTCTCCCACACACAGACCTGTTCACACACACACCCCACGCAGCACTCGCATGAAGTTCTGCTCAATAGCGTTTTACTAGGAGAGATAAGCTGCACAGACGTTGTCAGGGTGTAAAGAGAAAGCAGAGCTCCAGGTCTGCATCAGAGGTAGGCGCAGGCTTCAATGCATGGCAGTGATTTTATCTCCCGTGTCCATTTGTCGTTAGCATCAATTGCTGATTTGGTGGCATACCGATAGCAAGATGCAATCTCTGTTGTCTCTCTCTTTTCCCCTGGGGTTAGGCACTGCTTTTTCTCATTACCTTTTTGCTGAAAAGTGTTTATCACGGCAGATAATCTGAGAGAAAGCTTCTTCTTGAAATCATTTGTCTTTTAGCCATGGGAGTAGGAAGTGTTTCACAGTTGCAGTCTCTCCTCTCATTTTAGAGAGTGATTCTTCTTCCTTACACTACTGTACTTCAGCTCTGGCCATTCAGCTTTAAGATGTGGCTGCGTTTTTGCACATGTGGCCAAAAATATAATAAGTCACACTTGGCATAATAATTTCTGGGTGCAGGAGAATCAGTAGATGGGTCTCATACCTTTGCTCAAGCTCCCTAACTGCCTGTTGAACTGTGTCTATCTCCCTTCACATGACAGGTTTAATGTTGGCAGAGTTAGAGATGCCCACTGCCAACAGTAAGTGTCTGCCCCACCAGTAATGTGGTTAGGTGAGCAGGTAGCGCTCTACAGAAGACAACACTGCTTTCACTTGGGTTTCACTTCTGAGCTTCCAATGCTTTAGAGCACAGAGCTGCCCAGTTCAAATCAAGTAAAATGAAGTACAGCAGCCTTTTTGGTTCAAAATGGGGAAGGAAAACTCTGTTCTGTAGGTAATTTTATGGGAGTCACTGTGTAGCATAGAGGAAAACTCAGTAAGAGTTTTTTATCTCTTGGGAAACCTGAAGATTTTTTTCATTGTAAGCAGATGATAAAAAATTGAAATTTCTTTTCTTTCCACGGGATGGAAACGCCAAGTCAGAACAGTGACATTTTTGATCAAAAATAGTCTTTATGATCTCAAAAAAAAATCAAAGTATTTAGTTTTCCAGAAGTAGCATGTTCTATTTTAAATTGTTTCAAGAAACTAAAAGTCCCTCTAACTCAGCTGCTTACAGGAATTGCCTCCTGGCCTGATTACAGTGCCAGTAACACACTGAGATACAGGACTCACACAAGGCGCTGCCTCAAATTGATCAGACAAAACTCTCTGCATCGCCTTATGGGTTTATAGGACTTCAGTTGTACCTAGCACAGGGTAGAGAAGGGGGTGTTGAAAGGCAATCTGTGAATGCGAAGCACCCTAAGGGGAGAAACACAGTTTGGAATCAGTTCAGAGCAAACCTACATTTTTTTTTCCCGGAAGGAAGGATGAAATAACGTTTGTGAGGAATATTTTCACATAGGTCTAGTATGGGTGGCACTGGAGAATGCAAATATCCCGTTATAGAATTATCTTGCTGCTGTAATGACATATATAGCTTGTTACCTTTCAAAATGAGCCCCACTCTGTATCCAAGCATCACAGAGTGGACCCACATGCCACCTGGTGCCTCTTATGAAGAGATCCACATGCAACAGCATGTTTCTACATGCACACATAGGTCAGAGCTCACATTGTGATAATCCACAACACAAGCCTGCAGGATTTAGACACCTATGCAAAAGTCAAGAAAAGGGACAACATACCCTGATGTCCTATATATAGTTATATAGCCATAGAGTCATAGAACAGTTTGTGTTGGAAAGGACTTTAAAGCTCGCCCAGTTCCAACCCTCTACCATGAGCAGGGACACCTTCCACTAGAGCAGGTTGCTCCAAGCCCCATCCAACCTGGCCCTGAACACTGCCAGGGATGGGGCAGCCACAGCTTCTCTGGACACCCTGTGCCAGTGCCTCAGCACCCTCACAGGGAAGAGCTTCTTCCTTATAGCTAACCTGAACCTCTCCCGTTTCAGTTTGAACGCATCACCCCTTGTCCTGTCACTGCAGTCCCTGATGAAGAGTCCCTCTCCAGCATCCTTGTAGGGCACCTTCAGATACTGGAAGCTGCTCTGAGGTCTCAGAGCGAGTCTTCCACC
The DNA here is from genome assembly GCF_033783945.1 of Neopsephotus bourkii. Lineage (NCBI taxonomy): Eukaryota > Metazoa > Chordata > Aves > Psittaciformes > Psittacidae > Neopsephotus > Neopsephotus bourkii. The sequence continues at coordinate 5,190,110 of NW_026901771.1, read as the reverse complement.
CACTCATGCTAAGGCACATGCGGGACTTGCAACATCCTTTCCCTATGTCTCCTTGGAATTGCCCTAGGACCAGACACTTTCTCGCTTTAATCCCAAACACACATAACGTTCAGTCCTGCCACTCACGAGTCATCCCAGCTCCCTCGGGAGAGCAGATCTGGCAGCCCTGTCTATGCTGAGACAGTGACTGTGGTTTGTGCCAACAAGGAAGGAAATCCCGCCAAAACCTCAAGAACAGCCCTGGGCTCATTCACATTTTCTTCTGTTCCTGAGGGGAAAGAAGGGAAAAAACCAGCTGTGAATTTATTGACTCTCCCTTAAGGATCTCTGGAGCAGTAAATTCCACCTTCACGGCACTGGCTAATTATGCATTTATTTAACTCTGTTGCTGTGGTGTTTTTAATGACTCGCCGCTGTTGTTTGAAATTCACTGTCTATTATTTGCAATAAAACCCTCTGTCATATTTTTGCCTCATTATTCCTCACAATTAGCGCATTTCCTGCACACACACACACACACCCCTCTTCCCTTTCTCTTCTCCCCCTCTATATTGCTCCCTGCCACCCTCACCTTTCCTACTAGCACTTGCAGAGTTTCAAAGACCAGCTGTTTTGTCGAGGGAGTGCTTTTGAGGAACTTCTTTCACGGGCTATGGCACAGCAGGGGCTGCTGAATAAAATATCAGCCCTTCAAAAAATGAATTAAGGCAGAGAACAAAAGCAACAAGGAGAAGGAGGAGAGAAGATCCAGGACCTGTGGCCCCCTCCCACCCAGGAGTTTGAAAGAGGGAGCCCTTCGGTGTCATGCCAAGGCAGTGACCTGCAGATGTGGTGGCCAGCTACTTGATGACGATTGCTTTTTGGCAGGAGAAAGGAAAGAAGTGCTCAAACACACTTCTTAGAGTAGAAGTAGCCCAACAGCCTTAGTTCAGTGGTAACGAGCTCCTGAGCACTAGTTTTATCTGCTAACAACTGCAGCTTGCAGGATCCAACTCCACTCTCTGACTTCCTTACCCTTTCCCAAGCTTCACTATGGAAACATTGCTTCCAGCTCAAGAAACAGCTTTAAAACTCGTTAACATTTATTCCAGGTAAACCATATTTTTTTCCCAAACCAAGTGAAAAAAGGGAAGTGGATTGATGCACTTGGTTTCCACTGATAATTTCCAGATCAGCAAACACCACCCCTACCTTCAGCAAGGGCAAGAAGGAGCTGTTGGTAATTACATGCCCATCAGCCTTATCTTGATTCCTGGGAAGATGATGGAACAAATGCTTCTGGAAATCATTTCCAGATATATTAAGGATAAAAATAAAGTAATTGGGAGCAGTTAGCATGGATTTATGAAGTAGCAGTCGTGCCTGAACAACCTGATAGCCTTCTACAATGAAACAACTAGTTCAGAAGATGAAAGAAGGGCAATAGATAAGTGGAGAATGAGGCTGAAACCTGGCAGAAGTGCTGGGCTTTAAGGGTTGTGGTCAGTGGCACAAAGCCTGGCTTGAGTTTGGTCACTAGTGGTGTACTCCAGGTAGTCCAATACCACTCAGAGGGTTGTGCTGCCATTCAGAGGGACTTTAGTGGGCTAAAGAATTGAGATGACTGGAATCTCAGAACGTTCAAAGGGAAACGTAAAGTCCCAAACCAGGGGAGAAATAACCTCACACACCAGCACATGCTGGGGTTTGGCTGGTTGCAGAGCAGCTCTGCAGAAGAGGGTCTTGGAGTCCTGACAACAACAAAACTATCAATGAGCCAGCAATGTGCCTTGTGACAAAGGCAGTCAGCACCCTCTTATGAAGAAAAGCATTGACAGAAGGTCAAGGGAGGTGATCCTTCCCCTCTACCCAGCACTGGAGAAACAATGTTCAAGGTGCTGTGGCCTCATCTGGTCTCCCCAGTGCAATAAAGACATGGACATGCAGGACTCAGTCCAGCAATGGGCCACCAAGCTGATTAAGCACTTACAGCATTTGATGAGGCATTGATGGAGTTAGGACCTGGCTTCAAGAAAGGAGGGTTTAGGGTGAACCTTATCAGAATAAATACCTGATGGCAGGCAGTACAGAAAATAAAGTCAGATAGAGCAAGCTGCAGTGGGTACAATGAAATACAGGAAATTCATTTAAAACATAAGAATCCCCAAACTTTTTTATAGTGAGGATGGTCAAACACTGGTATAGGCTGCCCAGAGGGGCAGTAGAGTCTCTAGCCTGGCAGCTATTCAAAACCCATCCAGTCGCAGCTTTACTTGACCTTGCACATTCAGTAGAGTAGTTAGACTAGACAATCTCCTTCCAGCTTGAATAATTCTGTGACTAGAGGTTCTCTGAACAGCAACCACACTTCAGACAGATGTCAGACCAGTCTGATGAGAACTAGGAATCCAGTATTTTTCATTTAACCTAAAAATGAGATGTCTCAACAGGTTCAGAATGATTCCAGTTTGAAGAAACTGTCAAAACTCACTCCTTTAACCACAGCTTCTCTTCAGATTTTGTATAAGAAAAATGATTCAGCTTGCTCTGCTTATGCTCTGCCATTATGCAGCATGTTTAACCGGATGAAGAAATATTGCCTCATTTGGAACTCTTGTCCAGTGCATTCGAGTTTCCACAGGGAAGGATGTGTACCCACATTTTCTGTTGCTCTTTGTCAGGCACACTGCAAAAGCCCCACACCACAGGATTCCTTCTATCTCACCAAGTTAAGACAGCTCATTGTCACAGATTTCTGCCATTCAATGTGAAATTTTAGCTTAGGTTATTAAAATGCCCTAATCAGGTCTGTGCTTTCCAGGCTTTACTGCTCTCCAAATATCCAGACAATTAGCGTAAATCCTTTCTTCATAACTTAGCCAAGTTGTATGCATTTAAATCTGTCCTTGTAAATAAGGTCACTCCAACTCCTGATTGCGGTTGCTGCTCTGAGCTCCGTTCAACCTGCCAGACATTCTGAAAGTCAAGTGTCCAAACTGCAACGTTGCATTACAAAGTGGTTGCACTAGAGCTATGTAAAAGAGGGTGTTCCTCCCACCTCCATGCCATGACACTTTTACACATGCAGTTACAAACTGAAGCACTCTGATTCTCTGTTTAGCAGCTCCCATAGCTGCTTTCAGCATCACTAGGGCTGCTTTCTTTTGCTTCATGCAAAGTAAATGCATGTTTCGGATGGGACAGGTAAAAATTACATGCAAACATGTTATGGAGGCTGGAACTGGATGACCTTAAGGTCTTTTCCAATCCTAACCTTTCTATGATTCTGTTACACACATTTACACATGGAGAGATACAGATATGTTTATTCCTCCTACCTTTGAAAAGGAGTGATTTGGAACAAAACATTTCTGGAACTCATGCCCAGCTCACCCAAGTGTACTAGTTAAAAAACACTTTCACATTTCACCACATCTTACTTCAGTGTATTTAAAGCAGAATAACACACTTGAAATAATGTTTTACCTAGAATTCTACCAACTTTTCTCAGGATTTTAAAAGCACATTTCACTCCAAACCCAAGAATGTGATTCCCACCCCAAAAAAAAAAACCCACCCCTGATATTTTCACCAGCTTGTCTCAAAAGACCAATAATTTCTTTAAAAAGAGGAGAAAATCAGATTTTTCGCAGAGCTAGTTCTGTACTCAGCCTTAATCAATTACAATAGCTTCTATTTACCAATTAAATGTCATCTCACTAGTTTCTGTTTTCTATAATGATCTAGCACCTCATTAGTGAGTTTAGATTAACTTTTCCACATATTCAGTACTCTTAAACTGTTATTTGCAGTATCATGCCTAGTTTGGTGACATCCTACCTCAAGACACATCAATTTCAACTATTCCAGTGGAGAACAGGCATGTCTGCAGGTCTACAATATATGACTATTAATAAAGATCAAGGTTTGGGCTCGCTCAGCAAAAGAGAAAAGACAGGGGCAAGATGACATGTAAAACTTCATTAAAGAGTTGGATTATTAAATGTTGAGTATGTCTGCGGTAGACCAAGCAAGAACCTCCAGGATATAATTGCAGTAAAAGACATTTCATTTAAACATTAGGAAAAGCTCTCTTGCTGGAAGGATAGATAGAGGCTGAAGCTGCTTAGCTAGAGAAGGCTCCGCGGATATAAATCTGCACTGTGTAGTGTTGAGTCAGCTTTTGAGAGTGGTGGGGAACAAATGATATTGCAACATCGCAGGCACAATGAGACCTCAGAGGACAGTGTCCATTTCACAACCAAAACTGATTATAGTCAAACTGTCTTTGCTACCTGTCCACAAGGCATGTGAGAAGAGGTCTGTCCAGCATTCAGGCACCAAACAGGAGTTAGTTTGTCCACTTACCTTCCTGCCATCATCTTCACATAACTTGAAAGCTTTACTTTTTTATCCCCCTTGACCTAAGCATCCTGGGAAGATGAAATTGAAGGGGCTGGTATCTGAGTGACGTGCTACTTTGGGAGCCAATGCCACCTGCCACTTTTACTGCTCCCCTTCTCTTTCCACATCCAGGCTTCCCATTACTTCATCATTCATACCAGTTTTGGCATATCTATTAGTTTTTTTCCATCCTTTTCAGCTATATTACCTTTAATGCACCATTACTGTAGCTCCTCCCATTCTCTAACATGAGAAATGCACATTATTAGCCTTCCTCTTTCCAATTTCCCCTGGATCCCTCAAAACTGCTAGAGAAGTCCACAGTGAAGACATTCAAGGCAAGTAGCATTGCAGTGGCAGTGGGGAATCAGTTCCTCAGGTAGAGGAGAAAGCAAAGTAGCAATCTAAGAGTTTCTCTCCTAATATTAATAACCTGCAATGTATCGGGGCCTAAAGGCATTTTCATACCAATACTTTTGCTTTAATAATACCAGAGCTGAAGAGCTACACAGAGTATTTTCCTTCAAAGAGGGCTAGCTGACGCAGGTCTATGAATACCAAACTATGAGGAATGCCACCATCACATGAGTAGATGGACGGGTGTGTGGCAAATTTAAGGATGAAGTCTTGCTCCTGGACAAAGCAGACAGTATGGACAAAGAGCAGCATTAGCACACATGGCTCTGTGGCTGGATTTACAAACCTGTTCTCTATGAAGAGATGCCTTAAAAGGTTAGGATGTGAGACAGCTGGATGTGGGACAGGTAAATAAACAGGAAGCTGCATTTCTGCCTTAAAGAGATAAGCTTGGCACTAGGGGACATAAAAACATCAAGGCAATCCACAATCCTTTTGTTGCAGAGCTTTAACGTCCTGATGGGAAAGGTGGAATGGAAAGGCTGTATATTTCCTCTGCCTATAGCCTTACAGTGCTTTCCAGCTTAGCCCCTGGAGCTCTGATATAAACTGTTCCTAGGGGAAATCTGAAAAAGTGACTTTGAGAATTAAGTTTATTATCAGTGGGGCCCAACTCGCCATACCAGAATCTAAACCACCCCTGGAATGAACACATCTGTGGTGGCCATGAATGGAAAGAGGCTCAAAATTGCCACTCTAATTGACTACACGCACTTAAATTGCCAATCAGGTTGGGATTCAGAAAGCTGAAACTTCAATTCCAAAACATAGCCTGAGGCCACAACATGTCTGAGGCACAGGTTTGACAGAAGGGACTCTCATAGTGCTTCACTGACTAATGAGATTAAAGGGTTTTCATTACATCGGTTGTAGTTGTAAGGCTTTCACCTTATTGCACTTGCATCTTAAAATGCTAAGTGCTACTGTACAATTTGAGACATTTGACTTGGAAAAAAATTAGCAGTCAGTCTGAAGTTTTCCATTCAAAGTAATCCAGTATCAAAAGCCTCACTTGAACCCCATGAGCTTGGGTGTGAGGCTGGTTTGAATTCTGATATCCAGATGCAGACAGAGATCTTGATTTCTTCCTTCCAATCAGTTGAAGTGCTTTTCAAATAAAAGCAACACATATTTAAAGGTCTTATAGGTTCATCTATGAAAATATTTGATTTAAATCTGTAACTACCCCAAATTCCTTAAGCAGTTTCAAGGCCTATCAGGTCACAGGCAGGAATCTGGTAACAGAAGTAGGTAGAAGGCAGCTAATATAAAACCCTCACAGATCCGTCAAATGCTGGATTTCCTCAATTTCTGCTACACTATGCTTTCTGTTATGTATTAGAGATCATCTACTGTCTGATGGTAGTCTACCATTGGCAAAAATAAGTCTGGAGTTTCACAATGGATTTGATGAGCAAATTTGAAGAAAGACACTGAGTGAAAGGAAAAAGTACCTTGACTAGAGGCTAATGCAGATGAAGAATCAGAGGATGCAAGCCCAGACCTCAGATTTGTTAGTCACTCAATACCATCTCAAATCTGTATCTTCATTTCTCCATTGCACAGAAGGGGATGAATTAACTATGCACACAAATAAAAAAGCCTCAGCACTTTGAGGTACCTCATAGGCAAATGTAATGGGGGGAGAAGCTTACCCACATTTTCCCCAGTGTATTTCCCCAGCTAGGAAAGCCCTGTTGTACTACATATATGTAGTTAATGCTTGCAATGGGAAAGATGTTCAGCATGACAGCTGCAGCCTGACTAAGCATCTCACAGAGATTGTTACTGAGCTATGAGCATTAACAGAATACAATACCTTTTTCACTGTAGTCTCTGCCTACTGAAGCATTTGTGAGACACATTAGAATGCAGCAAGATGTATGTGGAGAAGGCTTAATGTTATATTAGAAAGCACCAAGATCTCCTCAGGCAGTCATATCAGCAACTGTATATTATCACTATACATTTAAGGAAAACCAGTGAGTGCCTTTTGTCACAGTCTCCAATGGACACAGCTGTAGCTGGTAGTCAGAAACTACCCAGACTACAAACTACCAGCAATTGGAACTCTACCACCATCCTCCTTCAACCCACCCTTGGTCAGTTACAGTCCAGATTTTCCGGATACCTATGTAAAAGGGCAATGGTCTTAAGCCACACAGGGAGAGCACAACCTTCAAAGCGTCAGCAAATGTTTTACTGAGCATCTTGAGCAAATTTCACTGTACGTGGCTGCTATAATTAGCAGCATGGCCTTCAAACAGAATATGGAAGTATGTGTAAGAAACTTACTAAGGTACTATAAGAGTACTTCATGCTAGGATTCTGAATGGGTGATCCAGTTCAGCTGCTCTGCTCGTGATCTATTCTGCTCCTGTATGAAGGACCCCCAGACTCTGGGACTTCATTTGCCACAGCAGTAGGTGGAGACTGCTTCAGGAACAGCCACAGTCAATATTTGATGCTGCAGATAGAAGCTGTCCAGGGTATCCAGAAAGATCATTTAACAAAGGAGAAGACTGCTGCCTGTGTTCTGCAGAATTTTCTGTTGTCTCAGCAAGACCCTCTAAGAGGGAAGAAGGCTGCACCACGTTATCTCCATATTCACTGGAATAAGAGTGTGTATCTGATACAAAAGAGCTGTAGCGATCATCAAGGCCAGGTTGGATAGAGTCTTGGGTGACATGGCTTAGTGTATGGTGCCTATGGCAAGGGGTTGGAACTGAATAATCATAAGGTCCTTTTCAGCCCTAATTGTTCTATGATTCTATAATCATGCTCCCAGACCTCACATAACCATTGGGAAATGCAAAAGTAGCAGCCTCTATTGCCCAAGCCATGACTTTCCTTCTAACCAGGACATTTCTGAAGTATCATTCCAAACACTTCAGTTCAGCCTCTCAATACTTTCATTGAACTACTGTGGCTATTGCCCAGGTTCTCTGGGAACACAGCCTTTGTTGAGGTGCTGTCCTGGGTTTAGCAGCAGCAGTCATTTTTTTCTCCTTCTTGGTAGCTCTCCCGTAAGAAGAATGATTTTAAATGGGGACCTGAGCAACAACAAGCCTTTGAGCAAATTAAACGCGAGATAGTTCATGCAGTGGCCCTTGGACCAGTTCGGACTGGGCCAGATGTAAAAAATGTATTGTACACCGCAGCTGGGGAGAATGGCCCTACCTGGAGCCTCTGGCAGAAAGCTCCAGGAGAGACTCGAGGTCGACCCCTTGGTTTTTGGAGTCGGGGATACAAAGGATCTGAGGCAAGCTATACCCCAACTGAGAAAGAGATATTGGCAGCCTATGAAGGGGTTCGAGCTGCTTCGGAAGTGATTGGCACCGAAGCACAGCTCCTCCTGGCACCCCGGTTGCCCGTGCTAGGCTGGATGTTCAAAGGCAGGGTCTCCTCTACGCATCATGCAACTGATGCTACGTGGAGTAAATGGGCTGCACTAATTACACAACGAGCTCGAATAGGAAATCCCAGTCGTCCAGGCATTCTAGAAGTCATCATGGACTGGCCAGAGGGCAAAGATTTTGGAATGTCACCAGAGGAGGAGGTGATGCGTGCTGAAGAAGCCCCACCATATAATCAGCTGTCAGAAAGTGAAAAGCAATATGCCTTGTTTACTGATGGGTCCTGCCGTATTGTGGGAAAACATCGGAGATGGAAGGCAGCTGTATGGAATCCTCGACGACAAGTTGCAGAAACTGCTGAAGGAGAGGGTGAATCGAATCAGTTTGCTGAGGTGAAAGCCATCCAGCTGGCCCTGGACATTGCTGAACGAGAAAAGTGGCCAGTACTTTATCTCTATACTGACTCATGGATGGTGGCAAATGCCCTATGGGGGTGGTTGCAGCAATGGAAGCAGAACAACTGGCAACGCAGAGGTAAACCTATCTGGGCTGCTGCACTGTGGAAAGATATTGCTGCCCGGGTGCAAAACCTGGTGGTGAAGGTACGTCATGTAGATGCCCATGTACCCAAGAGTCGGGCCACTGAGGAACACCAGAACAACCAACAAGTGGATAAAGCTGCTAAGATTGAAGTGGCTCAGATGGACTTAGATTGGCAACATAAAAGTGAATTATTTTTGGCCCGGTGGGCCCATGACACTTCAGGCCATCAGGGCAGAGATGCAACATATAGATGGGCCTGTGATCAAGGGGTGGACTTAACAATGGACACTATTGCCCAGGTTATTCATGAGTGTGAAACATGTGCTGCCATTAAACAAGCCAAACGGTTAAAACCTCTTTGGTATGGAGGACGATGGCTGAAGTATAAATATGGGGAGGCCTGGCAGATTGATTATATCACACTGCCACCAACCCGCCAAGGTAAGCGCCATGTGCTTACCATGGTGGAAGCAACCACCGGATGGCTGGAAACGTACGCTGTGCCCCACGCCACTGCCCGGAACACTATCCTGGGCCTTGAGAAACACATTTTGTGGCGACACGGCACCCCAGAGAGAATTGAGTCAGACAACGGGACTCATTTCCGGAATAACCTAATAGACACTTGGGCCAAAGAGCATGGCACTGAGTGGGTATATCACATCCCCTACCATGCACCGCCTCTGGGAAAATCGAAAGGTACAATGGGCTGTTAAAAACTACACTGAGAGCAATGGGTGGGGGAACTTTCAAGCATTGGGATACACACTTACCAAAGGCCACCTGGTTGGTCAACACCAGAGGATCTGCCAACAGAGCTGGCCCAGCCCAATCGGAACTTTTACATATTGTAGAGGGGGACAAAGTTCCTGTGGTGCATATGAAGAATTTGCTGGGGAAGACAGTCTGGGTTATTCCTGCTTCAAGTAAAGGCAAACCCACTCGTGGGATTGCTTTTGCTCAGGGACCTGGATACACTTGGTGGGTAATGCGGGATGATGGGGAAGTCCGATGTGTACCTCAAGGGGATTTAATTTTAGGGGAAAACAGCCAATGAACTTAATTGTATGTTGTTGCCTGCTGTGTAATACTTTAATAGCCCATCAACCAGATGTCTTCAGGCCACCAGCGACTAGCCCTGACTTCCCTTCAACCATCATCCCAACAGAGAGCGAACTTTGACAGAACCAGACAAGTTCTACAGTAAGGGAATGATCAGCATCAGCAGGCAACGACCCAATACTGCACGCGGCCTCTCCTGTTCTGAAAGACTGTTACAAGAGATGGAGCCTGACATCATGAACCAGATGGACTCAGCAGCTTTATAGGGACTAGTCTTTGCACTAAGATAGAAGTGCACTGAGATTGGAGTGATGGTATATTGAAAATGTAGGATCTGAGCATGACGTGAATGGTATGGAATAAGGGGTGGATAATGTCCTGGGTTTAGCAGCAGCAGTCATTTTTTTCTCCTTCTTGGTAGCTGGTGCAGTGCTGGTTTTTTCACTTTCGGACTGGGAACAAAGCTGATAAAAATGATGTTTTGGTTTGGCCAAGGACTTTGTGAGTCTCATGCTCTGCCAGGGAGGAGGGGAAGCCGGGAGGAAGCAGAGACAGGACACCTGACCCAGACTGACCAAAGAGGTATTTCATACCACAGCACGTCATGCCCAGGGGGGAACTGGGAGGTACCCGGAAGGAGAGGGGGTCGGCCGGGTCGGACTGGTGGTTCGGCGCGTGGTATTGTACTCCTTTCCTTTGCTATTTTCTCTTATCATTGTTGTCGTTGGTGGTAGCGGTGGTGATTCGTATTGTACATTAGTTGCTAGACTGTTCTTATCTCAGCCCCTGGGAGTTGCATTTCTTTTTGATTCTCCTCTCCGTCCCTCCAGGAGTAGGGGGAGGGCAAGAAGGGGGGAGTGGGTAACAAGCTGTCTGGCTGTGGGTTAAACCACGACAGGTGCAGAGTGAAAAACTGAGCAAGTTGCTAAAGGAAAGAGGAAAAGCAGGGAAATAATATTGAGATTCTTTTGCACACAGAACCATACCTTTTAGAAAGGTAACTGAAAGCAAGCCTTTGACAGCAGAGGTGAGAGGGAAGGAAAGCATATTTCAGTGAAGAGATTTATTAAGCCCTGTCTTTTCTTTAACTGCAGCTGTACACAAGATTGACATATCCTGTAAGCTACCTTTGATAAAGTCCCTAGTCTTGCTGCAGCAATGCAAGGAAGCCCATTTCATCTGCAGTGCATTTACAACTATAGTTTACAGGATTTTCTACTTTCATACCCCAGCCTCAGTTGCTAGCTGTCTCAGGTCAGGCTTTTACTAGCCTGCAGTTTGTCAGCTAGTGCCTGCACTATCTACTTCCTAACAACTCTTTCAAAATAAAACCCCCCAGAATAACAGAGCAAGGTAGAGTTCAGAAAACAGATGACTCTTGAACCCTGATCCTGAATGGGAGACCTACAAGTAAGTTTGAGTTGCATTGATCCTGGAGACAAGAAAAAGATGGGCAGAGACCATAAATTCTGGATACATCTCCAATAGTACCCTAGAGGATAGTCTTGTCACTGTATGGTCCCTGTCCAGCAAACACAAGTTGCAAGCAGAAAGGAATACATGAGAATCTGGCACAGGAAGGTCCCAAAGCCACTGCTCATTGCTCTTGAATGGCAGTTTTGATTTAGAAATTAAAAACATCTTCGCTTGAGGTCAAATGGAGCAGTCATAATCCGATTCATCATTGACAGATCATGAAAAGTGCGGCCAGAAGGCCCCTCCTAGCCTTCCTTAAGGAAGTAGAGAGCCTTACCTTGGTTATTTCTGAAGATCCTTATCCAACCACTTTAAAAAATACAATGAGGATGATTCTAATGCATTATTGAGGCATCTATTAAGAACGAATTGTCTGACCTTACTTCATATTCTCTCCACCCGCAAGAGGGTAACTTACTTAACATTCTCCCACTACCTCCAAGACTCTTATATTCCCACCTGTCTCTGTATCAGTGCTTCCCCTGAGAGGCTTCTTCACAATGTTCCTTTTCCCTAGAGCCTGTTTCTCCAAAGCTGTTACCAAGGCTGAGCAAAAATGCTCCAGCTAAAGCCTCCTTAGAAGTACTTCCCAACTTCCCTATATACAAGCATTACTCTAATCCTGCCTCTAATCAGCATAGGTCCCCCTCCCATTGTTTTTTCCTTTGAAGATGGAATAAGACTCTTGCCATTTGCAAATTATTTAATCCAACACGTCTTCCTTAGTGCTGCTGCTGAGAGATTCATCCCCATTTTTACTGGTTCATTTGATTTCTCCTTCTTAAGGGCAAATCTCTACACTTGTCTAGAATTCCATCTGCTTAATTTTGAACGGTATCTTCCACTTGATCAAAATCCTCTTGAATTCCTAATCAATCTTCCCAAAACCTTGCAGTCAATCTCAGCTAGCCAAGGTAGCACTAAAACCTCAAACCAGCATGAAAGGAATAGAGAAAGGTTGCACCGCAGTGGAACTAGCAGGCTGCAGGATGATCATATACTGCAATGTAACAAGTCACATGCAGCTTGAGTTGTGAGAAGAAAGAGTCATGCACAATTGCTGGCACACAAATAGCAACAAACTGTGTTGCTATTATATATATATAGTTTCTGAATATTAATGTACTTTGGTTTCAAACTGAGGTTAACCTTGTGAGAGAAAGTACTCAGACTTTCCAAGCTGAAGCAAACACATGGTCAAAGGGTTACAAAAGATTGAAGGGGCTGTCTGTGCACTTTCATATCTTATGCCACCTACTCAAACAAAAGAGCAATTCATCTGCCTCAAGAGACAAGACAGCAAAAGTGCTTCAGATGCAGTATGGATTTCAGGGACAAACATCAGCATTGCTCTAAAAGGGGTCACTCTTTTCCATCTGCTTCATACTCAGTGGCTGTGTGATCTCTTATTTTCCAGCTCCCCTTCAGCAGTTCTGGGACCTGCCTTGTCTCCATCACATTTCTGTGTTGTTAGTATATTCTATACCTTTATGGTAACACAGGGAACAGTTCAAACTCAGTTTCACCTAATAAGTACCTTGATTTATAAATTAGGAAATAACCCAAGCTACAGGCATAGTACTGTCCTCCCATTCTGCCTTTCACTTCAAGTTCCAGGTTAGTAGCTGGAGCCTTTCCATTTCCAGTGCTTGTTTCAAGACTGTGTTTTGAGATGATTCCCCAAGAAGTAGGATTGGACAGGGGAGAAAAGAGGGTGAAATTGAAGAAAAGATCTAATTCTCCCCAAAACACTTCATAAAAATTGTGTCCTGTCTTATAAGCGGGAGTCAATATTCAAAGTGTGCAAATAGGTTTCACACTGAGTCTAAAATTCCCCAGACACAAGTAAATGGTATCATGCCCTGCAGATGACTGAGTTCTTATGGACTTAACCAGGCCTTATTAAAAATACTTAATGTTCACAGCAGGCATGACTTTGCCCCTTGTCCTGACTAAGGAATGGGTTGGTGGTAGGAGGCTGGAGTCCTTTAATATTCATAAATATTAAATTAATAGAGCAGTCAGGATCTTAGGCTGTCAGAGCAGATGAGGGTAGGAGTCTCTGTAGAATGAAAATGCACTTTAAAGGCTTGTAGGAGAGAATGAGTTTTGAAACAGGGAGGAAGAGAGGAGGGAGGCTCAGAATCAGGGCCAAAAAATTCTTGGTAAGGGAGAGGCAGGAAGAGAAAAACAGCAGATTTTTTTTGTTAAGTATTCATACAGATCAGATGAACATACTTTGTCTACAGCATCATCATGTCCTCTAAACATATTTTTAGTGTTCTAAACACTTTAAGTAAAACTTCACATAGAAAACTTCAAGAGCAATTAAAAGACTGACAGAGCTTTGGTAATTCAGAGATAGGGATCCAGGCACCACAAGTAGGAGGAGTAAAACCATCACTTCAGATAATCCAGAAGCAAAGCAATGCTTATCTGTAGAGCAACATGAGCCACTAAAAGAGCTGGTGACAGAATACTTCTAATGAACACTAGAACTGCAAGAAGAGACAGAAAACCATCCTTCTGTTTCTCAGGATGGTGTCAGTGTTACAAATAATGGTTGCTATTTCTCAAGGTCAATCTTTTGTAAATACCCCCCCTGAAGTCAGTATTAAGGCAGACACTTTACCATAGGATGACTTCTAGTCATGAATAAGGCCAGAGTTTCTCTAATTGTAGACTTGGATCCTGATATAAAATAGGAGGCAGAGCAGAGATGGGCTCAACCATTCTTTCTCCTTCCAGTCAGTTGGTTAGAAGCACCTACCCTCAAAAAGGACCAAATAAATCCAGCAATTAATTTATTAGTTATTAAGCTCTCTTTTTTGCATATGAGTCTTTGCAAATGCTTATGGCTTTCCATGCCATCTGACATTTTAGATTGAATGGCCCATAGTGAATTTCATTCTCAAAGGACATAATGGTTGCCTGCAAATAACTACAACCCATTATCTGGTCTTCAACAGTAGAGGCCCTAAAAAATTCAGAGGAACTTCCTGGAAGGGTAGTTCAAACACACAGGTACATAGATAACCTTCAACTTTGATGCTGTATGGCTTGAGAAATCCCTGCACAGATTTACTTACGTTCACAGTCTGAGTTGGTACCCTAAACTTCATGGTGCAAGGCATTTGAAGCCACAACTTCATTACAGAAAATTATGTTGGCCCTTCTCATTTCTGTACTGCCCCCAAAATGGATTAGAAATATATAAAATAAAAAGCTCTTACCTTTTTTACCTCTCAGGAGGTCAGTGAAGTATACAGGATTTCACAGCATCTGCGATACAGGCTGATGCACTACACTGAAAGTAAACCTAGGAGGAAAGAAGCAAAAGGAACTGAAGTGAATCCACATGGACTATTAGCCCCACATTAACACTTAAATAGCACATTATTTCATCATTTGCCAAAGCTCAGACAAGACCTGACCTTTAGCTTATCTAGTCAGGAGAAACTAAACTGGGGGGGTAGCTAGGATGGTTTTAGCTATTTGAAACACTGATGTGAAGACTGCAAGGTCTGGATCAATAGATAGAAGTTCAAGGAAAGTCTTAAAGATCCAATTTTAAAAATCAGGAACTACCTCAGGCTGTTTTTAACTCACAGCTCCACAGAATTTCTGCAGAGGAGTTTGGTGCATCTCTATATCATAAAAGTGACAGGAAAGCACAGAGCTTACATCCAGAGATGAGCCACTTCCCCCAGAAAAGAAGAAAAAAGTGTTACTACAGAAATATCAGAGGAGTTCTACTAAACACCCTCAGCTTCTACATAGGTTTTCTTTACAACCAGAGCAGCAAGCCTAATGCAGGTGGTGAAGGATCTTCAGACTAGCTGAAGGTTATCGGTCCATTAAGAGCCTACTGGAAGCTAGAAACCAGCAAAGTGCTAACAATTAAACACTCTTCAGAAGGAATTTGCAGAGAAAAATAGTTTGTCAAGTCATCTGCGCTCTTCACATCCTCAGAAGGGTAGGATTCTCTGTCCTTAATGCCTTTCCTGGTATAAGCCAATAAGTTGCGTGAAAATGCTATGCTCTACAAGAGTCACAATGTTGTGGCTTCTCACATTGCTGTCTGCCACCAGATGATTCTCACAGGCTATGGTCTCCAGCCTCCCACACATGAGAAAGCAGATATAAGCATTACAGAAGTGTCAAGAAGGCATGACTTCAGATGGGAATTCAACCGCCCTCATGAGCATCTGTCCCTGAATGTCTACTGACATGGGGAGGATATAGGGAAAATGATGAAAGAGGCCACTTACATGAGAGCTTCACTAGAGGAGTCCAAGCCACAGGCTTAAGGGGAAATGTTCATTCTCAATTATGTTAAGAAATGCTGGTGTAAAAGATAAAGGTGATTCTACTGCATTTCTTTCCTCATCTGAGTTTTTTAATCTTAAATATCTGAAAGATGCAAAAAATCTATTTTAGTGACATTCTCAAGGGAGGCTGATCGTATTTGATATGACTTACCCTAATCCTATGTTACCTTGAAAGTAAGAGTTAAGATTTTCTATAAAAACCTTCACCAGTCCTCTCCTACACAGCATATGGTTCTACTTGGAATCATTACTGAACGAAGGCATTACTTTTGACAGCAGCTCCCACCATGTCTCCTGGTTAGATGCAACAAGACCAGTTCATGGTGGCACATTCATTCCTCTTGAGAACACAGAGACGTGACCACAAGTTGTACACTGGATTGACAGAAGAGAGCAGCACACAGTCCTTTTAAGTTATCATTTGAGAGCTGCCGTCTGTCCCCTCTTCATATCTCCCTTTGGTCTGGAACAGGAAGAAAGAGAAGGGAGCCCCTTCTGGCTTCTCTCTTTCTCAAGAACCTGTTTTACACATATGCCCCTTTCCATCAGATAATTTAGTGTTTCCTACTAGCTAACAAGCAATCAGGTTACATTCCTATAGTAAGTTTCAAGAAAGTGAGTGTTAATTGCCTGCAGCTCTTCAGGACAGAAACTGTGTCCTGTTAGGATAAGTAATACAACATAGGACCAGGACTTTAACTAGCAGCTGTAGCCAGCAACATACTGAGTATGCCAAGCCTGGCACATGTTAAAGAAATCTCTTGCTCGTCATCTCTGAAGTCTGCAGGTGCTGCTGATGCCCCGTAGCAATGGGTGAGGTGCTATCAGGACTGCCACAGCTGGTTCTAATGGAATTCTCACTTAATGACATCCTGCACTAAGGGCTGGAAAGCTGTCAGAAAGATAAGGGTTTGAGTTTGTTGGTTTGGTTGGGTTCCCCCCCCCAAAAAGAAAAAAAAGCTGTAATTTTGCAGGTGATACACATCATTTTCGACAGGATAATACTCCTGTGGTTTAGAAGGCAGGATGGAAGCATGGGGAGCAGGATTAGAAGCACGGGTGAGGATTGCACCAGAATAACCTCCATTCCAGGGATTGCATTGTGTGTATTGTAGATGAGCACCTTTGCCCTACCAAGTTCAGAACTAAGACATTGAGGCTAACACACTCAATAAGGCAGCATTGCCTTATGGCAAAGACAAGCCCAGGGGTCTTCTGCCTCAACTGTTTCATTACAGGGTCAACATGAGGGGAATAACTCACTCAGCTGCTTAGCTGACCTTTCTGGAAATGGTCATAGCCAGCAGGTGATTTAAGTAAAGGGTTGGGTTGTTGTGTGTTGTAGGTTTAGGAGTCTTTTTGTTAATTTCTGTAGTTTTGGTTGGGTTTTCTGGAGTGCTGATTTTTTTTAACCAGCAGTTAATTCCATTCCTTTCCCATTTTAGAGAGACCTGAAATTATTCCACTCAAGTTGTGGGAACAGGAGGGTTCCTTTTCCAATCACTAGGTATTGTATTTCATAATGCCTCCCTCCCAAGAGGGTATTTAACTAGCTACTTCCTGAATCAACACAAAGTTCACAGGGAAGGAGCTCTCTGCATTTCAAGTACTAGTTGCAAGCCTGCATAGGGCAGGGGAGGAAAGAAATAGGAGTAGCTGTAGTTTGCTTTCCATAAGAGACATGCCTTCTAGTCGTGAAGGATTTCTTGTTTGTTTGTTTTTAAAGTTAGATATGAATACTGTTCAGCTGCAGCCACAACAAGGGTCACACAGTTGTCTTAAAGAAAAGATTTCTTACACTACAACAACACTACAAACTAGTCAGTTTAATTTGTGAACTCTTAGGGGTGTTCTAGAGCTATGTAGGAACCATCTCCTCATGGTGAAGGACACAGACTATGAATTGCTTTTTGAGTAAATGGCATTTTGTTTTTATAGCACAAAGCTACTAAATTAGACACAAATGTTACCTCCAGATGTTCCACTTGAAGTGACACTAGCTCTGCATTGCGATGTCTGCAGAACTATTCCAAAGACTGAAGATCTCTTATGGTTAGGCCTTGGTATCATGCGCTACAGAACTGTATGAATAGCTAATTATGAAACTCATTCAGTTTTTCTCTATTATTGACAGTCCTTACCATTGTCATTCCAAACCACCTGTGTTTCTATGGAGACCCAGAGAAATGCAGTCCCTTGGGTCATACCAGAATCCTTCTCTTTATATCCTGCCCAAGAAGAAAAACAATGCACTGCAAGGCAGCTCATCTGGGGCAGAACAGCACTACACAGGCTGCTCTTTATAGCATCTACAGCCAAAAGGGGCAATAAGGAGTTACACCAGCTTGATTTCCCCTGTGAAGTATGCTTGTGGTTTGTAGAGAGGTATAGACCATCCTTGTTCTTCTCATCCTTACCCTGAGAAGCATCCACGTCTTTTAAGTACAAAGGGGGTCTCCACAGAAGTCCCTCATAACATTTGCAAGCGTTTCTCCACTACAGATGTTCAAGTTGACACCACATATGGTAAGCTTAGCAAACATTTCAGTTCCTTTTCACTGAAAGGCATCTTTTACTTTGGTCCAGAAAGTCAGCACAAGATAACAGAGAAGAGATAAAAGCCTAAGTCAAGGCAACTGCGTGTCCTGCCTAACCCTCACCTTATATCTAAAAGAATACTGTTGCCCTCTACAAAGGCAACATATCTCAAGTTCTCAGTCTTTTATCCCCCGTGACCTGCTTTAGAACCATTTGTTGGTTAGGTGTCCTTAGCCACCTTCATTTAAACCCAAAGAAGGTACCTTTCTCCATCAGAGCTTTCCACTTGCATGACCCATCACAGCCATCTCTTCAATTTAGGAGCTGTCAGGTTCTCTCTAAAGTATTACCTTGTCTTCACACACCAAGAGTCAGACTGAAGCTAGTCAGTCATGCTGTTGCCACACTGATCTCCACTTCTCCAAGGAGGAAGCAGCAGCTCTCTTCTTCCAGAACAGGGAGCATTGGAAAAGCTAGAATTACTTGCTACAAGAATTTGTGCTGACCAGGGAGCTGCCAAACACTTTTTATTGTTGCTATCAATTCCCGTCCTCCAGAACAGGGGTATATATAGTGCTTTTGGCTCCCAGTGGCCACAGCTGGTTACTATCCCCTCACCCTGGGCTATTGAGTTCTTATCTTCAGAGAAACAGTCAGTTACTTAACAGCAGCTGAGGCCACCTTTTTCATTTTTCTGGGGATTCTCTGGAGTCCCACTGTCCAGACAGCATTATATGATAGCATTCATCATGTTTCCAAACACACAGCCAAAACCATCATTCCATGGTTTATAGGATTTCATTTTCAATGTAAATGAGCCTGGAGTTAAACTGTGACCGAGAAACACAGACAAAAGGTTAAGAGCCAGATCCACAAAGAAGACTCTAACATACATTTTTTTCTATACCCTAAGGGCCTTGTATCTACTTTTGATCCAAATGCTCTAGGAAGAGGTAATGGGCTCCAACAAGGCTAGCCTAAGCAGCTCCTGTTCCACCACACCTTGATCACTTATTCTCCACAGCCCAACGCTCAGACGATGGTAAAGCAGCTTAGATAATCCAAGACAGCATTGCCAAACACTGTTATCCAGCCACTGACAATGGATTGATAGCATATGAGATAGTTAAATGTACAAGGCTAGTAGTCACGAGGAAAAGGTTATAATTTTCTCTAGTTTAAAGAGCAGGAAAAATGAAAACATTTTGATGAGGCTTGAAGCTTTGCTTCAGTTTCAGAAGCTGCCACCTCTCCTTTCTAACTCATAGTCTAATACCTACCAAGAAGTATGTCATGCCACACTGGGTGGTGGCACAAGGTCTTTTAGCTCAAGGAAAGGTCTACCTTTTAGGCCATTTAATATGTAGGAGGTGAATAGCAGCTGTCACAGTCCTGCCACTGAGATCGGGCCACCACCAGCAACATTACAGGATAGGGCTGCCCTTGGAACATCCAGGCATAAAAGCCACAGTTACATACCTCAGACTCACAGGTGATGTCTACAGGCAAGTTATCCACCCTCCCATCCCTGTTCCAAGGGGAGCACTTATAAAGCAAATCCATACATCTAATAAGCTTTTTAGAAGGTAATTACTGTTTCTCACTCAGGCTTTTGCAACCAGACAGCTCTATGCAGAGAGCAGGTTCTTTACCATTGACTGCAGGCTTCAGTTTTATCACATCTACCATACGAGCTAAGAAAAGATACCTGCAGAAGAACACCAAAGCCAGCACATACAAATGTGCATTCAGACTGCAAGAATGGTTTTGGAAGCTCGTGCTTCTCCCAGACTTTTCTTCTTTTCACTCAGAAAGGTCACAACCTGCTGCCCCCAGTCACACCAGTTTGAACTGCTCAAACACCATCCTTGAAAGTTGATCTCCAGGGTGAGAGCATAAGTCTTGTTTCCGGAGAGTTTTTACAGGCAAACTGACAATCATATTACAGTCCTCAATTGGAAAGAGGTCATTTTTCTGACCCTCATGGTTAGGTTTGGTTTACCATGGAAGCTTCTAACACAGAAACTCCTTACAAGCCTCTCCTTACCTTCAACAGAAGCAGAGGCTCCCTTTAGCAAGCTGGGACACTACTCCAGAGCGCAATGCTCCTGTATGCTTACTCCTCCCTCCATACAGCAATCATAGGCACTTTTCCTTATGAGCTTTAGCTCATCCGTTTCTAATGCTGGCTCAATGACCTCTAGAGTAACTGAGTGAGAGATAACCAGCTTTCATTCCTCGCTGCTAATGTGATGTACACCCCACCAACTGCCCTTCTTTAAGGAGAAGGATCAGGCCTTAAAAACAGGTAGGATCAGATCTTAAAGAAGCTCACAGTAATCAGAAGCTTAGCTGCTTAAACCAGAGAGGGGCTTTTTACTGATACAAGTTTGAGCACAACTGTGAAGCAGATACCAGGAGCACATGGACCTTGCAGAAAGAGCCAAATGCACTGCAGTTTTGTCTGTGTACATTATGGGCTCAGCCTTCCCCTTAGAGAAAGCATTACGAGACCTGCTGCACTGCTGAAATAGAATAACAAGGGCAGAAATAACCTGCAGCCCTTTTGGGGCAGAGCTTTAGCAAGCAACAGCCACCTCAATGGAACCCACAATTCACACTAAGGAGCTAGCCGTCTCCCTTTTACACTGTCTTCACATCATTTTAAACTGCAGTGAATCAGGCCCCAAAGGTATGCAACAGAGAGGACTAAGGGAGGGCAATGATAGATTGGGAAAGCAAAGTTCTCTCAATTTTACACTTGGTCACCCAGCTTTATCTAGAGACAAGAGGAAATCTCATTCCATGTAATTCACTTACCCACAGCACTCAGAAGGGAAATCATTGCAATGCTGATTGTGGGGAGGGTGAGAAGAACACTTTTACAGCAGCAGCAAAGGATACAATAGTCTCCCAGCATAATCACATCTCTAAAGCTATCAGAGGCCCCGAGGATCAACAAGAAGAAGGACCAGAGCACCCAAACCATAATTCCCAAAGGAGTCCCTGTCCATTTTACTAGCTCCATCCTGTTCTTGCTACCCAGCAGTTCATAAAAAAACCCTACCTGCTTGCAGGGGAACACTTTTATACTCCTAATTGAGCTGCAATTGGACAGAACAGTCTTCTATCCACTTCAGGTAAGGCTACTACACCCTCCACAGGATGGGTAATGAGAAAATCTATTTGCACCTTGCAGCCACTCCTCCCCATTTAAGCTGTCAGCACCTGCTCCATATTTATCCTCTTTTTGTTCTTCAATCAGTATACTGAATCCATCCCTATTTCCTAAAGAAAAATCATTGGATTTCAGAATGGAAACAGAAGAGGCAGCATCTGAAATATACTCTCCACTATCATTAGTGGGTAAGAATAATAGCAAATGTTATGTCCCCCTCCCAAAAGAGATCAATGTGTGCAGAAGCGAAAGGTCTGACTCACACAAAAGGTGAAGTTCTTTATTGCATGCTCACACAGTGCTGAGCAATAAAACATACTCCCTAGCAAATAATGCAAATGCCTTGTATAATCTTACATGCACGTGCGTGCAGCATTTTTAGGTTCTGGGTAAACAGAACAATTTGTGGTCTCACAAGGAACTTACTGCAGTGTGCGTGTGAATAGACAGACATATTCATGAAGCACAGTGCATAAGGAAATCAGATGTATTCATTGTAAGAAACCGGGAGGTAACTCCACTACCACAGCCACATAGATAAATATCTAGAGGCCCTCTGAGCCTCTGTGACTCCAGGGTCAGAAATGCACACAAGGGGAAGTAGTTACCACACTGGGACTTTGGGTGCCTCCATTCTGAGACTCAGACTTCACAAAAGACAGCAGGAAAGCATCAGGTTAGAGCTTTAAAAGCTCATCTGAACAGAACAGTCCTATGTAAAAGACTCAACTAAAGTCAAGAAAGCCTCAGTTAATTATGTTCTGTGAAACATAGAAATACTTACCCAAGCATTCAGGTATTCCAGGATTTGAATGATCCTTTTTATAGTTTAGTGGTGGACTTGATAGTGCCAAGTTAACGGCTGAACTTGGTGATCTTAAAGCTATTTTCCAACCTAAACAATTCTATGGGTCTATAATACAAACTTGAGGAATGGAAAGAAACCAGAAGCAGAGATCTCAGCCTATAAATACTGCCTTCATCCCTGAAGAAGTTGCTTTGCTTCTCAACCCTTTCCCATCCTATGGTAGCTGGTGTAGCTCATGGAGTGGATTAATACTACAGTAGCTAACCTGTAATAGCTGCCCAAGTGCACACTCTAACCTCCATTTCATGATCACATCTACAGTGAGGTCAATGCAAGCACAAAGAAGGCTGCCACAGAGCAGTTAATGCACAACAAATCTATGGCGTGATATTCCACACAGTGATTCATTTCTGTTGACATACTCCATAGCCAACTCAACTGGATGCTAGAATTGAACATGCAAAAGGCACTTACTTGTACAGCCAACTTAGAGAACTGTTTTACTTGTGCTGTTTCGGGTTTCCAAGGTACCTCTGCCTACAGAGCCACAGCCATTCTGTTTTGAGGCAGAACCATGTAGATGTCACAGAGGACACAGATGTTTTGATCTGTTCAATTGAGACCTTTTTACCTTTTACTTTTTTTCCCATTTTATGTAAAATTGAAATATTTTAGATTGAAAGGGCACAGAAAAGTAGAATTGACAAAATCCCTAGTTTAGTTCTATAGTCCAAAGGAGGGAAATACAGAAAACAAACAAATGACAGATACAAAACAGTGGGAATTAGCTTGTAAAAATAGCTTTTAGTTTTAGTTATCTGAGATACCTTTTGTTTATGTCAAGAGTTCATTTTGTGTCTGAACTCTTTGTCTTGTGTGAATAAAATCTTCACCTTAGGGATCTGCTACTACAGGGTTTTTACATAGTAAGTGGATTTTCAAAACACTTTAACATCAAAACTCAGTTCTGCTTTCCCCCTGAAGTCAGGAAGTGGCATTTTATCATCAGTGGCAATGAAAAGAAAGTTGATCAGTACAGAGCTGAATGCACACAGATTCATGGGTAGATTTAGCTTCTAAAAATCACCACACATCATTTTCCTGCCCCTCTACTCTGCTCTTGTGGGACCACACTTGGAGCACTGTGTACAGTTCTGGTGTCCTCGACATAAGGACATGGAGCTGTTGGAGCAAGTCCAGAAGAAGCCATGAGAATAATCAGTGGCTGGACCATCTCCCTTATGAAGACAGGCTGAGAAAGTTGGGGCTGTTCAGCCTGGAGAAGAGAAACTGCATGGAGACCTCATAGCAGCTTCCAGTATCTGAAGGGAGGCTATAAGGATGCTGGAGAAGGACTCTTCATAGGTGACTGCAGTGACAGGACAAGGGGTGATGCGTTCAAGCGAAAACAGGGTAAGTTCAGGTTAGATGTAAGGAAGAAATTCTTCACTGTGAGGGTAGTGAGGCACTCACACAGGTTGCCTTAAACAAGTGGTAAATGCTCCATCTCTGGCAATGTTCAAGGCCAGGTTGGACAGAGCCTTGGGTGATGTGGTCTAGTGTGAGGTGTCCCTTCCCATGGCAGGGGGTTGAAACTGGATGATCTTAAGATCCTTTCCAACCCAAACCATTCTATGATTCCTCTTCTGACAGTTTGCACCTATGAACATGCATGCACCAAATATGCAGGGTGTTTAGGAATTTGGGACACAATTTAACATTTGTGGTCCAGGTCCATGTTGAAAATACACTTTAAGGAGAAAAAAAAAAAATAGGGATTGTACATAAACCAAAAAGAAATGAAGAGGTTTGTTCAGAACTGCAGAAAGTGTCTCCATATGAAAACCTGAAGCGGCAACAGTCTGATCCAAGACAGACTAGTTAAGGATAATAGGATAAAAAGAAATCAGAAGGCATTTAGTCTGAATGAAGGCAAACTTTGCTTTTTTCTAGAAGAGGGAATAAACAAACACAGTTCTGTCCAGTCTGACAGTTGCATTCAAAGAGACTGGCACAACATTTATTATCTGTACTTACAATTCTGCATCATCAAACAACTCACTGTAGTGTGCAGGAACCTCAGAGCTGCTTTAAACTGTGCCAGCTATTTGCAGAGGAGATACAACGTTCAGCAACATGAAATAAAGGAATATCGTGAATGATGGTAAATTCCTTATTTTATGTCTGAGAAAGCTGACACAGAAAAGGGAAATGATGTGCCCAACACTCTAAACTAGATTCGGGATCCATGGTTGTTTTCTGCTCCCAGTAATGAGCAGGGCATTTGGTCCTGTCAGACTTGCATGGACGGACTGGTACTGGGGTATTATGATTTTTAATTGGTGCATTTCTGTGCATGACACAGTGGAGGAGAGGTAAGAACAGGATAAAGCTATTTCCAGGCCTGTGCCTAAGAGGAACTCAGCTTTGTTGCTCTACACCAGTCCTCCACGCCTCCTTTTGTGCAGGCAGCATCCTGAGGGGATAGTTACTTCTAATTGTAAGCTGTCCTTATGCTGCCTGAGGAGTGCTTGTCATCAATATTGATGCAGGAGGAGGAAAAGCCCCTGCCTCTCTGACCACAGTGGTCCAGGGCAGTGGAGACCCAGCCCTATATCCCTGACATGCTGTTCTGTGTATTAGCAGTGTCCGTGCATCCACAGCAGGAACCAAGCCAGGTCACGGTGCTGGTGTTTGTTTGACAACGTGTCCTTGTGATACAAGCTCTGCATTGGAATAGTGTACCTCTGAGGCAAAGGGGGGTGAGCTAGAAACACGTCTCATCTCTCCCAGTGGAGATTTAAGCCCAAGAATGAGAGCAGAGAAAAGCAAGAAGCATTTCCTGATACCCCAAAAGAAAAACCTGAGTGCCTTGGTGTACTGTGAGCCATGGTCAGCAGTGCAGAGCACTGGGCTATGTGGTTAGAAGGGGGAAAAGAGGCCAGAGAGACATTTGCTGATGGGCACGTGTGTGTTTGCCACTGCCCAACTCTCTCCCTCCCTCTGATCATACAATAGTCAGTCTGCTTCCTTTCACCTTCTGCCTGTGAGGATTTTGGACTTCAACAGCAGCAGCACCACAATCACACTATGGAAGGGAGAAAGAAACTGAGCAAATTGGGAAAAGCCCAGACTTTGAGAGTATCCTTCATTTTAAAAACACAGTATCATCTTCTGCATTGGGACTCCTGGAGCATCACTTCTCCATGGCCTTGTGCCAGGTTCATCACACAGGCTGCTGCCCTGGTTTTACTCCAGCTGGGCACAGACCACAGGCGTGCAGCGTTGCACCACACAGCTCTGCCAATGCCACTGGAATTGCTCAGGGGGTTTCTTCAGCTGCCTGGGAATGCAGGCAGCAGTAGTATGAAAAGGCATACCTCTCAACCCATTTGCTCACAGATTCATGGAGAAAGGCAGGCACAGATTTTCCTCAGGGCTGCCAACATGTATGCTTTACCCTCAAGCTTAAGCGTGGCAAAGGCAGAGCCTTTAGTTTTGCAGTGGGACAAACCTGATAAAGATAGACTGATGCTTTTGCCTGGGGTTGCCGAGGTAAAGTCAATGTGCTCTGTTTTCACTGCTTTCCTCTTTGGCAGACTCATGTACATTATGACAATGAGGTTTAAAGGTCTTTTTGCAAAGCTATTTTTAATTCCGTGTGTGCGCGTGTGTGCATGCGTGTGCAGACACACAAATTTAAGCCTGGGGTGGCTCACACTCTCCCATTTCCTCCTCCCCATGGCATCTGTTTTCCCTCTCACTAAAGCAGGAAGATATTAATTTTTTGCTCTGCTAGTCAGAAGATTAGAAGTATTAAGATGTATGCAGCATAACAGTGTTTATTTAGTTTGGGGGGTTTTATCTGAAGGCCAAAGAGAACTTAATTTAATTGGTGGGAAGATAAAATAGGGCTGCATTTACAAACAGGTTATCTTTCTCCTGTCAACTCATCTCTCCTGCTCTGTCAATCGGTGCAATTTAATTGTTCCAGGCCTCCTAGTTTCATAAAGCTCTTCCTCTCCTCTCACTCCCGATTACCCTGCCTCTGCATAATATATTCTTCTCGCAAGTGACTGCAGGAAAACCTTAAAGGAGTGAATGATTGAAACAAGACATGTTAAGCAAAGCTAGAAAAGCCCAGGGCCAAATACTTGCACGTAATATCCTAATATATTACTTAGAAGCTATAGCAGCCTCTCCATCTGCAGCTATCATGTATTCAGACCAGCTATTTTCCAAAGAGCTGCAGACAATTCAAATGATAGAGGGGAGAGGTGATGGGGTTTAAGACTAGCTATTATTGAATGTGGCTAGATGAGCTGGACCACAATGGTCCATTCAGGCCTTAACTCTGTGGTGCTGTGGATAGAGAAGCATAGGCAAGATGCAAGCAGTTGAGCCTCCAGCAAAAAAAAACCTGCTCTGGCATCACTAAGTGACAGAAATACCCAAATCCCTTGAGTATATGACACAACCTGTGCAGTAGATTGAATTCTCTCTCCTCTCTGTTGCAGAGTCATGGCAGTACAGAGCTGAGCGTGCGCAGAGTCATGGGTAGATTTAGCAGCCTGGCCTGACCTCTGTTACAGCAGCTACAAGCTAGCAGTATGTGAGCTGGCAAATGCATATCTAATTCAGGTACAGCTGTAGGAGCTACAGCCATATCTTGATTAAAATTAGATTAGCCTACCCCTGCATTAGGTAGGCTTCAGCCAACTCACATATGCTTCAGATAGCTATTTCCCCAGTCTTTCTTTAAGCCAGCACCACCACTATTATCAGGTTTGTCAGCACTTTGCAAAGGTTTTTCTACTTTTTTAATGACTGCACCCACACCATCCAAGGGGAAATGCAGTCTGGGCTGGCAAATGACTTCTTCAAGTCTTCAGATGAAATAAAATAACTCACCAAAGGACTTCTTAAGGCCTGGATAGCCTCATACATACCAGTAAGCCAACGTCATACTTTAAACTATATTATAAATGTACTACAGTCACAACACAGGAGAAAGTAGCAGCACACCGAGGCTTTCTATCTGCTCTCCTCCCTGTACTTACATTTTTGTATAACCATAGAATCACAGAATGGTTTGGGTTGGAAAGGACCTCAAGATCATTAATTTCCAACCCCATGCCATGGGCAGGGACACCTTACACCAGACCATGTCATCCAAGGCTCTGTTCAACCTGGTCTTCAGTGCTGCCAGGGATGGAGCATTTATTACTAAATCATACCATATCAAATCATACCACACCCATCTGCTTCTCAGATCTTGTCTGGAACACCGTGGATGGGAATACATCCACGATTACACAAGCAATTATAGCTTAGGTTGAGTCTAATGTTAGAGGCTGATTTCACCACCTTGTGCTCCTCCTTATAATCAAAGCTTGAAGTTTGAGCATTTTTCATGCTCCTTGCCTTCTATTGTTCCATTGCTATCACAAAGACAAAAAGACTTTCACAAACAGGGTCTTACCTGCAGCAAAGAGTGAAGGCAATGTTCAACCCTGAAATGGGATTGGTGGCTGAGAGGCGTGAAAGATGAAAAACTCCAGTGTTAGTGAATGTCAAACGTGATAGATAGAGTCTGAACTAGTCAAAGCAATTCCTAAGAGTTCAGCAATACTCTGCTTATGAGCACACGATATCTTGATGCAGAGACCAATGAGTCAGCAGGAAATGAAAAGGAACAACTCACCCACCTTTTTGAGTACCATTCCTGTCTCCTAACCAGCTTTTGCCCATGAAGAAGCTACAGCTCTCTCAAGAAACCCATAAAGGGGCAGTGTTGATCTCCCCTATTGTCAAAGAAAAGATCAAATCCTGCTCAGAGGTAAAAAGGATGCAAAGAACAAACCACAGAGGTAAACACATCTCTCCAAAATGTAGCTAGTTTTGCCACACAACTTCTTATTTTCTGCAATGAAGTTGCAATGTAGCACTAAAGGAGAAAATCTTGGCAGTTTTATTTCCATCCTGCAGATGGAAGAGACTTCAGCACATCATACTACAGAGGTACAGAAGTCAATATCCTCCTATTGCAGGTGCCATATGAGATAAACACCTTTCTCAACTGATCAAACAACACTCTAGATACAATTAAAGCATTTGCCTCCACTATAGAAGAGGAGTCAAGCCCTAATCATAATGGGGTGGGGGCACAGAGAAAGAGGGAGAAGTCTTAACCTGTGCGAGTGCTCACCCATTGCTAATGGGGATCATAGCACTCCTCATGCCTCCTTCCACCTTTGTAAATATATGCCTCATCTATACCAGCTGCCTAGGCTGCTCTAGAGCCCCATTCTAACTACCCATTGGTACTTAGTCTCTCTCCCCTAATTTTCTGCATATTTTTATTCATGGCCAGTTTATACCCATTTTCTCTTGTGCCAACATTGTCTTTTAGCTTAAATAGCTCTTCTCCCTCCTTGACGTTTATCCCCTTAACGTGTTTATAGAGAATAATTATATCCCTTCTCAGCCTTTGTTTTGTTAGACAAGTGGAGCACTTTTCTAGTCTCCTCACATATGACAGACTTTCCATTCTCCTGGACACCCACCAGCCTTCTTCAGCATCCATTCCTGCTGGAGCTCAGCTAGGCACGTGACAGGTGCTGAAGACGATGTTCCAGATAATGCCTCAGCAAAGCCTCATTCGATGGCATTAAACATTCCCTGTCTGTCTCAGAAATCCTTCTCATCCATTTGCTTGTTTCTCACCTGCATCCCAGAGATGGCTCACAGTTCTACTAGCTGATCACAGGATGACTAATACCTTGGTCCTTTCCCCCTTTCCGTCATTTCCAATTTATGAATTTATTTATTCTGGCACAGAGCAGAAATTCTCATGTTAATCCCAAGAATGTAACCTTTCACTCGGCACTATCTAATTTCATCCTGCTTCTATTATCCTCAAGGTCACCCAATGCTTCCTTCATGTTATCTTCTTTTGTCTTGAAAGTCCCTTAGTTTTGTTTCATCAGCTAATTTCATCAACACACTCCTTCCTTGAAATTTGATTCCTAATCCCTGTCTTCTGCAGACTTCACTAGTAATTTCCCATGTGGTATCACCTTCCTGAAGTCCAAACTAAATGAGATTTGACACAGCTTTTTTTCCTCTCTAGAAAGTTAGTTCTCTTCCCAAGGAAAGCAGCTGGTTGGATTGTGAGGTTTTCACTTTGGCAGACCTGGACTGCATTTATAGAATCATAGAATCATAGAATAGTGAGGGTTGGAAAGGTCAGCCCACTTACCCCCCTGCCTGTGATTAGTTTCATCTTCCCAGCTTCATCTGGTTCTTTTAAAAATGGGCCTACACAGCTATGGACTGTCACACACTCTTAAAAAGGAAAATAACTTTAAAAAGCATCCAAAAAAATGGAAAACAGACCACAGAAACGGTTACAAACTGAATTTTTTTTTTTTTTTTTGGTCTGAACTGAAAACAGGGTATTTTACTTTTTTTTTCTTTTTTTCCATTATTGTTTCACTCCTCTTCCCCACTCCCTCAAATCTGAGAAATTCTTATTATGAATCAATCCAGATGAGTAATCTCCCATTTCTCTTTAAATTATTCTGCACACTGTTAGCCTGGCACTGCTGTAAAACCTTAAGTGTTTCACAAAGGGGCCCTTAAGCAGATACTCATTGCTCATCAAAAGGGCTGCTGGAGAGGGCCAGGTTTGAGGGGTGGGCATTGTTGGTTAGGAAAGGGCGGGAGGGGGTGGTTTATCTGCATACAGCAGGTATTTTCATCTCCTTTGAAACAGTGGGAATCCACATGCTTCACATGAGCCAGGAGCCTGTTCACACAAATAATGACTGCATTAATAACGCTGTCAACCCCCAAGTGCTGGTGGCCTCTTTCCAGGTGCTAGTGGCTGTATTCGAAAGGGCTGAACCGTCTAAGGCATGGAAAGTAAAGACAAAAATCAAAAGGCTTATCAGCAAACCCTTTTCAGCAACCTCATTAAGGCAGCCAAAGGAAAAGCTTTAAAATCCTAGCTGTCACGGGAGACATACAAAATCAGATAGGCAGCACAGAGGTTAATAGGCTACAAAGACCAAGTGTATGCAGCTTGGTTAAGGAGCAACAGGACAAAACAGCTTAGCCTTACAACTATATGCAAACAAAATATTAGTTGATTAAACAAACCCTAAATTCCAAGGAAGATCCAGTGTGCATCACCCACTGGTGAACACCCACTTCATGTGTAAGGCTATGGTTTCCTGGGCAGTGAGGACTGCAAAGCAACCCTGCTGTGTATACTCTGCACTCTTGCATATCCTACCAGCTTAACCTCTCCACATGCTTCCATCCCAAAGATCCTAAGGCACTCCCCAGCAGAAGAGGTGACTGATGGAAAACGACCATGCTCACTTGCAAAGAGCACCTATTTGTGCTTAATTCTATTCTGATTTTCTCTGGACTCTGCATTATACTATCTGTCTGCCTCTCCTAATAGCCACTGAGTCAATTGACCAGTTTCAACCCAGTTTGGCAGAGGAGAACAAGTCCTAAAGATACTAAACCCTGAGTAGTTTGTGCAAAAAAGCCAGACAGGTAGAAGAGGACTTTTTGATGTCTCTATGGACAGAACAGCTCTTGCGTGTGCTTGCCTCTTAGCAAACATTGGAAGATCTACAGTGGGGCACAGTCTTGAGACACAAATCTGCAGGAGACTAAGCTTCTTTGGTTTCACAGAACTAAGGTTTACATTAGATATTCAGGTCTCATCTACCCTGGAAAGCTGAAGAAGTGGATGAATTACATTTTTATATGAGACAATAAAGCAAAATTCAAATGACGGCAATAAAGAAAGAATTTTTGGGAAGGGGTGAGACACTGAATAAACCTCAAGGCATTACTTCTGCCCTTTTATACTCATCTATAGGCATAGTTCTAAGTTGGATACTATAGGATGGGGAGGGCAGGAACTACATGAGAGCCATAAATTGTTTTTCACAAGCCCTCATATAAAAGATGTATTGGGTTGCCCTGATTTTGCTGTGGAGATACTAGGCAGGAAAGTGTTGAGGAAGTTGCTGAAGACAACATTTCTCTTGTCCTGAAGTAAAGCCTGTTCTTACCTTACAGCTTCAGACTGCTTCTGTCATCCAAGCAGCCAGGAGGTGCTAGAGACACCTTACTGTAGAAAGAAAGAAGTGTCCCTCTATCCTTCAGCTAAAGCCTGAATTCAAGTGAAAGCAAACGGGCCCTGATTTACCTAGACACTACCCTGTGTTCTGCTAGCTCTTCTCATCATCATAAGAAACATCTTGCTTTTTCCACCTGCCCTTTTCCCTAAACAAGTATTGATAAAATCACATTTAATGTCAGGAACTAGTTAACGTCTTGGTAAAAGGAAAACCTTTCTAAAAGAATTCACATCTGTATCCTGCAATGTTTGCAATAAACATCCTCAAGGTTTTTCCCTACTGAAATGGGACAGTACTAACCAGAACTCCTCTGACATTTCTAAATATTTGCTCACACTAGCATATACATTGCTTTAATGCTGGAAAAGAACAGAACAGCCCCTTAAGGCAGGCTCATTTCTATTTGCATACAAGTAATAGTCCAGTTTGACTAAGCTACACAATTTTCCAGCACTTTTACGTTAGTGTGACTGCAACCACACAAAGGGTGGGTGATAAAACAGCATAAAATCCCTTTTCTAAATGAACAATTAGAAATGGACACAAAATTTGCATAGAGATAGCAAGCTAGGGAGACATGAAACCCTTCTCCCCTTTGGGTTATCTTTGTACAGCAACTAAATGAAAATTGGTGCTAACGCTTTTACAATTCTATACATGAAATGATATAGAAGCATTACCAAAAAGTTAGGCATCAGTGTTACTATTATGGCACATAAATTAAAAACAAATGTTGTAATTTCAGGGGTGACATAACGTAACAGGGCAGTCACGAGAGCCAAAGTAGAGACACACTCACTGGAGTGAAGTTGGGTTCTGTCTCTACCCTGACAATTTCCTTCCTTATTCAAAGCAATTGTTTCTGCCTCTCATTTGCATAAGCACTTTGCTCATTAACATGCTGTAAAGGAAAAATGAGCTGGGGGTGGGGAGAAGGAAAAGGCCACTGATAGAATAAAAGATGTTTTAAACCAAGGAAGCAAGAAGGTCACATCAAGCCCAGGAAGATAAGAGCTGAGGCTGGTGAAGGCCATGGCACCTCACTGTCAAAATCACTCAGAAATAGGAGATGGAGATGGAGTTGGAGCTCATTCCTCACTCTTCTATATACACAACTATCTCCATTCTCCAGTTCTCCTTCCCTTCCCTCTCCTACTCCCTCCCACCACTTTCTCTCCATGCTGCTGTCTCTTTTAAGCAATAGCTGCTTGGGCCAATTTTGCTCTCATTCCAGCTGGTTTCCATGCACTGAGTTCATTTTCATCTCCCTCAGCAGACAAAAGAATCAGCCTTCCTGGTTTACTGGTAACTGCCCTTGAGGGAAAACTCCACAGCTGGGGTAGAGTGGAGCTGAGGATCCACCACCAAAATAGCCCCCCATGGTGCACAGAAGAGGCATCTTAGTCTGGAACAGCCGCTCTGCTGTAGTATGTGTTAAGGTTTGTGCTGGATTTGTGACAGCTGTGGCAAGCATGCCCAAGGGGGTGGAAGGCAACAGAAGCTTCTGCCTGATGCTGCAGGCAGGACACATGGACAGCTAGCACTCTCAGCCAGTGGATATTGGCTCATGTCATTGGCTTGAGACAACATCTGGCTTCTTCACTCTTGTTCCTTCCCACTGGCTCTCTCTTATTACAAGGACAGTTTGCTGTTAACATGGCTTCAGCCCAGGAAATAACTCCATTTTCAGGGCTGGCCAGACTCAGACTGAACAGCAAGGAGGCAATAGGAGGAAGGAAGAAAGAAAAAAAAATAGGAATAAACTGAGAAGTGGGATGCATATATGTATAGTGCCATAGATAACCAATGAGGCTGAAAGGGACATCACAACATCATAGTTCTTCCTGATGTCCTAACAATTCTTACCGCACTTGTCCAACATTCTCAAGAAAACACCAATGGTGGAGACTGCCCCCTCCCTACACGATCTGCTTTAGTGAGTCTCTGCCCTTATTGCTGGAGAATGTATCCGAGTGAATCTCTCTTGTAACAAAAGCCTGCTAACTTTTCTCCTTATCAACAGAACAGGGAGAAGACGGTTCAGCATTTTGAAGGCTATTTTCACCAGGGTTCCTTGGCACCTATTAAAAGAACAACATTGCTAACTAGCGTAGACAGGACTTGGACATAATTGGTCATGTAAAAGCAACTGACAACAAATACTTGAGAGGGAAACATACATTCATGTGTTATTTATACTAGACTATAGAAAAAAGGGAGTATCATGTTAACTAGCAGATAGTGAGAAGTAATTCATGGCTGCTTTGTGTGTTTTTGCAGTGGAAGTGACACAAATGAAGGAAGTATTGATGGAGAGCTTACCCAGGGAGCCTAAACCTCCTGTGCTCTCTCCTCTGCCTTTTCTACACCTTCTGGGTCTATTTTTCTGCTGCTGGAACTTGTCAGGTAGCACAGGTCTGGTGAAGACTCTTGATCTGATACCTCAGCAGTCTTTCGGTAGTCAGTATAGGAATGAAAACAGAGCTCCCTCCAACAACCACCAATGTCCACAGAAGCAGCAACTCCTAGAACCCAGCAAATGTACAGGGTGACTTCCAAATTGTATGAATAAAGGCTTCCTGTCACACTCAAACATGCCATTTCAATTGATGAGTTTGGAAAGAATTAAAGGAACATGACTCCCATCTTCACGAGCTATGCTATTAGCCTAAAACACAGACCAGTGTCATCTATACACTTCCCCAACCTCGCAACTTAAAGCCCAGTCTGCACAGAAATCGTGATTTAATAACATCACATGCAGAAATCCCCATGTTGGCTTTCAACAAACAATGAAGCCAGAGCAAGATGGATCTTATTGAGAATACTCCCCAAAATACCCAGGTGTCTAGATGGCAGCACTGAAGGCTGTGCTGCACCGTGGCTGTTAGTCACAAAGCCAGTTTGGTAATGAGCAGAGCTAACCATACAGCTGACAGATCTCTGTGGAGACACAGTAGCCCTCCAACTTTCAGGTAAACTAATGCAAGTTCTCATGGCCTTGGGAACTGATGGCCACGTCACTTAATTCGGTAAAGCTCCGCTGCACTCAGTGGAGTTAACACTATTTGCAGCACAACCCCAGCCTGTGCTAGAGAACCAAGGCCGGATATTTATTGAACAATATGAAGGAGAAGTATCATCCTACAGTAGATAGAGAATTACTTCATTTCTGTAGGCCACATTATTATGCAAATAATCATCTTTGCTGTCATAAAACTTGATAGATCAGGACATAAAATTTAGGAGGTGATGAGCTTAGCATGCTATTCTCTGTAAGTGCAGGTGTAGCTAGTGTGCCACTGGTTTGTCAAGGCCATGGGAACCCCTCATGACTCCACAAGAGGTTTTCAGTACTGCACTGAAGCTTTCCCTTTTAGGCACTGTCTCTTCCTTTTGTTTTTCAAAGGGTCAGCAGCACACTGCTCACAACAGCAGCCTTCAGGCAGCCCATCACTGTGCTGCTGATGCTTCAGTGCAGAGTGCTTTAAAGCTAAGAAAGTGTTTTTTATGGGGTGTTAATAGTCCCACACAGTCGACTTCCCCAGTGACCCAGGCAAGGGTATAGCAAATGAGCTGAGCTGTTTCACTAGACACCACCAGTTGTGATAGAGACAGTGTCTAAATCTTCCAAAGTGTTCGATTGAAGAGAAATCTTATTTGGCATGTAGTCAATAGCCCTGAGAAAGAATAGAGTGTTGTCCAGCAACATCCCCAGAGGTAACTGGCACGTGTAACAGAGGATGGGGACAATAAAAAGAATCCCCAACTTGGATTTCCAGAATGATAATCAGGTTTACATTTCACTTGAGAAAAACTGGTTTCTGGTTTTGTCTGTTTCCCAAGGCTGGTGAGACACCCAGGATCTGTTAACTAGCCACAACAAATAAACTGAGAGGTGTGAAGTTGCAGAGGAAGGATCTTATCCTATGTTGGGCAGAAAAGCCACCATAAAAGAGATTAGAAAAAACACTTCAAGTGGAACTAAACCGTATGGAGTATCTATTTAGTGGGCTGAACAATATCTGACACAGGTAGTCCATAAGTTGTTGATCCCTAGAGGCTAGAAGCACATCCCAAAGAAATAATTTCTATACCCTTGCCTGTTTTTCATACATCTCCTGGGAAAGCCTGGCACGGGCTTATTTATTTGGGGATTTTTTTTCTATTTAAAGATATTCTATTTTAAGATGTTGTGTTTCAAGTTGTTCCATTTAAGGTCTTTAGTTGTGCCTAAATGATAATCCTTCTTGTTCCTTGAAGGGAGTTTTCCTCTACAACCTCTGTTTTATTGATAGATTAGCTGTGGATCAAAAATAATGGCATCGCTTTCTTTCATGGCTTTCTCAAATACCTGGATCAAGTCACAACAACATACCTAGTGATGTTCCCAGGGGATAACAGGCTTTAAGTTTGTAGACTTGATACCAGCTCTCAAAAAGCATTGTACACATACACATAAACTCTTGCTTAGTCCATATCTCTTTTTCCCTTGTGTCTGCTTCGCTTTCAGGTTTTAGGTTGGCTGTAGCCCATGTGCAATGAAGATTCGCTCTTGATCTCTGATGCCTCCTGGCTGCAGCCCCAAGGAAAAGGCAGTCAGATGCTGCCTTTTTCACAGATTTCATAGCAAAACATTCCCAGCAGAGCTTATAGGCAGGGCCATGTGGGCATTTAGACAGGTAGTGTCACTGTGCTTTAATCTGCATAAGAACATTACCATGAAAGCTTGGATGGAAAAAAGGGTGTCATCTACCAGCCGCAGCAGAACTGTGTGGATAGAAGCAGTAATGAAAGAGCTGGACCAGCTGGAGAACATGCCCATAAGGAGGGCAGTCAGTGAAATGACACATGAAGGGAAAGACTACTTTACCTTACCCCTGAATATGGCGTGCCATCTATATCTAATGGTTAAAAATACAGGCATGCTTGCAATCGTGTACTTCCTGAGCAGTGTTCAATACAAAAATGGAAGCAAGACTGAAGGAATTTGAGGCAATTTCCTGGAATCCCTTAAGAGAGATTGAGTACAGTGTGGCTGACGTCCCCTGCTGAGAAAAATTATTCTTTACTCAGAATAATAATGCTAATTATTATTATTATGACTACTTAAATTATAACATTACTTTTCAGTCTCCACCAAATTCCAAAATTTGCAATGCTGCACATTTCATACACACTGAAAATCCTTTTCCCATCTCCATGAGACAAGATGGAATAGGGGAAAACTTACCGTGCAAGGGAGGTAGTAAAGCTAGTCCTGGAAGTCTCTTCCTTTGGTACCTCCCAGTGCTGTTATCTGTCTTCTCAGGTCTTCTGTCTGTTTGGCTAGGCAAATTCCAAGCTGCATTGAATTGTTTTTCACCTCTTTACTCACTAAGCCATGAAGTCTCAGGAAATGCATAAGGCCACAGCAAACTTTGGGTTTATCCCTCCATTAATTGCACTCTTTTGTTACCCTACACCATGAAGTTAAGAGTAATGGGTTTAGTTTTGGCCTAGTATTAAGAGAACATAAAGTGGTACTGAAGGTATAAATATAAACTATGAAATATAGTGGAGAGGTTAAGTTACCAGGTTTAGTGCTGTTATTCCTTTTCATTAGACGATACAGTCCCCTCAGCTGGGACACGGGAACTCGTCACTGATGTCCCCCTGCTCCAAATCCCGACTTTGCACTGGATTGCACACAAGATTTACCGCATAAACTCTGAATAATAGCTGGAAGCTGTTATATCCCTTACCTTACAGGGCAGATACATTAGGGATCTTCTTCTCCCCATTGAAACTCCTGGACTTTCAGCTAAGTAGTTCTGAGTCTTGTGATGCTATATGTTCAGCTAAGAGTCTGTGGGAGCTTCTGATATTAACTGAAGCCGTTTGCTCACCAACAGAGTATGATGTGCATTACACATGACAGACAGCAGGGCCTGAAGACATAAAGCTATAAGAATCAGTAACAGTCCAAACACTGAAAAAGCATGCAGACCCTGAAGAAGTTAAGTAGAAAAATTCCCACTGGTTCCATTTCTTTGTTCCCTGGGGGGCTGGTCCTCTCCATTTTTAATTTGTGGTGTGCTTTGTTGCTGGCTGGAGGATGCC
Organism: Neopsephotus bourkii; assembly: GCF_033783945.1. NCBI lineage: Eukaryota > Metazoa > Chordata > Aves > Psittaciformes > Psittacidae > Neopsephotus > Neopsephotus bourkii. The sequence continues at coordinate 5,152,749 of NW_026901771.1, read as the reverse complement.
ACAAGGCATCCAAGGTGCTAATCTTTCTAATAAAATATTTCCTCCTGGATATAGAAAGTGCCAGAATTTTAAAAGAGAAAGAGAGCAATCTCAAAATCAGCTTGCAACTGATCAGAATAGAAAGGTCAAATTCTCCTCAGCATAGCTGATATTTGCTTTCATATTCACATCTCATTGTCTCGCATCAAGAATAAGAAGTGAAAAACTAATCTCACGGATCAACAAGCGTCACCTGCCATGAAAGAAGGTTCTGGGATGGGAGTCCAAGTCTGTGAGCCAAGACAATTGGGTTGCCCAACTGCATCTGTCTGTGACTTGTAAATCACCTTCTCTATCAATGTTGTGAGTTTTCAAACTCTGAGACAAAGCCAGCAATGCTTAGCAAACTCATGAGGCACATACTAGTTGCAAGAAGCAGAACCTAGAGTTTCAAGTGGCTTCAGCATCCAACTCCATCAAGCAATACACAGCCAAAACCTCAACGGCCTTTTATAACCTTCTGGAAAGACGTGGTTAAACTGCACTGGTCAATGGAAGAGGAGTACCAGCAAAGTAGTTAGAGCACAAGTCCCTACAGGTCTCAAGGAAGTTGCTCTGTGAGTTAATATTGCCCAAGGCTTCCAATTTTGAATGGAAACTATGGAGAGAAGCTTTTCTGGAAATCAGATCCAGACTGCCTCAAATTAGAGCTGTGCCGCCTCCACCTCTAAATGAAAATGTCAGCCTTAATTCATGAACACTTTTTAAATCCTTTGATGGAAAGGACTTGAAAAGCTGCGGGTATTATCAGAAGCATTCAGCTCTGGTATCCAGGCATGTGGCTATTTTATGATCATGCAGTGCTCTCCCCCCATCCTCCCACCCTGGAAAGTTATAACGCATCTCTGAGGCAGGTTGATATTTGCACTTTGTTGACACCCAATAAATAATAATCCAAATATTTGCACACATGGAATATTATGCGACATTATAGAGCTGACAGTCTGCGATTCTTCGGGAGCTGCTTTGCGCACAGAGCTCCCATTGGTTTCAAAGTAATGCGGAGCTCAGAAGAGCTGCAGAGTAAGACCCGTGACATTTATGTTTATGAAATAGGAGAGACCTTATCATTCGCTGGTTCTGTAGTCACAAAGCCAGAATAGCTGATGAGGGGCCTTTGCCAGTATCTTCAGTATAATCACACTGTACACTGAAGTGTCTTGGCAAGTAGTAAGTGAGCCAAGGAAAACAAAGGGAGATTAGCAAGGGGTGCTGCAGGGCAGGAGGGAGGCAGTGGCAGAGCTGGTCTGGGGAGCCCCAAGAGGGCACTGACAATGATGGCATGGGGAGCCCTGGGCTGGGACATACTGGGGGACAGCAAGGCAGGGAAGAGCTGGATGTGGGGCTCTGGATGGAAACAGCAGGACTGCTTTGTGGGGGGCATTGGAGCAGCCAGTGTAGAAGCTAAGAGAGCTCGTATGCCATCTGCTGCTACACCATTAACTGCTATTAGTCACTGAGCTTCATGAGCGTGAAATTTCCTTAGTTGCTGAAAAGCAAGGAGAAAAGCCTAGAATGTGGCTTAACTTTGATTAAGCACCAACAAATTTGGGACAATTTAAACAAGAGGGATTTCAAACATCTTATTGAAGCATGCTGCAGAATTCCTTCCTTGCCTGGGGGTGGTACACACACGGAGTGCACCCCATTGTACTTCTCCTTCCACAGCACTTTTGTCAGCAAGATAAGGAGAAAATATTTGCATGTGGTTAGGGAAGGAGCTATGGATTTGCTAAATGGATTTGTATCCTGTTCAGTTAGAGTGATATGGTTCAGCTCATTCCAGAAAAGATGGAAGTAGACAGTAGTACGAATAGGAACAGCTTTCTCAATTATGGTAGTTAAGATGGATGTTGGTAGACTTATTAATCCTCATGCTTCAGGGCTTCTGTTGATCAGCAGCTTGGGTCAGGAAGAAACATCCTACACCTTGTCATGGTGTAATGCCACACAATTGGAATTGATGTTGCTTTCTCAACCACTAGCTTTGGTTATTTGCTGAGCCCTCTTGTGACCACACAAGGGAAGGTTCAGCCCCCAGCACACAAAGGCTACCTTAATGTATGGAAAGACAAATGCAAAATGGAACTGTTGGGTTTTTTCCTGTGGAAGCCAGACTTGTGCTTCTCCAGTTGAGTGCAGAGAGACAAGGAAAGTAGGGGCAAAGGCAACCTAATGTGACTGTCACCCAGCCACAACACTGTGACACGGCTTGAATTAAACAGAAGCTGGAGAACTAATGCGTTTCCAGATAAAGGCTGAAGGTACTGCTTTGAGAATATTACAGTCTCCTTCTTCAGACAGAGGGAGAAGTGAAATGCATTTGCCAGATTATTAGCTGTGAACGATTTGCTCCATCTTACTGAGAACACAGTACATATAGCAAGATTTGGCCACAACAAGGGACCAGCCAGCATCCAGCAGTCCTATGCAAGCAGCAGGCCAGAATTAGGTGACAGAGGGTATGGTTGGACTATGCAGTAAATCTGATTCTGGGGCTGTTAAGACATGATCAAAGGTAAGCTCAGATAAACTAAGTTCTCTCTGTTGGAACAAATGTGTCCAAAGCATTTTGACAAGGTAAGGTTTCTCTCAGGCAGTGATCACCAGTCCTGTCCCATAAGAGGCCCTGTGCTTCCCAGTAGCTCACCTTTCATACCTGCACCATTCAGGACTGGGAAAGGCCTGGGAGCTAAGCACTCACATCCTTTGCAGCACAGAAGTGACTGGGAATTCAGGCTTCCCCAGCTAACTTCGTCCTAGCTGAGACACTAAAGGAAGCTGTTCTCTCTTCATGACCATACATTACAGCCATTGTTAGTCAGTCACTGTAAAGTACTCTTGGAGCAGTGGCAGATGTCCTATTACACTGAGAGAAGTAAGACACCTGGGTTCGTTACCACCTAATTAGGTTCTCCATGTGATTAACTACTTGTGTGGCAGACAAAGAAGCAAACTACCCAAATGAATGCCAACAGAAGACAAGCTGGCATGGCAGCAGCAGGCACCTGACAGGCACACGCAGATCTGTAACTCATCTGGCTTCCTGATAGAGAATGAAGGACTCCTAGCAAGAGTTGTAAAACTATAATCAGAAACAGCATATGTTTCTCCAGAGTCACAGCGAGGTCCTTTGTGACTCCCACAAACCCTTCTCATCTCAGACAGAATCCATCTTGATACCTGCTTCTGGACCATCTGACCCAACTAAACCTTTATGCCTCCTCTGCATAGCCCTCAGCACCTTCAAGGCACCTCAGCATCTCCTCAGACCCAGCTTCACCTTCCTAGCAGAGGACACTTCTCTGCATTTTCCTATACTCCTCTCCCTAAAGGCTATACTGTCCCCCTGTATGAGACCATTTCTGTACCTTTGTCTCATAAGGAAAGCTGCTGTTGAGGATACCCTTTTGGCTAGTCCTGAGATTTGTCTGTCTGCTTCTTCCCCGCATTGCCTAAACCCAGCAAGGTAACAAAGCAAGCCTGCAGAACCATATCTCATCTTCACTGAGAGCTTCCCAGGCTGCTAGGACTGAGGCTGCAGTGTTTCTGCACCAGCCTGAAGGCAGCAGGCTGGATTTCCTCATGAGCTCCTGATCCAGCCCAAACACAGATCCACATTCAAACTGTCTGAAGCCTCCAATCAATCAGTGAATTGCGCTGAATGCCCTTAGGAAAAAAAAAGATCTTTGATGAGGCTTTGCTGCTAGCAACCAATCCAAATCCATTAGCTTTCACATCTGGAGTTCCAACGAACAATAAAAATGAGCTTGATGGCCTCAATCTTGTCCTCATTTTTCAGCATCACAATAACCTGGCTCTGCTAAACACAATTCAGCATGATTGCCTGACTCTGCTCAGGCTTCGGGGATACCCAGAACCACTACAGCTGCCAGAAAAGAGGGTCAGGACAGAGGGTGCCTTGGCAATACTCTGTGTGTGTGTGTGTGCACATATGAGTATTAGGGAAAGATAACTAGAATTGGAGAGGATGCTTCAGGGTATGATCAGGGGTATTGGCAAGAGCTTCTTGATATGAATCCACTCAGTATTCTCTCAGTCGCACATGAGCTTTTGTGCAGGACTATGGCTTTTACAGTGTGGAAGCATTATTGTTACTTCCCTGCTTGTGGACACTTCTGCTGTCCCCTCATAAGCCCATCCAAACCTGCATCTCCAACCCTAGGCAATGGAGATCTTTGCCTTGCAATGAGCTGTAAGGAAGGAGGGCTTGCTCTGCCTTCAAGGACACCCACAGGGAGGACCCAACTGATTCCAACTGAGCTGAAATATGGAGGCTGGGATAATTGTGTGATTTGTGCTCATGATGAAAGCTGTCCCAGTGCCAGCCTCGGCCTTGGATTAGTCCCAGTGCTGCAAACAGCCCAGCACAACCCTGCACATGTTGAGCCAGTTGCCTGGCGGGTAGGCAGAGCCTGTGTTCTGGAGTATCAGCTTTTTGATGCTTCTTGTGGTTTCTCAAGGAGCTCCCCATGCCACAGACAGTTATTCTGGTTCATATTATTTTAAATTGCATTTCTGACGTGATGTTATTATAATTTTGCCATTATAAATATTGCCAAAGTGAGGCAGAGAACCTGATGGCAGCCATTATGTGAGAGACTTCGGTCCTTCCACTGCTGTGTGAGCAAACAGCCCTGATCCAGGTTTAGTTTAAATCCTGGGTTTAGTTCAGCCTTATTTCCAATTACCTTACCTCACACATGTACCTTTCAAGAGCCCTCTCCCTCTTGTGTGAAGAGCAATTGGTAGTGGAAGTGTCCTTTCTCCTTACCCCTTTCCTTTGACACTGCAGCTGTGGTCCAAGATCCCTAACCCACCTCTCTCTCCTTGCTTTTACAAAGAAGGAGCCCATGCTGAGTCCTCTGTGTGAAACCATCAACAGCATCTGCTAATGGGCAGCCTAATAGCCATTTAATGGGCCTGGGTAAAGCTAATAAATGTGTAAAGAAAATAGGAGCAACAATAGCCAAAAAAGGAGGACTGAAAAGCAGACAAAACTGGCAGAGCCTTCCCCACTTGGACTCAAGTAGTTGAAGCAGTGCCTGCAGCCAGGTAGGAGTTTTGCTGGCTTTCCAAAGCTGCCACACATTCCCGGGAAGGAGACTTCATCCGAGAATGGCACTGTCTGCCCATCCTGCAAGGTCATATGGAGGATGTACAGGCGGCTCATAAGCAGCTCTGCCAGATGTTGCCACCTCTGGGATGCTCAGCCTCCCCCCAGCTGAGGAGCAGGTCACTGCTGGAGTCACGGCTTTTAAAATACTCACAGTACAAAGAAAGGTCTGTTAAGGCCTCATCCCACAGACTCCTCTTCCCCAAACACGGCAGAGCCTACCTATCAGAGGCAGCCGGATTTATTTGATCCAGCCAAAATTTATACCTAAATCTTTTAATACTTATTTTCCTTATGTGTAGCCAAGAGTTTTATGACTCACACTAACCCCTGCTCAGGAAACAGACAATATATTTTGAAGGATATTGTATCTAGCTGACATATCACATAAATTCCCTTTGCCACCCTCGTGCCCACCTCTAGTTATACAGCCATCGTGAAGTGAACACCAGTCCATATCTCTCTGGGGCTCCTCTAAAGGCCCTTATCACTCTGCACATATGCTGCCTACGCAGGATGCCCGCACTGGAAATAAAAGCTGAGCTGAAACAAGTCAGGTAGTTGTCAGATGATCTTGCTGTCTTACTTTCAGTGTTAGTGGCAACACCAGGGCAGGATATGCATGATCTTGACAGACTTTTCCACACCTCTGGAAGATGTGTGGGGTCACCGAGGGAGCCACACAGTCAGCTTGAGGACAGCCTTCCCTGGTGCTGTGAGATGGGATGCCTTGGCTCTGCAGCCTGACTGAGCTGTTCTTCAAGCTGCGTATGCAGCAGTTACAGGAGAAATGCTCACACCACACCAGCAAGTCCATTTGAACCATACACGAGAGTTTACCAGAAATGTAAAGTACTGTCATGGTACAGCATCATGCTATTAGCCCTCTGACTAATTCTGGCTGTCTGGTCTCCTGTCCCAGCCCACCCCAGGGCCAGCTCTGTTTCAAGATGGGATAGCAGAAAGGCAGGCTGTGTTTCCCTGCTCTGTCCCCTCTGCAAGCAAAGCAAGCAACACAGCAGAACCGTGTGTCTGGGATGACTGTGGTCTAATGCACTCTGATCCTGGAGTGGGTACGGGTAAGGGGTATGAGATAAGGATACCATCCCTCACAGTATAAGGGAGAAAAAGCATTCTCACTCCTTTTCATCACATGAAATCTTTGAAAGACAGGTCCTGGACCTCAGCAAGATCAAATTGATTGCCACATGGGGAATTATTGACAGGAGAGATAAATCCACCTCTCTCCTATCACTGCATCCTAAAAGCTCACCAAGTCCTTATCCAGGAAATGCAAAAGCAATGGTGTGACTGATGTGACATTTTGGCCCATTACTAACCCACATGCACGTTGAGGGTGATGACATTTCCTTTCAAAGCTAACTGTAACTGCCCCGTGGTTAAAGTAACCCTTCACTGCTTTAAGGGGTAAAAAGCACGAGTTTAGGACTATTAAAGCTGTAGTTTGCTAGTGACTTCAGCAGGATACTTGGACCTGGTTGCATCTTGGTAGCCCTGGAGGAGGGATTTTGAGTTGCCATTATAAATACGAAACACATTGACCAAAGCAGATCCTACAGAGAGGAGCACAGAACCTGTGACTGCCCAGGAGACCTCTTGCACATTGCTTGATGGATACATTCCCCATATGCCTGTACCGGTCAGCCCCAAGAAGCAGCATGCCCAGTCCTTAGCCTCAGAGTGCCTATGATGAAGGCAGCTGAAGTCAGCATAGCGACCTGGAGGACAAGGACCTGGCCTTTGACATCGAGAGGGAACACAGCACCAAGGGTGCCCTTTTCCTGTGGAGAACCAGAGGCTACCTTTGCCTTGGCAACACCACAAAGAAGACCAGGATTCATAACTGTAGAAGCTCCCTGCAGCCAGGAGTTTGAATAATTCACTTCCCAGCAAGAGACATCAATCCTTTCCCTGCAACCCCTTCTACCACGTCGTAAGATGTATGAGGGGAAGGCAGGAGGCATTTTTACTATATTTATTTAGTTTGTGGATGTTTAGTGTCCCTCACTATGGGCTATATTCTGTCCTCACGTGCACGGTATTCTCAAGACCTTTATCAGTTAACTATCCTTGCTGTAATTTCCCCCCTGTTCTCACCCTTACTTTTCCTTCTTTATAAATTACAACGTTCAGGCCTTTGCTGGCGGTAGAGAACACTACATTGTTCTAGAATAAAATGGACTTTATTCCATTATAATGACTCTGCTTCCAAAGGGGAGTAGTTATACTGGAATAAAAGTATTTTTTATGCTCCAGTCTAGAGCATAATTCAATCATAAATTACATCAGGAAAAAATAAACCATAATAATAAAATGGCAGTTTGTGCATTGATTAAAGTGAAAACACTCTTCATTCTGGAATATTCTGCGTATAAAGGGAAGTTAGTGTGCAATAAGCAAGGGTGTGATTTTTTATAGCACACTAACTACCCTTCATTCATTCCCTAATGGATACCCTGCCAGAAAACACGAGTGCCTTTAGGTGAGGCAGGTTTGAGAGTGGAATAAACTATTGTGCATTAATGTGGACTAGGTGTATTTGTAAGGGAGTGTAGGAAAGTAACTAGTGAGGAGAAAAATCCACCACTAACTACTCCCCCACAGCCACCCCCAGGGAAGGCCAGGCAGGCCCCAAGGTTGGGACAACTCTCGGTTGAAGGAATTGCTCATGTTTTCTTATGACAGGAGATTTTTCCAGGCCCACTGATCCTCACAGTCTGGGTCTTGAAACAAATTGTGGGACCTTGAAGAGAGTGAAATTTATCCTATTTTGGGGAATGGGGATATGCCACCAGGAGATGTGCACTGCCAAAAGCATCCCTTCTAACCATGCATCAGGATGCAGAATGCATTTCAGCCCCCCACCCCCACCCCGAGTAGCTGACCAGGCAGCTCAGTGAAGATAGGTCTTTGTATCTGTGCTGGTACCCCAGAAGGATCGAGCAGCCAACATCACATATATACAGCCAGGGGCTATACTTAGGGCAGTTTCTGTTCACTTCTTTTGTCAGACATTCATACAGCATTTGTAGCCAGCATCAGTTTGTATCAGCCAAGAGCTCTTGATCAGACTTCAATGTACCCCATAAAGCAATCATTTGCAGGGAGCAAGGGAAGTGATCTCCTGGCTAGGAGACTTCCCAGGGAGTCTGTCATTCTCTTTGATTCCACTTTATATTTTCCTTTGTATGAATTTACAGCCTAAGACAGTTAAAGAGTATTCACATTTGCTGGTTTCACCCAAAGAGCAGAAATATGCTATAAATACTCCTCAACTGATTTCTGCCACAGTCTGCAAGGCAATTATACCAAGGTACACTCAGCAGGGAGTCATGTGCCAATCCCAGCTCCATCAGGCAGCCACTGCCCCCTGTCCCACTGATGAGAAAGGATGGCTCTGAGTACAGTAAAAAAATGTGAGGCCCTTTGAAGAATGGTTCTTTAAGGCCCCTTACAACATCTGGGTAAAATTTACTCATGGCTCAGAACTGGAAAGGAACTGCCCTTTAGGAAGCCTGGACATTCAAGACATCCATTATTTCACAGAACCATAGAATGATTTGAGTTGGAAGGGACCTTTAAGCTCATCTGATTCCAACCCCCCTGCCACAGGACACCTTCCACTAGACCAGGCTGCTTCCAGGCCCATCCAACCTGGCCTTGAACCCTGCCAGGGCTGGGGCAACCACAACCTGTCCTTCTTGTGTTGTTGCCCCAAAGATGGATGCAATATTGCAGGAGGGGTCTCATGAGAACAGAGTAGAGGGGCAGAATCCCCTCCCCTCAACCTGCTGGTCATGCTCCTTTTGATGCATCCCAGTATATGGTTGGTTTCTGGGCTGTGAGAGCACACTGCTCTCTCATGTTGAGCTTCTCATCAACCAACACCCCCAAGTCCTTCTCAGGACTGCTCTCAATCCATTCTCTGCTTAACCTGTGTTTGTGTTTGGGATTGCCTCAAAGGCTAGGTGCAGGACCTTGCAATTGGCCTTGTCGAGCTCCATGAGGTTACACGAGACCTGAGTTGCCCACAGTTGCCCCTGCCTTGCAGTCCCTCAGCTCTCGCAGCCCAGGGCTGCCTGCATCAGCTCTGCAGTTCTTGCTAAGAATGCTAAATCACTGCCATATCGAGAGCTGGCCTCATCTATATCTCCACCAGTAAAAAATATTCAGAAAGCCTCATTACTTAACACATTTTCACTAATGTGATGCTCAAGTATCATTCAATGCCTCATACAGAAAAATGATATTCCAACACTTTAGCTACTTATGTCTAACATCAAGGTGCCTCGGCAAAACAGTGTGTTCAGAAACATCACTGCCCTTACATATGCTAAAGGAAGTATTGCCTTTGAGATTCCATTAGTTATAACCAAAGTCCAACTCCCATGGACTTCAGGAGGTGGTAGACATTCACAGGCCTCCAGGCAATCTGAACTTCAGGGCACAGGCAAAGTCTTATGAGTCCCTATTTCTGCATTATTGCCCTCTATGCTGAAAAGTATTTTCAGCTTAGCTAACTTCTTTTGCATTGAACAGGGTCAGGAGAGCTCACACAATCTCCTGCCAAAGCTCAGCGCGCAGGATGGTGACACATAATGAGGAGAACAAAATGCAGGCGTGAGGGAGAAGATGGTTAGCATGTTCAGCTCCCAAATTAGATTTCTGAAAGCTCATGATCTTAAAGGTCTTTTTCCAACCTAAATGATTCTGTGATCTTTTCCCTTCCTAGCATGGGACTTGGAGAAAGGAGCATGTAGAAAAGACACAGATCAGCCTGAAGCCATCAGATGAGCTTCTCTAGTGCTCAAAGCAAGAGCAGAACCCAGCACTATGCATTGACTTACTCACTGCTCTACTTGGGCCCCTCACCAAAGGTAAGGGTGAAGCACAGAGTGAACATGGAATTCAAGATGTGGATTATATCAACAATTACAGCCTGAAGCATAATTCAATTATGAATTAAATTGAAGTTAACCCACACACACACACAATAATAAAAGGTTGATTTGTGTGTTGATTAAAGTGAAAACATGAAGTCATTAGCCTGTGTATAAATCTTGTTAGCTGTGGGCAGAGCTGTGTATTGCCATTAGCCTGATAGAGAGCCTGTGAGGAACGGACACTTCTCTAGGTGCCTATAACATAGAGATGTGAATCAGGACAGCTGTTGCCCTCTGAGACCCCAGTGCTGGAGATCATGCAGGAGTGGTATGCATTTACTGTAACAACCACCATTCACACTATACATTTTGCAGCCCTTTGTACATATCTATTTTCATGGGACAAGATCATTGTTTTTAAGCATGAGGTATGAAACTGAGTCAAGAGCATATGACGGGAGATGCTTTCTCCATAGACCAGCCTCGCTGTGACTATGAGGTTTCACACAGAAAGGGAAGGGAATGGCAGGCAGCATGTGGGGAAACGCATCAGGTCCTTGGTCAATCTCAAGGGGGCACTCGAGGCCCTAAATTTTGTCAGAGGAGGTATTTCTGCATCCCAGAGGGATGCTTAGAAGGCCAAAAGTAGGAAATTCTGCTCCTCTGCATTTCTCTCAAAGACCTGCAGGGAGCCTTGAGGGATGCAGAAAGCCAAACACCCCTGGCCTTACATCCCTGGCAAGTTCTTACTCTCTCTGATCTGTTTTGAGGACAGGGCAGAGACCTCAAACAGGCCTGATGCATCCTATACCTCCCCCATGTTCACTATTAAGGTGTCAACATAGCTTTCTCGCACACTGTGCTCTATGTCCTTCCTTTCACATCTGTTTTACCCCATGGGCTCAGGAGCTTGTGTCTTCCCCACACATCTTGAATAACCTTCTTGGCTAACCCTGCTGGGATGAATAAAGGCTCCTTGAAGCCCCTTCTTTCTCCTGTATTTCATACCTCTCCTGAGCCAGGCACACTGTGTTCCCATATTATGAGAGAATAATTGCTTTTCCCCAGCTCACAACCATACTATTTTTTCCCCTCTTATTTTACAAACTCTTCTTCCAGAAAAATATGTCCCTGCACAAGAGCATTAGATCGAATTTGTAGATCAAATTATTCTCCTGTTCCATAATACTATCCGTAATTACTCCCTGTAACTTTGCTTTTGCTGGTGATCACAACCATCAGGCAATTTTCACACATCCCTGCCAATAGAATCCAAGCACAAGCAAATATTAGAGTGCGAATTTATTTTTATTTATAAATTACTTAGAGGAAAAAAGGCAAGCTCCGGGCACTTAGCAAAGAACTGACTTGAAATAGATTTTGCACAATTGGCCTGTGTTGTTGTCTCCTGTGCCTTGCAAAAAGGGGAAACAAGGAAAAGGGAAACATGCTCGGATACTGGAAGGAATGGAGGGGAGCTGTATAAACCTCATATTTCACAGTGTAAGGATGCACACAAGTCTTGAATTTCCAATATAGTGAGGTTTTTTAGCCCCTCTTAATCTTAGGCACACACTCAAGATAACTACGTGATGAAGGCAAGCTTAGTATTTCACCTGCTCCTGTATGTCTGCACTGAATCTCCTCCAGGCTCTCAGTAGCTTCACCTGGGAGCTACTCAGTTACATCCAACTTTGATTTGGTTTGGAAATGATTTTTCCCCAGATTTATGTTGCTTCCTGCAAAATTCCACTCAGAGATCTGCCCAATGGGGAGCTCGGCTCTAAATTAGCCCAGGTTCAGCTGAAAGTGTAGCAGAAGAGAAAAGGAAAAATCCAATAAAAAACCACCCTGCTTTTGACTCCGGCTCAAAGCGCTCAGTTCCAAAACTGAATCCAAAACCAAACTTTGCAGTTCAGACCCATCTGCCACGAGCCCTCGGCTCACAGGTGGAAGCCTGTAACCTGCTGCCAATGAGGGCATGTTCCATGAGACTGCAGTGGGAAGACTTGGCTGGCAGAAAATGTCAGTGTCTGCTTTCTCCAGGGGCAACAGGCATTGGCCTGCTCATACAGAAAGTGGACACTGGGACAAGTAGGAAAAAATCAAGACCATCACAGGTAAGTGGAGCATACATTATTTTTGTCATTTTCATAGAACCATAGAATGGTTTGGGTTGGAAAGGAACTTAAGATCATCCAGTTCCAACCCCCTGCCATGAGCAGGGTAGCATCACACTAGACCATGTTGCCCAAGGCTCTGCCTAACCTGGCCTTGAACTGCCATGTTTTTCCAAGCTCATGTGAGCCAAGAGCCTAGATATCTTAGATGGGCTGCTTCTACTATGACTAGAAGGCAATAATTCCCTTCAGCATGAATTATGAGTGCTAATCTTAGATCTGAACTGGGAAGTCAGGGGGAAGTTGCAAGAAGAAGGGTTTTTGGCTAAGAGAAGGCAGAGGACTTTGTTCATGTTAAACCTCAAAAACATAGCATGCTTAGTGTCTTTTGGCAAGCCTTCTTCCAGCAACCAAGCTGCAGAACAGATCAAGTCATGGGATCTCTGGTTTTGGACTCAGCTTGGTAAAGCCGGGACTGACCTGATCTAGTGTTGGTCATAGTCCCAGGGAAGCTGGATTAGTTGATATCCTGAGGTTCCTTCTAATCAGCCTTTCTACCATTCCAGAGCATAGATATAACCTCCTTGGTCTGGTTCTCTGTGAATATAAGAGGTAGGGCTGAGTCTGCATCACCACTCAGACTTCCCAGCAGCAAAGTGAATCCTAGGCTCACACAATAACTTGCTATGGAAGGGATCACCGCAGGTCATTTGGTCCAACACGCTGTTCAGAGCAGGGCCAGCTTAGATCAGGTAACAGCACAGCAGATGGAGGAGAGACCACAGGCTATTTCCAAAGGCCTACCAAATGTTAGCTTTATTCAGAAGGTTTACTTATGCTACCAGGCATCCTGCCAAACATGTGGCTCCTAAAGGATCTCACACCTTCACCTAAAACATTTTAGTATTCCACAGATGAAAAAGGTGATTGGAAAAAACACTGTCTTATTAGTTCTGCTTCTAGAGGGAGCCCCCCATGGTCATCAGGCATTAAAAATAGAGCTGAAAGGCACTCAAGAAGATATCTAGTCTTTCCCCCCATCCAGGATCAGAATCCCTTACAACTGTGGCAGTTCAGATAGAAATTGTCCTTCAAGCCATGTGGAGAGAGATATCCTATGGTGCCTCCAGGCAGCCTTTTGCAGTGCTTCATTCTCCTTCCTATCATAATGCCTCCTGGTCTTTGAAGTTGAAAGTCTGACCTCCCATGTAAAAAGCAATGGTGCCTTTCCCTCTTCTTCAGTGTACCTTTGGTAGGTTACAGTCACCTCCACCTGTAAGCCCTGCAAGGCAGGGACGCACAGCCCTGTGGATACATGTACAGCACCTAACACAGCTGGGAATGAATCAGAGCCTTTCCCTTTGTATAGCATTTGTAAGACCCAGCCTGCGCCAGTGAACGCACTGACCCCATAAAGCTGGGAAGTGTCATTTCAGAGATGAGCAAAATGAAGCAGAAAGACAGGAACATAGCAGCATGCCAAAGTTCACACAGAAAGCCTGTGCCAGGCCTGGGAATCGAGCCTTAGTCAAGCATCTTAATGTTCTCTCCTCTCCTTTTGGCACTGCTGAGATATGAAATAATAATAATCATGAAATGTGCCCAGCCACTACGAAGATCATCACCTTGATTCAGATAATAGGAATAGACAGCATCTGTGTAATGCAGAATCAAAATGGTTTATAATGGGGAGAATAAGATGTAGCTCAGAGTTTAAAAGTAATTAAAATTCCCTCCCTAAGTTTCGTTTGCTTAATGTACTTCCAAAAACACACATTCGTCTGCTTGCAAATGACTGACCCTAGGAGTGCAGGTTTCAATGCAAGAGAAAGGTGTACGCTGGCAGAATGACAGCAACTGAACGGCATCTCATCTGGATCCAAAAATGTAAAGAAAGGGAAATACTCATTATTCTAGAGGCTCAAAGACAATTTCAATCCATTTTAACTCTAACAGGTCCCCCTGTGGCCTCTTAAAACCTACTGAATTGGAGCAAAGTAGTGTAAGCGGCAGAGTTTCATCTTCAAAGGGCCAGTGAAAATATCCAGGTTGACAAGAGGGCTCAGTTCAGGAGGTTTTGTGGGGTTTCACTGTGGACTTTTAACAATGCTTTTCCACAGCACCTTTTATCTGCGGATATCACTGCACCTTAAAGATATGGACTGATGTCTCGCCATATTGATCCTGTGGGAGGTGTATTATTATCTCCATTTAATTAACAGGGAAACTGAGGCACAGCGAAAGGAAGTGAATTGCTCAGGCCCACACAGTCCACTAGTGGAAGAGCTGGCATTAGATACAAGCTCTTTTGGTATTTTAGGTGTCCCTGCCCATTTTGCATTGCTTTTGCTCTTCAGTTGAAGCCCCCCTGAATCCTGAGTTGTCAGGGAGCATCTCCCTGAGCCCAGGGAGATGCAAGAGATGTGCTGAGCCAAGCAGTGATGGCAGCAAGACAAGCAGCAACACTGCCTGTTCATCCAGAGCAGTTCTGAGCATGTATAGATAAATCTCACGGGCTCAGATGAGACCTCATAGCTCAAACATTGCCATTCCTAGCTTACCATTTGCAAAGGCATACAGCAAAATGACAGAAGATTCCTTCTTTCCCCCTTACTCTAGTTCTGCACAGTGCAACTGCTGTTCTAGAGAGGTATATGACTCTCCCTGAAATCAAGAAAAGACATTTCTGAGGCCCATAGTGGAATTTCTGTCATTCTGGAAGCTGCTGGTATTCACTGTGCAACTCTAAAGAGCTACTTTCTCATCACACAATCACACCTTTCTATAAGCTGTATGTGCTATTTATGCACATGAATACGTGTGTGTCTCTATATATATGCAGGCATATCATTCTGAGCAGTTGTGACTAGCAGGAGCTTAACAGACCCAGAACTGTTCCTGTAACTCTCCAGAGAAGTTTGAGGAGCAGCTCTGAGAACAAAGAACTGCTACTGTCACCCAAACAAGGTCTTCTGCTTAGCACCCTGACACGGTTATTGAAATATTAGCATCATAAACTGTGGTAAGACCAGTATATTGAAGTCCACATATCCCCCTTGCCTGCTGAGGCATACAGAAATGATGGCTGCTAGCTCAAATCCAATCAGATCAAAGTCTTTTTCCTGATAGCACTGGAACATAGACGTGTCTGTTCATGGGGAAAACAGAGCAAAAGGAACATCCCCTCAATTTACCTTTATCCCATTGTTCTCCTCATAGCATGTGAGAGAGAGAAATACATTTAGGCTGGCAAGAGCAGGCGGTAGAGCCTACACTGTGTTCACAGTGTGGGGGTTGACATGATTTGATGGTGGCCTTTTGAGCATAACCCTGGTGTAGAGTTTGGGCAGCTCTAGTAAAAGAGATCTGGATCTAAACTGAGGGGAAGCAGGGGGTTAGGGTAGGAGGAGCCTCTAGCTGAAGTAGATTGCCAAGTAGGACATTAGGGAGATGGTCTTAAGACAGCATCTAACATCAATATGGTTCAGAGGATGGAAACCAGCAGTCTATTTTGTTACAGGAGAGGAGCAGAAGGGAATTGAGGACTCCTGAGGTAATCGCATGAATGTTTTGTAACTCACTAATAGCAAGCACAACCCAAAAGGTCATGTTTGAAAGATACCTCTGTTTTTGCTTTGCTTCCTTAAGAGAAGCCAAACTCAAAACAGCCTTGACCCAGTTCCAGAGAATAAGAAGTCTCTTCTCTCTCCCATGCATGCTGCTTCTGAAGCAAGGCAAGCCCAGCTCCTTTGCAAAGCTGCATGGCAGATGATGCCAGTGGACACTGGAGACTGCTAAGACATCCTGGCTGCAGTGGCAGACAGTTGTACCCTGCCTATCAGTTAGGCTCTGTATTTGCTAAATGAGATGTGTAGTCCCCACACTTATAACTGATGGGGATTCTATGAGGTTTTTATAAACAGAATGTGCCTGTTCATTTGGAACAAGAAGACCTGAGTTATATCACTGGTGTTGCAACAAAGATAGCAGTCACCATGATGTACAATGTAGAGACAACCAAAATTACTCCTATGACCATGGATTCACTGAATTACTTAATACTCTCACACAGAACTCTGGAGTTTAATAACACTAATGGGATACTTTGAGCTCCACATACAGACCTACAGGAGGAAAACAATCATTATATTCTCCCACTGTCATCTTCAGGTTTCAAAATGTATCACAGTCCTTCACTAATTGTCACAACGCCCCACTAAGTCAATATTATTGTAATAATTTTGTAAGTACTGAAAGGCTGATTCTGATTTCCCTCGCATGGGTTCAATCATGACTCCATATTCCAGCTAGAGGGCTGCCTCTTGCATTTCAGAGCTATGGGTTGGAAACTTTCACTACAGAAAATAAACTAGCTTTGACCACAAGGGACCAGATTAGAGAACTGTAATGTTGCCTTGTGTACATGGCAAGTCTGGCCCACCAACTCCATTGCCTTTATAGTGTTTTACAGCACAGGTCCTGTCTCACAGGAGAATTTTGCCAATTCTAGGCACTGGGGGGGGGGGGGGGTTCTTTCACATAAAGCCTTGGGAGCTGACCCAGGGGCTCATAATTAAGGCAGAACTCCCCATTTACATTACTACAAATGACAACAGAATCCAAAGAACTTGTTTAAGATAGCACAGTGGTGTCAACGAAACCACTCAGAATGAAAGCTGAGTCTTCTTCTTCAACCAGCAGATAACCTTTCTCTCTCTGCTGTCTTAGACAGCTACCAGTGCATTAGGAACAGGGTATGTAGCTGTAGGCTGGGATAGGGATTTAAGAATTCCATTTCTGAGTTATGAGAAGTCCCTTGTCAAAGGGTCTCACCTCGGTGGGTCCCCTCAGTATTCATCTCCATAAAATGAGGAAAAGAAAGCAATCCTGCTTTGAGATCCACAGATAAAACACATTGTGTAGAGCTCTGATTCTTTGTTAAAAAATTCATAGCATTGTTTTCCTTCCTGTCCCCCACTCTGCTAACCAAAATTTGGGGGTGAGTTATTCCACGGGAATCAGGAACTGGAAAGAAGTCTTTATTTTACGATACCTTATTTATTTGCAAAGAATGCATAAACTCGTATTTTCTTCCATACAGGTGAAATCAAATGAGCCAGAGACAGTTTCTTTGCTTACAGAATCAAACTACCTAAGCTCTTCCTCTGGGTAAGGCTATCAGAGGCTGAAAACAGGGTGTGCTTCAACTCCCTTCCTTCTCTATACATTCCACATGCATACACATCCTCTCTTCTTTTCCAGTGACTATTGAAGCTGTCTTTTCTGAGTGGGTAAAGTGCTTGTATGGCCTCTGGCTTGGACAACACCCTGCTATTATTTCATAGAAGAGTTTAACTATTAACCTAGAGTGAAAAAGTGAAATTCAACTCAAGCTACAATGGATTTGGTGATCCTCAAGCCCTAACAGCATTGTCCAAAGCCGCATGGTACTCCATTTCTGCAGGCACATAGCCAGTAACATGAACTCTGCAGCTGAATTGACTTGAATCTTCTTAGGATAATTTTTTTCACAGTAGTTCAAGTGTTTCTCTCCATGTCTCTGGCAGATGCCCAAAGAATTTCTCTGAAGTCCTCAGTGCTGAACCTCCTCTGCTAACTCACAGGGAATGGTTTTCCTCCAAACACAACCAGAAAGTCAGTCATGGGAGGAAGAAGGATGCAGAAAAGAGGATGAGTTTGGAGTTGCTTTAGGTTTCTTTAATGCAAGGTGACAGAGTGCAGCAGAAGCAGAGAGAGGCAAGATCTGAGAATTTCAGAGGCAGGAGGAAGAAAATTATACTGAGGCTCTGTTATGACCTATCAGGGCTTGATTCTTCACCTAAGATTGTGAGCTGTAGCGGCAAGACCACAGGAGAAAGAAGGAGGAAGGGAAAGCAGAGAAAAGCTAATAGAAACAGGAAGACACCACAGAGATGTGGGAGAGGCACTGGGGGAAGAAGAGAGGTGAAAGGAGGATGAAGGGAACAGAACCTGAAAGGCGAGACAAAAAAAAAAAAAAAAAAAAAAAAAAGAAAGGAAAAGGAAGAAAATGGAAGAAAAGAGTTTGACTAAAATAGGAAGAAAATAAGCCAGTCAAGAGAAAAGGGAATAGAAAAAGAAGCACACAGGCTTTTACCTTAAGAGGTAAGAATTTAGGATGCTGCTTCCTATGTTGAAAAGTAGCACCTTGTTTAGAGATGGGTTTCAATTTAGTTTTGGATTAGGACTAGCTCTTGATAATTAAACCCCAGAGGGCTAGTGGCCGGTTGTGGAGGGACTGGCCGCGCTGGCCGTTCTGGCAGCACGATGAAGAATTGCTGTGTCCAAGAGCACCATCAAGTGGTGAAGGGAAGATGATATTAAAGCACCCAAACGGCTCTCTTGGCGCAGCAAGTTTGCGTAACGGAAAACTAGACAGAACAATTTCTTTCCCTGTAGCACCCTTCACGGAGAGTCCTGCATCTCATTGCAGGGGAGAGTAAAACAGGTAAAGGTCTACATAGCCAGCTATGGTGTTGCATGCACAGCACATAGATAGGGCTTTAGATTTCCGGTAGAGAGGTGAGAAAAACAAGGTGGGAATGGTCCAGAGAGGAAAGAGAAGGCACACTGGCAGAGCTGGGAAGCAGTGATAGTAGGGAGTGGAGAGAGAAGGAGCAATCAGAAGGTGCCTGGAATCAAGTGTGACAGTAAGTGGAAAAGGGGAGGGAGGAGCAACAAAGGAGGGGGTCACTGATTGAAACCTATATAATCACGCACGTGCCACAGATCTTTGCAGAGAGCTCAGGAAAATCAGCAGCTTAGATCTGGGCACCTCACTGGGGAATTACCCCTCCTCAACACTAATCAGCCTCCCCTCAAATTGCAGTATTCCTGAGCACTGGTGCTGTGCCCAGCATGGCTTTGGGAAGAATAACATAAGGATAATGGTGAATAGGTCAGAGTGGGTTGAGTCAATGATGATTGATTTTAGCAAAGGAGTGAATGTGGCAGAAGCGGCTTGTGTGTGTGTTTGTATCAGAGATGCTGGAGCATGAACCTGACAGAAGGTATCTATAAGGAAATCATGACTAATGTAAATGTGAGATCTCAGTAAAAGGTAGCATCAGAAGCAGCATATTGACAATTGCCCCTCACGCTTACCTGCCAGTTTTCACTCACAGATCTCAAAGTTTTAAAAAGGCAGATCCACCTTTATTTTATACCTTAAAAAACAGAGACATGGAGGAACAAGTCATTTGCCCAAGAAACATCATATCAGTGCCCTGGCTTCTGTGATGAGTACCCATGCTGCCTCCACACAGCGAAGAAGAGCATTTCACAAGGCACAGAGAGCTCTTTGCATGAAGCCTGCAGTGGTGGGAAGTTACAGTGGAGCTGAGGCTGGGTAGAGTCCAGGCAGACAAACAAGAGAGATGAAAGGGTAAACTGAAGGATGGGAGAGTTGAGTGTGGCTCACACAGGAGTGACAACACCAGCCTTCCAGCTAGCACTGGCAGGGGAAAGGGTAGCAGTGCTAATGATGGGACTTGTGTTTGAAAGGCAGAAAGAAGAGGAAAGAGGCCTCAAACAGCAGTGAAAGAGCAGCAGCTGGTGAGACACAATTCACACCAGGAGGTAAAGGAGAGAACACCCGAGGAAGAGCACCTTGATCAATAGCACTGAGAACCACTGGGAGGTCACTGAAAGACAGGGGGGAGAAAAGAGGGGGTTTCATCTTATAAGGAACTTTAAAAGGGTATGGACAGCCTGTTACTGAAGCACCAGTATGATCGTTACAAGAGACTCTGATTTCCTCTGGGCAAGACCTATCTCATATCAGCACCAAACACAGCTACCTCAGACAAGTATGAACTTCAAGTGAGACTGGCATCTTCCCTTAACTTTCTGAGCACCTTAAACTCGTTGTGTTTTGTTTGGGGAGGGGGATTCATTTTGGTGGGGGTGGTTTTGGTTTGGTTCTTTTGTTGGTGGGGTTTTCTTTTGTCTGTGGTTTGGTTTTGTGTTTAAAATACCTTCTTCTCCAAAGGGATCCCATTTACCTGCCTTTGTGTTTATCCCTTCCTTTGGCAAGGAAGAATCAAAGCCCTGGGGGAGCTTTGCTGTCTCGACCGCAGCAAAGTTCTGCTGTGATGACCCGCGGGATGATTCAGACTTCTCTGAAGCACTGTGGGACACTGAGGACTTTTTGCTTGTCTCATTAACCAGAACACTGTTGTAGCGTACAGCTGCCTTGGAGCTATGCTGAGGTTGGAAAGGGGAGCAAATAGGGAGCTCCAGTGTGTGCCTGCACATGGCAGGCAAAGGAGGGGGAGAAATACTTTCTCCAGTGGGCTTCAGAGCCTGTTTAAAATGCAATAATTAACGAGTTAAGTACTGCCTCAAATCAGACTCCAGAGTCTCAATATCCTATCAGACTGTTTTCTACCTCTTCCCATCATGTCTGTTTCGCACAGTACCAGTAATTCTCCTTTCTCTCCTCTCTTGGGGTGATTAATAATTAATTATTATTAAAAGGAAAAGGCTGAGGGGACCAACTTCCAGTTTTGCAACCAAAAGACCCAAACCAACACTAATTATATTCCTAGTCACTTTTCATCCAGCTAGGCAAAGGCTGGGTTTATGCCAAAAGGTTGTGCATTTGCTCCTGACTGTATCTAAAGCTAATGGGATGGGGAGGTATGAGGCTATGCAGCACATTCTCAAGAGCATTAGAGGGAATTCATACGAGGTAAAGCAGAAATGAAGAGGTCTCAGCTTTTGAAAACTCCTTTTGAGAGCTCATTGGAGGAACCATAGCAGAACTGACTGCTTCTGACTTCTGCTAATGCCCCGTGCTGAATATTAATGATAAACATAATAAAATATGTATATAGTGTAATAGGAATAAAAATGCACATGTAGCACTACAGATTTATAATACTGCTTTACATACACATTCAGACAGCTGAGTAGCTGTGGTTAACATGGAGTCTGCTGCAAGGAATAAAAACGAGCTTCCTGCTCTAGCTACTTACTCATGCTTATGCCAGACTCTTCCCATATCTGCTGCATAGCTTTCAGGTCCCTTTGCTTTCAAGCCCACAGTGTGGTTACACCATCTGGACAAACTTAATAGCTTCATCTCTACAGCCTGGAAATATTTAAAGCTGAGAAGTGAGGCCATAAGGAGGAGGGTTGCTGGTGTTCAGAGATCCTACCCCACAAGAGGTTTCAGGATGAAATCAATGAATTGCAATGGCCTAAGTCTCTCCAGCAGATGAGCTACCTACACTCCTGCCCTACAGCTGGGTACATTCTAGCCTTATCACCACCATGGATCTGCACAGGGCAGTCAGTTCCTGACATTTAGGGATTGCCCACAGGATCACAGAGATGTTTCCCCTTGCGTAACATGGCAAATGGGAATATGTCCTGTTCTAAGCCTGTCCTGGGTTCAGCTGTAAATTATTTTTCTCCTTCTTAGTAGTTAAACAGTCACTGATGGGAATCAACATTCGAGAAGCCTGAAAAGCCTGAACAGGGCCCAGAGTTGAGAAAGTCAAGCTGCTGTGTTAGCCACATTCTCCTGTGGTCTCCAGCAGACACCACAGCAGGCTTTTTTGCTGGTGTGCCAAACCCCCTACATTTCCCTACCCTCCCACTATATCACTAAGTCTAACACAAGAGTTTGCCTCTTCCTACAAGCTGACTTTCTTACTTTATGTAACATCCTTCCTCCTCTTGTAATTCCAGTCCCTTTCTGCCACTCTTTTTTCCACATCCTTCATGCTTCACTCATTCTTTTTCCTCCTTTCACTAACTTGCATTGCCAAGACTGAAGACCACTGTCTGTTTTGTGTGGCCTAGTAGTATTGATGTTTCCAATTACTATTGATTAGTTTCGAAGAGGACTTTTGTTGTTATTGTTTATATATGACTGTCTGCTCTTAGACACTACAATAGCATGTGTACCATGCAGAGTTAGTCCATAGTGTGTGTAGGACTGGACGTGGACCTCTCTCTGTGACAGCAGTCCCCTTATGAGGGAAATAAGCATTTAAAGTAGTGATAGAAGAGAACCAGAATGCTTTCCACAATGCCTTTCTCACTCAGCTGCTTCCTAACTCTTCCTCTCCACCATACCCAAGTCTCTTGGGCTTCTTGCAATGCAAGCTCTCTGCATGCTGCTTTTTTATCCATACCATTACCTTTCCCACTGAAATCAGGAGGAACAAGAGGAATTCTGGAGTGAAATCAGACACTGTCCATACATAAAACAAGAAAACATGCAGTCATACTCTAAATTACTGAAAGGAAAAGAGTCATGGTTCAAAAGTGCTACGAGCTCTGCAATTTCCATCTCTTTAGAGGAAAGTCTCATCAGAAGAGCAGTGTGCCCCAGGGGCTTGTTGATTCTGGATGAGAGCAGCTCTGGGTGCTGCCACAAACCCATTGGGTACACCAGGACAAGTCACTCACTCTCTTTTTCTCTTATCTCCGGATTTCTTGAAGCAGAAATGGCCTCAAGAGGTATAAATGAGAACTGTTAGGCAAAACCTGCAGAGTAATAGTTAAAGTAATGATTATGGTAATAACCTAATGCAGGCAAGCTATCTTAACATGTGTTTACAAATAAAAACACTACCCTCCAAGGTACTTGATGCATCCCTTGTTTACAAAGAACAACACTACCCTTTTAAGGTATTTGTGACATCCCCTGCACTGTAGGGTGAACCTGTTCATCACATAAACCCGTGCAGACAGCCTGACCTGAACCACTGAGCAGCTTCAGCTTGAAATTAGACCCTCTCTGGGATGTAAAGCACTGAAAATTATTTAAAGTGCCTGCAAGCAAATCCATGGTGCCTATCAAACAGTTCCCCAGAGACAGGAGAAACGGGGGAAATTCTTCCTGTGAAGCGAATGACAGTGACATCTTGAGAAAGCACCACGGGAAGCAAACAAGTCCTCACCTAAACAAAGCTAAAGTTGTCTATTTCCATTTGCCACTCTGATCTTCAGCACCTTTGCTTGCTACCTCTCCAAAGAGCTGTCAGCAGAGGTAGTACACAAGGAAGGTAGCTAAAAAAACCCAAAACTCAGCCTGTCCACAGATCTGGCCAACTCCACACTCAGTCACTCTGTTCCGAGCATTCTGAGGTGATTTATACCAGAGGAATATGGTACCATCCTCCAAAGCATGTAAGTTACTGCGGTTCAATGAGTAACATTAACACAGCAGCTGCCCCAAAACAAGATTAAGACTGCACACAGCATCTTCTGCTGTATGCAGCAAGTCAAGGAAAGGGGATCCTGCTATGAGCTACCTTCCACCAGAGGTTATTGCCTAGTCCACTCTGTCAGCTTTGGGACATCCTATTTTAACTCTTCAAGCCAAACTAGCTCATTTAGACTGCAATGCAGAGGAGTAGTGAAACAAGCAGCTCAACTGGCAAGTGTTTGAGGCATGGCACTACCAGCACTACGGGTTTAGTGATGTGCAACTGCAGTATCTTCCACCAAGTTGTTTGCAGAGCCATCCATTGCTCTGTGTCCTCACCCTAGCCACCACGTAAAGTGTGTTCACTGAAGCAAGGGTCACAGCAATAACTTGATCACTCCATATTGTGTGAGCCTGTTAGCATGAGTAATTTAAACTATTTATTAAAGGTTGCTTTAGCTGTCTCTGAGTTGACTCTGCAAAACCCTCATCTTATGTAGACTATCTCACATAGGCCTCTAATTAGAAAGTCAACCCAAAAGCATGTGAAAAAGGGGGAGAAAACCCTCCCAGTTTATCCAACTGGCCTGAAAATCACTTAAACTCAGCTGGTACAAGTTTCTTGTGCAAAGCAGGTGCTAGAAAAAAGAATCCTTACCCTTAATTACCTAAGATGAATTCAAACTGCAGGAGCAGGTGAGTTTGGCATCTAAGCTGGTAAGATCAGACAAGTTCGATAGAAAATCTATGCACACAACATATACCCAGCGGGATACACAAAGAGAGCCCCCAGAACACAAGATGGAAGAATTTCTATCATCAAAGCAAAACATCACAGGCAGCTGCGGGCAGCCTGAGGGCAGGACACAGTTGCTAAGCAACTCCTCCCAGGGTTGGATGTCACATACTCTTCCAACCTCAACAACAGTCAGGCACACAGAGGAGATTTTGCACTGGGGTTTCAATAGGAAGGCAGCTAATGAGGGGGTTGTTTACCTGTGCTCTTCCCCAGCCCCCTTCTTTGCTTCACTTCAAGGGGACCAATAGTTCCCTTGCAAGAAGGTGACCCATCTTCCATGGCTGGAAGTGGTATTTGACTGGTCCAGTTGCTCCTGGCACAAGTTTTCACATCAGGATGAAGCAAATGTGCAACATTCCCACTGTCCCACTGGTGCAGACAATGAGGTGCTTTAGCCTGGTAGGGTTTTACATGTGCCTAACAACAAGAAGTTCATAAATAAATAAAGAGGTAGTGACTGAATAGAGGGCAAGGTTAGAAACAGCTAGAAAAGACAGTTTCCTCCCCAAAAGAACTGCACGCTTTATTTTTCACTTTTTGTAAATCTTCCTTAATTAAGATGAAACAGAGTGAAAACCATGAGAGGTTCAACATTTTGAAGAAAGCAGAAATATCTCAGGCTATCCCACCTTCTCTCACAAGTACTTGGCTCCTGCGGATATTCATCTACCCAGCAAGCTAGAGAGAAGCTGAGTAGCTTGAGAGTCTCAGTTCAACTGGGCTGGAAATTCAGAAGCATCCAGATCAGCAGAAGCCTCTAGTGAAGAAGTTGTTAGGGACACTGACACCATACAATGCCTCAAGCCGTACTGACCAAGCAGCATAACTGTGTCTTCTTTCTGCTGCAAGCTACAAAGCTCATACCCCACTGCAGAACATCTCCGTTTCAGTGAGCTGCTATTCCCCAGATGGAGGAGAACTTCCTTGTGAAGATGGTCAAGCAGGTCTTGCCACACAAGTAAGTTTTCAATGGTGCTCCAGCTTAAGCCATGACAAATTTCACCTCATTGCAACATTTTCTTTGGGTTAAACCAACACATCCTGAGGTACTTAAAAATTCCTTCTGGCTTTGGAGGGCAACTGAGACTCAAGTGAGCAAATTCCTGACATCACTAGCAGCAGTACCTTTGTTCTTTCAGGGACTGCCCAGGCAAGCTGCAAACATTAACATTCATTCCCTCTGCCCTGACAGAGCTGAGCTGGCTTGTCTGAAAGGTATTTATATTTCCATTGATCAAGTCTTATCTCATGCTCTATAACCACCATAAATTCTTTCACACTATCCCAACCTCCTTTTACTAGGATGTTTCTCTGTAAATTATTCATCAGTGTTCACAGGCCTGTTGTGCCAGGCATGGGATAAGCACACACCAAGAAACACCCCATGGTCATTAAAGACAGAAATGCAAGTATTTTGTATTATTACTTTAATTTTACAGATGAGCAGCTGAGGTTCTGGGGTTCTTAATCAGGCACTCAAGGTCTTTTGGGATGCTCGTGGAAGAGTTGGGCTAATTCTCTACATTGCCTGAATGGCAGAGTAGTGTCATGCAGGTTATTCTTCCTAAACGGGTTTGCTATGAAACTCCAGGCATGTTATTAAGAAGCTGTTATGCATTAAAAAGCTAACTGTCCTTTTGTTTCTTATTGCAGGGGGGCAGGAACTACTGTAGGCACCAGAACCAGGCTGGGCCTTAAGGAAGATAAACCAGCCTCAGCAAGCCCTTTCCTTGCAGTTACCCGTTGGGGTGTTCATGTGAGCTTGGGCCTCCAAGTGACTTTTGGCTTTTGCCAAGCACCACCTTCACAATAAGGGACTTACAGCTTTATCCAGCTCCAGTGGGTTTGGACTTTAACTACAAAGATTTATTCTGCCCCTTTGGGACAGAATAACAACATATCTGGACAGCTCGCAGATATAAAAAATAGCAGGTTTCAGCTAAACCTTTTTTTCCTCTTTTTCTTTTTTATACAGAAGACTCTGAAGGGGGAAAGAGAGGAAACAAACACAAATGTCCACAGAAAGGGGAGCATGTGTGTGGGCAGAAGTGAATGGAAACAGATTAAAATGATGGATAGAATTTGTGTGTAATGGTGCATTATTTATAGAGACAAGTTCAACTGAAAAATATTCCTGTCCAGGCAGGGAGAGAAAGGAAATAACTCTTTTTAGTTCACTGTATTCATTAGTGCTATCAACCCCACCTGAGTGCCAGATGCACTGTCTGCAAACCAAGCAAGGATTGTGACCTTAGCCAGCCATGCTTTGCATGGAACACCTGTGGCTTAGGGGTCAAGACTATGAAGGAAAATCAAACCATTTTCACAAGTCTCACATGCAAAATCCCCATGTGGGATCAGTCTCCAGAGCGTAGTTCCTGTTACAGGAGCCTGGAAGAGCAACATTTGAATATTAGGGAAGATAGACTTTGTGACCCCTTTGGTGAGTTACATTTCCAGGAGTGGAACAGAGGAGGAAGTTTGTCAGGTAGCACTAGGGATCTTCCAGAGAGCCAAGTCCCAAATCTTCCTTTGTCTCTTGGGCAGAGATAGGAAGATCCCGCAAAGATATTACCAGGTCAGGAAAAGGGCAACCCTCTTGAAGCTGCATGAGCTGTCAGTTTAGAAGAGCCTTGGTTTCAAGCTCTCAAGCACAGTTTTCAGTCTACTTTGCAATACTCCTCTCTAAATTCATTTGGGCTAATAAAGAATAACCAATGTTTTGCTACAACCCACTTTATACCTGCCCTGTCTTCCAAATTTAACACTCTCCCAATACAAAAAACACTTTCATTAGCCTGCTCACGGGGTTTCTCTGTATACGTGCTATTGCTGTTCTTTACAGTTACATCACCTATGACCTTTGCTGTGATTTTCCAAACCATCTATTATTTTGCTGAATAATGAAATTAGACTGAAAAGATGGTTACTTACAGGACCACTTCTGAAGGTCACTCATTTTTCTTAAAGCTTTCGGTATCTCCTTTGATCTCCCTGCTTTTACAGAAAGAACTGCCAGTACTACAGTAAAGTTCACAACTTGATGTATCCTAGCACTCACGTGCAGTTGTTTGCCTGTGTGTAACACAGGTCATATCATAGGTCCCTCTGCTGCTAAATTCCATCCTCTGCCACAGCACTCAATCTTTCCATTTTAGCTAAAACCCTTCTGCTGCTGCTCCTGCCTACCTCCCCCTCCTCAAACCTCTTAATGCCTATGATTCCTACAAAAATGGATCATCTCCCATGCTCACCTGCCAGCTCTGTTCTGAGCCTTTATAGAGACTGCTTCATGGTCCCAGCTGGGTCTGACTAGGGCTGGATGGGTCCTGAGAGGCCAAAGCATGCCTAAAACAGCTGACCTACAACGCATCTTACAGCAAGCCTCCCATACGTACCTGTTAACAGCTATTATCCAGTTTGTCCTTTATATTCTCAAACTATTTTCTCTTTTTTCTTTTTTTTTGCCTTGTTCAAGATGCTCGGGGGGGAGGGAGAGCCAAATGCACAATCTCAGCCATTTCTGAGCCATCATTAATTTCTTTCACATCCTCATTTATTAATAGCTCTACTTTCTCCCTTCTGCTTTTTCCTCTGATCTGTTTGTAAAAGCCTTCCTTATTCTACTTTAACCCATTAATTGCATTCTGTTTCTCATCCATCAAGCCATACCTAATCCCTCTGATGGCATGTTTTATCAGCTAAGAATTCATCTCATTTCTTTCTATTATGCAGCATTATCACAGCTGCCTCACTGAAATTGAAGCATAACAGATCTCCTGTACTCGCTTTTGTCATCTAAAGCTCTGATTCAGCAAGGTAATGGCACCAGGCTCACCTGAACTGTCTCACTGAGGTCAGGCACTGAAAGTTAAGATCGTCTTAAGACCTTTGTTCACCAAGGGGAGGTAACAGCTCACTCACTGCCTCTATGGAAAATATATACATTTATACATGTATGTATGTATGTATATTGATGTGACAAGGACAGAAGAAAATGCCCCAAAGGAGAGTTTCCTCCATATTACTACTCAAGAGCTATAGTGCCTGTTCCCTGTTCCATCCCCTGATGATGGGAGATATAAGAGAATCTACCTAGAAGCCCCTCTGATCCTTTAAGATCTGTTTAGATCCCAGAGAAATGGTAGAGACTACAGAGCTCCATCCTCCTGTCATTTCCCTTTCTGACTGCTGCTCCAAAAAAAAAACATTGGGCTTGGATAGGGCATGCTCTGAGGAGGTGCTAATCCACAAGATACTCTCCATTGGTGGTAGGGAAGGTGAGAGCTGAGGGTGACGCATGTCTTAAGCAGTAAATGATATTGAAAGAAAGTCCTGCAAGAGGATTAATTATGTGACCTGGAGCAAAGAAAATGTAGCAAAAAGTGTTTGAAAATCTCCACCACTTTCCTGTCCTCCCCCCACTTCGCTTTCTCATTTGGAACCTCTCAGATGCCTCACTCTCTCTGGATGTTTTGATAAGGCCTTTTCTTGTTTCTTTCCAGCCCCAAGCAAGTGTGATTTGATTTGGCTTCTCTTTCCTCCCATCCCTGGTTTGAGGTGGCTATCTGTTCAATTCCATCTCCCTGCTTGTTCATTTTCTATACAATTCTTTCACACACCCTCCCTTCAGCCAAATGGGTTTTTTTAATCTACCTTGTATTTTAAGTTGTCTTGATACTGTTAGCCTTCGGGCTTATAACACTGTGTTTTTAATACTTTCCATCCTCTTTATGCCCAGCGCATGCTAGAGGGTAGCTTTGCATTCCTTTCTATCAACTCCATAACTGGTTTGAAGAAAGTTTTAGCATCCTTATTAGAGATATGTCAGAACCAATACGATGGACTTGATTCCCCAGCAATGTAAAGAAAGCGAAGAACTACCAAGACAAGGAGAATCATTTATCACCTGCAAGGGCAGATTGAAGCCAAATCAACCAAAAAACTCACTGCAGCCAAAAAACTGTTTGACAGTATGGGATTGTCCTCCCTTCTATAATCATAGAATCACAAAATGGTTTGCATTGGAAAGTATCTTAAGATAAGATTATCCAGTTCCAAGCCCCTGCCATGGGCAGGGGTGGCTCACACTAAACAATGTCACCCAAGGCTCTGTCCAACCTGGCCTTAAACACTGCCAGTGACGGAGCATTCCTGTTTGGGCAACCTGTTTCAGTGCCTCACCACCCTCGCAGTAAAGAACTTATTCCTTATATGTAACCTGAATCTCCCCTGGTTTAGTTTAAATCCATTACCCTTTGTCCTAAAACACAGACAGCAGAAGTGCTTCCAGATCCATACATGGCTCTTCAAGGTCTGCCTTGGGATGTGGAATATTAAGTAGACTGGTATATTCATTTGGACACAGCAACACTTCCAGAGTCTCACACAATCCTCAGAACAGTGGTTGCCTGACCAAGTAAGTTGCAACCCTACTTTCAGCCCCCCACAGATGCTGCCTTTCCCCAACCTTTTTTACACATAACTGATCATCAGCTCAGAAGCTCATTGCTTGCAGTACATTTCTAATCTCTTCCAAAAGGAGAATGGCTGGTCACTCAGTGTACGAGTGCCTCTGATGAAATATTTCTTTGCCGGCAGTGTTTTGCGGTTTTTTTTCACCTCCAGATAAATGTTTCAGCAATGATAAAAAAAATCCCTCATTCTTTGATTCCAAAATACCTCAAAGCTTTTCTATTATTTCTTAACCGTTTGATCTGGCCTTTCCCAGTTTTGAACCTTTTCTATTTTAACAGTGTGTGACCACTACTAAAATATTTCCTTATTAATTTTTGCCACACTTAAGCACTGAAAGTTCATTGTTTGTTGCAGGTGCAATTCTTACATTCACATCATGATGGCCTGCTTCTTTGCCTCATTT
Organism: Neopsephotus bourkii; assembly: GCF_033783945.1. Lineage (NCBI taxonomy): Eukaryota > Metazoa > Chordata > Aves > Psittaciformes > Psittacidae > Neopsephotus > Neopsephotus bourkii. Next base: position 5,122,666 of record NW_026901771.1, on the reverse strand, counting down.
AACTCCAACATACTTCAGTTGGGGCAAACCAGTGTACATACTGTCATTGTCCCAAAAACAGCATTTTAGTTTCTCAAATCCAAAACAAACTCACTGTGTGCATACGTCTGAAGAGATTTTCTTTGACCATCAACTGTGGAAACATAGTTTGGGACCTGTCAGTGAAGCAGAGTGTTTTTCACTTTGATGCTTTTGCAGAGAGGTATGTAGAATCCAGTTTCCACTTCCACAGTTCCTTTTGGCCTTCAGAGTGCTAAAGAAAATAAAAGCTTTGAATGCCTTACTCTAGGTGAGCTAGTCTCACTGTGATGATGAGATGGAGAATACCTCTCATGATCTTCTTTCCTTCTATTTATCCTACTTTCTTTTCCCCAAAAGACATAAAAGGACAAGACTTGTCCTGTCAAGCATTCAGAGTCTTTTAACATTTTGACACACTGTTTTGTTTGCTTCGTATGGAAACCATTCTAAATCAAAATCTATAACAATGCTTGATCTTTAATCACTCAATAATTCCAAGCCCAAGCTCTCCGGACATGGGAATTGACCCCATAATATGTACCCAATTAGGTCAGGTTAAGTTTTGACATATCTCTCTAGCCATGACCATTGCAGGATATGAAAGCATTTTCAAAACATCTGCTAATGAATCTTCATAGCCCACAGTGAAGCTCATCAGTATCAACAGAAAAACCCAATTGGTGAGAAAAGCAGCAGTGATTTGACCAGGCTCACACAGTCACTTGGTGGTACAGGTGGAAATACAGCCAAGTTAGTACCCTGATACCTACCCACTCCCAGGTCAGTCTCTATGAGAAGGACTAAGATGAGTAGTTTGCCCTATTCTTCTTGTTTCCAAGAGGTTAGAGGGAGCCCCAGCTCATTCCTTCGAAGGAGATAATAACTTCTTTTTGCCTGCTATCTGCCAGAACCACAGTGACCCTCCACTCATCACACTGACTATGAGATCATGCTTAAAGGATCATTAAAAAGGAAACATGTTTCTAATAAGTCTCATTTTTTGAAAACCACACGCTCTTCTTTTTATGGCCTGGCTTTTTCTCTTAAAATATAGTGGGCCTAATTCACATGGGGATCGCGGGTCAGAAGCTCTACACAAGAGGAAAAAAACTGACTTAAAAGATTTGAATTATCTTTTTGATCATCATTATCCAACCTCATTTTCTTTTGCCTTATTTTTTTTCCCCCTCTACTGTTGATTGTATCTTTCCTCATTGGTATTCCAGGTGCATGCATTATCCCACCCGGTTTCTGTAATGCCAACTAAATCATCATTGTTTTCATGCATGCAAACTACTCACTGTTCCTGCTTCGTCATTTCCCAGATATCTGGTGTTGAGACACTGAGGAAATAGTTTTATCCATTTTCTCTCACACCCTTTAACCTCACTTTCCTTATTGGTTGCATTCCCTTTTGCTTAGTCCTAGACACATCCAGAGCCATACTCAGACCATACTTCCTGCTTACCTTCGGGTTCTTCTTCAACAGCAATTACTATGCTTTATGCCTGACTGTAGCTTAGTTCAGTATCTGTGAATCAAATGGTTCTGTCTGCTCTACTAAGAAATCATCAGTGGCATTCTACTCCAACTTGGTTCTCATCCTAAATGTCTCTAACATCTCTTTTGTCAGCCATCCATGTGTTCTCAGTAGGGATGGCAATAGGACTTCCACTCTCCTCCTCTTCTCTGCAACACCAGCCCCCAGAAACAGAAAGCAGCATGCAGCCCTACAGGCAGAATTACAGAAACTTTTAGGTTGGAAAAGACCTTTAAGGTCAAGGCCAACTCCAAATACGTTCATGCCCTCTTTTCTTGGCCACCTTCCTCATCAAATACTTTTCCCACCTGGCCCCACACCATACACCTGGTTTGCTCATTTGCTTTTTTCTCTTCTCACAAGGCTTGTCCCCAATAGGTTAGAGCCACCAAGGGGTTAAATTTACATTCCTCTGCAGTGAAGTCACTGAAAGGACTCAGTAGGTTCCATCTCTGACTGGAGATGGTCTAAAAGGACAAACCCTGTCACCAAGCCCTTGAGAAATGCTCCAGCTCCTTCCCCAACCACAGGAGGAAGAGAGCGAAGAGTGCTCCTGATTCAAGGATGCTCCATGCCTGGGAATTTGCTCAGTTCTTGCCATTGCCCTCCTAAAATTACTAACTATTCTCCCCACCATAAATATAACCTTTATCTCTGCTCCATAGCCACTGCTATTTTCTGTGATTCCCTTGTGACAGGTTCAGGCCATACCTTGCACTCACCCACCTTTCTCCTATCCTCTTCCTTTATTCCATCCACCCATCAGGTCCTGCACCCACAGTAAAGTGAATTGCATCTCCATGAAACTGGCAATTGGAATTTTTAATAGCAGTAGAATAATTTAGTCCATACTACAGGTAATTTTATTAACAGTCAATATTTTCTACCCTAAATGACAGATTTATTACAGCATATCATTTTTATTATTGAGTGTAATCATATCCCCATGCTACTGAAATCCCCTGGGCATCCACAGTGCTCTAGCAGTAATAAATAACCAACACAGAGATGAAAAACTTTGCTAAGGTGAATTTAAGGTTGCGGGCACATATCTGTGGTTTGAGTGCATATTGTCTCTCAAGAACATTGGAGTTAACAAGTTGAGAGCTGGCTGCAAGCATTTCTCACGTATTTCTGTCTTACATCCCCCACAGCCCTACATAGGGTGTTTCTCCAGCTATTCTATCCCCTATGGACACACTTGTACTGTCACCCTGTGTATCCTTGTAGCAGTAGTATAAGTTAAGCCTAGCTGGCAATGATGTTAGTGTATTAATTTCAGTTAACCTTATGGGATAAGGGAATAACTTAGATTTAAGAAAACTAACGTAAGCAACAACATGTCAAGACCCGTTTGTCCAGATGAGCAGATTAAGAGCACCATCAATGGGAATTAAAGAAATTTAAATGGCCTAATCAAGCATTGGATAAATCTCCACCAAACCTGTACCTGACAGCATCTGGAGTTGCTTGTGGAGACAGCACAAGGGCCTCCAACACCCAGCACTGGGACTATGCATGTCTCATCCAGCATAGAACTGGAGATGCTATGCTGAATTACCTAGATTTTAAGGGCTGCATCATCCTTCCCGCTGAACAGAGAAGTCACGTAAGTCATAAAAACCATATATATCTCTGATTAAAGTGTTCTGGTATCTAACTCCATTTAGTCTCTGCAGTATCATTTAGTCCTAAATGGCAACAGCCCTGTTTTCCCTGCATGTACACCTATGCAGCATCCCCACGGACACTTAATCAAAGCCAGGACAAGAGGCAGCACACACTGTGTTTGCTGTAAGCTATGCACATGTTCATCAGCCAGTTGACAGGCCACACTGGCCAAGTCACACTTCAGCTCTCACTATCTTCTTTTATCTCACTGGGGGCACTCACTTAAGTCTGTCTCTTTAGCCCAGCCTCCAGTTTTCTTGGTATTTCATATCTTTTGACTCTCCTGTCCTGTTAGGAAATTTGGCTGAAATCAGTCAGCCAATACCAGAGAAGATCAGGACTGACAGGTTGATATGCATGCAGGCAGAATGATTGCCTGTCCCTGGTTTATTTAAGAAGCTAGGATATGAAAAAAAACCCCTGGAAATGTAAAAATTCCCACTAAGGTGAACCACTTAACTCCTGTGCTGCTCGAACTGCATTCCTATAGAATACCATTTCACTATTTCCCCTTTGATGAAGGGTTTTAAAGCTATTCACAAGAGGGCACAGAACTATTTGTTATCTACTCCAAATAATAACCATGCTGCTTTGTTACTACATTAACCTTTGGTCTTTTTCAGGTAAAAAACTTAAATCTCACAATCAGGGAAGATGAGGCTTATCTGCAGAGGCAGGCAAGTGCAGCATGCAGGAACACTCAGACAGCAGGGCACGAGGTGGAATTGTCAAACTTAACCCTCACAGGCTGCTAAATACCTTCTAGAGCAGCTGCCTGACCTCGGCATCTGGCAAGGTTACAGCCCTACGCTGAACAAGGAAAGACTGCCTTCAGCATGCTCTTTGTGTAAATGAGGATTTGTGTGCTATGTGTGACTGTAAATAAAGCAACAAAACTCCCTGCTTAAGCTTGGAATCTTGTGGTTCTTTATAGAATCACAGAATGATTTGGGTTGAAAAGGGACCTTAAGATCATCCAGTTCTACCCCTCCTGCCATGGGCTGGGACACCTCACACTAAACCATCTCACCCAAGGCTCTGTCCAACCTGGCCTTAAACACTGCCAGTGATGGAGCATTTACCACATCTTTGGGCAACCTGTGCTAGTGCCTCACCACCCTCGCAGTAAGAAACTTCTTCCTTATATCTAACCTGAACTTCCCCTGTTTCAGTTTGAACCCATTGCCCCTTGTCCTATCACTACAGTCCCTGATGAAGAGTCCCTGCATGCATCCTTGTGGATATCCTTCAGATACTGAAATGCTGCTCTAGTTGCACTGTGGACTAAAATTACTTGCAGGTAAGTTCAGCTGTGTTTTGCCTTATGATAAGGCCTCTCCACAGTGGAAAAAGAACAAAACTGAAATGATTTTGCTAAAAGACTCAGTCTTGTCTCTCTAAGTCTTCATTTGCACTGCTTTTTAAAATATTCGCCTGTTATACACTCAAACACCACCAAAGACGCTGCAGCTGAGCAGGAGAAAACTTTTCCCTGCTTTTGGCCCAGTAGAAGTCAAAACACTGATGTAACCAGCAAAAGGAAATTCCAAGAGGGAGGGGAAAAGAGGTTGTTCAACAGAAAGCTAAAAACCATGCCGAGCTTGGAGTAAACAACAACTCTCTCAAGTGATGCACAGCTTCTGAGATTCAAGGACACCGTTCTTCCTACTGGGTCACACTCCTTAGCTGGCCTACCTCCCCCATCCCCAAATGATGCACAATAGATTGTGAGAGGATACCTACCACCTTGCTTCCTGCAGGACATTTCATGCTCCTCTAACTTGCAATGCATCATGAAGTAGCATGGGAAAAAAAGCCAAACAGATCCCTCATCTTTCTCTTTACAGGTCAGCACAAACACATTCTAGGACTCTTACTCTTCATGCATTATGAAGCACCCAGGCTGTTGTGAGGGGGAATAATGCAATTTTAACCTATTTGTTAATAGACATAAGCTAGCCATTAAAATGTTTAATATTTTACAATATCTTCTGTGAGTTAAGCACTCAGTTCAGTGGGATTTGAGTGTCTAAGCAAATAGAGCCCTTTGAAGAGCTAAGTCATAAAGAGCTTTGAGATCTTTGAATGAAAGAAGCTATAAGTTGCACAAAGAATCATTGGCTACCCAGGCAGGAATCGTCATTACCATTTTATTTTGCGATAGCAAAACCCTGTTTAACAGTTCAACGCATTAGGCTTTAACAGAGAGATAAAATATTCCCTAAAATAGGAAGCTTCCTTTGGCACAACTCTGAAAATTGCTGAGCTGATGGAGAAATTCCTATCTTCTTAATGCTTTTTGTATTAGATCTTTGGCCCACTGGTATATTATTCCTCAGACTGGAACTAGAGCAAAGGTTCTGCAATGATAAGCATTTGAGCATGAACATCACAGCTGAAAGTACCGCACAATATGAAAGAACACAACCCATATGAAGGGATTGGAGGTGGCTCTGAAGCTGGCTAAGGTGGCAAGTCTCCCTCTCAACCCTCTGGTACCTCCTGCAAGCTTAACACAGCCCATAGAGCCAACAAAGAGGTAGGAGGAAGAGAGAGAAGTGTTACAAGACAGAAAGCAAGAGGAGGACATTTGAATTTCATAAGACAGGTTAACCCCGCAGGGCTGAGTGAAGCAAAAACAACTCATTCTGAATAAACATGATATGGAAATTGCAGAGATAGGATTGAGCATGAATTTATCTAGGAAGCTACAGCACAAGTTGGTGTGAGATGCCATCAGGAAAATACTGTGAAAACTGAAGGCAAGGGAAGTGATCTCACCAGCCACATCTGAACTGCAAACTCTGTATTCCCAGAACCCATACTTTTGGTATGAGAGGTAACGGGATAGTGATGCCCATTCCCAAGAGGCAGCTCTCGCTACAGCCCCTTTGCTCAGCCATCAAGCTGAAACATGTCCTCAAGGAGCATATGACATGCTTTGTGTTTGTCATCTCCTGGATTGTGTCCAGGCATTGCCAGTGGGAATGTTAGTTGACATCCCCTGAAACAGTGACAGGGAATACGTCAGCAGTTAAACAGCAAGGGACTGTTGTGGGCCAGTGCTTGGCTTTACAACTTAGCCTTCAGTCACTGGTTAGCAAGGATGCAGCATGTTACCAAGCCTAAGTACTTCATTCTCTGTCAAGCACAGGAAAGATGGCGAGGGAAAAGAGACATACAACATGAAAGCAGGCATACTCCATGATGAAACTTCATGCCCTTGTCCCAAGCTGTCCTCCTTAGCATAAGTGATGGTCCCAGGCAAAAGAGAGTCAATTTACACTCATTCTGAGTGTATAAAGGTTTTTGACAGATGAGCTCCAAAGAGCCTAGCTGATGTGATTTAAGATGTTACCTCTCCCCAGCTGTCTGCCCTGTCCTTCTGCCAGAAGTTACTGCCCCAACAGCAGGCAAAGCAGAAGAAACATGTGCCTGCACCTTGAATGCTCTAGCTCAGGCTGGTGTATTAGCATAAACTGCCAATGAAGGGTGGGTTTGTGCTAATATATCAGATGAAAGCTGCAGCCACTGGAGCACAGACATATGTCTCATTCTGCCAACTCTCCAGTTGTCTCTGGCAAAGGAGCAGAAAGGACAGCTGAGGGTATTAAAGTCATGTGTGCTGGGTACAGATAGTCACATATATACAGTACTTTGATGAACACACTGTTTTCAAGTCCATTTTCCTGAAGCCTGGTAATCTGCAGATCCACTGATGCACAGCCTGGACAATGACTATCAAGCATTGTAAGACAAGCAATCAATGCTAAGGAGTGCACTTAAAATGGCAAGAGCTACAAGCCCACACAGGGCAGGGAAGGAAGGGTGACTGCAGTCATCTCCCACATAGACCTCTTAAAGCACCTGGGAGAATGCCAGCTCCATTCAGCTCCCTGGCTCAGCATCAGCAAGAAGGTTGATAAGTCATCACCCAACCAAAGCTTCTTGAGAAGTATGAACCCAAAAGCTAGCAGTTCACTAGAAAGAAAAAGTGGAGGGGGGGATCTGTTCAGCTCACTCTAATATCCATTTCTGCTATCAGTGTCAGTGATGCACATTTATGCTAAACAATTCTTTATCTCATACAGCATAGGACTTGCTTTTTTACATGAAAATCATTTGTGCTTTGGAAAATCCTGTAATACGCTGATTTGCTTTGCTTTCTGTTGTATGCTCTCACTTTCTTGTTTGTTTTGTGCTTGTATCTCTTGCTTATGATCTCTCTGTATGCTGAAAATCCAGTACAAACATTTAGTAAACAATAAGAAGCTCATTGCTGCTTTCAAGCAGAAAATTCGCCTCTGCCTCACAGAACATCTATTTTGGCTCGGTTTTATTTTTTTTTAATAATGCATGAATATATATCTATAGATCAGATCTTTCCTTGCTTAGATTCTACAGTGGTGGGTGCTTTCTAAAAGTCAATATAGATAGACTCGGCTGTAATCCATTTATGGCATGCTCATCTTTGATCAGAAGATACAGCAATTGCTCCTTTTCATACGTGACAGGCATAAACTCCTTCTTTTTTTTTACTACACACTACAATGGTCTAAAAGGTTGGAATTCGAAGTTTAAGGATCCCTGAATGGTTTTCTCTTCTATCACTTCAAAAAGACTTGGAGCAGCCCAGGATGAAGACCACAAAGAGCCATGGCATGGGTAACGTAACTAGCATGTTCCCTCTAAACTGTTGTTCTGGCATAGACTTAATGTACAGAGATGCAGAATGGAGTCTTAAAGCCCTCCTTTCACAAGACAGATTTAACATCCCAGTTTGTGTAGGTAATTCACGCACCTCCTTACTTTCCCTCACAATTTCAGCTAGAGCCCAAGTGCTTTTCAGCTACCATGTTGACACATGCTCCTCTCTGTGAAAGTTCAGGTTATATTGGTTTTTATCGTAACCTGATTTTGAGTGCCCAGCTACATACCAGAGACCACAGACTTCTGTGATTACAGCATCTAAACTGAAGAGCCTAAAGATACCCAGATGTCAGGCCCAGGTTCCATCTACAGACAAGGAAGAAGAACCAGTCATCCTAGGAAGAAAACTTGGAGCCCTGAGGTATGTGATGCTTCCATGGACAATACTCTAAGCCAGACTCTGATAGCCATGGAAAAGACTTAGTCCCTTTGTTGATCCACTGCCCATCTTGTTCTCTTTAGCTTAGTTCCCACAGTATCAGGCACATCTGTTCCTTTTAAGCATTTTAACAGTTGGCCTGGATGTAGCTATCATGTGCCTCAGCCATTGCAGCCAGAAATAGAGGATATCTAAAAAAGCCTTTGCTGGAAGTGTTCTTGTTGGTTGCTGTCTCTGAAGCAGGTATTAAGGCCCCAGCAGGTAAAGTGAGGAAGCCTCAACAGGCAGAGAATAGCTGCTCTTCCTTCCTCTTTCCATCTTTGAGGCTACTTACTATAGCCAAATTCATCTTTTTCTTAGATGATCACTAAGTGATGGGAACACTAAGTCCCTAATTGAGCCTTTCCTGGGAAGAATTCTAATATTTCTGTATTTAACTTGGATATGTAAGAGATCTGCTCTACAATGCCATTTTTTAGATGATAGAAATGCTGTGGCTTCACCAGTTTGGATTGGAAGCAAAGGACTTTGAGGCCACCCTGGGGGTTTTCAGGCAGAACAACTGCCAAACTAGAGCTATAAATTTAATCACTGTTTATTGATGTGGTGATGTTGGGTGTATTGATGTATTTTATTGCTAAGCAGTGCATTCTCCCCATGGTTTCCCCCCCCTCTTGAGCAGATTAGCTGCAGATTCCAACATACTGTCCAGAAGAGACGTGTGTCAGACTGTTTTCACTTTGCTTGCCTCCCACATAAAAGAACAGCTGTGAATGTCAGCTGAGGCTGATTTTTCCTGCACAATGGCCTATCATTTTTATAAAAATAAATAAATAAGTGGCAATCAGTCACTCTTTTTTTTTTTGCTCTCCATGGATATAAACACTTCGGGTCAAACTCAAAGTGACTGAAATGATATTGCGTTTTACCTCTGGTTGATAAGTAGTTGTAATTTACAGGCCAATAGAACTGGGTAAATAGAAAAGCAACTACCAAGTAGAATTAAGATAAAGAACCTCCCACTCTCACTTTGTCTTATACCTTTCACTGAGCTGCCTTTGCTCCTGCATCATTTATTTCCTGACTGTACGCTCTTGTAAGTTACACTGAGTTGCTGCCAGGTAACATACAACATCATTTATATCACCTTTGCGCAGCACCCAATTACAGAGCAAGGTGCTGGAGTCGTTGGTTCAGTCCCAAACAAGCAATCAAAGTGATTTCTGCAGTGATAGCAGGTACAAAATCTTTATACAAAGACTTGTATATAAAGCTACAGAAATTAAAAGCACTGTTCCTGAGTGAAGTGCCACCCACATGTAGCTGTCCCTTAATAATAAAGGCTGAATCCATAAGACAGGTTCTAAACACCTAATGGTATCTCTTACCCTTTTTTTCTGCACCAAAGTTTTAGCCTTCCCCAAGCTAACTAAAAACTAATATGACACTTCAATTTGGTACAGCATTGTGTAGTTGCTACAACAGGACCCCAGAACAGTAAAGCCTGGTCAGCAAGGTGCAGTATTTTCCAGTAAAGAGATAACTTATTAATACTGGTCAAGCATCTCTGCGTTGCTCTTTTGCAGATCACAAAAGAGCCCTGAAAGATCAGGCTATACTAGGTTTAAATAGCAAAGATTCTCCAAAGTGCATGGTGCATTCCAGTTGCCATTGTTTGGGTCTCGTCCCTCCTCCCATCCCACATTGAGGAGTAGTTTGGGGTGAGTCATTTCTCCTTTTTATCCTTCCATTGGTCTCTGTAACATGGCGGTACTGTAGAACCTCATGAAGGCAAGCACTTCAGGGCCATGTCAATACCAGGACTTGAAGCCATGCATGGAATTGCAATACTGCAGTTGCTGTTGGATATATGTATTCTTTCGAATTGATACAGAGGTTTTGTCCACTTAAAATTAATATTAATTTGAACATGATAAACAATGGGAAAAGCTCTCAAGTATACAACTCTCTATATATCTCCAAAAAAACACGGCAGCAATATGGTAGCTTATGCAAGAACCATTTTAATTTAAGGCCCCCTTAAATTAATACCTGCTGCAATGGTTTCTCCCTTCTCTACTATTGGAGACTAGGAAGATTGTCATTTCTAACAAGACCATTAAAAATACAGAGCTGTCCATTTGCCCTGGTGCTGATCATGACCATAGAATAGTTAGGGTTGAAAAGGATCTTAAGATCATCCAGTTCCAAGCCCCTGCCATGGGCAGGGACGGTTCACACTAAACCATGTCACCCAAGGCTCTGTTCAGCCTGGCCGTGAACACTGCCAGGGATGGAGTATTCACCACTTCTTTGGGCAACCTGTTTCATTGCCTCACCACCCTCACAGTAAAGAACTTCTTCCTTATATGTAACCTTAACTTCCCCTAGTTTATTTTAAACCCATCACCCCTTGTCCTATCACTTCAGTCCTTAATGAAGGGTCCCTCCCCAGCATCCTTTTAGGCCCCTTCAGGTGTTGGAAGGCTGCTATGAGGTCTCCACACGGCTTCTCTTTTCCAGACCGAACAGACCCAACTTTCTCAGCCTATCTTCATACAGGAGGTGCTCCAGCCCCTCATCATTCTTGTGGCCTCCTCTCAACTTGCTCCAGCAGCTCATTGTCCTTCTTACACTGAGGATACCAGAACTGAGCCTAGTGCTCAGAGTGGGGTGCTACAAGAGACAACTACTTTAAATAACTACTTTTTCTCTGGAAGCCTGGAGACTACATGAGTTCTTCTTACTATACCCTTCACCTTAGCAGACCTCAGTCTAGGTACACATCTTTAGGACTTACTCATAACACACAAATGGTAGAACAACATTAAGGGCTATATCTAGTGCATGTGTAATACTTCCCATTTTCCAGATGACTGGTTTTCAAACTGTGGTCTGCAGACCTCTAAGGACTTGATCTATTTCTGTCTCTGATGTGCATTGCAAGGATCTGCACATGGGAATTTCCAAGAGGTGTTCGCACATACCTTTAAAAGTATAAAGGATCAGCAAATTGAGAGGGTGGAGAAAATCTAAATAATAAAAAGCATTTTTTGAGGCCAAATGCACCCATGAGGAGAGTGGAGAGGAAAAGATGAGTGTCTGAAGACTTTAGTTCCCTGTGACTCCAGGCACTCCCATACACGAGGCACTGCTGTCAGCAAGGGCTAAGACCCCATCAGCCTCTTCCTTCCCCTTTCCTCCTGCAAATCCACAACTGATTCAAAACATTAATTAACTGCCAAGCCCTTCCCTGCTCTCCATCAATTAAATCTGGTTTATGTCCATTTTATCTATCCATCCAGATGCTTTAATTAGTCTTCATGATTGCAATTCATCAGCATTTCCTGGGAGTAAAACACACCAGCAGTTTCCTCCCTCTGCACAATTTACACACCTCACCTAATGGGACTCTGAGTCCAACTCATGTTTTGGGCTCAACCACCACACAAATAACAGTAATGATTAATAAAAAGGGAACTGTCTTTGCATTCTCAATGAAAAAGTTAATATTGTGCCTTCGTAATCTACAACACAATGATTTACTAACACCATTTGTGTCTCCCAATTCCCTAATGTAATGACATAGTACCACAGGGATACGCACTTTATTGCATGTTTGTGAGTTTTCAGCAGGTTTATAAATGCAGCATGGCCTTACTGTGCAACCTCATGATCTCACTGAACCTAAAAAAGTTTAAAGATTAACAATAAAGAATGAAACTTGTGGAGAGAAAAATGAATCAGGCTTCATTAAATGATAAAACCCATCAGGAGCTGAGGGCAAGGACAGGGGCAGGGACTCAGTTAATTTGTGAGAGTAACGTAATTCTGAATTGTGGAAAAGATAACAGTGGAAATTCATAACAGCATTGCAGTTTGAAGGTCATCCCAAGAACAGAAAGCCAAGTAACTATCTGCCCTCCTGCAAGGGAGAGACAGAATATATTCTCTTGGGTTGGCAAAACTTGAAGTCTTATGTGATCTCAAGCTGTAATGATTAAGAAATCGAGGGGTTCAAATAGCTGAGTTGCCAGCATCCCCACTGTATGAGAAGGCCTCTATGCAAGTTTTCTAGCTGTGAAGAAACCTAGGCATCAAGCCCATAAAACCCCTTGCTATCCCCCACTTTGTTTTGTGCTCTGCGCAGAAAACAGCCCTATCACAACTTTAAGCTTAAGACCAATTCCACAGCAGCAAGGCATCTTTACCACAAGAGTTCTCCTGGTAATCTCACCTCTAACCCATGCCCTCATGATGATGCATTAGAGCAGTTGATCACTTCTGTTCTGCTTATCATCATTGTACTGTCAGAATCACATACTGGGCCACTAAGCATTAGTATGTTCTTCCTATATCACACAGATATCTGAATTTCAGACACTAATATCTGTGGTGAGGGGGATTTACTCTCCTCTACTACCACATGCAAGCAAATACCATCATGTTCAATACATAAGGACATGCTAGAAAATAGCTCTTGGAAAGATACCCAAGCTCAGCAGAGAGGCTCCAGAGGAAGATGAATTAACCAGTCGCCTCAGTAATCTCCCATGGCAGTTGCACTGCCATTGTAAAAAGTTGCCTCCTGTTTCCAGCATAATTTATTTTTCAACTTCAATATGCGCCTTTTAGGGCTGTTTAATGTCCTGAAAGCTGAAGTTTAATGTTTAAAGCTGAAGTATATGCAGCTATTTAAACTGCCTGTTTTTTTAAGCCTTTGCCCCTTACGTTAGAGAGGCCTACACTTTGAGGCAGCAGAATGACATGAAGAAAGTAAGAATAGGTGTAGCATTAAAGAGAAAAATTAAAATACACTCTTTTTGAGCTGGTAAGTATGATGTCAACATGCTAAATCCTCTCCTTTCTTAAGCATGTTTGGTATTCCTCTTCTCAGGGGAGCAGCTTTATATTCCTTAGCTGAAATCTTTAAGAACAGGATCGTTTTTTTGTTACAAAATAGTGATCTGACAAATCCGAGCTGTGTAGCACCTGTAAGAATATATTGACTATAAAAGAAATAAATAAATCACAGTTATCACAACACCTTTAAGTGTAAATACATATTTCACAAAGTATTTCAACTATCTTTGAAATATTGATGTTGCAATTAAACTAAAGATAGTTTGTGTGTTTCACAGATTAAGCCAGTCACTGAACTGGGGCTTTCATCCCAGTTTGAAAACATGAAACTTTGAAATGTCAAACCCACCTTCAGAACTGAATTTCCATTTCTGTTGCCTGCTGTCATAACCTCCCTTAAAGCTGCAGGCCACAGTGCTCTGATCTCTCCAGGTCAGGAGCTTTCAACTGCTACTTCCTACCTGTTGTTCCCACTTTCACGTGGGAAGGAAAACTAAGTCGAGACCAACCTATGTCAAAGACTTATTCAGAAGGCAGAGAAAAGCTTTCTTTAACCACACCTCTTATGTGGGCTGCAGCTGGGGTGTAAAGAGTTACCAAGGCAAACAATTCATCCACTGCCACAATTTATTGTCATCTCTGATCTCCTGACACTGACACATAAATAATCGCTCCCTAACTCTTCAGGCCACTTATCAGTTTTATCAGGAAGTGTAGCTGTGCCAGCACTTGTGGTGTTGTAACTTGTGGTGATGAGCACCTGATATCACTAACCTTCATCCAAAATTGACTGCAGATTTGATTTAACCCTTGAGTTGCAGGTAAATTCTAGGTTGGCATTTGGACTGGAGTGTGTGAAGAAATCCAAGTACATGCAGGTTGCACTCAGTATACATCGAGCTCTTTATAGAAACTAAAGCTTTCCAACAGTGAAAAGGTTGTGTTTGAAACTCCACAAAATATAGCTAAGTATAACCACCTTACAAGCATCTCCACATCTGAGCACATCCCAGACATCTTCCTGCCAGAGTTTTAACATCCTGATTCTGGTCCCTCAGAGATCCATGAGATGTATTCACAGTTACCATAAAAATAAACAAGAGAGAGACACAGTTATGTTAATTCACCGTACAGGGGTCCTCAGTCTCAGGAAAATTTGTAGGGATTTGCAAACTAAAAAGAGATTGAAAACCACTGTTCTCTTCCAACTCCCCAAGAATCTGTATGGTGCTGATAGTAAATACCTCCATATATTACTTGCATACTCTGCAGATGTTTGCCTGCTGTGATTATGTAGAATAACAGTGCCTCAAATCTGTAAAACACTGGTCTTATTTATATACAATGTCCTACTTTGTATTTTATGTTTAAATTTTCTCATAAGCCACCTTTCCGTATTGCATTGGTGGAAAACTATCAAAACAGCTTTGGCAACAGCAAACGCTCAATCACAGGTCAATTTTTCTGCCAACTCATGTTCATGTTTATCTGGGGACGGAATCTTGGCATCAGTGGTGTCAGAGTGAATTTCCTCACTGACATGAGTGGTCCCAGAATTTCAGTCGGTGTGTTATAGTCTTTTGATTGCATCTCAGGCAAAGTAATTTCTAATCTTTCCTTTTGGAAACTATTAAATAGCTCAATGAACTTCGCTATAGGGGTTTTTTCATTCTTATTTCTTACCATCCCTGCTAGCTCTGCCCAACACACTAATTCCTTCTCCACTTTGTGTTTACACACTTGAGATGTTCAGAGGGCTACGTTTTTCCATATTGCCATCACTGCCAGATGCATTAGCTTCCATTTTTGCCAAGTTGAATCTTTCGTACCAAGTCCCTTAATCTCTCTAAGTATCTTTGTATTATTACTATTTAATTTCTGTTAAGTACTGACAGCATGCCAGGTGCTTTCAGCTTGCCAGATGCTGCACTGAGTGGAAAGGCACCGTTCTCCTCCTGTAGAGCAGACAGTCTAAAAGACAAAGCAAAGATGGGACAAAGCGTCCTCACAGCTCAGAGCATTTTATTAAGCTTAGAATATGGGTGCAGCTGTGAACCTAGGCTGAGGGAAGGAAATAGGCAGGCCCCTTCTGGGCTTCCTGGCAGCATCAGAAGGAAAGGTTGTGCAAACTCTGTGGGATTTTGAAGAAGAGGTGGCACGAGGCCGAGAGGATGGCTATGAGGAGCAGGGCAGGATGCAGAACACAAAACAGTACAGAGGCCAAACCAGTGCTTCTCCTTAGATGAATATAGCTCCAGCAAAGGTTAGGGTGGCAAGCACGAGGCAAGTACCCTAGGCCCCTTCATCAGGAGCAAAGGCACTGAAATTAAATGTTAAAAGCACCACCACAGAAGCAAGAGACAATGAAAGGATGATTAAGGGGACAGCCAGCCTGAAAATGTATGAGGAAAGGCAAGAACAGCCTCAGAAGATCGCAGATGGGACTGGGAAACAAATGCATCCCAAAAGCTGCCAACACTGGGGATAGCACCTTTATTGTCCAGTCCTGCATCATGGCTTCAGTTCTGCCTGTCTTGCTAGCATCCAAGCAAGGGATATGGATCTGTCACATAGACCTACTTCTAGTTATTGCCACAGTCCTCCTCAGTTCTGCAATTAACAACTAAATCTCAAATCTTACTCCCCCATTCCTAGTGGGAAAGAGTACTGAGCACATACCATGATCTTCCATCCTTCTCCCTAGCCTCTTCTCCCTTTTCACCCTAGAAAGGATGATACCGACAATCCCAAGCAGGTCCCACCAGAGAAGGGAGGGAAACATGAAACACCAAAGTTACACTTATTCAAGCCTTTAAAAAGTTCTTTAGCTCCTAAAAGCCACTTTAATGCTTCTCCATATACACAGGTGTCAAAGTGCTGGTCCTCAAGGAAATGGAATGCATACAGTGCTGCACAGATGAGGAAAAGTGAGGACTCAAGTCCAGAACAGAAGCATCTCTGACTGCATGAAAACCAGAGAAATAGCCATGGCTATTCTATTTCTCACAGAAACAGTACTTTTTGATAAGAGAAACCCCCTCCTTTCAGACGTCCCTGTTCCTTTCCTCCCAGACACCTAGAGGCAAGAAGATAAACTGTTTGTAAATAGCAGTTTCACACCAATTAGCGCTATGCTCTGCAAACAGCATCACAGACTCAGTGTGGTGTTTAAGGGCTTGTTATTTTGGAGTACTACATATTTATTTCTATATAATTGATCTGTTCTACTTTAAAGAGGCCATCAGGAAGATATGTGGGCAATTTATTATAGAGGTAAGAGAAGGAGGGGCAATGGGAGTTAACCTCAGATCAGCTGCGTCTACACAACCGTGTTTTACACTGTGTGCTCTTGGAATGAGACCAGAGCTCACACTGCTCTCCCCTGCATGTCCAGCACCCTGTTTTCCCCTTGAAGGGAAGGCAGGCACAGCAGTTAAAAGTCAGGAGAGCCAGCCTCACAGGCAAGACTGTCCAACTTAAGCACAGAGAATGGTCTGCCCCACAGCATGGATGCCATCATTTTGGCACACATTTCTAGTGCTGAATGTCACAGAGCTCAAGCACAACTGCCCAAAGACATGACTAGATGGATATGGCCTAAATTAGGTACCATTTGGCTACAGCAACTTGGCACAGCAGACCAGCAAGAAAGGTAGCAAATGCTGTTGGCAAACACACAGGGTATTTGGAGTATCTCGGTCCACGGCCTCAGAAATCCTGTCCATGGCCTGAAGATAACATACCATGACAGGAGCAGAAGAGGCAGGCCACAGAACTATGACCACCATCAACTGTTATCCAAATACAGACATTAAGAGCAATTAGAGCTACTCTGACCTCCCATAGAGCACAAGGCATAGCCTCCACCAGCAGCTCCTGTGTCGTACAACTTCTGGCTCACACCATGCAGCCCATGTATAAGGCTGCCAGGGACGGACTGAAAACGTGAGCGCTGGTGAGTTCCCCTGCTTCCAACAGAGCTCTTCCAACTGCTTGTTATTGAGCTGTGCCTTATTTCCACTCCCAGTTTGTCTAGTTCCCATCTCCAGTTCTCAGATCTCTTCACACCTTTGAGCACTAAAGAACCATCTTTGACAAATTCTTCCCCCATTGACTTTATTCCATTACCAAGACCCTTCACTTTGATAACCTAAACAGAAATTTCAGTGTTTTCCCTACAGATGAGAATATTTCCAACCCCAAATCTTCCATGTGGCTCACTCTGCCATTTTCAGCTTTTGATGTGTGGACCCCAAAACTGAAACAAGACCTGGAATGAATACCTCAATATACATCTTCTTAATCCATTTTACTGAGGGCTCTTCAGCAAGGAGCAATATCTCACATTCAGCTCTGCCAGGCCAGCCAGGAAACATACTCAAGTATTGCCCCCTGGAACAGTATGAGAGACTGAAAACCTCAGTATGAGAAAAAAAAAAAACCTCAGTATGACTGAAAACAGTATGAGAGACTGAAGATTTCTCCAAAGAATGCAGGAAATATACCTGGGATCTTGGTGAGGACCACACCATTGGCTATAGTCTGGGTCCAGACAGTATTTTCTATTGTAGGGGTTCTACAACAGCTGTAACCCACATCCCTGTAATCATTAGCAATGCTTCCACAAGGGGACTAGCAGAGTGCCAAGGTCATCATTTGCAAGCATGGCTATCTGTCCACTGAGATGAAACACCTCAAACCAGAAGACTTGGGGAAACCTACTTGTCTCCTACTCTGATGTCCCTGAACAACGTCCCAGGTACTCATTAATACCCATTGTCTCCTACTCTGATGTCCCTGAACAACGTCCCAGGTACCCATTAATACCACCGCTCCAAAGTCATTTACCAAATCAGTCCAGCACAAGAGACAGTTTCCCGTTTCCTGCCCCACAGTGTCTATTTTATCATGCCTGACTTCACAGGATTAACGTATGCCGTTCTTACACATCACTACATAGAGCTGGCTTCACCCTGCCATTAGCTAACATGCAACCTCTTAGATGTAAGCTTTGCAAACAGCGATTTTACTATCTCTTCCCCACAGACACATTTGTTATTGTAACAGACCTACTTTTTAATTTCTTCAAGGGGACAGGGAGAAGGTCTGCTAGTTCTAGAATAAAAGAGCAGCTTGATGAACAGACCTTGTAGGAAAGTATTAAAAGCACACAAGGGTGATAGGAAAGAAGACGAACCTATCAGTTAGGGAGAAAGTTGAAAGAAGTGATCACTGAGGACAGATCGAGGGGAGATGTTTTTTCTGATGTGGTTTGCTTTTACAAGCAGGAGCCATGAGATGTGGGGCCCTGAGAACTGAAGCTGATTTTTATGCACAGTACAATGAAGAGGCACTGAAGAGACTTAAGGAGGCAACTGCATAATGAAGAAATCTCTCAGTACCTTCCCAAAGGTGTAATGGTACAGTCAGGGTGAGCTAGCAGAACAGCAAAGCAATACTGCAGCAGATATCAGCTTGTTGATTTCCACCTATGTTAGTATCCAGAGCTTCTATATTGTGCTGCAAAACTTCAAAAGCAAGAAAACATGGGCAGAAATATGATCTTTTTTTCCTACCCTTTCAAAGTTGTTCTGCTGTAGCATCTTAGTGAAAAGTTCTATGGAAAGACAAGTCAGAGGGTCCACACAGATAATGCAGAAGAAATACATCCATTGGTTAGCAGCTACTTAAATATTTGATGGCTAATATATTAAATGTTAATTGAATACTACAATGATTTTCTCCCCTGGACAGCACACAATTAACATTTAATTTGTTATAAAATATTTAAAGTTATGAAATATCCGAGGGCAACCGAAATGTCTCTTCCACCAAATTGTCTTGGGACAATGTGTTAAGGGGACAAAAGGTCAGGCTAGCATTTCAGATTCCTCCAGTGATCTGTACAAGAGACATGGGAAAAGGTTTTAGAGCTGGCACAATTCAAGGATACAGCCAGAAGATAGGAGGGAAAACACACAGATATCTGACCCTGTCCCATCCAGGTTAAGCAAGACCTCAAGCGCTCATAGCTACAAAGCACCCAGCTTGAAGACTGCTGTGATGACTACCCATTCCCCAGAGAAAAGCAAATGCTGTGTGCTTAGGCCAAGCATCTGTCTCAGTGTTACTTATTTCAGGGGTGCCAGTGAGAGTCTGGAGTCTTAACTGCTCTGCGCTCATTTACTCCAAGGCATATTGACAAGAATAGGATTCAGATGATACGGAGCTACTGCTCTGGTTATGCCCAATGCTTCACTAAGCATCAGGTGTGGTAATGAGCTTGGGATGTTAAAATTAAGCCAGTTGATTGAGGCCTCAAACACAAATCTATCTCACTTACTGTGGAAGAGTTGAACATCCTAGCACTTTGGAGACTCACTCTAATGCCTTGTTTAGTGAGAGGGGTAGGAAACTTTTGCTAAGATTGGAATGCAGAAGGGGACCTCTTAATTGGTCCAACACTGAATCCTTCAGCAAGTCTGGGGGAGCTCAACTTCAACAGTCCTGGTATTTATGGAGTAAAACTCAAAGACCAGAAAAAAGGATCCATCAGAGTTCTACTGTGTATCATTCAGGAGACAGGGAATTCTAACTCAAGCAAACCAGCCCCCTAACTTCCAGGTACCCTTAATTAAAGGAGTGACTCTTACTGCTAAGAAATACTGAATATCCCTAGAGGTACAGAAGCTTCACCTACTCAGCTCCACATTGTTTAGCCTTGACTTAACTCAGCTTTAAAGGGAATATGCGCTTTGTAAAGCTAACTCCTTAATGCAGCTCCTTTTCAATTCCTAACTTTCCTGGGCTCAGACCTTTCATTGACTGCTTTCTAAAACTCCACTACACAAACACTTAAGCCTTAGGCTTGCAACAATGGATTATTTCTACCTAGAAGATTTTCAGCTTCCAGAAGCTCCTCTCATTTGCTGCTTGTAAAGGTTTGACTAATGTGGGGTTAAAAATCCATGCTTAGTTCATGGCTGTGTGGAAAAAGGTACTGGGGAAGAAAAATATAGGTTGTTATCAGATGGAGGCCTGTGGCCTGCTCGCTACACGTTAGCCATAAGAGCCATATTGTCATCAGCTGCCGTGGTGAATCACCATCACTTCATGCAGAAAAGCTGTATCTTGTCTATGAAAACTTAGTGACAGCTTGCACCAAGGAGTTCTCTAGGCCAAAGATGGTTGCTCTGGACATCCAGATAAATGGAAAGCCTTCTCCCTACTGCACCCTTTCTATGAGGCAGAGAAAAAGAGGGTTATAAGAGTACATAGAGAAGGTAAGGGTGCCTATACACTCATAGGCACCCTATCATAGTAAATATAGAGGTACACCTGAGGTCATGGTCATCATAGACTTCTACAGGACAGGATTCTGGCAGCCTGCTCGACATTACCAATACAGAAACTGCACATAGTAACAACTACAGGAAGCTGAAGAGGTGCCCAAGCAAAAAGATATGTTCAAGTCAGCGCTGACTCACTGATTCATAGAGACTTATCTCACACTCTTGGTGGCTCAGCATATTGGAAACCAATATTTGGGTCTGACCTCTTGGGAAAAACAGAGGTTTCTCTTTCAGTTTGACTCCTCTTGCCCATGCACCTAACACTGTCAGAGGCCTTGGAGGATTTTTGCTGGATCTCCTCCTCCCTTTCCCTCCCATATTTCCTAAAATCTCTAACATTTCAAGTGATGCCCAAGCAGAAGAGGCCAGTGTGGAAAGTTTCCCTAGACAACAGAATTTGCTGCTGCAGAATGATTCTGTCCCTTACCACCACTGTCACAAAGCTATCAAACAAACATATACACTTTCTGGTCATGAAAGGACAAGGAACAGGATATTGTAGGATACTAGAGGATAGAATTGATATGCTTTTCCAGAGCTGGGCAGAGCAACTTCAGAACACTTCTGTGAGGAAGAGGCGCTGTAGCACATGAATGATGGGCATCAGCAGACACAGGTGTGGAGAATACAAGACATGAGCTAGGCAGGTTCTTTTGCACGCCCTGTTTGGCAATCAGACCTTTGCTAAAACCTTGGGCTTCTTTCTTCCACCATGTCAGACTGCCCCTTCTTGTTTCAATCTGTTCTCAGCCAAAAATGGGTTTGCCCAAGCAGGACCTGTTCTCCTGGTATGGTGGCTGCCACTTACCTATCCAGTGGATTTAGCCTTGTGGAAGGTTCCTGTAACACCATAGTATATCAGTGTCATACCTAATTATCATTCTCTGAGGAGTGAGCCCATTAACAGGCTGCACTGAAACCAGATCTGCATACTAATTATGGAGCTGCCTTGGAGGATATTAATTAGGGGTGACACTTTCAGGGCAAGTTCTACTTTCCTTCTTTGTATCCCATTTGAGACATGGCTGGGGAATGTGAGTACAATACAAATAAAGACAAGATGGGGCATTATGGGGACAGCCTGTTGCTGCAGCACAAGACAAGAGCTGAAAAGTTATTGCAATATTCCTTTTAGGACTTGCTAGACATATATTTCGCTACCATTCTTTCAACCTAGAAAGGAAAGATGCAAGGATACTTATTCCTTTGTCTCCACAGAGATAATCCTCCAGGTCCTTTCATTTTCACTTGTCTAGGTCTATAGTGCAAAGGTCTCATACAAGTCCAAGTCACTTTGGCAAATGGCTGGGACACATGCAAAGGGATCAAGAACTCTGTTTCTTGTCCTGGCTCTGACAGTCACTGAATACTTGTTCCTTGAGTTCTCAGTCTGTTTATCATCTTTGGTTTCATACAGCACCTTCTCTACACAGTCCTGAGCACTGTCTAGCTTCAGAGCTACAGGCTCCCATTCCCTTCTACAGCATCACCCTTCACCTACAACAACCCCAAAAAGCCAGCAAAACCAAGTTGCTAGCTTACATGAGGACCTGGAGACAGGTTTCATGGCACTGTACAGGTTGCTGAGTTTTACTGTTAACAGTAGAGGTGGAAAATCAGCAGCAGTGAGAGTTCCACAGCAAGGAAGACCAGAAGTGCATGCCCCTCATTTCTTCACTGCACAGCTTCATATATAATGATCGGGTACAATTCACACATCTGTCAACATATCACTGTACAAATCATTCCACCTCCTACTAAGCTGCTGCTGCTTCATATATTGTCAATGCAACCTCTGTCATTAGTTTCTGGGTGTCTCATAAAACGAACAACTAAGCAAAATGAGAGACCAGATCACATCTGCAGGCCATGCAGTGTAGGGTCCTGACTGCCCACTATGACCAGCATGAGAAGAACGTGTTCAATCATGCAATTAACAACCAGCAAAGAAGGGAAGTTTCCTTCTTAATGCCATCAGTTATTAGTGAGTGAATACTCTCAAGCATGAAGGTTTCCATCCCTTCTGCATTTTAACCTAATGTGTGTGTGCTCTCACCAGCTATTTCAACATCCCTTCCCCTTCTGAATTCTGATGAGCTTCTGATCCCAAAGTTATCAAGTGGCAGTGGGTTCCACAGGTTGGTGGCCCTATAAAAATGGGTCTATATTTCCTTCTTACAAAGGAATGCAGTATTAATATTGGGCAATGTAGATTTCCTGCTCATTTTAATGCTCACATATATGCTTCATTTCAACTTCTTTCATTAAGAGGTCATATTGTAGCTTATGATTTGTAAGAGACACTTGTTTAAGGCACTGGTGCCATAGACCATAGAAACAAGTGAATAAAGAAAAAAGCCTAGCAGTTTTTTTCTACATGGGAAAAACTGAAATCTGTCTCATTTTCTTTTAGGCATCACTTACTCTGAATCCCTTGATTTCCATAACAGAAGCAGTAATGCACACATAACTTCTTTGGGTCAGCAGCTGCTAAGAAAGCAATCAAAACACTCCACATTCCCCACCCTTTTTCCTTCAGGCTGAGGTCACTTACCAGACATCAGGAGACGACAAAAGCACAGCTACTCCACAAGGGATGATGAACCAGCAGCTAAAGATACCCAAAGTCTCCTCTCCAACCAGAGGCTCCATGGTATTCAAACAGGGTCAGTCCAGTCATGAACAGCAATGAAATGAGCCAGGTCCTGAATTCATGCAGGGAGTGATTTCTAGTTGAGGCACCTAGAAATAAGGTCATCTGCAACAGAAGTCAAACTAGGGCTAAAATTCTGGGTTGGAGCCTAAAAACAGTTCCTGGACCAGTGGTGGAGGGTGCATCAGTGGATGGTCCAGGTGAGGCTGGTCAAGACCATTAAGCCACACAGGTTTATTCACTCAGGGCCCTGATGCACAAATGGTTAGCATGGAGTCCCATCTGTATGCAAGCCTCTGAGCTTGAGGTTCTGAAAGTTATCTGCAGGCCAAGGAAGTGTTTCTGATTTTATACATTCCTGTAAGACTCCATGGATATAATCAGTTTTGGGTGACAGACAGTGGGCAGTTAGTTTCATTGACTCTCATACTGAATTTTAGAGTTGCTCTAAGTATCATCACAGCTGATATCTTTCCAAGAATTAGGTGAAATACTAGGATTCACTTCGGCTTTATTCTCTTTCTCTTTCCTACTTCTGTTTCAACAAGGTTTGAGGCTTGTATCTTAAGGTCTATTGCACTTCTTTTGTGAGGAGGAACCCTTGACTTTGAGGAAAGGACAGTGGGGTGACAGACAAACCTTAGCTCCTGTAGAAGTTCAGTTAATCTCAGACCAGCTTCTGTAAAGTGCCTGTTTCATTCAGGTAGAAACTTAGGCCTTGGAGTCAATGGTTCCTATCCAGAAGTGTACATCCTGGCTCTGCACCTTCAGCCACTGATGCCTTACAGGACAGCCTTGGGATTAGCCTTGCCTAGTTTCCACACTGCAAGCTGTGAATATAGTCTCAGGCACAGTGGAACCATGATTCCCACCACATGTGGGACTAGAGGAGCCCACATATATTCAGCATGATATCTTGCTGCCAGGCACAACCTCCAAAGCAGTCCCATGGGTTGACTGTGATGGAGCCACAGAGCCCGAAGCCAGGAAAGCTGCAAAGCATTTGTGCTTCTTTACACAACACACTTTTACCGAGGAAAAGAACCATACAGAATCATAGAATCAACCAGATTGGAAATGACCTTTAAGATCATCAAGTCCAACCATTCCCCAACACTGCCAAGGCCACCACTGATGCATGTCACTGAGGGCCTTGTCTATATGGCTTTTGAATACTTCCAGGGACAGTGATTCCACCGACATGGCCTGCATCAGCCTTGCTGCTGCCTTTATCCCACAGGTACCGAGCAGCAGTGTGCTCAGAAGAACATTGCTGGGCTCTATTCCCGGATACATCTGCATACTAAGGATGATTTCCCCAGTGGTCTTCTTCTCCAACGTTGGTGAATCATCCCCACACCAGAGATGACATATCCCAGTAGCTTCTAAACATGTTTTGGAAGAGCATATTTTCTCTCTTTGGATTATGGCAGATGGCATCAAGTGATTAGTGGGATTAATATAAGAAGCTTCCCAGAAGAGGAAACTCCTACATCCCACTAGAGGGTCTTCATCACGCCTATGACCCTTCCCCTCCCAAACTTCAAATTACAGGAGCTGGGCCCCTGCTGCACAACTGCTACTCTATCAACACACTTGGAATGTTTTTCAGGAACAAACTTGAAAGCATTTCCAGCAAATGCTTTTAATGTCACTTTGTTTGCCAAGAGATGCTGCCTCCTGCTCTGGTTATCATTACGAGAAAGCATCTTGGCTTACACAGGAAAAGCTAAGGATGCTTTTACTGAGTCACTCATATCTCTAGCTAAGCAGCTTCTGCACTCCTTGGCAAAGGGACATGGCTTGCTCCATGAGATCACATAGATTGTGTGACTGGAATTTTGGGGGCTGTAATCCATGCTAGCATGCTGTGCTCCTTGCCTTCTTCCTGTGCCTAGATTCCACCTATAAACATATTACAACCTCATATTTCAAGTCAGTAATTTCAGATACTTTTCAAGTGAGAGGTACTGAGGGAATGCATAGCTCTTTTCATAAGTTTACAGCAGATAACCCAGAAGCTAACCAAGTACCTTTCCCAACAGTGATCCATTGCTTCCTGAGAGTAGTTTGGAAGGGTGATGCTCCTTGCGACAACTGAAAACCACGCTTCCTTCTGTTAAACAGGATGAGAGCACAGTTCCTACCTCTATCACAATGTCTTGAGTGGTAGACTGCAAACTGCCTGCGTGAACAACCCATTCCCTCATATGGTGCCCAGGGTCAGAGATTCTGAATGGTGTCATAACACAGAAGCCAAGTGACCACAAATTCAGTCTGATGGTACATCTGCAAACAGTTCCTCTTTACTGCCACGCTAGCATCTTTTTACAGATCAAGCCAACATAGTGGAAGAAGATAGCAGTTCCTGCTGTTTGTTACAACCTTTCAGAAGAGAGAACTGTCCTCATAGCTGAGATCCAAAAACACTCATCTAAGCACACCTAAGAAGTTGTAGCCTTTTACTCTGCTCCATTTAGGTCTGCCAAAGACACCCGCCTGTGCTTTCACCACCAGCTCTGTCACATTCAACTGGTGCCAGTCAAAGATTTAGTCATTGCAATACCTCACTTTTTCTTCCCTCATCAAGTCATCAAGTTTCAATCCAAAACGCTCATGCAAGTGCCCTTTGCACCATAGATAGAGAATGTGATATCTAAAATGTTTTCCAAAATAGCCATGGTGCTAAGCAAAGAGAAAAATCAACATCGTACATAGTAACCTTGAAGGATAGATACCATCCCTTAAACAAAATGATCCTGAAGACACAGACCATAATTGACATGTTAAAAAGCAGAACAAGGGTCCACAAGTACTCCTTTCACATAAGCCATTTAAGCAGCTCCACTGGTCCAGATGCACCATGACACTGCACATCTAAACATCACGTACCAGCTTAGCTAAGGAGCCATAAGAAAATGCTGGAGAGGAGTGTGAATGTGTGCAGTGGGAAGCAAGGCAGCACACAATGGGGAAAAGGGATGTGTGTGTCAACTCAGGGTGAGAAAACACAGAGATGTGAATGCTGAGAGCAGTCCCCAATACACTGGGATGCTATTGAGGTGACTCCTCTTTGCCCCAGACCAGCACTGTATCTGCCTTTTGCTGTCCTTGTCCCTTGCCCATTCTCTGCCTTCCCAACTGTAGCTTCTTCCAAAAGAGCAGAGTTTAACATGGTCATACTTCCCAGGCATTGGATCCTGTGTAGCAGCCACATTTTTTACAGCACAGGATCCCAACAGCCACATCACAGTGAAGATTATGCACAAACAGCTCTTGTGCAAAATGTATTTGCTGACTCACATCTGAAGTTTGTCTGTGCTTGTGCAGCCTCCCTTTACCTGGTCACCTTTCTGAGAGCAAGCTGCTCTTCTCATTGCCACCTTGTTCCTATTCTCTCTTCCCCCCCGCTGCTTCCTCAAAAGTTTTGTGCCAAGAACAGCCATAAACACATATAGTGGGGTGTGATCTTCATCGCATGAAACCCTTTCATCACCTACCTCCTTCATCTCTGCTTAAGCAAAAGGAATCCACTCTGCAATGCTCTTTAAACACAGTTCCAGCCAAAACCTATGTGAAGCTAAAGCCTCACTAGAGGGTGCATGGCTGGAGCTGGGACTAGTTTCTCAAGGCCTCTGCTCTTCTTTAGCATGTCTGGCTAAAAGCTGTAGCAGTACATAAGTGTTAAGGCCCAGTGTCATGGCCAAACTGCTCCAGAGCGACCTTCCTACTCCTTAGCTCTATTCCAAACTTGCTTACTTCCCTGACTTATCTTCTTGATGTTACCTGTAATTACATCATCTCCTCCCAAGCCTGTCTCTCAGTTACCTGTATCCTCATAGTCCTACCCTGGGCATCCAATAACATGGATCATAACATGTCTCTGAACAGTCCATTGAAGAAACCTCTCTCCCTCCCTTGACTCCCATCAAATCCCATCAAACTCCCTTGACTCCCATCAAACTCCCATCCCTACAACTCGTCTCACCTGACACAGAGAGGTGTTTGTAGGGTTCAGCCTGACACATTTTCCAGCCTCACATCCATTGGCACATATTTGCCCTATCTCTGCCACTGGCTGATGGTTCCTCTCCAGCCAGGCAGACACATATCAGCTTTGATAGGATGCCTGTAGTAAGTAAGCTTGGAGTCACTTCCCTACAGCTGGGCAGCCAGCGGTGTTTGCTGAACATGTTTGGCAAAGCAAAGCCACCCAGCTCTCAGCTGCTTTGCCTTGTTCTGCAGGTCCTGACTAGGGGGTATCCATGCTGTCTGCACTGGCATCAGGTTTGTTGGCAGGAATCTGCTGCCTTATGCCTACTGTGCTATCCCAGTTCAGTCCAAGTCACAGTGCCCCTGGAGACCAAGGCTCTTACCTTAATGCGGTGTGACTTGATCCATGTGAAATTTGGTCAGCTGTTCTGAAGGCAGGAAATGCCAGGATGGCAGATGGCAGAGAAGGAAGGTGAGCAGAGCTCTTTACTGGCATCCAAGATGCTGGGAGAAACCAAACTGTGCCTCTAAGGGTCAAATACCAGGGTTGAGCAAGAAGAAAAAAGCTGCCAAGCATCTTGATTCTGTTAGAAAAGTCAACAATGAAATATTGCAGAGAGATTAAAACCCAATATAATGACTTAATTTATTGAGAGTTAATGTCCTGGTCCCTCATTGACAAGAAAGAATCAGAGGGAGGTGAAATTGTTAAGCAACATAATAGCTCCCAGCTCGAGCTCAAGCTGTCCTCTTTCCTTTGAGACTCTTACAGCTGAGAGAAGTGAGCTAAACAGCAGAGATGGATGCCAGTGAACACAAATGCAACTGTACTGGTGTAAGGGAGGTTGGGACCAGCTCTGCCCAAGAACCCAGCATCTTTTCCCAGTGCCATCCACTCCAATAGGCAGAAAAAATAGTTTATTGCTTAGCACTGTTTGCTATTTCTATCATGTTGGAACACATAGACCTCCAAGCACTTCACAGGAGAGGGAGCCTTTGTAGTCTCTGTTTACCCAATGAGAAAGACTGAAACAAGCAACTGACCTCCAAGATCACCCAAGCACTTTAGGGAGGCAGAGAATCATAGTCGCAGGAGGCCATTAGCTCAGAGTGTTACCTACTTCTCTAGATTGCCTCTCTTTTGGTAGGAAAAAGGCAAAGATGAAGCCTCACCGCTTGTCAAAAAGCCCAGAGATGAATGGGAACCAATACAAAATACCAGCAACAGTACAGATTCAGTGAAGAGCAGTAAACATGATTAAAAGGCTGGGGAAATTGATTCCTGGGGAGGGAGCGAGAGCTAAATACATATAGCTGCCTAGCTATACCCAGAGGAGCATGCTTAACCTGCTACAAGTATTTGATGGAAGAATAATTGTCCTGGGAGGAATAAAGGTCTAACAGCTATGAAGAATAGGGTGAAATTAAATGGGTGGAGATTTAGCCTCTGATGGGCACACTGGATAATGGAGATGCTGACCTGTGTCCCTGAGGAAAGCCTGTTCCTTCGCTCATGCAGAGGTGTCTGGGAGACGATCATTCTCTGGTACAGCAGTGGACTCTTTCCTAGCCCTATTTACTTGGTTTCTGTGGACTAACAGCGGTTTCCTGTTCCCACAGCCTTTCACTAGGGATCAGGTGGGGTTTCGTTTTATAAATCCTGATGACAGCTGAGGGATGCCTGGCAAACCTGTATCACTGGGGAGTTTAACCAAACACCCTCCTTCAGAAACACAGAGCTCCCGTAATCACATGCAATGCCTTCAGCCCTTGGCTCCAGAGGAAGAGGCATTGTTATTCTTGTCAGAAAACTGAGGAGCTGAAATCTAACATTTCTTATCATTCAGGAAATACTACAGATGGGTGTTTGCTGTACAATGCCATCACGGCAGAGCTCAGAATAATGCTGTCTGAAAGGAGGAAAAACACAGCAGCTGTGAGAAAAGAGCACTGAAGTATATAAAGGAAGCTTCATTACAGAGCGTAGGTTTAGCTCAGTCCCAGTACCTGGCAAACCACCACTTGCTACTGAATGCAGTGAAACCTAATGGTCTGGGCTTGGAGCCTAAGGGATCCGAGTGCACTGCATACACACCTACCTCAGGCAGTGGAAGAAGGCACATTCTTTGATCATTCATTGATTTACTCAGTAAGGATGGAGAGCATTGGACAAAACTTGCTTATTTAAAGTGTGAAATTTAGACTCTGTGGGGAACAGGCTGAGAACAGAAGTCAAAGGCATTGCTGAGACCAACTTTGTGCAAGGCTTCCTTCATAGAACTATGGGTCTCAGAGCATCTTTCCCCACACACTTGCAGTATGGGGTCTGTATCTTTTCCCATCTCCCCAAACCCAGAGTACTTTCCATAGACACTGGCAAAGGTTGTCATTAAAACCTGTTATCGCTTCAAAAGTGCTCACTGTCTCCTAGTGGGAGAAGTTACTTTTCCACCCGTTTCTAACCTAGCACCAAAACAAAAGAACACAATGGTTTTGGGAGAGAATTGCCCATTTTCTAAGCCTACTTTTCTCTCCTTTTGGGATAGTTCTCAGATTCAGAGGAAATCTACACCTCTCTTACTCATTTGCTTTAAGTGAAGAATCCTGACCTGAAGTGCATGCACACTGCTTATTGAGGCTGACTTCATTGTATGCGTGGGGCTCCATGTTCAATCCTGTTAAGCTTCAAGCATTTTAATAAATGAATACTCCATGCTACAAGGTTTTGCTTTGCTCTGCTCTACACTTCTTGTCTAATGCATACTGAGTTTCACATCAGATGACACAAGAAATGTGGGGCTGGAGCAGGGACTGAACTTTCAAACTTCCACCACGAATGCTTCAAGCACCATTTCAAAGTATTGGCTGATAAAATAGAGGCCACTCAGACAGATGCTGTGATCAGAAGAGGCAAAATATGGCTGTGATGGCACGCAGCTATGAGAAACTGTGAAGTGAGA
The DNA here is from genome assembly GCF_033783945.1 of Neopsephotus bourkii. Classification (NCBI taxonomy): domain Eukaryota; kingdom Metazoa; phylum Chordata; class Aves; order Psittaciformes; family Psittacidae; genus Neopsephotus; species Neopsephotus bourkii. The sequence continues at coordinate 5,092,524 of NW_026901771.1, read as the reverse complement.
TTTGGGTTTAGGTTTTCATTAGGCTTTCGATACGACAGCAGTGTGAGTGGGAAGCAGGAGTTACCACTTACTTCCACTAGACACTAACTGGGATGGGTTTTTCTTGGCAGAACATTGCTTTTCACCCGGTATAATTGTGACTACAGCAATAAGACAGAGCAGGGATGAGCAGCCCTGTCTCTACAGGAGGCCAGAGGATATTTCCCTTCAGAGCTCCCTGTGAGAAGAACTGCAACATCTCTCACCTAAGCTGTTGATAGCTTTGCACAGATGATCCCAGACAGTGTGGAGGCAGCCTAACAGTTCTCCATCCTTATTTTCTGTCCATCACACATCAGGCAAAACCATTATTTGACTTACAATAATATAAACCTCATAGTTCTCTTTGTATGCATTTGGTGGCACATCCACAGTCACAAATGTCACGGCTAGATACCATGTCCTCTTCCAGCTGCAGACAAGAACACAGTATTGCTTGGTCAGATCTGCTGACTGAAATGCTCCTGCAGTCAACCCTTTCCCCATTTCAGGCAGAAGGAGCTGGCTTAGCTTTCAGAACAAGTCATTGCTAACCTAGTTCAGATGGCTAGAACAGGTTGTGGGGTCCTGACAGAAAAATATAACCTCAGAAAGAAGGTATGAAAAAGACCAGGAAAAGCGTGTGTGCTCTGTGCTTCAGCATGACAAGGTCTGGAAATCAAGGCTTGTGATTTCAGTAACATTGGGAACAGGGGCTGTTACAAGCTTCATCAAACTACTTGCTTTCTTCATTCCCTCCTTTACAGTTCTTCCTTCAAGTGCAGGAAAGCCATCCCACCTGGTTTGCAGCGCCTATCATCAGGCCTTTAGACTTGGAGGAACAAGCGTTTCCTTATAGGATGTCAGCAGCACATGTTTCTGGGAGGCTGAAGGGCAGGTGGTACTGCCTTATAAATCATCTAAACATGCCTGGTGTGATAAATGCCTGCTGTGTTTTGCATAACATCTGGGACAGTGCAGGAGAGACCTTGGGGGTTGGGAGGGAACAGAGAGTGTACGCTTTCTGAACGTTATGAATTGACAAAGACAGAGATGGTGTCACCATATGGTCAAAGAAACAGTCAGAGATGCCCAGTTTGCCTCCTCTGAGGCGAAAGGCAATGGCTGGGGCATGAATGCACAGCAACCAAAGAGTATTCATTCTGCTTAGTTTTGTCAGGGTTTGACAGCATTAAGAATAGTGTGGTCTCTGTGTAACAGGCTGAAAAGACAGAGGGTGAAAGAGAAGGAGGAATTGTGCGGCTTTCAGATAGACCGGTTGGTTAATTCCTCTGTGGTTAAAAGGAAGGAGATCAGGAACAGCAGAAGGCAGCATGGGGAAAAAGACTTCCAGGTATTACTACAACAGTAACATAGATTGGAACAAAGAGGATTTGAAGGATAAATCTGAGAAACAGTCTGAAGCCTGAACATGATTTTAGCACCTTAGTTTGACCAAACTATCTTGAACCATCTCCATCTGTTCCTGAAAAATAAACCTGATAGGACCTCTCTTTTCATAGAGGCCACTTCTTGGTTCAACAGTCCATGCTTCCAGCCTCCCTCTAACACCTAGCTCCCACCACAACTGGAAGAAAAGCCACCTGAGTGTATTTTCAATAGGCAATTGAGAACATTAGTTAGCACAACCTGAGGGAACACTGAATCCACTTTCTTATCACACCCTGTGTGACTGGATCACTGTTTTTTGCCTTTGACACCAGACTTCAACTCATATATGGAGTTGATTGAATCCCAGGCTCAGGTGGAACCACAAAGAAAAAAGCCATGGAGAAAGCTCAGAAAACTACCTAGCTCATCTCTTGGTATAAGGTAAGATGAACTAGAACTAGGCAGATGGCCACCTAATCTGCTCTTAGAAAGATTACCAGTGATGGAATCTCCCCCCTTTCCCCAGGCAATCCATTTTGGTCCTTCACTACTAAGGGCATATTATTTCTAGCCTGAATCTGCCTTGATGCAACTTTTGCCCATTATTTCTTGTCCTATCTACCATGGATGAACATTAGAGTTTATTGTCTTCTTCTCTGCAGCAGATTTATATACTGGAAGACTGTTACCACCTTCTCCCTTCAGCCTTTTTTTCTCTAGGCTAATTAAACCAAATACACTCGATTTTTTTCATAGGTCATATTTGTGATAACACCGATTTTGTTACTGTCCTCTGGACACTCTGATCAGGCTTCTGCTTCCTTTAAGAGTAGTGCTTAAAAAAGACATGCCCACATACTTCTGTGAAAGTATGTGCTTCACTGCATTCCCACTGATCCTAATCCAGCATCATGCTTTCACTGGATCACCTTCTCTTGTTTTCTTTTCTATTACTCTTTTGTCACTTCCCAAAGACATTCATGATCATTCTTGCCTCTTCACATCACACCAGCGTGTATTGCCTACCTAGCCAGTGCTCCTTGTAGCACAAAGATGCACTTCCCCATGACTTTACAGTGCCACACACTGGACAGTAGATGAAATAAGAGTTTGACAGCTCATAATTAAATAACTGCAAAGCAGCTCTAAAAGACTGCAGTATCTGAATGTGCATCTTATTACTCAGAAATTTGTTTTATTACCAGGTAAGATTGAAGGATAAAAGAATACAATCACTTAAAACCATAGATTTACAATAATGAAAGATGTCGTAAAATGATAGAACAATGTTATTAAGATCATATTTAGGTTAAGAATTCTCCATTGTGGCTTCAGGATAATTTTAGCTGGTCCCTGTTCCTCTAGATGAGTCAGAATTGGAAGTAAAATAATTGCAAGATGGGCACTTTCAAGAAAGTTGCTTTGCTATGCGTTGTTTGTACCAAAATAGAGTACTATCATTGCTGTAAGTTCTCTTTTTTTGACATCTGAAACATGACACAAAATTAATAGAATTCAAAAGTAACTGCTCTAAAGTCAAATCCCTTGCAATGCTTTAAAATCTTGATGCATTTGGAAAGATCTTCCTAGTCTAATCTGGGCCATTTTTTTCCTGAAACATAAACGTTATTAAAAGCAAATACAAACAAGCATATGAGACGATGTACCTCTGCTCTTGATGTCTTTGTGTCTATTTCTGCTGATGCCATAAACAAGTCTGATACAGAACATGCTGGATTAGCTAACCCTGCACCAAGACAACCTCTGGGGAGATATAGCAAGTGAGCCACAGTAGGTAGATGAAGGGGTGGAAGAGTGAGCGGGGAGCAGTAACAGAACTGGGACATGGAGACAACTACAGCCAGTGATTGTAAGGGAAAGAAGGTTAAGAACCATCTTAGATAATACTGTAAGAAACACAGGAGCAGAACAAACAGGAATCCATACAATGCAGTTTACCGCATATAGACACTTGAAATGCCACACCGTATTTGTTATTAAACTCCACCTCGCTCACAGGCAAGCTGCTCCCAAAGCTTTCCTTCACATGATGACTATGTGCAGCATGTATATCGTCCTAGTTGGGCTCAACTTAGAAGTTCTCAGTGGATTTGGGGGAGAACAGCAAAAGCAGAACAGGCTTCACCTAAAGCTCTTCATTGCACCACTTGAGAGTGCTTGCAAAAGTGTTGTCCAGGGTTCCTAGCATAGAACAGGGATGGTTTTGATTTCATCCTTGGTCATTTTCTGAGTTTCCTTGGATTCAGTGTTAGGTGAGCTTCAGAAGTCAGCTCCACTTCTAGCTGTGCCAGAGCAAAGCCAATTCCTGCTGCTGCTACAAAGAAGTGGTATGGAACAATTTCCATTGACTGTGCCATGTAGAAGCATTGATCTGGTCCCACTCCATACCACTAGTCAGGGAAAACAGTGCTTAAGGCTGCTTGTACACATATGGATATATGGGTAGGAGCCAGCCAACGTAGGAGAGGGCATGCACAGAAGTGGCAAGCTGGTCTTAATATGAGGCAGTGTGAAACAATATCTAGATGGCTATGGAGAGGATAGTCAAGAGAGGATAGTTAGGAACATCTCCACATGGACCTGAAGCACATTCACACAGGGTGTAGTTACTGTTTTGCAGGAGGACTTGTTAGAACTACTGCCATGTAAAACGCGATGGAATAAAGGCATGAAGGCATGCTGTGTTTTGCTTCTTACAGCCCTGGTGAAAATCAATCACAGCTCAGTCTCTCAGTGAACATCACTGCAGAAGCAAAATGACTCTCTTTCTCAAATGGCTGACAAACCTTCCCATGCATAAGCCCTAGTGTTCACCGTTTTTGTCCTCAGTTACTGCAGTCAGCAGTGATGGCTGATTTCAAGCCTTAACTTCTGCTCTGAAGATCCCAGGAGCACTGCTGGAATCCAACATTCCTTTCCTAAGCACAAGCCCTTTACCAGGCTCCCTGTGTGGCAGGCGACATAAACACTTCTCCATATAGCAGTTCAGAAAGGAATGCTTTTTCAGAACCTATTCATTGACATATAGCTCCCACAGCTAATCCTAAAGTGCTTTCTAACACCAAAAACTATACACATTACAGAGATCAGAGCTGAACAAATACTTCACTATAAATCATTTATTCAATAAGTTTCATATGTGGGGTGGTTTTTTTTCTTTCTATTTGTGAAATGTCTGCAAACAAAAAGTCAAATTCCCAAATTCATTCATTAGTCAAAATTGCCTGTGAATTTCTCCTGCAGGTAGTTTTTGCCCTGCAGGCCATTCATGGACAGTGTTATGAATAGCCTCAATTCAATGCTTGGTTGGTTTAGCTGCAGCAGTCATGTGGACATGTCTCTGTTCTGAACGAAAATTCACTTTCAAATATGAACCAATATTTCCAGTGGATTTCTCCCTCTGTTCACTCAGCCCTGGTAGGAATCAGCCTATTCAATCTAACTGGGTGGGTTAAGCACATCAACACACCAGGCTGGAAAAAGAACAAGCTGTGTCCAGTTGAAATTGTTCAGTATAAGGGCAGGATGGGAACACTCCACTGGATGGTTGTGAAGAGTCAGAGCTGATGTTCTCACTCCTTCCTGAAGGGTGACCACCAGATATAGCTGGGAAGATGGTTACGTTTACAGTGCAGCATCTCCTTGTGCAGCACAAGGGTGCATGTTCTGCCATTAGCTAAGAAAGATGGATGCTTTCTCTTTACTCAGTACCCTCGCAATGAAGTAACATGGGTGAGTTTTGAATCACAGCCAGACCTAACTCCCTCTTGCCAACCTGCTTTCTGGTGGGTTAATCCATTCGGCATGTTCCCAGGGTGTTTGTGAGCATCCTTTGCCTCTCTTGAGAAGAAAGTAGAACATACTGTGTTGTAAACACTAGTTTGAAGTTGGAGTTACCGTTCAACAAGCCTGCAGGCTTCTCTTGCCCTGTTATCTGTCTCCAGCAGGTTTTCTTCACATCAGATCACTGTGCTGCAGAGCACTGCTACCGGTACTGCCAAATGCGGCTGCTACTCCCAGAGGAGCTCTCAACAGCCACCCAGCTGCTGGTCCTGCTTCTGCATCAGCAGCATGTCAGGGCAGCAACACCCTAAAATCCTCAGGCAGGTAACAACCAGAGTCTCTCAGCACCACTGGTGTGCTCTGAGGAAGAGATTTCACAGGTTGATGCAACATTTCTAATTCTAAGGCTTCTTTTCTTATCCCTGAGGTTTGAATTGCTCCATGTAGCTATTTCACATCGGAAAAGTGAATCCAAAGGCCTTCTCAGCTGAGATTTCAAGTAAATAAATTGGCAGTTAGGAGAGAATAGTAAATGACCCTTGCTGGAGAAAATGTTGACTTTCTGTTGAGAAATTCAAAGCCAGAAGAAACAAAACAAGGTGGTGGTGAGAGAGAGGAAAGAGGAAAAAAAGTACCCAAGCCCAGTAAACAACTGCCAAACCTGAGAGCTTTTCATTTTATGATGAAAAATATTCCAGTTTCTTCCCATACTTTTGCTGTGAAAATGTTGCAAGGAAGTTGTATATGATCTTCTTCCCATCTTTTTTCAACAGACAGTTTGAAGGAGGTCTGGTACAGGCTGAACAATAGCTATACGTGTTTCCAAGCTGCCATTTGAAAGGTATTTGTACGCTTTGTATGAGAAAAGCCCCATTAGGAAGCCTTCAGAACGTATGCAAGGTAACTAAGCCTTCTCTAGACTTGTATTACCTTGAGTTTTGATGACAAAACGTGTTGAGCCTCAGTCTATTTAAGACACCGCTGCCATTACCTTCTCCAACACATCCAAGCGCGTTCTTCACCTGTTCTCTTTCCCTCTTGTGGGCCATTTGAAGTGTTTTGCCCTCACCTTGACAACTCATCTTCCACCCATTGCTCTGCACATGTTTCTTCACTCAGCTTTCTAGTAACACCTTTGCTGAAGCCTCTTGAGTAGTCACTTCTCACCTCTTCCTAAAGGGTCCTGTGGCCTAAGATACATCTCTGATCCCTTCTGCAAAGCTTTCTGCCATTCATTCTCCATACCTCCCTCTCCATGAGATTTGGCTTTCCAAGATTTTCTCTCAAATTCCTATGAACAAATCCAGCATTCCTCTGCTCCTCCACATACAGACATTATTGAATAGGAATCTACAAAGCCACACATGAAATATGCCCACTCATTCATGTTGCTGTCAGTCTTCTTGCCCCGTTTCAGAGAGCAGACTCTAAACTCCTTGGAACATCTGCCATGGCCTTTTCCTAACTTTAGAAGTTCCTTTTATCATGATAACAAACAAACCAACCAACAAAGAAAAGAAACAAACACCACTTCACCTAGGATGGAGATGAAATCCCCTTTTGGTTTGCAGCAGCAGCTGTTTAACAGTGAACAGCAAAGCTGCATCGCAGCAGGGAAGAACGACAGCAAAAAGCCTGTAGCTGGTTAAAACTACTTTGGAAGGAATTTATGGAGGTGAAATAAATTATCTTTCAAAATGCAAAAATGTAATGAAATTTCATGCTTTTAACTTGCTGGGACACCTTGGGGGGTGCAGGGAGGGATCACAGCTATGAGTCTTGTCAAAACCAAACAAATCAAACCAATCTGCAAACAAAACGTATGACATTTTTTAGTAACTTGGAAGAAATTGAGCACTCGCTCAAAATCCCACTGCTTCCCTCTGTGTATTGCCTGCTGCCACCCCAGCCTTGCTCACAGCCCCTCACCCAGGCAAGCCCTTCTCCCTCTGAAAGTGGGAAAGTGATGGATCCCAGTTAAAAGTCCATTTGCCACTCAACCTCCTTCACCCCTTCCCAGGAAACCTTGATTTTTCCTCTCCAGCACTGGCTTTGGAAGACATGAAGGCTGCACCCAAGGTTATATGAATGAATGGTGCCAGGTCCTTCCTCCGCAGCAAACGAATGATTACAAAGCAGTTGGACTAGAAGGGGAAGAAAAAAGGGTGCATTGCTGGCAACTCTCCTGATCTTATTTTTCCCCTCCCACCCTTTCCTTCTGAGCTATGTAAAACCATCAGGGTAGGCAGAGATTTCACTTAAATTAAGGTTAAATTAGGTTTACAAATAGCCCAGTGAATAGGGAAACGAGCTGCATATGCTGCACGTTAAAGTGTCACCGCCGTGCAGCCAGCCCGGTGCGGCTGGGTTCTGGAACGACGCCGGCTCCTGAAGATGAGGTGCAAAAGCAGCCAGTGTCAGTCAGGAGCCTGCTGGCAGGTTCCTTGGAGCTCGGCTACCGAAGTGCTGGTGGCTGCTGCCCCCCGACGGTCCCTCCCAGGCAGCCGCCTGCATCCCGACGGTCCCAGCGGCCAGGCTGGGGAACCGGAGCCCCGCAGAGGTGACCCTGAAGGAAACCATTGGTTTCGAAGTGTTCAAGTGCAGTCGTGGGCTAGAGGAGAAAGAAGGACATTAAAAATGTCAACTGGATGCTATTTCTTTATTCCCTTCACTGAGATTTATTTACTGTCTAAAGTTTTTCTTTGTTTTTCCAAATGCAGGCTTCATATGGCAGCTGAATATTAAGCTCTGGTTTTTAATACCTTGCAATAGGGGTACCTGTTGACAGTTGAAGCTGTAGCCCTGGAGACGAAAGCCCTCTGTCCACAAGGTGTAGTCTGTTCACACAGTATCAGAATGGTTTCGTTTGGAAGGGACCTTAAAGCTCATCCAGTTCCAGCCCCCTGCCATGGGCAGGGAAACTTCCTACTAGACCAGCTTGCTCAAAGCCCCATCCAACCTGACTAACTTCTTCCAAACACTGGCCAGCTCAGCTCACACTCTTTGTCTACCAACGCTCTGTATCAGCTCACAAGGTCAACCAGTCTCCATGGCCTGCCACATCTCCTTGCATGGGAGATGAAGAACAGGGCTGTTTTCCATTACTTCTTTTATTTACTATCCTTCAGGAATTACATGTGATGTGAAGGTTGCTTTTATCTCCATTTACATCTCTCTAGACGAGGGTTAAGGGAACTTGGATGTAGATTCTCTCATTATTTGCAATATGAGGGGTTGTCATCAGTACCCATGCAGAAGCTTTGCACCCTGAGGCAGGGCAAAAGCCAAGAGATAAGCAGCTGCCTATTACATGGGCAACATTTTCACTAGGAGATGTGCTGCTATCATCACTGATTTACAGAGGAGTGGGCAACACTAAGATGTTCTCTTAAGAGATGGTAGGATGAAGTCATTAGGTACTGATGAAATCATGGCCTCTCCACCTTTACAACCTGCTAGCCAATGGCCTGTGTTCCCTCAGAAACTCACAATGGGGCTAACTGGGCCTCACCACAAAACTGGGAACATTGGAAGACATGGAGCTAGTTGGGAGGAGGCAGAAGATGGACGAACACAGGTAGGATGGAAGAAAGTATGGGAAAGAGAAAGGGAAAAGGAATGGGAAAGGGAACACAAAAGGGAAAGGGAAAAAGAAAAAGGAGCCTACAGCTAGAAGGAAGGAAGAGTTGAAAGCTAGAGAGTGAGGAAAAGGAAACTAGACAAGACGGTTCGGGCTCACAGGCTGGGGGTCAGGACTGAAGAGTGTAGGGGACAGGAAAAAGAAAGGGGTAGGGATCGGAAACAAAGGAATAGCAGAGTCCACAGAGAGGGAACAGAAATATCAGCAGTAGGAGAGGCAAAACAGAGGTGCAGACAAGAGAAAAGTCCTCTGTGAGGCAAACAGCAAGGGAAGGGAGGGAACAGCTCAGAGAGGATATGTGAATGGAAGAGGGGGAGAGATGGAGAAAGCCATAGGGAGTATGTCTGAGAGCAGGAGGCTGAGGGAGTAAGACATTGTGCCTTTGGGACTTGGCTTGAAAAGACAGTTACGTCCCTTCGGCCTTGGGGATGAGGCATATGAGGAGGGACAGCACATAGGAAGACACAGCTGCCCCTGTCCGTGCTGTGGCTGTTGGCTGTCGCTGTTCAAAGGAACTGCACTCACTGTGAAGACTCTCAACAGCTCCACAAACAGCGGCTTTCACCAGCTGTCCTCTGAGCACACTGCCTGGTTGCAAGTAGCCAGCATGTGGGGAAGCTGGAGCAACCCAGGCAACAGAACTGACGCTTCTACTGAAAGCATCCTGAAAGCAAGCTGAACCACCACACAGTGCAGCATTGAGAAAGTCCTCACACCAAATTAGAGGGAACTGGCTTTTGCACTACTCCATAGAGCAGCAATGCTCCTTCAGCCACTGGGGCAAGTCTTAAAACCCAGTGGATGGTCCCTTTTTCAAGGGCACACAACACAGCAACCAAAGCTCTCTGTCTCCTACAGGGAGCACCAGAAACAGGAGACCCATGGCTCCCTCTTTTTCTCAAATTAACAAAAAAGATTTAGTTTTTCATCCAGGTCTGAGGAGGGCTCTTGTGTTAGCTGGGACCCTGCAGCTCCCAGCCATAGCCAGGAGTGACAAGACTAACCATAGCTCTGCCTATGGAGGTAACACACAGCTCTCTGGTGCTTATGGAACACCCCCAGGACTGAGTTTGCTTATTGCTAAGACAAAACCAGCCCCTCATGGCTTTCCTGTCCACTGGATGAAGCTACCAGGTTTGTCAGAGGTGACTGGGACTGAATTATATCTCTTCTTGCATCTCTTAAGAGCTAGTTTGAGTGTGGCTGATTAACTGCTTCAAAGAGCTGGAACCCCAACAGAGCACAGTGAAGGAACCATGTAGTTGTGAAAACACAGGTTAACACTAGGGAAAATCCTAGTCTCTGGTTACAAGGCTACTCCTAGTATACCCTCTCTGCAGCATCTGACAAAGTTAATACCTAGGGCTGGCAATGTGCACATGAAGAAATATGTAGATTATCCTTAAAAAATAAAACTCTTATAAGGCAGTCAAGTCAGAAACAATATTGGAAGCATTCCCTTTAATCCCTCTGCTTAGTAAGACTGTGGAGTCTCTGAGTAGAGATCTTTAAAAAGCAAGTTAACTATCTTTCAGCAAGGGATTAAACATAGTTAAACCTCTTAGGTGGGACCTTATGGGATCTGTGTGCGTACATGCACGTATGTGTAGATTAGGTTGTTTCTTTAAGTATTTCTCAAGCTTGTTCTTTATGATTATATCAGTTTTCCAAGTGGGAACAAAAGTTCCAGAGACACTAAAACTAGTGTTGTCACTCTCAGCCTCCTATGATCAGATTATCCAATGGGTCTGTCTCTGACACGCATTCTAAGAGCCCATCTGTGGTCCCTCATTATGGTATCTGCATCCCTGCTTACCTCAGGTCATGCAGCAAGTCATTGACTAGAGTGAAATCCTGACTAGGATCCCAGCAGCATGTTTGCTGGATCACAAGTGCCCAATGTATTTGTCTTCATTTAAAGTGCTTTTCTTCTACCCACTTGAATAATTTCCTTCCTTTGAAGGATATAAATCACATACCTACAAAGTAAGGAACTACTTAATTCTTTAAATTTATATTTATATTTAATTTTAATTTCATTTCAAAAAGGAGCTTGAATTTAACTCTCTAATGGCTGAGATGCGACTTGGCTTCCCTATATGAAGATGTTTTATGGCTTCAGTACCAGCTGGCCGGCAAACCATTGGTGTTACATTGGTGTGCTACTGTGGGTGAATACCCTTGCTGCAAGTTAACTTAATACTGCCTTCATTCATTTCACCTTAATTGAACTACGCTGCTCTCAGCCCCAAATGCACATGCACACACATTTAGACCTTGCCCTAAGTTAACTCAATCAGTTTAGCAGCTCCATTTCATTGCGTGCTACTCTCAGATGGAGGCAAGGTAACAGAAGTTTCTCTTTACTTCTCTAAGTCACACCACAATTTCCATTTTGATCCTGATCATATTGCTGATAAAGACTAGGGGGGAAATGCAGGAGTGGAGCCATTGCTGTTGACTTCGATAGCATCAATAGCAGCATTAAAGGTAATTTGTTAGCATGAAAAGGGATAATCTTTCTGTTTACTAAGTGTAGCTTCATAGCACAAACACCACCAGAAGCTTTACATGAACAGTGAAAAGGACCTAAAAGAAATTAATAGATCAAGAAAAATAAGTTAATATGTTCTAAACCACCTAGGACCTAATATCTGTTCCCTCGCACTACTTACCTTGTGTAGCAGTTGCATTCGTGAGGGGTGCTCCCTTCCATCTGTGCTTCACTCTGACACGTAATGGATTTGCAACAGCTCTGAATAACACAAGTCTAATGCTGAGACTTAAGTTTGAGAATTGAAATATGATGCAAAGATGCATGGCCATTACATCTAGAAGACAGGCAGTCACTGATAACTTCCAAAAGCCTTTGTAAAAGCAAACAAAACAAAGATCTACAGCCCAAGAATAATCCTTTGTGGCCAACAAAAATCACTTAAAACTGACAGAGACTGATTTGATCAATTTTAATGCAGATCTTGAACTCCATGCTCAGAAATATGACACAGCCATCAGACACTGCAACTCCCTCCCAGGCAGCGGACAAGGAACTTCATGTCAATTGAAGGAAAGGTTAGATGCACTGTGTATCTGGTGTGTGCTGGGGAGAGATGGGGGCACAAGACTTATATTAAAGGCTACAAGAAAAGCCCCATGGGGTCTATGTTTTTGACTTGACTGACAAGAACAGAAATGAGGGCATGGCATGGAAATCCTGATTATAAGCTGTATTTCAAAGGCACACAGTATTTGATGAGTAGCTGAGCTTAGAACTGAGGTTTGGACAGTTTCATAACCAGCTTTTGGTAAACACAGATCTCCCTCTCTGATTTCTAATATCCCAGGACCCCACTGCCTGGGGCTGGAAATGGCTGTGTAAAGTGAAAAGCCTTGGAGTCTTGGTCACGTCCAAACTCTGTCAAGGTCATGTTTCCTGCTTCCCATCCACACATAGCTGAAAAGAAAATCTAGCTTGAGAGGTTTGTCTTTTGAACAAAAGCCTCACCACAGTTGCCTGAGAAAGTACTTTGCATCTTAACTCAAACTCCCAATGTCCTTGATGCTGTAACTGATCTGGTCCCATTATTGAACATGGACATGGGAGCTGCTTTCACAAGGTCACTGAAGCCTTGGATCCCCAGAGCCGGCTGGCAGGCACATGAGACTTAGTTTGCAGGCTCTTCCACTGAGTGCTCTCATAAGCTCTGAAGCATTGCTCCGGTGTGGCGGAGCTACACAACTCAGCCAGACAGCTCTTCTCAACCTCAACAGCAAGGTAGAAGAACAAATCTGAGTCATGTGTAAGCCCACAATAAGTCAGTTCCACTGGTTGATACAGGTAAATAAGGATGCAGCATCTCTTTGCATGGTGTCCCATCTGTTCCCTAGTATTGCACATGTAGCATCCCATTCCCCATGCCTTTGAATCGCAGACCATCATAACAGAAGGAATAACTGTGAAGCTAAAGGCCACGGTGAAAACCATTTGCTTCTGGGGTACAGACAAAGCACTCCAGCCTCTCCACCACTGCACAGCAAACACTACAGTACTACAGACATCCTAAGTAACAGCCGTAGGAGAGAAGAGGAAGAGGTGTTCATACTCAAGGCACAAAGTACTTTATTCTTGGAAGAACCACAAAGACAAGAAACCAACCTACGAGCTATTAAGGAGGTGAAGCCTGGTGCAGACAGGAGCCGATGTAGTTCTTCATCCCTCCAGAGGATGTCATCGTAGAGCCATCAAAAAAAACGAGTTTTGCGACCCAAATCTGGAGACAGTGAATAAATGCCCAGTGCTCAGCCGCTCCCGGGACAATAGCCTCAGAGATTCCTGTTTACATCCCCAGAAGTAACCAACTTACCCTAGGCCAGCGTGCAACATGTGGAAGGACAGGAAAAGCGACAAAACTCATCATGATTTGAGAAACGTGCAACAGGTTAGCCTGGAAAACAAATAGGATGCATGCTCTAGTTGACTGGGCTGACCAAAGGCATAGGGTGTTCACATACCTGACAGCAGGGCCTTGCTTTCAACCTCTGTTGGTGTCCCTGAGCATGGATGAGTGCATGGAGGATGCATTGACACACAAGATGTATGTATACGGAGATTGTGTTCACAGCAGTAACAGACCTCTATGCAGCCATCGAGGAAAGAGGTGGTAGCAGGTCCACATGCCTGTTCACCCTGCTCACCCATTTCTGTGGCTTCTGTCACTAAAAGGTAACCTTCAGGTCTGTGTGTATTTGGCCCAGCAGCAAACCACAGCCAAGAGAAAGAGGCAGTGATGATGTTTGTGGCACATTTCTGTAGCAGCTTTTATCCCTAATGACCTTTGAGAGTCTAAAGCCACACTGGCTTTTCTACTGTTCTAATTCCAGCCTCTGCTGCCTTTGGTCCTTCACGTGGGACACAAGGACCACAAGCCTTTGTCACAAGTCTTGGTCTAAGAAGGCAGGAGATGATCACAAATGAAAATGCTGTACCAGTGACACAGGGCACTAAAAGAGAGTCTCTAAGCTACTGTGCAACCTTAGAAACTGCCACAGTTTAAAGTACAGCTGCTGCAACCCAAAGCACACACATTTTTCCCATCTCAGATGTCCATATGGATAATGACCTGGTGATTGCTATACTCACCTTGCCAAAGTATCATGAGATCCTCTAAGAAGAATAACTACCTAAAAGAAATCCTGCAGTTACTGGTAGCATCCAGGAAACTGGAAGCCAGGCTGTGCAGCTCAGCCCCTGTGCCAGACGCGGTGGGTTAAAAACAAACGAGCTAAACTACAGTGTATCAATTGGAAGCAAGTCTTCATCCCTTCCAAAGTATGAATTGGTAAATCCAAATCTGGGAGCTGACCCAGACTACATCCAGTGCTAAAGAATCACTTACCAGCCAGCTATGGAAGCTGTGTCTTAATCTCCTCTCTTCTTTGCTGCTATTTGTTTCTGGGGTTTTGGTTTTTTACACTGATTAAATTTCCTGCCAACCCACTTTCTCATTCAAACATGTTACAGAGGGAGCGGGGAGAAAGAGGAAATCGGGAACAAATAACAAGTAGCAAATGGTGTTAGAAAGCTTAGTGAAGAGTCTGATCTTTAGCCATGTGCATTTTAGCATGGCCCATTCCTACGCATCAGCAGCACTCTCTAAGGCAAAGGAGCCTCTACCACATAGAGAGAAAAAGTGCTTTTTTAGCTGTCTTTGTCTATAGAAACTCGCTAAAGAAACCATGCCACAGCCCTGGAGTTGGGAAGTTCCAAGGCTACTACATTTCTTCTCCTCTAAACCCCTTCATTTAACAATCCATGCCCAAACCTCTTACCCTGCATTATCTCCCTCTGCCCCTCAGTAACTGTACAGATGAAACCTTTCCCTCTGCTGCTGCTCAGTTGGCAACAAGAGCTCCAGGCTAGTGTCAGGCTCAGGAAATGCCCTGTGTGTGCCCTCTCTTGCTTAGAAAGTTGCAGACCTGGTAATTCTCAGTAACATCCCCCTGGCACTTGCAATGCACGGAGGCAGACATGGAAGAAAGCAGTCTGGAAAAAGCCATAGACCGTCACTCTCCCTGCTTTATAGGCTTGTTTTGTCCCCAGTGTTTACCTAGTGCCCATCTGTGCACAGACATAGCTCAGTGACACTGAATTCGCTTTCTCAGCACCCATATTGCTGATACTTATCACCACATCTTGACTTACTTTCAAGAGCACCACTGTAACAAAGGCATGTTGGAGGAACCCTTGCTTTGCTGTCATCAGGAGAACCAGCTACAGGCAGGATCACAGAATCATAGAATCACAGAATAGTTTGGGTTGGAAAGGACCTTAAGACCATCCAGTTCCAACCCCCCTGCCATGGGCAGTGACATCTCACACTAAACCATGTCACCCAAGGCTCTGTCCAACCTGGCCTTGAACACTGCCAGGGAGCATTCACAGCTTCCCTGGGCAGCCCATTCCAGTGCCTCAGCACCCTTACAGTAAAGAATTTCTTCCTTATACCCAACCTAAACCTCCCCTGTTTAACTTTTAACCCATTACCCCTTGTCCTATCACTACAGTCCCTAATGAAGAGTCCATCCCCAGCATCCCTATAGGCCCCCTTCAGATACTGGAAGGCTGCTATGAGGTCTCCACGCAGCCTTCTCTTCTCCAGGCTGAACAGCCCCAACTTTCTCAGCCTGTCTTCATACGGGAGGTGCTCCAGTCCCCTGATCATCCTTGTGGCCTCCTCTGGACTTCTTCCAACAGATCCATGTCCTTTTTATGTTGAGGACACCAGAACTGCACACAATACTCCAAGTGAGGTCTCATGAGAGCAGAATAAAGGGGCAGGATCACCTCCTTCGACCTGCTGGTCACGCTCCTTTTGATGCAGCCCAGGATACGGTTGCTTTCTGGGCTGCAAGTGCACACTGAAGCTGGCTCATGTTCATTTTCTCATCGACCAGCACCCCCAAGTCCTTCTCCGCAGGGCTGCTCTGAATCTCTTCTCTGCCCAGCCTGTAGCTGTGCCTGGGATTGCTCCAACCCAGGTGTAGGACCTTGCACTTGGCATGGTTAAACTTCATGAGGTTGGCATCTTCCCACCTCACAAGCGTGTCAAGGTCCCTCTGGATGGCATTCCTTCCCTCCAGTGCATCAATCGAACCACACAGCTTGGTGTCACCAGCAAACTTGCTGAGGACGCACTCAATCCCACTGTCCATGTCAGCAATGAAGATGTTAAACAAGACCGGTCCCAACACCGATCCCTGAGGGACACCACTCGTTACTGGTCTCCAGCTGGACATTGAGCCATTGACCACAACCCTTTGCGTGCGGCCATCCAGCCAGTTCTTTATCCACCAAGTGGTCCATCCATTGAATTGATGTCTCTCCAATTTAGAGACAAGGGTATCATGAGGGACAGTGTCAAACATTTTGCACAAATCCAGGTAGATGACATCAACTGCTCTACCCCTGTCCATCAGTTCTGTAGCCCCATCATAGAAGGCCACCAAATTGGTCAGGCAGGATTTCCCCTTAGTGAAGCCATGCTGGCTGTCACCAAGCACCTTGTTGTTTTTCATGTGCCTTAGCATGCCTTCCAGGAGAATGTGCTCCAAGATTTTGCCAGGCACAGAGGTGAGACCCAACTGGTCTGTAGTTCCCTGGGTCATCTGTTTTCCCCTTCTTGAAAATGGGGGTTATATTTCCCTTTTTCCAGTTGTCTGGAACTTCACCTGACTGCCATGATTTTTCAAATGTGATGGACGGTGGCTTAGCAACTTCATTCACCAGGATGGCCAGAAGCACTTGGAAAAAAGCACAGGGAGAATGACAACTCAGTCATCAAGATACCTCATAACTCCTCTGCTCCAGGTATCCCTTTAACAGAGGCCAGATGAGTTAAAAGGACAGCCTGTTGGGTTTACTCTGAAGTTAACACATAAAAGGGATCAGTTTCCCCAGTTTTTCCTGCCCTTTGCCTTAGAAATGTTCAAGACCCTCTTAAGAGGATCTGCTGAACCATTTTGGGTGCACTGGGTGTTGGCACACACATGCAACAGCCTTACCTACCTACAAGTCAACAGCACCATGGATGGGAAGATCCCAGTTAGACACAGAAAGATACTTGTACACCTAAAACAAATGCAGCTGAGACGCAAAATGTTGCTTCCAAGAAAAATCCAGTAACTTGGAAAACTTTACCAATAGGCTTGATGAAACCAGAAATTTATCATGAAAGTTCCCCAATATCTTCCCTTTTAGGGGGGTGTAAAAAAAATCAGTTTAATTTCCTCTGCTGAAATGGATGACCCAGTCGCCTTGGTCTTGAGTGTCATCTGAGACTACCCTGACTTTATGAGAACCTAAACTGTGACATAAGGTGGATTGGTCTCCTGAGCATCTCAGGTCCTTATGGGAAGCCAGGTAGCCTGAGACAGGACACCATCTGTTAGACTGGCTTTCTCTGGAAACTCATCTGTGTTCTGGCAATAGTTTGATGAAGTGCATGTGTCTGGGTAATTTTATTCTTTTTTAGTTCAGATGAATCAGCAGACTTGAGTCCAAAATCTGTATAAGTTAAAAAAAACCCTTCTGTCAGTCTACAGCTTCCAAATGTTTTCAATTGAGTTCTCATCTACACCAACCTCTAAAAAGATCTTGACTTCTAAAGCATAAAGCATCCTCCCATTGTTATTTCTCTGCCTCAATACTCAAATGCACAGTTAATCCTTGTGCTAGAACAAGTTCCCTTCTGGTGTTCTTTGGTGGAAGGTGATATAACCAATAAGTACTGACATTTAAAATAACATAGGTGCCACCCATAGTGGTGGACAATCCCTGTTACTTAGCTGGGGCTGAAAGCTGTCCGCAAACTCAAGCACTTCAGTAGTGATTTCCACTGACAACCATAAAAGCTTGGGTCTTTGTTTTTTTAATGATGAATAGTCACTCTGGAGCATTATCGAGTCATCTAACTGGTATTATTTTTGGCTAGATATTTATGTCGCAGCAATGCCTCACTACATACAATCTGCAGGCTAAAACTCCAGCATCCTGGGTGCTGTACAAGCCTAGTAAACTATCCTGTGTCTTAGGAAATTCTCCTCTAGATCAATAGACAGAGCCATGCAAAAGAATGATCTAAGGGGCAAGCCATGACAAGGAATGAATAGGAGAGCAGAACACTGACAGGGCTATCATGGGAATAAAATACAAAGATGCTATTAATGTCACATCAAGGTTGCACAACCAACAGATGAAAAATGAAACAATAAGATTCCTACAACTTCCCAAGAATGGCAACGCTGTCATCTCATTTACTGTAAGGCCTATAGCTGAAAGCACATTTACAGGGGTATTTGAAACGAGGTGTTGAAAAAAAAAACAAGGAATGAGAATATGATGCATGTGCAGCAGGGCTGAATTATTACTGCTGGTTTATCTGTAGGTTTCTGGTTTTAATAATAATTCTTGGAATATCTGGAGGGTTTTAGAGAAGAAACAAGGAAAATTAAACACAGAAAGAAAAATGCAAAATCTTTGGCAAAACATCAGGTTGCCCTAACTAATAATAACCTTCTGCTAGCAGCTATTGATATGGACTAAGAAGTGAGTGCCTCCCAGTGCCCTTATGGCTTGGAAGTGTGAATCATAGAACCTTTAGGGTTGAAAAGGATCTTAAGATCATTTAGTTCCAACCCCCCTAAGGACAGGGACACCTCACACTAAACCATGTCACCCAAGATGCTCTGACTATGGGAATCAGCACTTCTGTTAGCTTCTTGACAGTTTCCCCCTAACAAAATTATTCAAAAGTCAAAGAAAGTCAGTGAGGACCATCCGGGTGACTGCCTTAGGTTCTGAGTCTGGGATGAACATGCCATGTTTCATATTGGAAACTTAATACATGAGCAAAGTTAGGCAATTTTAAAAGACATTTTCCCACATCACTCAAAGCAGCGAAGGATTTCCCCCCTCCTGCAAATGACGGAAAATTAAACTCACCTTTGTCTAGAGAAGTAGAGACCTTGCAAGCTTGGGAAAATGTACTTTCAAGGGCAATGTGTCAGTCTATTATGAATGAGAAAAACACGACTACAGCACCAGGGTTCACTACCAGACTGGCTGATCTAAGAACATGCAGCTCTTGGTTGCACGATCGCTGCTTACTGCCATTTGTATCAAGGATGAGTATTAACAGCCAAATGGATTGCAGTTACAGAATGAGGTAAAGAGGGTGGAAAAAGCAGCAGAAGGCAGTAAGAAATCCTTTTTTTTTTTTATATGAATAAAGTTTTATTGAATTTTAGACAATTAGAAAGAACAAAGAAAGAGGAGCAAACAGTCTCATGGAGGGTAGGAACCAGAGGAGCTTTCCCAGTAGAGGAGGGGACCTGCTGAGGGCAGTGTTCCTGTAAATGTCACACAGGGGTTGTTACAAGAGCAGAGAGGATGTGTCTGGGCTTTTCTTTGATTGTTTTCCTTTGTGTTTTCCCCTCCCACATTAAGGTTTCTAAAGCCACTCTTCTTCCCCCTTCAATTCTACCACCCAGCAACAAAGTGAGCAGACAGGCAGGAAAGAGGACTGCTCTGGTAGAACGTGTGTAGACACACACAGAGCAACCTCCTGCCTGCACTGCTGCAGGTGTTTGCACCCATTCTGGATGGAGTTGTGTTTTGGGGAAGGAAGGGAGGTTGGATTTCTTTTTTCCCCCCTCCTTTCCCTTTTGTTTTTGTTTTAAGCAAAGAAGGCACAAATTCTCAGCCAAGCTTCAAAGCTAGTGCTGCCTGGGAGCCCCCAACCTCCCAAAGAGCCAGTTTGTCCATGTGGGAACCCAGCCCTCACCTCTCCCCTCCTCTTCTTCAGAGTCTGTGCTTGCATTTGAAAGGTACTGCTGAGGCAAAAGGGCCTGCCCAAGGTTTGTGCACTGCTAGGGAAAGGAAAGCCGCGCCAGGACAAGGAAAGTGGGGATGAGGAGGAGTCTGTTGGCTTAAACAGACCCTTTATCCAATGTGAGAGCTACGGAGAGTCACTTGTGACTCCCCACATTGCTTTTCCAAGAGCAGACTTGGGATGGCTCTGGTGCTTTTGGAGGTGCCCACTGGCTTTACATGTGTAAGGGTTGGTGTTATGCAGGAGGGCTGAGACACCCATCCAGGCACAGTCCTTTTGAGCCAGTGCTCTCTGAGAGGGTAAGTCCCAGCCCTCCAAATAGCACCAGGTTCCTTCAGCAGCTTCAACTCTTGGCTTTTATTAAGGCTATTTAGTTGCAATAGAAAAAGGATAGGTGCCAGCCACAGCCACCTCCCTGCTCCGAGGAGATGGCAGAGCTACTGGCAGATGCCACCAGTACCCTGTCCCGGGACACTGAGGGAAGTAAGGGAGGCAGAGAGATAGCATGTGGGCTTCCACAGGGGTGCCCACTCCGTTAAGCCCCTGCTTTCACTCTTTCTAAGGAGAGATGTGGAAACAAATCCTGCCAACCTCAGCATCTGTGAAGTCTGTGCGCGTGGTAGAGCTGGAAGGAAAACTGTGACGCCTCCTTGTGAGGGCCCCAAGCACAAACACGAAGCCCTGCAGGGGCAGCAGTGCATAGGCTGGCTAAGGAAAACCCACCATGCAAATATCAAAGCTCTGGGATTTGAAGTCACTTGCCCCAAAGCAGAACAACCCAGGCACAGCAGATGGCTCTGGACCTGCCTTGCTGCTCTGCCACACCACCCTGCTCCTCTCTGCCTCCTGAATAACCCCAGCAACAACCAAAACCGAAACCGAAACGAAGCAAGCCCTACAGAAGCAGCAGTAGCAGTGATGCACCCTCACCCTGCACCGAGTGTCTCAGGGGAAGATGCTCGGACAGCTGCATCCTCCACAGCCATGACCAACATGAACCCTGGTGGTACCTCAAGCCAGTGCAGGAAGAACATCCACCCTGAGGAGGACCCGTGTGTGTCTGTGTGGGTTTGTGTGCGTGCTGGGGTGGGGGAAGAACTGCAGAAAATAAACACAAATGTTCCCCAGTCAGTGCCTTCAGCCAGCCATCCCCTTGGCCAGGCTGGTGGCTGTGCCTTCATCTTGCCCCTTCAGCCTGGTCCATACCTCCTGGCCCTGGTGTGCTGCCCTCCCTCATCCAACAGTGGGACTGGGGCCGTGGCGAGAGAGCTGGGGCTGCCATCTTGAGGCATACCCTGCCTCAGCACCTCTCCCTGCCCCGATGCAGGCTGTCGTCCTCTTGAAAATAAAACAGCAACAACAACGGAAAAAAATAATATATATATATATCTCCCCAAACCTCCCTGAAAGACCCAAATGGATGGAATGGATCCCTAGAGGGAAACAAAAGCAAAAGTCCCCCCAAGGTCAGGGCTGGGTGCACATCCCAGCCAGTGCCCCGCAGCTGGGGAGCACATCCCAACATCCCTGCTCCTCCGGCCTTGGCACGTCTGTGGCATCCACCAGCACAAGGAGCTCCAATGCGGCACAGCCGAGGATGTCCCACCAGCCAGCAGCAGCCTCTGGAGGGGAGTGCAGGGGGAGAGGCAAGTGTGTGTGTGTGTCCCCTGCCACCTCGCTGCCTTTCAGGAAGGAGTAGGGTCTCTTTGCCCCCACCAGGTGGGAGAGGTCCCTTGCTTGGCTCTCAGCTGCCGGTATGGCCCTACACAAGGGAGCCAGCGCGGCTCTGAGCGGGCACCATGACAGGGACAGCCCCGATGCGCTCCAGTGTGGCTTGGCTGACAGCATAGGAGCGAGTGTGTGGCAGCCGTGGCTTCCTGCTGACTGAGCCATTGCTGCGCATCACCTCCTGAGGGGACGGTGCTGTGCTGGCCGTCACCACCAGCGTCTTAGGGGGAGCCGGGGATGGGTGGCCGCCGTTGGCATAGACGGGACGGGTGCTCGTGCTCCCTGAGCGGGAGAAAGGGGGCTGGTGGGTGTCGTTGGCGTTGCTGAAGCGGGTGAAGGAGTCCGT
This sequence comes from Neopsephotus bourkii, assembly GCF_033783945.1. Taxonomy (NCBI): domain Eukaryota; kingdom Metazoa; phylum Chordata; class Aves; order Psittaciformes; family Psittacidae; genus Neopsephotus; species Neopsephotus bourkii. The sequence continues at coordinate 5,070,707 of NW_026901771.1, read as the reverse complement.
GGCATGGTTGGCTTTGGGGTCGTTCCAGTAGCGGCTGTTGTAGGTGTTGGAGGAGGTGAGGGTGTCGTTCTCCGATGAGGATGCATCAGCATGGAATGTCTTCGCAGTAGAGGAACATTTGGGCGGAAGGTCATCTTCCCTGTGAGGGAGAGGGCACATGGAAGATGCTGTCCCACTTGCCCAACACCTCCCCACCACATCCTGCTGGAGTCAACACCATCAATTCCAGGTGAAGGACAGTTCCAACATGAGCTAACACTTCTTCTTGGTCCATTTACGCACCCCTCTTTGCAGGACCCACCTCTTTGCACATTAATTCCTCTGTGTGCCTACCACTGAGGTAAACAATCCACACTTACGTGTCTAGGGGGACAAAACTGGTGGCTGTATCAGCCACTAGTACTTCACAGGTAGTAAGTTTGACTGTACAACCAGTACAATGAAACTGATTCTTAGCAGAGCTTCAGGTAGCCACCAGAGGGAAACACTGGGGCAGTAACACCAGAGAAGATCAAAGTGTTACCTCCAGCACTTTTCAGCTATCACTGGCTGATGTTGTGGTTCTGGATCCCCAACATGTCATTCTTCTACAGAGCTAACACCAAATCAAAGCTCTCAATAGACAATATTGAAAACTAGATCTGTGATTACCATTCTCTATTTGCTCCCTTCATTTTCTGGACACACAAGGACATCATCCCCTGACCCACTGGAACAAACCCAGGATTGGCAAGAGTTCGAGTTCTGATTGCCTTCCTATCAGCTGCTACTTTCGCTGAGCAGTCAGAGATTCCCTGCCACCAGCTTTCCCTGCCTCTTACCTTATCTCATTGGGAATCTCCTCCTCCTCTTCTTCTTTGTGTTTATTTTTCCAGTAAAACAGTGCCACGGCCACCAACACAATGCAAACCACGAGCACAACAGCACCTGTGGCCACTGCTCCTGCAATCAGGCCTATACTCCGGGGATGGGCTGCAGGGACGATTGAACAGAGAATGGAGAAGAAATCAGGGCTGAGTTGTGGCCATCCATGAGCATTTGAAGCTACCGTGTCTTGGAAGGGGAAAAAGGCAATATCCCCTTTCCAGGGCACAACAGTCTTCTGATAGAGAGGCATACGGTGGCTCACAGCAAACATGGTTACATGCTTTACTGTCACAAGGCAGAAGCAGGTAACCAAGCCTCCCTTGGCAGAATACTTACGTGCAATGACTTGCAGGTCCAGAAGGCAAGTGCTGGTTCCAATGGCATTTGAAGCCACACATTGGTAAAGACCTGAGGACACAGTGCTGATATTTCGGAGAGTGACAGTGCCCTGGACTTGGTCTAGTCAGAGAGAAAAGAAGGATTTAAATCCCTCCCCTCCTTGAGGAACACCATGAAAAGGCAAAGCCAGCAAATAGAGAATTTTGATGTGAGAAATAAACCAGGAAACAAGCTTGAGATGGAAGCACTGTGTGTGTGTGTGTGTGCGTGCACACACCACACCTCCCAACCATAGGCAAGATTAGGTCTTAAGGAGCTTACACTAGATGCTTCTTTTTCTTCTGATAGCTGAATTTCTACAAATGAAAGCTTGGGACTCTCAGCACTGCGTGAGAAAAAAGAGGAAGGAGGATATGTTCCATCACCTATACCCAGACTCATCTACCAAGTTCAATCCTGCCCTGCAGAACCCCTGCATGCCCATCCCTGGGCTTCCCACCTCATGCTCTGCCACTTTTCTTCTTTCCTGAATTATGTAAAATGAAAATGCTTGTGTATTCTTAAAATACAGTCAAATAAAGGGCAAAAGTACAGCTATCACTACTTGGTCAGGACACCTAGGCTTAGGAATCTTATGGATGGGATTTGGAGCTGGGCAATACCCAATCTGATCAGAGCCTTTCTTTTAAGTACAAATGAAAGAGAACAGGGATCTTGGTGCGAGAAACTGGCGGTATTTTCTTGGGATGATTCTGCTACCCTTCTCCCAGTTTCCAACCTACGATCCTTTCATTTGGTTTAAAATGCAGGTGAGTCAGCAGCTGAGAACTCCAGCCACATGGCAGCATCTGGCAACCATGTTCTCCCTCTCCCATTCAACCAGATCCTTGTTCCTCAAAGGGGAACATGTTTCAGTATCAAAACCCCATGAAAGTTTAAGTGGCCACTGGAGGGTACCTAGTCCACCATGGGCTCTAGGAATCTTTGTTCCAATAAAGTGACCATGCAAGTGGTAACAAACACTCAATGAGCCATGCCACCTCTGGCAGCTCAGAGAAAGGAAAGCCCAGGCTGTCACTTGGGAAATAAGAGGATAATCAACAGAATGAGCACCTTGTGTGGCAGTTGGGGGTAACTTGGGAATATTGTCCAGTTTCTCCCAGAGGTATGTTGGTCGGGGAATGCCTTCTTCGGAGCTGCAGGTCAGTGTGATATCGCTGCCCACGTCCAGGGACCCCTGGATTCTGCAAAGCGGGGCAGACGGAGGAACTGCGAGAGAAGAGGGGAGGGTGACAGCAGGTCAGGAAATACAACCAGACAGTGGAGTTCAGGCTCTTTCTGGGTAAGGGCTGCTGGGAAAAGCAAGGACACTGGCAAGAGCTGACAAGGGGAAAAGAGGCAGGCAGCAGACAAGTATCCCTTAGGGTCTGCGGCATGACAATTCACAAAGATTCCTAACCCACCAGCCTATCAAGGTTACAGACCACTGCTGACTTTCACAGGACTCAGTTCTCTTAGATCACTCCATAGAGAAAAAGGTGACGTTTCTGTCTTTGAGACAGTAAGGGTGGTGAGAGCTAATAGAGGTTGCTGTGGTCGGGTTTTGCTTTCATATCCCTATAATGGCACAAGCTCTGGAGTACTTAACATCCTAGGGATCATCCAGTATTAACTGCTTTCATGAAAAAGGAAGCAAAGATCTATAGTCATTCTCTTCTTGTCAAAACTCTTATGGTCCCTTCAGCTCTCCAGGATGCCCTCATACTTAATTCATGTTTCTTTGTAACTCCACAAAAGTTTTCTCTTCGCCATATTTTGAAACTCCATTATGTATTACCTACATATGAAGACTGTGTGCCCTACAAACTCCTACAATACCATCCCTCACCACAGGATGCCAATGGGCTTCAACATGTACGCTACCATATTTCTCTGCTATGATGCACTATCATGCACAGAGAATCCTTTGTCCCCCTTTCTCCCATCTTCCCCATAATACCCACAAACGCACCCAAGACAGTAAGTCCAATGACTCCAATATTCCTGACGCCTCGGTCTGGAAGATTGTTGACTAAGCACTGGTATGTGCCAGTATCCGATAGCTGAGTGTTGTTAATGAAGATCGAGGCACTGGTGGTTGGCATTGTCACAGCAAACCCCACTCGCCCATAGAACTGGGGTGCACCACCAAAGATCTGACCCCCTTGGTAGAGAATAACCTGGAAAAGAAAAGAGAGCTCAAACAAAACTGAGTAAGGAGGAAGAACAGCATGCAAAATGTGAGCTTCCAAAGCCAGAAGGACCAGTCCTTTAAAGATCTCTAAATCACCAGACCTCAGTATCTAGTTGTGCAAGGCAGACCCATCCTAGTAGAGGTGTTTTCACTAAAAGAACACACTCTGTGGCCTATTTTATGTCAATAAAGATGTTCACAAAGATAACAGAACAGATAGATACCCTGGTCTTCCATAGCTGGGTTGGCAGCACCAGCCTGCTTTGCGTAATATTCATCACCCACTTGGATAGAATCAATGTAGAGAAGCAGAGATTCTCTGCAGGTCAGTGAGTACTTTGCTGAAAAACACCTCCCCAGTGGACAGTATCATTTGGAGTCTCAGCCAGTAAGGTGCTGCCATGATTTCACACTTACTGTAGATCACTGGGATGAACTGAATGACAGGCAATGAAACCCCTGAACATGCACAGCCTCTACCAGCCAGACGGCTTACATAGCTGTATGTATTCAGACCAAGTCCCTGAGGAGCAAGTACTCCTCAGTGCAGGTTCTCACAACTGAATACCAAATGTGATAAGGGCAGTGTGACCCAAGACAGATGCATTTCAGAGCAATAGCAACCTTCTGCTGTCAGAGTTTGTGGGCAAAAAAACAGATCTCAGCTTCTGATTCTTATGCCCACCACAACACTCTCATTCGCTGATGAATGAGAATGGTGCTTGCATAAGCAACTGACAGTGCAAAAGAAGAGAAGCAAAAGGGGAGAAGAGTCTATGGATTGCGTTATGGCACATTTTACATAGATTTCACCTGTTTAAGTGTGAAGCTGCTTCTAGGTCCTTCAAATCCAATATACAGTGCACCAAAACATGGATTACACCTCCTGTCCTCTTTTGAACAGAAAGGTCCAGGCAGCAATACAGTACCACATACACCTGCCCCAAATGCACTTCCAGCCAAAGTGGCCAAGGACACAGTGTGCATCAGTTAGGAAAGCACTGAAGAAAACAGATTCAAGTAAGATCCAAGGGGCATATTCAGCTATGAAGGGACAATGAGGTTCTGGGACAACCAGAGACTCAACATTGTAAAGCATCTACATCCAGATCAGCATGAAAAGGGTGAAGAAAAGGAAATCCCCAAAGAAATACATGTTTCAGTAAGAAAGGACCTACCTGTTGAGGCTGGTTGGCGTTAGAAAGAGGAATGACCATCCAGATGACATTAAGGTTGGTGAGAGCAGCGTTAGTGGTGAAGGTGCAGGGCAATACTGCTGTCTGGCCTCGTGCAACCTGGATACTCCCTGAACTGACTGACACCTCCAGAGGACTCACCAGACCTGGAAAGAGAAGGACACTCAGTTCAAGCATATCTGGAGAAGGACATCTAATGCAAGCATTGCAAGTGGCCAAATACACTTGCAGGTCGTGACAGCAGCATCCTGGTTTTACACAGTTATACTTCACTGATTATTCCAGGCTAAAAAGAACTCTATTCCTCCTTCAACAGGTCAGGCTGCTCTCATGCAGACCTTTTGCACAGGCAAGTGCAGATAGGTGGCCCTTTTTAGTGACAGCACTCTAGTTTCAGAGCCTCTGAAAACAATAGGTTTTGTTTTGGCAACAGGGAGAGCTGTAGGAGCAGCCAAGCTGTGCCTAAGAGATAACAAAGTATGTTTTCAAACCCGTCAATCTTAATGATACCCAACATCACTGAAACAAAAAAGGGAACTGCACTCCACAAATTTTCACCAAGGAGTAAGAAGAGTTCTTCCCATGCTTCTATGCCCCACAAAGTCCTGCATAAGCAGAAACATTTTAGTGCCACTTTTAAAGAGTTAAAAATGTAAAACTCTTACAGACCAGGTATTACTATCTAGCTGCTGAAAAATGACTACTGACAATGAAGGATCTCATCAAATCTCATTTATTTCCCAGCACTTCCATCATTCAGTTATTTGCATTCCACATAGGCTAGACAAGGGCTCAAAGCTGGATGAGTCCCAGCTTCCCAGCACAGCAGCTAAAAGGCTGAAGGTTTTAGACTGCAAGTCACACAGGGAAATGCCTCCTACTGCCAATATCTTATCAAATGAAACTAACCAAGGATTAACCATCACCATTTTGAATACCACTGGAATTCTTTAAGCTATTTCCCCCCCCAAAAAAAAAAACAAAATATTGACTCCAAAAACCATCTCTCTATGTGACAGCTCACCATCTTCTTGCTAAAAGCATGTCAGAGGCTCTTGGAGGAGAAGGCAAGGAGTTTTCAAGCTCTTAGGTAGCATCAGAACATTGTTAGCACCTAGGTGTAGTCCATGGACCACCTTGACCCCAGGAAAGGCTGCCAGCAAAGCTTCTATTTTCTGCTAAGAGACCCCGGTTTGCTGTAGGTGAAATGCTTCACAAGAATAAGCTTTTATCTGAACTATGAAGAAATAAAACAGGATGATTTCTGAGAAAAAGGTGAGTCTTCTTCCACACACTTGTCTGCTGTGGGATCCTTCCCAGCCTTCCTAATGGAGAGATGGGCTGCTCAGAGCCTGAAGGCACTGAGCTTCAGATGCTACAGGTCCAAAGTCTCTAGCACCTGAGGAGCCTAATATGACGGCCTGGGTTTGAACTTATTGCTCTGTAGCTGCAGTACTCCAGGATGCAGCAAATCCTCAGCAACCTTCATGTCTCCCTCCTCCAATGCCTCAGGTAGTTCAGGGAAGCACAGGAAGTGCTTCAGAACACAGCTAGACAAAATGCTATTTTAATGCCTCCAAGTCAAATTCATTACTTTCTTACTTTGCAGGAAAAAAATACCCTGACTTTCCTCAGAGGCTTCACACATGTTTAAAAGTATGGGACATTTTGGAAAGTCCTAGGGAAATAGCTCATCTCTGGTGCTAACATCTCAGAGAATTAGGTGCCTGGATGAGGAGCAGCTGCTGAAAGCTTAATCCATCAATCTCCTATGCAGGGCTGTCAGCAGCAAGTGGAAGTAAATCATTTGAAGAGCCAGTAATAAGCATCACCTTTATTACAAAGCATCTTCCTTCCAGTTACATCTGTGGTGATCAGACTGGGAATGGTTTTGGACTCCTCAATTGCTTGTTGCTGGCCAAGCAGTGGCAGTAGCCCAGAAGTGATCCATGTCAAGTCTGGAGATGACACTTACTGAATATGACCCTGATGAGGGATCATCTTTTCTGAAGGCCTAGAGTTGAAGGCTACCATGCCATGACTACTCATCCAGTCTAGCATCATCCATGTGCTAAACAGTGTGCAGAGTTACAACAATTTGGACATTTATTGTATTAACTTCTTGTTCCAACATGGTGCAGAAAGCTCTTCTGCCATGTTCAGCACAGATTTAATAAGATGTTGTCCATGAGAGGAAAACCAACTACTCATCTGATTTGGAACAGTGGCACGTATTCTTCAGCCCCTCCAAGAAAACCCCACACATTCAAACTCTTGTCATTCAGAAAAAGTAATGCTTAAGTGTGAGTATTCACTAATATTAAATTCACTGAAAAAGGCAGAGTTTCCAGTTTGCATTGCAAGGTTAGTTACATCAATCACTCCATCATCAAGCTGATGTGATTTTCATACCTCACCACAATCTTGCTACTCCTAATATTTACTATTCGTTGATTGCAAACATCCTGCAGGATAATAAAAACACTAAAATAGAACATGCATAATTTCTTCACTTTATAAATATCTTTTCAATACATTTGGGAATTTCCCAAGCTACTTATAAACACTTTATAAAAAGGAAAGAAATAGATAATATTCCCTTTGCTTTGCTAGTACCTGACTCCCACCCTGCAGCATCCCACAGCCCCATAATCCCCTTCCCCTTTCAAGGGACCACAGCATCCTTTTTAATTTGAATGCCATGAAGTGGTTTCAGGGGAGAAGGGGGTGCACTAAGGAAGAGCTGAGGTTCCTGTCCATTTGCCTTGATAAAGGGAGCTGTTTTGAACCTGACATGCAAGATGAGCACTCCACACAGACCACGCTATCCTGTCTCTGCCTTTGTTAAACCAGCCGGCAAGCCAGCTCCTCAGACTTGCCTTTGCCTCATATATCCCAGGGCTTGTCAGCTGCTCTTTGGCCCTGGATGTGTACGAGGAAGGAGGCTTTTAAAGACAAAGACTCGTTTTGTTAAGCTAAGTGGCACCTGCAGGGCTACAGCTGAGGAAAACACACACAACTGCTTCTGACAAGTAAGCTTAAACAAGGCAATAGGAGAGTCAGGAGACCAAAGGTAGGCAAAGTCCTCTTCCACCATCATAAACAAGGGAAGTAGGTGTGTTAGTACATCACCTTGGGGGCATTACTACAACACAACTCCTCTCTCAGGGAGACAGCTGAAAGACCAAAGATCAAATCCTCCTTAGAAACCATAGTGTCTTTCTTTGTCTCTCAGACTAAGTATTTACATGACTGCATCCTTCCACACCAATACTCATGGCCCAAGACACAGGTGGATGCTCACAAAGACATATACGCTTATAAAACCTGTATGCCCAGGAAGACACCTAGCAGGAAAACTCAACCAAACGATATATGCTTAAACATTCCAAAGTCAGAGGTTGCAAAAACATGGCTTTGCATTAATGCAAAAGGAGGGAGGCAGGGGAGAAAGGGAGGAAGATATCTCAAATTTAGCATATCCATTGGGATGAGGATTTTTCAATGCAGCCTAAGGAATGAGGACTTGAATCCCCTTGGGTAAATATAAATGCAAATATAGACATACGCACACACATACAGCCAATCTACTAAGTAAAATTGCACATAAGAGGTCAGAAAAAACAGGCAAAGGATGTTTTAAAGGATCTCCTTTTGCAAGGGCACACAATTCAGATCTTTTCTAAGCATCCGAAGAAGGTTAACAACTTGTGAGAGACAAGCAGCATTGATCATGACAAATCATCTCTTAGAATTGGATTACAATGGCCATTACACCCTCTCTTGTATGTGCAGACTTCTCCTTACTCAGTAATTAAGCATCCCTGTAAGCAGCATGCCTAGAGGAAGAACAGGGTACACCACTGTCAGCAGAAAGAGGAACGGACCCTTCCTGTACATAGGACACTTTGATCTTAGCTTGATTCAGTAAAGGCTTTCTCCTTTGATCCTGATGCAGGAAGCTCCCATCACTAATTAGAACAGATGCTCCACTTTTGTGTCCCCTATGCGGGACCCAGCCAGCAGAACAATGTTTTGGCTACAGAGGCTCTTTTAGAGTTCGTTCCTGTTTCCAGGACCAAGTAATTATCTAGCAACAGATCACTCTGGTTTCATTTGTGATAGCTCACTGATGGTTTTCCAAGTAAGCACACTTAGCTCCCTCCCCTGCATCCATGAAGGAATCTGTATAGATAGTTCATACATCATGGCACAAGTGTGTAAGGCCCAGTCCCACAACCAGCATTTGCCTCCCTGCTGGGCATGAGGAGGGGAAGGCAGGTGCTGCCACACGTTTACTAGCTTTCCTACAAGGGTTGCAAACCTGAGGGCTTCAGAATACATGAGATGCGGTGAAGCTGAAAGACATGGGCACATCTTAACACTTTGACTAAGCTGACTTAAAATGTTCCTAGCTCCCACTCACTTCCAGTCTCTCTGCTAGAGATTACCAGCAAGACCAGAAAATTACCTTGGCTGACAGTGGGGGAAATGAGGACTTCCACCACCACCACCACTTCACATTAACAGACCAGGTTATAACACGAACAGTCAATGCACAATCACCAGTCCATGTCACCATGATGACAGGCAGTCACAGACCACAAGGACCTCAGAGTCTTTGCCTTCAGGAAGCACTGTGGTCACACTGTTGAAGTTGTGCAAAGGGCATGCCCTCCTCTACTGCTGGATCATCCCCAGCATTTGGTTGTCAGAGGCAACCATGCTCAGTGGGTTATCCCTGGCTGGGTTGCAGTATAGTGCACAGAGAGGGTCTTTCCCCATCATCTTCAGTGCTGATCTCCCAGGACCACAGAAAAAAACCTGAGGTTTCTTTGGAGGATCATTCACACCATGAAAGTCAAGTTCCTGCCTCACTTTCTTCTAGAGGACACTCTCGACTTTGCAAGTGCCCCCAAGAGCTCTTGGCAAATCAGCAGCATTTGCACCTGCTAGCAGCAACCTCCTGATACTTCAGTGGTGTGGAAAGCTGGGCTAGCATGACTTTGCATATGCAGAAGCCAGGGTACAGGTTCACTCTGCAGCGCTGGCAAACCAGGGAAGCAAATGGCCAGGGGGAAAAGGAGAGAGGAAGGTGTGAAAGGGATGAAAAAACTCAGCTGTGTGCATTCTCCATCTCTAGACCTCAAGGGAACACTCACAGAAATGTGTGTGGCTGGGGGGAAATAACAATGAAGCTTCAAGCTGTATCAGCTTGCATCTGAAACCCAGGGAATTGCTCCCCCATCCCTCCTGGTGCAATTAGCAATCCTTCTGCCACCTCCTGGGGAAGATGCCTTTGGCAGTATGACATTTTGGGTCCCTTGTTAGAGAGGCAAAGATGAGGTCACTCAAAATCTTCAACAACAGGGTAGGAACATGGCATACAATCAGGCAACAGAGGGAGAAACTGCAGAAAAGTCTTTTTCCTGAGATAAAAGGAAAACACAAGTCACTGTGCCTTTGGGCATCTCTGAGTCTGGGACCAAAGCTGCCTTCTGTGCTAGAGAGTAGACATATCTCCCACCTCAAACAAGCTGAGATATGTTGCCAACCCAACGCACTGAGAGCAGCAAAATCCATACCCAGGAGTGACTTAGGTGGAGGAGAGAGTAGGTTGCAGGGAATACTTCTGCCACAGGACCTGCTAGTGCAGACACCATTCAAAGGCTCTTGAAGGAGCCGACTTGCAGTTGCAAGCACTGATAACACTGAAGCTATCCGGCCTGATATGACAGTGTCCAAACAGGCTGCTCAACAAGCTGCCTGAATACTGGTCTTGCCTGTTCTCATCAGGAACTGCGTATCCGTCTGTCATTCTAGATGTGTTATCCTTGCTAATTCAGAATCTATCTAACCAAAAGCAGTATTCACCAAGTCTAATAACTGGAGGTAGCCTGCAATACTCTACCCTGCTTGTAGGACCAACATCACCAAGCACAGGTCTGAATTAATGCCCAGCTGGGCTGAATTATTTGCAGTTCACTACAGAAATCCTACCATGGAAAAACTTCCAGCCTCCAAAGGCATTCTGCAGGGCAGGCATCTGGGACAGATGCACATTGCCATAGGAGACTGTACCTACCCCTGGGCCAATGTCCTGGGGAGGATGCTTGGTAGAGACCTACTTGGAACAATTATGCTGGCAGCAATAGTGAGAAGAAGAAATGTTTGCACCACACTATAGCCCTTCTGCTAGCTCACAGCAAGGAGAAGGCAGACTTTGGTCCACACGCATCTGGAGGGTGATTGCATCCATGCCCTAGTTTGTGGGCATCTCTTATACGGGTGAGCCTATTCCCTTTATTTGAACAGGGACAATATCCCAAAATAAGGCTTATGCTGGCTCTTTCTGGCTCACAGGTCTAGCAATGGGGTAGTAATCTGACAAATATCCAACTCTTTCCCTCCTATCCTTGTTGGCCCTGCAGGACAGGCTGGAACAAACAGTGTGAAAACTATCACACCTAGCATAGGTTTAGATCAAGATTTCCATAATACAGGTGTTAAACCTACACTGACACTGGTTTTTCCTCTGAGGTGTGTACATATTACTCTCTCTGTTAAACACAGGTCAAAAGCCAAGTTAACATCTAAGCACCTTTATCACTGCAGAAATCATCAGGCACAACGGTGCTATCTAGTCATCTGTCCAGTATAAAATCTCCCAAGTAAATAATCCACTTTACCACAATAAGAGCAATTCCAGGATTGCAGCCCACCCCGTGGGATATGTGGGCTAGCAAACAATAATCCAGGGAGAAAAGAAATCAGGGTCTTTAACTCAAGCCCTGCAGTGTTTGTTGCCAAGAAGCAGACCAGCTCATCAGGGACACTGGCTACCTGTATATCTGTGCTGATCATACTGACCTCTCTGCCTTATCATTTATAACCTCATCTGGATTAGGCAGACAGCTAACAGTGAAGCTTCCTGCTGACCCACTCTGCCCCAGCCTCCACTGTTGGCCTGGTGAACAGCAGTCCCTACCACCCTTGCCATCCTCACTTTCAGAAATAGGTCTTTCTCTGCAGACCAGCTGTGAGGAGGATTTCAAACAACCGTCTGATTGAGATGACACAAAGCACATTTCCCTGCCACTGCCCTTCCCAACCTGCAGCCATAGGCAGGATGAAAACTGAACTTAAAGACCAGAAATAGGCAGGAAAGATTTTGGCTATATGCACTTCAAGAATGCTGTTAGTTGCCTCCCGTTGATTCCTTTCCAATTTCTGGAAGAGATTCCCTGTGTCCTGCTGTCAATCACCTCCAGGAGGCCAGAGGGTCCCTGTTAGTGTGGGATTTGCTCAGATTTAGACCTCAAGGGTTTGATTTGCTGAACTGCTAAGCATTCAAAGCTGCTAGGGAAATCAAGAGGGGCTGCACTCTCTGTGTAGCAGGGATCAAATGATGTTAAGCTATCTGTGTGACCTGAATGTGGCTCTTCCAACACATCTTAATCCTTGTATTTAATTAGTCACAATCTTCAAATGCAGAAGGGTTAGAGCAGCTTGCTAACAAGAACACAAATCCAGTTTATAGATGCCATGGTGATAGCCCAACGATCCAAAAGTCCTTTCCAGTTCTGGATTTCTGCTGTGCTCCCAGTGCCTTTTCCTGCTCTGTGCCTCTATCCAGCCTGCCTGAAGCTGCCTCCTTTGCATCTCCTGCTAGCTGGGATGGTTGCCTTTCATCTCTGCTGCCTTAGATGCAGTATGCATCCAAGTTAGAGATAAAAAAAAACAACTGCACTGTATTAGAGCAAGATTATAAAAATAGGAAAGAACATCAATAGGAAAAAAAAATAGAATCTACAGTGACATTAGCTAGGATAAAACTAATCAATGGCCGTGCTCTGGGGCATACGTTAATCCCCTCTCCATGGTATAGTGTTGCACAATTAGGGACATTATGGAAAGTTTAACACTTCCCTCCGATGCATGCGGCGTTGGCTGGAGACAGAGACTGCTGTGATCTGAGCAGGCAGTCCTTGAGTTCATAGCATTTGCAGGAGAATCAGGGAGCAGCTGCTCTACTGAGGCTGGGGAATTGTGTGCTTTGGCAGATGAGCAAGACCAGAGGGGACCAGGAATGTAAGTGCTTGCTCATTGCTCCCTGAATTGAAAGAGTGCATGGGGATGCAAGCCTAATTTAGCCCACTTTATAGGACCATTTGGTGTCAACTTTGCCCATTCCTGGCTGTGCCCAGCATCAGAGTCATCAGTGACTCATCCTCCCAGGGCTCAGGTGGGCAAATCAGGAGGAGCATGCAATCTGTCTATAGAAGATGCTGAAGGCCACAGTGAGGCAGCATACCCAAGGTACAAACAGGGTACCCCTGCGTGCTTGCAACTGGAGTGCCAGTCATTTCTTTCCATCCTAAGGTCCTCCAGCGAGGCTTGAAACACCATATTCAAAATCACAGGCAAGGAGGAAAGCGAAGGTTTAGCTGAGCTTAGAAGGGTATCTCCTTATTCTGTGTCTTCTACAAAGCTGAGACTGGCAAATACAGTCCTTCCTCTTTCACCCCTACTGCTGTGATAGATCAGCTGTAGGGAATCCTGCTGCAGTTACTTAAGATGCTGTCATCCTCTGCTTTTTGCCTTGCCACTCAACACAAGGTCATTGTCCCCAGACCAGCAAAAGCAGAAAGGAAGCTGTGCCTCCATCTCACAGCCAAGCATTAATAAACATAACCTGTTGAGGACAGTGTAAGGATGGGCTAACTTGTTTTGCTGTGAAAGAGGAAAACTGCATTGCAGACACACAGTCCTGCTCTGCTCACTGCTACAGTGGAGGCATCATCCAACAGTAATGAACTTCTAGGGGTGGGAATGGTTTAAATGACCATGGACAATTTAGAAGGTTACTTTAGCTGCAGGGACTTGGGAATGAAAGCTTATCAAAGGTTCATGGCAAGTACATTTAAGGTAGGAAGCTCGGCTTAGGTTTGCAAAAAGCCTGCAACAACAGCTCAGAGCTGAAGATTTTCCCATTATCTAGCTCAGATGCCAACATAAACCTCTCACATCCCTCCTCTTAATAATCTCAATGCTTGTCAGTCACATCTGAAAGGAAAATGCACCTTTCACTGCGAAGGTTTGTATCTATGTTTCCTAAAAGAGGGAAAAAACATGGAGTTAACTGATAGCTTCAAAGGTGCGCGTTGCTTAGAGCAGGTTGCAAAACCTCACAGAAGCCAGCTTTTAACATTTGGGAATCACCACCATGGCCAGTCACTGTCTCTGAAAGCATCCTCAAGCATCCCCACGGGTATCTGTAACCACACCTGAGGCCTGCTGAACCCACATCACACAAAGTACAGAATGAGGCTGTGTGGGATAAGAGCTGTGTGCAACTTGCTGACCCCAGAGCAGGAGACTAATTAGAGCTCTCCCCAAAACCTAAAGGGAAAAACAGGCTCGAGTTCCCCCCCCACCCATCCCATTTCATTGCCAGTATCCTCCCAGCACAGCCCAGTCAGCAGAGATGTGTTTCGGTGTGGATCAGTGCCAAGTGCTGGCAACAGCATCTGACATTGCTGACAAGGCAAAGTTGCCTCCTTTGAGACAACAAGGCATCCACTGGTGCCTCTGCAAGAGAAATGGATCTGCTCCCAACACTAGGGAACAGACAGGGTTAGGAAGCTGGAATTAAAACAGGTCCTCAAAGCTCTGCTAAGGCACTCACTTCTATTTTCTGTTTGCTGAGCCATAAAATATACATTAACTGCCCAGCAGCTTTGTAAATGATTTATGGTCAAAAGAATAAATTTCTTCCTTCTCCTCTGGTTTAAGAAAAAAACAAAAAAAGCAACATAGTGATAAACTGCTTAATAAGGGAAAACAACCTGAGGTTTAAATATGCTCAATGCTATATTGAGTGGGAAGGACAGAGGCAATAAGGAATAAGATTAAAGCTGGTACAGGGGAAGGCAGGATGGCTGGGTGAGCAGGCTGGAATACATGATTTGTGTGTGGAGGGGAGAGGCAGGAGCATTGGGTGCAGCTCGATGGGAAAAGAGGTGAGGATGGGGGAAAAAACACTGGTTCATCAGTGACTTTTAACACTTCAACACAAAATACATTGAAAGAGACATGTTCTGCATATATCTCCATCTCCTGCCCCCATTACAGGAAGAAGGTCACTGAAACACAGGCTTCAAACTCACACCTGAGTGGCTTTCCCACATATCTTGACACAGCCATCATTAGTGCAAATAGTCTTGACCTACAGTTGAACTTTTACCCAAAGCATCAAGAGCTATGTTGATCCTTCCCCAAAAGTAGAAAGAGTAGAGGGTGATGGATAAAATAGAGACAGTGCTTGCCCTATGAGGCACAGCATGGGTGAAGATCCAGGGAAACTCTGCTGCATGGCTCCCTCCCTGCAGACACCAGTGACATTCCCTGAGAACCTCAGATGGCTTCTTGATGCTGCTGCACCTTCAAGAAATGATGAGGCAGCAAGAGAACAGGGACACGATGCATCTCCCCACCCAGATGTTGATGAGATCCACCACAAACAGGAGCGCACACATGCAAGGTGCACGTATGACACAAGTCCGCTGAGGCCATGGGAGCAGCATGGGAGCTGGGATTTGGGTTAGGGAAGTGCAGGGGACCATGAATAGAAGGGCATGGGTGTAGGAAATAAACCCTCACAAAATGGCCACACATCTCCAAGCCAAAAGCAGGAGAGGTACGCCAGTGCTTCTTGGGGTACCCCCCTTAGCTGCCTTCCCCTGTTACCAGGATACTCCAGCACCATCATCACCTTGTGGCTGGTTATGATGGGTTGGGTCCCTCAACAAAGGGCTGCCTAATGCAGACCAACATAAAATGAAATAATTTTAAATCAAAGCAACCCCTGAGGAGAAAGAAATCAGACATTTCTGAGAAGTTTTCATTTATAGATTGATCCCATTCTGCTGGAAGTCAGGAAGGACTGTCACCGGAATGAGTCTTAAAGGGTCTGGTCCAGCAACCCACAACTTTCAGCTAAGGCAATACCAACAAGGTGGCTACCTGCTGTCCACCCCAGCTTTGAGTCTCGTAATTGAAATGCTCTCATTTTAGGGAATTCACAAGTTTTGTGAAAGTAGGAGGATATATGGGAGATGTTCTTTGGTTTTCACCATGGCTTTGAGCTCCCATCAAAGTTTTCCTGCTGTGTGAGTCCTATTTCATCTATGCACGGCCAGCAGAGTGCCCACATGCATGGGCTGATTTGGCCACGGATACCCAGCCTGGTTTGATATGCCCGAGCAATTCCACTAAAGGCAGTTAAGTCACTGGAAATATACTTGATGTTTCAGAATTAAGCACATGCTTAAATACCCCTGCCAAATTGGGGCTTAAAGCTCTAATCACATTTGCATCCATTTTGATAACAAAACTCTTGTGGCCCACTGATGTGACAGAGAGCCTTTAAGTGAGAACATGCATCTAAAGCTTCCCTGTCTCATACGTGATGCTCGAAACAAGCCTGATAAAAGCAGTCAAAGACTCTAAAAGCAGTCAGGTTGGAACCAGCTTTCATAGAGATGTTCAAAGACATTAGGCTTCCATATCTTAAATTTTGTTAATCCCAAACTACTTTGGATTTAAAACTATTAACATTATTAAAAACAAACAGAAAACAAACAAACAAAATCAAAAAAAAGGTAGGGTCTTTTTTCATCTAAATTGAAAAGGTAGGAAAAGCCAATTTTTCTTCGGATCTGGCAAATGTCAGGTCAGTAATTGAATGTTTCAGATTATGAGTTGAGCTGTCTAAAAGAGGTTGTAAAAGGACGATTTTCCACTGGAAAAAAAAAAAAAAAGAGAAAAGAATTTTCATTAAAATCAAAATAGGTTGTAAGAATATCCACTTTGATGACATTTTCAGTGAGTGAAGACAAAATGAATTGCTTTGACTTTCCCATTTGATCACGGTAATATTGGTATACTTCAGTTCAATAAGGTAAAAGCACTTTATTTCAATCCATTTAAACTTTTGCCATATATTTAGCTATTACATAAATTCTGACTTTGCATAATTTTATTCAGTGCTGGTACAGTGTTATACACACACATACTTAATATGCTATGGCTTTTGAATATCATGTGAAGAGCATCTTTTCTCAATGGAAATTTCCCCTGGTTTTTTGTTCCACCCACTGAAAGATATGGACTGTCACTGCGATGTGAGACAAAACAGAGAGGATACATCAGTACTTCCTTGGAATAGATGACCAGTTTGTTACCAGCTTTACCTACAAACAATTCCAGCTCAGTTGGAACCAGATGATCTTAAGGTTCTTTCCAAACTTAACACTTCTCTGATCCTATGAATACTCAGAGTTCAGGCGCTATAGGTGTTTGCATGTGAAGTTTGGTTCGGCATCAGGCACACACACTTCCACACACAAGCCACAGGAACACCCTTATTTAAGCACTTTGCAGTCCTTTCCCTGAATGAGACTCTCGTCCTTTTCCCCATCCTCTCCAGCAATTTGGGATAATCATTCCTACATTGTATGGTGGAAACAGGACCAACAGATAAAATGTGAGCAGTCAGATTACTGCAAACCTGCTGCCTGTCTGCTCCATTCCTTTTTGGCATGTGGGTATGTGCCAGCACAGGGCACAAGGGGAAACGAGTCCTAATGCTGGGAGGCTTTCTCTGCTCACAGTGTACCGAGGGTTGAGCCATCTGTAGCTCTAAGCATCCAAGCTAAGGTCATTGAGCCTGTTTTATTCACAAATGCTGATCATCCTCCCCTCCAGCTGGTGACAGACCTCTAGTTGGGTATCCAGCGTCATGCTGAAATACCCAAGTGCAGAAAGCTGCACATGGAGCTCTACAATATGCCAGCAGGTAAGGCACTGGGGCAATGCAGAGAGTCCCCATTTTGCAGTGAGAAAAAACAAAATGGAGAGAAGGTATAACTCACCTACACACCACTCAGCAGGTCAATGGTGAGACAAGAATAGGACTTTGGCATGTGATTCATTGGTCTTGCCCTGCCCATTAATCACGCTCTCCACCACTGTGCCAAGTATTAGTATTGATTTCAAATTAACACACACATTTCTTATCAAGGAGAAAAACATAACCAAGACGGTTCATTACGTTCAGCTCTGTTGGGATCAAACACAACTGTAAGAGCAAATGCTCAAGAGGCCCTGCCCCAAAGCACTGCAGGCAGGGAGGCATGCAGCGCTACCTTGAAGGAAGTGTCAGATGCACACAAAATGCTCCAAAACTCTTAAACAGCTTTTCAAAACACACAGAGTACCACCATAATAATCATACCATCATATGTACCATCATAATTTCCATGAAATGCAGGAAAGAGGCTTTGTGAATGCAGATGCTGTTGTTACTGTATAAGACAATGTGCCTCCTTCCTTATCACCTTCTTCTCTGATGCCAGCAGTTACCCATGGGTGCTAAAGCCCCCCAGCACTTCTGGTTGTACACTTGCCCCCTCTTTCCCCCCTTCCCCATGTCCTAAATTCCCTTTTACAGAACCTGGAACAGGCTTCCTTTGTCTTTTAAAGTTAGAATCTCTGCAAAGCACTTTGCAAACGTTCCCCCCCCGTAACAGATGCAAGAAGCTGCTTGTGCCCAGGCAGCAAAGGACACAACCACTCTGAATGAAGATGGATTCCTGCACAGCTGGCTCAGTTCACACAGATGTTGTCACTTCTGCCAAGGAGCAGCATTAATATAAAAGAGCCCGAGCGGCCACTGGTTTAACAACAAGTTGAGAATTCCCCAAGCACAGCCTGGATGCTGGGTTTTCCCTTTCATTTGTGTTTTTTGCTTTTATGCCCCAAGGCAGGGAAGTAAAATGAAACAAAACCAGAAGAAGCCACTGAAGGATGTCTTACCCTTTTGGGGGTAAATTCCCATCTTGAAATTCAAAATGCACATGTTAATCTTTAATGTTAAACCCTGGATTAAAAATTCATTCCAAAAATCTCACAGTTTGGAACACTTACAAGTCCGTTGCATTATTAAAAGCTCAGATCAGTGCTACTCTGCATAAAGAAGTCTTTCAAAACTCTTTCCTTTCTCTTGAAGCAGGTATTCACTGCTCTCCCCATTTATTCTTCAAGCTCAGAGAAGCCTTCTGTGGTTCCCAAGAGTTGGGAAAGGCTCAGAGCAGGGGTCTCTGGGTCCCGTTTCAGAGTACTGCCCCTCACTCTGTGATCCAGAGCCAGTGGGAATAAGAGGGACACTTCCAAACAGCACTCCCTTCTTTATCTGCAGTTGTGGTTTTTTGCAGCCGGATCTTATTCAAGGGCATCAAAATCATCACTGTCCTTAACATTCATTCAAGTGCCTTAGCAATGCTGGGGAGGCTTTGCACCAAATTCTGCAGGTCAGCCCCAGTGCTGAGCCTGCTAGTGCCCATGAACACCTGCAGCTTTAACAAAGTGATGTGGGATGCACAGCCAAGGAGAAAACAGTCTGTGCCCAATGTGGTCTGGACTGCCGCAGCTCACTGTGGGCAAAGACCTTTTTCAGAGGGCTCACTGAAGTATTTTGCATCATGAAAGGAAGAATTCATAGAATCATGGAATGGTCTGGGTTGGAAAGGACCTTAAGATCATCCAGTTCCAATGCCCCTGCCGTGGGCAGAGATACCTCACACTAGACCATGCCATCCAAGGCTCTGTCCAACCTGGCCTTGAACACAGGGATGGAGCATTCACAACTTCTTTGGGCAACCTATTCCAGCACCTCACCACCCTCACAGTAAAGAACTTCCTCCTTATGTCTAACGTGAACTTCTCCTGTTTCAGTCTAAACCCATCACCCCTTGTCCTATCACTACAATCCGTGATGAAGAGTCCCTCTCCAGCATTATTGCAGGCCCCTTGTTCCCAAACTGCCCTATGCCACATGCTACAAAGGTTGTAATTTAGAAACATGGAGCACAAGGCTGAGCCCCAAGTTCTAGTTACTCTTTTGTGCTCCTTTCTTTTTGCCTGGGGAGGGGGGACTGAGGGACAAGGCAGCATGTGCAGAGGGGTTGTGAATTTTACAATGATTTCTGGAGGCATTTGCTGTCTTACCAGCTGCAATCTTAACAATACTGCAGTGGACCGAGGAGGTTTCCATCTCTACAGTCTGTGATACCACGATGTTTACTCTAAGGGGTAAAACTTCCTTTTTAAGCATCAATGTTTTTAACAGCCACCTCAGCACAGTCGCCTGCCCCCTTTCCTGCACTCACAGGCTTGTTTCCTTCCAAATCCTCCACCTGAGGCCATCCCCAGGAGGCTGCTCTCACCTGCAGCCAGATGGGTCCCCACCAGATGAACCACTGTGCCAGCCAAGGCGAGGGCTGCCCATGCAGCTCCCAGGTGAGGAAGTTGTATGGGTGGCAAGCACAGCTCTTGAAGGTGATGTCCCCCCCATGGAGGTGCTGATGCCTCTCTGACCTTCCCAGATGGCATTAGAGGAGTGGACCTCTCGTCTGCAATGGAGACTGGCACCTGCTGTGTGAAAGGTACTGTATGAGACTGAATACGCTGTGCAATGCAATGGGCAACCCCGACGTCACCAGACTGCAGGGGAAAATGATGCAATCTGTCTCTAGCTTTAAAGCAACACTTGTCATCAAGGAGGTAAATTAAAAACACACAGAAGAGATTAAACACGTACAAGTTGTACTTATCTCTCCCTTGTTTACCGTAACTTTTCCTGCCATATTTGCAAATGGCAATAATAATAATCACTGTAGTAGAATCATGCTTTGGCTTCTTTCCCAGACTCTATTCTTGTTCACCAGGCAGCAAAGCATCACCAAAACTTCACAGAGACCTGGTTTTGTAGGACTGGTCCCACCAACAAAGGTTTTGACAGTTTCCCATGGAAGCTGAGAAAACAGGAGTGGAGGAGAGAGTCTTAGGGACAGATGAGTGATAGGCAGGACAGAAAAAGCTGGCACATCTCCACTATATTTGCCAAGAGCAGAAAGTAAGTAAAGCAACAATCATGAATGAAGATGCAATCCAGCACACAAACAGGCCTGCTCAGGATGCAGATGTGTTCCCCCAGCAGGATCTAAGCACTCCTGGGACCCATGGGAAGCAAGGAGCAATAAGCACAGGTGACTTGCCTGTGCTTATGCAGAGCTAAACGTGAACCCTCACTCTTCAGAGCCCAGCTTGTCGTTCATCTCCTAGATCATGTTTCCTTCCATAGATTCAGCCCTCTACCTTTAAACTCACGTGCCCATCAATTCAGATTACAATTAATACTCTGCAAGTATGGCAAAATATATTCCTGAACATCTGTTTGAATAACTCTGAATTTGCTTCTACAGTATTCACCTGACCTGGTTTCCTTGCCTTCTGCAAGTGCTCACACCAGCTCTCCCTTGTTCAAAGATGTTAACATGAGGGAGATGCTGCTGCAGAGGCTCATATAACCATGAAGATGGTTTTGGCTGCTGGAAGAGGTGTTTCCAGCCTCTGGTATCCAGACCTCTCAGGGGCTGCAGGCTACTCCTGGACTCCATGAAAACCAGATAAGATAAGCCTAAAGTCAGAAGGCTAAAACTTACTGCCTCCATTTGCCTGGCTGTGAACAGGAGCAGTGTCCCCTCACCCCACCAAGGCTTTGTGCTGCTTGGGCATGTGATATTGAGGTAAGACAGGCAAACAAGCAGAGAGACTGATGGAAGGAGCAGAAGCCATACCCCGAGGTCTACATGCAGGTTGAAAGCAATAACTACTCAAAGCAATAGACTGCAAACTAGGATATGACCTTAGGAGAAACACTTCTTGAGAAGCAGAGAGGAATAAATTCAGCCGTATACACCTGAGAGATCATAGAGCTAAATCAGCATGGCTTAAAACCCACACCCCATAGAGACACAGAGGGAAAAGCTGCACATTGGATGCCTCTGCAAGAGCCCTGTATCCCTGCAGAGATTTTGGCTATCTCTAAGCAGGATGTGGGATGGCTAAAGAACAGTACAGCAGGGCAAGAGCTAAAGGACCCAACAGCCTAAGAAAGGTCAGCACTACACTGGATAAACCTTAGAACAACAGCAGCTCAAAAGGAATTGTCTTCTGAGGCTGCCAGAGGGATGTTATTTATGTGCACAGTAAACACAGGCCATATGGAAGGGATTCAGCTTTAATGACAAGGTGGTATTGTGGGAGGCTGTGCTGTACTGAGACTGGCACAATGCTGCTGCCCATCCACGGACAACTTTCATCAGAGGAACAGCTTTTTATAACAGCTTAAGCAGCTTTTGTTATGGTAGGACCTACTGATCTGTATTGCTACACTCGTGTCACAAAATGTCTTTTCCAAGCTCTAAAAAGCAATACAGCATTTCTGCTAGGCCAGAAGACAGTATTGCTTCAGACAGCAGCAACAATCCATAACCACAGAGGACAGATAAAGAATATCCAGCTATCTTTGGAGAGTGGAAGTCTAACAAATAAAAACAACCTTCTGTTAGTCTTGTGACATGAACATCCCTGGATAAATGTAATTAAATGGGTTTGCTTCATACTTTTTCTTTTAATTGATCAAGAGAGATGGTGATGCCACCTCCACAATCCCATTGCACCTCAAATGGTGACTAGCAGCTCAGCACTTCCCTGGTAGAGAGAGAAGAGCATTGAGTATCTGGCTCACCTATTCTGCAGCCCTGTCCATGACACTCACAACTCTCCCCTCCAACACCAGTATTGCCCCCCACTGATAACAGGACATGGCTCCAAGCAGTGTGGTTGTGCCCACCACTGCAACAGCACAATTGCCCATGGCTGTGAGGACAGCAGGAAGGGGCAAATTCGTGCTCCCAAGTTGAAGGCCATCATATGGATCCTCATTCTCCAGGACCTGTGCTCACTTTACCATCCATACCACCAGCTCTGTGCTATAAAAGCACCAAACATAGAGCTGTGGTATGAGGGTTAGCAGAGTGAAAATTCCCTGCCATAACAGCACCCTCCTCTCCAGTGGTACGGAATGGCGGTGCTCACTGGAGCTGACAAGGCCATGCAGCACCGATCCAGTGTTTTGCATCCTCCAAGAAGTGAAAAACAGGAGGTGGCAGGGTGGTTTTCCCCCTGCTTTCTGGATGCTTGCGTTTCTGACAGATTTCTCTGCGAGGGGCTACCCAAAAGCTCCATGGAGCTGGAGTGTCAAACGTTAACACTCAGCACTTAATTTGTGGTGCAAATCCTGTCAAATCCAATTGTGTCTCTTTGCCCCTTCGAGGCATCCCAGGCCCTCTCTGCTTCTGCAGGGGGCTGAGGCTTTAAGGAATGACCAACTGTTAAAGCGAGCCTGCTAAAGCAGCAGGATGCACAGCGTATGCTCCAGCACCAGGCATGTCCTCTCCCCTTTCTTCCCTTCTGCCAGCTCCATGTACTTACAGAGTGGTCAGCAGGGAGTACACCCCAGGAGGCTTAATTAATGAACATATTTGAGAGCTCCAGGCACCACCACGCTAGAAGACATGAGCGATAACATTAGCATCTGAGCATGAGGTTTTGGGGCTGAGAGAGGAGGGAGATGGGGCTGGAGGCACTGGTTGGGAAGCATCCCAGAAGCACAGGACCCCCCGCAGGAATCTGCCGTACTCATCTGTACGAGACACAAAGGTACCAGAGGGAAAGGAGCCTTCTAGCAGTGGGGGATCAGGCAGGATTAAGTGGGAACCCATAACACACAGCAGATGCTTCTTTCTGCCCCCTGTGAAAGGAGAAAATGATCGTCATGGAGGAAGGAAGGTAGGAAATAAAACAGAGATAGATATATCAAAGGGACAGAAAAGAAAGAGAAGACAGATAGAAAAATGCTAAGAGATAAATGTAGTATGGTTTTAATTTGCATGAGAAAAATAGTTCTCTTTTCCCTACCCATCATCTTTATTAGCAACAGAATTTGCAGCGAGGTCTCAGACTAGCTATCTAGCTATGACAACAGCAAAGCTCGGAAACAAACTGCTCCTGGGAGGCTGTGAAAATTCCATGTCAGGCAGATTTCAGAGGCAGGATATAGAGCTGGCTGAGGCTTCACCAGGTACTTTGCCTTAGCAGGACATGGACCAGATCGGTGGTTCCTGTACTTTTGGCCCACTATCCACTACCTGATTTTTGGAGAGCAGCTGCATGAAATCACTGAGTTCCTAAAAGTTGCTATTTAATACAGTTTTTCTACATACCATTCAGCTCAGTCTCAAAGACCACAGACCAGATATCACTGGCCTAAAGTGATACCCCAAGATCTTTCAAGCTTCTGTAGCTCTCTACTTTTGAACATGAAGGAGGCCGCAGGAAAAACAGGATGCGCAGAAGGGGCACTTTGCCCCAGTGACCTACAGCTTGCTCAGCAACAGTACATCTGTGGTAGATAGACACTAGGAAGGGTAATCTTCCAACCCCTTTTCTCAGTCCCACTGCCCACTCTCCACACCAGCACACAATACTGAGCCTGGAGATGGAGCATATCAGGCGCTGAACTGTGTCGTTTCATGCCTATGACCAAGGAAGCCAATGACATGAGAAGAAGTGGGTGGTAAGCAGCTCTTCCTTCGTAACCCTCTTGATGACACTCCAGGGTGAAGGTACATGGGAGAAGATGCCTTCTTGAACATCTTTCTCTGAATATCTGCTGAAATCAGAATTCTGACCTGTAGCCCAGTTATGGGGTTAGATGGGCTTGAGGCATGACCCAGCAAAGCCACTGCTATTAAGAGAATGGAAAAAGCAGTGGCTGATCTCCAGCTGAGAACAATTCTGGCTAAGAACCTCTTGCTGGGAGCACTGGAGCATGACAAAAGGTCTTAAATCTCCCTGCCCAGCATCACTGGCATTTAAAATCCTCACTTCTCAAGCCAGAAGACCCAAAAGGAGATTCCTCCACATGCAGTGATGAAAAGAAAGGGGGAAATCTCCTGCTTCTTTCCAGAAGAGGAGGAGCAGCTCTCCTGGTTTGCCCTACCAGGCTGACACCAGCACAAAGCCCATCCACCCATTCTTGGCTCAGCAGTTTGCAGCTTCAGTGCTCAAGAGGGCACCAGCTTAGCTTGATACCAAGGCACAATTCTACCCGAGTCACTGTGTTTTCTTGCAAGTTCCCTTCCCTACTTTCCATGCAAATATCAGCACTTGTGGCTATTTGTGTCCTCAGGAAAGTGAGTACCTGTGACAAGGGAAACTATGAGAAAGGAACACAAGAACTAAATGGATGAAGATGAAAGCAGTAAGAAAAACAGATGGGAGTTTTCCAGCACCAAAATTGGATGAAAAGCAACAAAAAAGGGTTATCTTTCCTTTCTTCCCTTGACTCCTTTCCAGTCCTCATTTCCCTCCCGTTTCCTCACAGTGAAAATTAAAAGCAGTGTTAGAGAAGAATTAAAAACCACTTGTCCCCACTTCCTCCTCCTCCTCCCCTGACCATTTTCAATAGAAAACACGAAATTAAAAGAAGAATGTAATGGGATGTAATAAAGGAAAAACCTGGACCAGCTCTGCACGACATTCCGAACATACAGGCTAGCTTCAAGCCCACAAATATTTGTGCTCAGCAAAATTCAGACACAGCATGAGCACATGTATCTATAGCAGGTTTAATCCAGCTAGCATGCTAAAACCAGCAGGGATACCATACTGGAAAGGACATTGTGTGCTTTCCCGATAGCAGCTCACAGAAAGATCTGTGCTGCCATATACTCCCTCAGACTCTTACTCATGCTGAACAGAATGGATGCAGCAATGCCATCACACCCTCCATTGCCCAGGCAGACAAAACTCCCTAAATGCACTGATCCAGTGCTATAACCTCCTCCAGCAAGTGTCAGAGGCCCAGCTCCCGGCCAGGAGCAATAGAGCAGTTCATGTACATGGGGCTGCTGTCAAAGGCACATGTCTCTGTGAGGTTTATTGGCTCTTTACCTCCCACTTGCTGGGAGGAAGCCAAAATGCAGGAATTTGGGAACTTGTTAACTCAGTATTTTTGCCTTGCTGGCACAATGTCTGGACACAGTCTACTGGAGAGCCTTATGACCACTTGTTGTTTGCAGAGCCGATGTTTAAGCCCTGTTCTCATGAAACTGTTGCCCCATTGACTCATACGGGTCACAAGGTCTACACTACACATTTGTCAGGGAAAGGCAGCCTGAGAAGCACCCACAGAAGCACAGCCAACAGGCACCAGTGCCAGCCATGGCATTCACACTTGGACACTGAGCAGCTGGGTCGCCGTGCACCACAATGGCTAGCAGGATGAATGCAGGAGGTATGCCAAGCAGAGGTGGGTGCACCAACATTAAAATGGTCCACATGTCCTCAAATAGCTGAATATGTTTGCTCATATAAATGCATAAACAGGGGAATGGCAACTGTTTGCTCTGGACCTTCCCCTAAAGCAGACTGAGGAGAACCAGAGGTGGGCTCTCTCTTTTTTTCAGTGCAGTGGTTCAGCAGGAGGGAGCAGGTGAGGGAAATTGGTACAAGGACACATCTTCCCATGGGAGGGATGATGCATCAAGAACTCTCTGGCCAAAGCACTCTGCTGTTCCCATCTGGGACAAGTACTGCTGCACAGTTAGCTTTGTAACCCCCGCCTCATGCCTCCTGCTCCCTCATAAAAACAATGCTCTTGTAAAAACGTTTACCCACCTCCATTTCTTTTTTTAGGCAGCATTTATTTCATCCATGAAAGCACAAAAGGAAGCTGAGCTCCGATATACCACTGCATCCTTCCCTTTATCCCCATCCTTTTCCTCCGCACAATAGGAAGAGCAATGACCTGAACCAACCCCCAGCTTAAGACAATGGGTGTCTGTGTACTGACTTCAGTGGAATTTGGATTAACATGGGATTGCAAAATCTCCAAAATTAATGCAACTGTAATGCTGTTAAAACAATGGCTCAGAAAGCAGGAGGGACCCGAAGTTAAAGGTTTCCCTTGAAATTAAGTAAGCCACATTGCACATCCTGCATTGTCTATGATTATATCTTCATACAGAGGATGAAACCCAGTGCTGCACATCTGACAACAAAACCCAATAACATAAACCACCGTGCGTGCAAAGTGAACATGAAAAGTAGATAGCTATAGCTATCTACCTCCTCTTTATCCTCCCATTGCTACTGATATCTTGTTTGCTGCAATGCTTTTTGTTCTCATGCTTTCATTGAAAAATTAATAGAACAAAAGTGTTAGGAGACAGTGCACGTAGAACAAACACTGCTCTGACAACAGAGCTCAGAGAGCACCCAACTGTGTGTCAACCTCAGCTCCGTGTAGCCACTTTTGAGCCTGCTTTCCAATTCACCAGAGGTGAGGCAGGGAAGCAAGATGATGTTGAGGAACAGTGACACCTTCATTCAGAGCTTCTCAGGTAATGCCCTTTGTGTGTGTTATTATCCCATCTACACAGAAGAGCAACTGAGCTGCCTGGCTCCAGTTTTAATCAGAGCACCCACTAAACTGTGACTGCTGACAATGATGGATGACCTTTAGGCAGGAGATGTTAACCAGGAGCCATGTACCTGCAGCTCCTGCCCCAGGCATCAAGGGTTGGTGGTTTGAAGTATTCCTTTTTCCGGTCCCTGGAATAATGCCATGTCTCAGTGTGGCCCCACAGCTTCTTCTGCATGCTCCAGTGGAAGTGGGGGGAAATGAATGGAGTCAGGGGGGAAGTAGACACTATTTCCACTATTTGCCCATCTTTTGGGACCTGCCTGTTTTCCCCAAAATTTTCCAGGGAAATCCTGGCTATGTTTATTTTGGCTGGGGTACAATGCTATTTTTAAGGAAACAAGTAAGCAGCTGAAGAGCCATTTTTAATTTTCATTTAGATCTAGGATTTATATTTTATTTGTTAATTTTGCTTTAATCTCCTCGTCCTTTATTACTCCCTGACTTTCACAGTCGGGGAGAGGAGGGACACAAGGAGGAGGGTGAAGAGTAGGACCCTATGGGATCAGTGGTGAGGATGGTACTGAAAGAGGGAAGAGAGTGAGGGGGAAAGAGTATTGTTGACAGCATCTGATCCTCTGATTAATGTATTTCTAAGCAGATTAACCGAATCCCAACTGCTCTGTGCCAGGGTTCTTCTCTAAGCTTCTCTCTCACCCACATAAACAAAAAGGCATTTCCTCTAAGCACACAGCCAACACACTGACCATTGCCCCGGCAGCCTCCCTGCTCTCACAGCACAACACCATGGGGCACAGGAGAAGGGGAGAAGCATGGTTTTATGGGGGTAACCTCTATTTTGAAGCGTATTTTGTGCTCTTTCATCTCCCCAGGACTCTGGGTGACTCCTGACATGTCCATCTTCAGGAAGCATGGCAAAAGTGATGTGGGAAGATGAAGAAGCACTGCCTGGTACTCTTACGGTTCCAGAGGGACATGAGAAGTCGTGATCTTCTTTTACTCTTTGTCTACAGCTTCTCTCCATGGCTCCCCACACAGGGAGGAAGGGAGGGAGAAAGGTAAGAGGATCCCCAAAAGAGGTGACGGGAAGCACTAAACACAATCCACTTCTTCCTGTCCTGTCCCACCAAAGCCTTCACTATAACTCCTTGACAAGATCGCTGTTTTCACCCAGTTTCTTGGTGATTTCATAGTCAGTAGTTTGCCTGACTCCTGCAATAACTGTGTCCCATTTTACAGATGGGGAAACTGAACATGAAAGAGACTTATCTGAGGTTACAGGGAAGCTCAGTGGCACAGCCCCATTCACATGACATGAATTACAGGCATTCTCCAGGTCACAAGATCAGGGTTGGCAGAATAGGCCTTTCCTAACAAGCTCCCAAATTTAGCCTCCAAGTTTGTTTGTTTCAAGACCTCATGGAGTAACTTCTACACCAGTCTCCAGCTTTGTTGTCCAAAAGCAGGCTTGCCATGTCTGCTAGCAACAGCCACGGTTTTCATGGAACATTTCTGCCTACCTAACATGCGGATGGATTTCAAAGACCATGCCTGCCTTCAAGCACGGCAGTGTTGCTAATCCATCATGAAGTGGAGCTTGGAAGGATGGAAGGACCTCCTGCCTCCTCTCCCCTCTTGGAGCCACTCAGTTTTTCAGTCCAGATTTCACCCCTGTGCTTTGCCTTCATAGAATCACAGACTGGTTTGGGTTGGAAAGGACCTTAAGATCATCCAGTTCCAATCCCTTGCCATGGGCAGGGACACCTCACACTAGATAGACCATGTTGCCCAAGGCTCTGTCCAACCTGGCCTTGAACACTGCCAGGGATGGAGCATTCTCTGGGCAACCTGTTCCAGTGCCTCACCACTCTCACAGTAAAGAACTTCCTTACATATAACCTGAACTTCCCCTGTTTCAGTTTGAACCCATCACCCCTTGTCCTATCGCTACAGTCCCTGACGAAGAGTCCCTCTCCAACATCCTTGTAGACCCCTTCAAGTACTGGAAGGCTGCTCTGAGGTCACACACATGACTTGAAATGAAACATTTCAGGTCTTATTGCACTGTACAGCACAGTATTTTCCTACTAATGCCTTTTCATCAAGAAAATCACAAGAAATGTCTTGTGCTGCAAATGGAAGTGGAGATTGTGACTAAACTAGAATGTACAGAGGGGGTTAAGGCTGTAGGGAAAAGATGAGGGCAAGTAGGGAAAAAAGCAAATGAATTTATGTTGCCTAAGGCACTGAAAGGAATAAGAAGGGATTTACAAACTCATCAGAAGCAGAAGCCGCACCAGAAAGCAGGTAGTTTCATTAATAAATGAGGATGAAGATGAAATTAATGGTTGAGAAATGGCTGAGCAGCTTTTTTAAATCTGTCCTTAACCAGAAGAATAAAAAGAGGAAGTTTGGACTGGAAAGAAGGTGGAAAAAAAGCAAATTTAAAAAAAAGCCATAAGCAAAAAGACCTTGAAGAATGATATGTTCACAAACCAAATAAAGCAAATGACATCCTAGAACTTAATCCAAAGAAGACAGAGACATTTATTCAAAGTATTTTTCACTTCAACAGAATTAATACAGGGCTGAACATTAAGCAATCCATACATATAAGCACCTGCATAAATATATGCAGGATCAGGAGCCTAATTTGTTATGGCAAGGCATTGACAAAAGTATTATCCCAGTGACAAATAACCTGACAATTTACATTGAGTTAGGGAGGCTCCACAAAACCAACCCAAAAGCAAATGTAATAAAGATTTTCAATAAGGAATAGAGCTGGCAATATTTAAATTCCAAGTCAGTATCTATAGCTAATGAAATAATGAAATAAATATGAAGGATCATTAAGAATCTAAAAAACAAAAACACGTGCAATACACAAGTAAAAATCTTTTGGATGTAAGGAAGACGTTCCTTACTGTGAGGGTGGTGAGGCACTGGAACAGGTTGCCCAGAGAAGAGGTAAATGCTCCATCCCTTGTCAGTGTTCAAGGCCATGTTGGGGGCAGTCTTGGGTGACATGGTCTAGTGTGAGGCATCCCTTCCCATGGCAGGGGGCTGGAACTGGACATTCTTAAGGTCCTTTCCAACCCAAACCATTCGATGATTCCATGAATACGTATGCACAACTAGCATCCAGATGAAAGGCCAGATGAAAGGAATTTGAAGCTTTGGGAATTTCAAGCTTTATGAATTTGAAGGATTTGACATTGCTCCACTGCATCAGTTTGACCAGAACCAACAGCCTGCTGATCAAAAAGCTGGCCAGACGTAACAAAAGAAAATACACTTTGTTGTACTGGAAAATGATAAATGATATTCCAAAGGGTTTGCACCCATGTTGGTCTTATTAAACCAGTGACACAGGAAACCAGCACTAACTGTCCATGAAATTTGCAGTTGACACCCTACAGAGATATTGCAAATATAATGGAAGACAAAGAAACAGGCCCTTGCTGAATACAGAGCTCCTTAAAATTAGGCATGTGTGTGGGCAATGGTCCGAAAGTTAAAGCAGAGAGTAGCATGAGTGGGACAGAAGATGATTGAATCTGAACTCATCAAAGCCACAAGCTGAACCCAACAAAATAGAAAAATGCAGGTAATGTCCCTGGAGAGCAATAATCCAAAAGATGGATACTCAGCAGGAGGGAGAAAACACAGAAACTGTTTTGTTCTGCGAGACTCGAGGTTACAGCAAACAGCAAATAAATAATCTTGATGTTGCTGTATTAGCAAAACAGGCTCTTATAATTGTGGGTGCTGAACAGAGGAGCATCCCAGCACAGCAACGGGAGGGAGGAAAGACTTTCAGCACCATTTCAGTGCAACCAGCCCAAGGATTCAATTTTGTCCGTTCCATCAGTTTTTCCTCATCAGCAATAAATGAGCAACAAACCAGAAAAAAAATCAGAGGTGATTGATAAACAGGCATGGGAGAATTTATAAAGAAGACTAAGAAGGGTTAAATGTGCACAGCTTATTAAGGAACAACCCTAAGGAAGTAAACTGTAAAATACGCTTGATGTATGTGAATGCTGCAGAGTGGAAGGAGGTAATAACTAGGATTTATGAGATTAAACTAGAAAGAAAAGAAAAATATAGACCTTACACCAGGAAATAAGTTGGCCTGGTTCTGCTTCTGCATCAGTGAAAATTAGAAGTAACTCAAAAGAAATGAAAGAAGGGGCACAGAAAATAGGTACTAAGATCCATCCAGAGAGGTGGAGAGGTTTTGGGAGATCCTTTTCCTCTCCCCCAGTCTTTGCACTGAGATCTCAGCTCTCAGGCTCCAGGAGCAATCTTGGTTGCACTGATTTGTTCCTTCCTTTTAGGAAAAGCAGAGACTTCACTCAGTGTATAAGCCCTAGGCAGAGCTCAAACCTCTGCTGAGGCAAAAAAGCATTGCTGGCTATTGCAGCAGCTCTGGCTAATCTTATGCCCATTAGCAACATGCATAGTTACATAAAAGAGATATTAAGGCTCTAATTCCACTATTCATTACCATTATTAATACAGTGACATACAAATACACTAAAAAGACCTCCTGTCCCTCGGGAGGTCATGTTTCCAGATGCCTGCTGACCACAAGGGCAGGATTGTAGCACAGTTGCTGAACTCCTCTAAGCACTACCATGCAGCACAAACAGACCTGACCTCTTCTCCTGAGCTATGATGAAAATGAATATCCTTTTTCTCTCATTGAAATGTAAGTCAGCCCCAACTGCAGGTACATACACAGAGCACTAAACCCAGAAAGGAATATCCTTGGGGTCCTATGTATTTTCAACAAGACAAATCCAACCCCCCCATCAGGAGACATCCACATCTGTTACTTAAGAGCCAATGAAGGAGAAAACAAGAGTAATGAGTACGCAGCAGCCCCAAGGACCTCCATCTGAGCTGCTGCGAAAGGTCTGTGCTACCGCAGGCACAGGGAAGGACGGATTACACTGGAGAGACAGGTACTGGGAAGTGGTAACTCGTGTAATAAGTCTGGCCACCCGTTACATCCATTACCACAGGATGAAGGAGTGCTGCGATCAGGGCTTTCCAAGGCTTTGTCCACTTACTGAAATAAACAGGCATCACCTGCCTAAGAGGTGTCTTCTGGAGGTTAACACACTTAACATCATTATTATGTTCATTCTTCATGTCCTGATGGCTAAATCCTGGCTTGCCCTGCCTTCATATGCTGTAGTCTCAAGCAGATGGGAGGCATATGTGCACTCCACACCACGTATTTGGGCAGGGCCAGATGTGGCACAGTGTTCAAGCATTCCCAGATAACCCAGTGACAGCAATACCCAGTTGCACCCCATAGTCCCAGAGAAGCAAGCTCAGCTGTTTATGGGAAACTGGAGACCTGCCTTCTTTTAGTGCCTGGCAGAAGCACTTCAAGAACTGCAATGGTTTTATCCAGCAAGCACAAAAGCTTCAATGCAGCTCACTTGCCCCACCCAGAGGCATTTTGTTCTGTGTCCTGCAAATACCAAGTTCTGCAGCCTCCAAGTTCCACAGGAGAGAAGGGTAGAATAACAACCGTACTGCTGAATTAAACCCAAAAGCAGCGATGATGCTAGCGAGGGAACCCTATAGACTTGACAGTTAGGAAGTTCTGGCCCTCTAGAGCCTTTATTCGGGCTCTCAGAGTTGTGGAATTGATCTGGAAACCACTTTATTAATGTTCTTCCTTTTTCTCCCCTTGTCCCCAAGCAGCAGCATCATTTATTAATTTATGATTAAATGAATTATTGATTCTCACTGCACCTGCAGTACTGGCCATTGTCCTTCTTCCCCAGAGAGATTTCTGACTGGTGTGAGAAAGGAAAGATGGCAGAGACACAAAAAGAGGGAGAGAAGGAACTCACCGTGTACAGGACCCGAGATAAGCATGCTCTGCACTAAAGGGCCGAGCAGCAGAGGATGGGTGCAATGCACCAGGACACAGCAACGGTGTCACCTTCTCAGACAGCAATGGGGAAAACAAAGTGCAAAGCCAAATAGGTTCTGATACGGAGGGAATGAGCACACAGCTATTCACAGGCATTCCGCATGTGGAGCGGTATAAAGAAAAGGGAAGGAAGAAAAACATCTGACCCAAAGCAGAAGCTTTGTTTTTATTCAGAGAAGTCAAGCTGCAGTTCTTTGAATACACCACTGAAAAAACCTTCCAGGCTTTTGGCTTTTGCCTTGTGATTACAATCAACAGATGGTGATTATTTCACAGGCTGGGGCATCTGGTCAGCTCCTAGCCAAATATAAAGGCCTTGGCGTGATTTTATCAGGCGTTCTGGGCCAGAAACAAACCCAAGGTTGGGAGCAAAAGAAACAAGGTAAAAGATGTATTTAAAGTTGCCTAGTTGTGGAAGTACTTCCTTTCCAGGTGAAAAGAAGAGTGGTGATTGGAGATGTGGGGAGGGAGCACATACAGTATCTTTACAAGAACATGCCCCTTGCACAAATAATCAGATCTCAGCATTCCTGAAACTGATGGACATTTCTGAGCCAGAATCTCCCTGTCAGGAATTAAACCTAAACCTTGATCCTTTATCCGGGCTTTGCAGGCCAGATAAACCTTCACCCTTCTTTATAGCACCTTTCATGCAGGCATTGTAATGTGCCTCCCCCTAAAAAGTCAGGCAAGTTTTACTCCATTTGAGAATGGGAGGAATGCATCAAGGTACTGCTCCCACTTTTCATCAGGGGAAAAGGACAATGAAGCCACCACGCTGAAACATCCTCTCCCCATTCATCTTTCCTGGCCAGAAGAGCTGCAATACTCTCCATCAACTAACTGCACAGAAAATACACCTCCTGAAACATATCCTTCCTGAAGCACTCACCTCCCCACGAATCACTGCTTGCCCCAACCCCAAGTGATGCATGCTGCCTCTGCAAGCCTACCCATTACCCACAGACTGAACCTAGAGCAGGGAAAGGTCTAATTGCAGAAGACAAATTATCCCTAGGTGGGAGGTGTAGGGCTGTGTTTTAGCAAAAGGAATTCTGGGATGATGCCAAGGAAGAGGTGAATGCTCCATCCCTGGCAGTGTTCAAGGCCAGGTTGGACAGAGCCTTGGGTGACATGGTTTAGCATGAGGTGTCCCTGCCCCTGGCAGGGGGGTTGGAACTGGATGATCTTGAGGTCCTTTCCAAACAGAACTATTCTATGATTCCATGACAGAGGCTTCCAGCATGCCTGTGTGAAACCCCCCGGAAGGAATGCAATGACCACATCTGTTCTTCCCCCAGCACAAATTTGTTGCACTCCATTAGCCTACAACTCCTTTTCATCCTAAGCATAGTATTACAGGTTCTACCTCCAAGCAGCACAGGCACTAAAAACCTCAGGGAGGTAAGCGGATGTTGCTACCTGCATCTCGCCCAGAAAGCCAAGAGATTCCCCCTCTCTTTGCTGCATGTGAAAGCAACTTTTTATCACCTCCCTGCTCTCCCCTTTGCTGTTGGTGGCACTGCAGACCCAGCTGCCCTCATTGGCAGAGAATCTTCAGAACCCTCATTGCTATTGTGCAGTACAGGACAATGGTTGGGAATCAGGAAGGCACACAGCCAGAGAACAATTTTGCTAAGAAGACAAGGTGAACACTTTCTGCTCCTGCCTTACACTTGCCTCTGGGTTACTCAGCCGTTACTTGCTAAATTAAGAGCCCATCCTGTACCAAAGTCACGGCCAACCGTGACTTCCTCATCATCACCGTGGGGCATCATCACTCTCCAGCAGCTTGTGTAGAATCCTTGCCCACTGCTAACGAACACTCAAGCCCTACTCTCAGGGGCAGCATGAGGAAAGAGATAAGGATCTCCTCCAGGTTCCCCACCATCACAGCTTGCATTACGACATCCCGCTAAACAGTTTCGGACTGCCTCCCAGGGAAAATGGGCGGAATTTGGCCATTTCATTACGTGCTCGGCAGGACAACAGGCAATAGCAGAATTAGATGCTTGCTCTCTAGCTGAGGACAAGTGACAGGGACACCCTCCAGCCCAATTTATACAGTAGCATCAGAAGGCAATGGCAAAAAAGGGCCGAAGTGGTGCAGGAGACATGGGTGGGCAATATGGGAGTGAAATCTCTACAGGGAACACACATAGGTCATGGGATGAAGGAAAGAAATAGCATTACACTCTACATGCAAAAGGAGCAAGCTTGGCTCTGAAATAAAAGAGCAGCACGCTACCCAACTGCCTCCTATTAAATTGATGCACTACACGGCTGTGCCCAAGGTTTCTCAAGATAAAAGCACTCATTTCCTTAGAGACAAAGGTTTCGACCTTCACAACCTTACCAGGCCTGTGCTCCTTTACTCATTTCAATTTCAGATTAGCATCTTGCATTGTCAGTACCTAGGGGATTACTGTTTTGTCATGTGCAGCAACTGCAGTTCATAAAGGTATCGGTTACCCTCCCCCTTGTTCACAAAAGCAAGGCAGATCTGACCAGATGGCACATGCTCCTGCGCTCTGTGTCAGGCTGCATTAATTCAGGGGAAATGAACTCTCCTCCAAAACTATATATATTTCAGACACCTCCATGCCCATTTGCTGGGCTGTCCTCAGGAAAACCTGGAGCCAGCTCTTTTCCATGTGCTTAGCAGGATAAAAAGGATGGCAAAGGCCTCCTTCCACAGGGCTTTGAGGAAGTAGCTGTTTTCCTAACCCTCAAAGCATCATGAAACAGGAGGTGCTCCCACTGCACCATCCTGGTGACGTCTTAAGGCAGTGCTACTGCAACAGCTCAGCCTTTTTGGGAAGGTTGCGTTACACTGCCTTGCTAGGGTCAGGAATGTGATTCCTCTGAGCAACAGAGAAAGGTGAAAGCTGTTCTTGTATGGTGGAAGGTGTGCAACTTGAGTCACTATCTAGATCCAGCAACTTGAGAGCTTCTGCAGGGCTTAGGCAAGGCATTCCACCTATTCATAGCTCTGGCCATGCTGCCCATTGATGGCCCCTTTCTTCCACCCTCTGCTGGAATAATTCTCCTCATTGCTGGCGATAGTATAGAGAGTGTAGTAGAAAGGGAGTCTGATTGTGTAAGAAATGCCCTTTGTTCCTCTCTGTAAAATGATATTTACTGTCTTATATAGCACATATAACAACACCTAAGTGCTATACTATAATTAGTAAAATCATGCAGAGAAACTGCTCATGTGGATAATGATACTTTGCGTCCTCCCATGTGGGTAGTTTAAGGTTGAATTAATTCATATTTGCCCAGCTTTGAGAGATCTATGGAAGAAAGGCTATTGTTATGCAAATAATTATTAATAATGACTCCTCCCATGCTGCTCCCCATTAAATGTGCGCAATTTATAAGTCAAAGGGTGTTTTTCTCCTTGCTGCAAGACAAACCGAGTTCTACCAAAGGAAATGTTGGTGTCAATGCACCTGGTGAGGGAGGAAAGCTCTGAAATGAGGGTGCTTTTCTGAAATTGAAGTCTTTGCTTCTGCTTCTTCCTTGCTATGCTACAAGCAATATATGTGACCCTGGAAGTCACTTGGAAGAGCAGTCGCACTGCCTACTCAAACTCAGACACGGTTCAGAGGATCTCAGTACAGAAGCAAGCCCATGCAGAGGGAAATTCAGATCACCAAATACCTTATAATTTGCACAGGGGTGACAAATTATCTTAATTTCACAGGCTGAAGCACAAACACTTTTGTCAGTAAAGCACCTCTTTGTGGTATGACAAGTATAAATACTCCATACATACAATACTCATCCTACACTAAGTAAGGACAGGTGTCTAACAAAGACAGTGTTTAAGAAGACCAGAATCTCAACACAATGCAGGCATAGGGTTTGATATCACAACCACAGATGTGCAAAACTGCTCCACAGCTGGCTGCTAATTTTCCTGAGAGGTCTCCCACTGTGGATGGAGGCAGAACCACACAGAGTAAGTAGATGAGGAATTTCATACTGGATAAGGCTTCTCCCAGGTTGCAAGGTATATAATGAACTACACAGGGATCACACCAACACAGTACCCACTGGACTGCTGCATGACCTGGGCAGGATAGGCTCTGAGAGGTTAATGGGGACCCCCCAAGTCATCACCCTCCACCAATGACATTCATTTTTGCAGGGTTCCCACCGCACCAAAGCTCACAGATGCTCGAGGCAAGACACACAGTCTGAGATGGATGCCTTCCTGCATCTTCAGCAGCTGCAGACACTAGAAAATCTGCAGTCAGAACTTCGCTCAATGGGGGTTTGAGTACCACAAGAAACAGAAATGATGCCTGCTCTTCCTCCTGTGGTTCTGCAGGTGCAATCCAGCTAAGCATCAAGGAAAACTGATTTGTGCCACATGAACGAACAAGTATGAGGTGAAGGCACTCCTGGAACTGATGTGATAGGAAGACTGCTACCCTGCTTTCACAATAGCTGTGATAAATAGATACTAACCATTGCCACAGACAGTGCAGCATTCAGATGTGTGCCCTTCCCTGAGGCCCCTGGAAGAATGCATATTGTGTGTGTTTGCATGAAGAATACAGCTGCCCCCACTGACTGCAGAGGCCTGCAGCTTTGCTCACTCAGTCATCAGGCCAAGGCACAAACACTTGCAGTTCACCTGCAGTTACCCCAAACCTTCAAGGAACAGGCATTACAATATATGCTGGTGTAGCTTCCAGGAAGAAAAGCATGTGCCCTAGGCCCTGCAGAGCAGTGTGTGTAGGATGTGATGTTTAAGGGACTCCCTAGTGATTTCAGCAAGCTGATAAGAAACATCCTAGAAGTATTCCTTGAACTGTAGCATATTTAACCTAAGAAAGCTCTTCCTTGCTCTGTTTCCAGACACCAGGAGTGATGGCTTCATGTTCTGACACACGTGAATCCCTTCAATGTTAACTCCACAAGCAGCAGTAAGCAGAGTGGGCAGTAAGGATGGATACTGCTGACATTTTAGATAGGTCTCAGTAGTTCAATCACATATGGATTTTTATTTCAGCCCTAACAGCTTTTACTTAAGCTGTTTCCCACAAACAGGTTTGCATCACTGGGGTCTGCTGTAGCAAGCCCACTTTGGACAGGATAAGGCAATTCTGATTATGGAGGGCTTGTGTAAATGGACTTCTTTAAGGACTGAGATCAGTCTTTAAAACATCATACCTAGTCACCCCTATAGAACGTAAAGACCACTTTGTGTGGGGTAAAAGTGTCCTAGGACTCAATAAGGAATCCAACTAAATATCTTTAAAGATCAAAACCTGTTACACGTGAGCAAAGTCCTGTTAGCTACACAGATACAGGTCTTTAGCTAGAAACGTGCACCTCTCAGGGGCTTTAAAGGCTTTTAGGTCTTTCTGCCTAGAAGAACTTGTGAAAGCTGCACAGGAGATAGCATTGGGGTGGTAAGTCCAGGCAGGTCACAAAGATTAGAACTTCCTTTTTTAGTTTTCCCTCTCTTGGACCCACTTGCAAGAGACCCACCCAGCACAGAGATATAGGCAACAAATACACTGAATATTTGGAAATGGCAGCAAAAATGCCAAAACTCAGGTGCAACTAGCCTGCAGGTAATGCTCAAGGTTCAGTTTACTATCCCAAGTAAGGATGCTATTCATGATTATGGAACCTGTGTGATCACCATCGTCACAACAGGGCACCTACTTTCTCAGTGCTCTGGTTAAACTTATTCTTTCAAAGAAGAACAAAAGGCTTCTTGAGCAGCAGAACATCTGAAGCCTGATTTCCTACAGCTGTCTGGTCTGTGGCTTCTCAGGTGGCCAGTAACACATCTGAGATCCCACTTCAACAGAACTGAGTAGTATATCTTCCCACCCATCTCCAATAACCACGAGTTCTCTGTCTTTATTCAGTGATTTACTCATGAATGACTGACCCTCAGTGACTTTTTAGCTCTTCATGTAGAAAGCATCTCTTCTGCAGAGGCCTATGTTGCCACTGGGGTATGTTTGCTACCTGGAGTCTGTGGGTTTCACTGGCAGGAGTGGCATGCACATGCAGCTCCCATCAGGGCACAGGCCCAAAGAGAAGCATTCAAGAAGCAGAGCAGCAGGCTCTTTCTTGGATGTGGTTAGTTGTCTGATTGCTCTCTTGTAAGATGGGCCCTGGGGCGTAGTTGTGACATATGACTGCAGTACAAACATTGCAGGTATTCCCTAGCCTGGGAGTTAGGATGTAGTACAACCTTCACGTTACAGATAACATATGAGCAGCATCAGAAGAAACAACACTAATTAGATTACTTATGAACCCTGAAAAGACCAGGCAAGAGGTGAAGTGAGAGGCTCCCTTCCAGACGTAGAGATTAATCACTGACCAGTGAACTGGCACTGGCCTTAGAAGCCATGTCTATCAGCAGCTTGAGACTCATGATGAACTGTAATGGACACCCCCAGCACACATGAAGGTCAGTAATTTCCCATGCCATGTCTGCCAGGCTATGAGAAATGCCAGTACTGTGTGCAGTAGCAGAAGCACAGCCAAGAGATCCTTTCCAGATTTTACAGTTTAGGGATCCTCTAGACCTAGGAAAAATGTATCTGCTCTCTGCAATTTTTGATGGAAAAGGGAAAAAACCTAAAACATCTTCTGCTAGTTCATACATGGAGGAGAGCCCACCACAGCCTGGTTACAGCACATGTCAGAAATGCAGGAATTAATACGATGGCAAGATGTTTTTCGAACAGAGAAATGTGCAGTTTCATCTATTTACAGCAATGCTCCACTCTCCTTTCCTACTCTACCAGCAGCTCAAAAGATGCACAGCCAGCATGAGACAGCTGTTTTGGGATTGGCCTTTATCACAGAAAAGATGCTGGTAATAAAACATAGGCTTGTGAGTTACTCCAGCCAACAGGATACCCCAGTATAACTAAACCCCCATTTTACAGACTGAGGCATGAATCACTGACCTGACCTGCCATGATCCCATAGGCAATGAATGAACAAAGCAGGAGCAGGGGCTCTCCCAAGCAGAGAAGCAGAAATGAAGAAGGCAGATCTGCTTTCTTGCTGCTCTGCATCGTCTTATTGCAATCCCTCCTTCTGCCTGCAGTCTTGGGATGCACACTTAGCACTCACGTCAAACATCCACATACACCATTGATCATGGACCAGGCTGCACAGGATGCTTCCTGCTTGTTTGTTTGCTAATGTACATCATTTTTAAGGGGAAGAGGTAGGGGGGCAGAAGGATGAGTGAAGGCTGTCGCTGTGCTCAGTCTCTATGGAAATAATCCACAATGCTAATACGTCCTAAAATGGTAATAAAGCCTGTGTTCTCTTATGTAATCCCATAGTAAGAAAGAGCTCTGTCGGCTTGCTGACAAATGATATCTCTGTAACCTTGGAGGGGATTACTGCTAAAAAACACAGGGTGGAAAACAAAGCGACACACACACATACAGATGCACACAAATCCATCAGATACAGCAAAAGGACATCCTGTGCATTGGCCCCATGATATTAAGTCTCTGCCATCAAACAGGGAAAGGAGCTCCTGGCAAAGCAGCAGCCCTGTCTTGGCTTCTCCACTCCCTCTGCAGGCACCTCAGCACCAGGAGCAGGCAGAAGGCAGGTTTTCCCCTCTACTGTCCTTCCTCCCTCCCTCCCTCCCCCAAAATGAGCATTCAAAGCCCCGGCAGCTGGCCAAATCCAGTTTGCCTGCGTCACTGATGCACGTGGATTCACATCTGTCCTGCCCAACGGTGATGGAGCCAGGGCTACGTGCGTCCCCGAAGAGGATTCATGCCCCCAGATCCATCAGGTTGTGCACCAACAAGAGGGGAAACACACTTTATCTGGGCTCAGCTGAATGGCACCATAAGTCTTAGAGGTAGAGGAGGTTTGGAGGCACGGGTACACTCATTTTGGAGCTGTCTGAGTTTGGCTGGCAAACCTTAGACCAAAGCCAGGCACCTCTTTTCTGTTGTGCCTCAGGTACAGAACAGAAATAAGGCACCATCAATTAGCCATGCTTCATGAGGGGAACCACAGTGTACGGGTAGCTCTTTCACCACCTCCCTCTACTGCTCTCTCCCTCTCTACAAACAAGGAAAGGGATCCATCAGGCTAACCTGGAAAGCTATCAGAGGCTCAGGTCTAACACAGTAATTGAACAAACACTCGTCCTCATGTGAACCAGCTAGCCCTGAGCTCTCTCCTCCAAGACATGGCAACCAGGCAGTCAGGAGGCTGACCCCAGAACACAACTCACATGCCATCATATGAGCATCAAGCTCTTATCTCAGTGCCAGCAAAGGATGACAACCATTCTGGTGTCTCTTTCCCACAGATGAAAGCATGGGAACACTTAATGGAACAGCAGAAAACTTCCTTGGGAACAAGAGATGACATCAGGCAGTTTCCATGCATGATTAACCATTCACCCTTTCACGATGAGCTGCATTTAAGAGACTTCTAATGTTTTCTCAGACAGCAGGAGATTAATGAATAGGGAGCCTCAAGTTAGAGAAGGTTCCTGAAGGCAGGAGAAAGACAATTCCAAAGGGCAAAAGTCAGCCTTAACAGTTAAAAAGGTGTTATGACACTTGAAAGGTATGTTTAGGGAGCACAGCTTTCACCAGTCAGTGCATGTAGAGAGCTCTAATTCATACTCGATGTATGCAGTGTGACTGCCTGGGAAACAAAGGGTTATGATCATTATTCACAGCAGTCACATTTTTTTAATTAATAACATTGTAATTGGTATCGACTTAAACCAACTGATGACAGTCTTATGATGAGCCATTCCCAGCCAAGCTTCCTACCCATTGCCCTCGGGTCAGGAAAACACTGAACTCCATTATCGGGCAGAAGCTTTCTGCTCCCCACCAGTCTCCTTTGTGGGCCATGGGGAGGTCACCCCATTCAGGAGATACATCCAGCCCTTTCTTGTTAGCACCACAGCTGCACTGAGCCTCTACACTGCTGCAGCCTGGCTCCCACAGCATCTAAAATACAGTGCTTTCTGGTGCAGTGATTTCCCTATAAGGAACTATGATTTAAATAGGTGATCCCACAGTCAGGGCAGCCAGAGCTCCTTCCCAATGCCTCCTTGGTGAAGAAAGCAAAGGCTAATGACATTCATGTCCAGGAAGAAGAAGGAGCAAATCTTGCTTTTCTGTTCAGACACAGGCTCAAGCAGTGGAAGTCCCCCTCCACCAAGTTGTACAAGATATGGCAATTTTGTACATCTCTGACATAAATGCAACACACAGCTTGGACATGCTTCTCTGAAGCAAAAAGGGCAGTGCTGACAAAGGGCAGCGTTGACTCTGAAGCAGCTCAAGCCACAACCTCACCTAAGACAGGT
This sequence comes from Neopsephotus bourkii, assembly GCF_033783945.1. NCBI lineage: Eukaryota > Metazoa > Chordata > Aves > Psittaciformes > Psittacidae > Neopsephotus > Neopsephotus bourkii. Next base: position 5,028,338 of record NW_026901771.1, on the reverse strand, counting down.
CACAGCTATAACGAGAGCCCTGGGGCAACAACCACTTCTGGCCTGAAGTTCATTTACAGCAAATTTTGGGTGAGATTTACTTCCAGAAAGAAAAGCACAGGTCACCTGGGTACCAAAGGCATCACAGCAGCCCCTCTATAAGGCTCCCCATCCCTGGCTGCAGCAAAAGGCACACCGAGGGATAGGGACGGGAAAACTACAGGTCTGGCAACAGGGTATGGCTAGGGGTATTCCCTAAACCAGTGCCCTGCTTCCTCCCGTCCACAGCAGGGCCGAAAAAATTCCTTCCCCCCACCTAAGCCTCGACAGGGCTTCCTTCATCCTCGGGAGGATGGATCCGCCTCCACTACCCGGGAGCAGCATTAGAGGGCAGTGCGCTGCCTTGGAAACGGGATGCTTGCGTCCCCCCAACCCCGGCCCAGGACCTCAGGCGCACACCGGGCAAGGTGCCCCCCCGGCTGACCCTCAGCATCGCCACTGAAGGAGGACGCCGTCCCTAGAGTCCCCCCATCCCAGGTCCCATCCGTCCATCCCCACCTCGCTGGTGGCAGCAGAGAAATTCTGCAGAGGCTGTGTTTTAATTAGAAAATGCCGGGTTTTAATTAAATAAATGTGAAGCTGACTAATGCAGTCGGGAGAATTGCCTGCGCTCTTTCATTCTGCAGTTCAATCTATTTTGTGCTGTCCCCACACTTTTGGATTCCATGTGCCAAAGATTCTTGCATTGATCACTCGGAGCTGCATTGCAGACTTTGCCAGGGACAAAGCTGGAAGCGCTGGCTGTTGAATAAAGGGCAGTTGGAACTTTTCACAGCTGGGGATGCATCGGAGGCAGCCTCTGTCTGCAGCAGGGGAACTGGGTTTTGAGCACCAAAGTTCCCACTGACCTTAAGTGGAGTTCAAACAGCACTCCTGAAAACTGGGCCAAAGAAGAGGACAAGAAATCATGCTGTCCCAGCTATAACTAGGAATAGAAAGCTAGTAAACGTGCACACACACATGCAAGTGAGCACATAAGAGAGAGTATCTTTGCTCTGCAACCGTGCAAACACTTCATTGATTTCTTGAGCATGCTATTGTTAATTTTAAGGTTCTAGAAACCAGAATTACAAAATAAACCCCAAGATTTTGCTTTCAAAAAGCCACTTCTGGTTGCTAAGTGACTACAATATACTTCTCTATCACATCCTTTGAAAAACCCACGCACTAAGAGCAAGGAAATTGCTAGGTTAGGACATCAGGAATGTGCCTTAGCACGATGATGAATTTTATATAAGTATTTGTACGACAGTAATGCTTAGAGACCCCAGGGAGCTGATGTCTTTAGTGATGTTAACAGTAAAAGATGCTTCCAAAGTCTAAAATAGGGCACAACAAGTTGGTGTAAGAAACCAGAGCACAGACCTGGGAAAAAGGAGGATGAGGAAGCAGCATTATCAAGACTGGAAAGAAAACCCACAACAGACAGAAGTAACTGTAAAGGGAGGTATCTATGGGAAGAACCGGTGTCTGAGGCTGTAATAAACTAATTTGGGATGGAGAGCTGGGGAAAGGGCACAAAAAGAGAAACAGCACAAAAAGGCAAAAGCATGAATAAAGGGATAAAGTAGGAAAGTTTTAAAACTAAGGACGTAAGTTGGAGAGAAAAGGAGACAGCAGAGGAGCATCCTGCAGGAAAAAGATCATAATGCGGGTAGAGATAGAATTACAGGTGAAAATGTGGAGGAAAAAACATGAAACTTTGATAGACTGCAGGCAAAGGTGTAGCAAGAGCTGAACCTATGAGTTGAAGCAGCACAATCAGCAATAACTGCAAGACAGCAGGCACTAGTTCTGGTTACTGGAGCAATATATGCAAAGATGCTCAGACTGAGAGAACCTGATTTCTCTGTGCTTTATCAAGTGCTACATAATGAAAAGTATGAAGTTACTTGACTTCCCATCCCTCATAGCTCTGGAATCCTTGAAAAGGACTATTGGTTTTATTTCCCAAATACTGTTTTCCAGAATGCTTGTCCATAAGAATCATTGTTAGTGAATAAATTCATCAGCTGACTATGCCTGTGAATAGTCTTTCTGCTTGCTGATTCTTAGGAATGCTGGCATCGCTATCTGATATAAAGTCTGCATGTAGCTATAACAAACCCCGTTGTTTTGGAAATACCCTTTTATTCGTGAAAGAGTCCTATGCTTTCCCATACGGCTCCCCTACGTCCCTCTCAAACAGGAATTTCACATGCAGTGCCAAGCAGGGAACAAAGACTAGCAAGCATAAATATTTTGCATTAGACTGTATTCACACACAGGTTCTGTGCCTGGGAAATGGGTCGGGGGCTGGCCCATCAGGACTCTAGCTATGTACAGGCATGATGCTTGGGCTCTTCTCCAAGCCAGAGGAACACATCACTGAGACCTGGGACTCTGGTCTAAGCATAACTGCCCACTAAATACACACCACAGAGAAGCTCAGGAAAGCCCAAGAGAGTTCGCCCAGATAATTCAGAAGGAAAAGTGATAAAACTTGATTGGTAATGAAATTAGAGAGGTGGCCACACTTTAAAGCCAGCAAGCTATGATTACTCTCTATATAAAACATATATATAATCTATATATATACTCTACATATGCAACACTTCTGTCACTTATTGAGCTCACACTGTGAGTTTGTGCGGGTGTATGTCAGTGTTTTGTCACCCACACCGTTTTCAAACCTGCTGGTCAGAAGCTCTAACAAAGCAGTAGATACCTCCCTGATCCAGGTCCCTGTCAGGCTTGTAGCATCGAGGGGATGAGTAAATTCGTGTGGTGACAAACTGTTGTAACAGCTCAACAGACAGCTGCCTGATTTTGCCTGCCTGCAGTTCATCACCACGCATAAATCCCAAAGCCAAGGCCGCGACTTTCCAGACTAGGAAATATCCAAATAGGAAGGAGAAGAGAAAGTGAAGGATATTCCCAGTGGTCACAGAGATGTAAGAAGGAGTTGAGTGCTCCCAGTTGCAGGGTGGGAAGGTGTAGAAAGCCTTGGCAGGGCACAGAGTGCCAGATGATGTGTGGACTCTCTGCAAGTGCTGTGGTGCTTGATCCTGGGGATGCCAATAGAAGAACATGGCATTTCAGGAATGCTGGGGATGCACGACAGGAAAGTGCAGACAGCCAAGCTCCCAAGAGAGCTTTTCTTTTGTGTCAGCAGGTGAAAATACCATTTTCTTTAAAGTTCTACGAAGAAGGAGTAAGTACCAGGTTGGTGCAGCACTGTCCTCATTCACCCAAATGTTACCAGCACTGAGAAATCAGAACAAGCCCAATCTGAATACACTTGCTCATCACATCGCTGCCTCATGTCCTGTCCCTCAGGTAAGGAAATCTCCTGTCTCTATTTCCAAACTGAGCTTCTGTACCCCAGGGACTTATAAAGCGTGTTGAAAACCACTTTGCATCTGAATGACACCTGATCGTTATCTCTGGAAGTATTCAGAACAACTGAGTATCTACAAACGATCTCTGCAACATCCATTACCATCTAGCAGATAAGTTACAGATCTACCAGGCCATCTGTGACTGAAGCTTCGGTCATCCGTGAGCCACAAACCCCCTGCATCCTCAGCCAAAACACTTCACCGTGGCTATTCACACAAGAAACAGATCCATATCCTCTCCTTCACTGCCAAGGAGATGCAGCAGTGGGATGTGATCAGGCAGAGGAATACTTGAACAGATAAACCGCTCTGTGTTCTTTCAGTGCTACAACTTCCTGGTCCTGAACTGATACATACATTTTATCCCTGTAGTTGTCTGGATAAAGAAGTGGCTCATGCAGCCTTACAGGTCCTTGGCTATCCTCTTCCTGCTCCCATCTTGCAGCTCCTGCTCCCCTGCCCCACTACTACATGGCTCCCTGCCAGTAATACTTGAGCATCTCTGGCATGCAGTAACCGGACACGGCTCCTTAGAATAGACATGCTCTCCCCATGGATCCCACTTCGGTAACCCTACCCCAAGGGAACAGGGGCTGGAAGCAGGAAACCAGGGAGGGGGCAGCAAAACAGGAGACACTCAAGACTCCAGGGATTAACTCGATCCAGCAGGCACAACTGCTGCTGCATCCTTACCCCCAGCCCTTCCCCAAATCTTCATGACAGGTGGAGAAAAAGGGGGTGCCCACCACCCTCTCAAGAATCCCCACACACATGCCTAAGGGCTGGATATAGCCAGGTACGGCCAGAGGCATCCTAGCAGAGGGGTGAAGATGGCGAGCCAAATAAAGACATGGAACTCGCCATCCAAGTGGAGATAAAAATACATGGAATTCACCCCTGCCCTGAGCAGAAGGAAACGCTGAGAGCTCACCACCAACCCCAGCGGATTTCATTCTGCCCTTCCTGAACGGTTTCTAAAGAGGCAGCAAATATGGACTCAACTACAACTTGCAAGTCAGGCCAAGCATGCCAGGAGCCCTTCAGCAGCACTGGCAGGCACTGCTTGCATGCATTCCCTGCTGTACGTTCATGGGGTGGGTGACATGCTGCAAGGGCTCCTGTGAGGCCAGCAGAGTCAGTGTTACTCCTGGGACATGGCTCCCAATGGGTAAGATGGGTACCACATCACAGGTAAAGTGAAGCTGAGTGTATATCCACGTGCTCTCAGAGGCTGAGTAGCTGCACAGCACCCCATAAGTCACTGCTGAAGAGCTGAGAGTGAGGAGCTGAGAAGAGCGCAGGGTTAAGGGATGAACATCATGAAGCCTGTGAGCTGGCCAGGCTCCTCAGACAAGCAAGGCTGGAAAAGGAGCTACTTCCCTCAAGCATCCTGCCCCAGACACTCAGCAAAGTCCCATGACCAAGAGGCTGGTCTACATGAAAGCCCAAGGAAGAGCAGGGAGAGAAGCTGTGGGAGAAAATGCAGGAACAAAGGTAAGAGCCCCTGGTTGTGCACAGGCTTGGAGCAGGAGGAATTGGGAGATGGGGGGGGGGGTGACATACATGGAAGGAATGAGTCTCAGAGAAAACTAAAAAGAAGCAACAACTACTAGACAGAAAACACAGATTCCATTTTTCTGCACCACTGAACTGAGTCACTTAGTCTTTTATGAGACCAATGATGTACTAGAAATAAAAACAAGCCACCCTCTGCCTGAGCAGATGAGGCATTTCTAGTGCAGAGCACACAAGAAGAGGTCAAAGAGCTACCCTACATGTATGTCTCACAGCACAGCACCATGATGAGCAAGGCACATGGCAGCACAGTGAGCAAAGTGGCAGGACTAGATAGACCCATCAGGCTTGACACACTGGGGAGAGCTGGTGAAGGTGGCTGAAGTCCTCTATCCTTAGATACAGTAGCTTTAGAACAGTTCAGTATCAAATTTGGGCTTTGGTGCTTATTCACTGGGAGCTCCAAGTATGATGCTGCATCCCATCACGGTTCGGACCATAATCCTGTGTTTCAACTGCTCTGTGGGAGACAGAGCTTACCTGTGGATGCAATCGTTTTGATCCAGCTTTTCTGCATTACCGTGGGACAGAGCACCGATGCAGAAAGAAAGAGACAGCAGCTATAAAGTATAAAGCTTTAAGGAGGTAACTCTAGATATAATTAGTGGGTGATGTACCAGACTCAGAGCAGCAACGGATCTGCTCTACTACCCAGCAGCCGGTGGAGGTCTAACATAACAGAAGGCACTTCGCATGTGTAACAGAGCGATCAAGAAATACAGGGTAACGGGAGAAGAACAAAGCCTGCCAGTAACCTGGAACAGCACAATCAAAGCATCACTTGTGCGGTGCATCTGAGACACGCATCACCCAGTAAAAGGTAGGTATATAGAGGTATTCAGGAACAAAACCCAAGTGGTAATAGCTAATATGGCAATAAACACAATCAATACAGATTGCTGGAGCAATGACACTGTCTAGAGAAACCGATACCTATGGGTATTGTGATCAGTAATGCAGGATTCTTTAAACACCTCAAGAACTGTAGTGGCTCGACTGAGCACCTTTATTTGCTGGCACTGTCTTACTTTGGAGAAACACAGCCCTTTTCATAGATAGGTTTACTGGAAGCAGGATTATGACTGTATTTCACCCGCCGCTTTCCTCAGATGGCTTCAAAGCTTCGCTCTTACAGCTTAAAGGTGCCAAACTGGATCGTGCCAAGCCATTGTACTCTGCAGCAGCGGAGAGCCAGGCACCAAATGTTGACAAGGGCAGCAGCCATGTCAGCTATATGCAAGTTCTCAGCAAACTGAACGCAATGTGAGTCACACGCTCAGGGATGCTGCATCTGCGTTAACTGCTTTTATATAAAACCCACTTTAACTCAGCTCCTTCTCCCTTGTAACTATCAAGGTCTTTGCAAGAAGTCTCTGAAGCAGAGGAGCAGTTAAGAAGCTGTTGCAGCTCAGCATGAGACAACAGGGTGCTTCACACTCCAGCAAGACACTGTAGGCAGATCAGAATTGCAGTATCACACATTTACTGGATATTATTGCTCAATGATCAAGGAGTTAACTACACCAGCAGTTACATTTTGGGGTTTAGGTCAGCCCTCCCTGGACTAACTGATCTGCTCACCCCTTAGAGAACAACTGCAGCAAATGGACTTTGCAACTCATTGCAGAAAGCCTTGGGAGCCCCCCACCACATCTTCAAACATCCAGCTCTGTCTCTGATATATGCTTGAAAGGAAAGGGGGAAAAAGCCTAAGAGGAGCTGAGATTTGCCAGTCTTGCTAAAACTCTGAGAGGCCGGTGGCAGCTAGGATCGTAAGGATGGCATCTGAGAGGAGACCAGGTAATGGCCTAATGGGAGCAGAAGGAAGATGACAGCTGATATTAGAGGAGATAGAGGGAAGCAAAACCAAGCACAAAGCAGAGTATAGTAAAAGATCTTGTCTGGGAGTATCATCTGCACTGGCAATAGTAAACCCTCAGAGGAGACAAGAAATACATGTCCCGAAAGGTGTGCTGACATGCTCTTATTGGGTAAAGGAGTCTCTCCAATAAAACCATTTCCACCCTCAGCCCGCTCTGACCACAGAATAAACACCCAGCTTCAGCAACAAAGTGGTGCAGCAACCAGCTGGGAGGACTCATGATGAGAAAGAGATGACATGCACAAATCAACACGTACACATACACAAACACAGTATGGAGGAACTTCCTTAGCAATGTACTGCTTCTAAACCTTCTCCAAGCAAATGAAGAAAGCTTTGCCCACCTCTGTCTGGTCTGTAACGGGATGCTCAATGCTCTCACATAGAGGAGGACAAGCCTCTGTTTCTACCCAGTGCTGACTGTGAACTATCCCCAGAGGACAGTCATATCCCTTTTTGGGGAGGGAAATATTAATAACTTTTGTACAAAGCAAAATAGCCCAAGGATATGACTCCAAGATGCTGAAGTGTGAGAGAGAGATCCTGTAGAGGGACAGCAGCATAGGGCAAAGAGCTTTTACCATCACAGACACGGAAGGCTGCATGTTGGACTACCCACTTTAGCACTTCAGTGCCCAGGCTCAGTAGCTGAGCTGCTTAGGAGAGCCCAGTGTCCCTCACCTCCCTCCAAACCAGTACCTTCACTGCAGAGTTATCCTCAGCTCTTCCATGGCTGTTGCCCCAGCTCTCACACACACACCCCTTTTGGACCTGGCATGTGAGCTCAGTCCTTGCTAGAGGCCCAAGTTAAAACCCAAGTGCTAGTCCACTCCTGCAGATAACCCCTACCTCCTCAGCAGCATGGGCAAGGGGTCCTCCTGGTCCTGCCCGTAACTCCATGAAGATGACACCTCTGTGTCTTACCTACATACTCCAGCGTATCCATCATCACCTCCAAGCCCATAGTCTTACAGAATCATAGAATCTTCCCTCAGATCAGCCTTTAAAGACCACATTTTGCCCTCCTGCTCCTGCATCAATACTTCACTTCCAGAGCAGCAGGCAATAGAAGCCGATGGGAAATCACCACCCATATTCATTACCACCACCATCACCATATCCTGTACTGGAGCCAGGGACCTGTTGAACTCACAGTCTAGGGCCAGGAAGGCCTTTAGCTTGGAGATTTGCACTTAAATCTGCCACTATACAATGACTTCGCCCAAGCCAGGTTTCCAACAGGATTTCAGGCCAGGAAAAATTCAAAGCCCTCAAGCTATGTATCACAAAGACAAAAGATCATATCCTTCATCCTCAGCATTTACAAATCATGTCCCAGACTCAGCAGCAACTTCCAGCTGGGAGACTGACTGATGACCTGCAATGAGGACAAAGGCACCTGAGAAATCACCCAGAGCATGAGCCACAACATGCAACCATCCCTCAACTGCTGTTGATTCAGGAAAACCATCATTTGGGGCAAGCAAGTTTCACTTCAGCAAAATTCCCTGTACTACGGGAAATCTCTACACCCAGCAGGTAGCGATTTACACAAGTTTTCAGCTTCACTAGGTGAAGGAGTTGGACTACATGGTTTCCAGAGGTCCCTTCCAACCCTAACAATGACAAATCGTGATCTGCCATTCAGATCAACAGCCCATGCAGCTCTCGAGGGCAATTTATGTTGCACTTTGGGTGTAGACAGGATCTGGGAATTTAACCTTCTGAGTTATTCCTACCTCTCCCAGTTCAATACCCACTTCCCTGCTAGCTGTGTTGCTGCACAGACACTGGCAAAACCAGTTGGCTAGCGGTCCTCCAAAGCCCAAGTGTCCAACAAGAGCAGCTCTATACCCTGCAGCACAGAGACAGCAGTGCAGTAAGAAATGCCATGCGGTTATGAGGCCAATCTAATACACATCCCTTTGCAAAGCAGGAGCAGCAAGATTCATGCAGAGATGCTTCTGAGTCTCAACTGCCACTGCAGCATCCATCCCCGCAGCGCACAGATGCTGGGTTTGAGTTGTGCAGGTGCTTTCCTGTGTCGATGGCATTGCAGAGTGCACATTCTGATTCTGAACTGCCCAACTCTGATCTGACCTGTGAGTTATGTAATCGCCAGAGGGAAAACAGGGTTTGTTTGTTTGCTTTTTGCTTTAATAGAAGTCATGTAATCACTTTAGGTTTAAGCTCCAGCCCAAATCGGACTATTTTTACATTGCAGGCTTGATCTCTCTGGAAAGAGGATGAGTCCTTTTGCCTGGCTTACTGAGTTGTGATAACAGTGAGTGCTAGAGGACCGCATGCAAAACAGTGTTTCCCTTCTCATCCTGAGCCCTGGGAGTGCACTCGCTTGTTGCTCACCCCTCAGCTCCCAGGTAGAGATCCCTGGGACCTGAATACTCTTTCACATTTGCTCTAATGTTTTTGCACCTACAACATCCCACTGCCATCTCCCCAGAAGTAACTCCTCCTGCATTTCATCCCAAGTTTTGTGCTCATCACATTGTGCAGCATTTCTGTCTGAAATCCATCAGCCCTTGATTTTATGATCCTTCCCCTGACATTAAGCTGTCAGTGGGCATGCTACCTACCACTGAAATATTGAGGTGGTAAGTTTCAACCAAAGGAACTGACAGAAAGATTTGCACACTAACAAATCATACCTTTCATTACACGGGTGTTACTTTGCACACAGACCAAGTGGAATAAACCAGGCTTTCCCACTACACTTTGCCTGTTATCCCCCTTTGCAGCAGAATCTGCCTTCTACTGAAAACAGTCCACATTTTAGAGGTGCTTCAACCTCAGCCCACAGCCACCATAGAAACAAAATCAATGTATAGACCTTCCTCAAGGTGCAGGGTATTTTACAAACCAATTTATTGCCCCAGGCCCCATCAGAAGCTGTTTTTTGCTCCTTGTCAAATGATTTGGATTTCACTCCACACTTCTGAGGCAGAAACGCCCATCATGTTGGCAATAGGATTAGAATGGCATGTGAGCCAGCCAGGGTGAAAATGTCCCCGTTAATTTTGCATCTTTCCTCAGGCAACTCTGCCTATAGATCTACACAGGTATCGAGACAGCGCTGTCAACTAAGACCATTACCTCATCTTCCTCCTGCATCCCCAGCGAACAGCCAGCAGAGCTGCTGGTCCAGCTGTGGAAGGCAGTGATTCTTCAGGAGTGGCTGTGCCACTGCCACACTGTGGGGTCTGGGGCACCCATCAAACCCTGGGACAGATCCTCATAGACTGAATATACCATTTCAGTCATTCTCCTTCCACTGCACCCCTAATGCTGGCTGGAGACTGTTTCCCATGATGCATGTAACCCCTTGCGTGAGCTACCACTGGGCAGCCATCACTTTGAAGCAAAAGTGCTCACACAGCCTAGAGCATCCCTCCACTGCACACTCACTCCTCAGTGGGGCCCACAGAGGTCAGACCATGCTGAGGAATCACATCTCTGTGAATGGGCATCACACCAGGAAAAACCAAGATCCTCCCGTGCTATGCCCCAGAGCTCTTGCAGACAGCAGCAGGGGTGATCTGACAGGTTCACAGAGCTGCTTTGCTCCAGCCTATACTCAGTCCCCTCTCCTCTGACATTGTGTCGCCATTCAGCCCTCCCCAAAAAGGCACTGAAAAAGATTGCAGAAGCATATTTTACTGTAGCCACCCTTACTTAACAGCCTTGATAGAGCCTGGCCTCCCACTGATTCTGCTCCCATATTTACTGAGCCTGAATGGGCAAAATCCTACAGCAAAGCAAGGAGACCTTCATGGTGGTAAAATCCAAAATGCTCCCCAAGGTGAGCTGTCAGCAGGTTGTTTTCTCTGCCAATCCCAGGCTGGGAAAGTGGCCTCTCCCATAGGATATCCATTCTGTTAGAGACCCAGGCTTTCAGGCCAGATGTAAAGCTAAGGGACCAGACCACTTATAGCCATTAGAGATCCTGGGGTCCTTTTGATTCTGTTTTTGATAAGATTAGAAGTGATAAGACCAGTGTCATGGCTAAATGCCAGCTCAGGTGATTACATGCTCCCTATCTTAATCCCCCTTACCCCTCCACAGGTCTGGCTAGACGGCATAACAACAAGCCAATACCAGCTCGATTACTCACATTAATTTTACAGAGAAGGCAGAGCAAAACCAGCAAGCCAAGCTGAGGGAAGACTCTGTTCAGAGGCATTTCAAGCCAAAGAGACTCTGACAAATGCAGATAAGCAAAAAAGTATTTTAACTGTCTAGCAGGCAGAATGTTCTCTTTAAAAGCTGACGAGAAACTTAGAGATTTGTATGCATTTGATTGCATGTCTGATCATACGTCTTATTGCTATAGACCCATTCATAAAATATTGCTAAGGATGCAGCCTTACAATACATACTCGATGTGAGGACCATTAACAATGAGAACTACGTAAGTACCAGACTTGACCAGATGGCAAAAGTATTTCTGCATTTTCTCCTCAGACATTTACTGATGGCTCTGCACCATCATCAGAACAGCTTTGTCCTCCAGCTCTAGAGCCATAATTGCATTTTATTGTTGTATTTCATCGCCATTGAGTGCTATGCACAGCTCTCAAAATGGTTGCTTTTGTTCCATGTAGGACCCTTCCCTCTTCATGCTGCCTGTTGGGACAATATGTTTATCTTCTCTAATGTTTGTTTAACCTTCTTTATCCCATCTATTTTCCTTGACATACATTTTTAATTAGGTGTACTCCCTTCATTGCCTGCTAACGCATTCATTTAGGAAGCGCAGCGCTCACTATTGCTGCAAATCTCTGCTGTATGCTTAAAAGGTCAAGTCTATTTCTTGAAATAACCTTTGTCTGGCCACGTTGCCAGTCATATATCACAGATAAGACGGCCCCTAAGGAAACTACTTGTATTCAAAATGTATTAAAATACTTTTCCTTTGGTGATAAGGATTCATAAACAGCAACAGAGGGATAACAGCATCACACCAGTACAGCAATGATTTTTTACTTTCAGAGAGAACATACCTTTTGCAAGGGCCATTCTTCCTTCTGACTCATGGTACACTTGAAACCTATGGAGATTTTGGCCAACACATTGGTTTTCTCTTTGAACTGGCACACACAGTCAAGCCCCTGAGCCTCCAAGCTTCCTATGGGCAGAAAGCTCACTCGGCCTCTGCATTTCTCTGAAATTCCTCAGGAAACTGGGAAGCACTGGAGCCACCTCATTCAGTGCTCCACCAGGCATACTCAGTTCCCATTTGTTTTTCCCAAGCTCATACTTAGAATGAGGTGCAGAAGAGAAAGCAACAGTAGTGAGAAGTGAGCGCTCCTCCTCCAGCCCTGTGACTGGGACAGGGAACCACAATGTGTCTGGGTTGCTGCAGGGACAGCTTCAGCACTGCAAAACAAGGCAAAGTACCAAGTTTGTGTAGCCAATTGGAAAGCTTTTTTCACTCCTCCAGGGTGGTCACAAGCAGCCCTGTGTATGTGCCTCCACATACAAGGAAAACAGCACTTCTGAGCTAAGGAGACCGAGAGGTGACCTGCCTTCACCCAGGTTAGTGGCACAGCTGGAGCCAGGATTTAAGCTGGGAAAAGAAATCAAACCCAGACTTATTCATGCCTTGCTACCACTTCCTTCACATCAGTCCCAGTGACTGTGCAGCTATCTAAAGAGTCAGTTCTGGCGTGCAACTGCAAATGCCAGGACAGGATGGGCAGGCAGAGGGTTGTAGCACAGCCTCAACACAGCTTACACCAACCAGACCCACACCTTGCGCATCCTTGCCTCTCAACCTCATGCATTTGTTACCCCCTCAGGTATACAGCAGTTGGGTGCCTATTGCAAGCCAAGTAACTGGACCACTTCCAAGATAAGCCAGGCTCTCCTCAGCACTGCTGTAATTAATTTACCAGCCTTTCCCTTTCCCCTCCCTGCGCCAGGTCAGCAAATTCACTGTAATGCCAGTTACTAAAACTGTTTCTCGCTCGCTCTGACAGTTTATCAATTTTATTGGCATGAATATGTCTTCCCCAGACAGCCCTCTGAAGTAAATGTATGTAGAACAAACAGCTGAAAGACTGCAAGACAGACAGAGCAAAAAGCTTATGTGATACATGGTGCAGGAGGCTAGGAGAGTGATGCTGAGAAGGAAGCATGCCTGAGCAGAGGGGAGACATTCTTACCCAAAGAACCTATGGAACTGCTCCTTTGGGATCAAGGGAAGGCAACACTGGTGCTGCTTGTGCTCACAGCCATGTAGTATCTCACAGGACCCAGGGCAAGCCATGCAACAGGGACGGCTTCCACAAAGCCTCTCGAAGCACTTGCTTCTTGCAATGAGACATTGCTGGTTCCTGGGATGCTATGGGAAGCCTACTGAGAAACATGACAAAATAAGATGCATCCAGGCTGCCTGCGAGTTACCAGGTACAAGAAGCACTCCTGCATGTTGGAAAACAAGTGGCTAAAATAGAGATATCAGCTCTCCAGCTGTGTAAGCAGGGGTCCTCACTGTGAAGGCACATGTATACCAGCCTTCTCTGCTTTCAGAATGCTCCTCAGATTCCACTGCCATCTCAAAGCTAATTATATTTACCCTCCAGGTATTGTCTGCATTGTATTTTAATAATCTGCCCACCTGTTATTATTTTCTCTCCCAAATCTGTCACTCTTCAGCAGTGCTGTAATTTAACTCCAGCTGAAGGATGCTTGGGTTTGGATGACAACAGCTTTTCTATCAGTGCCTGCCAGAGACAAAGCTGAAGCTCATCAAATGATAAACAATCATAACTGCCTTTTGCTCTGAGATTTATTTAGATTGTGATGCAGAGGGAGGAAAAAGCTGAAAAGCATTTGATTGTCACAGCCCCAAAGGTTGGTCTGCAATCATGACGTGACCTACCAGGCAGGGATGTCCATTAGCCTTAGGGGTTTTCTAGTGCCAGTTGTGGCACCATCATACATGCAGTGTGCTATTTTCCCCCCATCTCCTCTCTTCCATTTCAGGGGAAGGTGAAAAATCAAGATCAGATGCTGTTTTCTCTAACCCTAACCCAAAATGGTCACCACATGGTCTGTGATGTCCAGGTATTGAAAGAGAGGGCAACATCCTGCTCTGTTACACCAAAGTTAATCTGATCCTTGTGAAAATGCAGTGCACACACCACTCCACTACTGAACGTAAACGTACATGGGAGGAAGGAAAACTCCTCCCTGGATTTTGTGGGTGACCAGTTGAAGCCACAAAAGCAAAATTACCTCTAAAACAGGCTGACTCCAGAAAGCCAAGGTCCTGCTTCCCTGAAAACACACATTCAAGTAGCTCTTCTGTGCTTGCTTCCTATTTCCCTTGGCCAGCATCTCTTTCAGCTGCGCAACACAACATTTTACATACCAAGCAACACCAGTCCAGATCTGTAGCATCTCCTCCCCAAGAGGAAAGCTGGGGGGGGGGGATAAAGTATCATTGCACTAAAGTAATTCTGCTCTGGCCTGGGGGCATATTATGATGAAGCTTCACTCTCTGGTATGCTTCCAGACGTTCCCATTTCGTCCCTGTCACTTCCTCTCGGGTACACTCGCCTTCACTGTTAGCACAGCTGTCAAGCACACTGGGGATGCCACAGACTGACAGCAGCTCACACAACTACACCATCCAGCAGCACAACCCTTCTGCCTGGCCCCACAGCCCTGCCACCTCCTTTACAATGGTGTGACACCAGCCACCAACCTGCTCCATACATCTGAAGCTGCCTGCAAGGACTTGTTTCTTGCCCTGGCAGGGAAAGAAGAGCAGGACCACCTATGGGCATGGGTTTGTTCCCAGGTACAGAGCCAGTCCAGGGTTGCACCTTTGCTGGCACATTCACATCTACACCAGTGATGTGACTGGCATCATCAAGACAGCAGTCGATGGCTGAGTTCACATCGGCCCAAGCCCATGAGGGAGAGAGGGAGACACAGAGAGGGAGGACTACTCTTGCTCTGCACTGCCTGTCAGCCAACAAGCTGCTGTCTCACACTGTCCCAGAAGAACATGTGGGTTTGGGATAACTTCAAAGAAGGGTCTCAACCATTGTCTGGACAAGAACTTTAGACTTCAGTGCGGTACCACGATCCTTTGCTCTTTAGAAAAGCATCTGCCTTCTCTCATAGAGACACAATGACCAGCAAGCTGCTTTTCTCTAGACCCTGCCAGACAGGGAAGGGAAGGCCCAGTAATGAGACCCACCCGAATTTTATCCAGGCCAGTTGACTGAGAGGTTCATTGAGCACTGCTGGAACCAGGCTTAGCAGCTCAATTGCATGTCCTGAATCAAGCTAAGACCAGACCGCACTAGAACTGGTCCATAAGGCAGAGAGAGGGAGCTTCCCAGCCCAACAGGGCAGCTGCAAGTCAGCAAACTTTACACTGTCTAGCCAGTAGGTGCTGGCTGTGAAAGAGCTGATACAGCTCTACTTGAAAGATGCCTCCAGCTCATCAAGACACCTGATCTCAAAACTTGAATGTCTGTGTCAGTGTCATGCGACAGACACTGATATTCTGCATTCTGTCTTAGTCTGCAGTTATTCAGACTTGACTGCCTATGGGAAAGAGGCGAAGGATCAACCCTGCAGTTGCCATTGGTTGCATTGCTCGTTTCTACCGTCAGTATCTGTCTGCAGCAGGATTTTCTTCTCTAGAGGTGTCTGGATATTTTCCAGGATGAAAGCTTCTATTTCATAGCTGGTGCTGTTCCTTCCCTGGAAAGAAAAGGATGCACAACTGCCGGTGATCGCTGAGGTGACAGCGGCTGTCAGAGCCTAGCAGAAAAGGTGAACATAGCCGTTGAAAGAAACTTGCTATTATGATGTCAGGAAAAACGTCTATGTGAATGCTGAAACATCCCAGTGCAGCTTGACTGCTCTCCTGTCAGTCTTGTTAGGAGCTCAGTTTATTACGGTTTGTTATTGCTAGGCTGAATTCATTTTGGGGCCTCTTAATTACACCGCAGTCTGCTTCGGAAATAAAACCTGCAACAGTGTCTGCAAGCAGAGCAGAGGATTGTACCAGGCAAGCTAAGAAAAACTATGTTAGAGGCAAACCTTCAGCTGTAAAGGTCTCCAGTTTACGGCCAAGCAGGTTACTGCAGGGGCACTCCAGCCAAGTCACTCTGTGTTAGGATGACAAAGACAAGGAGCAGCTGCCCCAGGTAAGAGCCATGGTGGAGCACAGGCACAACATCACTGTATTTGCCATGCTAATACCTGTTGCCATGACCTCTGGAGAGCTGGCATGCAAAACAGGGACATGTTTAGGGGGGCATCATGCAGGTCTGGAGAGAAAGGTAGAAAGGAGAAGGAGAGCAGATGAGGTACAAGGTAAGGAATTTGTGTGCATTACAGAGAGGTTCCCACAGGCAGCTGTAAACTTGGTAAACGCATTATGTTCTGGAGATTAATGAAGTGAGATGCTTGCAATGGGACCCTGTTCTAGGCTATGCCTTCTGCCAGCAAAAACTCTGCAAGCTCTATGGAAAACATGCAGGCAGCTGCAGGGGGATGTGTAAGCATATGGAGAGAATCAACTGTACACAGGGAGGAGTTCCCAGCAGTGTACAGGCAGGCTTAATGCTGAAGGGTGAAGGGTGGTGGGGTGTATTTTTAATGAGTCAGAAGGCTGCAGCACAGCCATCACTAGAAGCACTCAAGTAGATGCTGCACCCCTGCCCGTGGCAGGGGGTTGGAAGTGGATGATCTTCAGGTCCTAACAAACCATTCTGTGTCTGTCAAGAAAGTGATGTGACCTTTTCTGCATGGACACAACTCTGGAACAATAAAGGACCAATGTCATAGGTGGCCATCACTCTGCTCCAGCCACGGTCCTTCCGAACACCTCTAACAACATAAGCTGAGTGTACAAACCCCTCATAAGAAAACTCTGATCCCTCCCTGCCCAAGGTAAGGGAGAACCTCCCCACACTGCAGCTGAGGCTCTGCTATCCAAAACACAGGTCTGCAACTTTTAAGCTTTATTTAAAAGCAGAGTGCAAGCCCAGCAGCATGATGGGCACCCCAGTTCAGCAGTGCAAACAAAGCGGCACCTGCAACATCAACATGGGCATGCTCTGAAGCTTTTCTATCTTCATGCAACTCCATACCACCCATGCTCCCCCTATTTGACCAAGGACAATTGCTCTCTGCAAAGTCCAGGGATAAAAGTGCTGCCGCCAATCTCCACCAGATCCTCCCCAGACTTTCTCAAAGGTACATGAGGACTGACACCGCAGTGCAGTTTGACAGCAGGCAGATTTAACAGTGACAGCGTGGGGTAAAGCGTTACTGCAAAGTGTCACATTTGCAACACCTCCCCACTGAAAATCACAAGAAGTCCTGGTGCTGTCTGCTTCTTCATATGAAACGTGTGGAGTAGGGGACAAAATGTTTGTGTGGTTTCAGGCAGCCCGGTCCTGGCTGGGCCAAACCATTTACTCCAGCATTTTCCTGTCTGTATAGATGTGCCCCAAACAGTGATGTTCTTACCATTGTCACTCATCAGCCAGACCAAAAAAAATGACTATTAGGAGCTTCTTTCAATATTCCACCTACATTTCTCTCCCTTAGCTTTACCACATCAATCCTCCTTGTATACCCCTGCTACCCTTCCGAGCAGCACCTCTTCCTGAAGCTCACACCCTTCAAATTACAGAAGACAGTTGTGTTCCCTTCTTAATCACCAATTACCCATTATAAACGCATTTAGTTGCTTTAATCTTTCCTCATACCTCAGCTCCCCTAGAGCACCCGCGTCATTATTGTTATTCTTTGTACTCCTTCTGACATGACAACAAGATGCAAGCAGCGAGGTTTGGGTGGGATCTGAGCAAAGCTGCATGCTAATTTCACCGTTAGTCAGATTAGGTGCCTCTGGCAGGATGCTGGTGTTTGCTCATTCGCACATCTCATTGCTCATAGCGCTGCTGTCCTCCAGCCGGCTGCAGTTCCCTTCTCCCGCTATCATTTGTTGGGTTTATTTAACCAAGGGATTAAAAGCTTTCAGGACAGTAATTACAATGATCGCTTGAGTGCCATCTCTGGAGCCTGATAGCACGCCAGGCGTCCCCCAGTGCTGCATGGCATGTCCTATGGCTTGGGAAGTACCCGCAGAGATGGATCGGAGTGTTCCCACACACAGCCTCTGCGAGCGATCTCAATCCATGGCAAACTGAGCCCAACGCTAGAATGCTGTGGCCACAGGCATATGTAAGAACTTGGTGCCATCGGAAACATAGGGCACTGCCTTGCCACGGCCAGTCCTGCTAGGGAAGACTGCCTGTGCACATGTTCAGTAGCTCTATCCGCAAACACAGACTGAATCTAGGGCAGGAAAGGAAGCTAGGGATGCTCTGAAGTGGCAACTGCAACCTTTAGCTGTCAAGGAAAAAGAGGCAGCATAAAAGCCACCCACACACGACTGTAGAGTCACTCGAGCATATTAGAGCCAGAATGAAAAGAGTATCTGGTGATACATAACCACAGTATTGAATGATAGCCCAAGACTGAAGCACTTGTTCCCAGAACACAGGCTGGGAAGCATCCTACAGGTAGACTTACCCTTGCACTTTGCCCACTGGGCAGAAACACAGGGATGTCATATATCTCCAATTTGTTAGCTTTCTGCATATATTCCAGAAACAAATCCCCATAAAACAGAGCTAATGAGTCTTGCCTGGTTTGAGACATGGATCTGAAAAGCCCTTCACATAAGGAACAAGCAGTATTAATAATACACTAGACTTCTCTGCAACACCGTTCTCATAGCTGGGAACATACAGGACCCTGTGTAAACTTCATCATCTCCCATTTCTGTGCCTTGGGGTTTCAGAGTAATTTCAAACTTTGGAAGTCCTCCCCTCCACTTGCTCCAGTTTCTGTTATTCCTAGAGAGCTGCCCAAATTTCACATAACCTGAGCAAAAGATAAATAAAAATTGCCTCAGCCATAGAGGAGAAATCTAGGTTAATTATGTTGATAACTTAACCCCCGGGCTAATCTCTAGTCCATTAAGGTAAGCAGATGGTCAGCTCACTGCAGGGAAGGGGAAGAGAGGACGGAGTAGCAGCTCCCATTCACAACATGCAGGACCAGACACATCCCCGAGAGGGTGGGCATTCCCAACCTGCTTCCTCCTGACATGGACAGGTTTCTTTGCATCTATGTCTGGCAAGGTAACCTGGAAAGGGAAGCACAGATTCGACAGGAGACAAACAAAAGCCCACACAAGGAGGGGGTTTTTGTGACTCAAGTAATCAGTGGACTAGCACAGACTGAGAGCAGGGAGGAATAGGGACTGGGAGGTACATGTGGATGGGTCTTGCATGCTGGCATACCTGAAATGGAGTGGTTAGGCAATATATCCGTGTGAAATAAAGCTCAGACACAGTATGCCATTGCATGAACAGAGAAGCATTGCAAAGAAGTCTCCTGATCAAAGCAGATGCTGAAAGTCCCCCCAGGAGCACTACTGTGGGCTATGTCTCTCCAGGGTACAGGGACCCTGTGGTCAGTGCACAGGGCTAAGAATAGGTATCCCAGCTCCTATCTCTAATGCTCTCAATGACAAATACATCAAACAGGAGCAAGGCATTTTGACAGTTTCTCCATCTGTGAAGAATTCCTCTACTCCTTGCAGGAGGATTTTGTAAAGCTTAAATGCCTGTAAAATGCTTTTTCACCTCTGTTAGCAGTCACACCATTTCTTCAGTACAGAGACAGGGATGCCAGAAACTGCTCTGCCTGCCTAATTGCTCCCTGGCTTCCACTGAAATCATGCAAAAGTCTTAATTTGCTCTCCTCTGTAGAAACAGCAAGTCCCAGGAGGAGAATAGATGTTGTACAACCAGGTTTATGTGCAAACAGCTGCAGGTACAGAAGGAAATCTCCAAACTACCCATTTCGGGGATCACTTATCAGGGCAAAACTGCCTCATCCCAACTTCATCCTCCAACCAGTGTAGCAAGTGACTTCTCAAATGCTGGCCCTCTACAGACTACCTGCTAGGACACCAAAGGTCTCCACAGCTTGGGAATAGCCAAGTTTACAGGGAAACAGAAATTGGGAGCTTCAGACTATTATTTTTAAAGGTACAATTTAAGGTTAATGTTCATCCTGCAAAGTTGCATTGTGATATGTGAGATCCCTGTGTGAACTCATCACAGGATCAAACCACAACATTAACTGTTGAGTGGACAGACTAGCATGCAACATGCACATTAATTATATCTGAAGGAGATGGGACCAGCTGGTGCACATTAGAGTCATTTGGTTTATGCAGGGGACAGCCTAAGCTGCCTTCCCTTAAACATGCACTTAGAGGTGAGCTGCACTTTGGGAAAAGCAGGGGTTGGAACAAGATGGCATCAGTAGAGCCATGGGTACATTTACAGTGTATTGCAGGCAGAAGCAAACCCTGACCATCCTGTGAGCAGATAAAGCTCCATAGCTGTGGTTAGCATGCTGAGATTCAAGATGCATTAGCTTATACTGAGCATTGCACTGAAGCAGTTTCATGGCTTTCAGACCAGCACTGGCTTGCATCTATCAGCTCGAATGGAAGGGCAAGGGAACTTACTGCAATGTCACGCAGGCATTGCCCACATCACCTCCCTGTGAGCCTGCAAGTTCTCTACTCTTCATCTTTCCTTTTCTCCCCCCCTCTAAGCCCTCTTTCTGTAGTGCAGGTTCTTTGGGATGCAGGGACTGATGACACTAATGTACACACACATAGAGGGATGGTTCACAGAAGAAACCACTGCTTCCCTGAGGAAACGACACATGGCTACTCCAAGCAGTCATCCTTTTCCTGCTGCATCTTACAGGAGCAGCAACAGAAGCACAGCTTCTGTCAGAAAAATGACTGTTAGCAAAGAAGGATCCCTTCTCACTGCTGAGACCTGCTGCCTCTCTGTGTGCACCCACATGCCCAGCTCTCCTCACCCAGATACATTTTAATGCCTCCTTAATCCTGCAGGTACTGCATAACCAACTGAGCTGTTCCTCTTGTGGTTCAAGTTTCAGTATTAATAAAACATTCTATGATAATAGCTACAACCAGCAGCACAAGCCCCTTACGCTATACTGCTGTCTCATGCTGGCATGAGGAACTAGGCATCTCCCCAGGTCCTCCAACCTAAATGGCTCATCACCTCCTTCCCTGCCATCCCATGCCAACTTCTTTGTGCTGTGCCCCTTGTCATGACAGCACTTCCGTAGGCAGGTAAGTCTCAGAACCTTAGTGCCACTGACAGACATTTGAGCCACATCCTATTCCAGATACAACTGGGAAACGTCAAGGAAGGAAAAGCCTACAGCACTCACCCTGCTAAAAGTGGTATTACCAGCAATGGGATGAAAGCAGGAAAGACGCCCTCTTGCATTTCAGAGCCCTGCATGAATTGGTGCACAAAGGCACTAGTTCTGCCCCAGTGGCTGGGTGACATCAGCAACACAGTACATCAACCAGCTCTGCACTGAGCCTTGCCACCCTGCTTTGTGTCCCCTGCAGAAAGACTGACATCAGTGCTGGAAAAAGGAAGGAGATGTTTTAAGTAGCAAGGAGACATCTGACAATGGTAGAAGATGTCAACATGGCAGCTGGCAACCCTGTAGGACCCTGAGGAAGAGCAGAAAGACATCACATTTCCGCAAGGCTTTCCTTGCCCGAGTCACTTGAAGGAGGAACCCGGCTTCGGATTCAGTCCAGCCTTTCTCAGTGATAACTTCTAATCCATCAGATGAAGGATTACAGAAAGTTAGAGGAGACAGATGGTGCTGCAAAGACAGAGAAGTCTTATTGCTTGGATGCAGCCTGTACTTCCTGAGGTTACAGACAGGATTTCGGAAAGCTTCATCCTCCATATAAGTGGCCCACAGACAGCCTCATACCATTGAGATGCTGGCTCAGTGTGGGGAACAGTAGAACCTGCTGGCACGAAGGTTTGCAATTGGGCTGCAAGGAAGAGGGATCTCTCCTCTGCACAGCCTCAGGGCTTTTGATTTGCATCCAGACAGGGAATAAGGATATGTTACATCCATCCAGCACTTTGCAATGGCGCAAGCACAACCCCCATTGCTTCCCTGTACCACAAAACCCCTGTCATTCTTCCCAGTTTTACCTGCCAGAAAATGAGACACACAAATTTTACAGCCAGTCAGTGGCAGAGGCTGGGACAAAGGGACAGGAGCTGCTCCCTGCAGCCTGCTCTGCTCTCATCCCAGAGTACTCAAACCCACCTCACCCTACCCACATCCGCAGCCCAGCCAGGGCATTACAGTCACACAGTGATGTGGCAGAAAGGCTGCAAGAGAAGGATGCTTTGGCCATTGGATTTCTGTTTTAATGAGTTTGCAAAAATCTGCAGTGAAAACTCATGCATGAATGGGGTTTTTCTGCATCTGCTTTTTTAATTTGAAGACACATTAGAAATATTAGATCTCAGCCTCCTCATTTTTGCCAAAGACATCTCCAGTGAACCAATGAAAGTCACGCCATAAACAGAACCGAAGGCTGAGCCAAGAAACTGGAAGAACCATTGAAAACTCACCCTCTGCTTTATGTTAACACATATTTAAACCAGTTACCCAACAAATCATAGAATACTTAGGGTTGGAAAGGACCTTAAGATCATCTAGTTCCAACCCCTCTGCTTGTAAGAATAAACTGTTATCCTGAAAGCCAGTGCAATTTTCAGACAAGGATGAAGAAACTTCACCATACACCTTCCTGATCTTTCCAGAAGCCCTCCAGGAAAACCTGGGAGACACCTTCCCAATATTTCCAATGAGAACAAGTAGAGAACAGTAACCAAATCAGATCCAGGGTATTTCAGACACCTGCAGATAACTGCACAGTCATCAGCAGCACTGCAGTAACCTCCAGCAATGGATCAGTGAAACGTGCATAAGTTCTGACAGAAGAAACATCTCTGCTTGTAATAGTGGTACATTTCTTCTTTTTATGGGACACCTTTAAAAGAAGGCAAAGTGAACAAACCTGAGTCACAGCACTCGGTTCTGCTCTTGGCTGCACGAACCTCAGCAAAACCTCTCCCTTTCCCATGCCCTAAGCCTCGCCCGCCACCAAACAAGGATCTCTGGGACATTCCCAAAGCCTACAGATGAAAATGTACATTGGCAAGTCCAGGAGGAATAAGCAGCACCCCCTGATTTCACACTGGCACAGCCAGGACACAGGTTGTCCTTCCTGCCCACCCCGTTACATCCAGGACAGGGGGGGCAGAGTCTCCTTGAACATCCCCAAGCAGTTGCAAACTGACCATGCATCTATGCGTTCTGTTAATAAATAAAACTCAGGAAAGCCCACACCGTGCTTCCTCCCCCCTTTTAAGATTAAACCACCTAAAGCTCAGTGGACCAAAATCCCAGTGGTGAACCTGAGTGTGGTCCAAAGGCAGGCAGCACTTTTTACCTCCATCTTCTGCTTCAGTGGAATGTGTTGTGGGCGCTATTTACAGCAGAGGCATTGTTGCACACCAGTTACTCTTTCTCTGGGAGCTGTGGAGGCTGCAGGAATAATGAGATAATTATCCCCTTTATTCCCAGCAATGGTGGGAATGAGACCGCCTTTGTCCCATGCTCCAGACTGCACCAGCTCAGGCGTTTTGTTCTACCTTTGTGGAGGCTCCCCGGGACATTTCAGCTGAGGCAGCACTTGGTTGCACATGAGGGGGCACAAAGACCACAATAGACACAGCAGAAATCCTCCCACTGTGTGTCCCTGTTCCCCTCAAAACACAGGCTGTGCCCTACTTGGGTCAGGAAATGCAGACAGCAGATGGGAGGGAATTAAACTCAGATTGAGGAGAGACTTGGGTCTCCTAGAATTGAGACTTATTCCTGGCAACGCACAGCTGAAAAGCACTTAGATTATCAGCGGTCCTTGTTAATTCACCAGAGGGTATTATCCAAGCTTGTTACAAGATTGATGTTCACTGTGGCACAATCATTCATAGTTACCCTCAGCACTTGGCCTGGATAGGGATGCAAAATCTAGTGGCCAGAAGCTGCTTCTCTTCCTCACTTGATCATTTTGCTGATCCCTTGACCTGAGCATAATGACCAGATTAGAAGGTTTTTGGGCTGGTTTGGGGTTTTTTTTTGGCTTATTAGTCTCCTTAAACTAAATTCACACTTCTGTGGGCCACTTGTCATCACTGCCAGGATCATTAGAGTCAATAAGAACCTGCGTGAGCTGCTGTGGCACAAAAACAGCACCGTGGAGAAGCAGAGACTCCAGCAGAAGGCTTGCACCAACAGAGCAGACACCTTTCCCTGATGGCCCAACACATGCAATGGCTCCACACGCAGTCAAGAGACTGCTGGAAAGCAAGAGAAAGGTACAGCAGACACCAAGCCTGATGGCAAAACCAGAGCAGAAAGTCTTCAATGCAAAGTTACGTGCTGCACTGCTCTGCCTGTGGGTGAGCTAGATGGGCCCTTCCACCCTAATCCTTTTCACCACCCTGTATTTCAGGGAAGACGCAGGGCTGCAGGCTTCATAGACTGCAAAAACCATCCTTAAGCACCAATATTCTTATTTCAGCAAGCACAATGGGTTGCTGCTCTCCTATAGCAGCCCGGCAGCCCGCACAGCTACAGGGTTATGTGTAAAGGATCATCATCTTTTGCTCCTACTCCATCACCATGTCTTCTGGCTTTCACCAGAGAAGGCTCCTGTGGCTCAATGGCTGTGTGGGGATGTGCACAATGGAGCTGGTCATTGCACACAACAGTTGCATTTACAGAGGTGGTGCCTGTGACTGGTCGAGGCCATTTCAGATGGAAAACAAAAAGCCTTTATTCTTCCCAACCCCTTGTTTTTCAATGGGCACCAGGCACGTGAGAGTGGCACAGCTCTGCACGCAGCTGTAGCACCCACATCCCACACCACCAGCAGCAGGAAAGCCTCTCACTGCAGCAGGCACTTAGCTATGGAGGCATGCAGCCCATTTACACCCTCAGCTATGCAGAAAAGGGGCAAATATTCTGCCCTTCCCTGCCTGCTCACTGGGGAAAGCTGCCAGGCACCAAGGTCCCATGACTCCCATTCCTGGGGCAGCAGAGGAAGGGAAGTAAGAGCTGTGTGGCAGTAAAAGGGAAGCAGAAGTCTTGTATTTTTGGCAAATAGAGAGTGCAAGTAGCAAACCTGGACAAAGCATGAAGAAGAAGAAAAGGCAAGACTACCAGTACCAAATTATTCCCCTTGCCTTACCCGGGTGTCCACGTTCCTCTCCTCCCAGATAACTCTAAAAAGTAGATCAGTTTTTTATTACATCCAGGTGGTAATTTGTCCATGAAGGAAAGAAGCAGAGAGGTTATGGATGCCAGAGCCAACACAGCAGTTGAAACTCAGAGCTTTGTTTCCATTCCACTTCCCCCCCCCCTCTCTGCCAGCATCTGATGCCCAGGTAAAAGCAAAAGACCCTCTCCTTGCGGTAAGGCACATCCCCTTCCTGACCTCTCTCTTTCCAACCAGGTAAAAGGAGTCAGTCTTCCAGCTTGATCCTGGCAGGAAAATCCAGCCTCTGTGCCAGGAAAGTGTTGGCGAGGGCATCTCTTCCCTGCCGAAACCCTCTGCCCCAGCCCACGGCCGCGCTAGCCATGTGCTGACCTTTTCCTGGCACAAGCCTCCCCACACATTTCATAAGGGGACTGTTGTTTTCTTGTGGGTTACACGTTTAAGGCCATTATATTTGGAGCATGGATAGAAAGGATCTATTGAACCAGATCTTTTATTCCCCCTCTCACCTACATGTACACACTTGCTGCTCCCCCACGGCCAGCTCTCATGTGCATACTCGCCACCATGCATGCCTTTTGGCTGCCTCCATCACATGAGGTTTAACTAAACACCCTCAAGACTTGCTTTCAAACCTAGATTATTGACAGATTATTATGTCTGTAATGATTCATGCCCTGACTGTGGCAATTCAGATCCAAAGTGAGGTGAACAAAAAGATTCAAAGGGAAGAGAAGGGGAAGCACAGCCATGCTCAAATCTGGGCAGCACAGGTTGCACTTAGAGCAGGATGCGGGAAAACATAGCATCAGTCCCCTAGGAAGTCCAATCTCCAACACAGACTATGAGTAGTCCTCAGTGAATCCCATCCCGGTCACTAGGAAGGAAGGACTGGAGGCACCATGGAATTGCTTATGGTGTGCAATGGGCATTTTGATACAGAAAGGTCCCACAAAGAATGACTTCAACCCTCTTCCCCTGACAACACAAGACCCAAAACTGTAACACCACAGTGCCCAGGAACAGGAGGGCAGGGGAAGTGCTCCACTAATACCTTGAAATGCGTCTTCACCCTTAGGAGGGATTTATGGTGCAAAAATGCCCAGAAATTTGAAAGAATGGAGCATTCCCCAAAGTACAGAAGGGGAAAAAACCCCAACTAGATGACAGCAGATCCTGCTATGCTCATCAGAGGAAGATACGCCCTACAGATGACCAACAGTCTGAGACATGAGATTAAAGCATGTGCAAGGAAGGCTAAGGTTAGGATCATTGTCCAGGTAAACTGAGAAAGCCTAGAAGAAAATCCCCCCATGGATGCCAGCACTCACACTGGAAGAACCCTTTCAACTGCAGTCGGTGCAGGCTTCCCTGCCTAACTGAGGCTCCGGTTTCCAGGACACCTAATGCAAATGACAATGAGATGAACTGGGTGGTTTTTTTTGGAGTAAATAATACAGCCAGGATTCATGCCAGCTGCTCATCTTCATGCTGGATCCAAATCCAAACCCCCTACCATTGCCAACCCTGAAACAACAGAAAGGTTTTAATGCTGAATATATGGGAGAGCTCACACCATCCCTGCAAAGACACAGAGGAACAAGGATAGGTGGGGGAGAAAAAGGGAACCCCCAGCCTAATTTTGCAGTGCTGGGTATTAGTGTAGCAGGAAAAGTGCTTCCTTCCCATGCAAAGGGGCAGGTGAGGAGGAAGATGCAGCTTGCTGGGGCCAAGCCAACATGCAATGAATGCAAGTAGTCCGAATGCTGTAAAGAGAGGGAGATAGCCAGGAGTCTGCTCCTCCTCTGCCCATCCTATGAGTCCACAAGTGTGACCACGCTTGCTCTGCCAGCTTGTAGCATACTTGTCCTACTTCCTGCATTTCTTGCCAGGCTTAACTCAGCACCTGCAATGGCCCATGATGAAAAGCACTGTCTAAAGCAGCGCTAAGTACTGCATGCACTGGTTTCTGACACTTGCCAACTGTTTCAATGCATCGCACAGCAGATAAAGGCTCACTACACACAGCATGGAGACTCAGTCTCAGCCCAGTCCAGCACCCATGGCAACCAAAGTCCTGTGCCTGAGTTGACGCTGGTTTTAGGGACTAGGGACTGTCCTCAGGCAGTCTTCTTGCTCCTGCCACTCCTCCAGGGAACACACCTCTGCCACATGGTTTCATGCCTTGAAATAAGGATGGCTTCATTAAGCACCAGCACAAGTCAGAAGCAGCATCAACTCATAGTGTGGGCTAAACAGCGTCTGTGGGACCTGAGACAGGGCCAGAAGGAGCATCTCATCTTACCCCTCAAAGCTGAGCAGAAGACCTCTCATTGCCATTAGGGTTACCCAATAGATTAGTCCGCAGTTGCTTGTCTTTGATGAGAGGGAAGGCAGGCACGTGAGCCAGTTCAGCATATAGGGTACCCTCTGTCAATCAAAGTACTGAAAGTTGCTGTAATCAGGGCCAGAAAGTGCCTCACCTGAGCTGAGCTATAACTGGTAACTACAAAACCCACAACATTCCTGCTTTCTTGTGCCTAATAATCCATCCAAGTTTACATTAGAGACCTTCTTTCCCCCAGTGTGGTTATTAATTTGGTTTCCTTCCTTAATTTGGTTGTACGTTTTGATGAATTCTGGCAAATGCAGTATTCTGGAGACTACCAAAACATCAGGCAAAAAGGTACAAAGCTATAAGGATGAAGCAGGCAGTGCAACGTCACAGTTCCTCTCCCAGTGCAACTAGGCTAAAAATGGATCCTGCAAGTGCGCTGTTTAGCTACTGCACCAAGAAAAACTCAAGAGCCTCCAATCCTGTCTGAAATGCACAGTTTGGGCTAAACAGCCCTTTCCATTCTTAGCTTCATTTAGGCAATAGATCTTTCAGGACTTTTAAGCATTTGAAGTGAACTGTACAAGAGATTATTAATGTCCCTTTCTTTACCTCCCTTAACTCCTGAACCCTTCCTGCCCATCCCAGGATACACACAACCATTAGGAGGTGGGAATGTAGGTGAGAATGGAAGCACTGCAGTGGCATACAGAGGTACCACTCCCCACCAAAACCCCTATGTACAAACCCAGGTTTAGGCTGAGGCTGGTGCCTGGGCTGTAATGCCAGCTCCTTCATTGAGCAAACCCATGCCATCAGGTTCATTCCTAGTCAGGCACTCAACCCATTCCTCCTTCTTGGTTGCAGCGGGGTTGTGCCAGATCACTCCTGCAGCCACCACGCAGCCAGGGATCAGCTCCCATGACGGCTACATGAAGCATCCCCGCTTAAGCTTCTTCCACTGGAGTTCTTAGGCCTGCTCAGGATGAGCTGGGATTCAGGGTCAAAGTGTCATTGTTCCTTGGTGAGCATCCAAGTGCTCCAGGAGGACCAGTATGCAGAACCTGGCACCATTCCTCCACGCTGCCCAGCAGCCACTTCTTGATGCCCAGCTACTTCACAAGCCCCACTGATTTGCCCAGCGAGGTAAAACCCCAAAGGACAGAGGCTTAGCAAGCTGAAAGTCAGAGCTAGACTATCCCATGCCTGACTTCACTGGGACAGAGAGCAACCACACACACACATGGCACAAGCACACTGCTCCATGGGGCATCAGCAGGGAAAAAAGGGCAACCTCCTGGCAGGGAGCAGGAACTTCAGCCCCAAACCTCACACTGCTCCTCTTCCCTTCTGAGGTTAGAGCACAGACACAGCACCCTGTCACGGTGTAGGCACAGAGGCGGAGGTGGAGGCAAAGAGCAGAAACTATTTCAGGTTCTGTGACCCCATCTCCACCAAATAGGATTAGCAGACACAATCCAATTGGCTGAGGTGGGTCACAGTGCTGAAAATAGTGCTGTACTCTTGCCCTCTTAGCTGGTAACTAGCTTTCAGCCCCCAAAAATGCTGAGCTGCGCTATGCAGTGGTGGAAAGAGCTTGCACACAGGAGTGAGACAGCTCGAGGAGGAGGAAGGAGAAACCTGGGCACCGGGTGAAATGCTGCTGTGGCATATTCAGGTCAAAAGGACACCCTGGAAGGAAGCATTAAAGAACAGAAAAAGGAAAGAAAACAGAAGAAATGAGTTTGAAGATGAAACTTTAAGTAGTTTGCAATGATGATTTCTATTTAGGTGCATCTCATGCATAAAGCCCGCATGGTTAATGTGGGACTAGGAACATAGGAAGTGACGTAGGACGCAACGTATTAGCACACAGAGTCTGGCCCCTGTCACATAATCCCTTTCACAGACAGATTGAGAGTCATCTTAAAGACTGTACTGGAGTTCTGCTTCTGCTACTCTGCTTGGAAGCTTCTTCCCAAACTTCCCCAAGAGTTCAGAACTCTGCTTTAATTCCCAGACCAGGTGACCTAGCAGATTTGCTATTGCCAGCACCTTCCTTTAGTCTTAAAAAGCTCTTCCCCCATTGCACTCTTTACCTGTTGGCACACTCACAGAGCACTCTCACACCCCCCCTTCCATTGCCCTCAGGCTAATCAGCCCAAGCTCCCCTTGCAGGACAAGCTTTCCATTGCCTCATCATCCTGACAGGCACCAGCTTCAGCACAAGTGCAGCTTCTACTTAGCAACATCAGCCAAGAGCAACTCCCTCCACCCAAAGGGGGAGACTGCAATGGGAGACTGCAGTTTAGTTGTTGATTCTCCTTTCTTGTTGGCTTGGGGGTGTTTGTTTTAGGTGGGAGGGTGGCCTTTTTCATTTAAAAGGCAAAGCTTTCTCCCTTTGTGTTTTGGTCACTAGAATTTTCAGTGTCACCACTTTGGTCTTCTCTGATCCCAGGGGAGTTGAATTCTTTAAGCTTGTTAAAAGCTGCCTGCACTCAGCTGTCAGGATAGCCCCATGTACAGCTCATCACTTGCCTGTCCCCCGATGGGAAGGAGGAGCTGATGCTGGAACAGTTTCATTTCTGCTCTCTGGCACAGGTGATACAAACAGCAATGCCAAGTGTGCACACAGCGATACCAAACTCACCAGGATGGAGAGGCAAGTGGGGCTCAGAAGAGCTGTCGCCTTTCTCCTGCCCCTGCTCCACCTTGCAGGAGGACACTGATAGCACTCACTCCCTCCTGCTCTATTTCCATTGCATGTGATGATGCACCTAGACTTTCACTGCAGTTGGCTGAGGAACACTGCTGTCCAAACTGATGAAACAGCAATTCAGCAGAGGATGCAGGAGGCACTTTAGAGAAGTGGCAGTGACACCAGATGAGCTTTCAGCACATTTATCAAAGTGCCTGCAGATTCCATTTCAAGGCGGGAGCAACGCTTATAAATAATGAGCAGGGCTGCTCTGCATCTAGAGCATTTTAATAAATAAAAGCGTAAAAAAGCAGCCTAAACAGCACAGTTAGTTCTGCTTCTGCAACACTTTTGGTCTTTCAGCAATACATATCAATGATTTCCTCCTTTGCAGTCCCTGAAAGCGTGACTCTCCCTGGGTGATGCCCCTTTGGCATAGTGATGATCTTTCATATACAGAGGCTACCACGCTGTTACTGACAAATGCAGAGCTCTACGTGTGTGAACACATGTGCACATGGGTATGTGATTTCATTCACCAACTGCTTGCTCCAGCTTCAGGCACAGAATAAGCCAGCCCAGCTCTTCCCTGTATACTGACTTTATGCATGTCCTCTTCCTTGCAGTCACTACGGGTTTGAGGACGGCATCTGGGGGAATCTGTTTGCTATTTCACCCCATTTAAATCCTGACAAAAGGGAAAAGCAGGAAAATGTTTCCCAAGACCAAGCTCTGCCAATGTCCCCCTTTCCCACCCCACAGCATCCCTACTGCCCTGCCCTTGAGCCAATTTAAAGCACAGATGACAAAATACTTAGCAGTCTTCCAACACAGCTTCAGAGGGCAATGTGGAGCCTACTCCGAGCATCAAAGCAACCTTGCCAACACCACATTTCCTTATGCACCATTAAAACACAGCCTGACCAAGCAGGACAGCAGGATCACAACACACATATCACAGCAGCACAGGCACACGCACACTGCCCAAATCACATCCCTTCTCTTCAAGGATGCTCTGCAGAGGACTCACGTCTCTGAAGGTCCTGCAGAGCTCTGGCAGTCCATCCTGTGATCGGGCTCAAACAAGGTGCACTACTATGAGCATTGTGCTTCATCCAGCCTCTGCAAGTCTCGGGGAGCAAAGTCAGGATGGCTCGGTCCCTGCTGCACACCCTTCAGTGCCTGCCCTTTCGCACCCAGCTTGAGTGATGTCCACCGTATGGCACAGTAAGCATGCCCTCTCTGCTAATGTGATTCACAGCCTAATTAAACCCCTGCAGAAAGAAGACATTTCCTCTGTGTCTTGCTGTGAGCAATCTGCACGCACTTGCAGAGATGCAGCAGTGCTTGCTGCCACAGCATCCTCTTTGCAAAAGAGACAGGAAAGTGCCGTGGGGAAGGAAATGGCTTCTACTGGAATCATTCACTTTGCTGATGAATACTTGGAAGTGCCAGGCCACCAGAGCTTCCTGGTCCCCCCTCCAGCATGGCTGACAGTGTGAGGCATGGGTTTGCTGGAGAAATACATCTGATGCGCTGGTAGGAACCCACCTCTCCCGGCCAGGCCGTTCAGGCAAACATATGTGAATCTAAAGCAAGGGGTGCACTGTTACTGAGACCATGAAACCCTAACAAGCATAAGCAGCTCATTCTACCCTGGCCACCCATTCACAATAGTAGTCATTGCAGGTCACACCAGAAAGTGAAAAGAGGGCAAACAAACAGTTCTCAGGAGCCTTGATGGGTCCAAAGGGGAAGGGAAAAACCCCAAACAAACAAAACAAGAAGAAAACCCCTGATCAGATCAGACACAAATGTTGCAAAAATTAAGAATGAATAAAAAAAGGGATACAAATACATAATGAGACCAAGTGGCCCAGTATTATTGTGCAGCTGAAGAGTCTGCTCCTCTTGGGAAGGGTTCCCTTTCATAGTGAGTGTGTCCTGCTGAATTACACATTGATGCTAGTGAAAGGATGCTCCCTTCCCAGCAGGGGAACAGCAGATTCAAAGAATTAAGAATTCAAAATGCAGTTATGAGAGAAAACACTGAGCTGTTTCCAGGACAATATTTATAGCTAGATTTAGGGGGGTTCTATACAGTATTTAAAGCTACTGATGGGTTTGGGTTTCTTGGAGGGTGACTTCTACTTTTCCTTTTACTTAATTGTGAGTCATGCATGATAACCATGTGCAGATTGGTTCATAAAACTGAAATGCAACAGGCTGAACTATCAGCACAGTCTCCTACCTAAACACTCCTAATCTGGAAATGAAATGCTGAAGGTTCTCATAGTAACATTATCTCAGTGCTTTACATACCCAGCATCCAGCAAAACGGTCTTTGAAAAAAACCACAGGGAAACATTCATACTGAAAATACAATCTTCTCCAAATGCAATAAAGACGAGATAACATTTCCCAAATGTCACAATTTAGAAATCTATCCATCTGAGACATTAATGTTACAGTAACATAAGCATCTATTTTTCTCTCCTTGAATTCCCTGACATCCACTGTTAAAATATAAAGGATTGGCTGAGTTATATGCTGCCAGTTATGTATAAGTGGAGTTGCTCAGCTTGAACAGGCCACACCAGCATAAACCCTGTCAGAGGGAATGCAGCATATAAAAGCTGTCTGGAAAGAAGGTCCCCTCCTGCAGAGCTTATACACCCATAAAAGTACAAAGATGGAAACAATCTGTTTGCTGTGTTAAAACTTGCCTAAAGTTTCCAAACTTAAGATTGTCACAGGAGCTCAAGAATTCCAGTGGGATTTAACTCCCCCGGGGTCCCTTGCACTTCATTAGTTGGTAATGTTAACACAAGGCCTGATCTTGCTGGGCTTTGAGCATCCACAGCACATCCACATGGGCTGTCAGCTATCACAGCTGTACTCAAGCGCTGAGCATAACAGTGCACCAGGCCCTATAGCCTCAAACATCACCGAGTGCTCAGCCTCCTTGAAACATACTGCTACTAATGCTAATTCTATTCAGTTTGGTTTCTATTCCTTTTTTCTTCCTCACAGCAAAGACCAAGAAACGTCCTCCTAATAAAGAAAATGTAACTATGAGTTTCTATGTACTTTTGTTACTTTCATATTAAAAATAGCCCTGCCCCAAAGGTAGAAATAAAGGCACTATCCTTCACAATCCACAGCACTTTCTCCTCAGAGCATAGTGATATTGTGCCTTCATAAAGACACGCACAAAACACTGCCAAACCGACAACCAGAAATCCCCTCCCTCCTCTAGGCTGAGCCCAAACTGAGAGACTCCATCCCAGAAAGGAACCCAGTCTTACTAGTCACTAGAGGATGAAAGTTGAGGGTACAATGAGGTTTCCAGCACTGATATAGGCAGCAGAGGACTGCTTGGAAGAGGAAGGAGTCATCCTGCAATGATGCCACCAAGCTGGGAAGGTGGTACCACCAAACCGGTATCTCTCCCACGTACCGCCACCAATTTGCTTGAAGTGTCTGCTGTTTATGTCCAGGTGCTGGGAATATTTCAGTGTCCAATTCCTGATGAAGTCAGTGGGTGCTAGGACAACAGCTAGGAGCCTTCACATGTCTTAGGTCTGTCTCTTACTCTTCATTTTGCCCCCTTACCCATGGGCACACGCAAGCAGCCTCAGCAGCCTTTCCTTCACATAAGGCTGTCTCCATAGCAAGAGAATTGGGATAAGCAAAGAGCATCACACTGGTCACCTATCCCCAGAGCCTGGGGAATAAGAAATGCTGGATTTGCAGTGCTTCCATTGACAATAGAGAAGCAATCACCAATCAGGTCCAAGTCTCCATCACCAACCTGAGCTTCACACTGCTTGCAGGATTCACCACCATCTTCACACCACCAGTGCCGGGGTGGAAGTGGAGGGGATGAAAGCAACATCCCCAGGCCCCTGTACACTCCTGCTCCACCATTTGCATGCTGCAGAGGGGTGTAGCTCACTTGAATTAATGTCTCCATTAAGAAGAGGAAAACAGAACTGCAAGAGCTCAGCGTGAGAGGGTGCCAGCAGAAGCAAATTAAAAGTACTTGGAAAAACCCAAGAAAGGTAATAAAAG
Organism: Neopsephotus bourkii; assembly: GCF_033783945.1. Lineage (NCBI taxonomy): Eukaryota > Metazoa > Chordata > Aves > Psittaciformes > Psittacidae > Neopsephotus > Neopsephotus bourkii. The sequence goes on along the minus strand of NW_026901771.1, from coordinate 4,994,060 downwards.
GTGCAGCTAAATTAAAACTTTAAGTGACCAGAAACAAGCATTTCCTTTCTGTATCAGCAATTTGCCCGTACTGACAGAAGAGAAAGGTTTCTCATTCTCATCTGCTGTGAACTAGCGATTTAACACATTGGACCTGGGTTTAGTGGGCTTTGTTTGCTGCCAGCCTTGGCAGAGGTCTGCCTGGCCTCATCACTGTCCCCACGCTCCAGCTGGCTCTTCCTACAGCAGCAGAGAGGGAAGCCTGCTCTGCTGCTGCCCCTTCTGTGCCTGCTCTGCAGAATGCAAATGCCATCGGTGTGACACTATTTGGGGAGAAACACAAACAAACCTGGAGTCCCTTACATCTACCCACAGCAGAAAACCAATAAAGAAGTAAAGTGGCTCAGAAAGCAGCACATCACAAAGCCGGGAGCTCCACTGTGGCTTTCCAGTTGGGACTCCTCGTGCCAACAGCAGAAGTAGCCAAGTTATCCCAGACTCAAAAGGAGCTTTCCCATGGCAGAGACCAGTCCATCGTGACACCTTCAGCAGCAGCATCTGGGGGGCAAACTCAAAACACATTAGCAGAGGGTGCTGTCAGCCCTCATCTGCATCTGGCTGCGGTAATTAATGAGACTCTGATGCTTCAAACCCAACAGGAAGGGTCATGCCTATCGACCTTTAGTCCTGCCTAGGCCTCTTCATTAGAGACTGGATTCTTCATTAGGGACTGTAGTGACAGGACAAGGGGTAACGGGTTCAAACTTAAACAAGGGAAGTTCAGGTTAGATGTAAGGCAGAATTTCTTTACTGTGAGGGTTTGAGGCACTGGAATGGGTTGCCCAAGGAAACTGCGAATGCTCCATCCCTGGCAGTGTTCAAGGCCAGGTTGGACAGAGCCTTGGGTAACATGGTTTGGTGGGAGGTGTCCTTGCCCGTGGCAGGGGGTTGGAAGTGGATGATCTTAAGGTCCTTCCCAGCCCTCAATATTCTATGATTCTATGACCTGCTCAGCATGCTGGGATGGGGCCAGAAGGTTTGGTTTGCCCAAGTTCCAACACCCTAGGGCAGTCTCTACCCTGTCTTTACCGCACAACCCTGGAGATGGGGAGGTGCAGCCTCATGTCTGGAACAAATACCAATGCAGAAAGCTACCTGCCTGACAGGATATGTTTTTTAGATAAACATCAGGGATGAGGCATAGTTTGCCTTTGACCTGAGGCATCAGCATGAACTCACTAGACAGCAGCCCTGGGCATGAGGTGTGCTCTCTGACATGCATCATTCAAGTCTTTGGCAAAGGATTCCATCTCATCCCCCATTCCCTGTTGCCATTTCAGTTTGACTTATCCCTCCCTTTCTTACTGCCTCGGCACTGCACGAAAACCATCTGCGAGTCAAACAAGCCTCTGATAGACCAGAAAGTCCTAAGTGGGGGCACGCTGGGGCTGCTTAGAGTGAGTGGCATGTTGCCCAGGGCCAGGAGCCTGTCCCCCACCAGCCCGGCGCCCCGGCCTTCAGCAGAGGGGCTGAAAAGCCGCATTGAGGACAGCGGGACGTCAGGGCTGGCTGAACATCCCGTCTGCAAACAGTGGGCTCCTTGTTCACCGGCCTGGGCGGTGGGGAAGCCTCAGCAGAAAGCCTGCTATTGAAATGGAAATCAGGGCCATGTACCCAGCCAAGAGGAGGATTGCGGGCTCCTCCCATAAAACAAGGTCAATGGGGGAAAGGATGGGGGGGGGAAGGGGATGGAGGAAGAGGATGCAATCTCCAACAGATACATTGCACAAGCAGATGCTGGAAGAGTAAAGAACCAAAACTCCTTTGGGGGAACAAAGGGAACCCAGCCTCTCTGGTGAGGGCAAGGAAGGTGCTCGATGTGAACACTTCCAGGGACAGCGATCCTAAAAGCTCAAACACAAGTGACCCACATTACACACGGAGAAATAACAGCCTCAAGGAGTAAGGCCACATGTCCATGCACTTGTGGCAGAGATTTGCTGACAACCCCCTGGAAAAACTATTATCATGTCTTAGGAAATTTCTTCAAACAGCAATCCAACCCTTCCTTCTCACTTTTCTTCCCACTGGTGGAGGGGTGGAACAAGGCAAGAGGATGGGATGAGTATCATCAGTAACTTGTGGTGGATCATTACATGATCACATTCCTTTCCAGGCTGCAAGAAAATGCAGTGGCTCTTCACTCAAGCTGTCTGAGCAAGCAATTCAGCAGTGGAATAAATCAAGGCAAACCCTCAATAAATTAAACCTGAATTAAATTAATTAAGAGGAGACATTATGACTTCAATCACAGGAAATTCTACAAGCAGACCTGTGGCTTCAATTTCACAGCTGTGCTTGTGCTACCCTGTGGTGCTATCAGTCTAAATTAATCCTTGGTAGAATCATAGAATGGTTTGGGTTGAAGGGACCTTAAAGCTACTCCAGTTCCAACCCCTGCCACGGGCAGGGGCACCTTCCACTAGAGCAGGTTACTCCAAACCCTGTCCAACCTGGCCTTGAACACTGCCAGGGATGGGGCAGCCACAGCTTCTCTGGGCACCCTGTGCCAGTGCCTCAGCACCCTCACAGGGAAGAACTTCTGCCTAAGAGCTCACCTCAATCTCCTCTTTGTCCATTTAAAGCCATTCCCCCTTGTCCTGTCCCTACATGCCCTTGTTAAAAGTCCCTCTCCACATTTCTTATAGGCCCCCTTTTGGGTATTCGAAGGCTGCTATTACACCACCCTTAAGCCTTCTCCAGGATGAACTACCCCAACAACAGCCTGCCAGACTGGCCGCCCCACAGAGCCCAGAAACTGAGGTCCAGATCTCTCTCCTTATCCTGAGTCTCCATCCTGGATCAGGCATGAACACATACGGAGAAATTACTCTGATGGCACCCCTTTTCCCATGCACAGTTTCTCTGGGCAAGGCACTGGGAAAAGACAAAGCCTAAAACTGACTTTTAGTTTGCATTTCTTAGGCTGGAGCAAAACCAAAAAGCAAAAAGGTGGGGTGGGTTTTTTTGCCTTCAGTATTGGTAACGGGATAACAGAGAGGCAGTTTCAGAGTAATTCGCTGGGACCTCATCCAAAGTTTAATTACTGCAGGACATGATCACAGGCCACAGGAAAGGAGAAATGATACACTGAACTCTGGTCTTTAACTGGGCTTGCCAGGAAGCCCTGACAAATCATTCACAGGAAAGATATTCATGATGAAGAGCAGAAAGCAAGAATCAAAAGAACAAATGAAACATGTGTCCTGCCCACCTTCACCCTCCACTTTAGAAACTAATTGCTCCCATCTGTTTTGTTTCTTAAGTACCTAATAGACAACAGGAACATCCTTGGAATTGAAGCTATAGAGAAACACAGGGAAGGCTCCATTTGCCCAGAAATCTGGCAGTCTCCAAACTCCTTTCTTTGTTTGAGAAAGGTAAGAAAGCCTTTCTGACAACAAAACATAGAGTGCCATGGATAGACACAATAGAAATACATCTTTTCAAGGCCCAAGGTGGAAGGGAGATTGCTTGATGGAAAAGCTACATTTCCACATTGGGAAAGACTAATGTGTTCTGCAGAGTCATGAAGCCTCACTGAGGAATTAAGAGCCACTATCTGTGGGTTTCTCCCAGCACCAGTCCCTCTCATACTTTCAACAACGACTCACTCCTGCACACCAGAGGGCAAGGAAGTATGTTCTATTGTTGCCATTGATTTTGGTAGGAGAATGTGGTTCAGTTAGTCTCCAGGTAATGCCTGGCACCCATCTGAGCCCTCTTACTATCTGTGATTTCTGCACAACGCATGGTTTAAAAAGTTACTCTCCACTTACAATTGGTTTGAAAATGATTTACTCTCAATTGACAACCACTTGGTGAATGATTTAAGGGAAAATAAAGCCAAAACGTTCCATTTGAGAGAGGGTCAGCTTGCACTAGCTCTTTGTGTGACTGGTAACCTGGATCACGGGGTGCTGGGTCTTGACACAGTCTGAGAGCAAGAGATTAGAAAAACTGAATAGAAACTTTCCTTGCTTGCTCCCAGGAATGCCCATGCCATGAACAGCCATTTCCCAGGTACTTACACAACTGAACCTGTCTGCATGAAGGATTAGGAGCAAGCAGATAAGGAAAGCCACCAAACCCCACACACTAAGGGGTATTTACAAACCCCACTCAACTCATTGGAGCTGATAACATTTGGTGATCTCAGCATATGTTTCATTGGCCTTGGCCCCTTTTCTCTATGATGGAGAAGTGGGGAGGGAGGGAGAATACCACACCACCAACTGTTACCAGCACTGTGTTTGATCAGCTTTCCCTCTCACTTCAATCTACCTGCTGTACAAATTGCTCTGTGCCCAAGCCCTGAAAAAACACCTGCACCTATCTTACTTCTGAGCAAAGGCCCACTACATCAGGGGCCTGATTTCAGGTAGTGGAACATTTCCATGTGAATCTGACCAACCCTGTTCTCTTTTTGAGGTCACAAAAGAAGGGACCCCCAAGGCTCTAGATCAAGTCTTCAGCAGGACCAAACTTCTTCAGGACCTGCTCTGGGACTACACCTGAGCCTCTCAAGCAGCTCACCACTTCAAAGAGGAAGTGACTGTTTCTGATGTGCCTTAATACAAATGTAAGCATCCAGCTTTAGGCACCTAAGTATGGTGTATTTGGCCTAACTGAACTGGCAGGAGTTCCGCTGTCTGCCTTTGCAAAAGGCTAGGACAGCCTCCACAAAACACACATGACATCCAGCCAAGAGATGGTTTTGTTCCCAACTTCCACTCTTCTGAATAAGAACAAAAGCAGGGAAGAGCAGTAATTCCCAAGGAGCATCTTTCGGCTGCTGCCAAGGGAAGCAGCATCCCCATTTCACGCAGTGGCTCCTCTTCCTCAGATGCTGCAGCACTGGGGGAGAGACTAGAAGTTCAGTAACATGGCATATGTGAGCTCTCCCACCACTTTTGGCAGCCCTTGCTCCACCTGGGTAACAAGCACATGCTGCCCAGCACGTGGAGAAATCCAGTACCTATCCCTTTCACATCTTTCACATCATCAACTGAAGCCATTTACATTAGTCATCTCTCCCCTTTTCCTTCCCAGTTTCTTCCTGAAGAAACCGACTCTACCCATACTGTGAGCAATGATGATGAAATACTTGTACTGCAGAGGTCCCACAACATGTTTGGCTGGATAATCCCTGCACCACAACTCTTCTCTTGTTAAACTGGACAGCAGCAAACCTCAAGCAGGTAGTGAATGACAACCATATCAGTGAGTTCTCAGCAGAGAAGTGACAGGAGAAAGGAAAGGATGAAAGGGGCAGTCTACTCGGCAGAGATTTAAACACCCCAGGTTTTAAATTCATTGCTCTTAACTGTTATTAATATAACAATTATTATAAATTACCTTTTCATTACATTAATTCATCTGCTTTTTAACACCTATTGTGCGAGCGCATCCTTCACAAAGGTAATTTATAAGCAAACTGTCAAACCACTCAGGTATCAACACAGCTCAGATATTCAGCTAGGCTCTGCTAGAAAAGCAACAGCACCAATGGCACTGCTGAAATATAGCTAAGTACTAAATCAAACTAATAAATATCACATACTTCGGTTTGTTCCTGTTTCCTTCAACCTCCAGGATAGACAGAAACTGAGCATATATTTAGCCTCCTGTTTTACTGACTTTGCACTGAACGTGTGACTGCAGCTTTTATTTGTGGTATACCTTCAAGGCCCAGCCAGCAGATTGACTTACTGAGTCCCTGTGGAGGTTTTCAGGGTGCTCAGTGGTATAGCATCCCACAGTTCCTCTGGGATGGGGCGCTGCAGGGCCGCTTGCTCCTCCATCACCTCCAAGTATGACAAAGGAGGTCCCCTGAGCAGGTAAGAAGGCACAGCCCCGCATCCTCCTCCTACTGCCGGGGGCCAGCCCTAGCTCAGCTCATGAAAGAGAGGTCTGAGTTTGTCCTGGTACCTGCTCAGCATGGTCTGCATGCTGCGGGGGAGCATAAGGCACAGTCCCATCACTCGCAGAGGGTGAAGAGTCAGGGCCTTTTTCCTTGCTAACTTCTGGGGTGCCCCTGCTGAGCAAATGAATGACCAGATTTGATCTTAGGGCTTTTTCCCTAGCCAAATTCAGGTAGATTTTCTCAAAGGTGGCAGAAAGCACACTGGTATCACACAGACCACCCTCCTGCTGTGTTTCAAGGTCTGGCTGCACAGCATTGTGAAAAGAATTCAAAAGAAAGCAGCTTCTTCTTCAAACAATAGGAACCCATTTTCCCCCTAATCTTATTGTCAGAAATAGGACAGAGGTGGCTAAAATTTTCCATACAAAGTCAGTTTGAGCTAGAATCCAGAAATGCTTCAGCCCATCCCTTTAAAACCCAGCAAGAGAGTTAAGTGTCTCTAAGCAAAGAGAGGATAACAGCAATACCCATCAGTTACTCAGGGGGCAGCAATTGTTGTCGGGAGGAGCGTTAACCCCATTCACCAAGAGTGAAACCAAGGCAAGAAAAGATGAAAAGTATCACTAAAAAGACCAGTTATTAACACAAGCAGCACAACCAGCCTCCCTATGTCCTAAAGATACCGTTATCATCTCCAGGCTGCAGATTCACCATGCTGTTGGTGCAGAATAGAGACGCTTCCCATCAGAGTTACCATAGGTCCTGCTGGCTGAGTAGCCCTGGCTCTAGCAGCATGAATGAGAGGCTGCTGCAAGAGGCAGATCAAGCACAGAGTGGCTCAAAGCCTGAGTGAGGCATCTCTGCCAAGCAGGCAGCACATGGAGCCAGCATGGGTATATGCCTGCATCCCTGAGATGCTGCTGGTAAGGAAGTCTCCAGCGCACAGCACAGAGATGCTTGAGTGACCGTGTGCGGTGCCAGCCAGGTTTGATACAGCGGCTCGTGAATCAGAGTGAATACACCGTGCCAAAGCTTCTCCTGCAAAGCCAATTAGGTGTCCCTCTGCTGTGATCCCTTATATGCAGTATATGGGAGAGCTTATCCTGAGTCCTAAGCAAACAGCTCAGGTCTGGCGCTGCAGGCAGGCTGTAAAGCCCTCTCCTGACCTAGGCTCTAAGGAACACAGTGCAAATGCGAGCATGCTGCCAGCAAGGCTTCCTATTAGTTGAAGAACCCCCACAATGCCAAACACACACTGTTTCCAGGTTTCCAGATAAGCTTTCCCTTATCTAGCCACTATCTATAGCACCTGGGTGCTTCATGATGCAGACAATGCTACTCTGCATGACCTGGGTGTAACAACAGCACTGTCTGAAAAGACCATGGGCAACAATTCCCTGTGCAGCATCCCTCAGGAAACCACCAGCTTCATCCGGCTGCCCCAAGGAAGGATTTCCTGCAGCTCTGTCACGCTGCCAGCTGCTGGCTGAGCCTGTTCCACACCTTCTTCCACTGTGGGAACTTGCCTAACAGCCTCCTCCATCCGTTGTCAACCCCTCCTGCATGCAGGAGACCTCCAAGGAAGATTCAGCTGCCATAGAAGTCAATGGTATGTATGGCACTCTGGTGTCTGGGATTAAGGTTGCAACTGTTTGGATTCCTGCAGGAGAGCATGAGCACACAAGCCCTGGGACCTTCAATAAACCACGTGCTATCCTTACATGGAGAGCAGCCCATAAGATAAACAATCTCTTCACAGTGCCTCTGAAGTCTTACACATTGTGTGTATGTACGTCTACACTGATGGTAGTGTAGATGCAGCCACAGAGCCCCACACACCCTTGTATGTAATGACATGAGAAAAACATTGTAGTTCTGCTTGGCTGGGCCCCAAGCCAGTGCAGTTTTGCTGCAAACCTTTACCCTTGTTATACATCTTTGGTAGTATTAACACAGCACCAACATAAAAGTTTCTCCTTGCCAGCACCCTTAGAAACAAGCCCCTGCCTGTCATTCCCTTCTAGAGGAGGGGAAAGCAAGACCCACGGTGCAAGTAACAGGGCAGGGGTAAAACACATTGCCTCATGCTCACTTCATGCTCCTCTACCTCATTCTTCAGGCAGGATCTCCTCCTGCCTCCTGCTCCCATGGCTGGTCAGAGAATAAAAGCCTGAGAAAAGCTGTAAAAGTTTAGTCCCAGGACAAGAAAAAGCAATCTGGAAGGTGAATCTGTGGATGTTTTTCATGTGGGGAAACAAATTTCCCCTAACCCAAGTCCTCATTACAGCAGGAGTCCAAAAATATCACACAAAGCACTGCTTTGCTGCTGCTTTATTGGTGTCAACCACTGCAGGACAGAAAGGACCAGGATATTTGGGCACAGCCAGCCCAATACCAGCAGTTATCCCTTTGATCTCTCTGCACACTGCATAAGAACACAAGTGAGGACATGATAAAAGCAGGGCCCACACCTTTCTACCTCTTCCTGCTTGCGCAATGAGAGCCAAAATAGCTGCAAACTCCTGCAGTGACTTGAAGTACAGCTGCCCCATCTATTTACCAACCCATCTGCAGGAGGAGGCAAGGACATGCAGTTCTTACCCATTGTCTTCTTGGTGCTTCTTTACTCTGTATCTGCATAACCATGGACAGGGTTTGAAATAAAACCCTTCTCATGCGTGCACATATACATATTCCCCTGCCTCACTTAGAGGACGGCTTCAATCCCGGTCAGTCCCCAAACTTCCAATGGGATAAAGCACGTGTGGGCAGGATGAGGGGAACAGTCATGAGCAGAAGCTGTGATCTGGCTCTGTCAGCAGATGACTTCTATTTGCACTCGTTAGCACTGCCCTAGCATGAGCTAACACCACCCCCTCGGGTAATTTAAATTTATATACAAAAAATAGAGGAGAAGGGAAAAAAAAAAGCCTACATTTCTATATTTAGGAGGTTGGGATAATCAGGGTGGAAGAGCCCATCTGTTTGACGCTCACTCCAGCTGCTGTGGATGCAGAAATTTGTCTATTTTCTTTCCTTTTGCCTGTTTCGACTTGTCCTGGCTGATTGCGACAGGCACACAGAGAGAGCCTGATATATGGCCATGGTCATTTAGGTCTCAAACTGTGCACTGTCCCACAGGAGTCATTGCAGAACCAGTTGGCACAACCAGGATCTTTCCCAAGGGAGTGTAAACCAGTTAATTATTATATTGTTATTCCTACTATAATAGATCTGTGTTTATAACACTGAAGAGAGTGACATAAAGGCAGAAGACATGAGAAGACACATCTTACACCTCTGTAGAAGTCAGTTTCAGGAAGGTAACCTCCCCTCTGCCACTTCCTCAATTTGGGGATATTTCCCCCTATATAAAGCTGATTTTCTGTGGTAGGCTAATTCCTCCCCAGTAGCACTAGCCACTGGATGGAGACATAGCCACGCTTCTCTTCAAACTAACCTGTTCTGCCATTTTCATCCCAAGGCTCCATGAAAGTGAGCCCAAGCTAAATTCAGAAGTGGCCCTTTGATCTCCCACCTTCCTGAGCTGACCAGGCTCTGGTCCCAAAATAACAAGGATGCAATTGCCTCAAGCAGCCTCTCGATGCTGTTCCTGTCATAGATCTGAGTGCCCACAGCCCTTGCAAGATATAGCATCACTGTCCCTGTAAACCTAATGCAGCCCTTCATATTTTGCTACCAAAGGCGCCCTTGTAGTGTGTAGGGACACATGGCACAACCATTAGGCCCATTTGCTGTTTATCTCATTTGGTATAGGTGATTGCTTTTTAATTTCACAGTGTTCATCACTGGGGTTATTGGAAGTGTTGGGGATGAGCATAAGCCTGGATAAATGTTAAGCAATTAATGTTCTAAAAGCCTTATAAATAAGAGAGGAAACTACCAGTGCAAAATCCAGGAATTCCAGCTTTTCCAGTTCTGGAGCTGGAATCACAGAAGAGGACATGAGCAGCACTGATGATAAACAGGAATACATCAGTCCAGGGACTCCCCACTCCTCCCTGCAGCACACACTGCCAATCCAGCTCCAGCACTCTGCTGCCTGATAAACATTCCCTCACCTTCCCAACCACAAAGAGCTGCCCCATTGATTTCCATGCCCTTTAAGGTGCTAAAGTAAATCATGCCTGTTCCTTAGACCCAGAGAAAGCACTCCTTTCTGTGAAGGTCTCTATGGTCAAGCATTTAGTATTAATGAATTAGCTTTTTTCTTAGAGAGATAAACCAATAAAAGCACATGGAAAATAATCTGAAATCTGAGAAATCAGGAAAGATGAAACTAGAAATAAAATAGTAAAATTAATGGCTGGGAGCTTTTTCCATTCATGATGTTTCCCTCAGTTTTCAAGGAGGAAAAAACACATGTGGGAAACTTCAGATTAAGTGTCTTGTATTTGATGGAATCAGAAATACTGCAAGTGAGTGCAATATATACAACACTGCCTCCTCCACCCCATCTGAAAGATGTACTACCCCATAATTGCAGATGAAGAAATAAAAGTCTTTCATATGTTCACTTTCATGGAAGATAGATCTGTTTTGTTCTACATTTTGGGCCCTAATTCAGCAAACCACTTCAGCATATGCTCAAGTTCATCATTTGCCACTCTACCACTTCTGCATCTACTCAAGAAGATGCCTGAAGTCAAGCATATGCGCAGCTCGCTGCTGACTGTGGTCCTTGCATCCTTCTGCTTGTTTCTGCAAGTATTCTTAGTGACGTGAACGTGCAAGGAAGTAACACATCTCAAGCAATTATAGCACATGCTGGCAAAAGAGGAATTTTAACTTGCTTCTCCATATAAATAATCTGAAGGACTAAAAGGTACCTTTAGAAACAGCATATTTCTAGCTATTACTTTAAGCTGTCAGGAGAGTGAAATACGATGGTGCGAACTTTTGCTCTGTATCAGTACTGAACAACCAAACCTGAAGCTGAAATACTGCTTCCCCACCAAAGGAAACAAAGAACAACCCTGCTCCTAGGCATGCAGTATGTCACATATTATTTGTAGAAGCTATTCAGTAAGTAATTTCAAATAAGGAAAAGGCAAAGAAACCACAGGATGTTCACAAGCTATTTGCAAATAGAAATGGAAGAGGAATTCATTAAATAAATTATTTGCTATAAATTATTCACCTCCCTTTAATCTTACTACCACTTAGACTATAAAATTCATGCCATAAAAGATACAGGATACATAACAAGGCATCATTAACTTATGCATTTCCCAGTGCTGCTTTATTTTGACTGTCCAGTTCTATTACTGTATTAAGACAGCCGTTTGTCTTTAATGGACTTGGAGTGTAATACATTTTTGTTCTAAGCGCTGAGCTAAGGAGACCTGGTCTGACTTTAGACTGTGATTTGATTTTGAGCTCCAAGGCTGAATAACTCTTAAAATCTGAGAGAAGAATCCAAGCTGTTCCTTGAGCAAAACCAAAACAAATGGAAATCAGCCAAAACAGTTGGGTAATTTCATCACATCTCCACAATTTGGGTCCATTTCACATACATTCATATTGACGGGCAGGCATTTTCATGTGTCCATCAAGCCACATAGTCAAAACTTTCACAAAGGTGAGAGATGTGGGAGGCATGCATCAGACAGACAAGGAGTAAGGGGGAGCTAGGCGTATATCACAGGCAGGGCATGACAGTGGGTCTCTGGGACCCACTGGCTCTGCACTGGGTGATGAGGGTCAGCAGCACCCCCAGCTGAGCTGCTTTCCCCCTCTTGCAGCTACAAAATAAGCTGCTTACTGTCCCCTGGCTATATGGCCCAAGGAAGAAATCCCAGAAAGAAACTTAAAATAGAGTATATAATTCCTTTTAACCATGAAAACAAAATCCCAGAAAGGGTTCTCACTCATAGCCAAGGATGAAGGCAGCTTTTTCATTCTGTTGACTTATAATCATAGAATAGTTAGGGTTGGAAAGGACCTTAAGATCATCAAGTTCCAACCCCCCTGCCATGGGCAGGGACACCTTGCTCTAAACCATATTACCCAAGGCCTCGTCCAACCTAGCCTTGAACACTGCCAGGGATGAAGCACTCACAACCTCCCTGGACAACCTGTTCCAGTGCCTCACTACCCTAACAGGAAAGAATTTCCTCCTTATATCCAATCTAGACTTCCCCTGTTTAAGTTTTAACCCATTACCCCTTGTCCTATCACTACAGTCCCTAATGAAGAGTCCCTCCCCAGCATCCCTATAGGCCCCCTTCAGATACTGGAAGGCTGCTATGAGGTCTCCATGCAGCCTTCTCTTCTCCAGGCTATCTTCTTCTAAGTGACAGCTGTATTCCAACACTCGTTTGGTCTCTCAGTCATTTTATATCTTTTTACACCATATTTGTTTTCTTTTAGTTAAAACTATGATAATTACAACTGAATTTCTCCATGGAAAACGGATGCAAACTGGTTATTTGGTTATGGAGGAGTGGAAAACCAGGTTCTTGCAGTTGTCAAAGTAAGCTCTCAATTGTCTCCAGAGCGAATGCTGTCTCTGCTGGTGCAAAGGTTGAGATTAAAGGCTACACCTCATCATCCATATACATCTTTACTCTTTGGAAGTGAAAGGAAAAGTTGGTCTTGCAGAGCTTCATCATCCTGACTGACTCATAGCAGGCTTAGTCCTTGGCGCAGTGGATATCAGGTACATTTATCAAGCCATAGCACAGTCTTTACATAAAGTGTTATTACACACTAGTATTTCCACTGCACTTATCAGGGCTTTAAAAGACCCTCACATAGGGCCACAGGAGGCAAGCTGGTATCACAGACCTCTTGAAGACTCTGGTACTAGCTCCTGACCCACAGACCTTAAAAGCCAAATAAGCCTTATTGCAGCATTTGCTATATCAAACACTGGGAGAATACCTATGGCACTGCTGACAGGACTGTTTCTTCCCCTTGCTTATTTTCAACATAAATCCACCTCATCTAGGCTGTTCTAAGTAACCCAAGGGAATTGAGTGCTCAATTCCCATAAGTACCTTATCAAGTCCCAGTCCTAACAGACAACACTATTTTTTCTCCTTTTGCAGAGTGAAGACACAGCATCATTAGAGAATGGATGAGGAGGAAGGGCTGCATTCGGACAGATGGAGACTAACATTCCTTTGGGCAATGAAGCAGTGCCCATGCAGATCATCCGTGGCAAGGCTCACACAGAAACACAAACTGAAAGCAGACCAGTCATACAGCACACTGGCCTGCACCTCTGTCCTGGGTTCAGCAGTAGCAGTCACTTTTTCTCCTTCTTCTTAGCTGGTGCAGTGCTGTGGTTTTGACTTTTGGCCTGGGAACAGCGCTGATAACACCGATGGTTTTAGTTACTGCTCAAATGTTTAGTCTGACCAAGGACTTTCTGAGCCTCATGTTCTGCCAGGGAGGAGGGGAAACCGGGAGGAAGCAGAGACAGGACACCTGATCCAAGCTAGCCAAAGAGGTATTCCATACCACAGCACCTCATGCCCAGGATGTAGAACTGGGGGAAGTTACCCGGAAGGGCTAGATCACTGCTGGGGTCAAGCTGGGTATCAGTTGGCAGGTGGTGAGCGGTTGTATTCTCTTCCCTTGTTATTTCCCTTATCATTATTGTTATTGGTGGTAGCAGCAGTGATTTGTATTATACCTCAGTTACTGGACTGCTCTTATCTCAACCCATGGGAGTTGCATTCTTTCGATTCTCCTCCCCATCCCTCTGGGAGCAGAGGGAGGAAGGGTGGGGGGGAGTGAGCGAGGACTGCATGGCTGATTTGCGACTGAGTTTAAACCACAACAGCCTCTCAAGCCAAGCCTAAGCACTAAGCTATCCCCAGCTGATCTCACAGCAGAACCCAGTGGGGCAAGACTTCCTCCAAAACACCCTCAAGCCACAGATGGTCGAAGATTGACTTTTTCAAGCTGAAACAGGGGATGTTCAGGTTAGAGGTGAGAAAAAAGTTCTTTACTGTGAGAATGGTGAGACACTGGAACAGGTTGCCAAAGGAAGTTGTGAATGCTCCACCCCTGGCAGTGTTCAAGGCCAGGTTGAACAGGGCTTGGAGCAACCTGGTCTAGTGTGAGGTGTCCCTGCCCATGGCAGGGGATTGGAACTGTATGATCTTAAGGTCCTTTCCAACCTAAACCATTCTGTGATTCTATGATTGCCATCAGCTCTGCAGACTGCACCCAGTAGCAGCAACAGAACAGGCAGCAAGCCGGAGGGAAGGAGAACGGACATCCTGCATACACAACTTTCATTGTGGAGGTGGCCAAGGCAATGATGAGAGAAGAACCACATTGAATTGAATCACTGCAGATTAAAGACTCAAAGTCAGTATCCATCCAGGAACCACTGCCATGAAGACTCTGGAAGGAAAGATATTCAAGCAGGCTAAACTGCCTCAACTGCCATGGAGAAGGCGTAGGCTGGTAGTCAGGAAATGCAGGCTCCAACCCCACTCTGACCATAAGAATCCTGCATCTCTGGGCCTCAGTTTTCCCCATCAGCTGCATGATGCTGTAGATAACACAGCTTTTACCTAAGTCAGTGGAGAGGAAGATTATACAAAGCATTAGAAACTCAGGTGGGTGGTGCATAAATACAAAAGGTTTCTGAGAAATATGTGGGCATCTTTCTTCATGTCCCTCATCTTCTACGGAGTGGTTACTCAAAGCAAAAATAATATACCCTTCCTACAAAGCCAGCACACAGACACATATATTTAGATCACTGTGCAAACAATTACTAACTGTCTCTGAGGCAGGAGAATTGTATTCTGTGCTACAAGAGGGGGACAAAAAGACATCCGAAGTCACCCTGGAGCAAAGAGAGGATCCAGGTCTCTGGGACAGATTCAGCTCTGGCATAAGCATTGATGCTAGCCACGCTCAGGAAGGTCAGGAGTAAATGACAAAGCTGTCACGAGCCTGACCTGGAGGTCCATAAGGTGCTGGATCTATATAGGACAAGCACTCATCTTCCTGCATGTCAAACAAGTAATTTCAAACTCCTAAACAAACGGTAGGACACTGCAGCAGAAGCAACCCGCAGCAAGGACAAGCCAAAACACCTCTTCAGTCATTTTATTCTGCAGCTTTTTTGGCTTTCTCAGCTGTCCCTCCATTGCTTGGCTAAGGCTGTCACTAGCTCCCTTTTCCTCACCCATCTGTCACTAGGGGCACTCACTTGTCCCCGACAATCCCTTTTATGTGTTTTCTACCCCTTCTACTCACTCAGAGCATGGAAATGGCAGCACAGAGCCAGTGGCAGCAGGTGGGAATGGAGCCCACATCCTCTAAACCTTAGTGCTCACAGCCAAAACAAAGACATAAAAAGAAAGATCTCCCTCCACATCCTCCCTGTTTTTCCCTTCCATGCATAGCATCACCGCGCTGTATTGCAGCTTCAGGAAGAGGTAAGAAAGAGGCCCAAAAGGCAGCCAGGAAACCCACCATCCATTGGCTTCCCTCCACACGAGGCGAGCGGGCTCCTTCTGCTGCAGTGACTTGGCAAGCACACCTCGCTCTGACTCAGCACCTCGCCGGCACCTCCTGTCAATTATTCCCACAAACTGCTGACGCCGGAAGGGCTATTTGCAATTAGGATGCAACACAAGCCGGTGGCTGCAGGATGCTGCAGCTCCCCCTCATCCCTTCACCTGAAGCGATCCCTTCCACTTCAGACCTCTGGCTCCGGGCTGGAGCAACCAGGGAGGTTGAAGGAGGTAAGGGGTAGTGAAAAAGGGCTGGAGGATGGGGATCAGGGTGGGCTGGGGGAAGCCTGTCTGTGTTATAGCTACTCTGTGGATAAATAGAAAACTGCTGTCAATGTGGCAGGCAAAATGCAGTCTTACGGAAACAAAAAAGCAGCCACTGGGAATAGGGACAAGAGCAGCAAGAACAGATGAGACTATGCAAAAAAAAAAAAAGCTACATGGAGCATTCCCTGAAGAACAAGCAAAACACAGCCTTGCTGCAACGCCATGCAGCTGAGAAACACAAGCCTGTGCTCTGTGTCCGAGGCATTTTCAGTGCAGAGGCGCTGATTGCGGATGAGTCCCATAATAGGAGCCCAGGGCACACCAGCTGTTTCAGGGGCAAAAGGAAAGGCTGCCCTTGACAAACCAAGGACATGGCCATTCTGCAGGCAGACTGAGGCTATTCTGTTCCTCTGCCAAGTAGCCAAGGTCCTGTCAACCTCTCTGAGCCACTAGCTCCAAATACACAGCAGGCTTGCAGCTTAGCAGCTCCGCAACTAAAACAGACGTTCCAACATCAAACCCCATCAGACAGCAAAGTTCAAACATGCTCAGCTGTGGAAGTAGCCCCAGAGTGCACACAAGCTCAGCAGCACCCTACAGAAGCACTCTGGAACCTTCTCTCACAGGGCTTCACTGAAACAACAGGGTCTGCCATCCACCCCTCCCTCTTTCCACAAGGGTCGAGATTCAGGCCCCCCATCTCAGGCAGCAGAGCAAGCAATGCACAGGGATGCAGAGCATTCCCTGCAGGAGTACCCAGGGACCTTCTAACTGAGGAGCATGGCTATTTTCTGAGATATTACTTCAAAACCAAACATCTCAGAGTATAGCTGATGAGAACACAGGTTAGAGCCAGAAGTGTGAAGCTGGAGCAGAAGGCTCCAAGGAACACTTCAGGTTTGAAGCTGAAGCCTGCAGCAAGCTATTCCCTACAGGATGCAGCAGCTGCCTTATACAGTGCAGGAAAGGGGTGAAATAGCTATGTTAATAGTTAAAGCATCCAACATGTCTTGCCATCCATGGGCCCACAAATGCAGAATTCACCACAGATCAAATCCAATGCAGGCAGAGACATCAAACTGCAAGATGAGTAATGCGCAGATCCCATGTAGATAGTCAAGGCTGAAGAGAGAGAAAGGTCAACTAAAAACCAAATCTCACTACAGCAACCTGGATTTACCAACAGCCTCCTGATCAGGAAAGGGAACATCTACTACACAGCATGCAATGAGAGCAAAGGAACCACAAAGCCAAAACAGCAAAACCCAGTGACTTCAGCAACACGGGCAGGAACTAAGTGTCACAGCAGGTTACAGTTCTGCAGCGCCTTAAAGCACGTAGGTAAAGCTTGGAACAGTGAGTCCCAGGGCACTCAGAAGCTAAAGCACTGCAATTGATGCAAGGAGCAATGAGTTACAAAGTACTGGTGACCGCACATAATCAAATCTAACATCATTGTGAGAAAAACAGTACCCAAACTTTGCATCACACCTCTTAAACATTATAAAAGACAATTATAAGCAAAAATTGGCTGGAACAACCCCCAAAATCAGGGGGATTACAGTTGTTATACTCTATATAGTGGTGGTGTTGAAGCAGCCCCGGCATTGTCACTGAAAAGGTACTCGGTGCCCCTGAACAAAAAAAGCTGCCGAGAAGCAAGAAAGTACATTGTATGGTCAAACAAAAGGAGCAAGAAGTCATTCAATGTGAGCATTTGTTTCATAAGACGGTAGCTAAGAGGGCCGAGAACAAAATTGAAGGCCAAATTGCAGAAGTCAAAAAAACAAACAATCATTTCAATGTATTCAAAGGACACGTCCAGAAGTGCTGAACAGTAAGGGAATGGCATTTCTTAAGTGGCTGTGCTGCCAGCAAAGACGTGCAAGCTTTTGCTAAGTCAGAGGGTTCTTCAAGTTCGTAATGCTTTTCCTGCAAGAGTGCACAAGCTAACCTCGGAGTTGCAGTAGGAATTGGTTAAGTGAAACTCTTTAAGCCCCTAAAAGTACCCAACACGAGACAAACCAGCTTGGTCTCTGCTCAGAGGAACTTGTGGCCTTTCAATCCACTCAAATTCTGGGAAGGGCAGGATTAAGTGATTCATTTTCAGTCACTTCCAAGTACATCTGCTAAACCATTCCGAGTGGGATGCTAGTTCCGTGCCAGCCTCATCCCTAACTGCCTGGAGTTGGGTTCCACTTTTCCCTATTCCTCTCCCCCAAATGGGGTACACGCCACTTGGATTCAGGCTGAGTCCAGAGCTGCTGCCCCACAGCTCAGTGCCCAGGCTCAGAGGCATGGGAGGCCCTCTCCCCCTGCCCTCCCTCTGGCCCCAATTACAAGGGATTATCTCCAGGTTTCATACCAGCTCTGGGGTGGTTTAATCTATTCCTTAATATCTGGAAGAGAGACAGGGGGCTGAAAAAGTGATTTGGGCTGGCTGAGACAAAAGAAGATTGAGGGAGACTTCCCAGGGATCTGACAAAACTCAGCAAGCGGGCAGCATAATGCCAGATGAAAGTCAGCATTGCCAAACGGACAGTAATAAGAACTTGAGAGAATAATCTGAACTACTCATATACCATGGGGCTTCTAATTCAGATGTAATCACTTGAAGAAAAGATCTTGGTATCACTGTGAATGGCTCAATGAAAACATCTGTTCAATGCGCAACAGTGGTCAAAAAAGCAAGCAAGCTGTTAGGATGTCTAAAGGTGGAGGCTGGAAAGGATGCTGGAAGTAGTCAAATGCCAGTGGGACCACTGACAGGGTAGGGATTGCTGCAGTTACTTCTGGGCAGCACACCTGGAGATAGGGAATGCACAGAAAGGTTTCATCCATCACCAGCCAACAGCACTTACTGGTCAAGCACAATTAAAACTGAGACAACTTAATCTGGAGAGAAGCTAGGTGGAAAGAAGCTATCAAATGGGCATGAAGTGAAACAGGAGTTTCTATGGGTTTTTGTTTGGTTGGTTTAGTTTGTGGGTTTTGGTGATTTTCTTTTGGATTTTGTGGAGGCCTTTATTGTTGGTCTGGAGTTTAAGAGAAAGACAAAAGGTTGTTCAATACAGCTGAAGAGCACAAAATGTGAGCACACATAAGGAAACTATTATGATTTCCCTTTCTTTTCTGTTTTCACTTTTTCTGCTTATTCTAAGCACAGCCTATAATTAACAGCCAGGAATGATTAGTCCGTGTATTTGTAAAGTCAAGAGCTCAGCAGAGGTCTGA
This sequence comes from Neopsephotus bourkii, assembly GCF_033783945.1. Classification (NCBI taxonomy): domain Eukaryota; kingdom Metazoa; phylum Chordata; class Aves; order Psittaciformes; family Psittacidae; genus Neopsephotus; species Neopsephotus bourkii. Next base: position 4,975,145 of record NW_026901771.1, on the reverse strand, counting down.
GGCCTGTGCATTTATAAAGATACTGGGAACATCCATCGATAAAGAGCGTAGAATGAAGAAAAAGAAGAAAGCATAGCACCACTACACCCTCATGCTTCCAGGCATTAGCCAACTTCTAATTAACAAAGATTAGGAAGTAATCTCCCCACTGGACATGCAGAGAGGTTGTACCACCCCCCTTGTTCCTGGCAGACACTGTTAATATGCCAGGCATGGGAAGAGCTGGGCCTGGGAGAGCTCACCCACTGCCCATGCTGTTTGGAAGGCCGAGTTCTGGGTGCCCAGGGGGACTGCATACACGCACCATTAACTAAAGGGGAGGCTCTGAAACCCCACAAGTCTTCCCAGAAAGGGAATTTCTGCATCAGTTGCTTTGCAAGCAGGGGGGGATTCCCTGAGGAAAGGAGAAGGGATGGACATTTTATTCACTCTGTGTTGGTGGCAGCAATACGTATGACTTAGTTCATTTGATGTTCATCCATCATTGGCCACGCCATCCCAGGCCAGCGGTCTGACCTGGTCTAGCGCTGCCCAGACAAGCCACTGCAGGAATGCACCACATATTGCAAACAGTGTGTCCTTTCCCCCACAGATGACATTCCTGTCTTCAGCATCAAGTAAAACCAAGCCCAGAGCTGACAAAATGGAGCTTCCATCGGCTTTCTCCAGCTGTTGCTTCTGCAACCCAACCTACCTCATGTTCTCATGGCTGGGTTGACTTACAAGTAGGTAAAAAACAGCACAAGTTTTTACCCTTAAGTAAGCAATATGATTAATCTAATGCCAAAATTACACTGGAAATTAACATCATGCAGATATACAAATGCACCAGTACCGCTGTGCTGCAAGGAGCTCTGCACATGTACATAGGAGGCTGAGCTCTATCTACTACTCCTGTTCTGATTTCTCCAGCAACTCCTCCAGAAGGGGAAGCAAAGATCAACAAAGAGGCTGTATTTATTAAACAAAAACTTGTCTTAGTTTGTACACTGTATTCTGCTTCTTTTGGTGTAAACAGCATTCTACTGCACAATGAATAAGGTAAAGGACACAGGAAATGCCACACACATATCTGGTGTTTATATGTATGTGTCAAGATGGCAAAAGTAATGGACAGAGACTGCGCACAGATATCACAAGTTGCTGCAAGTTGGTTTTTATCACTGTCTTTGAATGCCCCATAGAAATAAGAAATAGCAATCACTAAGAATTTTACTGTAGATACTTCCAATAACCCAAACTTTATCAAACATGGGATGTTTTGTAAAATCATAACTGTGTTTCAAAAGAAAAACGGGGGAAAATTGTCTGAAATACAGAAGCATACAACCTAATCATCTTTGGGTTGAAAAGTTTTGGCTTCTCACATTGTCCTGGTTTCAGCTGGGACAGAGTTAATTTTCTTCTCAATAGCTGGTGCAGGGCTGTGTTTTGGCTTTTCTCTGAGAACAATGCCGATAACACACTGATGTTTTAGTTGTTGCTAAGTAGCACTTACCCTGATCAAGGACTTTCAGTCTCTCATGCTCTTGTGCACCTCCTCACTAGCAGAAGCTGCGAGGAAGCATGGCCAGGACAGCTGACCCAAACTAGCCAAAAGGATATTCCATCCCACAGAACATCATGCCCAGTATAGAAACTGGGGGGAGGTAGCTGGAAGGCTCTGTTGACTGCTCAGGCACAGGCTGGATATTGGTCGGCGGGCGGTGAGCAATCGTATTGTACATCACTGTTGATTGGGGTAGGGGAAGTGGTGTTTTATCTTTTTTGTTACTGTTGTTACTTGCCTTCTAATTATTCTTGGTACTAAATTGTACTTTAATTGTTAAGCTTTTCTTATACCAACCCACAGCTTTTACCTTTTTTCATGTTCTCCTCCCCATTCCACTGGTGAGGGCAATGAGCAGCTGTGTGGTACCTAGTTGTTGTCTGGGGTTAAACCACAACACCCAAAGTTCTGTCTAGGATATTTTCTTGTATTGCAATAATACAGTGTCACAAGGAAACACAGCATTGGTTGTCCTAAGGTGGAATTTCTCTCAAAAAATTTCCTTTTCAAACCAAAGCATCCAACTTCTATTTCCATTCAGAATGAAGCCAAATCAAACCTGATGAAACAGAGCATTTGTCCTCATCCCAGCTCAAGCAATAAAAGAAAAGCAGGAGTCATAAGGGACACAAGTGACCTCCAAAACCAAAGAGATGTAAACATTTAGGGGGAAAAAAATAACCCAAAACCACAACAGTTCACTGTGCATACTTAATAACATTGTGTTTTCTCCCTGGTGCATAAAACATGAAGCATTTCAGTGAGAGAAGTGGGTGACATATGACTAGGAGCCCTTTAACTGTGACTTCTCTAACGGCAGATGTCCCACCTGACAGCAAATCCTTTCACCTCTGTACACTTCAGTTTCCCATGCTAGAAATCAAGCTGACTGCCCCCACAAAGGAAAGTTTGGAGACTCTCAGTTACTTAATGCGTGCAAATGACTGTGCGAACACAAGGTAGTATTAACCAGGGAACTGTCTTTGTTACACTACTGTCTGTTAAACAACCAGGAGCTAAATTTCTCTCTGAACATTTACAAAGGGGAAAGACAGCATTAAGGCTCCACAAGGAGAAAACTACAAAGAACATGTTTTCAGTGCATGCACTTCTCCTTGAAACAAACCATGTTAAAAGCACTTTACTTAAAAAGCACAATGATAGTAGCATCCTGCTAAATATAGATGACTCACCACAATTTAGTAGTGAACATCCCTAAAGAGTACCATTACAATATTGCTTAACTTGACGCATAAATTCAAGCATTCTCCTGTGGCTAGAGTTTGGACCAAGACACTACTCAAGACTACTACCAGCATCTGCTGACCTTCAGTAGGTCACAAAACCTCTCTGAGCCTCACTTTCTCCATCTCTACTATTGGTATAATAATAAAAACACATCTCCCCACTGGAGGTAGGAAAATGATTTCTAAGTTCCTTAACAAGTTGTTTACACCATATTTTGTATGTCCATACTACTACTGAGCAGCTAAATATAGCTGTTCTCGAGGCACTTTGAGATCCCTTGGAGAAGGGAACCTTACAAAAGAAAACTGGAGTTTAAGCAATACAGAAAAAACAGAGAAAGAATCAATTCCCAAACTAAGGAAAGGATGGCCACTCCAGAGGCGCAAGAAGTAGTTAATGCATCTGTGCCTACTGCTGAGGACCAAGGTCAGGTTGTGACGATTTATCTACACGTCACAAAACCACACAGCTTGACACAAATGGCAATCTGTTCCAAGGAAAGAAAACAAAATAAGGAAAGCAGAAGTATGGAAGAGCAAGGGACTGCCAGAGTCATCCTTTGCTAGGGCTGAGAAGGATATGTGAGCTAGCACAAGGGTGCTGGAAGGCCAAAACTGCTCAGTTTCAGCTGTGATAACCCTTGACTGGCAGGAGGGTGACTTGAGGTGAGGACTAGGAAAGTAGCGTGTAACCTGCAGCCCTGCTGTTGCACTGATGCACTACCTCCAGGCATACACAGCTCCTACCCTCACCTTGCTGCAGCGACTGTAGCACACCAACATCTCACCTGTTGTGATACTACATCACAGGATCCAAACACCATGCAGTTAAAGTCAGTTCTGCGGTTTAGCTGTACCCAATGTGTGATTTCTAACACATTTAACAATTTGCAGCATGCTATTTCTGGCCACAGAGCAAGATTGATTTGCAATCGCAGGTTTGGTTTCCAAGCTCTAAACAGAATTCCCTCCTATCTTTCCTTAAGCTTCTCTAGGGAGCCTGACAAAATGTTATTTCCTCTAAAGTTATTACTTTCATAATGCTTTAGAGGGAAAACACAGGCGCTGCCCCTGCCCCAGAAGCATTCAGTGTGGGTATTATAGTCCTGGACAAAGCAGACAGTTAAAGAGAATCACTGCTATTCAACAAATTGCAAAGCCAAGTAAGAAAATGAGACTATAATGTTTGATTGACATTTCACTACAAAGCCTGACTGTATTTTGTCATAGGCAGGAAGTGTGAGAACGATGAAACCACCTCCAAGATCAATTTTTCCCTACCACTTCTCGTTTGTTTCACATCAAGTATTTCTTCTGATTATACACTCTTACAGTTTCTGATCCTTTAACTTTTCAACCTTTCACCTTTCACTTTTGTGTCACTTTGCATATGATCCCATCTTTTTTCTTCTCTATCCTCTGAACCAATCTAAAGCCTCATAAAAGGGAATAAACTCACTCTTCCTAACCAGACTTGGCAACCCAGAGCAGAAATACACTTACTGGTCTTCTGCAAGTGGTGTTTAGAAAAAACTCTCCCAATTTTATTTCATCTTTCATGTGTTCCTTATACTTTATCTGGGTTTTATTTCCTAATTCAAGAGCCACCAATGAGACAGCCATACCACATAACACAGGAGTAACTGTGTACTGCAGCTATTTTCATCTACCACCATCTTCTAAAGACTTTTCCTAAGGCAAAAAGGAAAATAAACCCCCAAACTTGAGACACAAGTGGTTCATTCAGGTAATTTTGAAGCCCTAAAGGGCAAGGAACAGCATTACACTATTGCACTTAAACATTTCATGGGAAGTGTATCTCTGTGCTAGCTCTCTCAGTTGTCATTGTCCCTGCATGCCCTCGACCAAACCCAAGAAATTAAACATAGAATCAATCTTTTTGCCTAAAGAGGTAATTAAATGCCCCTTTAGTTTTAACCTGAAAGCTGATTACTGTCACATGTTTTTGCAGAGATATCACACCAACACTCCATCACTTACATGCCTCTCACTGCAGTAGGCACACTAACTTTCTACACAAGTTACACCTTTGCAATGGCTGCAGACAAATTGTGGCCTTGAGAAACTCAAAGTCACTGAACTCGCTTTCCTAACCAGGAAAAGTACATGAAAAGTGAACAAATAAGATGAAGCATGGAACATGCTCGGATTATTTCTTTCCACTAAAAGCTAACAAACTATTTGTTTTTGTAATTCATCTCTTTGAAATCAGCAGGTGCCGTTGGCAGTTAATGGAGGTGAATCAGACTCCCAAATGTGCTCTGAGGACAGAACTCAGAGTGCTTTTGGGGCTGAGACTCGTGTGAAAGTTCTTGTCCATAATAAAACGTTTCTCAGTGGATCCCAGGCAGAGGGAAACTAACTGCTGCACCTCACAGGACACTGAGAGCCAGGCACATCTACCCAAGCTGCATCTCCATCCAAACGCAGACTGCGAGGAAGTTTCATCCAGGCTTTACTGAGACATCTCTGGTATTCTAGTGGGAGAGTCTGTCATTTCCTACTATCCTCCTGCTCCATGCGGGATCATTTGTAGCAGATTTCCCAGCAGCAGAGCTGTGTACCTCAGTGTAAATGAGTAGACCTTAAGAAAACTGTCTTGTAGACCTCAGTAAAACACAGCTGAGCAGGCCTGCTCTGAAGTTTGGCATGACTTGAATGAAGGCATTGCCACCTGATCAACAGATGAGTCTGAACACTCTACGCTTTGTAATTCCTGCTGTTGCCCCGATCACAGCACCTCCTGGTGCTCTCCAACAGTGCACTATGTGATGCTAACAGCATCTGTCACATGCCATTTGTTTCTCACTCCACACAGAGGACCAGGGCACACACCTTATTTCGGAAGGGCTTTTGGAGGTGGGAACGGATGGAGTGGTTTGGGTCTGTCCACATGCTATGGGGCAGGCACTTCAGCTAAACCCTAGGAGAAGGAGGCAGAGGAGGACACGGAGGGCTCCAGGAATCTCTGCACAAAGTTCCCTGGCTGCCTCAGGGCCTGAAGGATAGACCCAGACTTTTCCACCTAGGTGAGCTTATCACAGGGGCTAGGCCCAGGCAACGCGAAGCCCAGCTTTAAAGCAACTTTCACAGCACCGCAAGAATAAATCGGATACTAGTATAAGGATGGTGCAGTGGAAGAAGCAGCAAAAGGAGGCACCGAGCGGAGCAGCGCTCCTTCCCCAAGCCTGCCTGCAAAAGCACTCACCCACCGCCGCATTTCCGAGCATCACCGGTGGGACCGCAACCAAAACTTGGTTCGCTCCCAACCGGCCCAGCGGACGGGGCATCGCGGTGGGGTCGGCGACGGGGATGGGGCGGGCGGCCGCCCGCCCCATCCCCGTCGCCGACCCCACCGCGATGCCCCGTCCGTGGGTACCGCGCCGCATCTCCCCCCGAGCAGCACTCACCTCGCAGGGCCAGGAGCGCGGCCAAGGCTACCGGCACCCACCTCCCTCCGCCGCCGGGGCGCCGCCGCGTCATGCCGGGCCGGGCGAGGGGCGCCGAGCGGGCGGCCGAGCCCTGCCTCTCCCCGCAGCCGCAGGTGCTGGTGCCGATGGTGCCACCGCCGCCGCCGTCCCGGGACCGCCCGCTCCGCCGTGCCCCGAGCCCCGGTCGCCCGCCCGGGGAGGGCGGCAGGAGCGGCGGCCGGACCGAGAGCGCAGCCTGGCGGCCCCGAGCTGCCCCAGCAACCCGCCGGGCTGCGGCTGTCACCCCCCGTCCCGGTACACGGCGGCACATCCGCTACACTCCTGCTCTGTGGCGCGGGCCACCCACAGATTGGGATGTGTCCATCGCCGCCAACCCGGTACCGCTGCATCCGCAGGGATGCTACACGGGCCAGCTTCTGCTGCTGAGCATCTTCTCCTCCAGGGCCTGCCTATAGCTGCATGGAAAGAGAGAGCGGCAGCGCACAGCAAATTTGGGATGCATGGGACCAGGCATTGCTGCAGCACACACAGTGTAAACATTGCTGGCTCAGCGTATGAGCCACCTTAACCCTGCTATTCCAGTATCTGAAGGAGATCTACAAGGATGCCGGAGAGAGACTCTTCATCAGGGACTGTAGCAATAGGACAAAGGCTGATGGGTTCAAGCTGAAACAGAAGAGATTTAGGTTGGATATAAGGAAGAAGCTTTTTATTATGAGGGTGATGAGGAGCTGGCACAGGTTGTCAAGAAGAGGTGTGACTGCCCCATCCCTGGCAGTGTTCACGGCCAGGTTGGATGGGGCTTGGGGAAACCTGGTCTAGTGGAAGGTGTCCCTGCATATGGTAGGGGGTTGGAATTGGATGAGTTAAGGTCCCTTCCAACCCAACCATTCTAGGATTCTGCTCAAGTGACTGAGAGGTCCAAGTGTTCAGCACACCCCAAAATCAGACCAAGACCTCTCTGAAGGGAGTAAGGCAGCTCTTGAAGCTGGGGCCCCACAATGACATTTAACACAACAATCATCAACAAGTTGTCATTAGCTTAACTAATTACAGTCCTCAAGGCTGCACATAACCATCAATCAATCAAAAACAAGTGCATGTAGGGGGTGGGAAGGGAGGAAAGGAGTCTTTTAGAAGCTTAGGGTGGTTATCCAGGGAACTGATCAACGCAAAGAGCTTGTATTGACTGACTCCTTGCACATGGCCGGCTCCCTGTCCAAGTCTGACCATGTTAGCTTTACTCCCCTACCTGAAGCTTCCCCTGCCACTGAAGCACAGCCATGCAGCCTTCACACCCTGCAATGCTTCTCCCTACCTCCTTCCCAGCAGAGGACCTGGGAGCATCCCCATGCTCAGCACCTCTCAGGTCTCTGCTGCCTCAGTTGTCTTGAACACAGCACTGGCTGCACTTCCACTGTAAAGGGGAGAGCTTCACCTGGGAGCAAAGATGACAAGGAAAAGCATCTGGGGTAGCAGAAATCACTCTTAGCAATATGAAAAGTTGATGTCCATGAAAACAGTAAGTGAGAAACTAGCTACCATCTAACCAGTCCAGGTAAAGCTCTGCCTTGCCCAATATCAAGCTTTGGCACCCTTCTACCAAAGGGTTAAGTAAAAACGTCACTCCAGTAGTCCAGGTTTACTGGTTTTTCTTCGTTCTGGGAAAAACCCACCAACTATTAATAAGGAGCAATGCCAGACCTGCCTTTATCAGGCACTAAAGCTCCTGCTGATTCCACTTGGGCTGGGATTCCACTCAATGAGTGGTGGTACAATGGGGTGAGAAGGCACCATGTTCAGGAGATGTAGCCCCAGTCTCTTTCCAGGTCTATACGGTACTTGCTGCACGTCCTCAGGCATCAAACCTGGCAATGTGAACAGTTCCATAGGTGTCATGCGGTTGCAAAACACCCTCTACTCCAGCCCTGCCATGGGCAGGCAGGCTAAGAGGTAGTTTTGCTCCACTAAGGAGCCAGCTCTTGGCAAAGGCTCAAGCAGATGAAGCAAAACACCTCAGAAAAGCATCAAACGGGGAGTCGTGGCGCACCGTTTCCCCCATTCTCCAGCAGTATGGGGCTGGAGCTTCCCGATTCCCTTAGACAGCTTCCCTTTCCTTCAGCTGACCTGCTGCTTGTTCACCTAGAAAGAGGAGAGAGGAAGGTGATGTTCTTACTGATCAGCAGCAGCTCCAGGAGGCTCCCATCCTCACAGGTACATACAGTGGCTGCCTGGAGGAATGCAACGGTTATGCCCATGCTCCTAACTACAATGGAAGCCCATGAATGTCTCTTGTAAAAATAGCCTCCTTCAAAGTCAAAGGCAGAAAGCACAGAACACATTGGGCACAGCGTCCTGCCACTACCCTCACTCCTTCAGATAACTTCTGGGGATGAAAAGATGCAAAGACAAATCAAGTAAAAGCCAGAATTGCATTTTCTCCCTACCACTGCCGCACTGCTTTCCTGATCTGCCAAGGCCTGGAAGCTCTCTCGACCTAATGGAGAATAAGTGTGTTTTTTAGTATAAGGACATACTGCATTTGGCAATGCCATCCCTTGGACTGTTCCTTGAATCCTGCTGTGCATCAGCTGGCAAGTAAACAGCAAAGATCAGTTCACCCTGTACAGTGGCTGAATTAATGTGCTTCCTAAAGAGCGCAGTGAGAATGTGAATCTCTGGTGGTCAGAGAAAGCATTTCTGCCCCAGATGGACCCAAATGACTCTTCTGACCCAAGCTGGTAGGGACAGGGAGTATTTCATTCACCTTTAGGATGTGGTCACCACAGCAGACCCTGAGACCTGCAAACCACAGTGACACAGCAAGAACAATCTGTGGCCACAGTCCAGAAGGACGGAGCAGCCACAGGGAATAATAATCTTCAGATGCACCAGGCAGTGCTCTCACCCTGGCTCCCTCCCCACCTTGCCACAACCTCCAAAAATAGCTGCAGATTGTGCAGAAAGGATGTGGACAAGGAGATGCTGTTCCTGGAACTCTGAATTTCTACTTGAGTTGCCCTTGAGCCTTCCTTAAAACAATAGGCTTACACCAACCATTTATTCAATGAGTGCAGCATACTCCAGCCGGTTGGCTGCTAGAGCTAGGAGTAGACACACTTGCTGCTGCAGCAGTCTATTTTCCCACCAGTGAGCATCTATACCTCTTGCTTGGCACTGATGGAACAGCACATCATGGATAGGAGACAGAAGTTTGCAATATCCCAGCCATCAGATGCTGGCAGGTGAAGCACTGCAGGACTCTGTTGTGTTACATTGCTCGCAAGAGCAGACATGGGATCCTTCAACTAAATGGCCAAGATATTTGCCAAGGCTTTACATGCTAGGCTGGGCAAGGACAGAAAGATAAAAGTGAAACCACTCCCACCTTTTCCTTTTGAAAAAATTATGATAAGTAATGTAATTCTCATGTCTTGGGGAAAAACATCTTTCTGAATCAAATTGGAAGAAGGCTTTCTTCCAGGACGATGCTTTTTCTTCTTCCTTCCCTTAACATGGCTCTAAATTCCCTCCAAAACAACAGTGGGGATGCAGCTAGGTTCAAGAGATGCCAAGTCTTACATCACCTCTGCTGTCCTCCAGCTTGTTACTGGGTTATCTATTGTCAGGCAGGAATTTATTGAAGGTGACATAGCTTACAAAGTGATCAAAATCAGCTTCAGTGAAGTGTCCTTCCAAGGTATAAAGAGATGGATAAAATTCACTCGCTCAATCATTAATAACCTCAGTCTGTGGAATTGGTTATCTCTTTTTGACAGAGGAAAGAGAGTTTGCAGACTGAACTCTTTTAATCCTATCTGAGAAGAAATATGACAGACCTTCAGAGACACACCCAATCAACTCTCTTCTCTACCTTCTCAATAGAAACATTAAAACAAACCTTAGATTTATTTTGCTGAGTACCTGTCACTAACCAGAAGAAGAAATAGCAATACTCCTGTCAACTCCTCTATACGGGGATGGTTATGTGGGAATCCTGTCCCAAGCACAAAGGTTTGTGGGTTTGAAAGCCTGTGTACTGGAATCAGCTGGAGCCTCAAGCCTGGGAAGGGTGGGTATTTACTAGTTTACTCTCATCTGCCCCCACTGTCACAACTCTGATGCAGTCCATTACAGGCACCATGAGTTCAATGCATTGCCAACTGTAGGCTTTCAGGCCTCTGCTTGTACACTGGCCATGCAGACTTTGCAACCCAAGCCATAGACTGGTTTGAGTTGGAAAGGACCTTAAGACCATCCAGTTCCAACCTCCCCGCCACGAACAGGAACGTCTCTTACTTGACCACACCACTCAAGGTTCTGTCCAACCTGGCCTTGGACCTTGGGAATATCCAAGTGAAACCAGACCCAAAACAACAGGCAATTTCCCACATTCCTTCGATACCAGATGGCACAAGTGGATGTGTCCATGGAAACCCGGGTAGATTCAACATACTTTCAAGCTGCTTGGCGCTGAAATAGACCACCACACTGTTTCTTTATCCAAGGTCATTTTGACCCACCCCTTGACAGCAGTATTACTCTGCCTGTCCCCACTTCATGGAAAGGGAGCCATCAAGCCCAGCTTTTCAGGCACCAAGGAACTAGGCTGAGGCATTGCTACCACTAGACTTTTCCACCCTTGTGGGCACACCAGTTTGTCTGGTTTCATCATCACGGGTATATAAGGTACCTACAACATACCAGCTTTGCTTACTGCATTGCCAAATGCTCCTTTCCTCAGTAGCACAGGGAATAAATGCAATTCTATCACCCTTGTGATTTCTGACCACCCTGGAGCATCCCAGTGTGCTCTGAGTTAATCCTCAGTGTTGCCAGTGTCTCCCCATCTTTTCTACATCTTTTGAAAACCTCCATCTCTTCCATTCCACTCCCCCAAACCCCATCCACACAGACATGTTGGGAACACACTGCTCCCCAAGGCTTCAGCTAAATCTTTCCTTTGTATGTGTTATGGTTAACAGCTGTCCATTGTACCCCATCAGCCACACAATACCACCCCTGTCAGCAAACAGTGGATGCTGCATCCACATAAAAGTATTTCATGATGCTGCCATTTCCATAATAACTTTCTAAGTTCTACATCAACAGATTTCCCCAAATCATTAGAGTAAGGGAATTAAATCTTCCACTAAACACCAGCAAACGGTGCTAATGACAAGTCTTCTAAGTAGCACATCCCATAAAGCTCATAAAATGGAAATCAATCACTTTCTCCCCCCCCAACAGCTGAAAGGCACAGCTGTGACAAAACAAATAGATGACCAAATTCAGAAATACACTGAAGTTAAGACTCATGTGGACATATTCTTGCAGTTGCAATACAAAAATGGGTCTTCAAGAACCTTGTTTAATAGCAACGTTGCTGTAGCTAAGATGGTCTAAAGATGTGAGGTACAGTAACTCCTATGGAGAAGCAGCAAGTTTTACTGGACCAACTGATATAGCTGAAAGATACCAACACGCCTTCAGGCACACTGACCTGAAGAAGGGCTTCCATGCTTGAAAACTCATGTGTTTTATCCTATTATATCCACCATCCTAATAAAAAGATAATTGCAGCTTTCTGCATTTCTTATCCGTTTGATGTTCATTGGCAACTAGTAACCACATTATATTTTTCAGCCACATACATGCTTTCTCCTATTGGGAATAAAGAGTCCAGAAAACAAGAGGCTAAAATCCTGCACTAGTGAACATTCTGCCACTTAATCTTAGTGTCACTAATGGTGCCTGTATCAATAACTTGCAAAAATAACTTCTAATCCAGTAAGTTACCTAGAAAGGCCAGAGATAGCGCAGCTAATGGAGATGGTGGTTATGTATTACTGGCCTAAAGGTCAATCTGGACAAGGTTTCCCATCCATAAACCACAATGCCACTTATTACCACCACACTGAAGTGACTGCTGAATTTTGGAGAGCATGCACCTTACCCCTGTCTGACAGTGCTTTCATGGGGCAAGTGCTCAGCATCTTCTGGGTCTGAATTGATCCTCCAAAACAGGGAGACAACCACATCCAAAGGGTCAGTCCCTCAAAAGCTAGGCAGCTACATGCCAACAAATGAAGTCTTCTGTTCAGAAGCAACGGGAGAATGATGCAATAGGACTAAAATACAAGCTTGCACTTTAACACGACCTGCTGTTTAACATTTTAGCTGCTCATACTCCGCTTCAGACTCAAACTTCTCCTTCTAGCAGCATTTACTGTGCTGCTGGGAAGCTGCCCAGAGCCCATGCCAGCTGATCTGTTCTGGAAGGAGCCTAAACCACCCTGTAAATTACTGCTGACAAGAATGCAAGCTTCTGAGCTATTACTGACAGTATTGCCTGCTGCAGTGTTAGCCATGGGCCACACAGTATTTGTCAGGGTACATGGCACCTGAGGAGTTGAGAGTATCTTGGATGTGCACAAATTTAGCTCTGCTGAATATACTGCTTTGGCATAACATGCCACAGTTTCCTATGCAGGGCAGGGTGTGCATAGTTCACATTAGCCTGGGCCAGAAGGAGTTTGTTTCATAGCAGAGAGACAGTGAAGAACTGTCTTTTCTTAGAGACCTTACCATGCTCACTCCATAATGGAAGAGTTGTCAGGCGAGTCTACCAGGGCCAAGATTTAAGCCAAAGGAAGAAGTCATCAGGGCTAATTTAAGGACAGCAGGAAGGATTAAACTCATCAAAACTCCAGAGCCAGGAGGTGCTGAGAGCCCGAACCAGCAACCACTGCTGGGGAGGAGAGCAATAGCTCTACGTATATAGCACAAGGCAGATTTGCATCTCCCACCATGGTCACACAACAAAAGGTGTATTTTCAAAACATGTTCACCAATGCTCTTTCAAATGCCCATTCAGGGATTACAATTCTAGGGTCCACATCTAACATGGGGCAGAGTACAGCATCTCCATTTTGCACTAGGGCTCTTAAGTTGGCAGGTAGGATTGCAAGCACTCTTTTTCATGCTTACATAGGTAGCCTAGATAACGTAGTCCAAAGCAAAGATAATGTTAACTGCCAGAAGGTTTTGCTCTTGAATCTACTCCCAACCAATTTTTGCTTCCCTTTATGTATATAGCAAGACATTTTCTTTTCCCTCCATTGCACAAAATGGTCATTATGGCTGCAATTACAGCACCAGCACTAAAAACTCAACAGGCTCATAGAAGGTAGTGTCCTTTCAGTCCAAATCATGCTTTCTACAGGTCAGCAGAGGAACGCAGCTCTAGTCCCACTGTTTGCCTTTAACTGTGATCGTAGGGCTTCAGTCTCCAGTGCAGAGTTGTCAGCCCTGCACCTTCCCTCACCCCTGCCTTCATTTAATGGTGCTTAAAAATGTATGCTTAAAAAGCAAAGTTGAATGTCTAAGAGCAAAGGAAAGCCTCTTCATTAGCACTCAGTGGGGAAATGAAGGAAAAGCATAAAGTGATTTAACATTTTCAAGTGTTTTTCCTGGACCTTTCCCCCACCTCCTTTATAATGAATCTACCAAGACGACAGCCCCTTTGGACTGAAGAGCTCTGTGTGTAAAGCACTACATTGGGACTGCCAGTTCATTTCACCCTGATGGCGCTGATTTATGCTAGTGCCTGGACAAGGATTAAGCCCTCTAAATTCTAACAGCCCCTTGTTCCTTTAACAGTCCGATTTCAAGCAGGAACCCTTCTTGGACCCTGGATGTCTCTATGGTAACACAACAAGATCGTTTTGTTCTAGCTCGCAGCGTTGTGTGCATATTGAAAAGCACAGCGAAGATATTTTGAAGTGGAGAGTCCAGATCAGCCAATTCTGAAGCCTTGCAAGAAAAATGATTATGCAAATTCAACTCCTAAAGGTGAATGGCAATGAATGCTTTCGGCAACAATACAGTTACAGTGTGAGAAATGAGAGCGGGGTCTCAGCAAGGTGCTCACGCAGCACTACAAAACCCACTACACCAGTTGCCTTACTTTTTGCTTATCTTAGCAAAACGAGGACAGAACGGGTCACAGCAACAAAAGCATTCCTTGGTTTTGAAGCTGTTGCTGCAGCACAGCCAAGGCTAAGCATAACCATTGCATGCACAAGTCAACTCTCAAGGAATCATAACAGGGTCTCTCTCACATTAGTAGGAAATAAAGATGCAGCAAGCGCAGGCTTGAGTTCAAGACTGGACTAGCAGAGGAAGTAATTTAAGTGTCTGCTTCTCCCCAGCCTTAGGAAAACTGCACCTTACATGCAGGGGCTTTTTCAGCCTGGAGAAGGCTCCAGAAAGACTTTATAACTGTATTGTAATACCTAAAGGGGGCTTGAGGAAATATGGAGAGGGGCTTTTTACAGGGCATCTAGTGACAGGACAAGGGGAAATGGCTTGAAAGAGACAGAGGGAGGATTTAGATTAGACGGTAGGAAAAAAGTTCCTTATTATGAGGGTGCTGAGGTACTGGCACAGGGTGCCCAGAGAAGCTGTGGCTGCCCCATCCCTGGCAGTGTTCAAGGCCAGGTTGGACACAGGGGCTTGGAGCAACCGGGTCTAGTGGAAGGTGTCCCTGCCCGTGGTAGGGGGTTGGAACTGGATGAGCTTTAAGGTCTCTTCCAACCCAAACCATTCTGTGATTCTATGACATATTCCCCTAGTGCTATCAGACTTGGGGTTGGCAGAACTCTGTGGGATCCCTCACTTGCTAGTTTCTCCAGCAAATATCACAACAGGAGCTTGGTCTCATGGAATACTGCAGGTTGGAAGGGCAGGAGAACATCTCATGCCAGAGGGAACAAAGCTAAGCCCAAGGAAGTTATTACCTCTTCTGGCCATTGTCTCAGTTTCTCATTGTTATCACTCATCTGCTGAGTGCCACTGTTGCACTACCTTGTCTATAATA
This sequence comes from Neopsephotus bourkii, assembly GCF_033783945.1. Lineage (NCBI taxonomy): Eukaryota > Metazoa > Chordata > Aves > Psittaciformes > Psittacidae > Neopsephotus > Neopsephotus bourkii. The sequence goes on along the minus strand of NW_026901771.1, from coordinate 4,960,016 downwards.
AATTCTTATTATAGACAATGTGGAAACAGACTTTATATGCAAACCCAAAAATTTACTGTTAGTGTAATTGAAACCTTAAGAATTCAAATAAATTTTATTTGCCTAATTCATTAGAAGAAAGATTAAAGAAAGACTATTATCTGGAAAAAGCCTGAGTAATAATACAGTTGAGATTGTTTTCTGTGCTTCCTGGCAATCATCCCATCTTCCTCTCAGCAGGAAAGAACACGGTATTGATGTATTCTTCCTCCTCCACCTATGGTACATATGGAGCTAGGTTTATACATTTTTCTAGCAAGATTTTACATCTCCCTTCTTCTGCCTTGTTTTGAAAGTCCACACCACATCCAGATTTACCACATATGGTGAACTTCTAAATATATTGGATTTTGTTCTTTTTAATCTTTAATACTGGTTTTGCCCAGCTGTCACATCCACTTTTCTGTATTTGATCACTGGTGAAGTGTTCCTAGAGCTGGGGTTTGCACTGGTACCCTGCACTTCTTCTCACCACCCTATGCCTGTTCTCTGCACTGCATCCTCTGTTACCTCTTTCAAGGGCTCTTATCACACCATGCCTGCATTCCTCCATATCATTATCAGAATGAGCAGGGAACATGTGTGACCTCCACTGCAGTTGCCTATTTGAAAACACGAGGCTCCCAAAAACATAAGGTAGTAGCACTTGAGTGTTGGTCAGCCAGAGAGAGCATGTTCTGCTAAGGGAACACACATACTTCATCAGCCCCAGATGGAGAAGTAGAGGATTCGGCTTCAAAAACAACTGGAGTTTTTAGTTTGGTAGCACAGACTCAACTCAATTTAGCTCAATTAGGCCCTTCATAATAAATTCACTTTTTTCTTCATTTACATGCTCTTCAAAGGCATGTGCTGGACCAACCTAGGGGGGGGCTTTATTACCAGTAGGCCTCTTGGGTGCAACTGGTACATGAATATGAAATAAATCTGAGAAGGCCTAGTTACCACCCCCATTATAATTCATTCTGTCTAGACACAGCTAAAACTGATCACAAGCCAGATCCAAGTTTTTCAACTGGATTTTTACCAGAAGCGTTTTTCTTCACGTTGCCTCTTTTTTGTTAAGATATTCTAGGTTGATCTTCTCAAACACCGAAAAGGTTTGAAAGGTTTTTTTTCCCTCCTTAAAGCTTTGTATTCAAAGAGTTGCCAATGAGGCAACTAAGTTGGGGAAAAAAATAAGTAACCTGAAAGAATTCTTATTTCAAAAAAATAATGAGCAAATTAAACCATTTCAGCCAGATCAGCATTCAATTCAGACCAGGTTACACAGGGCTTTGACCAGTCAGTTCCTCAAAGCCTCCAACGACACAGACTCAACTCCTCTGAGCTCCCTATTCCAGTGATTAATTATCCTGAGCAAAAAAGTCCTGCTTCCATCTTCTTGATGACTTCCACATATGCATTGGAAGGCAGGTGTTTGCTCCCCTGACCCTGCTCTTCTCCTAAAGATTCACAGGATGGTTTGGGTTGGAAAGGATCTTAAGATCATCCAGTTCCAACGCCCTGCCATGGGCACAGATGACTTACACCAGACAATGTCACCCAAGGCTCTGTCCAACCTGGCCTTGAGCACTGACAGGGGTGGAACATTCGCCACTTCTTTGGGCACCCTGTTCCAGTGCCTCACCACCCTCACAGTAAAGAACTTCTTCCCTATATCTAACCTGAACTTCCCCTGTTTCAGTTTGAACCCATCACCCCTTGCCCTATCATTACAGTCCCTGATGAAAAGTCTGTGTCCAGCATCCTCGTAGGCCCCCTTCAGATACTGGAAGCCCAAATTCCTCAGCTTATCCTTGTTTTCACATGTGGTAGTGAATCAAAGCCCCTAAATTACTGCAACAGAACTTGATTTCAGTCCAATGTACTCAGCAGAGAATGACGCCAAGCTCATATTGGTAACAGGGCATGCTAACCAACTCAAGCTTCTCAGAGTGGTATCTGCACTAACATAGTTCAGCAATTTAAAATGTATGCAGGACAGGAAATAGACGCCTAAGAGACTTCCCTGGACATACTACTTTTTGATAGATGGACTGGGTTTACACTTGTGAGTAAGGTTACATTTGGATGGATTCAGGGCAGCTTTTCTTGACTTTATCCTCTTCCACCCATTCAACCCCCAGTTTATGATGGCACAGATTTCTGTTCTGAGTATAGAAATATCAGCTCCAGTTACCAGGGATACTATGTTCTATAATGGTTTCCAGGAGGTGTCATCTCTAAGGATTAATCCTTCTACAGGGGAACCAAGCAGACAGTTTTCTCTAAGAAGGCAAAGACAACTATAAACTAGGGTTTTTCAGAAGCATCTCAAAATGGATCTTCATGTTATGAAGAGCAAGAGCACAGTCCCCATCTTACCTGTACCAGAAGGAGCCCAGAGCCATAGAGCAGACCCTGACCCTCTTCAGACAAACACCACTGTTGATTCATTCCTCCTTAACCCCATTCTTCATTACTCACATGTTACTAGTAAGAAAAATCAGAGGACTGTGGAATGTTACATTCATGGCATTGGATTGAAAATTTAAAGCCTTCCCCACTGGATTAAGTAAATGTAGAGAGTAATATGCAATCAAGGGCCAGAATATGCCTTGGCCTGCAGCCCAATAAATGAATCCTTAAGGAGCTGGCAACTCACTTCCATACAAATATAGCTCTCTCCTCATTACCGATCTAGCCTGAAATACTGGGGAAGGCTACAGGAAAACAGATGCCTGGAAGAGATGCCGAGTTATATCCCTGCATACTGATTTATGCAGTGATACTTCCTAAATCCTTAACAAGTGGAACACAAGCTGTGACATCAACAGTAGCCCCAAGGCGTGACATGGAGGTGGACAGCAGAGCCCTACAACAGCCTTGTAAGTCCTACAGGTAGAGGTGCAACAGCAAGTTCTTCAGTACAGCAGGAGCAACATGAGGTTTTGACTGACAACCACTTACAATCATCTGGCAGGAGTCCTTCTTAGCAGTGTAGCAGTTCAGTCAAAGCCTGCTTGATACTAAGAGATGGGCCCATAGCAAGGGCAGCCAATGCCCTTACAGGAACCATGAGCTCCAGCCTAGTTTGCTTTCCTCATCACCTTGGTCATGCCTATAATGAGGCATAGGGACCTGTTCTGGGCAGACCTCTTCTTTTACAGGGAAATTCCCCTTTTTTTTCCATAGTCCTGTGTTAGCTTCAGCCCACCAGAAAGCAGGATACCACACATCACTCGCAATCAAAGCTTCAGCCTCTTGTGACACTGGCACCCAAAACCCACTTCATCTACAACATCACCAGACATCCACCTTTGCAATGCTTCCTCTGTCCCCTTAAATTGCCTTCCTCAGCTTCTATCTCCTTGGAATCAAAGTTGGCCTCCATGAGGGAACGGCTGCAAAGACAGAAACTGGGACATTTATGGAAATAGGAATTCACTGAGCATCAAAGTCTAATATTAGTGAGCAGCATTGCCTCCCAAAATGATCTCAACATTTTTCAGGTATATGCTCTCCCTCTCTCACATTGTATCTTTAATCCTGTTTGCACAGCACAAAGCACACTACAACTGACATTCAGGTATGGTATTCCCAGACTCTGGAGCTGTAGAAATAAAGAATGCGATATGCCTAATTGGAGGTGTGATCCAGGCTATAAATTATACAGTCCTGTCAAAACTGAATTAATCATGTGCCTTTCGCCAGCTCAGCTGTACTCTGCCCATTAATCCATCTTCCCTGAGATGGATTCTAGTGTTACAAATAACTCATCAGTTTCAAAGGCATTTCTCCCCAAACTATCCCCACTCAGGACAGACAAGATTCAGGTTCAGCCTTGGGCAAGTGATGCTTTTCTAGGCATAAAACCCCTGTACAACAAAAACCCTCTCATCTTTAATGCCTGATGGTCCCGAAAGGATAGAAATAGGAGCTTCATGCTATTAGGGAAGGGCAGTTCTCAGCTGCACAAAGGGGACACACATCCTGAAAAGACTTGAGATTTTAATGCTATGACTTTGTGTGCACAGAAATGCATTTGAGTCATTTTTAAATGGTTGCACGCTAATTCCCTTTGAGTTCTGCACAGCTGGATTCATTGAAATGGAAGCAACTTTGATCACAGTAGTAGCACTGTTGTAGCTGTGAAGGCTTTAGGCTGAAGCTGAGACAAAGGTTACAGGGAAAGAAATTAGTTTTTATTTGATCAGCTAAGAGATGGGAAAAAAAACCCAAACCCAGACAATCTTTTAGGCATGCAAAGATTTCAGGACTAAAAAGTCAATTTCTGGGTCTGAACACTAGGGAACCAAGGAGCAGAGAATCATTCTTCAGCTCACTAAGTAATTCCAGTGGCTCTTTTGCAGTGGCAGTTGGCATGCAATGGACCAAAAAGTTACCATAAGGGCTCTTTCAGGATGAGCCACATAAACAAGCTGTACTTCAAGACATGAGGAACAACTCCATCCCCAACTCACTCCAAAGCAGCTTATCTGGCATAACACTTGCTCCCATCCACACATCACACCACAGCAAACTTTCTTCCTCCAGCTGACTCTTTGATCACTCTTGGCTAAGAGGGAAAATAGAGAAAAACTTTGCTGTTGGTGCTTCATTTGGTTGGGGACTTTTATGGCTTTGTTTTCCAGCTGCTTATAAAACAAAAATTAAATGAAATCCAACAAGTGACACCATGAAGGGAAGTATTATGTACTGAAAAAGGTCAAAAAGAAGCTAAAGTACCACATTACAGATTCAGCTGGGAGCAAGCCAGGATTGCTAGCCTAACATCTACAGCAGCGGGAAAGCACCCAATATACATAATTCAATGTTTCTCCAAAGGAAGGCAAGCTCAGCACCCCCTAACCCTTCACAATAAGCAAAAAGGAGTGCTTTTGGGGGTTAGTAATGGCAGGAAGAACAATACCTCTTACAGAAATAGTACTCCTTTAGGAGGAGAAAGCAAGGGGAGTTAACTTGGGAAGCTCATGTATTAAGTGTACCTACAGGCAGCCTGAGCCAAAACTTTAGCCTCTTCCAAATGTAAGATATTAGCAGTCCCTGCTAACTTTGCATCTCTTGGGTTCTATAGCCCTCTTAAACCACAAAGATGGAAAGAAAAACTCATTACAGAATGCCTCTGAGCTGAGTTGAACTCTAAGATGCCCACTGGAGACAGAGCTAACAACAAAAAGTCACCTCTCTCAGTGCCCTAAACACCACAAAACATGTTGGGGAAAGCCCCAAGTCAGAGCTTGGGGCTTTGCCAAGCTCTGCCCCAAGTCAGAGCTCAGGTCTGCACAGGCTGGTTCACATTGTTTACCATCAAATGCCAAACAGGTACAGTGAAATAAGGCAGAGCAGAGTCCACATCCAGACAGAAGGTACTTACCTACCCTTTCCAGAAGCAGATAGCAAAGAGAAGTTCACCTGGGATAAAACAACATCCAAAGCCCAGCCTGACCCAAAGCTAAGCCTTTATAGTTTACTGCTATCTAAGCAGACCCAATGCCACATGGGAATGACCCAACCCAGCTCCACAGCTGGCCCTGTTTATGTACTAATGACCACCAGCAAGACTGCAAAGGGAGGTTTTTGAGGCCCTGGTGCTTGCCCAGATGAACAGCATTTCCTCATTTAGCTTTCACAAGTTTCCTAGCAACATCCTTGCGTGCACTTTAACACATATATTAGATCTTGTGCTGGTACCTGCAGAACAGTCAGAGCTGAAAAACTTTGCTTTCATGTTGATTCTGAGGGAAAATCAATTTGCTTCAAGAAACAAATACCTTAAAGGCAGCACAGGCTACCAACACACTTGTGACACCCTCATGAAACCATGGACTTCTTAGGGAAGGGGGAACCCACTGCATCCGATTTCATTATCAGCATTTTTCATGTAAAAAGGCAGTGAGTTATCCTCTCCCTGCAGCTTTCAAAGGTGGCAAATATCAATACACAGGATGATGCTCTGAATAACACATAAAGGAATTAGAGTAGCCGGACAGTCAGGCACTGGACAAAGGGTCAAGAGGAACAGTAACTCACTGCTACACAACCCAATGTCAAACCCTCCATGTGTCTAATACCTACCTCTTTGGGCAGCTGGATGCTACCCTTAGTTCTCACTGCCCACAACAGTGGCTTTCTTGCCCAAACCAGCTAGTGGATGGGTTCACCTTCCCTAGCGCCATCTCAGTGACGAGAGCTAGGTTCAGACATCACCCTTCCTGCACCAACAGTGTCTGCACACCAGGAATATGAGGATTCTCCAAGTGCCCAGCGCAAAATCTCAGTAGTTAGCAGGAATGAGAAACTCCTCTTTGTTAAATCCCACTTGCAGCAGTGATACAAAACACCCCTGCCTGGGGCTGGGCAGACGTCATGCCAAGCTCCTCATGCTGTCAGTGTATACCAGCACCTCCCAGGAGCAGCACATTAGCACATTTACCTACCACATTTGCTGTGTGAATGACAAAGAGCCACATAAGTAGCTTGGACTGAAGTCACTTGGGGGCTTTGAGACAAACATGGAGCATTTAGGACACCCCTCAAGGTGATCAAGACAATCTTGAAGCTTTGGGGGTCACAACTCACATTCCTCCTCACCCTGTGTTCCAACCTGAACAGCAGCTTTCCACTTGCCTGGAAAGTGGTTTGGAGCATGCTCTGAAGCCCAAGTGTACCCTGCATCTTACCCTGATGAAGCTTCATGTAGTAGACATGTATGATGCAAGAAAACTGCCTAGAGCTGCTTTAGGGCGAGTGCTTTGCTTTTAAGGCAAAGACAGCCTTGTCTTGCCTAGTGCCTATAAAGAAGGTTCTGAGAAACATCCTGATTTGCTGCTGCCTTTCCAATGGGGTTTCCAGCCCTGGGAAAAGCTAATGCTGGTGTGCAGGGCTCCTTCAGACTTGGGGGAAGATGGTGCCACACAGGGCCATGGCCAGTGGCAGGGAACTAGAGCAAAACTACCACATCTCTGATTAATGCTCTCAGGCTGCCTGTTGACTAAAGTGCAAGAGGATTGGTAATGCCTAAGCTTATCATCGTCATGCTTTGAGAAAATCCCTCTCCAAGAAACAGTGTAAATAAGTAACGTTTTACAAGTTAGTGGATTCTCCTAATTGAGTAACCCTTGTAAATTAATAATACTGAAGGAAATGTGCAAAGACTCCACTGACTTTCTGGATGATGTCTAATAAGGTCCAGGTTTACTGAAGCACCCAGAGGAGCTGGTCCCCAAACCTTATCGTAATTTGTTGAGACACTAATGATACCTAACTTCTAGTGGTTTTATCAAGAGTGGGAGTATAAGGACAGGAGAACCAACACCAGGTCTTCCCTCCCGACATAGCCAGGTGCTAGTCCTTCCATTCCTACTACCTTGCAGTGCCACAGTGAAGGATGTGGGGTTCTCTCCTTCCTTTGAGGAGGTCCAGCTAAAAACCATCATTGGAGCACCCTTCAGAGCCGATGTGGAAAGTCCGAGGGATATCACTGCCTGAGGGCTTCACACCCCACAGAGACCACATCTTCTCACTCTGAGCAAATACATTTAACAGTTTAGCCCCAGTAGGTGAAAGATGAAAACCTGCTTGGTTTCTATTGCCATTTCTGTTGCACTTCTTTCTCTTCACCTTCCCATTCCAGCCTTTAACATCTTGGTCTCCCTGAGGAGAAGCTGTGGTTGAGTGAATAATGCAGAGTGAATATACTTTTTTATCTCTTTGAATGAACTTTGTCTTTCTTTGCTTATGGACACTGACAGCAGCTTCTGCTACTGCAATTCACTGTTGGAATCTGTTAGGCCATCCACACTGTATTTACTTTGACTTTAATGGCTGTGAATATTCACATGCCTTCAGTCATGTTGCTCCGAGCTTCCCCACCCATGAAATTGTGTTGGTGTTACATGCATTTAGCTGAAGCCCCCCCCGCCTTCACTCGCACTCTATAGGATTGGAAACAGCTTATGATGATCCAAGTTAAGTCAGTAAGGAAATTATGAATTAAAAAGCAGATGTAAGCCACTTTTATACTGACATGAGAGAGCTCAGGGGGGAGATTGCACTGCTTTAACTAACTCAGGGAAAGGCTGGGAGTGAGAAAGGCCTCAGGTGTTGGAGAGGAGCCTTCTCTCAGGTTCATCCATGCCAGTGGAAGAGCAGATGTACCTCAGCCTGCTCTCACTGTCCCTGAGAGCATGGAGAACATACACAGCATTGCTGGGAGTGCATCACCCCGTGAACAAAACCTATTTGGATGGCAATGAAGCCCATAACATGTGCGGCAGTGGTCTGTTGTGCCCAACCCAACAGGAGTGAAGGGAAGGAGGAGGGCTTCCATTAGGTGCAGCGCCCAACTCTTGAGCCCAGTATGCTAGATCAAGGGGTGCAAAGTATTAGACAATGACCCCACTGCCTGCTTCACCTAAGCCAAATCATTGTGCCAGGATGGCTACTGCTGTGCTGAACCAGGCAGAGGACCTGTAGGACATAGACTTACAGACATGCAGGTCACAAGAACAGGAATACTTCTAACAGTCCACTAATGACAGCCCCAAAGCAGGCAACCTTGCTGACATGGCTGAGAAGCCCTGAGATAGCTCTGAGTGCTGAGCTCCCAGGACTTCTGCATCTCACCTGCTCTATGGAAAATACAAGATGAAGCCCAGTTGGAGAGCACCAAGGAGCTCCATGTGCACTTGTGCTAAAATGCCTTAAACTGGCAGCTTTAGTTTAGTGCAGCCCCTTTCTAAGGGGCGAGCAGTTTGGGGCTGTAAAATACACCTGATCTGTGCAATAAGACAGCAAAGCAGCCACGCTGTGTGGCAGCCCTGGTAGGTGCATCTAGGCAGAGCAGCAGAAGGCAGCCCTAACTCTAGCAGTGGCCTGATATATATAAATGGACACAGGCACCCACCTTGTGCAGCATGATCAGCCCCACACAATCACACATACACACCTTCACACAGGACCAGGTCTTGTACAGCACAACAGAGCACCTCTCTCTGCCCTGATCACAACAGAGGGAGGACAAGTGATGCTGTGGTCTTTTGAAGAACATGGAGAAGGATGCGAATGAGGGACACAATGCACACAGCCATGGGTCTGCTCTCACAGGGGTTAGCTGAGCTCTGCCCCTCTGTTGAGATGGGCCTTTGTCCCATGTGGAGTAGAATAGGCATCACAAAACTATCCTACTTCCTCCTGCTCTCCATGCTCCTCTCTGAATCCCTGGTCTCTTCTCTGCTTCTTAGTGCATCACAGCTCATGGTCTGCTCCCTTAAGAGAAGCACTCCTGCACTGAACCCAGTGCATACATCAGGAGCAAGATCGCCAATGCCTGCAACAGGATGTGCCATCTGTGAATTCAAAGCAGGATAATTACATTCCTTTCACACTACTAGAAGCCAAACTTACTTCTTGAGCTTCTCAAGCCAGAGATACCATCCCACGGCAAGGTCTTGTTCTTAATATTTAAATGTAAGTAATATCCCTTTGGCAAGTAAGTGCCTGCCTGTGGTGGAACAAAGACCCCTTTTCTGCCAATGCATCAAGAAGAAGCAATATTTTACTTGCTCGCATCCCCAAGACAACACAAAATACACTCCTGAACTTCGGGCGATATTTAAGTGTCAAAGCCAGCTCTCTAAGTGCAATTCTATTCCAGGCTTGTGGCATCTGCAGACTTACAAGCTAGATGTCCCACAGGAGAGCACAGAGGAGGAGATGCTCATATAGGGGGAAATATGTATTTGCAATGCATCCACATTGTGCAGCTGCACTGTGTATTATTACACTAGCTTCTCATTTTATTAAACCAGATCACTGCAGAGATGAAAGAGCTCAGATGCGGTGGTCTAATGGAACATTGAAATATGAAGGTCGTTTGCTTTAAGAAAGAAAAGCACGAAAGCTGCTGATAAATCCCACAAAATTGATTGGTACGAAATCATTCAAGTCAATAGATATAAAAGGTGAAGGAAATGGTGAGAAACAGCAGCTGAAGGTGCTTGGAGATACAATATAAGAAGATAAAGAAGAAATGCTCAGCAGTGCTTCTCTCCTCCCCAAGGAGCCCAGCTAAGCCCCAGAGCTCCTCACAGCCTTATGCTTCAGGGAACAGGGACCAAGCTAAATCCCAGGGCTGTCCTAGCTGTCATGAAAGCCCAGCCATGCTGGCTGCTGCTGGCTAGATCTTCTGATGGGCTTGTTTGAGGAATGGTTCCTCACTATCCGTGAGGACAAGCGTGGGTGACACAGGTCAGCATCTGCTGCTCACAGGCATCCAGTCTCCACCGCCCCTTATGGGAAAGCACATCAAGGTTCCCCAGGAAAGTGAGGCATGGCACAGCCCTGGCTCCCCAGGTTTTCATGCTACCAGCTGGTCTAATTTCTCTTGACATTTCTTCTGTAACAGCAACTGCAACGTGTCAGGATTAATTAAGCCAAACAGTGGGCAAGTCTCAAAGGAGAACACACATCTGCTGTGATCTGCCCCCACCTAAAAGCCAAGGAGCCTTCCCTGGCATGGGAGGGGGGAAGGAAAGGGAGAAGGAAACAGGAATTGTGAGGCATCTTCCAGCGGAGGAAGCACAGTGAGCAGCCTTGAACTGGCAGGGTTCAGATGAACCCCATTATGGCTATGGGACTCCAGACCCAGAGAAGTGCCTTGTTTCTTCTTATTTAGCCCTTCAGACAGGCTCCAGTAGTTCTTGCAAGGGTGCATTAGAGGTCTAGCAGGAAATTAAGGTCATTTCTCCCCAGATCTGAACATGGGACAGGAGTTTGTTGGAAGATTTCCACTGAGACAGAGGTTGATGTGTGTCTGTGGTCTGGAGACAGGGTTGACCGTCCATGCACAGCCCAAACAGTGGCCTAGTGCTAAGAAGCACAGTTATGCTTCCCAGTGTCAGGCTGGGAAGGGAAGTGGATCCCCAATATCACTAACAACCAACACAGCCAGTGATGACAACACCATTAAGTCCATACCAGCTGCTTATCATGAAGTCAGCTCTCGCTTCCTGGCTGTGAGCAGGAGAAGGATTTGCACAGGAGTACATGCACAGGAGTAAAGGATGCTCATACTTCTTGGTAGCTGCAATAGCCAAGTGGTGGCACAGTTTCCAGCCATTTCCCTGTGCCCCCTTTCCCCATTGGAAAATAATGTGTGGATCAGCCTTCGAGCTTAGGAGGTCTCAGTGGCACTCAGTTTGGTTACTAAGACCACTAGATGACCACTGGAAATGCCTGGGATAGCCTCGCTTCCCCTTCTTTATGGTCGTCCCAATGCCAGCCCTGCTGCCAAACCTCTCATCCTTTCAGCAGTCAGATGAGGAGCTGTGGGTAGTCTCTGTGCTTCCAGTTCAGCATTAATTCACTCACACTGAGGCCAGCCACTCTCAACAAGGCAGGAGGTGGCTCAGTAATAAGAGAAATTCCCACAATTGCCATAATGTTTCAAGGCAGAAAAGGTATATTTGAGTAATAAAAAGAAGCTGTCATGGAAACTGACGCTACTTGTAGAACAGGCATGTCATAACATCCTGTACAGACATAATTAACTAAATACTAGTGTTGGTTGATTATCAAAAACCCCGATCCATGAATCAGCCTTCTGCTTGACTCACTCTGCATGATGCCATTGTATGTCAGTATCTGGACAACCACGGAAATGCTAGGCTGAATGTCTTCTAATTTTAGCAAAGATCTATGTTTGTCCAAAAGACTTCACCAACAGTGTATTTATTACCGTGCTCTCAAAATCAATTCTCTCATCAGAGACCTCAGAGAGAGATCGCTGCATAACCAAGGAGGCCAATGGCAGACAGGCCCACAAATTCACTGCAAATCCTGTAACTTATCAGTCAGAACTGTTCATTAATAACTGCTGAGAAAAGCTACTGGATGAAAAACAGGGCTGAGACACAACTCATGTACAAGGAAAAGAGCCTTGCATAAGCACTGAGTGACTGAGCCCACTTCACGAGCTAGTGATACTAGAACAACAATCTCTAAGCTGTGTAGTACAGATGTTACAATAGAGGGTGTTAAAAGGTTCAGCCTTATTTGTCATACTCTGCATTCCTCAAGTGCTAACACAAAAGTCTCAGATGAGATACTCAGACATAGTTCTGCTCCCTTTCTATCAAAACAAGTGTAGCTATTTGGCAGAAGGTGCATCAATCAAGCCAGGCTGGGTATAGAAGAGGGTGGAGAGTGCTTACAGGTCTGTGTTCCTTCCTATACATGATGTTGCAAACACCCAGAGCTATGGATTCTCTCCCTGGCACAGTCATGATGCATACTGGTCTATGCATTATGCATATATAGATATTATAATGGTGTATACAACCAATTCCAGTAAATCTCTAGTGCTCAGACATCTCTAGATATACCTGGATCACAGAATACAAGCCTGCCTCCAAATCCAAGTCCTTCCTTGCCCCACCACTGATGAAGAGCTCTGTCTCTGTCAGGGTCCATAATGAAGAGGCACTATGTCTCCGGAGACATGGCACACAATTCTCAAGGTCACCATATGTCCTTAGGCATACTTCATCGGCATCCACACCCCGCAGCTTATTGCACTTTAAGCCTGTCCACATGGTAAGTGGTTTTCTAATACCAGTCATAATTTTGCACCCAGTTGGCATGTGGAAGGCTATATTAAGCCCAGACGATTAATGCTGTCTTTGCTGAGAAGCAAGAAAATAGTTTCTGTGCTATTATACTCTGTCAGCTTTCCCAAACACTCCAGGCAACTAATTCTGAGGACTTTTTGACTGAATTGACATAAAATGCATCCTTCCCCTCTTGTTGCTTTTTAAATGCTTTGGGTTATTTTTACACTGCAGTCTCAGAGGTCGTTGGCAAGAGCATGTTCTGCCTCCCACCAGGCACTTGAGGAAATTTATGAAGAGAGTCAGGTCCCATTTGTTCTGGTCATACTCGATGGGTTTATGTGTCAGCATAACATGAATAAGCACCAAATTGTCATCAGAAGCCCCCTGGGCCTGTCCATGTTTTGGAACAGATACTGTGGTTACTGCTTTCAACAGGAAGAAAACGTGGTCATTGGTAGCTGTGAAACTGGAGAGAGGCCACATGGAAAGAATGAGGAAAGCTCTAGGAAAATCCATCAGAGCAAACCCAGGAGAAGAGGTCATTTATAACAAGATAGGCATGGTAGGTGAAAGGTTTGAGACAAATACATAGTTATATTTTCTTGACTTCTGGGACTGAATGTTTTGTTAACACATCCTTCAGAAGACGTTCCAGCTCAGGACTCAGTTTCCAGCTACTTTCTACATCCTCATCGCATGAAATGAAGCAGAAGGACTGGTTTTAACTACTAAGCCGATATTCCGAAGGGAATCAGAGATTATGCTTTGGTAACCACTTTTTTCTGGAGCTTGCTATTGTTATTGCTGTCAAGGTGCACACCAAGGGGAGGTTTGCAGCTTAGGACACTCACACTTTACAGCAGTGCAAGATGTAGTGTCTGGACTGCCCGTACCTACATGTGAATTAAGGTCCAAACATCTGCTTACAGTCAACAAAAATAGGAGTCAGTGCAGGCTGCAGAACTTGGAGAACCATCCAGTTATCTCCTTCAGCAAGAGGAGCACGACTCTCCAAACTGCACTGCCTGCATCAACTGGATCTCTGCTGTCTGCAGCGTCATAGCTTTGCACACACACACACATTTAAGCAATGGAGTTGAAGCTAAATTCTGCTGTCAGTATGTTGTTTTGGAAACTCACTCACTGCCAGAGGCCAAGGTAGAGCACATTTCAGCCACTGCATGTCCATTGGTACCATTGTGTCCTGTTTGTCTTGCAAGTTGCTGTGTTGAACTTTAGGTATCTACCTTCAAGCATCAATTGCGAACACTGGGGGCCCTATATCAAATACACAGGTTACTCTTTTTCAGACTCAAGTTGTTTTATAACATCATAATCAGTGAGACTTTAATTTCTCTGACTCATGTCATCCAGGTAATGGGGCTTCAGCAGTTCTGAACAAAAATCAGTATGAGGACAATCAATCAGACCATTGATTTGTGTGCACAGAATGAGATGTTGCTCAACTGCAACATTTTGACATTCACCAAACAGTAGATACGGTGACATGGAACTGCGAACTGGATGTTTAACCTCCCCACTGTAGATAAATTGTCTCAGCAACATTTCTCCTGTCCCCAGAGTAGTCATCTCTTAGCCAGTAAGTACTTTCTGTATGGATGCTGTATTCTGCAGGCTGTCTTCCCATGAGCTTTCTGAATAGGCATTTCTGGTGGTGCAAGCTCCTCACTCGGAACAGAGAGGGTGTTGATGAAAGCTGCTTTCAAGCCAGCTCAATCCCTCTTGGGTCAAGTGATGTTTGGGAGACAGAAGGCCTTCTGTTGCGCAGTTAGAAGGAAGCTATTTGTTTCACTGTGGTTTACGATGTCAGCAGTCATGTGCAGAACACATCGACAAATGGGCCTGTACCAGTGCAGTTGTTGATCACCATTTCAGCAGGAACACTAGGATATGAGTTAGTTCCTTGGGCTTCACTGTCAAAAAGGACAATGAAGAGGGTGCTTAAATCTCTTATCTCTGCATCTGCTCCTAAGATTTATGTCTTATGGAGAGAGCTAGCAGTATAATTTCTACAGCATCCAAGTGGCTAAATTTTCCAGTTCTGGACAATGTCATTTTCAATAAGGCTAGGGTGCCCATGCAGAAACCCAGATAAGAGCAGTACAGATACTATTCCCTTGTTATCCAAGATGCCCTAGCATTGGAAGTAATCTTGTACTAAGGCTTTCTCATTCTGAACTGGCAAAGAAGCCTGAAGCCCCTTCCTCCACTCCCATTGGATTGCAGGGCCATCTTCTCAGCTCCAGAGTTTACTGGTGGAAGGTTCTGGAGAGTCGGGTATTTTCTATTTGAAGACTATTTATTGCCTTTACCATTCCCATAAATAACACAAGAGAAACTTCAATATGATAGATTGCATCTTTTTTTTATCTAGTTATTTCAATCAGATCACCTGAAGTTTCATGATTTATACAAACGCAGAGTAGACATTTGCCTTGTAAGGCAGACGAACATTATGGAGACCTTCTCTTGCATATTGTTGGAAAGCTGAGAGGCAGTCTATTACAAAATCAATACCAAGGCTTCAATAAAGAGAGAGTAAATAACCTGTCCTCCATATCCTGGCTAGACAGGACAATATAATGACAAGGTGGATAATGAAACACTGGAATAGTTGTTCCACTTGTGGGGTGCAGAGACTCTACCACTCAGATGCTTTGTGAACAGCTGGAAGAAAGGACACTGGTTAAACTGCTCCTGCCTTTTGGAGGGGATTGATAAGGATAACTTCTCAAAGTCTCTTAAGGCCTACAGTTCACTAAAATATACAGGATCTGGTCAGGATCAAAGCTCCACAAGCAAGCATTGGTAAGATAGGCTAGACAGGATTGTAGATGCATTAGTATGAGACCCATGGCCTGTACTGCACTCACTTCTGCATTCCAAAACATCTGCTGGAGACAGCAGGAGTTCGGATGTGCAGAAAGCAGAACTGGTCCTTGATACTCAAACAGATGCTCCTAGGATTTGGCCTTAAAAAGTCTCTCTGCCTCATGCAAAGACACAGCAAACCCCTTTACGTGAGCTACTTGATGCAAGACATGTCTGCTCATTGGCACTGGAGCTGCTAAATTAAGTGTGTTACTTTCTATAAATCCTTCCTGTTGTCAGTGGGTTGCCTCTTACTTATAACCATTGTCCCTTTTGTTGCTACCAAGGAAAGAAACAAAGCAAAGAGCTTTTCTTTAATGAGCCATCACATTTAAACATCATTTGTCTCAGTTGTTTTCCTTTTCTCATCTACCTTTGCTCATTAAACTCCACCCGGCTTGGCTTTTAACAGCATAATCATGGGGAGCATTAGAATCACGAGATTCCTTGTACCAGCGTGGTGCTGCTACCCCCGCTACTTTCCCCCTAGCCACCAGCTCTGATGGGTCTGTGCTTGCCTAGCATTAAAGCCAGGGTAGCAGCAGCTTCAGAGCCAGCTTACTCCAAAGGCTGAACAGCTGGAACTGTGCTTCTCCATATGGAGCAGGGTTTCGGATGGATTTTCTTGGTGCTGCCTGTGACGTTCACCTTGTCCTTCTGCACGTCTGTCGCAGCCAGTTGCCAGTCCTTCGCCTCCAGAGAGCATGTGGGGCAAGGGAAAGAGCCATCAGTCTGTTCTGTACAGATGGCACATCAGCTGTGGCAATACTTGAGGGGACAGGGGACAAAACCAGAAGTGATGAAGAGGAGCTGTGGTTTGTGCCACTCTGAATAAGGGTTCTCCTGTGCTTCTTTTCTTGGCCAGGAGATGCAGCAGCCCCAAGCACGGCAACTGGAGGAAGCAGCAGCCTCACTAACAGGGCAAAGCTTTGGGATAAGGGAGCTGCTCACTCCAGTCACTCTAAGGCTGCATATCCTAGCCAGAGAGGGCAAAGATGTGATCCCCACTGTTCTCATCTTCATGTCCGTGCCTGAATCAGGCAAAGAGCTACCCTTGCATCTCTGAACCTCTTGCTGAGTCAGTTTTGGGGAGGAAGGGTACACCCATTGACTCTTCCATGGCTTATGTTTAGCATGAAGAACTAGCAATCAGGTTAGATATAATAAAGAACTTCTTTACTGTGAGGGTGGTGAGACACTGGCACAGGCTGCCCAAAGAAGTGACAAATGCTCCATCCCTGGCAATGTTCAAGGCCAGGTTGGACAGAGCCTTGGGTGACATGGTCTAATGTGAGGTGT
Source organism: Neopsephotus bourkii (assembly GCF_033783945.1). Classification (NCBI taxonomy): domain Eukaryota; kingdom Metazoa; phylum Chordata; class Aves; order Psittaciformes; family Psittacidae; genus Neopsephotus; species Neopsephotus bourkii. The sequence goes on along the minus strand of NW_026901771.1, from coordinate 4,943,169 downwards.
CCCTGCCCATAGCAGGGGCCTGTAACTGGATGATCTTAAGGTTCTTTCCAATCAAGGAACACGTGTGATGAGTCTAGCCTAAAGTTCTGAGCAGCTGAGTAAGTCCAGTGGGAGATGGCATCTGTAGAGCTGTCACTCTTCTGTTTTGTGAGCAAACAGCTGGGTCTGGAATAGCCATGAGTGAATCAGTGACCCTACAGTGCTAACAAGGGCCTTGTTAGCCCTGTTAGAAAGGTAAGGCATCAAAGGAAATGGCCATGTCCTCCCATCTGCACCAACATTATCTGGCTCTGTATGTTTCTCACCTACATAAGTCAGATTGAGGGTTTTGTGTGGGATCTCATCAGAGAATAAATCAAAGACCTTAACTTCAATAAAACAGGGAAATCTGTCCATGAGGAAGATATTTCTGAGAGCATACCATAGCCTCAAATCCCTGTAGAGATGGTCAAATTTGAAGCTTCTTCCCAGACCGCTAGGAGTACCCATCAGACATCATGATGCCCCAGCCATGGGGAGGTAAGCAATAAACCTCAAATAAACTCCATCTGCCATTTCTCCAGTCATGCAACCTTCCTGTGAGCTGAAGGTGAACATCCACATCTCCAAGGATTAAGCCACTGAGCTCAACCTTTTCCACAGTGCAACCCTACTCCAGTCTTAGAGAGGCACAGAAGAGTTGTAGTACTCCTGATCTTCACCTCTCCTTTTTCCATCGACCCAGGCTGGAAAACACGATTCCAGCCTTAGATTCTGTGTACTTTTCCTTCACAGGGAAAAATGGCATTTTCATAGCATCATGTCTGGCACTGGCTCTGGCACAGCAGAGCTGATTCTCTTGTATGAAAGGCTTGATGCAGAGCCAGGGAAATCTCTCTTGCTCCTCTTTGATTCTTGTTGCATAGGTCCAACTTATTCTTCTAAAGCTACACTCTATTCACCAATACCGTCTAGATTTTGTCAGTGTGGGGCAATTTTACCAGTGTAAACAAGGTTATGAGACTGAAAACTAAGTAGTTTTACTGGTGAAGAGATGGGTGGAAATTCCTTTCCCCCTTTGTTTTAGTGATGCTTTGGAAGAGGCTTAAATTAAACCAAAAAGTCATTTATTCTAAAAGAATGCCTGCAGGGAACATAAACCAATAGCGCCTTAATTATGCTTGTATGCTCATTTTGATTGCTTTAATGTTTCTAATTACAGTGGTAACACTTCTTCTGTTTGACAAGCTGGGAAGACAATTTGGCTCAACCAAGGAAGCTGAAGCACGGGTTATGGGAGATGTACGTCACCTTCCAAAACAGCTTGCTCCTGCCAGCTTGGAAAGAGGATGCTCTCACTGGCGTTGTGTTGCTTCAGCTTGTGCTTCCTTTGGGGCACTGATGGAGTAGTGTTTCCAATGGCAGCACAGTGGCAATGAAAATCATGCTATTGATGCTTTTGGCAAGAAAACTTTGTGGGCATATGCAGAATCAGAGAAAATAAAGTTGAAAGAAACTGCAAAGAATGATCTCTGGAGAAGACAGAGTCATTTCAGTGTGTTCATCTAAACTTTTCTATAGGCAGAAGGCCCCAAGCCATTTATTCTTGTGCATTATTGCTGTACCATTACTAAAGGCTTCTTAATGTCTGACCCGATCTTCCTTCTGTTTAAGCCAATTACAGATTGTCCTATTTCCCAGGAGACACAGAACTGATTCTTACTTGAAAGCATGTTAAGTCCAATACAAATTTAACAGTGAACACTGGAATGTGAGTTATCCAAAGACTGATACTTATGTACATCTGGATGGAAGCCACAGACTGGACAATTTTTAAGGCGTCTCCATAGACAGTATAAAGAGATAAAAAACTTCACTCTGGAAAACGTTAATCCAATTTCCATAGACGGCAGAGAAGGGTGGGAGCATTTTCCTAATGCCTGCAAAGATGTTTCTTTTACATTCAGAAGAATATTAGTTCAGGTCCCTTAATAACTTAGTCAGAACTATAATTGAATTGGTAAGCAATTATGATATTTATAACTTTGTCAATTTAATTCTAAATAGCTGACTCCATTTAAATGCTAGAAAGCTTTGAGTTCCGTGCTGCCTAGATTCCTCCAGAGATATCCTGAGTAGCAGAATGACCTCTGTGGTGTCCTTTTCCAGAACACCCTGTGAAATGGTACCTCCTGTCTCCAAGGCAAAGGTCAGTGGGAAGAGGTTATACCCAGAGCTAAGAGCACACCAAACTAAAATACACTCCTAATTCAAGAGCTGGGCCAGTGCTAACAAACTAGAGTGTACTACTGCATGCCATTAATTGTGAAGCAGAAGAGATCTTACAGACATTGACCCATTTCCAAAACTACACCTCTAAAAAGCCAGCATCCTCCAGCTGACAATCCTATTTCTCCCTCTATGCCACAGATACCACTCCTGTGTATTGAAATTTCTGCATTTAGTATGTCCCCTCACACATTCCTCTCCATTACTCTAATTCTATAGTGAGAATATAGTGTAGAATTGTTCACACCTTTCAGAACATGTATTTGGTGAAAAGAAGAACATATCTATACTTCCCTCCTATGTCCCCCTAATCTCCACCGATTCGTGAGAACCAGCTTGAATCAGAGCTGGCATCTTCATGTTTTAAAATACCTCAGTGGATTGTCTTCCAGGATTCAGATGTGGGAAGTGTTTCTAGTCTCTCAGCTCCAAGATAGCAGTGCCCAAGATTTAGGCACATTGTCATGGCTGGACAAGGGTTCTGTCACTATGCTATTCACTGCTGAGCTGACACAGCTCATCTAAAAGAGCAACAGGGGCAAAGGAAGGGAAAAAACACGGAAGACAACAGAGTAAGGCTTTGGATATGTATATCATTCTCTTTGTAATCAGTTCAACCCCTATTTTAGTCTTAGATTCAGACCCTGGCCATGCTCAGGTCCAAACACAGAAACCTCTTTATTTCCTTCCAAAAACACTGAACCCATGTCTTTAAAGGTCATTGCTCCCTTCTCCTGCTAGATTCTCTAATGCCTTCTCTGACCACATCCCAAGAAACTCATCAGTGTCCATCCTGCCCCCTTCCATCCGCCATCCACCCCTTCCTATGCACTGGATCCCTGTGTTCCAAGGAAAGCACATCAGCTCTGATTTCTGTAGGCACCAGACTACTCCTGGCTCCAGAGAGATCAGCAGTTATTCAGACTGAGCAGGAGCATGCACTCGTCCAAAGCCCTGCAGGTTAGAACAGTCATGAAAGTTAAGGTAAATTAACCAAAGATGTGAAATGAATGCACATGAATTAAAGCAGATTAAGTCCTGCACAGATATTCAGAGATAAAGTGACCTTGCTTTGCTATTGGTTAATTGTCACCATAGTGAACTGAGGCCGTTCTCCTTCTGTATCAGAGGACCCACACAGTGGTTTAATGCACTTCGACTTCTGCACATTAACTCACACCTCGCACTAATTTGTCTTAACTCCGCATGTAAACAAGACCTCAGAGGACTGGGGTTATTTTTAACTCTCTCATGTGACAGTTCACTTTATCACAAAGTGAATAGGGTTGGAGAACACCGTTTGCAGTGAATTTTCCCTCCTTTGTGCCTGCAGTGACCTCTTTGTTGTGAATTGCTGCAGGACTTCTCCCTCTGCCTGAGCTTGTCTGCTTTTTTTCCTCTTTGAAACACCTATATTAAAACAGCTTATAATTAGTAGCATCCCTCTGCCAGGCAGGGAACTGCTGGCCTGGTCTACAGGTGGGGTATGGAGGTGAGCCAGGGAGATTAACTGCTAGGCTCTCGGTCACACAGCATATCTGCAGCTGACCCTAGAAACTGCCTAAACCCAAGCCTCTTTTGCTCCCTTGGAAACATCTTTTCTCCTTCCCTCAGTGGATTTTTCCTCATCAGAAATAGTCAGTGAGCTTCTTCAAACCTCGGGATCATGCCAGTTGTGTGGGAAAGAAAAGAGAAAAATCACTGCCATCTGCATGCCTCCCATGCAGGGACAAACCTTTCCCCCTGCCTCTTTTCCTCCACACACCCTCCCCTTTTTACTTAAGAGCAGTAGGAGACCTTCACATTAAGACACTGAACCCATCACAGTTGGAACAGACAAAGCCAGAGTGAGGAGGGAGGTGATGGAGGCTGAGACAATGTATTTTTAGTCATTTCAATGAATTATGGAGACGTGAAGTTGATAATTTATTGAAGAAGGGAAACGGGGGACTCTATGTAAATGTTTTCAGATGAATAATTAATGTGCCTCTCTAGCATCAGGGGGTCTTTAATTAAAGCCTCTGTTAAACAAGGCAAGGCAGACGGGCCCAGCTCCTTCCAGCAGCTAATTGCACCTTTCCCATGTGCAGCTATGATTCCAAGATGAAGCATTGTGTACATCAATAAAGAAGGACAGAGCCTACCTAGGGTGAGTGGCAGGAGGCTGCGGAGACCAGCCCTGTGACCATAGGGCCAAGGTGGTTTGCATCACCTTTTAAATCAGCTTGGCATACAGGCCAAATAGGGGTGTAGGGAAGTGAGGACAGAGGGGGCACTTTGGCCACAAGGCTTTGAGGAATGGAGTGAACTTTCACAACCATCCGTGGATTACAGCCTCTTCAAGGGGACCTACTGACAGGGTTACCCAGGGTCTTGCTGTCACTGCGTGATACATTTGCCTTCCAAAAGCCTGCCTGTACCATGCCTTCCTCCCCATCTCATGGCAAAAGATGGGTCTGCAGCAGAAGGGAGCATAGCAATGTGTCCTTATCCCCAGCATCCTCCACAGGCACCACTCCCTCAGGTGAACATCACACCTGCAGTCTTCCTTCCTTCCGGGATCTCACAGCTGATGGGGAGAGGACTGGATGAAGTCTCGCTGTGGACTCAATCAGAACAGAGCTTCCCTTCCCTCTCATGCCATGTGATGGTGAGAGCAAACTGAAGCCTTTTTCCTCACAAGGACTGGGACTCCTAGGAGGTCTATTGTTATTTCCCAAGGGAATATATAAAACCGTAATAGTGTCAGGAATTGGAATGGGACAATCAAGGAATTACAGAAGCTGCCCGAGTTAATGCCACAGAGGAGCGTCAAGTATAATCCCAAATTTGGCTTATTTAAACTCCCAGAGAACATCAATCAAGTTTCCAAACAGAGGACTAAGTCTTGTTTTTTTGGAGAGTGCTGTCTAAATTAGATACAGATTAATTAGTTTTGACACCTTGGCAAAGAAGCAGTATCTCACATTTCCATTCACCATCAGTAACATTTGTGATAACATTATAAAGTGAGGGAACAAGAATGGAACAGCTGACAGTTTATTTTTAATAGAAAAGGTTAAATCTAAAGTAGGCTAAACAGGTTCTCAAAGCAAATCTGTTCAAGCACAGAAGCTAATAACATGATTCTTTTCTGCCTTGCCAAAGATACGGCTCAAGGAGACCTCAAGGGTACCTAGTCCATGCCAGGCATCTGTGAAAGACGTTTGTTTAAGCATCTACAGGTGTCTCCCCACTTTCTGAAGCCATACCTGAAGCACTCCCTTTTGTCACTGAGCACAAAGGCAACTTGGAAAGCATTCCCTCAAGAAAGGTATCTCTGATTTCTGCAAGGACCTTGGCTCTCAGGAAAGCACTGAATCCTTAGGATTGTGAGCACGTGTTTTCTGTTTGCCCACACCGAACGCTCTGAACAGGTCTGACGTGCTCCTGCGAGCTCAGTGAAGGTTTACTGCTGTGTTTCGTGGAGGCGAGCACTGCCCGGTCTTAGAGGATGCGCTGGGAGCCCATGCGAGCACCTACGAGGTTCTGCTGCTCTCTGCTGGGAGATGCGGGCAGAGCCCTGGCAAGAGGCCATACCAGGGGAAGAGCGGGGTCTGGCTTGGTCTCTGCACACCAACGCTCAGAGCAGCCTGTACAAAAGAAGACATCTGAGTGCAGTCTCCTCCTACATATCACTGTCAGAAGTGGGCCCCCATCAAAGGCTGCTGGTGTGGGAGCAGTCTGGGTGCAAGCCAGCAGCGCCGGCCACCTCTCTTCCCCTCTCATGCAGCCCTCTACCTCGTGCAGGAGCTGGCTTCCTCACATTGCTCTGATGCACTGACATCTCCTCTCCTCCCAGTCTGTAACATAGCTCACATTCTCAGGAACAGAGGGCAGAGAAGCCACCCCACCATACAGGTAAGGAACCAACATGAAGGGTAACCACACAACCCCCCCAGAGTCATAGGTTGGCGTGAGAACGAGGCAAGGCATTTCAGCCTCTCCCTCACACCCTGTCTTTCTGGTCATTGCTCTGTGCCAGAAAGCTGCTCTTTGCTTACTGAACCTCAGGAAGGCTTCAACTACATTTGCAAACTGTGCAAGACCACAGATTCGAGGTTCTTGGAGCCACAGCATGCAAGGAACCATGTGGCCATGGATCTGTCCTCATGGGTCGCATAGCAAGTGAGCTACCTGCTCACCAGTCTGCTCCAGCAACCTCAGTCTGGGAGAAAACTCGAACCCTGGCAACAGCTCCAGCTCAAAGGGGGGGGGGACCATTTCTCCTGGTGCTGGCCAAGGCCCTCTGCCCCTTTAAGCAATGATGTTTAATTTTCCAATGTGTTTCATCTCACACATCCCATTAAGATTTTCAAGTACCAGATGAGGTGACAGGAGTTTAAGATTTGGCTATTTTATAAATATATATATATACAGTTCAATAACATGAGAAGAAATATTCAAAGCAAACAGACTGCAGAAAGTGATTTGTTCAAACTCTTCACTGCAGACTTGCAAGAAACCAATCAAAGAGGCTCAGGAGTGGTTTGAGTGTAATTTATTAACCCAAAAGGGGCCGCATTGTTAACCAATATTATTTATAGTGAACAGCTCAACCATCTCTACTGAACAACTGTGTGATACTGCAGGAACAAATGCAATGAGTTACTACACAGATAGGACATAACCAGCAGCAGATCTTTGTTACAGCTGTTAGAAAAAGTGTCCCCAGGAGACAGACACTGAATCTCTAATGGCTATCTTATTTCTCTGACAATTTATGTAAGTTTTAACTTAACAGCACGAATGATAGCCATAGTTACACAGTGACTCCCAATAAAGGAGCGTATTGCTGATCTGCAGCTGGTGTTTTCTTATTTATTTCAAAGTCCTTAAGTTCCAGACTTAGCATATGGTGCCATATAAATAATGATATAATAATACGGTTTTGCTTTCCATGTGCCTGGCTAGAAAAAAAAAGCCATGTGATTTATGTTACATGAGCATTGTATTTAAGGCATTATTTTCCTCCGAATTTTTAATGCATTTAAAATGCATCTTCTGCTTTTTGTAATCTGTTCTTTTGAAAGAATAAACAGAGCAGTGATGTTTATTTAATGGAGTCATTCATCTTACTTTCTTGTACAAAATCCTAGCTTTCCAGCCTCAGCAGCCAGAATCCTGCAATAGGCAATGGGGTTGGAAATGGAGAGATCTGCTGTTTACCAATGAGGCACAGATGAAAGGAAGACATAGGGCTCAAGATTTACCCACAGCAGGACACTATTTGAAGCCAGCAGGCAGCTGAGAACTGCTTAGTCCCGTCCAATAAAGGATAGAGACCAGAAACCCATGGGATAAGTTCTACAGGGAATCGTGCTGTGGAGAAAACATCACCGGGATGGTTCAGCACACTCAACTGAAAGCAAATGCCTACTTCAGTTAAAACTCACTGTAGTTACTGGAGCAAACACCTGCCCCTTGAAGTATGACAGGGATGTAACAGTTTACAGCTTGCCTTTCAGAAATACCTAGGAATTTCCCTGGAATAGAGAAGGGAATGTCTCCTAACTCACACCTCAACTGTTTCTGGACACTGCTGTCTTAGTTTCCAGACTGTCTGGCAGCAAGGCTTCATCAAGCAAAAACTTCTTCACAGCTACAAAGATTGCAAATGTGAGTTTAAACGTGCACAGATCACTGCTAAACAGAGTATTTCTAAGGGCTGTACAAGAAAAACCAGTGAATATTCTGCTTGCAGACTTAAGCCTGCTCCATTGGTCCACAGCTCCTAGAAGAAACATGTCAGGGTCCACAAATCAAAGACTCACAATCCCAAACACCATGCAGTATACTGAAGAAGTCAGATCCTGAAATTTCCCCACTAATCCACCCAACTAACTGCCTGACACCCTTCAAGGATGTTACAGATTTCACCAAGCATCTTTCAAGACCAAGATCAAGGCCAAGGTGTCCCTGCCCATGGCAGGGTGGTTGGAACTAGATGATCTCAAGGTCCTTTCCAACACTAGCTATTGTGTGACTCTATGATTCTGTTCAAGTGAACATAGGCCAAATAAACCCCAAACAACCTACATTAAAAAAGCCAGCAGTGCCATGCTGTCCAAAACCACTGCAGTGACATGGAAAAGTGGGAAAGGCAAGCTGGGCTCAGAGTGGTTGAGTAATAACCTGGCATCCCATGAGTGCAAACAGCAGTGCCTCAGTGCAAGATGATCTCAATGGTCAGCCCAGCTGAGGATACAGGCAACACTGTCATGAACCTGCTATTGGAGCAGTGGGGAAGCTGTTTCTCTTAAAAGGTAAACAGCATAACCTGAAAAACACACACAAACTGAGTTGCTCTGAATGGAAGTGACATGTTAGTTTAGCACAGAGTCTGAAGTCCTGTATCTCCCTCCCTCTCACTCCCCATGGCAATTTCAGCCACTCATGTTTCAATCCCAGCTCTTGTCACACAAGAAGCATGAACCAGAGTGTTTCAGAAGATGGTTACTGTGGAAACCCAGCACAGCTTTTATCCTTATTCCTTTCATCTCCTTTGGGGGAAACTGGCGACCTGTTTATTTGCTTTTTCTGACGAAGCTCATCAAGCAGCACACTAACTGTCAAGATCTGCAGAGAACTGAGGACAGAAGAAAGTGCTTCTCACATGGACATGTATGTAAATATTTCTTTCAGCACTCTGCCACCCTACTTCTTGCTTCTCCGCTTCTCTTTACAAGCTAATAGACATATCCTTTTCCATCTGACCCAACACACACAGCTTGTCTCTGCTCTTCACTTCCAAGCTGAGAAAGTTGGGCCTGGAGAAGAGAAGCTGCATGGAGACCTCAGAGCAGCTTCCAGTGTCTAAAGGGGCCTACAAGGATGCTGGAGAGAGACTCTTCATCAGGGACTGTAGTGACAGGACAAGGGGTGATGGGTTCAAACTGAAACAGGGGAAGTTCAGGTTAGATATAAGAAGTTATTTACTGTGAGGGTGCTGGGGTGCTGGCACAGGGTGCCCAGAGAAGCTGTGACTGCCCCATCCCTGGCAGTGCTCAAGGCCAGGGGCTTGGAGCAACCCGGTCTAGTTTGAGGTGTCCCTGCCCGTGGGAGGGGGCTGGAACTGGATGAGCTTTAAGGTCCCTTCCAATGCAAACCAGCCTGTGATTCTATGATTCTAAGTCTCCTCACTACTGTGGAATTACTAACAGGTCCAACACGAGCAAAATGCTCCCCTGCATCCTTCATAGAGTGGGGTAAGGCCAAAAAGACCCTCAAACTCACGGTGAAGTGACTCAACTCCCTGCAAAACCAAAGGCCAGTGCAAGCTGAGCTGTAAGTGACCCTCCGCCATGGGAGCCCCCGCTTCCACCAGCCCCAGGCAGCCAGAGGGCCCCAAAGAGGGCTTGCTGGCTGCTGACACGCACCAGGAGACCTCTTAAACTGCTGCCGGGAGGGGGATAACACAGGTGGCGGCCAGTACCGAGGCCAGCAGCAAGACCAAACCAGGACAAGGACCAAGACCAGGATCAAGACCAAGGCCAGTACCAAGACCAAACGGGACCCCGCGCCACCCCGGCCCCACTTCCGCCCTCACCCATGATGGCCGCGCTGCCCACGTGACCCCGGCAGCACCCGCCTGCCGCAGACAAAGGCCGGCGGTTTCCCTGGCAACCGCTTCGGCGTCTTCCGCCTCCTCCTTCGCCTACGGCAAGCGACGAGCGGCACAAGAGGCCGGCGCCGGGGGTAGGTGAAGCGCAACCCTGCCCTGCCGCGGAGAGCCCGGGGCTGGGGAGGGCGGGCGGAGGTGGCTCCAGGCACGGGGATCAATTCCGCAGGCAGAACACCCCCTTTCCCAGTAGCAGGGAAGGGTGCGGGGCATGCGGCCTGCCCCCCTGCACCCTGCTTCAGGTGATGCGGCTGCAACCGGAACCCCAACAGCAGCGAGTGGCTGATGTGGCTTCTGCCTCCTCTGCCCCAGGGAGGGTGCAATATACACACAGTGTGTCCCTAGGGCAACAGGTAACAGCCTCAAGCGGCATCAGGAGAGGTTTAGACTGGAGATGAGGATCAATTCCTTCCCCAAAGGGTGCTCAGGTATTGGAACAGGCTGCCCAGGTCACTGCTGGAGTCGCCATCCCTGGAAGTGTTCATACACTGTGTAGAGAAGGTCCTCAAGTGCCATGGGTTAGTGGTGGCCTTGTCAGTGCTGGGGAACGGTTGGATTTGATGGTCTTAAAGGTCTTTTCCAACCTGTTTGGTTCTGTGATTTGAAGTAAAGCAGTGAGCAAGTGAGGATCAGCACTTTTACACCCACTGTGTCGCTCAGACCGTGTCTAAGGCTTGGGCTTCAGTGAGTTTAAATGAAGCTCCTACGCTCATGGGCAAAGGGCAGATATAAATTAAAGCCTATTAGTGCTTGCTCTAAGAGGGGCTGCAACAGAAAGGTGCAGTAATGGGATGTATCTGGCCTGTGGGGCTACGCATTTAAAACACTTTTTGTTCTTTACCTGTTAAATACTTCAGCAAGGTCATGCTGAATCTGAAATGGAGGAATCTAGCACACCGCCAGCTGCTGGAACATCTAAGGACCGGGCACCTGTAGCTGAATCCCCACCTTCACTACCAGCTTCTCAGGACCGGTCACCTGGCACTGATTTTCCCACATCCTCTATGTGTGAAACTTCGGACCAGCCAAAGGTGTACGAAGACCCCTTTGAAGTCTCTGTTAAGTACATGGAGAAACACAAAATCCAGAAGATATTTCAGGTGAAATTTCTCTTTCCCTTCTCCTCTTTCCAGAGGCTGGCTTGAGAAGTTTGGCCTAATGTTAGCTTGGACTAAATTATCCCTTCCCTGGATCTCTCCTTGCCCTGTGCTTTCTTAGGTGTAAACCTAAGAAATACAGTAGAAAAAGGGCTCCTGACCATCTTTGGAGGGTGAAAGAGATGCCAGTGTTGAAGCAGAAATGCAGACCACATCTGCCCACAGATCAATTCTTCTTTCCTTCTGTCTGTCTCAGGAGATCACAGAAAAACTGGTGTACGAGAAGCCCGATGACCCCTTGCAGTTCATGTTGGCTCAGGTATGGTGCCTTGCTGAGGCTCGGTGGGGACTCTCTTGTTAGGGCCACAGCAGAAAGGTACGTGGTCCACCCATGACTATTTTTCTCACTCCATGTCTGCCCTGTCTGAGATGAAGAGAAGCACAGGGCAGGAGCAGAGTGCCCAGGGTGAAAGGGACCACATGTGCTCTAAAAGGAGGGGGAGGAGAGGTATAGGAGGGTGGAAGAATCTGGATGATTGCTACCTGAGATGTGAAGGAAGCTTAGGGACAGAGATAAGGCCCCTCTGTGTCCCTGGTGACCCTTTTTTATCTCCCTCTATTCCACACTGGGATATATCATACATCCTTATTTAGGAGATCTGTCTGCTGATCCTGCAACATTAAATTAAAATACAGGAAATTCGGTCAGTGGAGTGAGGCAGTAGTCTAGGGGTTAGTTAGAATTGTGGGGAGCTCCATGGGGAAAGGAGGAGGTTAGAGGAAAGAGCAGAGAAAGAGAGTCTTTTCCTTCACTGCTCTCTAGTCAGTCAGGGGGAGCACCTTGCTGTGCTGTACTGAATGCAGAACCTGCAGGGGAATGACAAGGTCAGTTCTGGGCACCAGTGGTAAGGAAATAGGCTCCCGAATGACCCTTTTCCTTTTGCTCAGGTGCAGTCTATGATAAGTGCCAGGGAGGCAGGCACATCAGAGGGAATGTTGGAGGAGGACGAAGATGAGATGTTTCTGGAAGAGGTCCTGTGAATCTTTTGGCCGCTACTGACCTTGTTATTATGGTATTGCCCGGGGCCTTCATATCACCTTGCTCCTATAATCATTGGCAGTAACTTGGAACAGGTCTGCTTCTGTCTCTGACTCCTGATTTTTCTGTTCTGTGTCATTATGCTTCCCTTTGGGGTTAAATCCTGAAACCAAGTATTGGTTTGGATGCCCAAACCCTAATCCTACAATGTGCACGGACCTGCATGCACATATTGCACATCTCAAGGAGGCAGGTCTGCTGAACTCCTATGCAGTCTCTGCATACAAATACATAAATTCCACATTTGGGTCATGCCCAGACTTTGGTCTTCCATCCAGAGAAGCCTCACAGCACAGACAACGGAAGCATAAAAGCCAGTAGAACTAAAAAGCAGCCCTGGATGACCCACAGTCCTCTCCTTTTTCATGCTGCATTGCTGGCTTACTGTCTCCAGCTATGCAGCAGCGCAAGTGCCCATCTAACACTTTGGGAGGCTGGGTCTGTGGCTTTCTCACTGCACCCAAAATTCCTCTGATGCAAAAAGCTGTCTGTCTGCTTCTTCCACACACTGGGCACAGCTGCCTTACCCTTAACCATCCCTGCTTTTGGGGGTTAGCCTGCTTGTATCATTGCAAGTACAGTGTCTATTTTGATAACCAGAACAGTAAAGCAACAGTTGCCTGCACGCTCTGTGGCTTCAGAAGACATTACTGCTCAGGAATGTGGGAGGTGAATAAAACGAAACAAACCAAAACCAAGTTCTGGCAGCCCAGAGGATTCAGAGTCAAGGTACACTTTGCAAACGTGTCAGCTGAACGGCTTTGGAGTCTCAAAACACAGTCTTCATTTTCATACTTCCCCAGTGACTGTTTCTACCCTTAAAGAAACTCTGTCTTTCTTGTCTCTTGCCTGAAGATTATTGAAAATGTGCAGCAGAGCATACTGTTATTTTGGCTGCATTTAATGTGTATGTGCAGTAGATGCCAGGGAGTCTTTTGTCACTACAGACTTTTCTCTTTTTTTAGGCAAGTGCTCTAATTTCATGACGGATGGTAGTGTATTCCCAAATGACTGTCTCTATGGCTATGAAGAGAGCACCATAGAAACTTATCTCCCATCTATCTATTTTCAGCTAAAAGTCTGATGATTAGGTTGTGTGATACTCCACAGCAGAGCTTGGGCCCAAAAAGTCTGGGGAAAACAGAAGCAAGCATTTGGCATGCAAATTCTGTGTCTAAGAAGAGCTGCCTTTCAGTCTAAGGTTCTCAAACAGGATAAGTTAACTCATGTGTTCCCAGTTTAGAGACAGGTAAGCACCCCTGTCACTCACAGGGCAAAAAGGTTTTCAAGGTTATTGTGAGTCTAAAGATTCAATTAAGGTCTTCATGGGTTTTATAAGAGGTTTGATGGAGACTTTGACATGTGGAGCAGTGAGATGCTTTTGAAAGCCCTACTTCAGCACCTGGAAGAATTGGACACTGAATGAAACTGAGAGACAGCTTGTTTTTCAACCTAATATATTTTTGATCAGGAATTTATAGACAGCCATGTGCATACGTGCACTGTGAATGTAAGGGAAGTGCTATTTCAGGCCTGTAAACCAGGAAATGCATGGAAGATGGAGACAGTGGCAGAAGACTTCTCATGTGTATGGTCACTTGTCAGCATGTTGTCACAAGAGATGGAGAAGTTGGCGTGTCTTTGAATTTTGTGGTGGAACAGGATTAGGGTGCTTTGGGGTACAGGTTTAGCTGTGAATTTCCTGTTTCTATCATTTGTGTACTGTATTTTATGTATTACAGGTACTGAGAACTGTTGTTCTCTTTTACTTATGAAAACCTGTTGACTTGTAACATATTCTGGGACTATAGGTGTATGCCTTCAACCTCCTTTCAGCATTAAGGGAGTTACGCAAGGAAAGATCCTTAATTTCTCTGTCAGATAAGTTGAAGTGAGCTGAAAGCAGTCTTCTTTTGCAAGAGAGGCCCTACCCAGTGCTCCTCAGCAATCTCAGGACCAAAATCTTCCTTTGGTGGGCTGACCACCTTATCTCACACTGACAAAGTTGCTGAGTGGTAGCAAGAAGTCCTTCCAGTGCACATAAGAGAGAGCAACTGCCTTCTCTGTTTCTCAGGCCTCTAAGATGATTTGTTTGTATTTTGAAGTGCATTTTTTTTCCAAGGAAAAAAGTCCAGGACCTCAATTTTATGACAACTAAAAAGCATCCTGCAGCAGGTGTGCAGATTATTGTGTTTAAACCAGTGACACAGAGCTGTCCTTGTTGATTTGCTTCAGTTTTGCTGATAAATACACCTTAGAATCATAGGATCTGTGAAGACCATCAAGTCCAACCGTTACCCCAGGACTGCCAAGACCATCACTAACCCATGTCACTGAGGGCCTCTCTAGAAAAATTCTACCTCACATGAAGGCACTAATGCACCACACTGTTGGTGTGTATGAAGGCTTTTCTGTGGTGAAGAAAAGGAGAAAGATTAGATTTTAAATGGAGACATTTATCGTAGTCTTAATTTCAAAGTGACAGTGCCTTTTCCATAATCTCTTTCCCAAACCACTGGATCCGTGTTTCTTCTTCATAAGTGGACATTTGTCAACGTGACATTAAACTGTCGTTAAATTTCTTGCCTTGGGTGCTCCAAAGGAATTAACAGTTCATTGTGTCTAACTGAAACTATTCCATATAAGTCCTTATAGCACACTAGTCACAGTATATTTGAATGCCCTCCAGTAGTGTGCTAAGCAACGTGACTAACATCTGTTGTTTGTTCTTTCTCCTCTCCACCAGGGAGATGCCTGTGCACTGAAGTGCATTCTTTCTAAAAGGCTGGTTTGGGTTTCTTGTCCACACCTGTGTATGGCTGCGTGCTTCTAATGGACAGGGGTAGGTCATGGAGTGGGAGGTGGGGAGGTTGGAGGTACTCAGTAATTCCCAAGGATGTTTCCTCCATAGTTTAAGCTGGGCACTGAGAAAGTGGAGTATTTTCACAGGCAAGATTATTTTGTTGATCCATGGACTGTCACAGAAGTGTGACATCCAGTTCAGCTGCCGAAGAGCATGGTGTTATGGTGCACACACCCTTTGTGTTGTACTCACCCAGAAGCAGGGTGCAGAAGAGCCAACCAGAATGAAAGTGTAGTCACCATGTCTTGGATCAAAACATCCATTTCTTTTTCTGCCACATCTGTATGGAGCTTAAAATGTCTCAGATGCCCTGAGCAATACTTAAGTTGCCTGTGTACTGCTGCTAACCAATGAGAAACAAAATGATGTTGTAACTGCTGATTAAAGAGCCTTTGAAAAGTTCACACAGACCCTGCTCTGCTTCTTAGTTAGGTGGAGGGCACAAGCAAGATAGCTCTTCAATGGCCAGCTACTTACAGCATGAGACATTTCATTGTGACTCACTGGGTATGAATCATTGCTAAATAACACCAACTTGAAGTTAGTTTAATGCCATTGATTTCAAAGTTTCACAAGCATGTGAAACTCAAAGTAGGCAGCAACAACTATTCAGGGCTTCCGCGTCTGAAATGGAAGAAATTAACCACTTGTTTGTAAAGCCTGACAAGGCTCAAGAAAGAGCTCAAGCTGATGACTGGAGAATGTGGGAGTTCTTAGAAAGGGAATACTTCAGAGCAGATTGATCAAACCCCATCTGACATGCCTTCAGTTGTATTCAAGGAAAAGCTTCTCTTAACCATTCTTTGAGCCAGATGAAACATAGAAGAAGAAACATTCCCTTAAGGTCAGGCATCAATACACATGGCTGCATTTCTGTTTTGGGACTGCCTTCAGGGAAAGCATTGTTGTAGCAGCATCAAAAAGGCCATGCCTCAACATAAACAACTGAAAGGGGGAACTTTGTGTTGCTGAGGTGACATGGGTTGGATGAACAGTCACTTGCCTCTTCTCCTGGGGAAAGGTAGTGGGCTGGAATGTCACTGCTGAGCAGCTGAAGTTAGGCAAAGCAATCCCTACACATACTATACACATAATATATACATAATTCAAGACTGGGAATTGACTGCAGGCACCGCAGTAGTTGATCTGTATTAGAAAGAGCTGGTGTGAATGACTGGAGTGGCTCTTCCTTTCTCCCTTAAGGCTTTAATCTCAATTCCTAAACTGCAGTGACATAATACCAGAGAAGAAACACACTATGAGATGGGCTCACTTTTTTGTGTGTGTGGTGTTATTTAATTTGAGACCAAAATGAGCCTTTTGTTCATTGTCACTCATTAAAGTGGCAAGAGATGGAGGAATATGAGGCTACATAGAGCCAGACTTGTGAAGGTGCACAGATATCTAGCACAGTTCACAAGTAAAAAGGTGGGCATTGTAACTGAGGGAGTGCAGCACCCAGTTTATGCTGTCCATAAAAGCTTCACTGTAAACTTACAAGCCCTTAAGGCAAATATCTTATTTGGAATCACACTTAATTCTTCCTACAAACTAGGAGACAGGATTAGGGCTAGGGAGTTTGTAAGAACAAGAGGTCACCTCCGACCTTCCTCCTTCCCATCCTTCAGCTTCTAGTATAAAACAGGAAACAGAAGTGAGTGAAGACATGTGGAACAACACAGTTGTTTGTTACTGGGAAAAAGGCATATCATACCAGCCCTTGAAGCAAACCAGTTCCCACCTTGAGTAGCTTCTGGTGTTGGACATGAGTAGACATCAGGGAGAAGGGTATATTAAATGCAGGCAAGTGATCAGAGAGCCAACTTTTAACAGTGTCTCCAGGTTGCACAAACACCATGAACACCACAGGAGTCCCTTTGAAGAGCAGAGCGATGCCTGCTCTATCCCACTCTTGTTTAAGCATCCCCTTTGGTCTGGCATAATATCCTGCCTCTTTGCAAGGAGCTGCAGGGAAGGGCAGTGTGCTGGATCCCCACAGTACTGAAACCAAGTACTGCCTATTGGAAAACCCAGCTTTTGGTCCTGTTGTTTGAAACCACGGTAGCATAACAGAGCTATCTTGAGAGACTCCTTGACCATGGTATGATGCCATCATGCTGATATGTGTTTGACGTGGCAGATAGGAGTGTATATGGGAGAAGCTCACCTGCTGTTGGGAGCAACAGCTCCCTACTTTTTGCCCTATTAGATGTCTAAATGTTTTCAAATGAAGAGCAAAGCTCCTCACAAAAGTTAAGAGCTGAGCAGGCTCCAGCACAGTTATATGAAGAATTAATTGTCTAAGGCACCTTTCATAGGTACCTTAGCAGTTGTCCATAAGCCTTCCTGTCTTTTCAGAACTCCTGCTGAAAAACGGCGCTGGAGTAGTAGGTTAAAAAGCATCTTGAAGAAAAAGGAGGGTGAAACTTAACCTTTCCCATGTGTGCCCATGAGAGGGCAGCACAGACCGGCTGAGTCTTCTCTAAAGTCTAGTAAGAGGCAGGGAGGCTAACTCCAAAGAGTGTACGTCCAGCCATGGAGTAAAGGAGAAAAGGTCCATGTAAAACGACTGGATGCGTCCATCTCGCACCTGAAACCAAAACCCAGTTACGGATAGGTACAGGTCTGAGTGGGTCAAACCCCAGGTACATGACAGGGTCCGAGTCTCAGAGGCTTCTCAGGAAAGTTTCCAGGTCCTTACTGAAACCTTAGAAGAGCGTTTGAGAGGAAGAGCATTGGACAATGCCTACAGTTCTATCAAAGCAATGAGTCATGTGTGTGAGACATCAACCACACCCTTGCCAAAGCATAGGCTGTCACCCCATGGGTACTATAAACTTGGCCAAGACACACATGCTATTTATTTCCATCCCAGTGCCCCTAAACATTGCACCAGCCAACACCCCTTTGCTATTCCCCTTTCCTCTGGCTGCTGAGGTTCTTGCGATAAGGCTGTAGCTTGACTGTCCTCTCTCTTTCTCTTTGATGCTCCATCCCTATGGCAAGATGGATGGTGGAGATGAGACATATGCTTGCAGCACTTGCCTTGCAGCATGTTGGAAAGTGGATAGTGACAGGCAAGCGTATGTAGATGGCAGTGCTCTGCTGCCAGCGTGCTACAGCCTCCCACACCAGAAGCAGCTAACGCAGAGGAGGGAAGCAGTATGGATTTGGGGGGGATGAGTTATCCCCAGGTACCTTTTAATAATGAGCTGGAACAATTAATATGAGCAAATTTGTTTGCCCCCTTGCAAACAAAGTAGTAAAGGTGCCCAAACAAGACATCTTCTTTCTACCATGTTGTGGCTTGTGACTGACGCAGGGGATCTTGGAGGAGAGAGTTTTAACCATCAGCAAGAGCAATGCAGTCACTAGGTCCAGACAGAACAGCTTGTTCCCAGTGTGTTATATGAAATTCAACTGAACCACCAGCACCAAAAGTTCATCACAGTGGCAAGGCCAGTTAGGAGACAGGACCACATCCTAATAAATATATTGACACTGACATATGCAGTATTCCAGAGGCCAGAAAGCTCTCAAAATAACAATACAGAGATACTTTCTAAGCAGACCTTCTCTGGACATTGTCAGCTTTTTAAAGGAGCTATCTAAAACACAAGCAGAAAGTTTCTGTCTTCTCAAAAGTCTTATGTCCTGAATGTATTTTGTAAGATCTCAGGTAACGTGACGTTTCTAGCCTCCTGTGAGCCTTCCATGTGGTCAGGCTCCCATTCAGAGTGAGCTCGCCTGCCCTCATCTCACAATGAGATTCAAGGGGAAGCCACGTCCCATTTACTGACCCTTTTTACGCCATCAAGGGTGTTGGCTGGGCAACGCCACTCTTGAAGGGCTTGGCTCCCCTCCCCTGCCTGGAGAATGTCCATGGTGGGAGGAGAACCAGGGCAGGGTTTGACCTCCCGCTCCCCCCAGGCTCCTCTGTGCTTATCTTCTGGTCCCTGCACATACAAATATGTGACCTGTGGGTTGCTGCAAGGCCAAGGTGAGATCAGCTCGAAGATGCAGATCTTTTGGTCTAGGTGTTCCCTTGCAGAAGTTGGCCTCAGGCCTGTGAAGATGCTCTCCTATGAGTTTCCTTTGTAGCCAGCAAAGGAAAAGAGGCATCCTCAGGGTAAGATTTAGAGCCCAAATCTCTCTCAATGTGTACAAGAAGGCAGCCTGAGGGTCTTCATTATTCAACAGCAGTAGCAGCCAGCAGAGGTTAACCTTTATGAACATCCACTATTCCTCTAAGCTTCTGGGTTGCAACCACTGAGAAAGGGAGCCACAGCAGTGGCCTGATTGTTAACAGTGGGGTACAGAGATTTCATTTGTTACTGCCTTTACCACATGTGCAGATTCCACTATGAGCAGTGGAATTTTCAGGGGGAAGCAGTTCCCTGCCTTAACCCAGTTCTTTACCAGACAGAGCAGCTTCCTCCAAGTTCTTCATCCTTGCTGCCTGTGAGGAGAAGAAACAGTCCTTTCTGAAAGGCTCAAAGTACAGATTTTCATGCTATCGCATGATTCCAGTAGCTTGGGCTTAATGGAGACACCCAAAATTGCAAGTCTTAACAACACCAACATACAGCCACGATTATAAGCTCATGAATAAATCCACCTTACAAAACGAGGATAAAAAAGGTGTATCCCTCTCCTTCCCCAAAAGATTAAGAAACCCCAATCTTTGAGAGAATCATAGAACCACAGAAAGTGAGCTTTATGGCAGTCTTCTTAGGAATGGAGAGTGCAATGCCATGTTTAAGGGTGGATTATGCATTGCCAAATGCAAATCCCAGGATTACCAGCATCACAAAGGTGCCTGTATCTGAGCTTTCTGTACTGCTCTTCACCAAGGTACATGAAGTTTTAGAAAGAAGCTACTTACTGCATTCCACGTTATACTAAATATATACATACAGTCCTGCTTTTTCAGGCTATATGTTTGCAGACCTAGCCCAGGGACCCTGTGGTTTATCCTAACCCACTATAATTAGCCCATGGTCGTTGCTAACGGTATGCCATTTGTCTCCCCACACTCAGCACTGTTTGGTAAACAATTTCAGGCACAGGGCTGCTCTCCCCTGATCTCCCTAGGTGGTGTTCACTTGTTTATCCTCCACACCCTGCAGTTACTCCTCTCTCTTGAGGCTGAGAGCTATAGAAGTGGCAAAGAAAGGGCAAAAATGCTCTATAAAGGGGGAGGCAGCTGTAGCAAAAGCCAGGACGTGGCTCAGGAGGCAGCAGGCAAGGCTGGCTTGAAGCCAGGCCAGCTGCAAACCCAAGGGACATCTGTCCCCCATGGCTCACATCCTCACCCCCCCGTGTGGATGCACTGAGACAGGAGAGAAGGCATCCATGAGGAATTCCCTTCTCCTCCATGGAGGAGCTGGCCCCTGGCCATGGCACATGGAGGGTCTGGGTGGCAGGCATGAGCCTGAGCCCCAAATCTGGCCGAGGGAAGGAAGATTGAACTGCGGAGGGGGAAGCAGCTGTTTGCAGCCCTCCTGGGAATGCGGGAGTGAAGCCGGAGGGCAGGCAGGAATTGGGGCTGGTCAGGGAGAGGTCACTGACCGTGGTGGTGAGGATGGGACTCTGCCTTGAAAGGTGCCCTCATGGGCAACGCTTGTGCGGCGTGCTGTGGTAGGGATGCTCGGATGCATTCCCAGCAGTGATGCTCTGCCCTGCTGCTGTGTGCTGCAGGAACCATCATCCAAACCGTCCTCCCCCTGCGACCAAACAATGTGCATCCAGCTGAATGTGCATGGGTCTTGTATGAGCTTGGCCAACACTGCAGCCACGCTGCTCGGATGTGGGATTTCCTAACTGTGAGATCTGATCTTCCCATGCAGCACTGCGAATGCAGTTAGGAGCCTCCTGTTCATGGATGGGAGTGGTTCCTTCGTGATGCTGGCATGAGGCAGTCACAGGAATGACACCTGGGACCCTGCTGCTTTGGCCGTGACCTCTATTTCCTCCCTGTGTGCTTCGTCCCTCCCTAATTCCTCCCTCTCACATTCTTAAACCATTATTTTATGAAGAAAAAAATCAAACTATATAGGAAGGGTATTCTTAGAGTAGGAGCAGGGCCAGCCCATTGGAATTGCCCACAGCATCTCATCAGCCCTTTTCAGCATCTTTATTCTCACTTTGGGCATCCTCCAGCATCCCCAACCTGCCAATTCTGAGAAAGCACAGCATACTTTGTGACAGGCGTGTTCTCACATTGCCCTGTCATACACAGAGCACATTGCTATAGTTAAGCAGCAGAGCTCCTGAGAAATCTCATTTTACACCCCCATCTGAAAATGGGCCAGGCTGTGGCCTCAGCATCTGACTGTTCCTCTAGTGAAACCCCAGATCGCAGCGTGTCTTCACTCCTGAGCCAGCACTTTGCCTTTAACTCACATATAAACAGAGGTGCATGTGGATCTATGTGTGGATACATGTGAGGAAAGCACATATATTAATGGATTTGTATATGTGCATGTGTGTGTATGTACATATGGCTCTGTGAGGGGGAATGGGTGTGCACTCTTGAGTCTGTAACTTTTGGAAGTGCAAGAGCTTGCACAGATGTATGGGTCTGTTATATAGAGGTGTTGCCACAGATCGTCTGAAGTATGCCAGCGCAAGCACAGACCTACAGGGGAGGCTAAAGCAGCCACAGGCACCTCACTGGAAGTACCCATGGTGGCACTTGGGCTTCCCACTGCATGGTTGGTCACCCCACTGCATGCCCTTGTTCAAGTCTCTGATGCTCTGCTCTGCACATGCGTTCATGCAAGCTCATAGTCTCAGCCACACCACGGCTGTCAAAAGATGGGGTGGTGAATGCACTGAAATAGACATCACGTGTTGTAGGGAGCACAAACAATGGGCAAACAGGTCTGAGTTATTTACATCCAGACAAATCTGCACCCTTACTCTTGAACACCCAAATGACAAGCTTATTGTCCCTGTCTACTCGATCAGGTTGGCTGCAATGGCTATATCCTCTTTTGCATATTGCTGTGATACCTCATGGAGCTGGAAATGCCAAAAGCCAGGGTGAAATCTCATAGGGATCTTACAGGAGAGCTGGATCTCTCTTCAGTTGTCTCCAAATACCAAGGAGATCCATAAAAAGTTCTCACTGATTTCCCACAAGATAGTTACAACGATGGCTACCAAGGAGATATATAGATATTCTTCTGACTTTTGCTTTTGACTTATGAAGGGCTCTAGAAACATCACCCTTCCTAAGGCCATTATTCGTTTGGCTGGTTTTTGCACCAGCAGATGAAGAACCCCAAGCACAACCACCTGCACTTCTGCCAGAGATGTGCTCAAGGCTCCAGTAATGTGAATTATGGCTTTTGGCAGACCTGTAGAGGAATCAGTGAGGGAGAAGAAGGTGAGAGACGTTACTTTTCTGCTGTGTGCCTCAGCCTTAGCCCCTCTCAGTTCATTACAGGCCAATTAATACATGGCGTATATTAAATATGTCTATGCTTGACTTTGCTCTGTCTTAAGAAGCCTGAATGTGTTAAAACTGCCAAGGAAATGCAATAGTCTCCCCACTTTCCATGTTCTCCACAGTTGTCTTGCAGGGTAGCCAACGCCTACACTTCTGTTTCCAAAGAAAATCCCAACCTAAATGAAATGAAAATGGATCCAACCCAACCCACTGGATTTTCCCCATGCAACGTAATGAAATGAAAACACTGGCATTAT
Organism: Neopsephotus bourkii; assembly: GCF_033783945.1. NCBI lineage: Eukaryota > Metazoa > Chordata > Aves > Psittaciformes > Psittacidae > Neopsephotus > Neopsephotus bourkii. The sequence goes on along the minus strand of NW_026901771.1, from coordinate 4,920,469 downwards.
TTTACACTTTCTTTTTTCCTCGTCAGCCCATTCTTCTTATACCCACGTTCAAGTAGCACTCCAGCAATCCTAATACTTGCACTTACGTCCTTCCAACTTGCCCATCCTCTTTAAAGTTCAAGTGTCTCGTACAGGTGAGTCACTCACCCACCCTTTGGAGAGTGTAATAATAGACATTTTTGGAGCGTTGTGCTTTCAGCACGACGGCATTCCGATACGATCTAAGGATCACAGAGACACCCTCCGGTCCCAGAGGCACTGGCGAACAGGTTTGGCTAGAAAAAAATAGTTTTCCTCATGTGATGGGCACCCTACCAATCACAAAGCACTTTCCTCAAGCCATCCGGGCTCTTTAAAGCCCAGTGGAGGGGTGAGAAAAGGGGCTTTTTCAGCTCTGGAGGTGGGTCGGGGTTGCTGTTGGGAAGCATCACAAGAAGAGAGGGGTGAGTGCTTTGCTTTGGTCATCGTCTTCCTCTCAATGAGCTGTAAGTGTCTGTTAGGAGGAAAGGAGTCTTTTAAGGTTTAATGTTTGGTATTTTAACCCCTGGGCTGTGTTTAGTATGTGGGAGTCTGGTACCTGGATAAGGTTAACTGCAGAAGATAATATATTTCATCCTTCTTACCTCAGGCTTTGTCTTCTCTACGGCTCTTTTAATCTGTTTCATATTTTCTCTCCTAAAGACTGGGGAGAAGGGAATGGGAAAATTAAATGTGTTGCAAGGAGTGTAAAAAAAGCAGGAATTGTTGCAGGGAAAGATGATCCCTGTCATTCCCCTTCACTTGTGAAAATAGGAAAGGCAAAAAAAACCCCACTCAGCTTGTTTTGGCTGTGCTGATCTAATAAGGGAGAGAGGAAAAACCTACCTCCCAGCTCTATTTCCCAGGTAATTATGCTTGATGATGATTTACCAGCCACTCCACCATTCACACAGGCTTCATTTCACAGCAATCTTTCTCAAAAGGAAACTTAATTAGTTTCTGACCCCTGCTTGATGCCGAGCTTTGGTTTTGCTTTATTTTTCTCCCCTGGTAGCACAGAATAATTGGCTGGCTCTTCCTTTCCTGAGCGTGCTTGACTCCTAGTGCACAAGCCCTTCTCTGTCAGAGGTGGCTGCATTTTGATACAGGTAGAGCAACGGGGGAAGTCCGGCAGGGCAGAAGGAATGTGTGGGGTTGTATGCTCTGGAGCTGTTTGCTTTCCAATAGGTAAACAAGTGATGAATCGACACTTGTAAAGCATTTGGCTTCTTACAGCAGTGTCCAAGCAACTCGTCAATAGCATATTTAATTGCATCCTCTTTAAAACTGTGTAACCCTGAAGATGGCCCAGGCACTTGGAAATTATCTTCTCTTTAAGCCCTTTAATAGATACATTTTCTGCTAAAACAACCAGGGGGGGAAAGGAAGGTTTATTATTGCTGTTTGGCCCCTCTGTGCATCAGTGTCTAGAGCAGGTCAGGTCTGTGTCTCACAGAGGCTTCCCATGGCACTGGCATGGGCACCAATGCTGGCACAGCACCTCCGGCAGCAGTTCCACCCCACTGGCTTCCCTCCATCAGTGCCCCAGCCTCATCTTGCTCCTGCCTGTAGAAACATGCTCTGCAGCTGAGCACAAGGGGCAGGAGGTGTGGGGCCCAGGTGGGTGCGGGATGAGGTTTCTGCCGTTGGATGGGTTTGTTTAGTTGCGCTCGAGTGGAGTGGAACCCATCAGCCAAGGTGTGTGGAGCACATGAGTAATAAAACAAATGTGGCCCTTGTCTCTGCCTCCTTACACAAGGAGGTGAATGCAACGCCCTGCACAGGGGCGCTGAAGCAGAGGGGAGCCCCTGTTAAGTCCCTTTGATGTGCTGTGACCTCCATAAGCAGGGTGCAGAGACAAATGATGCTCACAGGGTTGTTTTTGGACACTCCTTAGTCACAGTGCTGTGATACCACCATGAAAACTGATACAAAACACAAAGTATTCAAAATGCAACCCACTTCTGCATGGGACAATGCCAAACCAGTTCTTACCCACTAAGGTTTTTTGGATGGAGATGGAGTAGGACTAAGCTAAGCAGGCGGCATTCACCTCTAAGGCTATTGAAAACCTGTCCCACTCTGCAGAAAGAGTGTGGAAGCTTCAAAATATCAACAATCCCAATGCATGTGAGGGATGAACAACAGAGACTGAATCCTGCTTGAATCCAGGAACTGCCATGTGCAGGGCTTCCTTTGAGAGCTTAACTAGGGCTGTCACCTAAAATACAAGTCTCTGCAGAAAGGAGAGTCCCTTTCAGCTCCCAAAGTTCTGCTGCATATCATGCAGAGCCACTCTGAGCAGAGGAAGGGAGGAGAGATCAAGAAAGCTACAAGGGCATGAAAATAACAGATCCTGTGCAACTTGTGGAGGAATAGGGGGAAAGAGGGCTACTGCTGCTCCTGGGCTCTGATGAGCTCAGCTGGACCTTTATGGGCATCAAGAGTGCATTGAGGGTTTGAGGGGAGAGAATAGGGGAGATGCTGGAGTCTGAGTTCTGACCAGGGCATCGGGAAGATGAAGAACTATGTGCTTGAGGAGGGACAGAGGTTTTCCTGGTACAATGGGATCAACAGACATCTTTCCAGAGCTGCTTGTAGCATGGAGCAAAGTGTGTGGCAGTGATAACTGAATACCTGGGAACTAGACGGATTATGACTTAATTACAAGGTACACAAGATGTGCTGAGGAACACTAGGTCCATGCAAGTTCGAGGCTGAAATCCCAGGAACTGGTCACCTTCTTGAGTGCAGATTCTGGATAACGACTGCATCCAAAGCTCTGATTTTCTCAGGGGTTTCCCAGAAGCCCCCAGGAAACTGTATTTGAGTGGCAAAACTGATCCCAACCAGCCTCAAGGAAGTCTTCTGCACCTCCCAACTGATCAGTGTCCGCAGGCAGGAGCTGCTGGTTCCTGTCGCTCGGGGGATGGGAGGAGGACTTCAACTCTTGTCACACCCAAGGGTGGATGAGAGTCATACCTGCATGCAGCTCGCCTTGGGCAAGCCAGCCAGGGTTTGCCTCATGTACCAAGTACTGTGCGAGATGCTCTTGCTTAACACAGCTTAGCTCAGAGTCATAAGGAGCAGGCAGCCCATGGAAAGACCCAGATCTATTACAGTGTGTATTGTTAGATCTACATTAAAGGCTCTTCCTTCCCTTTTCCTCTTCTTGGACTCTGCTTCCCCCACCCCACAATTCCACTGGATATAAGTAAGGTACTTGAATGCCTTAAGCTCCTTAGAAGCTTGTCACCATCCAGCTGATATCTGTGTGATGGGGACTGTGTGCAGCTTTCCTCCCAGCTACAGTAGCCTAGGAGATGGGATTGCCCCAGGACAAGAGGTTTGCTAACTTGGACTGGTGTGACTGCATTAATACCTGCCCAACGAAAGGGAAGAGTGAACCAGGTCCTGCCTGCCAGGGAGGAGAAGAAGGCCAGCCTGTGGGGAAGAAAGCACATGGAGTGGGTGGACAGCCCACATACAAGGTGTTGTTACACTGCAGGGGGGTCTGTAGGAGAAAAAGGGAGGGAGAAAGAGCTTTCTGCAATGTTAAGGAAAGGGTTGTGGGTTTGGTAATCACTCTTGTTGTGATCTGTCGTGCTAGCCACATGGCACACTCAGTCCTGCTGTCTTCACCTGCTTTTCCATGTAGTAGTCAGGGTTCACATGCCTGCATTCAAACAGGGAAGATTTCCTTGCTTTTTGGACTGACCTCTGACTTGGGGTGTCTCTTAGTTAGCAATAAGTAAAGGCTTTTTGAAATTCTCTTGAGTTTGCAGCAAAAGATCCATGAACCAGGCAATGGTGTCCCCAGCTTCAAGATGAGTAGAGGACCACCATCCATCTCAGGTTTGGCAGACTCCACAGTGTTGTATTGTAGATCACAGGTAACCAGACATTGCCCAAACCAAGATTTGACCTGCAAGGCTGTTCTTTGTTCCCCCCTGAGCATGCTGGCTGGTGAACAAGTTTGTTAGGGACAAAGCTTCAGTTGAAGTTGTGAGCCTGTCATTTTCAGATACAGAGCAATACAGCTTCAGGCATCTTAGGCTGGCCTCCAAAGGCTTGGCTAGGAATACAAATGTCTTCTCACCTTGGAAATAATGGCCATCCCCAGTCCCATTATCATGGGAAAACATTTATGTGGTCTTCTGTTTGTATAATGGGGAGAGCACTGGAGATGTCTCCCCTGGGTCAGTAACCCCAGCAAGAGGAGGCACTAGTGCAGATACTCCGGCTGTTCAAGCTGCTTGTCCTTTGGTCTGCTCAAGTCAAGCCCACTTTAGCTTTTCTTTCACAGCTTGTATTTTCTTAACCACCCAGCAAATGCAACTGTCTTGGGATTGGGTTTCCCCCCCCGCCTCCATGCACACATGTGCTCCATCCCTTTGAAAGAAGGACTTGGTTGGCGCTGGCATCTGGGCTTGTTTCTCCAAGAGGTCTGACACCTCTGACTAGTGCCTTTATGCTGCTCCTTGTGGAAGGGGGTGAATTCAATGTGGGGTGCCTGGCCGCAGCCTGCAGGATATAGCACTCTCAGGAATTTGCTGGGAATGCTATTTGGCCTGGGTCCCATGAGCCAGCTGCAGCCTAAGCTGCTCCATCCCTCCCTTGCACCTGACTGGGAATGGGTGTCTCAGCTCTAGTTCCTGGCATGGGTGGGAGATGGGGCTACTCTTACACTAAGTTGTTGCCAAGCTGTGTGCTGTAGTTACATGTGTAGGGTACTGCTAAAGCACTGTGGTTGCTAGTTTGGTCCTGTTGGTAGTGCCGGCCAAAATTAACAGCCAGGAGGGTGTACAGCACATCCTTGGATAAAGCCAGCTCCTCTGGAAGAGAAGCAAGATGAAGGCACTGAACTTGTCCACTGTTCATCTGTGTGTAGCTGGTGTTTCTAACCAGATGGAAATGCAACTCCATGGGCTGATATCTGCATAGGTGCTGTTGTGGTGATGAAAACCCTACCCAAAAGGAAGCCAAAGATACTGTCCCTGAGTGGTCCCAATCTTCTGTAGCTCAAACCTCAAAGGGAGTTTGAGTTACCGGTTTCACACCTGGGGAAGTTTCTCCTCTGTAGCTGCTATGAAGCAAGGGTTGGGAGGTGTACAGAAAGGCTGGCAGGTTCTGCCTGTCCTTCTCCTTAGGGATAATATCTATTTCTGAGTGAAGCCTATTATACTGGTCTAACTGAAGACTGTCTTTGGATTTTCCCAGGTTGCATGAAGAACTGAGGATGGCAAAAAGTGATGGCATACGCATCTTACAGGGTCTATTAGTCTTTGGGAATGTGGTCATTGGGGTAAGTGAAGTGGAACAAGTATGGGTGGAGGCTTCCTTCTAGTATGACACTTCTTAAAACAGCAGTTCCCAGCCATGAAATCCTTCTTCATACGTTAATTCTACACATAAGTACACCAGTAAAGCATGAGAGGAGGGGTAAAGGAGAGCTCTGTTAGCTCATGAGTTGGGTGGTGAGGGGACAGCAGGGGCTGATCCACAAGACCAACATGAGTTCTAGGTGAAAATCTCTTGCTGCTGACCAACATCTTCCCAGCCACCTCCATCCATATAGTGATGGGAAAGGTTCTGTTGATTCTTAACATCCTCAAATCCTAGGTCTGGTCTCTGAGGTCTAGGCTGGCTGAGTTTTGTCTGCATCTCTTCTGTGAAGGCCCAATACAAGATATTGTAGAGCTGGGCAGAGGAGGAGTTGAGTAGCTCCTGTTTGACAGGAAGTTGAATGAAAGAAAAGAGGTCTCCATCTTTTTCTATCTCTTCTATTTCTTTGGGGAAGCTCCATTTAATGGATTTCCTGAACTTGCACTTTTCAGATGTGCGGCATTGCCCTGACAGCAGAGTGCATTTTCTTTGTGTCTGATCCCCATGGTCTCTACCCTCTGCTGGAAGCCACAGAAAACGATGACATCTATGCTGCTGCCTGGATTGGCATCTTTGTTGGCTTTGCACTCTTTGTTCTGTCTATCCTTGGTATCGTTGGAGTCATTAAGTCCAACAAGACCTTGCTGCTTGTGGTAAGTGTGGCAATGTTTGCCTACCTAATTGCTGCAAACTGACAAAATGCTGCCTTAGTTTCCCTGCTCACCTTAGTAATCACACGTTGAGCAAAGACAGCTTCTACTAGTGGTAGGGAGCCAAAGGTTCTTCTTTATCATGGCTTAGTGTCCCACATGGTGAGGACACGTGCTTGAGAAAATCCTAAATCAGGCTGAGGGAATGAATGGTGGCAGCCACAATGGAGGTTTAAGCTGACTGGCTTGACTCTGACCTTGCCCTGAAGCAATGCAGAAGCACTTGTGCAATCAGATGTAGCTGGGATGTGGTTTAGATTCTTCTTTCTCCCCACCAGTTACTGACTTTCAGCTGTCCTACACCGTTCAGTTAAGGAGCTGATAAGTAATCACTTCTGTACAAGGCATTAGTATGTGTTAGTATACCAAATAAGGGTTCAGTTGAGAACACTAGACATCAGCAGGCAGGCAGAAATTACAGGGGTGGGGACAGAGAGCTTTGGCTAAGCCAAGAACAATGTTAAGGTGTGAACAAATCTCTGTACAATTTATCTCTTAGTCCCTTAGGTTGGCAGTGATTGGTGCTTTCATTAATGAAGGGTAGAGCCGAAACCTCTGGAATCGGCTCTCTCTTGGATTAATGTGGGATGGCAGGCTGTTTTAACCAAGAGACACTTAGAGATCTGAAATCTTGTGCCATGAACTGGCCAGCAAACAAACGAGGGAAGAGAATTCTCTTACGTCTGAATTTTGGTGTCTTGTCTGAAACCCAAGGCTGTGGTACAGGAGAGAGTACAAGGGGCAGAAGCCGGGGTAAGAAGGAAATAAATGGCTTGAATCCAAGAAGAACATTGTAAATAGTGGAAGGAGAAATAGAGACATGAGAACACGAAGAGGAAAATCGGAAAGGTTAAAGGGATTGTGCTGAGAAGGGAAGAGAAACAGTGAATAGACTCTAAGCTGATCGTCAGGATATTTTTCATGAAGGATCTATTTTCATGAAAGATCTTTGTTCGCATAGTACCAATGCTGAGGAAATCTCACGATGCAAAATCAGGAGGATCTGAAAGACACCCTAAATTGCACCTTCTGCTTCTCCAAAGTAGGAGCTCTCCTGATAGGAGTGAATGGCTTCTTGCTAAAAATCTTATAGCTGGCAAGTGGAAGAGGAAGGAGGAGACATCGCACAAGCATAAGTCGCTAAAGAGATGCAACAAAGAAAAGGGCAAACGTTATTCTAGGGCATATCAGACAAAACATTTTCCATGAAGGCAGGGTGATATTAATGCCATGAGCTGCTGATGAGATCTTGTCTGGGAGAGGTAGAACAAGCCCAGTCATACACCTTCAAGAAAGCAGAAGAGAAGGGCTACATGAATGTTCAGGGCATATAGAGGACTGAAGGTAGGATAGCCTGGCCTCTGCTGCCTTAAATTGTAGAATCATAGAATCAACTAGGTTGAAAAAGACTTTTCAGATTAGTTTCATGCTTAATCTTGAAAAGACTGCTTAGCTGTTCCCCCTAACTCTGCTGTCTGTCTCCCACAGTACATCATTCTGATGCTGATCACTTATGCATTTGAAATGGCTTCTTGCATCACAGCAGCGACTCACAGGGACTTTGTGAGTATTTCTTTCCTCAAGTATTCTTGCAAGCCACATTGGGTAATGTTGCAGTTCCACAGCACACAGTGGTCCCTTTCAGTGTAGTAAATGGCTGGTATGGTGGTACAGTGTAAATGCAGAGAACTGCTGAGATAAAATAAGACCCCACGAAGAAACTCTCCGACATTATTATTCTAATCAAGGAAATTACTTTGTTCTTTTTAAAATAGCTTTATTTTTAACACTTTAAAACATTTGCAACCTTGTAGTTAAGGAAATACCAGTGTGAATTAGCTGAATCATCGATGCATTGTTTAGTTATCATATATGCAGAAGACAAATCTTCAACATTGCCCTAGGCAGTGTTACTGGTGAGGGAAAGATTATGTGGGTTGTTGGAGATATTGGTAGGGAGGGAAATTACTTGTGGTGCTATAGTTCCAAGCAACATATCAAATGTAACCCCTATATTCTGCACATCTCCTGTGATACAACATCTGGTAGAGCCTGTTTAAGAGTCATGCTCAAGATCTATGTCTTTGTTGCTCCTCTGCTTCAAATCCTGCTCTTTATGTAAAACTGGGAGAGAAGCAGCATTCCTGTTCTCCAGGAAGACACTGAAATAAGCAAACAAACCCACCCCAAATAACACTGTATTTGCTTTACATGGTCACTTATTCAAATAGTTTCTGCAGTCTTCACCGTTTGGGTTTGTTTTTCTATAGCTCACTCCAAATCTCTTCCTGAAGCAAATGCTGGAGAGGTATAAGAAGTCAGAGCCAGACAATAACAATGACAAATGGATGATTGATGGAGTCACAGATACATGGGATAAAATCATGGTTCAGGTAATAATAACACAGAAATATCTCACTAATTGCTAAATCCTCTGCAGCCCTGGAATTTCAAGGCCTCCTTGGGGCCACTCAGTAATGAAAGAGGACGGCATCTGCCTTGAACCTTAGAGAAAGTCCTGCCACCCTCCCTGCTTTGCTCGTTTATCAGATGGCAGACTGTCAAATGCAGGCACTCCAGAAATGTCCACTATAAATCTGTGGTTAATGCCTAACCAGCCGTGTGGAGGGCTTTGACCTGCTCCCATAAAGACCATTCCCTTCTCTTGCCCTGCAGAACCAGTGCTGCGGGGTGCATGGCCCCTCCGACTGGCAGGAGTACACGTCCGCCTTCCGCGCCACTCACAATGATGCTGACTACCCTTGGCCACGCAACTGCTGTGTTTTGGATGACCAAGGGTCACCCACCAACCTCGATGGCTGCAAGCTTGGAGTCCCTGGCTACTATAACAGCAACGTAAGATCCTCTCAGCTTTTCACAGTTAACATACGTTGGTCAAAACCACCTTGCTGGAAGGGAAGGTGTTCAGAAGCTTTCTGGAGGAGAAGCAACACCTGTAGTATCCATGTTGCTGAACCCAGGATAGGTTGTAAAAAGGCTTTCCTTATGGAGAGAGAGCTATTAAGAAAACTTGCCTAATGCCATCAGTAAGAACTGACACCTCCAACATGTAGATGGACAGCAGCTAAATCAAACTTAGTCCAAAGTTTAGTGCACACAGTATAAGTGAGCAAGTCAATAGCTCTCCTCCTCAAGGTAGAACTTTTCAGTAGACAAGCTTGTCCTGTTCAGTCTTATGGGTCACGAGCATCAACTGCCACACTAGTAAGCATTTCTAGAAGGTGTTCAAGCTTCCAAATTTGCTTACAGCTTCTTGCTTCTGGAGGTCAGCTCTGTGTTGGCTAAGTTTGGTTATGTATATATACTTGGCAAGTGGATAGCACAGGAGTGCCAGTCCTTGAAGTGTCTGAGATGGGCCTACTTTGTATTTGAAACTAGAAACAGTACTCTATCTGCAAGTTATCAATAAGCAATGTAGCTCCAGCTTGTCTTCTTGAGACCTTATGAGCTACCCAAGCTGCAGTAGGAGAGGAGCCTGTCACCTCAGTCTCCCTCACAGGTGGATAATCTCGTCTCCCTGTGACACAAGCTCAGAGCTGCTGCTGATTCATCCATTCACGGTTGTCTTACAGGGTTGTTATGACGCTATTTCTGGGCCTGTAAACACACAAGCCTGGGGTGTTGCCTGGTTTGGTTTTGCCATCCTCTGCTGGACTGTGAGTACTTAATATTTGCCTCTATTTCCGCTTCTCTTTTCTTTCTAATCCACACCCAATTGGGTGGAGGTGGATGACAGGGCTGACTCATTTAAAGGGGCTGTAGATTATAGTTATTCTTTCGTCACCAATTTGCTTGTAGCCTGTTTCACTGACAGGGCTACATTTGCGAGTTCCACTCCATTCTGGCTTCCACAATGTGAGGAGCTAGATGGCCTTCCAGCCTTTTGTGGCTTGCGGCCACCTCAGTAATGCAACACAGCCAACACAGCTTGCAGGTACTTGTTTGTGAAAGGTATTGGATCATCTAAACAGCAGTCATGACAGATAATTCAGTTTGTAGTTCAAAGACTTTGTACGAGTGTTCTAAGTACTCAGGGTGCAGCAGCTTCATGACGGATAATCCCCAACAAGCTGAGTGATCCACTCAAGTAGTTATGGCTGCACATGCCTTCTTTGTTCACTGTGAAACTTCTGTGCAGATTAAAAGCTTTAAGCTTCCTCTGCCTGAACAGACTTGGCTTATCAAGAATTTCTGTTGCTTTCTCCTACCAATAGGACCAAATGGGGCTGGGGGAGAGGTGGGGAGAAGGAAAAAGGGGAGCAGAGAAACCCAGTGGTCTTGTCATTTCAGTTCTTCGTCCTCCTTGGTACCATGTTCTTCTGGAGCAGAATTGACTACTGAAGGCCCGGTTTCCTCAGCGCTGCCCTGGAGCACCATGTGAAACAGCATTTGTCTCCTGCTCCATTTCCCTTGTGCCATGGAGGATTTGAAGTTTTCCCACTACCTCTCCCATATACACTTTTGCCCTCTAAAAACTTGACACATATTGCTGATAAGTCCAGGAAAGAATCTTCTTGTTCCTTATTTGCCCCTTGTTCTCCAGCCTTAATGCCTCCTGGCTGAGGCACAATCCTTGTGCAAGAAATCCTTGGAGCATCAGATTAAGAAGTGATCTGATTTGCTCTATGATACCATCAGAAAGGAAAATGTCCATACACATTTGCTTCAGAAAAACGTCTCTCTAAAACTATGTTGAATGTAACTCATAATGCTAAAGGCTCCAGCAAGGGCTATGTGAGCAAAGCTGTAACCTCCTGTGACCAATAAAGACAGATGCTGCAAGGGAGAAAAGTGCAGACCTCTCTAATCTATCTTATTGTTCAGCTTCTGTTCCTGGTCTCTGTCACCCCTTGCCTTAGAATAAGGCAGATTCTCAAAGAGTTTAAGTGTGGCAGCAGTAAAGCAATGTCAGGGATAAAAAATCTGCTGCTCGTTAAGCCCTAAATCCAAGCCTGCCTCCTGTCACTGATGGAACCACTGCATGTGCTCCTGCCCTCAGAAGTGCCAGTCCAGGAGAAGCTCCACTTGCTTCAAAAAAACTCTTATGTACTTTACACAAGATTCATGCAGAGTAAGTGGGGACCTGTGCTGTAGTTGGCTTTGTGAAAGTGGCTGTCTCAAGCCCTTAGGTTACCACGCTTCTTGCTTCAGCTACCTACCTGTGTATGGTCACATCCCCTATGTACTTCTCCTTCATACCCAGATCGGGTAGAACAAAAGGTAAATAATGACAAGGAATAACTCCTGTGAATAATGCAAGCAAGGAGCTCACTGAACCAAATCCAGTCCTTGCATCAGCAGCTACAGTTCTTGCTCTGCTCAACAGAGGCTGTTTACTTTGGCCCAGACTGATCTGGTGTCTTTCCTAGTAAACACTTCAATAGTTACATGTGTCATGTGAAATATGCTCCTGTATAGAGCGTTTTAAGGTGAAGCCTCTTCCAAAGGTGCACTGGTTCAAGTCCTCACACTGGCCATCAGCCTTGATTCTTTGTTTTTGTATATTCACCAAAACACCAATTAAAAAGAAGTGGAAGTGAAATCTTTCTCTTGCTTTATATTTTATTATATGAGTTTGGGAAGGGAAAATGGAAAATGTCTGTATCTGGGACATGTGGGGCACTGCAAAGGCAGGCTTTAAAATCCTGTATCCTGAAAATCAGCGTGCCACTATGCATGGTGCTGCAGAATCTCTATAGCTGAATAGCTCCTTGCTAGGCTGCTGGGGCAGAGAAAGAGGCAGCTGTGAGGGTGAATAGCTTGAGGAAGGTCTAGGCCCCTGCAGCATAGAAGGGTTTCTCTCTATGAGTGTGCCTTCAGAAAGGAACATCCCATGGATCAGCCACTTCACTGGTTCAGTGGCATGGTGACTGTCCTGGGGATGCGCCACTATTAGCAATTTCCATAAGGAAATTAGTCGTCAGCACTGTTTTGTGAGACTCAAGGCACTGATAGTGTGTGGACTGTGCATGTCAGTGGGCTCAGGGTGTTTGGGGAGGAGTCTGGTGGTAGAGGATTTTTCTGTGTATGTTGCTGTATAAGCTACAGCAATACCTAAACCTAAAGAAGTCTAAAGGGAACCACTGTCTGCCTAAGTTAGGCAGCAGTAGCAAAGACTGGTTTCTCTGCTACTTGCCACAACTCCAAATCTGCATCAACCATAACAGCAGTGAGAAGAGAAATGGGGAAGGAAGGACCAGTGCAGGCACAGTTCCTCTGTCCTTGCTTGACCAAACCCCTCCAATACCTCCTCAATCATGGCACCCTTCATGGATAGCTGCTTTCCTGTTTAAAGTTCTCTTGCCCAAATTATTTCTGGAACTCCAGTGGGTGCATTGACTGGCTGTGGGACTAGTAAGGCCTTCTGCATATGGATATGGCTGGAGATATGACTTTAGGACCACAGAAGCAGGCAATGTCAAGTAGTGTGTTCCTCCTCTGGTATTTTGCTTCAGATCCAGAGGTCTCTTGCTTCCCGATGCATCTAACTGTTGTATGATGATAGCACTGCTCTCAACGTAGAGAAAATGCTGCAAGACTTTGCAGAAGAGGAACCGAGATTATTTCTTTTACATTACTTTTCAAAGAGGTTTTGCACGATCAGCTGCAAAAAGTTGCAGTATTAACTGCTCCAACCAGTTGCAAATGATACCATTGACCTATTGCATAAACAGCAGCTTAAGCTAATGAAGTTTCGGTTCCTCACTTTGCTTTCTGCTTGTTAAGCTTTTCCCTCACGTTGCACTTTGTGATTTATGTCCTTAAAACACAAAAGCTGTGATTGACCCTGGCAATGGTGGATCTATGCAGGAGAGCCAAGCGTGCCCCAGTGCATCCAGAAAAGTCCGGTTTTATCCACCTGAACAGAGGAGGAAGAAAAGGACTGGACTGATGGCAGAATGTTGAGCATGCTTGTGAAAACTCCTGCCCAACTTTGTCAGGTTTTTCAGCTTCTGAAGGCTGATTCCAATCTCTGCAACTTCCCTACCTGGGATGCCAGGGGAAGGTGAGGAAGGGATGGAGTCTGTGATAGGAATGGTGGTGAACTGGTTTATGTGTTGGCTGAGGCTTGTAAAGAAACCCTGGTCATTCTCAGCTGTTTGAATTGCTGCTCGGAGGTACGGATGGATGTTTTATGGTCCTCAACACAGGCAATATGCATATGTGAATGTAAATTGCTGGGCTAAGACAGAGTGACTTCTCCAGGTGGAAGCTGTGCAATTTGTTTGCAGATTTGTTCTGTGCATTTCTTCTCTGTAGGTGTGAGTATTCACAGCTCTCTCCTGGCAAACAAAGCATGTTTTGATTCTCCCATGGAGTTATCAACTGTATTTTTAGATTATTAATTTATTGTAACAATCCCAGCTCTGAGAAACAGGGGCCTTGCTGAGAAACATCCTCTGTTCAGACATGACAGAGCAGCGGGGCCTCCAAGCCAACGAGAATCCCAAGTCCTCATCTGCTTCCCTCCCATACACGCACAGACATAACCTGATGTCTTTCACATTGCTGAATGCTTGTGGCTGGCAGGACTGAATGTGTCTGTTCCTTCAGGCAATGGGGCTGCTTTTGTGTATTTTTCCAACAGGATTTCCTACCCCTTCCTCCTTTGTTCTCACTACTTCTTCTTTTGCATGAGATCTCTTTACGCAGACTCTCTCAGGCCCTGTTTCTCCATACCTTACTGGTTCATGTACAACATACTATCTCCACTATATAATATATACAACATACTATCTCCATGCTTGCATCTGGCTACCCACCTTACTGTGAAAACCATCAGCCAGGCTGTCGGTGGTGTTTGGTATCCTCTGACTCAGATGATTTATCCCTCATCCTGCTCGCTGCCCTGGCATCTTGGGTTTTTACATTCCTTAACAGGGACTTGTGCCAAGCAAATGTTTATTGGGACCAAGTATGGCCTAAAACTAGCTCATAAATGAAGCCTCCTTCTCCCACCCTTTGGCAGCCCTGCCCTCTTTGGCAACTGGGGAAAGCCTCTGCAACGTGTGGTATGCTGGGAACCTCCTGCAAGAACTCTCCCTGTAATCTCAGTCATCTATCTTGAGGAGATCCTGCTGCTCAAGGAGTTGAGGATGAGTGATGAGAGCTCATCCTCAACAGGAATAAACGGTGAGGGTGTTTCTGGATGTGTTAGTTTGCACACGAGGTGGAATTCCAGCATGGGTAAGGTCATCTGCAGTTCTTGCACGTTCAATAGTTGAGGTAAGCTCTGCAAGACTGCTAAGTGATGAGCAGTGAGCTGCTCTGCCTACCTGGGGCTGTTACAGACCGTGAGTGAATGCAGGACTGAAAACCATCCCTGTCTATATATTTTCCTAAGCAATGGTCACCTTTAGAAGGGTCCCGTGGCTGGCACAGAGGCTGGAGAGGGTAAAGCCATGACACTTCAAATAATCCCTGCAAATAACCAGCCAAGCCTTTTTACACCCCTCTTCGGCTTCCACTGTCCGACCCTTAGTCTTCAAAGCAAATTATCTCACAATACAATCAAAAAGGTGAGTAAAGCAGTTTGGGAGCAGCAGTTCTTTCTGATGTAAACTTTTTCCTGTCTCCTATGAAGGAGGGGGGAAAGAAGTTATCTGGTATTTTTCACACTGGTTCATATCTGTCTTATTGGCTGGGTTTTGGAGTTGTTTGGCTGTGGGCTTTCCTTCCCTTTTTGGGTTTTACTTACCTGGAATCTTTTTCTGTTTAATAATCATCATGTGTGTTATTTTTCCTTCTCCAGCCCTGTTTGTTCCCATGTTCCTTTTCCTTGTGGTTCTTTCTTAAGCAGCTACTAAGTTTTCTTTGAAACTATTTCCTCTCACTAAATTCAGGTATTTCCTGTTCTTTCCAGATAAGGGATTTAAATGATAGAGAGATATGTGCCCCCTTTAGCAGAAGTGCTATGGAAGAAAGCAGGTCCAGTTTTAAGATGGATCTGGACCCAAAGTGCACAACATAATTCCTATGAATTTTCTACATTTGCAAAACATAGTTCAGTTCTCACTGCAGTTTGCAAATAGGACATGAGAAAATAGCTACCTTCTTTTGGTATGGAGTCAACCAAACCTTCGTGTTTTAACAGTCATACTGTATCTAACTTTTGGGGGCATCAGGACATGGCCAGGTCTGAGCTTTGCGGCTCCCATTCATTTCTAATCCTTAACTCTGAAACTGTTCATCTTTTACCCTTGTAGAGAGACTTGTTCTTTATTCCTTGTAGTTTATTCTGCTCTGACAGAAAGTGAACTTGGAGAGGTCAATGTCTTTATCTTGGCTATTATGATCCTGTTCTTTTTGTTGTTGTTGACACCTTGCGCCAGCTTGGCCTAAGTCTCCTTCACTGCACTGGCTGCCTTCCCTTTGCTCTCAACTGGCCTTTAGCTCCATCCAGTGGGACACCAGCTTGATGGGTTTTTTGCCCATAGCTGGATTCCTGTGTTGAAAGGAGGATGCATGAAACACCGGTATCAAATGCTCTTTGGCACTAGGTTGCTTGTTCCCTGGTTTACAGCCAGTTTGGGAACTTGCTTAATCCTGGTTTTGGCTTAGCTGAAAGTATCCAAGATGTTATAGCTGTTGCTTCCAATGCAACATACACAAAAGATTGTCTTGAGTCAGACTTTCACACTTGTGGTGGTGGGAAAGAAGGCAAAAGAAATTGGCTGGAATTGTGTTCAAGCACTTCCATGTGTTCAAGCACCCTTATTTAGGGAATAGTGCTGACTGGAGCCTTTTACTTGATTTTCATAACCATGGGAATGCTGGGGAGAAGTTTGAGATTCTCCACTTGTCTTATGGCCAAGTCATTGCTAGACTCTGTGGCACAAAGAGTACGAAAACACTGTTTTTCATACAGCAATAATAGTTGGCTATGACTAACAACAATTTCAGAGCAACAGACATGGTTTTCCCTCACTTTGTGTGCCAGTTGCCATGGTAAGAAGGAAGCACAACCCAGGCATTTTCCTAAATGGAAATTGAAGTCATGAAAGAGGTAGGAAAGGGAGTCAAGCCCTGAATTCAGCTGCTGAGGAGGAACAAGAAGTATTCCATGTAACCTAAGGATTCATCTGGTTTTTAAGGAAGAACAAAGAGCAGGCTGAACTGCAGATATGTCCACTGTGGCTACAACCCCAGGGTAGAATAACAGATATATACTAATACTAATTCACTTCCAGGTTACAGCTCAGAGATTGGGTCAAGGGCACTGTAAGAACCCAGAGAACCAGGGAACTTAATTAATACTTAAGTTCTTGCTTGTCCTTTACAAGTCAACACAAGTGCCTACACCTGAGGCTTCATAGTAGCTTCTCTTGTTCCATCTTGGCTTCCCCTCTACAAGAACTGGGATCCCAGAGTATTTATGTACTCGGTGCTGCTCTACATTATTGCAGGCAAGGCAGAATTCTGCAGGAGATGCGCTAGATAGGAGGATGTGGTTGTGCACCACTGAAACTTCAGCCTGGTAGAGCTGGAAATGGTAAGAAGAAAGATGAATTTTACCCTTGGAAATTTGAAAGCATTTCAGATGTTTTGGTCATTCTACAGTGAGAAAAGTGTGTGGTCAGGCTCTAACCTTCATCCACACAAACACAGCTTAGTGCCACTCACACGAAAACAGGACTCAAACTCCACGTCAGAGGAACACAAA
Source organism: Neopsephotus bourkii (assembly GCF_033783945.1). Lineage (NCBI taxonomy): Eukaryota > Metazoa > Chordata > Aves > Psittaciformes > Psittacidae > Neopsephotus > Neopsephotus bourkii. The sequence continues at coordinate 4,903,672 of NW_026901771.1, read as the reverse complement.
TGCATTCGCACTGCACTCATAAACCAAATCCAAAGGAAAGTGTTCCAAAACATCACTAGGGCACAGGTCTGTTTTTTTAAAAACTCCAGTTTAATCTCATGGCCGAGACCTGGCAAAACATCTTTCTTTTGTGTCTGTTGTTTTTCTTTCTTTTTAAAAGCAAAGGCGCAAAGGCAGGCAAGTCCACACAGAGAACAAAGCTAAACAAAAATACAATCCTTCAGAGCTAGCAGGAGAAGTAATCCCAAAGCGGGGCCAGTGGGATGGGGACAGTCCTTTTCACAGTGTCTGACTTCCAGCCCTTCCCTTGACCTGGCAGCAAAGAATAATTCAAAGGGGACCAGTGCCTCCAAGAACAAGAGCTAAGGTCTGGTCTGCTGCATGGAGCCCTCAGGAAGCCCTTGCCTCCTGCCACCCTTCCTTTCCAGGGCTGTTGAAGTCCTGCTCCATCTCCAGTTGAGCTCCGTGGCAAGCTTTCCATTCCTTGCTTGGAGCAGGATTAGTTATCACCGAGCCTTTACATCAATTAGGAGCAAGCCAAAACTAAACCAAATAGGCATCAGCTACACCTTCTCCCCTCCCCTAGAGATTAGTTTTCCCTAGAAATGGAAGGAAGCAAAAGGACAACTGCAAAACCTGGGCATACCTGAAGTGTAATACATGCTCCAGTAGACTGCTTGCATCTCTGAGGACTGGAGTGATGCTTGTGGTGGCAACTTAAATCAGTCCTTGCACTCTTGTCTGTGCTGATCTCATGTCTTCTCTCTCAGGACAAGATCCTGATCAGGAAGGCAGATTCAAGCCTTTTGCCCACCACATATTAGCTTCTCCTCCGTGGGCAAAAAGCCAGTTAATCTCATACCCTCAGTACTACAAAACTTATAGCAGAAACCAGTTCCATGCATGAGCCCATTTCACAGATGTGCAGGATTCTATTTAGGCAATTCCTTCATTTAATTAAATTCCATTTTAATATATATAAAATGTTCTTTTTTATATATATATATATATATAAATTCAACACAATATTCACCACTACAGGCATTTCAGAATTCATAAAGAAAGAAACAATACTTTGATTGCACCATTTGGACTGTGGATGAGGGAATATGTTGCAGGATTTTATGGATGCTCTCTGATACAGGCCTAAATTCCTCTGAAGCAATAAAGGTGAAAAAAAGAAGTGCTTCAGTCCTCCTGAAGTGATAGCATGGGATAGACAGGCCAGAGGAATGTGGTTTATAGGGTAAAATACAGTCCTCCTGTTTACTCTCCTGCCAATAAAGCAGCTCCCACGTGAGCTAACATTCTCCATGCCCCTCCTTTCCATCAGGGGATTCTCATCTTTGACAGCCCAGCCATTTCACTCTGGGTTACTCTTAACAGAAGCTGTACAAACTGCCTGACTACATGGGAAGAATAAGTGTCTCTTGTCTCCCATTGGTGGAAGCCCCCAAGCAACATATGCTGGTGATACCACATCATGACAGATTGGGGCCATCTGCAGCCTTGACACTCTTCAAAATGTACTGCAGGGTCCCTGAAATGATCCTTGTAGAGCTGCAAATGATGTGCCAGTCTGTTCAGGAAGGTCCTTTCCATAATGCTAAGAACACCTGACTGAACTCTCCTGTACACAAAACCTCAGATTCCAGGCAGACCCATCTCCCATAAAACAATCTGTCCCTCTCCATAATACTTCACACACAATAAACCCCCAAACAAACCCAAAATCGAGCAAAAGAACCCAAACCCTTTCTTAAAGGCTCTAGTGTTGCAGGCTTGTGCTGGAGGGCAGGAGTTTGGTACCCACAAAGTACCACTGCAAAACCCTGAACTTCAGGATTGCTTCCAGTCACAGGTTCAGTCTGCTGATGCAGGATAGCAGAAAGCAAGCTAATAGCTCTGAAGCAAAGGTGAGATTGGGTCTGACCCTGAAACTGACCTCAGGAATCTCTTAATAAGATTGGATCTCAGGAAGCTCCAACCACACATTCAGCACTATTCAATGGGAGATGGCTCCTATCTCCTGGCTCTCTCTAACTATCAAGTTCTGGTCCTGCAACTATCAGTATTAACATGGACCCACCATTAAGCATTTGCATAAGTCTGGAGTTGGGAATGGTGACCTTGGTGCAGTGGTGCACCTTGCACAGTACTCTCAGCAAGTACTCTCTCAGCTTTGCAGATAACTGTAGATAGAGATGGGATCAAGCTATAGAATAGAGATGTCATTGCAGAATCTCTGCTTCATTAAAACCCAGGACCTGGCTCTGAGTTCGAATTCTGAAACACCCTCAAAAAGTATAGTCTGGATACAGATTTTAGCTGAGGGTGATCTTTAATATTAAGTAAAGATTTAGAGTCATTTTCTCTCGCAGGAATTTCGCCACTTACGCCAAAAGCACTATTACTTACTGGAACGCTGTTAAGAATTAAGACAGTGTGTTATACACAAATTGCCAGACCTCATTTCTTGTTCACAGATCAGCTTATATGAGAATAAGGGGGGGTAGGGGGAAGAGAGAAGAACTGTTTTAAGGTGCCAAGGTTTCATCACATTCTCTTTTCCTTTCCACATTACTCCGTGAGCTTTGCTGGCCCCATTCCAGGTGCCTTGGCAGATAAAACTTCTAGGAACTGAGAGAATATAAATCCCTGTCCAAAGTAAACTGTTCTGTTGATGCCAAAAAATCCTGTGCATCATTTCCATACCTTTACTTTCTCTATACTTTATCACAATACCTCATATCACATCTTCTCATGTCATTTGCCATTAACTCAGCCATGGTGGTTGAAAGCTTTCCCATGAGGAGGTAAAAAAGGAATTTGGGTGCCACGTAAATGCCGAGCAGAGCTGTGCTGTGAGGTGCACTGAGGACTGGCAATCCCCTAGTTTTAATGGGAGGCTTCACAGGCATTTTCTGGTCAAGGAGAAGGAAAAACACATTGTCATGAAGCTGATTATTCTGGACCTGCCGTCCACGGCGTGCCCAGGTAAAGCATAGGCTGCAATCTGTGAAAGAACACGGACCTGCAACAAGAACTCCAGGCTCTTGTCTGGGGTAATATTCTCCCTCCACAACACTGGCAGCATGGGCTTTATTCTCTGCTCTGCTCCCCTTCACATGGCGTTATGCGCAAGCGAGGAGTACAGCAGGGAGGATCAAAAGCTGCAAGCACTGACAGGGAAAAGCCCTCCTGTTTTTTTACACTCCCTTTGGATTCTAGGAGAAAATCCTGCCGAAGATACATTCCTTTCACTTGTGGGACCAGAACTTCTCAGAAGTACTCTGGCATCTCCCTGCTTCAGCAATCAAAGTGCGCACAGAAAGCACCGTACAGGCTCTGAGCCCTCCAGCCACAATGACACATGAAGTGACACATCCAGTACCCACCAGGAGCTCAAGGGTTTGCTAACAGTTTAAAAATGCCAGTACTTCACAAAAAAAGCCCTAAACATACATCCCTCAGGAAATCCTGACTGACACTCATTGTGGTGGCTATAGCACTTCCTACCAGATGCTCAGTTACTTCATAAACTATAGCCCATAATACCCATCCGAGGGCCTACAGACACACACCTCCCCATGAATGATGGCCCCTGCAAGCACCATTACAGGGACAAGCTCAGTGCTGGCAGCAACACCTGTGTTCCCATCTCCTCTGTAGTCTCCAGTGGCACCTAAATTGCAGAGACAGCACAGGCTGTATGTGCCTTTGCAATCACCCCCGGTCACATACCAGGCAGTAGAGAGCCTGCTGTGAATGTAGAGTTAGAGGCTTTACAAAGGAACCTTTAATTCTGTTTCTGTGGCATCTGTTGCTTATATGAATGTGTATTTGCCTGTAACAATAACAACCCTTCAGGAGAGAGTTTAATTCACTTCAAATCCCCCTCTCGTTGTATTGTTCATTATCTGTTCCGCATCTTACACGTCATCCTCTTTGCCATAATCTTAACCTATCTGAAAGCAGTGAAGACCAGGGAGGTGACAACCAGCTGTGGTCTCAAAGAAACAGTGTAAAACCACAACAAGAAGAGGTTTAAAGGAAGACATGGGGACATGCCACACAGTGGCAATGAAAGACCAAGGGTCAAAGATATGTCAATCAGGGTGCAAGAGGGCAATAGCCCAAGGCCATGTGGATCAAAAGATGCTCTTGTTTTTCCCTGCTGTTGGCAGTGTGGATCACAGCTGGAGATAGTTGCAGAGGTGTCATCTGGCTTTAAGCAATGATGGGAATAGTTGATTCTAACCTTTGTTAAGACTGTGTCTTTGCTTTCATCGACACCAGCCTGAGAAGTCTCTATCACTGAACAGTCGGCTTCACGCTCATTCCCCAGCCACATAGACCTTGTCTGCCCCAGGGAGGTGTGGTGGAGCACAACAGAGCTCATGAGCTGTATTTGGGAGATTAAAGGAACAGCTAGGTGTTTCCTACCCAGCTGTTTCCATTCCAGCCCTTGCACATGCTGGAAAGAGCACATCTCTGATGCAAGGACAGAGCTGGAGGCAGCACCTTCAGGTTGTATGTTTGTCACTGCAACATCTTTGGGTGTTTTACACCCTGTATGACTTGCTCATACCAGCTTTACCTTCCTCTTCAGCTATGCCCAGCCTCCTGCACTGTTGATTTACACTGTCTAAATCAGACAACAGAGATGGATAGGCACGGTCCTTCACTGGTGGCTGGGAAACGATGGAAGAATGTCCCAAACATCTGGACTTACCTCCTCAGCAGATGCTGTGACCCTGCACCATGGGCTGCACTGCTTTGGACAATGTTTCCCCCCAGCCCTACTTTCTAATTATACTAAGATTTATTTGTCTTTTTGTTTTTTCATAGGGAGGATGGGACTTTCACAGGGCTTTGTTAGACAATGACTGTGAGGAAATGCAAGTTCCCTGGGACTGGCTTGCACAAAAGAAGCAGACGGTGAGGGAATAGGCAGGGGTGAGAAAGGGAAGGAGAAGCAAGACAAAAAGACTATGAACCTCCATAGCAAAATGCTTTGCAGGAAACCCTAAAGGATTCGGGTCCATCTTGCACAAAATAGTTCTAACAACAGCAAAATGGCAGCAGAGTTGGTCATGGACACTCCTGTCCCATCCACTACGAAAAAGGAATATGAGAGGCAGTTGCTATTCGATCTGCCTCACACTTCGTCCATCCAGAATCACAGAGCGCCTCTGGGGCTGGTAAAAGCAGCTGGTGGAGGTCTCCAGTCTCTGGCCATTCTTGGGGATGGTCATTTTGTTCCGCAGCGTCACCCCCTCAGGCGTTGTCCGCGAAGGCTCAGACAGATCGCCACAAATGGGGCTTGAAGAGGTGGTCTGAGTAGGGCTCCTTATGGGTGATAGCAGCACCCTGGAGTCTGCTGAAGAGGAGGGGTGGTCCATGATGGGGAAAGGGGGACTGAAGAGAATCAGACTCTGGGGCCTCCCAGGCCTAGACCTATAGGAAGGCTTGGAGAACCCTGATGGCCTCTCCATCTTTGAGGACTGGGGGGTATCTCCAGCTGTCTCCCCCTCGGAGGTGCGCTTTCGGCGCAGAACAGGGGCATCTGTAGCAGGGTACTGACTGGATTGAGATGGCTCCAGAGGAGATCCAAGGCTGCTGTGCCAAGGGCAGGCTGAGTCCTTTTGAGCTGGGTCACTGTTTTCTTTCTCTGCTTTGGCTTTCTTCTCTGCCAGAGGGCTCTTGGGGGTCTCCAAGGGGCTCCATGCCACCCGTTGAGTCTGCCTGACTGCCTGCTTGGGCTCTGCTTCCTTCTTCTCAGCTGGAGGAGCAGCGTTTTGAGCCTGCAGGGGCTGTGGGATCTGGGTGTATTGGATCTTGGGTGGTATCACAGGCACCGCTCTAGCCTGGCACATCTTAATCATGAAGGAGGTCCTGACCGCCGAAACGCTGACAGGGGCAGAGTTACGACGGCCAGTGGTGGCATGGGCTACCGCTAGGTAATCCAAGTCTAGATCCACATGGGCATTGAAATGAGACCCCCAGGTAATGCCTTTACTGGCAGCAGGGCAGGCAGTGGGCAGTGATGGGACAGAATCGCTGCTTTTCACTTCCTTCTGTCCACACAGAAGGCTCCCAGGGGCAGAAGGCATGGACAGGCTCTCGAATGTGAAGAAATCTGGGGCTGGAAGGAGTGAATCCAAGTTGAGGGATGATGGCCGAGTCTTCACTTTGCGAGGTGTTTCTTCACCTTTACTACTCAGCTGTGAGTCAGTGGCAGAGCACAACGCTTTGATAACAGTCTCTCCTCCCAGGGCAGTGTCCTGAGACATGGATAACTTCTCCTCTATGTTCTTTGCCTGCGAAGAGCTGCCTGAGCTATTTTGGTATGGTAAAGGCAGTTCAAGCTTTGAGCTCCAAGGGTTTTCTTTGCTCACACCCCCTTTCTTTTCCTCTGGCTGTGAAAGAAGGATTCTGGAAGGTGTTTCCTTCTCAGCTGGTGCTTCCTTCCTGGTGAGGGGGCACCTCATCTCATCTTTTTTGGCAGGTTCTTCAGGAGGACTTGTGCCATTCTCACCTTGCTTACTTTTGCCCGAACTAGACGAGGAGATGCGTTGTGTCTTGGGCAGCTCACAAGTCGCTGGCAAAATGTCACTGCATGGCTGCTGTTGGTCAGTGGCATCTATGAAAGAGAATGGGATAGTCCACAGACTCATCACTGTGTCTTTACTGTCCAGGGAGAGGCTGCGGCTGAATCGTGGTCTAAGAGAAAGGCCTGTCTCTGCTCTCTGGCTCTGTGGCTGGAACTCCTGTATCATCTTCTCCTGAATGTCCTTAAAGGTGGGGGAATGGAGTGGGCTTGTAACCCACTGGTGATCCTCCCATGGCTCCACAAGTTCTAAGCTCTGCACATTATCTGTCCAGGTATCCTCATCATCCTGGTCACCAACATCATGGGTTCTGATAACAGCATTGCCCTCCTTCAGCTCCTGGATTCCAGCTGCACTCAGTGCCTTGGAGCAGAATGTGTCCCTTTCATCAGCAGTCATGATTTCAGGCTTCTCCTTCTGAGCCTGGCCTCTGGTAAGACCATCCTTTTCCCTCTGCAGCTGGCAAGTGCTATCTTTTTCTCTCCCTGACTCTGGACATGCTCCTTTGGAACAAGAAAATCCATCACTTGGAGCAACCTCATTAAATTCTGATTGACCACAGAGCTTCCAGTCCAAGGGAGGAGTGAGACATTCACTCGGGCTGTCCACCACTGCATGGTGGTTCTTTGGAGTGCCTGTGCCAGGTGAAGAAGTACCCAGTTTGGGTAGGGCTGAAGCACAGCTCTGCTGTGCAACCACATCAGACTGACCCTTGTGGAGACTGTCTTCTTGCTCCATGCTGGTGGCACCAAATAAAGGCACCTGAGTTGTTATCTGTGGTGTTCTGCTGGCAGATTTCTGCTCAGACAGAGCTGGACTCTGCCCTGGGCCAGAGGAAGAGCTCTCTGCTTGTGTTGAAGAAGAGGATTCAGAAATCAGTCCCATCTTGGGGACAGCAGCTGGCAAGAGCAAGAGCTCCTCTTCAGGCTCAATGATTTTCAGTTCCTGCTGTATCTCTGGCCACAGCGGTTCTAGAAGGGCATTGGCAGGGTCCTCCTCAGTCTGGAAAACAGAAGAAATGCCATGAGCCGGCAGCTCACATCTTACCAACAAACACCCCTCAATCTTCCTCAAACAGCCCTCTTAGAACAGACAGGCTCCCGGATGAGCACACTTACAGGTACAGAAACACAGACGCTTGTACTGCTACCAGTCAAAGGAAGGAAACACATCTATAAACAAGTGGGTTTATAGAGGGGAAGATGTGAGGTGCAGCCAAATGAGGCCTGGACAGATGTGCTGAAAGAGTGAGGTGAATGAGTAGCTGGAATGTCTCAGCTCTTCCCATTCAGGCTCTCTTGGCCTTGCCAGAGGATATGCATTCCCAAATCGCACACAAACTGGAATGAATAATCTATTCAAGGAGCTATGCCAACAGATCTTTAAATAGCTGTCCAGAGATGAGTATTGCTATAAGAAACTTGGTGAATAAGCTCTGCTAGAGATAGAGAGGAGGTAATAGTAATCATAATAATAGTAATAATAGTAACAATAATAATAATAATAACAACAATAAATAGTGTGTATAGAATGGAAAAGGACTGTTCAGGCTGTCCAAGACAAATGGGACAGCAAAAATAGAAGGGGAATTCAGAGACCATCGGTCAAAACGCTCAGACATCCAGACAGTCTCACATCTGGAGATTCTCAGGGCAGACAGATTGCAATGACTGCAATCATATGGTTACAGAAAAAGAAGAAAAGAAAGGGACAGAAGGTAGCTGTGTAAAAGTAAATCACCACATAGTGATGTGGACAGAAGGGAAATCAGTACATGACCAGTTCTTGACCCTGCTTAGTCTAGGTCATGGGCTGAGTTTTCATGACTATGGACACACAGTGAAACTCTAAACAACCTCCCAGTCACCACCATGACATTGTCCACCACATTTCTTCCTCATGCCTTCTTCCTTACCACATGTCTAAAGCATGACCCTTCTTCTGTCTTGGCTGTCTTGATCTCCTGCTGACCACAGCTGCCTTCTGAGGAGACATCCTTTGTCTTGAGCTGTCCTCGCTCTGCCTTGTCTGCAGGCAGCGGCCCCTTATGAACCTCTGAGGCTGGTGTTTGTTCCGAGGTGGGACTCTGCTCTGAGGACTGATGGGGGCTGCTTTGCCCACATAACATCTCCTCATTTTCTGCAGCTGGCTGTGGAGTTTCTAAGGACTCGGGTTTCCTGGCTGCCACCAGCTCCTCAGGGGGAGAGCCTGGATCAGAAACACAAATGAATGATGCAACTACTTAGAATCATAGAATCAGCTCAGTTGGAAAACACCTTTGAGACCACCAAGTCCAACCATTACCCCAGGACTGCCAAGTCCACCTCTAAACCATGTCACTAACACGTGACTGAGACTATGCAGTGCTGTTTCAACTGAATGCCAACTAACAAAGCTAAAGAGCTCCCTCTGGGTGCAAGAGGACATTGCTGGGAGGCCACACACCTCCATAGTCTCATTATAGAATCATAGAATCATAGAATAGTTAGGGTTGGAAAGGACCTTAAGATCATCAAGTTCCAACCCCCCTGCTATGGGCAGGGACACTTCACACTAGACCATGTCCGCATCTCATTGAATCTCCTTCTTTGGAGACATTCAAGACCCGCCTGGGCACGTTCCTGTGTAACCTTATCTAGGTGTTCCTGCTCTGGCAGGGGGATTGGACTAGATGATCTTTTGAGGTCCCTTCCAATCTCTAACATACTGTGATACTGTGATGTCACCCACGGCTCTGTCCAACCTGGCCTTGAACACTGCCAGGGATGGAGTGTTCACAACCCTTCCAGTGCCTCACCACCCTCACAGTAAAGAATTTCTTCCTTATATCCAATCTAAACTTCCCCTGTTTAAGTTTTAACCCATTACCCCTTGTCCTGTCACTACAGTCCCTAATGAAGAGTCCATCCCCAGCATCCCGATAGGCCCCCTTCAGGTACTGGAAAGATGCTATGAGGTCTCCACCCAGCCTTCTCTTCTCCAGGCTGAACAGCCCCAGCTTTCTCAGCCTATCTTCATACGGGAGGTCATTACTGCAACAAGAACCAACCTGCTACCATCAAAACCCACACTGCTCTTGTAAGAAAGAGACCAAGCTGTAGCAACCTCCACACCTTCAGGGCACCTCCAGAAGCCCAACAGAGGCTCCACATCCCCTTCCTTAACACACCTCTGGATGCTGCCACTGGCAGAGTGGTCCCCGGCTGTTTCTCCTTCCTCTCCAGCACCTGCTCTGTCCTCGTGTGGGTCCCTGCTTCCAAGGCAGAGGGGCTCGTGTTCTCAGCCACGAGGGAAGACAGCTCCTCTAGGCTGGAGAGGGAAAGCTTCTCCTTGGTGGGCACACGGCACGGGGTGCTGTTGGTGCTGATGACTGCAGATACCCGCAGCGGGACAGAGACAGCGAAAGGCTCTGAGATGTTCAGGGCTTTCCTCTGGTGGCGAGGGGAGGCCTCCAAGGGGAAGAGGCTGCTTGGGAAGCCCGACTTGGTGCTTGTTTCACAAGTGTAGAACATGCGGCCGCCTTTGGGGGAAGTCTGCTCGTTCTCAGCATCCTCTGCTGCCCGGAAGACCTTCAGCTGCTCAGGGGGTGACTTTGCCTGTGGTGTCCGGGGAGGACATTTCTCCCCACTCAGCTCTGTGCTTCCTCTGCCTACCACGGCAGATCCTTCCCGCTCCCACTCATTCTCCTTGCTGAGGTCATACGAGCTGCCTGTGCCTCCTGTGCGTATCTTCATCACCGGAACAAAAAACCCTCCAGTAGTCACTGCCCGCTTGAATCTGCTCTTCTCATCCTCCCCTAGGGGTGGGAAGAGAGCAGGAAGTCAGTGGGAAGCAAAGGACTAGCAAATAACCTTCCTCTGTAAGGAGCCCTCCTCATTCCCTCCAGGGATGAATCCTGCCCTGATGAACACCAAGACTAACCCAAAGGAGTGGGGACAGCAGGTATTGAAGACCTTCCAAGCTCTAGCCTTCAGGTCTCCTCCAAACTGGGCAGGCAGGGCTGTATAGGATGCCTTCCAGTGGAAATCACCTAAGACTTTTATTAGAAGGCCCTGTCAATAAGATGTAGTCAAGTCTTGGGCTAGCTCGCATTGCCCACAAAGGCCACAGCTCTAGGCTTTGTTAGCTTACTGTGAGCACTTTTGGGAATGGGAATTTTGTGCCCAGAGTAACCAAGAACAAAATTGAAGGAATCCCATTACTAATAAAGATGCAGCTAGACCCAGTGGTAACTCTCAGGCGCAAGCACCAACATAAAAGACACAGAAAAGGGTTAAAAATGCATGTACACAAAGGTGGAGCATGTGTCAGCAGCCATGGCATAAGCATACGAAGATACACAACATGGTGAGATAGGCAAACAGAACACTGCAGCCATGCAGGCATGGGGAAAAGCTGAGAATGCAGAGGTGCAATCCTTCACCCTTACAGTATAGGCTCTTGATGTCTCACCTTCCACTGGCAGGGAACACAGTGAGTCCATGCTCTTCGCGGGCCGAATAGTTGCTTTTTCTGTGGAAATGAGTTTTAGGAGAAGGTTTCAGACCCTGCAGCTTTGCCCATAAAGACCAAAGGCCACATATAGACGAGCATGCCAGGCAGACATCAAAGTTATTTTCCATTCCCAAGCATTCTTCCTCTGTATCCACACCACACAGCTTATTACCCACAACACTTGTGCACACAGATGGGGATCTGCTAGTGCTAACAACAGCTTTGCACCTGCCGGACATGTGGAGAGCTATACTTAACCCAGCCAGTCAACACCAACTCCACTGTGAAGCAGTTCAGCATCCCCAAACCTGTTATGGGCCACTTCCCGATCAAGTCAGGCTATTCGTCGTGGGGGCTTTCTTACTAAACTGACATAAATGCCTTCTCACCTCTCTATATTCCTGATAGCAAATGGTAGGTTATTTTTCGCGTTGCATTCCCAAGCTCTTTTGCTGGCATGAGCAAAACCCTGTGAAATGCATGAGGCCAGAACACAACCTCTTTTCCTGGTCATCCTCATTGGATTTGCTTGTCCAGCAAAAAGGATGCCATTTGTCACCAGACACTCTACAGGTCTGTTTCGGAAGGTTTTGGAAGGGTGTAGCTGTTACCACTCAGAAAAGGGGGAGATGAGGGGCGGAACGTATCTGGCAAGGAAGACAAGTTAGTATTCGGGAGCCAAAAAAGGGTCTGGAAAATGTCTGGGAGCAAAGTTTGCTGTTTGTGATGTTGCACATAGTAGGTAAGACAGAAAGTGAGCAGGCTTGTAGGGCTTCACTTGTTTATATAAATAAGGCTTCTGGAACTGACTCTCACAGGAGCACAGGAGAAACTCCAGCTACTCTTTGCATTTATATGGAGTCCTGGCTACCTTTTACATTCATATGGCATGATGTCTTGAGCATTGGCTCCGCTTTCCTGGAGGAACAGAATTCAAGCTGTGGAGCTTGTGCTTTATGTGACTCGCAGACTTGTGTGCACGGACACAAACTGTGTTAAAACATGTGCTGAGTTTCAACAGCAAGTTCATCTGTTTCCCCACATTAGGCTGTAAGCTGACAACACACAGAAATACAACATGGCAGCACTAAATCAGTGCTTCTCCAAAGCACTACCTCAGTGCCTAAATCTCTGCACACAGTGGTGCATTCCTGTGTCCTGCAGGTGAAAATGTACAACCTCCTGTCACTCAGTACTGTGCTTGGAACAAGACTCAGCCCCCACCATCACTGGGCTCCAGTCATTCCTGGGCATCCTTGGGTTAGCACTATTTTGGGAAGGAGTATTCCTTATCAAAGTGAGAAGGTGATCCCGTGGTCAAAATAGGATGGAGAGCTATTTTGAGGTCTGCCAGGGGCACCCTATGCGAGGCCATCTGTACATGCAAAAAATGGGGGAAGGCAGTGATCCAAAAAGAGCTGGATCCAGCATTTGGATTCACACTCACTACTGAGATAAATACAGCCTCTCTCATATGTGGTGGTAGGTAATGTTGCTAACATTAACTGTTTCACTTTAAGTCTTGCAATGTTTGGTAGTGCTCCTCCAAATACCGCCTCCAAAAGTAATAGTTTTCCTCAAAGTCCTGAGAGCCAGGAGCCATAGGAACTCCTGGTGCCTTGTTTTTCACAAAGAGACAGAACACAGTTGGTTCTTTAATGCCCTTTAGTGGAAGGACAGCCATTGACCCACTACCGTGTAAGGACCATTAGGAGCCAGGGGCTAGCTGGGCTGGAAGAGTGGACTAATCCAAGCCTACATAGTATTCCCTAGTCCCCAAGCTTGACATCTGAGATACAAGAGCCTGTTTATCTCATACCAAAATGGAATATTTACTATATTCTTTTGTCTATTGTCTGAAATATCCTCCTGAAAGGGTGCTTCTCACCATGATGTGGAAATTAGACTTGCAAGAACCCAGGCAATAAACATGACCCCATTAGACTATCTCAAGTCTAATGGCATTAGTGTCATGTGGATACAGGTTGCCCCATGCTATCACTACCATGGGAGAAAGCTGCAGAGAGAAATACTGGACTGAAAAGTGTGTTCTTACCAGAAAGCTTCTGTGCCCTTACGAAGACACTCCCGTTCCGACTCAGTTTAGACTTTGATTCTGAGCCAGAACGGCCCAAGTTAAATATTGACTTCCATTTCTTGGACTTGGTAGATAATTTTCTCCTGGAAGGAAAAAGGGCTCAGGAGGTTACCAAACCCTTGAGACTCTTGTCTTTTTAATATCTACAAAAGCCTCCGAGCTATCTCGCTTCAACATTGTCCATCTTTTCTTCTTAGATCCAAGTCTTACTTTTCTGGAAGTGATTTATCTGTATTGCTGATTAAACCATGTCATGGATGGAAAGACACCTAAGCCATCTCTTCAGAGAGCTGACTCTGGCATCATCTACATCTACTGTGATTAACTGAGCAATCAACCATGCTTGTCTTCAGAAGAGAGACTTCTGAAGCTCGAACTACCTTGCAACACAGTAAAGAAAAACTACCTTTTAAACAGGTTTTAATGACAGAATGTAAGATAAATTCCAGAGAAGTGATGGAACTAGTGCTAATGCTCAGTGAACACAGCGATCCTTTAAAGTCAATGTTTCTCCTAGTTGTTATGAATTTGTAGAAATAAAAGGATCCCTTAATGCAAACTAGCTATTAATGCTTCTCAGACCAACATTCATTTAATCATAAATGTTACATGATCATATGCAAGTGTAATGTACTAACCAAAAAGGAAGAGACTTAAAGGAATCTCTCGCAACTGTCAGAGGAAGTGGGACACCAGTTCCCTGGGTCTCTTTAGAAGTCCCAGCTTTAAATAGAAAGAAACTGCTACTTTCTGAAACCTGTTTTCTTCTATATGCTTTACTTCATGATGCTCTGTTTCAGTTCCTTCACATACCCATTCTGACTCCTTCTTCAATCTCCCTTCTTCCAGAACAAGAGCCCTCTTATCTCTCTGTCTCCCTGTTCTCCATAATGGGCTTTTTAGCCCTGTAGTTCTACTTTTCTTTCAGATCAGTACTCAGCACAAATCAGCACTACAGAAAGGATTAGTATCTTGGGGATAGGACTGTTCTCTTCAATTAAGGAAGGAAAATGAACTCTAGAGGGGCAATACACCCTTTGTCTTAAGCTGGTTATCTTCTTGCTAGTATTGTTAGATGGCTCCTTTTTGCTTTAATATATCAGGTGGAAATAAATATCTTTGTTCAGTGCTTTATGGGTCTGTAGATTAATAAGCTTCCTGCTGCAGAGGCTATAATCTCTCAGAACCAGGCAGTAGAGGAGCCATATATTAACAGATAGATCAAATAGATAAATACTTATGCTGGGCAGCAACTGCAGCAACCTCATCTGAAATCAGACCCTTCTCCTGGCATAGGTGCCACTAGGTAAATATCTCTCCATGCTAGGAGTGAAAATTTGCCTTATTGGTTGTCTGTGGGTGCAGAAGAACACAAGAGAGCGATGAAGCAGAGCAGGTCAATCCCACCAGGCGTGCCATGGACCAGCCGCCAGCAGGTGGAACTCGTAGGAGAGTTGTGTCTGGACCTGCTTCACGTTCAGCCCATGTTTAGCCAAGTCCTGAGCTGACACAAGGATGCAAAGGCAATTAATTCCTCCTGCAGGAGGTTCTGGCCCATTGGAGGGAAGAGGAGTAATGGAGCTATGAACCCAGGAACTGCAATGCTTCTCTCTTTTGAGAAGGGCACAGTATTTGTCTCAATGGTGTATGTAGGTTTATGTGTGCAGGTGCCAGGGTATCACACTAATAAAAGGCCCATTCCTGATCACCCTGGGGAGCCTGCACTTCTCTGTTTGCACTTTAGACTCGTCTTGGCACTTACTTGCTGTCGGGGAGGTCAACAACTGTGTGGAAGAGAGACCCGGTTACAGGCACAATTTCAGGCAAGCTGTTCTCCCTCCTCTCCTTCCGAGCAGGGTGGGATGCAGACAGGCTCCGTGCCTGCGCTTCTTCCAGGCTCACCAGTTTCATGGGCAGGGAGGCTGAGGGGAGGGTCAGGCTTTTCACTACGGATGCACTCTCTGAAAAGCAAGGACATGCATTCCAGCCTGGGGTGAGGAGAGATGGGAGCGAGAGCTTCACGCTGTTATTTGACTGGAATATCTCCTGCAGAGGGGGGAAAGGAGTGGCACGTGCAGGGAGAGAGACTCTTTGTCAGATAAGTCTTCCAGCTCCCCAGCAACCTTATACATCTGAGTGCATTCCCAGCAGGGGCTATGCTTGCCAGCCAAAGGCTGTGTTGCATGGACTTGCTGCCTCTGCTGGAGATGCTATAGTGTGAAAGAGGCACCGCTGAAAACCACCAGGATTCATACATAATCCCCTTTCTCCTTCCTCCCTGGATTCTGGGGCACTTCAGTCCCCAATCCAAACCTGACGATTGATTCTTTCTCTCACTTCCACATCTTTCTCCTTGTCTTCTTCCAGAATGGGGGCCTGTTCTAAAAATTAGCATTACTTTCATCTTCCTAATGCATTTCAGGGCTATGGAAAGCAGTGTGACCAACAGTCCTCTCTGCTTACATGAGCACTAGCAAATCCAGCTTCCCATATGCCACCACCATAACAACCCTGTCCTAAACAGACCACCTCAACGTGTATGAAGGAAGCACAGTGGACTTGAATCTACTCAGTACTTAGCCCTACAGCTGAAGCACAGTGCGAACTACTGACTGTGCAGAGGGGCTATGTGAAAGGGCACTTTCCCACTAAGAAATCAACTGGGACCATCAGCATGTTCCTT
The DNA here is from genome assembly GCF_033783945.1 of Neopsephotus bourkii. Lineage (NCBI taxonomy): Eukaryota > Metazoa > Chordata > Aves > Psittaciformes > Psittacidae > Neopsephotus > Neopsephotus bourkii. The sequence goes on along the minus strand of NW_026901771.1, from coordinate 4,887,783 downwards.
TCTTGACTCCATACTGCTGTTAAAGGCCAGCAATGTTCAGCACTTAGCAAACTTGGACAAGTTTTAGGCCAGTGACCTGCGGTACAACTGGAAGACTTGGAATTTACTAGACAGTGTTTTGCTACACTGCTTAAGGCAGTAAAAGCAGTTCTTCACTCCGTGCCTTCTGCCAGGGCATAAATAAGGGCATAAGAATGGGACCAGCAGAGCAGGATTGAGCAGGATACCACACTAGAAATTCAGGCTCCGGGTGAGAGTCTAGCAGAGAATGCCACATGTTAAGGGCAAGGCGGATGAAATGATCTGACACTGGGCTGGAAAGCAGAAAGGTGGTCAACCCTTCACTTCTGAAGGTATTAAAAGTCCTCCCAGCGCATAAAAGTGAAAGATAGAAAGATGCATATTTCTGAATTGATACGAGGTCACAGTGGATCCAAGCCCTCTCGTTTCCCAGGCTTAAAAGCATTTTGACAAACCTGTCACTAAGCAACAAAATGAGCATCTCTGGAAACTGTTGGTGTCCCAGGAAAAGAAATAAATCTCTTTCATAAAATGTCTCCAGGTACAAGACATAACTTTTAAAACACAAGAGTAAGTTTTATCCTGGATTGTGGCCTCTGACTTGGGTGGATAATGGTGGCTTCAGGTCAGGTATTCTTGGTATGAGCAATTATAATTAGGGGAGCCTGAAAGAAGAACTGAGGCTGTGCTTAATGGACTTTGAGAGAAAACTGAGACAAGAGACTGAGAAGCAATCCTTCCTTTTGTGGAAATGGTTAAGTTGGGTGAGATCATGCAAAAAACCAAGCCATAGAGCAAAATGGGAGCACACTGAAGAAGGCTGGTATTCAAAAAGAAAATGCTAGAGATAGGGACGAAGAGGACAAGAGAAATGAGGGATTGGGCTCAAGGGGTCTTAGGGGGAGTCTGTGAGGATAGTAAGGGTTGATGTGCTGGAGATACTAGTTGAAGGAGATACAGTTAAAGCTGGAATACATGGGGAGCGGCATGGAGTAGTTCAGGGAGGTTGTTACCAATGTTCTCTGCAGAGCTGGCTTTCCTGTTGTTGCTGAAGATCTGATCCACGTGATTCAAGATGAACTCAATCACCAACTGCTGCACTCGTACCTCCAGGAAAGCTGCATCCCCATTGCAGCCAACTGCCTCAATCTCCTTTGACCTGCATGAGGTAAGAGGTAGACTAGTACCCAGCATTGCCACACACAGCCCTTGGGAAGGAAAGACCAGCTTTCTCCCTGCAAGGCTTGGAACAGGGATGTTTGCCCCAGTCTTGCTGCATCTCTTGGTCTCCTTCCCTCACAAGCCCTCATCCTCATTCTAACTTTTAACTCCAGTAAAAACCATTTTCCCTGTTTTCTCTGCCACATTTGTTATTTTCCTTCCTGCCTGTGTTATTTCCCCTACACTTAGCTTTTACATCCTTCAGCAGCAGGTAAAACTGACTCTCAAACTCCATTCTTCACTCCTCTTCTAGCTATTTCAAAGTTGGACCTGAAAGACACCACTCAAACACCTTCAAACACTCTCTCCAGATCCCTATTCAATGTTTCAATCATCTTTCACTGAAATCCCTTGGAACCTTGTTCAGGTCTTCCCCACTCCAATTTTGTCAATGCTTAGCCATGTGCCCCAGTAGTCTATTCTCTGCCCCCCTGCTCTCCCACATTCTCACTCTTGCTCTCAGCAAAGAAACATTCCTTATCTTGACATGCCAAAGTGTTGCTGAAGAAATTATCTCTGGGCAATGGATCCTTTGTAAAGTTAATGACTGGTGTGTTAGATAATAGCTTGGGGCATTGCCAAGAGGATAACCCGGTAAGGAGACTGAAGTTGTATTTGTTGCTTCTCTTTTTTCCCTCCCTGGGTCTTGTACTCATTAAAGATTGCAAAAGGAAACAGACTTCAGGGTTTTTTTTTGACAAGGACAGATGCTAGAATGAAAGTACCTCAGTAAAGGCCCACTTTGTGATATTCAATGAAGTCAACATCTGATTCATTTTCAGAACCTGGTTTTGCCTGGTTTGTGATTTAGAATGAGGTAACTCCTTAGAGAATGCATTTCAGGCCTGTATCTCTCCAGTTGTTCCTCCTGCCCTCTCCCAACCCAGGACACCCCCCACCAGCTCTGCTATTGTCCCTCTCCTGCCCAGCTACAGTCCTGGACTCTCCCTCAATACATGGGTATGGGATGAACAGGGAAGGAATTTAAACAAGATAATACAAAATATTTCTTTCTCTTTTTTCCCCCAATATGCTATTTTTTCTCATTCTGTTTTTCTCTATTTTTTCTCATTTCTTTGGCATATCAGCCCAAATGCAGCCTCTGCCTGCATCTTATCTGGACCTCTTCCCAGCAGACTGCCAGGCATAGCAAACACCACACACTAGCTGGTGGTCTTGTGATCTCACACTATATGCCATCCTGAACCCACCAAGCTTATCTCACATCTTCTGAAGCAGATTTGGGCACAGACCTGTGTTATTATTGCCCTGTTGCTCTCCCTTCCAAACCCTGCTGTCTCTCACCACCCCACTGCAGAAGCGCTGGCACTGTCAGAAATGTCATCTCCGTTCCACAGTGATGAGCTAACTCCTCATTTTTAAATCAATGTGCTTAACTTGCAAATAACAGCTTTTTTATTATAAGAAACACACAAACCCACAAGTTTCCTTGGATGCTTCAGTAAAACCTCAGATTATTCAACCTGAAAGAATTTTTTTCTCCTTTAAAAGCTATTTGCTCTCAGTTATTCTGCTTTTCCCTGTCTTTGCTTTTCCTTCAGGGGATGGGTCTCCAGGCTCAGGTTCTGATGCTCGCATTGGAGCTCAGTGTGGTGCTCCGGGCTTTATACTGTACCTGAGGAGATTGGGAGCCCACACCAAGGCCAGGTTTCTGGTATGCATGTTGGTCATGTTGCTGAAGGAGGCCAAGTGAGTCAGGTGCTTGATCAGGTATTCCAGCGTTCTGCGGTGAAGAAAAGTGTGTCAAGTGTCTGCAATGGCACAACAGGCCATGGGATGAGAGAGAGGACTTACAACACTAACATTTACAGGGGATGGCAGTGAACATCTGAACAACTCTGCTCTGGTGTGGCCAAGGATGGGGCATGAACCGAACATTCCTTAGCATGGTGGATGGGAGACAGAATGGGATGCTGCAGAGGCTTAGCTCTTGCTCAAGCACCTCCACAGGGGTCATACATGGGGAAGGAAGGTGAGAGACTGAGGCAGGGAGAGCTTGTTTGATCTCTAACAACAGTTTGTTCGGTGATATTTAAATGCCAGATGAATTGTCAGATTTGGAAATACTGAGTCAGCTTTTGGGAACTGACTCCTGGAAATGAACTCCAGTGGTGTTTCAGGCAACATTCCCTGGGGTGGGGGACACCACACTGTTCAGCAGCTGGGTGGGCACGTTCTCACCTGTAATGCGATGGTGGGAGCTCCTGGATGACATTCTGAATTCGTGCCAACTGCTCGTCCTCGGGGAAGCGGGATACTGCTTCCTGCGGAGATAAAGGAAACAGTCCACCCTGGCAGTGCACTCAGGGGAAAAGGAAGAGAGATAAGGAGGGTCACATGAGACAGCCTGTCTCAGAGGGAATGCTCTCTTGTTATCTTACAGAGCTATTGGTAGAAGCTAGCTTGTGAGAGATCTGCTGCATTGTTATTTCATGCCTCAGTACATCCTTCCCACTAATAGGGAATGTGAGCTGGGATTAGACCGTCATGAGACAGGTTAGTTTTACCCTACTGATGTTGTGTTGTTGCAATAGTAATCCTGCTCAGTACGAGAGGAACTGCAGGTTCAGACCCCTGGTGTGTGCGCTTAGCTGAGGAGCCACTGGTGCGAGGCTACCATCTGCGGGCTTATGACTGAGCACCTCGATAAGTATACCACCTAGACGCTGCTTGTGCTACTGCGTCATTGTTGCTTGTGACAGACCCTGGAGATGACAGTCTTGTTCAGAATGCGTGGGTGGAGGTCTTCCTGAATCTTCATTAGCGAAGTCAGGCCTTCCTCACAGGAGAAGGAAAATTCCTATCTCCAAACCCAGCCTGATGGAGCTCGTCTAGCCTTGCATGGTCTTCCATCAAAGAGAAGGACACTTACACAACCTACAACCCATGGACTTTGCTGTCACCATCCTAGCTAGCTAGGCCATGTCAGTTAAACCTGTGGGGCCAGTTCTGCACAACCTGCGCTTCACCTAAAGAATCCACTGCTCAGGCTGGAAAGGCTTACTCTCGCTTGTCTATATGGACAGGTGAGGGTCAAAACGGTAGGTGACAAGGTGCATGGGAAGCTGCAGATCCAACCTTGCATGCAGGTGGACCAGTGCATGGGTAGCCCAAAATCACTCAGGAGATGGCAGTCCTGGTCGGACACTTCCTGTTTGTTTAAGCACCCTTTTTTCCAACCAGATTTGCATATCCCACTTGCCCTTGGTCATCGTGCTTGGAGCAAGCGTGGTTAAAGCCATTCCCAAATCTTCGCTCGCAAAGCCAAGCCATCAATCACATCCTTCCCAGACAATGGGACATGGTGGTCAGTGTTCTGGGGAGAGGGGCATTTAAGGACTGAGCTTCAATTAGGAGTTATGTTTCTTTTCTTTTCTTTTCTTTTCTTTTCTTTTCTTTTCTTTTCTTTTCTTTTCTTTTCTTTTCTTTTCTTTTCTTTTCTTTTCTTTTCTTTTTTCTTTTCTTTTCTTTTCTTTTCTTTTCTTTTCTTTTCTTTTCTTTTCTTTTCTTTTCTTTTCTTTTCTTTTCTTTTCCTTTTCTTTTCTTTTCTCTTTTCTTTTCTTTTCTCTTTTCTTTTCTTTTCTTTCTTTTCTTTGTTCCTCTCTCTCTCTCTCTCTCTCTCCCTCCCTTTCTCTCCCTTTCTCCCTTTCTTTCTCTTTTCTTGTTCTTTTTTCCTTTTTTAACTTGGGCAGGGATGTGTGGAATAGAAGGAAAGAGAGAAATTAAAATAATGGGAAAATTGAATAATTGTGACCCCTTCCTCCCTGAAACTGTGTTAAAAATAAAGAAGATCTTTCAAGCCCTGTGTTATGAAAACAACTCGATTATACATGTTTCATATCCTTCAAAAGAAGCAGTATTTTGGTTGTCATATGAAGATAGCTGTAGGGATTGTGTGAGTTTGAATCTTTTAGAATGGGTGAAGCCTTAGCAAAATCACTGTCCAGGTGGATTAATACGTTCTTACACTCAGGGTTAGACTAAGTTAAATGGACTCAAGGTTATACATCACTGAGTAAGTGTCTACAGACCAAGAGCTTAGTGAGCCACAGTAAGCTTTGGTCTGCATTCCTAGGAGTTTACTGCATTGGTATTCATCTGCTCAGCTACTCCCTTTCAATATTTGTGCGGGGAAGGACAAACCACCAGTGAGTTCAACCAATGCATGGCTGGCTGGAAGCTCCTGCCTACCCTACTGCCACTGGAGTTTGGAGCGAGTTCAAAGAAAGATGCTGGGACCCACGCTGCAAGCAGAAGCATTGCCTAAAAACAGACGTCAGCACTTCTAGGACAGGAAAGGTAGGAAATAACCCATCTCAAACCACCCCTTGCTTAAACATTATGAACCTGAAATTATCAGCCACAATGAGAAAAGCATCTTGTGTCAGTCACTACAACATCCACACTGATAAGGCTGCCATCTCTCTTCTGGTCACTGTCCTTTTCCCAGCAAACTACTTCTCATGTACAACCACCAGCAAACCAAACATTGCCAGTTGAAAGCCCAGAGATGGATATGAATCATGTTTTATTTCCTAACACTGGGAATTGAGAACTATGACCTCTGGTTTGACCTTCTCACTGGTATGCTGGCAAAAGAATATTAGTGAGCTCACTGGTTTGGTGTACATCCCATGTGGATGCACTTGTTTTACCCAAATTGAAGGTAAGTTAATTCCTTCTAGTATTCTTACCCATAACTACAGCTCCTTTTAAAAAAACAAACCAAAACCAAAACCTATTGCAATCAGCCCAGAAATCCTAAGCATAAGAACCCTTGTGATCTCCATACAAGGTTTCCAGTTGAATGGCCCTGGCCAAGCCAAAGATGGATATGGATGGAAATATAAACTTCAACTGGTGTTGCATCTGAAACATTAGATTTCAATTAGATCGCACATGGTATTTTCTCTCCCAGTGATAATTTTCACAGTCATATTTGACTTCCAGGTCTCAAAAACCTAATGCTTAGACAGCAAGTGAATATCAGCTTCTTTGAGGTCATGACCCGTTCAAACCTCTGAGACACATTTCGGACCCATACATGTTGTGCATTTGAAAGCTGAGCTCCCCTCCAAAACTCAGGAGAGCATACAATTCCAGGAAGAACCAATAACTCCATATATTACATGTCTGTTAATCAGAGTATGAAGTTATGTAACTTGGGATTTTATGTACTCCACTGGTGATGCTGGGAGTGCACAATTCATATGCACTGGTTAAGTCCAGAGAGAAGGTAGGCTTGGCCTCCCATAGCTGATTTGCTGAGGGAGTACTTGGTCCTTTTATGCCTTAGGCTGGAACAAGCTAAGCAGAGTCAACTTGTCTCTCCTGTGAAACAAGCACCCATCACTAGAATGGCAAGCTGGAGAGCATGAGAGGCCATCATTTTGCAAAAGTTAATAGCCAGTGAGGTCATGACTGGGATGTTCCATCCATGAACTCGACACAGTGATGACCAAAAGGCCAATCCCTCCCCAAGTCATTAAGGACTTGACTTTCCTTAGCCACAAATGTCTGAATCACTCTGGTGACTCAAAGTGGAGCCTATCCTATCTCAGAGACAGCTCCAACTGAGTCAGGCTGGGATTAGCATACATCCTTTACTCCTACCAGTGCTCTTCTGCCGAGGCACAGCTGCCACCGTCCCCTGTTCAGACACCCCACGCATACACACGCTCCTAGCAGGTTTGCTGCTCCTTGGGGAACTGGTCTTCTTTCTTTCTTTCCTACTGGTATCTGACTGTGCTTCCTGTCAGCTGGGTTACCCATTATAAATCCCTACCGAGCAGACTTAGTGAATAATGGATTTTCTGGCCGAGCAGACAAACTGAAAAACCAGAGATTAAAAAAAACCATCCTTTTAGGTCAATCCAAAGTGATAACATTTTGGGGAGCTGGCACAAGATGTTAAAACACAATTGTTCCAGGTTGACCAAAGCATCACACTCAACCATAAGTGTAAGAAATGCTCATTTAAATGTGGGGCCGTTTAACCCTTTCCTGAAGGACATTTTCTTTAAGAGTTAGATGTGTTGATTTAATGTTGAAACATTTCTTTTAGAAAGCATTTGTAAAAGAAACATTTGGACAGCTACAGAAATGTCTTCCCTTTTGTTTTTGAATAAAGCTATTTACCAAATGTATCTACCGAAAATCTGCAAGTCATCATCATTCCCAAAGTGCACTTTTCAGCAAACATTCTTTCCTAAAAAAGTTTCCATCTAAATCTTCATGGTTCCTTTCGAGCATTTCTCTTTCATAAATCAGTAGCGATAGCCAGAAAGACAGCAGCCAAATAGCTTCAACAAGAATGAGGCTCATCAGTAACTGTGAATGGTTGAATAATACCCAGGTTTTCAAGATTCTGTTCATCCTGAATGTCTCTAGGATAGAGATCGTATCTGATATTCTCAGGATATCTATATCCTAAGGATACAGGTCAATTGTTCATATCTGCTCAGAATTTTGACTGGAGTTTCGACTATACATCACCTTGAAACACAGACCAATCTTACTTAAAATTTGTCATTGAAACAGCAAGATGCCTAAGACTATTGCATATCTGTCAGGCATCACAGCAAGCCAATTCCCAGCCCACGCTCCCTAGCTCAGCTGTAGTCCCTAACAACTACCTGACTTCTTACAGTAGGTTATTGTTTGGCTCAACCCATCTGTCTTTGCCCTAAAGCAAGCCCCCTTGCACAGATCTGCCTGCATCTTCCCACAGCAGGCAATAGGGAGCTTTTGGAGAATGCCTTCTTCTTGTAAGGATCCCATGGATCTCTCTCGGTGCCTTCCATGTCATAGCAGTGCCACTTGTAAGTACTTGATTCAGGATAGAGGCAGTGCAGACAGCACCACCTGAAGCTAAGGTTGGCTGCCACTTCCCTTTGCATTTGGACATGAGTTTGCAAAACTCCACTACAACATCACTGGCAATGTCTTTCCCCTCCCAGCAAATGAGAAAGAGTAGGATGACAAGAAATCCCTAACAAAGGACGGATGTTTCTAAAACTGAGGAAACATTCCCATCCATCCATCCCAGTTGTTTTAAGAAGTTGGTGGATTCTCATAGCTGAAAATCCACTCCTCTGGCACAAAAGATTTCAGCCTGAATGACTGGATTCAGTTTTGTTGGTGCCATAAACAACTGAAAGTGGATTTAGAGCAGTAAGAAGCAGAAGACTATAACAACAAGCAGAACTTGCTGCACCACCTTTGCATAAAATACTGTCATCAAAATTAGCCAGCTCTCTTAAATAAAACACAGGCTTTGTGCTCTTATTTTTCAGCTCCCCCGCAGTCTGCTCCTAGGCTCCAACTGTATCCATGTATAATCTTGCTGTTTTGCAGAACTGAGTAACTACTCTTTGAATTATAATCTCTTTAAACAAGGTTAGAGATGTCTGCTTGGCCAGCTGCCACTTTCCTCTGCCATTTGTATTTATGACATGATCGTGATGGACCTGATATGCTGTAGCTGGCATAACCCATGTCATCATTTGTACTCTGAGAAACTGTGGAAAATGCTACAGATGCAGAAAAGTTGGTGCTTTACACATGGGCTGAGCAATCAGTTTGTACAGGCATGAGGGACTGTTGGAGGGACAGGGACGAGGAAACCTCACCCTTGTGGTTATGATCATAAGCCCCAGGTGATCCAGAAGCCTCTCAGTGATGGACAGTAATGAGAAAAAGAGAATGAGTAATTCTGGGAGGAGGTGTACAGTGGGGAGAAAGAGTAACAGCAGGGAAGCGATGCAGTGGAAAAATGAGCAAGATGAAGTAGAGGAAACAGCAGAGAAACTGAGAAATAAACATGTAATGCTGGAAAGAAACAAGGATGGGGAAAGAGAGCCAGTACAAGACAAGAAGGGAAGAGCACTGAGAAGTGTTTATACAGATGCACAAGAAGCCAGGACACTGGAGTGAACCCCAAACAGCTATCATGGAGGAACCTGCAGCACATCCACACTGCTGGAGAGGAATAAGAACAGCAAAAGGGTCTCACCGTGAATTTCTTGTAGAGCTCATAAGTGAGGAGAGGGTTGGGCAGTTCCCTGAAGTACAGCTTGCAGAGTGACCCCACGCAGTGGATGTCCTGGAGGTAAACTTCCCTTGTCAGATCCGGGCATTGATCAGAAACAAACTCTTGTCTGAAACAATACAGAAACATAACAATGTAAGCAGTAAGAGCTGTAGCATCCCACTGTTCCACCCTAAGTCCTTTTTTGCAGGTAGAATGAAAACACAATATGGAAAGCCGAGATGTTTCTGCAGCCTGGCCCAGGTTGTCTCCTAGGTCCTGAGGTTTCAACTAGTCTCTGGTTTCACTAACATAGTCCCATGAGTAGTCCCCAAATGATATAAAGACACTGCTTTGTCTTGAAGTGAGAGAGAACAACTCAGCATTTGTGCCGAGACCCTCCATGCCTTTCCCATGCAAGGGGAGATATTTTTCCTGTGTCATGAATTAATAACTGAAACATATTTCTGTGTTACCAGGTTCAGAGGCAGTTCATCTTCTGCATCAGCACAGAGCTCTGTTGGCCTCGGTGTATGCCTGGGGGACTACGTCATGGTTTAAATCCAGCTGGCAACTACATACCATGTGGAAATGTACCATGCAATGTGACTGAATCCTTCTGGCACGCAGACAGGTTGCCCTTACCTCAGCTTTTGTATGTTGGATGTCACTCCTGAGAGGCGGTAGATCCCATCCACAATGCCATGAGTCTCAATGAACTCCGCACAGCTCTTCAACACGTAGGGGACTAGGAGGGGAAAGCAAGTCAAGACTCCCAATAAATACACACTGAGAACCTCCACGAGTCACCACCGATGAGGCAGTTTGATGGAACAACAGCAGAGGTCCTCTGCAATGGGAGAAGTACAGGGCAAACGAAAAATAACCCCCACAAACTGGCCATAACCAATTTGCAAAGTAAGGATATGCTACGGTTGTGCCTTGCCACACTCATTGGCATATGACAATGACTAACCCTGAAGTCACAGAAACCTGTCAGAAGAAAGGTAGGGTTTCTCGCTCTCAGTTTTCCTTTTTCTTCCAGAAAAAGAAGTAGTTTCATTCTAATTGAAAGCATGAGGTAAAGCCTGAGGTCCTGGGAACCTCCCCCCTCCCCAAGATAGAGTTCCAGCCTCGCTGAATTGTGCCAAAAGGTCTGATGGGCTTGGATAAAACTCAGAGAAGCATTCACACTTCCATATAAGCCTACAAACCCACAGTTCAGTGCTCATAAACCCTCACAGAGGGGGTACAGAGTTCAAATATTGATGAGATCTGCACACTGACAAGATCTGACATTAGCTTCAAACGAACTTCATCAACATAACCAGTCAAAGACTTAACCAGTCTTAAAGCCAAGAGGAACCTGAGGCACAACATTTACATCCAGGCCTGGACCCAAAGTATGTTTATTTTTTCCCTATTATATAGGTATAGGAAACCCTCTTCTCTTGGTCAGACCAAGCCTCCCTGTCCCCACTACTATAACAACCCTTGCTGTAACAATAACAGTAAGAGAGCCCTTCCTTATTAGGTGCTAGAAACTACTGTGTATTTAATGCAATGCTTCACACAGCCATAAGCACAAAAGTCAGTAAGTGCAATAGTTAAAGTTCCCTGCTGTAATGCTGACTCTGCTGCTCTGTGCATTTGGAAAGCTGTATGGAAGAAAACAGGCTAAGCCATACATTTGGAAAGCCAGGCACAGCAATTGCTACATCTTTGTGACAGCACAAAGATAATGCCCCTGCCTGGACCTTCCCTGAGCTCTTCTGCTCGAAGTTCAGGATCATACATATTAACATGTGTTTCATGAGGTGGCATCCACAGACAACACTCCAAGGACAGCCTGAACAAAAAACAGCTGGTACATGATTGTATTTCTCATGGATACCACTGAGGCCAGAGCCAGCTCAAAAGTGGACTTGTCCCTGCTAAGCAGCCCAGGGCATAGGCTCTGGTGAGGAGAGCTCCCAGGCAGGTGCCTACCTATTGACACACTATTATTGAGCCTAGTGAGTCAGGGGAGTGCTACCCTTCTGCTCCTGACTCTTACCAAGGGAAGTAAAGAGGTCCTTCTTATGTGTCCCTTCTCTTTTGTCAAGGATACATGAAATGACAGAGATTACTTGGGAGCCTGAATGATGCAAACAGACTCATAATCCTCAGATAAAGCAGCCCCCCCAAAACAACAGGGAAATTTTGACTTTATGGTTTTTGAACAGGGACTCATAATGCAGGTACATTAGTCGTGATGGGTCACAGCCAAAGCCTTGGGCTGATTTTTAAGACCCTCAAGTTGTTGCTCTAAGACTAACAGGACCCAGCCTACAACAACAATGCTCATGAAATCACCAAGAGAACAAGTGAAGTCTACACAGTCAGAGCTTTGTCCACAGCAGTCATAGAGCTATATGATCTTCAAGGACATTTGAGAAGGCACATCAATGCCTTCCAGAAGAAACATGGGGAGCATTCCTTTCAGTGCCTAGAGCACCTACTTCCTAAGAGGACTAGACAATGTGGAAGGAGACAGAGTAAAATAAAAGTATGGCATTTCCTTAAAATCCTTCCAAGAAAAGCCCAAGTGACACACCAAGCAAAAGGACCTTCCTATTTCTGAGAAAGACCTGATTATCTGTAACTGCAGTAGGGAACTCAGATCATATGATGATGAACATACTAGAAATAAAATACATAAAGAAAATAGGCAAATGGCCTCAGGCATCTTCAATTCTGGGTGGTCAGGCTGTACCATCTTTGTGGCAGGAGCTATGCATACATGGCATGTTAAGATTTCTTTCTTGGTAGGGGTCTCTGGGAATAAATCTAATGCAAACAGCATAAAAGAAAGCTAGGCAGAGCCAAGTTCACTTCAGATCTATTTGGGTGGGAGAATGGGTGAAATGCACTATGCTGCCTCGGAAAAGAAAATATAATTGAACAGGAAACCTATTTGATCAGGGCAGCCCCATGAAAAGGTTTGTTGAAAAATTAAACAATCTTTCTATGGACAAACTTCATACGATGGTGCCTAGCTGTTATAAAAATGGGGTCCATGCTCACAGCGCCCTTTATTAGGTGGAAACCTCCATGTTAAGAATAAGCACACCATCTAAAACTATATGGACTGATGTTTGTTGTGACTGAATTAACCTCCTGAAAGTAAGACCTATTAAATCACACTGGGTTTTTTGCTGAGTTTGAAGTTTCCTTGGGATAAATGAGGTGAAGAGGCCTCAGGCAGGTAAGCAAACCTCTTCCACACAAAGCAGAGAAGGGTAGATCCATCTGTTGAGGACTGGTGAGAAAAAATAAGGGGCGTGAGGGGAATAATCTGTCACAAATGTGTAAGATTCATCCCATTTTTAAGAGTGGGTGAAGACTCCACAGTACAGACAACCTATAGACTGCAGATATGCACTGAGCTCTGACAGCATCTGTCACTCCAGCCCTGCAGTTTTCCCTGCTTTTCAGCCCTGAGTTTCTCACCTATCTCTGCCAGTACTCTTCACTCATCACACACAGAGACACAGAGCCAGATACACCAAAATGCGTGGTGGTTTTGTGATGTCAAAACCAAACCCCACATAGGACACATTTCACTTGGAACCGAAAATCACAGGCTTTGACCTCAGATCCCTGGAGGTGAAGGGACTCTATTGGCTTCCTCCAAAGCGAGCCCCTAAATGCAGAACTTGTGTGAAACTGGAGCACAATAAATGTTTTCTTTGAGCAGGACCTGAAATTCCTGAGCAGCTCTGATCTCCTGCAAAGCTGAGTCTTTCGGGTACTTGGGGGAAGCTGAGGTCAGAGCAGCAGTGAGCAGCTCCCTTCCATTTCCAGGGGGTTTCTGAGGTGGGTTGGTTATTTCAGACATGGTTCCTGATGAGCCAGAACAAAGGCTGGGATCAACCCTGAATGTGGGGATGTACAGACTCTAGCATGTACTTTACAATGGGATTCTATCAGTTACACACATAAATCACAGAGCTGGGTCTCTCCTGAACTAAGATTGGGCACGAATGGGGGTTATAGCAAGGGGTGTTGTGTGTGTCCATGCAGGCACAGAAAGGGGTGGGTCGGGGGATGTCCAATCTTAACACTTCTATAATTAAAACTGTGCTGGAGGCTTAGGAGTTGGAAGAGGCAGCTGGTGTCACACAGACCCCGCTTGTTCTGCCAGACAGCCAAACTGTCCTCGTTTAAAAATACAATAGAAACCAGATGGAGGAGGAGGAGAGAGCACGGAGCAAGGCATCAGTCAGAAGGGAAATTGAGTTATAAACACACTGCGCACAAAAGACAATACTCTTCCCCTAGACAAAAATAAACCACAAGGGCAGTCACAGTAACTCGTTCCACTCTCACTGGATAGCACCTCGGTGTACGCAGACATTCACCCTCCCCAGAGTCTTTTCCATGACCACAGCTTATGCCACCTCCTTTACACATGTGCTGATCCTGCTAGGTCAGGTATTGTGACTATGACTCATTCCTCTTACCAATTCCCCCAGCTTCCAGTGTCACCAATGGCACTGAGCATCTCTCCTCCCAGCATTATGGGATGAAGCGGGAGCGCTCTCCCTTCTCCTGTCCTTCCCAGCCATGGTGCTACCACCCAGCAGACCTCCCCATCAGCAAGCAAGGAGCTCACTGTTTGCCTGACTGACAAAGGCTTCATCTGGCACAAGACTGAGCGTTTTGGATTGCAGCTTTAAGCATGTACCTAACTAAACCACCAAGAACCCAAGTAGGAGGGAGTCCCCTCATCTAACAACCAGTGTGAGGATGCCATCTGGGCCTCCCACCAAAGCATCAAAGAGTGAGAAAGACCCTGCTCCAACAGGAGATGCAAGCAATGCCCTACAGATTTTAGTGCCGCCTTCTAGAGGAAACTGAGTCTCCATGGGCTACAGAAGGAACCTAGGGAGGGCGTTGCTAAATCAGCTACCATAACTAGTCAATGTGAATACTGCCTAGTAAGACTGAGCTTAAAGTTAGCTAACCTGGACTGGGTCATGTCTTCAGGGTGCATTGTACTGAATTGGACTCAATAGCAGCAGGTTCAGTTTGGTTTACTTTATCCTTCTGTTGTTCTCCCAGAGGGCTCCTTGCAAGGGTAAAAAAGAGTGACAGAGCTACTCAGGTCCTCCTTAGTGGTTGGTTTAGGCCACATGGAGGATATTTCATGCCCTGTCTAATTTTGTTTTAATTTTAGATCAAGTGAAGGGAGGATAAAAGCAGACTTTCCATTTCACCTGAAATACCAGCTTTTTGATGTTTCACTTGCAGGAAATAGTTTGGTTGTTGGTTGGATTTTCTTATTTCTCAAAAAAAATATGAATCCTGTGCCATAAAAAAGTAAGTGAACGTTTGGTTTTGTTGCATATTAGTATTTTTTAAACCGTCTTCCATTGCCCTCAATAGCAGTGCATGCTTCCTCTCACGCTATGTCAATAGCATGACAATAAAGGTCAAACCAGTCCCTTGTTTCAATTTAAATGACTAAATTAGGAAATACTTCTTCCTAAAAAAAGAAGTGTTTCAGTCTGTACCAAGCAGGAGCTGTTATTTTGTACAAACAAAACCAACAAAACAGTACACATTATGGAGCATACTCACAGATCGACTTGGCCTTCTAATCACAGGAAAGGAAAAGCATTGTACGAATGGCAACATACTTGAGAGTCAGCATCTCTGATATGACATTTTTCTGTATTTCCTGATGCTTCCTACTTTAAATCACGAGCTTTGATGCTGATTCATTAGATTTATTATTTATTTTTGCTGATCTTGTCTGATTTTTAAGCCAAAGGTTGGCGGAGAAAGATTCCAGAGAAGATCAAACTGTGCTCTCCTCCATGCAGCAGTCAGAATTCCAGTTTGCCTCCCAGCGCATAGCCTTAACCCATGGAAGCTAAGGGTAAATCCTCCCTTGCCCCTTGTTCTCATGTCCATTGCCTTCCATCTCCTCCTTTTCAGCTGTGGCCAGAGATAGAAGGGACCACAGCATCCAGAATCAACTGCTCAGAGATGAAGTTGGCGGAGGTGGGGAAGAGGAGGGTTTGCCCTGCCTGGATGTAACTGCTACAAAAGGACAAAGAGAGGGCTTCAGTCTCCAGGATGTCCACACAAACTTTTCACCAGCACTAAATTCATTTCATAGAGTAAGAAAAAATAAACTGTCCCAACACCAGATTCCAGTGTTTAGTTTGGCTGTTAGCATTGAGCTACCACAACCCCCTATGCACACACACACACACACACCTGTGTTTGAGTAGCATAAGATGGCTAAACAATACCAAACAGGCTTACAAACAAATCCTCCTCACCTCATCCCCCTTAGCTGCCATAAATACAGTTAAAAAGAGAGGAACAGCCGGCACCAAGGTGATCCTGTCTGCATGGACAGCACAACTGAATCACCATGTAAGTCATACACTTCATATTTGCTTTCCCCTCTGCTTCTGTGGGAAAAGTCTCTGCAGTGTCACAAAGGTTAGCACAACAGTGCCATTCCCTGCGATGAAAGCACTGTCCTGAACGCATTGTGATCCTGGTAGGCAAAGGCATAGGAAAAATGGATTTCAGGTCCGTCAGATGCTCTGAGCCATCACTCTCCATGGCCTGGGTGGGAAGAGGAAATGCTGAGCACACTGGGATGTGGTACACTGATGCATTTCAGCACAGCCTGCAAGCCCAGCCCGAGTTTGAATGAAGTCAATGGCACCACTATCAAGGGGTTTATTTCCCATTGACATGATACCCAGCTTACATCACACATACCTAAATAAAACATATAGGAACACCCCATTTTCCAAAGCAGATCTGGCAACTGTGAAGTTCCAGGGAGAAACAAAAGAGCCCATCGCAGACCTAAGAGAAAGCACTGCACAAGCAGGCATTGAATGCTGATTCTCAACCCCAGTGGTCATCATGCCCCTCTGAAACCTCACGAGTACCTTGACATTGCTGGTAAATTCTGTCATGCAGGCACTTTTGGGAAGAAGTTGTACTAAATAAGAGAATAGTTTTGTTAGGAAAACATCCTGCTGTGGGTTTCCTGCAAAAAAAGACCAGATAACTGAACAGGATATTTCCACTCCTAACATTTATAACTCTGGTACAGGTACCACAGAAAAGAGTGACTTTGGTTCTGCAGGCAATGAGCTGTTCACGTCCTCAGCTAACCATTTGAATCCTAACAGCTCTCATCCACAGCATTTTGTACAGCATCTTGTTCACCACAGCACAAGCAATTGGGGTAATTCTTTCTGGAGGTAGGAGAAATAGGACAATTTATGCTGTCTCAGAAGGGGGACTTGGATCAGAATAGTTTTGGATCTACATATATTGACCTCTGTCTTGGTAAATGACGAGATACTATGAGGATAAGCAGGCTGTGAGACAGGAATTCTGCTGCTAACCTCATTTCTGATGCCACATACAAAACCCACTACAGAATCCAAAGTCTTAATCAGCGCTGATAAAGTACAAGAATAAGCATGGCAATGGCAATGTTGCAGCACAAGGGAAGCAATCTGCAAGGAAAGAGTGTGGCTAAATGTGACTGAACGTTGAGCACTGGGATGGACATCCAATGATGTAGGCTCCATTTGTAGTCTTTGGACTGGCTGCTTTCTTTCATCCAGTTCAATAAACAAGCTTATGAACTGCAGATGTCACACTGTATGATGTTTTCTTTCCTTTCCCTGCTTACTTCATAAGCATGGACACCAATGTAAGCCATGCTAACCTACTTAACTGCTGGCAACAAAGCAAGGAAAATATATGGACTTCATAAGGGTTTTTTTTTTCTCTTCTCAATGGATTTTGACCTATGTTTTCATTTACAAGGGCTTCAGAAACAAGTTAGAAAGCAAAACAGTTCTCAGTCTCCTGATCCTGCTAGCTGAGGCAGACTTGCTCAGTTTCTTAGAATCCCAAAATTACTCTAGAGGTGACTTGTAAACTATTACACCCATTTCTTGACTGTAAAAAGAGTGTAGAAACCAACATCTCCCTTGATACGTGGGAGCTCTTACATAGGATTCTTGGGATCCCAGAACCTGGAGAAAGGCAATTCAAGTGGATCAATGCACGCTCCCTACCTGGCTGTCAGTGTTACTTTGCTCCTTATTCCTTCTTAACTCTGGTTTAGTGTTTCAGGCAATAGGGATTCCATATTTCTCTTTATAAGGAAGCCTTTTTGGGGCTGTTAGAAAGAAATTCTGGGTGCTTAGATCCTGACATGCACCTGAAAAACACCAGATTGAACAGTTTTGAAGTCCTTTGTACTGTGCCTTTCACAAACACCACCTCCATACACTGAAATCTATAGCAATTTCTATAGGATACAGAGTCTGTCTGTGGTTTCCGTGCTGCTCTGTCACGTTGTCACCATTAGACAGATCCTTCGCCCATTTCCATAGCGATGGCATGCTGGTGACAAAGCAACTGGCTCACACATATTCTTGCGAGGCTTCGGGAAAAATGCTGCTGCTGGTGAAGGGACAGGGTGAAGCAAGGAGATGGGAAGTTGTCTCAAGAGCTCTGGTGCTGCAGCAAAGTGAGCTGCTCTGCAGTTCCCTCTGCCATTCTTGCCCAGGAAATCTCTATTGACCTTTCGGAGGTGCAAGGATAGGCTGGCGGCCCATCAGCACTTGTGATTCTCTTTCCATGCTTGCTGCATTAGCAAGTAATTTACAAGCATATATAACAGCCATTCCCAAAAGCATACATCCAGATGTGCCAGCTATTGCAGAATGACAGTGCCAGTGAGCTTAGGTGTGTGAAAAGGAGAGCAGGGGCCAGTCACCCCACTGAGAGCTCAGGTTAATGCTCAGCAGCAAGGTATGAATTAACTGAGAAGCTTGTCCTGGACCAAGTTCCTATATGGATGACAAATTGCATGGCTGAACCTCAGAGCACACATTTGCATCTCTTCCGTTAGTTTTATTTTGCACTGATGGGCTGATGCAGACTGACACTAGGTTATGCAGCAATGTTCTTCCACTCAGGCCTCTCTCTGATCTTGCCTCTAGAGCTTTCCTATTTGAGAGTGGTACAACAATTTCCAAAGGTTATCCCAAATGGGCTGGTTTATGGATAGCCAACAACTTAGGGCAAAGAGCAGGAGAATTGCTAAGGATCGTTATGTATCACAGACAGATGAGGAACCTAAACAAAACCCCGTAAAAACTGCAAATGAGAAGTGAAAGGCAAATGAAAACAGACTTTTGAGAAAAAGTAAATAAGCCTTTATGATGTCAATCCAATTGAAAACAAACACGCAAAGGCACTAGAAATAATCAGTCACTATAATTTGAAGCCAAACAGAACAAAATCCATTCCATCTTTCCTCAATTGCTGAGCATGTATTTAATCCCAGTGTTTTCACTACAAGGCTGTCTGGGCCTGACCCAAAGAATTGCACTCATACAAAAAAACTCATTGAATTCAGCAGGATTTTCCACAAGAGAAAGAAGAAATGAATCTGTCCTGCTCTCTGTTACCTTACCAGTGGCATGCAAATACTAGGTGCAGGAACAATAGGAGCATCCTCACCAGCTTTACAGGGGCTGGTTTGAGGCTCAACACAGAGTAGAGAACTAAGACTGCTGCTAGCAGCAGAAGGTCACCTTGAAATGCTCCTCCCAGCCCTGCTCAGAGGAGGCTGAATACAGGTCAGTCTTTATTTGCAGAGGATTAAGCTATGGGTGGCTTGGATTGCTGGTATTTGTCTGGTGAAACAAGGTGCTGCTCTACCCATCTTAAGTAATGCCCATGGCATACGAGCACCACAGCCTCTGTGTCCCAGCAGCATGGAGAAAATTCTGCCAGAAGCAGCACCTTGGTCAGACACACAAACCTCTGTATATAAATAAATGTATATATAGCGTATATATGTGTGTGCATATGTATCTACGGAGAAATACATACATATACACATGTATTTTTACATGCATAAAAACACATTTTTACATATATGTATTTTTACACATATGTATTTTTACATCTACAACTATATTCATTTATCTATGTATCTATGCATGTGTAAGAGGTTTCATGTGCATTACCAGGTGGCTCTTCTTAGAGAAATAGCTTTTTATAAGGTGTCAATCAAAGCCTAATACCTAAAGGTGGCACTTACAGAGTCAAAAGCTGAACAAGTCTGGTGTCATATATCTGGGGGATACATCAGTACACGCTGGTGCTCGTGCTTGCTGAAGCTTGCTCTGCCAGTCATGAATAAGACATTGGTACAGACACTCTCTGCTCTCCTGCCCCAGGCAAAGTGCATTTAGCTCCTGCATTGCCCTGTGTGTTGTTACTGTGCTGAAGGCATTTCTGGGTGAAGTACTTACTCTCTGCCAAGGGAAGCTGTTGTTTTGGGATGGATCCTTCGAGCACGCATGGATTTCTACATCAGCAAATCCAGAACCCGCCTCCTTGGACTGGTCTCACTTGGTAGCTAAAAGTGGGGGTCATTTTGTCTACGCCTTTTCATCTCCAGAGGGTAAAGTCCTCTAAAGTGTCCATTATAGCCTTGTCTCCAGGGACTGTATTTTGCTTTTCCATACACCAGGGAGGGTAAAGAGCTCAAAATGAGGCTGCTGAGCAGCCTGGCTCCAACATCTGGATGTGCTGCTGCACCTTCAGGGCTTCTTTCAGAAACAGCAGGACACACAGCACTGCTCCATCTGCCAGCCTTGTGGCAGATCAGCACTTCACATATGCTGCAAGAGGGCAGCTCCCCTGCTCTGGAAAGCCTGTGAGAACCATCAAGGACAGCAGAGGAGGCAGAACAGCATTTGCAGATGGTGTCACACAGCCTCCCAGCCTTCTGGAGGCTGATGCTGGGCTGGGATTGTTTAGAAGAAAACATTTCCTGCCATGCTGTTTGTGTCTGCCTCCACCCCAGGATGTTGGCACGTAACTACTGAGATGCTCCCAGAGCGTACAGCATGGTTTCTCCAAGGCTGACCTGCAGGGACTGGACCTCTGTGACTGCCTGCCAGAGGGGTTAAGGGCATCAGAAACAAACTGGTTCTGTCGGCTCAGAGATGAAAGGAGACGCCATATGGCTTTTACAGGAGAAAAGAAATAAAGGTGAATAAAGTATTACAGCAGGATGTTATCTTCTTACTTCCCAAAAAGGCTTGTAACCCCTCAACTAGCAGGGACAAGTCAGGAGAGATATCTACCTATACCTATAGAAAAATATCTATAGATATCTATCTACATCTGCTCTTGACAGAACAAGAGGTGATGGGTTCAAGCTGAAACAAGGGAAGTTCAGGCTAGCTATAAGGAAGAAGCTCTTCCCTGTGAGGGTGCTGAGGTGCTGGCACAGGGTGCCCAGGGAAGCTATGGCTGCCCCATCCCTGGCAGTGTTCAAGGCCATGTTGGACAGGGCTTGGAGCAACCGGGTCTAGTGGAAGGTGTCCCTGCCTGTGACAGGGATTTGGAATTGGATGAGCTTTAAGGTCCCTTCCAACCCAAACCATTCTGTGATTCTATGATTCTAGACACAACTCTTCTTTATATTCACAAGGCCCTCCTGCCCTCGGTGAGAGCAGTTGTTCCCATGGCTTTCTTCCCCAGCAGAAAATCCCCCCAGTTCCACATGGGATACAGGCCTCTCCCTCCCTTCATCTTTCAATAAATACACATGCCAGGGATTATCAACCTGAGGGTCATTCTCAGTGCTAACAGTGGAAAAATAGCAATATCCAGCTGTTACTGAAGTAGTAAATCTGGTCACTTTGCAATCACTCCTTGGTTTCCAAGCCCTGCAATGGATTCCTGATATATTCCACATTTTGCTCTTTGTTTTCCATTTGTCAAAGGACAGGCTCTGAACCAGTGTGAAGAAAAACAACCTTTTCACCCCACCACCATGCTATCTCTGCTCCAAGTCAGGCCAGGTAGTGCTTATCATTTCCTCTGCACAGCAAACACCAGCGTGCATGCGTTTCCTGCCTCCGAGTCCTACACTGCAAGCTGACATTGTTTTCAAGGCCCCCCTTGCTTGGAGGCAGGAGCAGCTCTGCTTCCTGTTGATGTCAGGCCCCTCTTCCTCCCAAAGCAAATGGGCTTCCTGCCCGCATCTGTGTCCTTTTCCATGAGGACTAGCTGGAGCCATTTTCCTACACAGCGGCTGTGGGGGGGATAGAGGGGGAAGGTGGTGGAGACAGGGATATAATGGAGGGGAGCAGGGGTGGATGGCTTTCCTCCTGCTGGTGTTGAAGAACATCTGGGCAGCCTCTCAATGAGGAGGAGGGAGAAGAGATAAGAGGTCAAAACAATAGAGCTGCGTCTAAGGGATGCTGGTATTTGCAAGCACCAGAGAAATCACTTATTAACAGACAACATCAGAGACTAATTACAGCTGCCGATTTCCCACTGCTAAGGAATGTAAGCTCACAAAGGAAAAGCTACAGCCACAGCCCCTTTGCTCCAGCGGCACTGTCATAAGCTGTGGGAGATGCCAAGACCTTTACACCAAACCATTGCCTTCATTTGTCCTCTTTCAAATGGAGGAGCCTACCACTGCCAGCACTGTTTAATCAACAGTGGAGAAACTGGATGATGACTGCAGAACACAGTTTACACCAAGTTGAAGACTGCCATTGAATAAGCCATTGCCCTACCAGAGAAGAGAAAACCAGACACCATTTCGCACCTCCCCTGGTCCATGGTGTTCAAGGTTTGCATTTCTCCCATTAGGGAAGCTGATGGGCTCATCCCAGCTCCCACCAGGAGGTTATCAATTCACTGCACAGTGGAAGAAGCAGCCGGGAATGTGTGATTCCAGGCTCTGTCATGGTGGGGACACACAAGAGGGCAGAGCACAAAGAGCACAGCCAGACATGGCAGTGGTATTGCTTACCCTCTGCGGTGTTTCAGCCAAATGGGTACCACAAGCTCACACCAGGGCAAGGAGCTGGCTTGCCTTGGGACCTGTTCCTCTGAGGTTTACCATGACTGGGAAAATACAGTTCCCCAGCATTTTCTATACCACATCTAGAACTATGGCCAAGAGGGTGGGATGGGGAAGGCATCCCTAGCAATAAGCAGAACATGTTCCTTAAAGTCTCAACTACTGCTCCTAATGGTTCTCTGGAATGAATTTCATGTATATTTCAATAAAATATATTTTTACAATGTGGTTTTCCCCTTCTTTTCCTAGCAGTTTCTTGGTCACCTTCCTGTGTCGCTCTAGGAACTAAGCAAAGGGTTACACTTCCAATTTCAGGACATACAAAATTACTCCAGCTTTATGCAACTGCAGCCAGCAGCAGATGTGGCCTCAAGTCTAGCCAAGAGCTGTTGGAGTTGCAAGGGAACTGGGGCTTAGTTTTCCTCACAAGAAGAAATTCTTACTCAAGGTCCAATTGCAAAACATGGATGGCTGTGTGCGGGTTTGAGATGCCGAGGGAAAAAAGCCCACCTATGTTCTCACAGCAGAAGTTATCCAGGGCTGCTGAAATACACAGTGCTCATATTCAGATAAGCATTCCTGGATGCAGAAGATGCGCCCTGCATAGCTAAGCTCAGCTGGAGCGGTGCCACTGCTCCCACATGAGTGTGGGATAGGGGACCGGGAGAGGCGAATTCCATGTGCTTTTTAAGGAGCTCCAGCCTATAGAGCACTAGTGGCTTTCCTGGAAGGTGCCTGACAGCACCAGCTAAAACCTGTGAATGCTTTGTTGGGACCCCATTTCCAAGGGCGTTTTGGGAGCAAAACCACTCTTTGATGATGGAACACGCAAGAGAAACAGGCTCCACAGAGCTCACATTTTCCTGTCGCACTCTCCTTTAGTACAGCTTGCTGTTCGTGAATGAATTACCTCAATCCCTCTTAAGCAACGCACTGACCAGGAAAAGGGTGTGGGGTTATTAATGGAAAAATCCTTGAATCTTTTAGCCCTGCAGCGTGGCTACAGTTACAAGGAAAACAGGATACCAAGCTGCATGTGGGGAGGAGGAAGAGAAAAGGAGCAGAACCTCTAATGATCTACAGGGATTGACTCTCAAGGAAGAACAAAGTGGCGGTGGCAAATAGGCACAGCTGGCCTACATTACAGGGAGAGGAACAAATGCACCATAGTGGTCTGCACAGGGTATAAATACCACTGGGGGAATTCTGGATGATCAAGGGGTGGTAACTAGGAGTGACTGAATTAAATGATGAGGGGAAATTTAGGTTGAACGGTAGGAAAAACCTCCTAAGAGCAAGACGTAGCATCATGTTGAATTGCCTTCTCAAGGGATGGAGTGGGAGCCATGCTGCCTGGGCATTTAAAATCAGGCAGGAGATTACCCTGAAGGGAATAGTCTTCCACAGGCCCCTGTGACAAGGTCAAAACAATCTCACTGGCCTTCCCATGTCACTATCAGGCGATGCCACAGGGAGATCCCCTGGAAGACCTTGCTCTGCTCATTACAAAGGAAAGCATGTAGTGCCAGTGCTCACTACAACAAGGGACAACCGCAACCAGCAGCTGGAGTTTAAATTGGATCCTAAAGCATGCAGGAAGAAAGGCTCCTTGAAAATCTTCCAGCAGAATGATTTTCCAGTGGGGAGCTGTGCATTTCACAGGGTCAAAATGCTTCGCTGAAACTCAGGGATTCAGTTCAATTTGTTAACCAAAGAAACACTCAAATGTATTGTTTCTAGAAGGTGAAATGTGTTCACTTCCATTTCATTATTTTCAATGTAATATAACCTTTGGGGGAATTTGTATTTATGAGAAGTTTCTACTTCTTTTTTCTGATTCCTGATAAAAGGAAGCCTTGTGGTAGGGGAAGATGGAGCACAGTGCAAAACAGGAACTGGATCTGATGCGTATCAAGTGATATCATCAGTGACTGGCTAGTGTTTGCTCCTCTCTGTACACTTCTGAGGATGGCAACACTGTTCCTTGCAAGCTGAAATGCAGAAAACAGCATGTTCCTTGTCAATGAGCAAGATAAAAAGGAGCTGAGTGTCTTAGGGTTTGCTGTTCAACCTTAGGACACAAGAAAACCCTCATTTAAATCTTGCTTGTATCTCACGTCTCCCATTGTTAGGATAAAAACCCAGCACAGTCTCACAGAATGTGCTTTGCTTCCGTCAGCAAAAATCTAAGCCCTTGGCAAGGAGTCATGAATTAACAGAGGATAACTATGGTTCTTGTCCTGTAGGTGCAAAAAATGAGAAACAGAAAGGGGTTGGCAGCTTGAGGTCATGGAGTTAGTTAGGGGAAGAGCTAAGGTTAGAGCCCATGGCTCTGGTTCCCATTCTAACTAAACCACGCAGCCAGTTTTCTTGTATCTGAACTCCTGGCAAATAGAAGCTTTCCTCCAGAAGCTCAGAAGTTGGTAAAGCACACACACAGATTGCAATAGTCACTGACCCAGGAAGGCGAGGTGAAACTTTCACACACATGTGCTTTACTGGGAGAGACTCCCTTCTTCCAAAGCTCCTACCAAGACCCTCCCTACCCAAACTTCTAGCCAAAATCTGGGCACATGGACTTAAACCATAGAAAGACATTTGACTCATAGATCACCAACCAGACTCTTGGAGCAACCTTTTGGGTTGGTTGTCCTAAAAATTAGCTTTGTAGGAAAAGAGCAGGCTTCAGTGCCCCTGTGCCTGGGAATGTTTGGAACTGGATCCATGCTTTGTGGCTTGGTCTCACTTCTAATTCTTTTCTTTTTCCTCTTGAATGGTTCTCTCATAACTAAATACCACAATAATGGAAAGAAGCTACCCAGAGGCCATCTGGGGAGAAACTGCATTATTTCTGATCATTTCAGGGAAGAGAGGTTGGTAGGGGGTCAGAAGAGAGGCTTGAATGCACTGGAAAAGATGTCCTGTCTGTCCACTGTACAAGTTGTGCTTGGTACAACTTTTCTGACTTCTTGAATCTCCTCAGCCATCCATTGGTTTCTTGCTTTACCTTTCATTTTCATTTCACAGGGCACTCTATTTTCAGCATCATTTTCTTCCCATAGAGACCAAATTGGGACCTAGACAGCGGTTTAAAAACCCTCCCCAGCAAAAAGGCACTGGGATATGGCATTTATGATTCAGGCACCTATCTTCCAACTGCAGCTCTAAATGGGATCAAAGACTTTTGTTCCTAGCTTTTGTACCCAGCTTTTGTTCCCTTCTCTGCTCCCTTGAAATGTCAGCAAACACGCTGGCTTTGTTGATGCCGTCAGGGTGGTCTGCCTGCTGCCCACGCTGGCCATGCAGATTGGGTAGCCGTGGAGCAGTCAGCAGTTCACTGGGTGTCTCCTCTAGGATGTTGTTCCTCACACCAAGGCAGTGGCCTGGAGCAGCAACGCTGCCATGAAATCAACAGAAAACAAATCCACCTCCAGCTGCCCTGGCTCACACAGGGACACGCAGGCTGTTTGTTTCAAACCAGCAGCTGCTGACGCTGCCAGGGGGACAGGAAACCATGCTGAGAACTCAGTGCTCTCCTCGGATATTGGGATGGATATCCACCCCTTCAGACATTCCTCTCTTTGTCTGGAGGAAGGCTCAAAACATCTGCGTTGCTGCTGCCTCCTGAGCCAACAGACTGCAGGGCTGTCAAAGCACACAGCCCTCATGGCTGCTCTAGCTCTCTGCTCACTTCCAAGTGGAGATGGTTTCTCTCAAGTCCAAATGGGGGATACAGGCATGTCCGTCCACAGACACCTCCTGTCACCTTGGGGCTGCACTTGAGATGACCCGGGATGTCCCTGGATACTGGCTGTTCCTCGGTCAGCACTGGCTGCACTGCAGGGTAGCGGCACACAGCACTGCTGGCCATGCTGACCAGTGTCCCCTGCAAGGTTATAGGAGCACTGTATGTACTGTGGGAAGTACCCACACAATGTGTCTGCCTGCTGTCACAGCATCACACGAGGGATGGGGATAAAGACAGGCTGTGAGTCAACTACTAACCACAGGCCATATGTCTCTGTCCCAACACAGGAACCGCTTTTAGCCCGTACTGCCCAGCATGGGTTGCCTTAGCGTCATCACTCCTCTGCCCACCTGAAGTGTTTGCATCAAGGGTGATCCTCAGGGATTTCAGGACGCTCGTCCTGGCCTGTCTGCTGTTCTGAAATTGTGTTTGGCTCCAGCCTAAAAAGCCTGAGTAGAGCTGCTCTACTGCACCTCCCTGGCAGATACGATGTTAAGGATGTGATCGTACTTAGGAATGAGCTGAGGCTCTTCCTGCTCTGCGCTCTGCACATCTCAGGTTCAGTTGATCCTTTCCTACCACAGTGCTTTTCCCCACTGTTTATTATTAATTCATTTTCTCCAATTACAGAAGACAAGGGCCTGGCCAAAGAGGAATTTTGCAGCATGTCTCAAAAAAGATTCTATTTGTCTGCAGCTTGGCTTCATTTAAGGAAGGTCATTCCGTGGCCAAGCACTCTCAAAACAAACAATGCCTTGTCTCCAGGTCTCCAGAACCTCACATGCAGGCACTGTCATCGAAGCTTTCAACTTGAGCGCTCCTCTGACACGTATCCCACCTCACCGATACTTCCTCAGCAGTCTGTCCTTCAAAAGATTTGGGCCAACACAAACTACTTCTGTTGGAGTTGCTGCTGCCACCATCTTCAATGCAGCAAATGATAACAGTGCTACCTGCTGTTGACAAATACACCTAAAATTTGGTTCTTTGGGGGTGTTTTTCACTCTTTAGACCAGTTGTGTTCTGGTGCCTTCCTTGGACTTCCCTGGAACTCATTCATGGCTCACTGCTGGTAAAAGGGGAAGCGTGGATATTGTGGAAGCACTTTGACACAGGGCTGATTCTCAAGTGCCCGTGTCATGTAGACGTTGCTTTTGTTCTGCTATTTCATCATAAGCCTCTTCACAGCTGGGAATACTTGCTGTATATGCAGATTTGAAGTACTTCCACACTAGTTGGCTGCAGCATCCCAGATTTATTACTAGTATCACTTAAGTCAGAGGCTGGACCAACGCCATGCAGCCTGCGCTTCTGGAGGAACTCAATGGTAAGAGGCAGGATGCTGAAATGGAGGCAAGGTGTCAGGGTGCTACAAGGTACTGCAAAAACTTCTCAGAGCCATAGTAACAAAATGAAGACACCCTTTCTCTGCCAGCATGTGAATCCCTTATACTTCTTGTGTCCCACTGTGAGCAGGGACATGCGTCCACCACTTGAAAGGACACATGGGGTGCCAAGAGCAACATGCTAGGAAAGGTCTGTGGTCCAGTGTTCCTAACTGGATCCCTTGGCTTGGACAGCTCTGCTTCATCCAACTTTTCCACACAGCCCTGTACTTTCCCTTCTACCCCACAGCTTCATACAGGGAGTTGGGTGTGGGACATCCAGTCAGGCCAGTTTTGCCTCTGACCTACCTGAGCAGAACAGGAAAGGAGGGAGACACATCAACACAAGTCCATGAAGTGCAGATATAGCAGTCATGGAGTACAGACCTATGTTCATGTGCCCTGGGCACAGCTGCTCCCAAATGGGATTATAGACTAGTTTCACATGCAACGCTTGGGCCATCCCAGGTTTCAGGATGTCTCTGGATAGAGCTGGGAGTCAGTTGTATGAATACCAGGCATAATGCACTGCCCTTGACCTGAAATGCTGGTCACAACAGCATGACTTAGCAGCTCAGCCTGGTTCATAACTACCTTGGGTTTGCAGTATGCAAGCAGATATTTGGGTGGATAATGAGTTGTGGGGCTGGAGGGGAAGATGGCAAAGTAAGTGGGAGTCACACTCGGGTGTACATCAGCAAGTTTGTCCTGATCAGAAGAAACAAAGGAAGCATTGCAAAAGAGAGCAGCAATCCCAGGGAATCTGCTTTTGGATCTGGCTTGTCCAACCATGACCTGAGACTTTATTATAAATTGCATCAGGAAGGCAGCACTGGCCAACAGCACACAACAGCTAATCTTAAAATGTGAAGAATATCCATTATACACTCAGCTGGTGACATTTTAAAGCCTATAATTTTTTGCATCTGTAGTCTCCTGGCCTGTAGTATTTTACTCTCCCTTCCCTTGGAGCCAGGCTGAAGACAGACTCAGATAAAAACCCTGCAGATGAACACTCAACAGGGAAAGTGAACTCAGGCATCTGTACTTCAGAGCAATCAGACAAGAATCAGTTCAAAGCGAGTTTCAAAGGGCATCTTCATCTCCCACTTTGGGCAGGAGACAGCAGAAGCCAGAGCCGGACCTCCAGAATATAATCCAAGCTGGCTCTTGAGATATTGAGAACTTAACTCAGGTCAGCTTTGTGGACCTGTTCACCTTTGTGAACAACAGACACAAGGGTTTTTTCTTCTGATTTCAGCTTTTGTTTGGGAAACTACTTCAATTTGGTAGCACTCAGTCCTCTTTTACAGGGAGCCTGGTCACTCCTGACAGGAGTCTTCATAGAGGAGGTTAGTAAAAGAGAATAGGAAAAGTGTGAATTGGGGAAAAAAGAATGTTATGACCTTGCTAGCGCAAAGGCAAAAACCAATTTAGAGGCAGCAACAGTGAAATCCTTTGAAAGGAAACAGCAGTGATTTTTATTATTGGCATTATATGAGTTTGGAATGTTGCAAAGTTAAACAAAGCAATTATAAAGCTGTGTATTTTCAAATGCTTAATGTTTCACAGTCTTTGAGCTGAATCAGGTATCCAAACATCTGGGGACTGCAAAATCCATCAGGAAACACAGACAGATGAGACACATCAAGACAGGAAGGTTCAGGGCTGCCATTGGAGAGACAAGGAACAGCAGGAGATTCCCCCAGCTTCTTTTGGGTAAGAAATGTTAGCACTACATGGACGTGTACACTAAACAAAAAGAGGAAGAAAAAGAGAGGGCTAAAAAAGGTTTTTGCTAGCCTCCTGCTGTTCTGTGTCTTTCTCACTATGCTCTGATCTCCCTGTACATGTCACTGGCTGGCAGGATGACTGCTTCCTGATTCATGATTTCATATTTAATTCTTTCTATAGAAAAGGAATTTAAAGGAAATTGTTACAAATGGTTTGGCCACACTGCATCAAGTCATTGGAAACTATTTCACTACCCCTGACGGGGATTTTTTTTCCCCTCCTTTAAGAGAAAAGTTAGATGCTTTCCTAAACGCTTTCCAGACTTGAGCTATTCACAGATTGCAATGTGCAAGGCAAACACAGCCCAGGCCTGGAAGACAGAGGCTCTCACACTGGACACCCCAGTAGCTTGGGGCGTTGCAGGCGGTCTCCTCGGCAGCATTTCCTTTCAGAGAGCTGTTGCTGCATGAAAATGCTTTGGGTGTAGCAATCCTGTGCTCATCCCACAGGCACTTCATGAAAGAGGCGACTGTTCCATGTTGGGAATTCAGAGAAACCTCTGGCCAGCAGTGGCTGCTGGAGGCGCCCTGATTAAAGCCCCATTGTTTTGCCCACTCCAGCGGTCCTGCTAAACCACTCCCTGGTGAAGCTTCTGTCTGTCCAGTGGTTTGGGAAGAGGCAAGTAAGTAAATATGGTCGTTGCTGGGAACAACAAAGATTGGGGAAGCAAGAAAAGAGGAAGCAACAACAACAACAAAAATCCTTTAATGCACTATGTTTCAAAGGCAAATGCCAAGGAGCTGGGTTTCTGGGATGTGTTTCTTTTGTGTTTCTGACTCCTGGATCTTGCTGTACTAAGGGGTTTGACACACTAACAAACACACTGCTAACACAAGGAGGGGTGTTGCAGGAAAAGGGCGTTGAGATCATGCTTAATCAAACTTCCTTACATTTTGATAGCTGCAGCACTGCTGTATAAGTCAACCATCTCTTTGCCTTTGCAACTCTCTGCAGCCAACACAGCTGAGCCACACACTTCACGCCAAGATCCGTATCCTGATGTCAGTACATGGCTGACGGGTTTCAGAGAATAAAAAAGGCAAGCTGAGTTCGTCTCCTTGCACAGGTCTATCTCAAAGGGGAACAAACTACATGATTTAAAAGCAGGAATTTACTGGAGACTGTAAAATCAGAGAAGTTTTGCTTCCAAAGAAAAAGAAGCTGAGGCACTGCATGCCTTCAGCAGGCAATGAAGCTGAGCACATTTGAATGTTAAGTATTGGAAGCTTATTCAAGCGAGACAAAGCTGCTCTTGCTCACACCCATAGACTCTGGAACTGATCAGAGACTGAAGCTCATTTTAACATCAGTTAGGCACCAAAGGGGGAATTAAAAAAGGAATTAGCTGATGAAAAACGCATCGTAATGCAGTAACTCAATGGCATCTCCTTGCACTTTCCAAAACCAAGCTTGGCTCAAGGGCTGAAATGAGGCAGAATTTCCTCACCTCTCACCCTGGCTCAGTTTTGGATAAAAATCTGGAAGAGGAGCTTTGGATAACATGAGTTGTTGTCACTGTGGCCATCTTCCTTTACACTCCACTGTTTGTGATGAGCACTGTTCTTGTCTGTCCTCTGGTTTTCTGTACGCAGAAAAGCATCTCTTCATCTACTCTACCCCTACAAGCAAAGCTGCCAGGGTTTTGAACTGTAGTCCCACTCACAGTCCTCTCTCCTATACCATTCTCTCTCCTACCAATTGGCAGCCTCCAGCTGTTCCAATACAGTCAGTTTTGCTCTCAGACCAGTTTTTCCAACCTTCCCCTCCTCTGTTTCAAGCATATTGGAATCTGCTTACATGCTTTCTCCACTCCACCTTTGCCCTTATTCCCTTTGCCCATTTGTTCCTTTCTGGTCTCTTTTCACTTCTCTGCCACACTTTTCCCTTCCAGCTGTTACTTTGGATGCGTTATCACTAGCTTCTATCCATAACCTAAGGTTGGGCCTGGTCCAAAAGCAAGAATCAATCGAACTGTGGCTGGTGACTTGTAAGGGGCTCCTTTCTATCAGCCGGTAATGAGCCATATCCTATGGTGTTCAAAGAGAAAGCTGTGTTGTTGCATATTCTCCCTTCTAAACCAGGAACTATAAAATGAAGATTGCAGTCTTACAGAAAATCTTTGCAGCACTTTTATTGCCCTTCTTCCCCCCCCCCCAGCTCTTGTTTTATTTTTGCAAGATTAACAGAACTAAAGACAGCATCCTGGCCAAATTCCAGTTTAGGA
The DNA here is from genome assembly GCF_033783945.1 of Neopsephotus bourkii. Classification (NCBI taxonomy): domain Eukaryota; kingdom Metazoa; phylum Chordata; class Aves; order Psittaciformes; family Psittacidae; genus Neopsephotus; species Neopsephotus bourkii. The sequence continues at coordinate 4,856,391 of NW_026901771.1, read as the reverse complement.
TAATCTCTTCTGCTATTTCAGATAGATGCAGCATTGTTTTTCCATTTCCTAGACCCAGAGGTTAGGTGGTAACTGGCTGTCATGTTCCCTTCAAAGCTAAAACATCACGTATCAAGGCAAAGACCTCGCCAACTCAGAGGGAAGCCCTAGCAACCTTGCTCTCTAGGTATATAATGCCACATTGGTGTTCCTACATATCCCTTTGAGGATCTTGGTATGGGACCTGCCTGAGACAGGCAAGCTGGGTGATCACCATCCTTTTCTGCCTTCACTGTCATCCAGTGTGACAATCCCACAGGTATAAGAGCTGAGACCCTCCACATTTGATAATAATAATAATCCCAGTAATAATACTGAGGACTTTGCACCAAAAAGAAGGTGATAACAGCATCATTTAACCACTGAGGGGAGTAGGATGTGGAAAAATAAGGTCTCTCACTGAGTCAAGCAGTACCAAGAGCAGAGCTTTCCATAGCCTGTGGCACACCACTGATGTGACCCCTACCACCTCCTTTGCTTTATGCAATTCAGGCTCCAACCTGAGCAACTCACCCTTCAGTCATGTACAAACACCAGGATATAAAGGGAAAAGCAGAAGGTGTGCTTATAAGCTGCTTACATCTCCACCAGGTCATCAAACAGGGTGCAGGCTAAAAGAAGCCAAGCTGAGGGTGTTCACATGTGAACATCCATGCTTCCATTTAGCCAGCGATACCACCCTCGCGTGGGACATGGAGAGGGCAGCATTTCCCAATAGTTCAAACAACTGGTGCCACTGGTAGCTCACAAAAGCACTGAGCCACAAACTCTGACATGTGTCAAATCCCCCCAGCAGCGTTACTGGCCCAGCCAAGTGAGTTCAAGGAGCCATCTGGCCAGGGACATGGAGTCCACATGCCAGGGACCAGCCTCTTGCTCCTCGGGCCAAGATAATGGGATATTGTTCCACTGCTGAATCACAGCTCTGTTGGGCTGAGGGCTTGTCTCGTAGGGATAACCTATTAAATATGCAAACTGCCAAGGGAAGGAAGGGGTCAGATATAGACCTCACCCCATCCTCTGCCCCGTAACAAACAGGAGGTTTGCATGCAATCCCAACACCCCAAAGCACAGAGGGGAGAATGAGGCAGGAAAAGTGATGGGAAGGGAGAAGCCCCTTGAGCACTTCTCATTCAAACCTAAATATGAGACCATTGGTCAAGCATGGGAGGGGGTTTTCCTGCTATACCAGGTTTTTGTTTCCAGATGGTCCCCAGTGCCACCCAGAGATCCCAGCAGCATGCTGTGCCACACTTGCTGCCTTTCTTCCTAGTCCTGCATTGTCCAAGGTTCCACTTTTCATCACCACAACCCAACCAAAGAGCTGATAGCACTGCAGAGAGAGGACGGCACTGAATATCTTAGCCTACACACTGGCTTCACCGTGAGGTAAAGCAAGTAGCACTATTGCTATCAGCCTCTTTTCAGGGATGCAGAAGTAGGGAAAGGGATAGAAGTAAAGCACTTTCCAAGCTAAAATATCTTCCCTTGAGCACAAGAATTGCTGTCAGTTGCACCTGCACTGTCCCCTGAATCACCACTGTACAATATCTTTCCAGATCCTGCAAATATTCACACGTCAAGAGGAAGGAGCACATTTTCATGATTTTTCCCATTCTTCCAAAGAGAACACGCATGTCTCTTTCCCCTTTTTTCATCAACGCTCACTTACATATACTGCATAGGTATATAATGTCGCAAAGAAAAGTCTCGCTGTCACCCTTTGCTCATCTACTAAATCCTTCCTCCATCCTGAAGTGAGTTCAAATCTGTAGTAAGAGCTGCGTGAAAAATCCCAAGCAGGGAACCATTATTAAGGCAGGGATAAGACTCCAAAGCTGTTAGGATGCAGAGATGCAGTTCATGCCTGTCTTTAATGCCCAAGAGCTAAGATCAATAATTCAACGAGCACCTTGCATCCTGAAATGCTTCACAACCTGCAAAACCAAGGCTCACTCCACCTACTTGTATGCTGGAAGGTGGCAGCTTTTGAGCTGGGCAGAGCAGCGATATGTTAGTTTAGGACACTGAGCAATAAAGCAAACAATGACTCCAGCTGAAATTGCTTCTGGAAAGGAAGAAATGCCGCACATACACACGTAAATAAGCCCTTATCCCCTAGGAAAATAGATAAAACAGAGCTTTTTCTGAAGGATTGGGGCCGTTGTTTTACCCTGTGCCCAAATGGCAACGTTCCCCTAAATGATGTCAAGGCAGCAACTTGATTGGACTGAGCTTGCCATCTTCTGAATCATTCACTCCATTCCTGCAGCAGGATTTATTGGGCAACTCCCATGCAAACGCTAACCAGACATAAACCTGCTTAGGGTGTAATTGCTGCAAGCACAGCTTAGGGCTGAACAGCAGCACGCTTACTGAGCTGCCATGTTCAGGAGCCTAAGTAGTATCCAGTTAATCTTCTCCAATCTCATTACTGCAGCAGAGTGACAGATGGGTATTTTAGCAGGCTAGAAATTAGGACTAATTAGAACTCGTAGCTCTTCTTTGTATTTATTACACTGGTTCCTTCCGTGCCTCTGAAGCATGTTTACAAGCAGTGCCAGGGGGGTGCCTCCAGCACTGTGCTCTGCCTGCAACCCCAAGGACAGCAGGTACTGGGTTACTTCTGCCTGGCTGCCCTAGAGATGGGGTTGTAGAAGGATGTCATCCTCATCCAGGTTCTGACAAGTCTCGAGGGGGACCCTAAACTCATGGAATCATAAAATCACAGAATAGTCTGGGTTGGAAAGGACCTTAAGATCATTCAGTTCTAACCCCCTGCCATGGGCAGGGATGCCTCACATTATATAGCAGGTTGCTCCAAGCCCTGTCTAACCTGGCCTTGAACACTGCCAGGGATGGAGCATTCACAACCTCCTTTGGCAACCTGTGCCAGCGCCCCCCCACCTTCACAGTAAAGAAGTTCTTCCTTATATCTAACCTGAACCTCCCCTGTTTAAGTCTGAACCCATCACCCCTTGTCCTATCACTACAGTCCCTGATAAAAAGTCCCTCAACTGGGATCTGGAACTGAATTTCCTGACTCAGTACCCATTTGTCTTTACACAGCAAACCTTGGGCAGCAGTATGTGACTAGTGCTCGCTATCAAGACATGAAGGAAGAATAATGGACTCAATAGATCAAAACCAGCTCTTCCCATTTACCGCTCCTAAGCCTGCCTTAGGTACAGACGCTTGATGTATTGACTTTGACAACACATGCATACTGCCATCCTGACAATAAAGTCATTGAAACAGGGGCAGGAGGAATAAAAAACCCCAAACAAATAAGTAAAGATAACTGAAAACACTTGAGGGAGGGGAGAATCCCGCACGCCCCCACTGTAACCCCGAGCCATTGCCTCAGGCCAAACCCCACGCTCCTTTTAGAGATGCCAGGACATTTGTTTTAACTTTTTTTTGCTGCATTCCTCTATCTTGTTGTACTTCTGGTTTCCAGCTGGGACTGAAAGGGAGAGAACAGGATTATAGAAGGAAGTCTGTTGCTCTATTTTTCTGGCTTGATTAGAAGCAGAAGATGCAATAAATCTCACGAGAGAGTTTGTTCCCATTTAGCTTCTCGTGTATCTGCAACTACCTGACCAGAGCAAGGGTAAGAAAAATGCAATGCCAAGCAGAGCATACCAGGAAGGTGAAAAGAGAAAGAGCAAAATGGTGAAGCTCTTCCCCTCTCTCAGTGATCTGAAAGGTGTTTTCCAACTTAAACAACAAATCTATGATTTTGCTTAAGGAAAGGGTAAAATTTAGTCCTGCCAACAGCTTACTTCACACACAAGGGATCCAGAAGGAGACTCATCCTGCCCGATCACACCTCCGAACCTCCCGAGGTATGACTGCCATCACCACCAGCAGCACCATATTGAGAGATGAATAGAAAAACAAGCACCAGTTGCACATGAAGCAAAGAGTTCTCCATGTGCTGGTTGGCCCTGTTGTGCTGCCAAGCTGCCTGTCTGTAACAGGACTGACAGCCACATTCACTGCTGAGATGACAAATACAACAGCAACAAAAATACCCCAAGTGAAATATTCAGATAAACACACACACACACCCCTTTTCTCCCAGTGTTCTGGGTTTGCTGATCAGCAGTTTTTGACGAGCCAGTGAGATCAGGCACAGATCTAGCCTTGATTCGCAGTCCTACATTCCACATGTACAAAGTCTGCAAGCATGTCAGCACCTTTCAGAAAGAAGGGCAGTACCAATGCTGCTGTGTTTGGTGAAAACCAGTAGTGGTATCATAGAATCATAGAATGGTTTGGGTTGGAAAGGACCTTAAGATCATCCAGTTCCAACCCCCTGCCATAGGCAGGGATGCTTCACACTAGACCATGTCACCCAAGGCTCCGTCCAGCTTGGCCTTGAACACTGCCAGGGATGGAGCATTTACCACTTCTCTGGGCAACCTGTTCCAGTGCCTCACCAATCTCAAAGTGAAGAACTTCATTACATCTAACCTGAACCTCTCCTGTTTAAGGCTGAACCCATCACCCCTTGTCCTATTGCTACAGTCCCTGATGAAGAATCCCTCTCCAGCATCCTTTAAATGAAGTTTGTACCGCAGAACCTGACTGATCTCCCGTCTAACACTCTTTAGGAAACAAATCACACAGTTTAGTTATAGCAGGAATGTCTCCTGCCCTTTGGATGTTCAATCCCTATTGTAGAGATGCAGGTACATCTCCTTTAACCATTCCACCATGTGAACTATCACATCTAACGGCATTACAAAACCAAACACACACACATTCCCAAATGAGAGAGAGCAAAGAAAGGACATGAGATGTAAAGAGAGCTTTGCATTTGGTTTGGGGTTTAGGTTTTGTTCTTCCTTTAACTGTTCTGTGCTTTACAGCACCAAACAAAGCATCCTGTTCCAGATGATAAATCTTATAGCTGCTCCTGGCCCTGGAGAGCACAGGAGATAATAGCATTTCCAAAGGCATTTAGTTAGTTGAGCCTGGAGTGTAGAAAAGGGCAGAGAGAGGAGCTGGAGATGAATGCCTCTGAATCCAGCTCAGCTGCTCAGGGCATATTTCCGAGAGCAGCAGCCACAGCTGAGAATCCTGCATGGGGAAGCACATTTCCTTCTCATTGCCCAGTGCCTGCAAGAAGAAGGGCATGTAACACAGCCACCATGAAAGAAACAAGTCCATTCACAAGCCCCCACTCCAGTGCACAGTGCCTTGGTGGGAGGCTGTACAACCACAAAGATGAGCTACTTCTCAGCATTATTTGTAGGCTTTCTATCGAGCCAAGGGTTTGCACAGCTTTTGTAAGGCTCAGCATATCAGTGTATTATATAAAGCATACATTAACTCGTTTGAGCTGGCCAGCAGCAAGACTGCAGAAACCATTAAAGAATAGGGGCCCTTTGTGAAAAGATAATTCATTTTCAGCATTAACCGGGGCAGAAAGAATCCTTTACGCTGTCCCATTTGCTTGTAAGTTCTTGACTGAAATTGCCAGCCTAGGCTGGGAGACCAAGGCCAATTCCTAATAGGAAAGGTATACATTACCAAGCATGTATGAAGATTCAGTAAAAGCATTGCCAGCAAGTTGAGGGAGGTGATCTTTACCCTCTGCTCAACACTGGTGAGCCCACACTGGGAGTCGTGTGTCCAGCTTTGGGCTCCTCAGTACAAGGCAGACTTACTGGAGCAAGCCCAGCTCATGGCCATAAAGATGTTTAAAGGGCTGGAGCGTCTCTCATATGAGAAGCTGTGATTGTTCAGCCTGGGTAAGAGAAGGATCAGGAGGGATCTTACTGTTGTGAACAAATACGTGATGGGAGGGAATGAAGAGAACGGAGCCACACTCTTCTCAGTGGTGCCTACTGAGAGGACAAGAACAAGTTAAACCCTGTGAGATCCTATCTGAACACAATACTTTTTACTGTGATGTTAGTCAAAGGCTGGATCAGACTGCTCACAGAGATTGTAGAGTCTCCATCTGTGGAGATACTCAGATCACAGTCCTGGGCAGCTGGCTTTGGTCTAGATGATCTCAAGAAGTCCCTGCTCGTCTCAGTAATTCTGTGATTCTGTAACATTTTCTACTGCTGTTAAAGTAATTCTTCCTATATGGAAATTAAAACACTAAGTTGAAGCATCCAGCCAATCCGGCATTGCCTGGAACTGGGGCTGTCACACAGCATCAGCTGCTGGCACCAGGATGGAGGTAGGCTGATTTGAGCTTAGGTCAAGCTGTTGTTCCCAAGTGGGAGGGCAGCAACTGAAGACGAGGAACTGAAGGCAAGAGCAAAAAGCATGAGGTTTGCTCTATGCTTTCTGGTGCACTGTTATGATCAAAAGTGCCTCCACCAGGCTGAAAATGGGGACTCTAACCCAGCTGCATGCTCGTGCTCAAGGCAGGAGGGTGAGACAGAAAAGGACTGGGACTTCCCTGTTTCTTTATGCAGTGTTTGCCAAAAGACTTGTAGCACTAGGAACTGAACTCCTCACTCTCACACACAGTGATAGCATTGATCTGGCACTTGAGTGAGGGCTAAGTTTTGTACTGGTATCTGTAACTTCATTAGTTATCATGGGCCTAAATATTTGACAACAAGCTAGATCTTACACCCATGCTAAGTACTTTCATATCTGCAATCACACTGGTGCAGACCAGAAAGTCTGCTTGTGGTTTCAGATAAGTATGGAAAACAGAAGATTACATTATTGAATTAAGTACGAAAGTTAATAACAGTCAGCACAGTTGCCCCACATTATTTAATTTAACTCTAAATTCAATTTATGCTACACTGGTCTCTGTGTCCATCGTAAACATGCTGCAGGTTTTTTTGCTGTTGATGATGCAAAACACATCCAGTGAAGTGATCAGCAAAGAAGCTGAAGGCTCTGGCATAGGAACAAAGGACAGCTGGGGCTTGAGGCTCTGGGAATGTATGGAAAGTAGACACTAGTCCACAACTTACACTTGTTGCCCTTAAAACAACCAGCACTGAAGCCAATTAGCAGCCTTTGTATTGGTATAAGGTATCTGTAGGTTTCCATGTCAAAGTTCTGTGCGTCTGGCACCCTCTTAGTGGTGCCCCATCCTTTAATCACCCTCTATATTTCACACTTAGGGGAACTGCATCCCGTGCAGATCAGAGATCCAGTCCAAGCTGTGATATGAGCAGTCAGCCTGACAGCCCCCCACCCCAGGCCCTTCAGAGCAGGACTGGGTATGCCGTTACTGACAGGCTGTTTTCATTTCCCCTATTACCGCTAAAGGAGAAACATTGCAACATAAACCTCTGGCACAAGCCTGACTGCCAGCAAACGCTGCTGCTGTAGAACTGCGTCATATATGCAAAGCCTAAGCTACAGATGCAAGCTTTCTACTACGGCGCCCATGTCACGAGCTCTCCAAACTAGAACCAGGCCTACAACAAAACTTGTGCTCCAAGCACTGCAGTCAATGTGGGCTCTCCCAGAGTACTTGTTCACCATGTGTACACCAGGCTGTGTTGTACATCCACCCCGTGCAGTGCCAGTATCTCATCCACTGCAGTTATTTCCTCAAAGCTTTGAGAGCTGCGATAGCACAAGCACCCAAACTCCTTGGTTTCCCAGGATCGGATGAAATCAACTGTTGCCAGCAGAGAAAACATTTGCTAAATCAAAATACATTTTCTAATCAAGAATCTGCAGGCAAGACGTGATCCATGCTGTTCACAGGGGGTGGGGGAGAAGGCAGGATCAAAGTGGGGCTTAGTGCATGCAAACAACACGTGTGCCTCCTGCAGTGATGGGTGAGGGAAATGGAAAGCAGGAGACAGCATGGAAGAGCTCTCTGCTAATGACACAGCGCTAGCAATGGAAAGTCAGCACAGAACAAGGAGCTGAGCTCGCAACACAAATGTTTAACTGCAGTAACACTGTGCCGCAGAGACACAGAAATCCAGCTCCCAAGAACCAGAAACAGATTGAGGAAGTAACACAAACATCATCCAAAACAAGGAGCAACAGCGGAGTAACAGAAGCAGGCAGATGGCTTCTGCTCCTGTTTGTTCCCGTTGTCTTTTTGCTCTCGCTTTGTTGCCATAGAGGCTGATATCTGGGTCTCATAACGTGATGCTCCGCATGCAAGAGCAGGTGGAGAATAAGCAAGCTTTACGTCATTAATAATTCCCCCACACCATCTATTTTGGCAGCAGAGCTTCTGCCACTGGACATGCCTTAGCAGACTCTGAAAGGCCAAACTGCTGTTTTCCCCCCAGCCCCAGCCCTGCTGCTCCACCTGCCAATTCTTATGTTCAGCCCTCAGGCTCCTCTGCCACAGCTCTCCTCCACTGCATAGTAATACAGTCCCCCTTCTGCCCTCAAACTTCAGAGCCCAACTGTCCCTTATGCTCCCATCACAACAATGAGGGGATGCAGCCTTAAGCATCCACAGAGGCTGCATGGCTACAGCCAAGGATAGACCCCTCGGAGGGTTTATGGGGCTTCTTAGTGTATCAGCAGTGTGAAAATGTAAAGCAGACTGCAGTAACACAGCAGACAAAAAAAAAAGAGGACTAAACACTGCAAGACAGCCCAAGAGGCTGTTCTTGTCTTGTTCTCCTCCTAGTCCCTGCCATTTCCTTCCTTGCAGGGAGACAAGTGTTTGCATAGCCTCAGAGTGAGGTAGGTCAGAGAAGAGACCTGAACTGAAAGCAGTTTTGGCTACAGAAAGAGAAAAAGGTTTCTTTCCAGGCTCAATCAGTTCCTGAGACAGAAATCCCCAGTGCCACAATTTCTAATTCTGAGAGTGGGATGAATGCATTCCTCATTCTCCTGCAGCACATTAAACAAGCATGTGGCATTTTTCCAAGGGGACTAAAACAAAAAAGAAGAGAAAAAAAAAAGCCTTGTCTTTTTCCTCCACATTGCCATGAATGATCAGCAGTTTTCCCAGGACTTTCTGCATGCATCGCTAACCAAAAGCACCTTCCCAAAACTATGGGCATGCATTCACTTCAAAACATCAACATGGGAAAAAACAGCTTAAGAAACCCTAAAACTATGTGAACACAAATGCATCTTTATGTGGTACATTTTTACATGTGCTATGGACTTGCATGCACCCTCACACACACCTTTTCTGACAGGCAAGTGTGAGGAAGGAAAGGCACACAACCCAGAAAAGCTGCTTCACATCCGAGTGGCAGGTTCAATGTCTGGCTCTGAAGGGAGTCTGTTCTCAAAGCAAACTACTTTCTTCCTGAGCAACAGGTCTCCTCATCCACCTGAGTGTGGTAGCTTCACAATGAAACACATAACATCAGGATCAGGCAGAAGATAGCATCCTAAGGGCCTGTGCCAAGACAGTGTCCAAAGCCACCTTTCCTTTGTACAAAGTGTATTACTACTGAATTATTGTCACTGTTTTCCCTCAGAAATACTTGCCAATCTTACAGTGAAGTCTTGAGCTGCTGCAGCTCTCCAAAGTGGTTAAGACCTTGCTTGGGGAGCCAGTGCAAGCCTGAGCTACCATGTTCTAGGACTACTAACACTGCTAATGCTTTCCTCACGCTTTCATTCAAATGCAATTGTGGCAAGGCAAAAGAAGTCATGGCACAGCCACACGGTGTAGAAGAATATCACATAGGTTACCTATACTGTTGTCTCCTTCCCCATTTTAGTATCCAGGGGCTTAAAACTGTCTCCCTGTGCTATGGTTGCAGATAACAGCCCCTTCTGCCTCCCTGGCCTCAAGGGGTGCTGCTGGCCATCCCTGCTCTCTGCCACAGCAAGAAAGAGCCTCAAGAGGAGAGCACAACAGAGTTGGTGGCTTCAAAGCTCCTCAAATAAAGCAGCCCTATTTCTACAGCAAATAACAAAGCCAATAAGCACCCCTGCACAAAGAGGAAGGGCTTTGGGTGCTAGAGACCCGGGATGAGAGCCATTGAGGGAGATGTGAGGAGTGTGGGAGGGGGTTAAGGGGAAAAGCTGAGCTCACTGCATCCCAACAAGACAACATCAGGCAGGAAACAGATGTTCAAGGAACCACAGACGGGTACAGCAACAGCTGAATTAACTCTGCAGCAAATAGGGGAAGCTCAGATCCACAGAGCTGACCTATATCCTAAGAACAAGGTGTCTAATCTGAGATTTGGCTTTCTGCAGTCCTAGTAGCACATCCTATCCCAACATTTAGACACCATAATACTAAAGATGAAGTAAATGATTCAGCTTTTATCCAAGTCCTACCTGGCTCTAAGCAGAGGAAGCAAAGTCAGGTCTGAATCAGTGGCAGTTCCTATGAAAAAGACTGGATTACCATTTACCAGCAGAATCCAATTGCTGTAGATGAATTTCCATTTTAAAACGTGGAAGTTGTACCTGGCTGTGTACCTGAACTCCCACAGTCAGAAGCACTGGGGATATTAAACTCTATTTGGACTTAGACCCTCTTACTTTAACAGCTTTGACCTTTTCAGCCCACTCTCCCAAACCTTCTCTGTTATAATCAGAAGCAAGACTACTCTTTGTGACTGTCTGAAGCAGTTCAGACTGTCCTGCCCCAACTAAGGTTTGTGCACAGCCTTGCATCTTGTCTTCTCTGCTGGCTCATCCATGACTAGAACACTATATTGTTGTTATTACAGGAACTCGGGGCCTGACGTGCAGCTCCCATTGACTTCAGTAGAGGCACGATGTGCTACTCTCCTTTGGAAACCAGGAGGAAAAAGCACGGCTCTAATGTTAATCCTTCATACCTAGTATCTGTTACCTTCATTGCACCCATACAACATTTCATTAAGGTTTGACACAGGAAAGTATTTTAGTAAAGGGCATTAGCACTAAATTCCTCCTGCATGGTACCTATCCATGTGGGCTCACACTGCTTTCTAGTGAAGCTTTGACACTCCAAAAGATCACTTGCCTCTGTGTGTGGATTCAATGCTGGCAGCAACAGAAGAGGGACTATGTGAAATCAGATTACTTCTACTCACTGGCATTGCCAGCCACCATTCTTTCATGTTTTATGTGAGCTTTCCCTCAAATCCACTGCTATTAAAGTCATTGTTTGAGAATGTTAGTGGGAAGGAAGAAAAGCTAATTTCCCCACAAGTTTCTAGCCCTCTTGCCAGGAGAAAGACTTGAAAACATAACTCAGATGTACACTGCAGCTTCAGAAAACAGCAGAAAAAGAACCCACACTGATTTTCATTTTATCTCATGATGTCTGTGGCCTGAGTCACAATTTTAAATGCTTGGGAGCACTGATAGCAGTCTGCCCCCATAAGGAGCATGTGTAGAGTCTGCCAGCAGCAAAAGGCCAAGTAGGGTCAAATGCAGTAGTGACAGGAACTGACTCGAAATGCAGTAAATTCAACACATCTGAGCTTCAAACCAGCGAGCAGACAGCAACATCTGTCCGTCATCACTGACCTGGGTCAGATCTGAAGAATCAACTCAGGGCTAAAGGCTTTGTACCACATTTTCAGTCTCCTGAGCTACCCCACTGTACCCGCTACATCTACACTCCTCTTAAATGCTTTGTAGTTCTGCTGCAGCTTTTGTTGTATTATCACAAAGCTCTTTATAACAGAGGCTTAGGTACATCTGTCTGCTAAGGGAGAGAGCGGGATCTTTTCACCCTTACACTGAAGCACAGCCATCTCTGAAGCAGGCCATAGCAAGTTCTTAAACAGTTAAATGACAGGAGAGGAAATGCTGATACCTTAAGCAGAATATAATTCTCTCCACTGGAATTTGGCAAGGACACAGGGACTAAGGTCTTTGCAGAAAGCACAAGCTGCTCTTCAACAACCACAAGCATGCAGGGGCTCAAGTAGTGCATCTCCTCCACAAAGCATCACACAAGTAGTGCAGCACCCCCTAACTGTAACGGTCTTGTGCTATTCCAGAGGGAAAAATGCCAAGCTGAATTCTCTACACTAGCCTTGGCCGTGCCCTGTGCTCCCTTTGCCATTCCCAGCACCAGCAAAGCAGGTCTCTGCTTCCCTTCACTTGTGTGAGTTTGCAGGAGCAGCCAGACAAATCAGCACTGCAGAATGGTGTAAAGAAGACCTGAGCATGAAAGCACAACCAGTCTGACTTGTGCTCCTACAGCCTCTTCTTCTTCTCCAGCTAACCCTTATGGGTGCATTTGAAAACCCACTTTCACAAAGGTCCTCAACAAACCATTTTCTATACAGCAGCCAAAGTGCTCTCCCGCTCCTCATCACTCAGAGGTAGCACGAACTTACATCTTCATTGCTTCCAAGTAGGGAACAACCAGAGCCTGTGTTCCACCATTTGAACACATAGTACCATCCTAAATAGAGAGAAAGTACTGTTTTACATCTCTATCAAAACCCCTGCTTGCAGGAACACTGGCTTATCACTGGAAATAGTTCTTAGCAGGACAATTCAACTAGTCCCAAATCAATCACCTAAATGCTCTCTAATTTTGTTTCATAATTACAGGTTGTAAGTTTGTAATGTCTGATGACATCTGAACCTTCATTTCTTCCCAAGACATCACTTTGGCAGTACTTAGTCACATTCCTACTGATTCTGAGAGCCCTACTAGCAATGAACTTACTCGCTCTAATACCCTCATTTCTTCTCCCCCTGTCCTGAAGAATTTAATTGTACCAATCTAACCTACACCCTTCCCAATAAACCTGTAACGATTGAAGCTTTTATTTCTGGATCCCACAGCACTGGGCAATGGGATGTGCTATTCAACAAATAAAGGCAGAGGAACTTCATATTCTTCCCCACTTTTCCTTAGCACAGAGAGCTAAGTAGGTTGGAACTGTGAACCATTCCACAAATGAGACTTGGGACAATGTTCTTCTTTCTTGTGCCCCCAAAAAAAAACAATTTGAAAAAACGATGGGATTTCAGGTAATAAATGTTGCTGTTCTGGTTTAATTTCAACTGCAGTAATTATGTTTCTCCCTTTAAAATCTCTCTTGCTGCTTCAGCTGAATATACTGCCTGTGCCTGCCTTCCCGGAGCTGTTTTTCAGTGTTCCTGTAAACAGCTGTAAATAGTCCCTCCACAGTGGCAGCTCATGCTAGCACTGGATGGAATTTATCTATCTGTACCTCATGCTGGCAAAGTGGTATCAATTCATTAAGCCTGGGGTTTTTTTTCTAGTTCAATTCAATAGCTGTTAAGGTCTATATAAGTTAAAAGATACAATAACTGTTATAGACAACTCACAGTGCAATCAAATGCCTGATTTCCCCCGCCTCTAAGTAAAGGCACACATATAACGTTTTATCTTAGTGATGTATTTACTGCCCCCTTCACTGTGCAATGGAAAAGACAACTGTTATGTAGTCCATCCCTCTGCCAGTGCAGTTCCACCCTGTACTTCATCAGCCATGCTCTTCAGCAAATGAAAGACCTGATTGTACAGCCCTCCCTGTGTAAAACTGACATTGCTGCTAGAAGCCTTCTTATTTGCTTGGAGTAGCCTGACACTGGTAAAAGTTAGTTAACTCCAACTGGAACATAATGCTAAACCTGGCACATAAGGCTAACATCAGGGATGGTCACAGGCATGTATTTCTTTTTCCCCTGGCTAAACTGCAAGTCTTTCTTTATGCCAGGCTCACAACTGCTTCTCTCATCATCCAACCCTCTTCAAGAAGAATCCTTCTGCTCCTTTTCTCAACAAGGGCTGACCAAGCTCAGGACCCTCTCCTATTGGAGTTACCTCTTGTCTGAGCTATCATGTTCTCACCCAACACGTTGGGGGCATGGAAGTCAGTTAGAGGAGGAGAGATAACAGGCACAGTAGTGAAAACATTAGCTCAGCTTCCCCCTTACACCTCACACTCAAACCTGCTCCAGCCCCCTGTCTCTGTCTTGTCTCCAGCCAGCACTGAAAGGACAATATGGGAACGGTGCTGCTGTCCAGGAGGGGCAGATGGGACATTCCCAGTTCCTCCCTACAGCCCTGCAACACTCATGGACTTCAGGAGGATTTCAAAGTCCAGGGGGAAGCAATACTGAGCGCAGGCTTGATTTCCAAACCTAGCCCCTAAATGCCTGCTACTCCCTTCCACTGCCAGGCAGATGGGAGAGGGCATCCCAACATATGGCTGACCACCTCTGTCCACACTTAAGCATCCCGAGAGCCTTAGCCCAGTCCTTTCCCCACATACAGCACTACTCATGCAAGGGTCATGCAGACGCGTCACCAGAGCAATCTTCCGATTGTTCATTCATTGTGAGTAACAAGGCAATGACTCCATTTCCCAGGGATAACCAGCCCCAGGTTGTCTAGCCCTTGGGAAAGGTCTGGTTTGTAGTCCTACTGTTAAAAAAGGGGGGGGGAAGGGGGAGAACACCCTGTTCATTCGCAACCAGAGTGAGAATAAAGAGACATTTACCATCCTGCCCAGAGCTCTCCAGATACTCCGTCAGGTCGCAGCCGAACGCGCTCGCGGCTCCCTTCCTCTTGAGTTTCTGTTTGGCTCCCTTGTTCTTCATGAGGTTAGTCCCAAAAGAGGTTCTCCCCCCTCCTGCCTTGCCCCCCACCCCCCCAGCCTCACGCTGGGCGATAAGAATCTCGCTCTTCTCCTTAGACCACCGCTCGTGCCCCGACCCCAAGGAGCAACATCGGGGGTCCCGAGCAGCGTCCAGCCAGAGAAGTAAACATGAATCCCCACCAGATGTTGGGCTGCTCCTGTGGCAAAGGACGGTCAGGGCGAGAGGAGGCTGCCCAGCCAGCAGCAGCAGCGATCATAGCCTGAGCCCGGAAGGGTTCTCATCAGATGGAAGTGGGTGGTGGACGGGTGCCCGCATCGGAGTTGGCAACTTGGGGGCAGGCGATGGTGAAGGGGGGGGTGCTAAGTCCCTCAGCACGGTCCCGGGACCCTCCACGGCCACCTTCTGGGTTTCATCAGCCGCACTGTCGACACTTCCAGCAGCAGAAAGCGTCCCAATGTGGTTTGTCCTTCTCTCGGCTTTCGGAGGAGACTGGAAGTTCAAACGGACTAATGAAAAGGGACCGGGGGAAGAGTCTGCACAAGGCTCCTCTTTGGCTCCCCCCCCTTCCCCTCCTCCTGCCTTTGGACAGTTAGAGGAATGAGAAACCAGCTTCCTGCCCTGACTCCCGCTCGCCTGCTCGCTCCTTTCCCCCCGTTTTACAAATCCTAGGATTATCCAGCTCAAAAAAATGCTGGAAGGAAGTTAGCTGAGGAGGGGGGCGGAGGACAAGGTTTGGCAATAAAGTGCATGTGTGTGTGTGTGTGAGAGAGAGAGGGAAGGCAGGGAGGGGAGTTGGGGGACTGGGATGGGGACGGGGAGGGAAGGAAGGGGGAAAGCCTGTCCTGAGAGTCGACAGATAACGGACTGCCTGAGACGGAATCAGTGCAAGCCGAGCGGGGCGGTCAGACGCTTCCTGTGCTACCAGTGCTTAGCACTGAAAAGGCCCAAGGAGGGGCCGGTGAGGAGGAGAGAGACCAGTAAATCTCTGCCTCTTCATCTAGTCCTCTGTTGCAAGGCTCCTTCCTGCCCTCGAACGTGACGCTGTCAGTGCAGGGTTTGCCTTCCTCTACAGGGGCACAGGATGGAGCTACCGAAGGGCAAGAGCGGGGCAGAAAGTTGGGAAACTAAAGAAGGGAGGAGGAGGGAAACCTTCAGCTCTCTCCTCCCCGACAAGCAGAAACAGATGCTGTCCGAGCATCTAAATTCACGTAGGCTCCCCTTAACCAAGGAAGGGGTTTAGAGATAAGGAACAGAAAACTCACAGTAGAGGCAAGAAGGGAGATGGCCCGGGTCTGCCCTCAAGCCTTGAGTCTTGCTCCCTTCCGCCCCCAACACCTTTCTACTCTTCCTTTCAGTACATGCATATCTCTGCTTGTAAGAGCAGTCACTTGCACTTAACTCCACACTTTTTGTCCCAGAAATTCAGACCTCTTTACAGGGCTGGGTATGCTGGTGGGCTGCACGTTTCACCTAAGCAGGCAAACTGAACTCTGCTAAGGCTTCACTGCCCCCTCTTGCTTCGTGCCAAATATAAATGTATGGGTCTGGGTGGAAAACAAACAAACAAATGAAAAACAGGAAATTGCAGCTTTGCACCAAAAGTCACATCAAAGACAAGTAGAGGAGTTTTACTTTGGAGGAAAACTGGCCAGAAAATGGGGCAAAGTGCTGCCAGGCTGAAGGGTAGACCTGAGCTCTCACCACCGGATCTATGGTTGTTCTCAGAGACCCTCAGTGCTCATGAAACTCTTAAAACTTCCTTGGCTTTAATACGGGCTTCTCAAGCACCCTGATGCCAAGTCAGCACATGGGATCCCGCCAAACCCATCGCGTGCAGCGGTGCATCCTGCCTGCCTGCCAAGGGGCAGACTTCAAACGGGCCAGACAGACAACAGGACGCTGAGAGCTGGATGTCTCGGCAGGGCATCCTCCTTCTGCCCTGCCTTCTGTAGGAAGAGAAAGCCTTTTCCTTGCCCCCTTAGGGAGGAGGCACGTCCTCCTGCACATGCCAGCCTCCTCCAGGTTCACCATGGCAAGAAACCACACCATCTTCTGCTAGGTCCTGAGGGTGGTAAAACACTGTCACAGGTTGCCCAGAGAGGTGGTGGATGCCCCATCCCTGGAGACATTCAAGGCCAGGCTGGATGTGGTTCTGCACAACCTGATCTAGTTGGAGATGTCCCTGCTCATTGCAGGGGGGTTGAACTAGATGAGCTCTGAAGGTTCCTTCCAACCCAAACCATTCTATGATTCTATGTATACAGCTTCCTCATGTCACCAGTGAGGGAGCACCCTGCCATGGCCACTATGCAGAATGGGACCCCACACACACCTTGCAAAGCACTGCTCTAAGGGGCCTTGGTGGTCCATGAGCCCAGAGAATGGGGACTCAGCAGCGCTGCTGGGTCAGCTCATCACCCTCTCAATATTCCTTACTATTGGCCTAGTAGGCATTTTCAGCTGAAAGCACTATTTCTTATTGCTTTCAGTGGCAGTTCCCTGTAGCTGCTGAGGAGGTGCCATCGCTGGAAGCCATGGCTCCAAGCAGAAATGGAGCGCTGCCATCTGATTTTGATTATCTGAGGGGCTTTGCTGTGCTGCCCTTACCCCAACCAGGCTATGGGTGGGTGATGCCTGTCCAGGGCTGGGACACAGGACCACGATCAGCCATTGCCAGCTGAGTGTCATGGTAGGGGATGGAGAGAGACTGCCACCACCATGCCAAGAAAAAACAGTATTTGAAGCAAAAGAGCAGGGAATTGGAGCTAGAAGCACAACAGGGAGGATTTTGACTTTATTCATAGAGGCTCTTTCAGGTGTTGGTTGCAGTTTGCTGCCCTGTGCCAATAACTCCATGGAGGGAAGAGGGATCCAGAGAAAGTAAATGGTGTGGCAGGCAGAGCGAATGAAGGCGTGAGGAGCTCCATTAGAGCTGTTTGCCAGGCAGGCTGGGCTATGGGGCTGGCTTTCCCCATGCCAGGACGAGGTTCAGCAAGAGGACAGAGGGGAGGTTGCTGCAGGATTGCTTAGGGAGCCCAGGGCCAGGAGGAGGAGGAGGAGGAGGTCAGGCAAGGTGAGCGGGCAGCAAACAAGGGAGGCTTTACAAACAAAGCACTTTCCTATCGGAGGCTGAAATCAGTGCTGAGCCAGGGGATTTTTTCTGAGGGAAAGGAGGGATGTTCTCCTCCTTGGAATTAAAAATAAGAAGCCTGGATTTGCGCAGCCTGGGAGGCAGGGCATGGCTCTGCAATAGCGAGGGTGAGCAGCAGGGCCCAAGGAGTAAGCCAGGTCTCTCCTGGAAAAGCTTTCACAGGCAAGCAGCAAAGCTGGACAGGGAAAGAGCTCAGGCCAGAAGCGTGGAAAGCAAAAAGGAGTTCAAAGCCGGAGCAGCTGGAAAAGAAGGGGGAATTTCTCTCCCTCCTAAGGGAAAACAGAAGAAGAAAAAAGTGAGTGTGCAGAAAAAGAGCAACACCAAGCCAAGCCAGAGCTCTTATAGAGATTACTTCCCAGTTCCCACCACCATACAAACATGATGGCCAGCTGCCCCACAGTACCACAGCTCAAGTCAGGAAGCTATGGCCCACGATGCTTTAATTCCTTCCCTTTGAACCTGCTAAAGCAGGTCAGGATTTGCAGTTGGACCTGTCAGAGAGGGCCACAGGTTCATGCAGGAAGGGGGAACACCATCACTGCTGAACTGCAGTGCCTCGCCTTTGGCTTGAGGGTGGATATGGGAAGCTTGTGTTTGTGTGTGAATGAACATGGGATGGATAATGACTTTGCAGTTCTATCCGTTCTCACAGACAAGGTGCCAGTGACTCCAGAAGCAGTCAGAGAGCCTGGGGAACAGCTTTGGCCATTAGGACTAAGTGTTTCTTCCCCTTCTAAGAGCCGGGGGCCGCAGCAGAGGTGTCACACAGGCTATTTCTGGGCATCCATCTCTCCCCTCCTGACTGCATTTCCTTCATTGTGTTTGAGCTCTTTCCTATCCATGGCTTTAAAATCTCCACCGATCTGCCAGGCGCCACTCAGCACAAAAGAGCAGGGAGGGCTGGGGAGTGGAAGACCCGGGGAGGGGGAGCTCTGAACCCCTAAAAATAGCCCTGCCAAGTACAACTCTCTTCCTGACACAGACAGTTCATTGTTAGACCCTGACACGCCAGTTCACTCTCCCTCCCCACCCCTCCACATACTCTTTCCTCTCCTGCCCTCTCCAGCCCGGTTTCCTGTCTACTCCCACCTCCATGGTCAAAGCTGGAGTGTATTGTGAAGCCTAAAGCTTGGCATTGAGGCTTTTGTTCCTCTGGGTACATATCAGATGAGTTTACGGGGCTACCCTTCAGCTTCCCTTGGCACAGGGCACCCACCACTCTTGGTTCCTAATTCCACACATTCCCAGCTACAAGCCCTGTCTCTCCCAGCTCTAACCTCCTTTTCTGCATTCCAGAGGACCCTCTTGTCCACATCATGACATGCTCTCTTCTGTGTCCATCTGCCCCATGCAACCTTTCTAATAGCTACTTCTCTGATCCCAGCACTTCAGCTACAAATGAAACAGGTACCTATCACTTGCACACTACCAAGTTTCCTTACTGCTGGCTGACTATGCACAACACGCTGGTGTAACCAGGAGGTACCACAAACCTACACCCAGAAGGCTCTAGTTGTGAGCCTGCATGATGATTTGATGTCATCACAGGGATGTGCTAGAAGGAACCGGACTAGAATCAGATAGAAGGGGTTTGTTCCCATTTTGCTGGTTAGGGCATCGGGTGAGGATCTATGGCTGGGGGATGAGATATAGTCACTGACTTATCAGGAGCAGACATATATGCCTGCCCATTCCACCTCCTTGAGTATTGTTCCAGATGCAATGAAGACTGAGGTACGTAAGTAGCTAATGATGTTCTGTTACTAATGACACACACCATAACCACAAAACATGCAGCAGTGCTCTTAGCCAGATTGCCTTCTCCCATTGTTGACAGTCATTTCAGAAGTGTCAGGTTTTCAGTACAGAAAAGAGATGAGGAATGTATCTCAGTTCCCTTACTCAGAGCACAGACTTGCCTGACCAGTGATGGCTGTTCAATCTTGTGTTTGTACAGCATCTAACACACAGGAACTCTAATTCTTGACTGGGGACTCCAATTGTTCTTTATTTAAACCATATAAAGACCGTTACAGAAAGGTTTTATGTCTCCCAGTGTAAAACTCTATTGATAGTGCACTAATATACAATACCATTATAAAACAAACATCCAGAGACAAACTCTACCAGACAAGCCACACAGCCAGCAAAAGCTTCCTTCATCTCAGAAGCATGTTCTGAACCTTCTGGAAGCATCTTACCAACGAGGTGACCCCATTTGGTGAGGCAGGAAAGCCGAAAACCTCACCCCATGGAGCCCTCCTAAATTCACACAGGTGTTTTCAATAGCATCCTGCCAGCAGCTGTTTGGATTACATGGAAGAGGCAGCTGGGAGCACTGTGCTGAGTACAATCAAGACAGTATGTCAGAGAGGGAGGTGATTTCTTCAACATATTGCCCCACTGCAAATAACAATAAGGATTCCCACCAAACCAGGAAATGGTTTTGCTTGCTTTTCTCCTCCTCATCAGGTAACCGGAGACCTACAGAATTGAAACAATCTGCTTAAAACTACACTATGACTTCATAGCAAAGCAAAAAGCCAAATCAGTGTCACCTATGAACTTGAGAGATGCTTCAACCATAAGCCCATCTCTTCTCAGGTTTTACTAGCCTGTGAACACAAGTGATAACCAGGATTCTCAAGCACAGCCATGATCTCTAGGATGTGAGAAAACTCAATCAGGGAAGAAAATCCTGAGGAGATCTATCTATCACTTCAGACACCCATTGCTGACACCACTGTGTCCAGCAGCTACACTAGCGCTGCCTAAGGGAGAGCGGACTTCCAGTATCTGTTCCTCCACATTTGCACCCCACTGGTTTTGTAGATGTTTCATCCACCCTTTATTCTATAACAGCTGTTCTAGTAGAAATGAGAACTCTATTGAGCCAGAGGTCTATAACGTGAAAACAGAAACTGTTTAGTCTCTTCTGCTCTCAATTTTGCCAAATATCATCATAGGTAGTCTACCATAAAGGACACTACGTGTGTGATTTCTGAATAGCTCAGCTCACCACCACTCAGAGATCACTGACACCAAAACCCACTTTCCTGTATTCCCACCTTCAGATGTCCTTCTTTTATCATCCATTATGCTAATCACGTTGCCATGGGAGAAGGAAGTTGTGGGTTAACCTGCCTGCATAAACCCAGCAGTCTATTGCATTTCCATTATTTAATGGCTAAGAACTGAGAAAGAATCTCTATTGTAAGGAATGACTAAGCTGGAAGGGAGTTTAGGGGTTCACTCCAGCTATCGTCTATTTTGATCACTTTGTGTAGAAGACCAGGTCTGTTTTGTAATAACCTTATTTGTTGGAAAAAAAACAAAATCAAAACCAACAAAACAAAACAAAACAAAACCCCCAAAAACCAAATTGCTCAGGGGATGCTCCTTTTTTTAGGGATAAAAGCTAGCCTGTTTTATGTTATATTTAGAAGTCACTTAAAACCTGGCTTCTTTTATTCTGAGGTCTTCTCTTGATCACTTATGAGACTCATCTTTTCTATGAGAGAGTTATGTCTTATTTTAGCATGAGCTTTCAACTAAGACTCCTTTTGTCGTGTAAGAAAGTCTAGCACCACAAGAAGGAGCTCCTATGAAGACTCACCAGCTATGATGTTGGTCTGCAGCGAGGACAGACTACTGCCTTACCCTTTCTCTCTGTCTCTAGCAAAGCAAAGAATGATTTGGTGTCAGGAAGGGGGAAGAGAGAAAACAGAAGATTGCAAAAGCCACATGTTCCCTTTGCAACCACCTCTACAAGCAGGCTGTGAGCTGTGATGGGCAGAGTGCTAGCAGCTGTGGCAGGCAAGGCCGGGTGTTCTTGCAAGTGGCAGGCTCCAGCACATTTGTTGTTTATTTCTACTCACTGAGCCAAATCCCCATAGGAAAAGCACTGGTGGGTCTGTACTAATGGTTTCCTATTGTCTTCTCTGCAATGCTGACCATATCCCCCCTTTCTTCTAGGCTTACTTTTCCTGCCTTGCACCACATCCCTCTTCACAGTGCCTTGGTTAAGTGGAAAAACAACTTGCCTTTTGACTGTGCTCCCAAATGCTGAAGCAGGGAAATCAGCTATATGCAGAGACTCCTTCTGCCTGGCATTTGAGTGCTCTCTCTCTCAGGATGTATAATATTAAAGCTCTCTGTATACTTCCCCAGGGAAAGCCACATTTCTCCTTTAACATTTCCTTACCTGTGCCCTGGCTGTTCTGGCAGGGGGTGTTTTCTATGGGGATGTGCCAGGCTGTGAAGGATGTTTTTAGACTTCTTTGGCACGCTTGCTTTCTCTTTTTCTCTGCTTTCAGAAATGTCACCAGCCCTGCACTGCTGTCAGAAACATTACTTAGTTTGAATCCTACTGAGTCTCAGCACCTCCAGACAGAGGTGGCACCAAGTTATCTTCTTTCCATCACAGGCCAAAAGGGCTTGGCTTGGCTTCACTCTGACACCTCGATGTCTAAATCTGTAGTTCAGATTATTTCCTGACTCAGGATGAAGTTATACTGGGTGTGAATTACAGCACAAAGTACCCAGAAGACTTCAGGCTGGAATGAATAATATTCTCTCTGTGCTTTGATTTAAAACAGCCTAATGGGCTGCTTTCAACTTCTTATGGCTAATGTAGCATCGTTGTAGCTGGCCAATATGACTGGGACATGTAGGGAGCCCTCTCCTGAGTAACTGGGGTGCCTGTAGCAGAAATGGTGCCTTTTCTCTAGACTAGCAGAGGGGTTTTGTTATCTTTAGAGTAAGCTTCGCCTAAGAAGCCTGGCTCCCTAATGCTGCCCTGCTATATTTAGACCCTCTTCTGGTGTGCCCACCCAGCGCTGTTCCCCTTGTTTGTTTCCTACCAAACAATGAGACCTGAAAGAATTGCTTGGAAAGGGGCCAATGCTCTTGCAAATGAAGCTGTCAGGCAGCCAAGCTCTGCAACGGCCCCTTGTAATGTACTGTACTGGGAAATGGGAAGCAATTGTCCCTCCTGCTTCAACCTCCAGCTTGGGCTTTTTCCCCATGCTCAGAGCCCTGTGGCATGGCCCTGCCCCAGGGACTGTCATTGAAGAGGTGTCAGAAGACATGGAGGCAATGCCAACAGGCAACAGATCAGGGTGGCAAGGAGCAATGTAAGATCTGCTCTCTGTTCTCCCTCACCCCTAATCCTGTATTCCTGCCAGAGCGTGTTTTAGCAGCAGGTTGTTCCTGGAAAGCCTTTGCTATCTACAATGATTGTAGTAGAAGTTGCTCATGTACATATAGGGTTGCAGGTGCGGTCAGATGCCCTTCTCACTCACCCCGTGTTTCTTTGCTGTGCTTTTGTGGTGTTTGGCTACCACTTTCTACAACATCAGCAGTGTAGAAGGAGAACCCCAGCCCTAATGGTGTGCAGAGGAGGGACTGCATTAAGATTCCTTTTCCTTGTTTAACACAAATGGAGCTAAAGGGAAAAACAGAGGAGGAGGGGAAAACAAAAATCCAACCACACAAACAAAAAGCCAACAGGGAGAACTGGGAATAAACAGATTTCTTAAAGACAGAGGGGTCTGCCTGATCCACAGCAGCCTAAATGATGAGAGCCTGGAGATTGCAGTTTTGCATCCAACTCTGTTACTTCTTTTGGCCTCCAGAGCCAAACCCTCCATCGCCAGAAAAGGAAGTGTATCCCTGAGGGATATTCCAGGAACATCCTTTGGTTAGATCTGTTTTGGGTTTTCCTTTAGGCCCATAAGTCAGAGCTTGCAACAAAACCCTCCAAAATAATAGATGTCAACATTTCCAGCCAGGGAAGAAAGGTGCTGAGTACCAGAATCAGAGCAAAATTTAAGGCAAGAGAAACATCAGCTAAAACACATCTGCCCAAACCACAAAGGCATCTGTTCATCCTGACTGAGAAGAGGGGTATAAATCTCCAAGGAGAATAGGGGAAGCACATGTACCCCCCAGTGCCAGTGTCACGCCCTTAACTCCACTGATTGCCACATACAGACTGTTCTCTGGCAAGTTTAAGAGATGCTGGGAAGAATCCAGTGGTCTGAGCTACAATTTTTGGTAATGATATGAAGTATGTGCAACTTGGAAATGGAACCAACTTTTAAGAACAGCTTGGGAGAACGCATGCTGGCAGGAAAAATGCAGCTGGAGGGAGAAATAAGTAGATAGTATTTTGACGCCATGGGCACACAGCACTGATTCACAGGCACTATAGGACAGCAGCCTTAGGCAGAAACTGTAGATGAGTGGAGAGTACAGGGAGTGCCTCAAGTGTTATAGCAGGTAAATCAGGTAAAAGGGAGGAATTAATGCAGCAAGAGAAGGCTGCATTTCAGACTGACCCCTAGCAGGCAGGGTCTATAAGATACAGTAAGCAGGATCCTGCACTGTTGCACTTTAATGTATAACCTGAGTAACTCAAAGGTCACTAATAAAACTGAAGGAGTCAACTTGGGATGGCCCTTGTCATAGGAAATAAGACAGTTTCATGATCGTTGGGCTTTCTGGTTTGTAATACTATTGCAATACATAGCAACTGTCTGAAAGTCCCAGGTCCTGGATCAGGGGATGTTCTTGTAAGACTCTCAGCTTTCACTATAAACTAGCACCCAAAAAAGCTACAGCCTTCATTAGTGTAGAGGGAACTTTTAAAGATGCAGCCCCTAAAAGCCTGGAAAAACTGAGATGGCAGGCTGAAAAACAAAGGCCTGTCTCTACAACAGCTCCTGATTTGGTGCACGCAGGCTGGCTGAGAAATCTGGGATCCTTTTGCTTCATGCTGCGATAATATAGGGGGTTATTTCATGCTTGCTGTTTATTGCAGAACACAGATCCACTGTGCTCAGTGACTAAAGATCATTTGTAGAGCTTTAATAGTCAACAGGAAATTATATTCTCGTTTTGCCAAATCACTTTATCATGATGCCATTATGAAAAGACTGTTCATCTATTTTAGCGGTTGCTTAGGAGATGCGAGAGGGATTGGCCTGCAGCCACTTCCCTCTTCTGACTCTCCCCGAGATAGCGCTGCAGCCCCTTATCTATAAAGACACCCACTGGGAGACTGCTTGAACGGCCAAGGAGATTTCACACGTAGGTTTCTTTTGTGGCCAGGTGGAGGAAGTCCTGAGCTCCAGCTGAACAGGAAACAGGAGAGCTTACCAGCAGGGAGGAGCAGGGGAAGAAGGTGGGTGAATGACACACTGAGAAGCTCAGGGATGGCAAGGAAACGGCTGCTGAGGTGATGCTGATTCTCTGAGGAAACCTGCCTTTGATGGTCGCATGGTTGGACCCTGCTCTGGAGGAGCCAGAACCATTTAAAAAATCACGGGTTTGGCCTTTAAATGGAATGGATCTTCCTTTTAGAAAGAGAAGCTGACCAAAAACACATGAATTTTTGACACAGTGTATTAAACTCCCGATCTCACACCAGCGAATTGAGGCACGTCACCAGTGCAAAGGCTAGGAGAAGTTTGCTGAAGCCCAAAAGCTCCATTCCTTACAATTTGCAGCCTTTTCTGGCTATTCTAGGAGGTTTTGTTCCATTTATTCATTATTAGTATTTTTTGATTCGATACCTAATGTTCTGATCCGCGCTACACACTTCATAGCAAGCTGGAAAACCGAGGAAGACTTGATTTTTCTTCTTTGGTCTCACTCTAAATGAGGCTTGAAAGGCTGAGATCTATTAGCTCTAAAACCTCGTAAGACATATTGACCAAAAAGAAACAATTCAATTCACTACCTACAGATAATACGTCCTTTCCTTGCCTAATCAGTTTTGATCAACTTGCCTTGTATATCCTGCACAGCTACTGTGTGGCTTCATTATCTAATAAAAAGCAGAATTAAAACGCTGGCTTTCTGCATCTTAATTGAATTCCAATTCTCATCCCAAAATAGCTTGACACAAATCAAAGGGGAGCAAAAAATAATTATCATGTAAATAAGCAAAGCCATTCACTATTTTCTAACATAACTAAATGCAAATTATGGATCTGAATAATTGCGAGCGATTAGATTGTTCTATTTACATGTGCAGAGAACCCAGGCTAGCAAAAACTTACCAAATTTAGCGGAAGGGCTATATTTAGTTTCAAATCAGGATGCTTTAATTCCCAGCTAACAGGAAGCAACCTTTTTAGTTTTGTTTAGTTTTGTTTTCTGGTAATTTTGAGGGGGTTTTGGAAATAACTACAAATATGAAGCATAATTAAAATAGATTGCTCCAATCATCTTTTTTTTTTTTCCTTGCTATTTGTTATTTTTAAATCACTCCGTCTTGAGCAGACATTTATCACACATCAGTCTTGTGGAAACTTCAGAAATGCTTTTCTAAGATACCTCAAGTCTTGCCAACTCACATTTGTCTCCCTTTGTAAACTATCTAGGCTACCCACAAAGGCGTTTGAGCTGGATCGTCTCTTTAGGTTAACCTTTGCAGTAAGTAACACAGTTTATAATGTGTTGCTGGTTTCTTTATGGCCAGAGAAGAAGCAGGTAGTGGAGCTCCTCAACTCATAGTATGCGTATAGCAGCCTGCAAACGAAAGGGAAACAAACAATGAAACAACATTGTTTTTGTTCACCATAGCCTAACACTACCTACTGCTTATTACAGGCATGTGAAATCACAGTGACTCAATACCTGAGGGTTATAAACACGTTTTGAACTCATTGCTTTGAAGTGCCACTGCGTCTGAGCACAGCTCTTGCGTCAGGGTTACTCAGGCGCCGCATTTCCAGAGGACCTTGGAGCCTCTGTCACCCCTATCAGACCTCCTGCTCTGCCCTTTCCTGGTACACCGCTTCCCCTCTGGATTCTCCCACCATCCTTGGGCTCCCAGAACCCATTTGTAGGCTGCAGAACAACAGCAGTTGCTGCAAACATTAAATGGGAGAAAAGAAAGCATCTTGGTAAAGCACTCACACCCTGGGAGTAGGGTATAAAATATCAGAAGTGACAGCTCAGCTCGGGGGCCCCAGGATCTATGGATTGTGGATAAAATCCGCTTCATTTTCTCTTCTGGAGTCTTACCTCTTGTTCTGTTCCTGAAAAATGCCAATAAGGAGACAGATCCTCTTTGTCACCCCTCTAGGAAATACATTCCTCCTGTGCCAATACCATCATACCTTCTATTACTTGTGACATATTCTGGATCCTTCTCCCTCCTTTTATTTGGCTCCTTGAGCTCAGAGAATAATTGTTTATTCAGCAAATCTTGCTTCTTTTTCCATTTTTGGAGCATCCCGGAGCAGATTGACATTTCCTCGGGTTCTTTATAGTTATCTGGCAAGTTCTGTGCAGTTTCTTCCTCTCCTCCATGGATTTACTGTGAACTCTGAGGGAGGTACTTGGCTCGTTATGGTTGCAGGCATACAGTCCAGTTGTGATGAGTGAGACTGTACAGCTTGAGAAAAATCAAGAGCATCGCCACATGCCAATGTCTGACTGCAAGAAGATCATCATTATTAAGTTGCTATTGTTATCTTTACAGCTGTATCTTCCACTTAAGAGAATTGAACCTGAAAGAAGGACCAGA
This sequence comes from Neopsephotus bourkii, assembly GCF_033783945.1. Lineage (NCBI taxonomy): Eukaryota > Metazoa > Chordata > Aves > Psittaciformes > Psittacidae > Neopsephotus > Neopsephotus bourkii. The sequence goes on along the minus strand of NW_026901771.1, from coordinate 4,829,188 downwards.
AGGGAGAATCATTTAAATATAGGACTACAAGCCATCAAATGGAAACAACTTTCTCATTACATTCAGAACAGGGTATAGCCTCCAGTCTAAAACTCAGAGAGAGAAATGATGACTGAGAAATGATATTGTCAAGCTGCCCACAGCTGCTTCATTTCATCGCTATCCTGGGGCACCCTGGTGTTTGCCATGTCCCCATCCCAGCCCCTACCAGCTCGTAGAAGGTGACTGTGAAGGCAAGCAGAGCAGGTAGTCACACAGGAAAGAAACAAAAGGGCCCTACCTTTAAACACCCTCTAAGTGTGGGTTGCCATAGCAAGGAAATCCCATGAAAGTCTGTCCTGACGTTGGTATGGTATGAAGGAGGGCCCTAAAAGGCAAGTGCTTGTCTTGGCTGACCTCCGGCGTTGTGTGCTGGCCGCACCTTGCTCTAATGAGAGGGTTGGTGGAAAGCACAGATTTGCTGCAGGTTCCCATAATCCCTGAGCTCCTTCATTTACCTTTCCAGGGAACTGAGAGGAATAGCAACAATTCCTTTGAACAGGCACTGAGAGCCAGAGTACTATGGGGAAAAAGAGGAAAACAAGGGAACTAGGGAACTCCACCCTTTTACCACAGAAACATCACAACCACATCCCAAACCCCAGCTCGCTACAGCGTCCTTCCTCGCATGGAGAAGCAAGCCAGAAAGGAAGCCAGGAGAAGTGGGATGTACAGAGACTTGGAGATATTTTTAAACATGCTGGAGGTCTGGTTGCATAGCTCTGGCCTGGTTTTGTTGGCACAAGGCCCTTTCTCCCCTGGTTTTGATAGATCACGCTTGCTGAGGAGGCCCTCCTTGTGTGTCAAGATGAAATGTTCTGGCTGATGAAGGGACGAGTAACCAGACCCAGCAGCTTTTCTAACCACGCTCATCCTGCAGCCTGCTTGGTTAAGGAAACCCTTCTCTCCGACCTGCTGCTCTGTGCACAGAAGCAGGACTGCCAGAGAGGACCTGCTGTGATCCTTCAGACAGTGTCTGAATGGGTTTGACTGAAGGACGTCAAGGCAAACATCCTTTCCTTCCCACACAACAGCCAGAGCCTCCATTCCCTGTGCAGGATACAGAAGGACACCATCCAGTATTCAACAGACCCTCTGTCCTTACAGAGCTGTGCCTCAAGGCCTCTTACCAGCTTGGAAGAGCACCACAGGAGGAGGGAACTGAGGAGGACCCATAGGATACATAAGCCATGACTAAACACTGTTTGCACACTGAGCATATGTGGAGGATGGAGATGGAAAGGATTGTGGCTGTATGCAGGGAGGAATCTTGGGTGCCTTATGCCTTTCAGAGGTGTAAAGCACCATTGCTAAATAAGAAGGTCAAAACAAGGTGATGAAATCCTCCTGATTAAGCTGTGGAGGGAGCACAGGCCTGTGCTGGCTCTGCACCCAGAGTACCTGGTCACCCTCATCAATTCATCACTGGAGATGATGATGAAGAACTACAGGGAGGAGAAGCCCAACCACTTCCCCAGCACAAGAGAGGGCTGAGATCAGCCCAGCCCATGTCATGCCGTGGTGATGTGGTATGTTGTGGTGATGTGGGACATCCTGTGACACAGCCTGTGACAAAGCCAAGATTAAAAATGCTAGTGAAGAAGAGTATTGGTGTGTTTGGTTTTGGTAGAAACAGGAAGGACGCGGGTGAGGCTAAAAAGAGCCCAAGCAGTGTCCTTTCAAAAGCCTAAAGTAACAAACTATGTATTCTCCCACATATGGTAAAGGGAAGATCCCATCCTTTACCTGATAGCTTTCATGGAAGAGGCATTTAGTTAGATGGGAATTTCTTCATTTCTGAGAGGCAGCCCTATCTGGGTGGTGACAGAGCTAGGGGGGTGGAACTGGATGATCTGAAGGTTCTTTCCAACCCAAACCATGCTGTGATTCTATGATTTAACCACAAAGGTGATGAAGAGAAGCACGCATCTGAGAAATCAAACACGTGGAAGGTAGTGAGTTCAAACCTGGCCAGAATAACAGTGACACAGACCTTTCCTGAGGAAGGAAACACAGGCCTTCCAATAAACACCCTTTGTTAGGGGCTTCAGTGTTCAGCTTACCCAAAAGTGAGCACCTTCACCACTTCCAAACTAAGCCATCCAAATGAATCAGCTGCTCTTGTGGGTTTTGTTGCATGCAGAGGGATCCTTGATCCGAATGTTGCTCATGACTTCTGTGTTTCACATCCCAAGTGCTGTTACAGCTGCAGTCCTAAAGGCTCCTCACCTTTTTGCCTTCCTGATTTTGGCTTTAAGGCAACTCAAACTGTCCAAGAGGGAACAGAGAAATTATATTGCCTCTGTTGCTCATAAGTGAACTGCTTCTCTATGGGCCTGTATTAATTGCTTCTTTCATTAATGGTGTGAGCAGGTAGATTTGGGTTTTGAACAAAATCACAGTTAGTAGCTGTTAATAACTCTCTATGGACAAAGCACCCCTTTAGAGATCCCGGCGTCAGCCATAGCTAAAGCCCTTTAAACCCAGGCCAATCGTTTTCCTGCGAGAAAAAGGTTAAGGTCTGCCCTGACGCTGTTTCTGAGATGGCTGCAGCAGCATCAGCACGTCGGGGCCTCCGCACCGGAGGCATCTGTGGGCTTTGGGACAGTTTGACATCTAGTGGTAACGTGTGGTATAATCCCAGAGCTCACATAGCGAGCGCAAGGGTCTCAGCCCCGCATCTGGCAAGCTGAGGGAGGAGGATAAGATACCTCCATCCGCAAAGGACAGACCTGTAAGCTGCACCTACAGCCGCACAGCTTGGTATGGTGCATCTCACCCTGCAGTGGCATTTGGCTAAGGGAGACAAAGAGTTAAGAGGTAAGACCAGGTCATATTTCATCCAGAGAAGTGATATATTTTAAGATTAGAGTTTTTATCTCTCTGCTTAGGGTCTCTTAGATCATTATATATGCTTTTGCCATGCTAATGAAGCAATAGCAAAAGGGTCTTAACCCAATCAAAGCAACGGAAGATGCCCAAAGGGTTAATTCTGAAGTCTGCTAGGAGCCTGAGTTCAAAGAAATTGGGGATATTTCAGCTTCAGGTTTGATTGGTGCCATTTCTGATTGCAACCAGGAGAGTCTTGTGGAGCTGATCTACTGCTAGGAACTGAATAATGAATGCACAGAGAGAGCTTTCTTTATTAAAAGAATATGTAGGGAAGAGCGAAATGATTGAGGTGACGTGAGCCCAATCTAACACAGCCCAACCTAACACTGCTGGAGGGTGACAGACTGGAATCTTTTTTCCTTTTCCACATATCTTACAATCGGAATGGGAAAGAATCATTATCCTTTCAGAAACATGATTTTAGGCCAAACTGCACTCAAAATCTCACAGGGAAATGGAATAGTCTCAAAAAGTTTGGCCAGCTTCACTTGGGCTGCAAGGGTGAGCAGCAGCTCTGAACTTGCAAGATCTGCTTCTTACCTGTGCAGATAGATAGTGGTCAGGCAATTGCCCTATCTGCCTGGAAAGATTAGATTAAGTATGTCTACAGGGATTAGTAACGATTTACCAGGGGTGAATTTGGCCAAATGTGTACATATGCCTAAACAAAAAGAATAAGTGTGAATTAGAACTTATATTAAGAGTTCTGGAGCCTTTAGGGCCATTGTTTTCTTCCTATTTAGTTTTAGAGACAGAAAATAAAAATGATGCTTAAATCAGAATAGTAGTTATGGGTCAGAGCTCACGGAATCACACCCCCTGTTCTCCAGATGTTGCAGAGTAGAGAGACTCCATTCACCCTTCCTCTCTGAGAAGCAACCCCTTTTTCGATGTGCATTAAGGCAGGGGGTAGTGCCCAGGCTCTGTAGTATCATTCTGTGAGCTTCATAGTGCAGACCACATTTGAAGTCCACTCTGTTGTGCAATAAAACGATGTTTGCTCTCTGGGGAGCAATTTCTTAGTCTCCAGAGTGTGTTGAAGTGTGCAGTTTGAACCCCCTCTTAGGATGCAGCTCAGCTGGTCAGCTCAAAATTGCCTTTTCAGGCTTTTCCTAGTGGAAAAAAGCCCATGATTTGTGAGTGTCCAATGGATACATATGGGAATGCTCAATTGAAAAGGCCAGAAGCTTTGGCCTGCTTTATCAGCCTGCCTGCTTGGAAGCATTCCTGTGTTTAGCAAATAACCCAGGCAAAGGGCTTGGCTGGCTGAAGAGGAAGGATGACTTGGTCTCCCCTGGCAGGTGGATGCGAACCAGAATTCTCCTCTAAGTCTCCAGGTTGTGGAAGTCTCCAGGCACAAAATATGGAAAGGAGCAAAAAGCATCAGTGAGCACTGCTTTGTGGGAAGGGAAATCTCCTACTTGCTCTATTCTCATTCTGTCCCTTGACCCATTCACACAGCATAAACAGCCACAGGTAAGTCTAAGTCAAAGCTTCAGACCCTGTTCACAGTCCTGTTACACACTTCACAGCTGCTTGCTTCCTCAGCCAGATGAGCTGGTGTGGTTTCCATGATGAGACCCTTCATTCTAATGAGAGATACAGAGCGTACCCTCCCAGCATGGAGCAGAGAAAACCTGCACAAGCTATTCCCTAAAAGCATTTCACTTTCTTCTCTTTATCACCAGATTTCTATCTTCTTTTTCCTCATTCTGTTTTAACCCAGCTGCAGTCAAGAACTCCTGAGGGCAGGAGCTGTGCTATATCTATCTGCCACAAACATTGGTGGCACAAGACAAAACATAATAGTGTAGCCTGTAGAAACCAGGCACTACTGCAGAAAGAGGAGGAAATCTAGCAGGAACAGGGGATCCAGGGCAAAAGGATCAGCATTTTGGCCAGTGGCAGCTCTAGTGCGTTCTAGCTGGTAGCAATCGAAAGGAAATGTTGGTAGTAGATATGCATATACAATGTGATAAGAAGAATATCAGACAAGAACAGTGAAAGGTTTTTCATAATCAAGCTATTACTATCAAGGTAAAATTATCCAGGGTTTTTTTGGGGTGGAATAGAGTGAACAAGAGGAAAAAAAAAGCCCATTAGTTCATAAAAGACATTGTAGCCTTCTCCTCCATGTCCCATCTTTGCAATTGGCCTGTGTTGCTGCATGCCCATCTCTGAGCCTGGGGACGGCCAGTAAAATCCCCACTTAGGACTACTGGACCCAAACACAAATGCAGGACTCTAGAACGTTTAAGCATTGGTTAGAAAGTGTATAGATCTATGGGAACTCATTATATATATGTTAGTATTATCTTGACATTGATAACTAGGGTTGTTCTTGCTTTATAAAATATGGTTCCCTTAAACACCCGTTGCATTGTGCTGTGACAATACACCGTGGAAAGACTCTAGGCAGATGTATAAAATACTGGTGAATGGATGCTGCAGTGCCCAGTGTGAGACCTGTGCTGGTGGTCTTGGCTTTCAGAACAGGAGGAAGAAATGGGTCTTTTAATCCTGCTTGTAGAAGTTCTCCCTTCCCCTTTCTCTGCCCATCATGTCCCCTCTAACAGCCAGACCCCCCAGTCCTTTCTAGCTGGGAAGGCATTAAATACTGAATAATCAAGTGAATGCTTCTGATATCCAGAGAGTAAGTCCTGGTCCTGCTGTTTGACGCTGCAAGTCTCTCAGCCTTAAAAGCACGCTGTATTGTCTGCACAATACCAGCTCTCTATGCTCTTGCTCCTCAGCTGACCTCTTGCATCCTAAAAAGCAGAGTAAAACAAACACAAGTGTATTTGCCGTGTATCAGCAGCTCTGCAGCTCATTGCAGGCCAACAGAGCAGGGGCTTTTGCAACCCGTTTCTGGGTGTTGTTCCTATTTATCAGTAATGCCCCTTCAGCTTATAACCATGCTGGCTTCCTTTTACTGCCTTCAGACCCCTGAGCCCATACAGACAGTGCAAAGCACAAAGCCGGGATGGGAGGGTCCACAGCAACCACTCCCTATTGCGCATCCCCTGCAGTGATGCCAGCAAGACCCCCAGCATCACCACGATTTAAACACGAACCAAACAGCCAGGTTAAACCTGCCTGCATGCTTCTGTGACACAGTTTCCTTCACAACCCAGACTTCAGACACTTAACTCTCTGCAGCAGCACAGCTCCCAGGCAGAATCCACGCTGTGGTACTGGAGGAGCAAAGCTCCCCATGCCCTTTGGCAGGTACTTCTGTTAGACAAAGCCTTCACAAGGAAGCACCATCATTGCGCTAGCTGGGACCTGTGCCCATCGTGTGCCCGCAGGTCCTTCCCCTGAATTCCCATCTTGCCTCATGTTTAAAGACCTAAACTGCAGCAGCTCCAGGGCTGGAGCCTGAAATGCTTTTCCCAACAGATCTCCAAAGGAGCTGTCAGGGGAGGATTCTTCTCCCCCAGCTGTGCGATGCCTACGTCAGAGCTTGTCATCTACAATATCTCCTTTTATGATCTACCAAAAGGAACAGGCACTTGAAGGGCATGGTTCAGTTCTTTTTGCTGACTATAAAGGGAGTCCATGGTGATGAGCCTCGCTGCAAACGTCTGCATTCAATCAAGCTGAGGGAGATTAATTCCATGCCAGTGCCCAAAATTTTGGGAGGCTCGAAACATTTAACCCCATTGCTGAACATTCCGAAATTATCCCACATTTTTTAGGTTGGAAGCATTTCTCTTTTTTGCTGGCAAACTCAGCCTCTCCCTTCTTGCATGCTGTATAAAAAAACAACACATCATCTTGGCATCATCTCAGACTAAAACAGTGGATGTTAATTGTCTAACACGATTGATGGATTCATTTCTTTATCTATCTATTCATAAAACTCTTTTAAGACTATGAAGTGCTATAGAAACACCGTGTTGTTGTCAATAATTAATGAAGTAACATCTGGTGGGCACAAAGATGGATTAGCATCCCACAAATTAAGGTACACTGTGCTAACTTGAACACTATTTTTAGGTGAGTGCAGCTCATTACAAGCCTTCACGGAACAGCTTTGCTGAAAGAACAGTCCTTGCCTCTGACAGCTTTTATTGTTGTTCTTGCTAAAATAAAATAGTAGCCCAACACTTTGTTTTCATCAGGATTATTAGAGATATTCTTTCCTCTTGCTCTATTCTACTCAATTGCTGGAGCCACCCCAGCAACTGGGATACCTGGTCTCCTGCCAGTGCTTCACTGAGCATCTGTCCTGTGTGCCTCTCCAGTACCCTCCCCAAAGGGGCAACTTCTGTGTGTGTGTGAGAGATGGTAATGAGAGGCATGTGGCTCCGTTTGGTAAGTCCAGAGAAATGGGTTGTGCATTTGGGTTCCAACTGATCCCCCCTTTTCAAGGCTGCAGGAAGTAAATCAGCCGTGTTTTAAATGATCCCACGCTCCAGCTGCTGCAGATTTGGCAATTGTTAATGAATGCTGTTCACAGCGTTATCTGCTTGTGGCCATATGGCTCTGTAGGGAGAAACTTCCATCCTGAAGTGTTCTGTGCACACTTCTGCTGTACTCGCAGCACCACTGGAAGGCAACCATCACCAGGGTGGAGGGTGACAAGCAACTCATCTTCAGAAGCCAGTGCATTGCAGCTGGGCAGGAGGGAAGATCTTCTCTTTACTTGTTTTATACAGTCTACTGGGGCAAGTTTTGCTTTCTGTACTAGTGTAGAGCAGACTTCCAAGGCCTCACCTCCTGATGATGTGCGGACAGCATTCTGCTTGGCACTTTAATGCATGAAACAAATCCTTTCTGAGCACATCCTCTGACTTGGAAATTCTCTGATGCCCTTCTCAAGGCTCAGCAACCTTTGGAATGAATACCCGTTCCTTCTCCCCATATTCCAGTGCCAAAATCCTATCCCCTGAATGTGGCTTTATCATGTTGATTGTAGACTAAGAAAAAGAAAAAAATGGGCTAAAAGGGATGTCAAACATTCATTTTACCAATCTTCTGCCCAAAAGAGAATTACCTGTATCTGGGCAGATATTCATCTAAGTTTACCATAATGGAAACTCACCCATCCCAGACAATCTACTTCAGTACATCTGTAGCCTTACCCATGAAACTTCAATGTCCAGCTTGAATTCCTCTTGTTGCAGTTCACTGCATGTCCTTTCCTCAGCATAGATATTGAAAAAGGATTATTCCCATGCTTTTTGCAGTGGCCTTCTATGTGTTGAAAGCTGTGCATCACATCGTCCTCCTCAACCAATGTCATCTTCTGTCGATGGAGCTAGCCTAGCACTTTATCTCACAGATCTTGTTTTCTCAGCCACTGACCTCTGTTGGCACGCTCCTCCTGGACTCTGCCCAGTTGATCCACAAACGCTTTGAAGTGTGATGCCAGTTGTCAAGCTGAGCTCATACCAGTACTAGTGCTGAAGAATTACTTCCCAAGCCTTAACAGGAGTCTAGCTGTGCTCCTCAGTGTGGTCTTACACGTCTTCACAACAGTGTGACATTGATAAGTCACAGTCTTATTTTGTTCTGATGGAAACCCTTCCCACTCACCCTTTTCTCAAGTCCTTCTATACAGGTCTGTTACATAGCAACAAACAGTTGCTTTTCAGTATCTAAGGGACGTCCTTCTCTTGGAATGTTACTGACTTTCCCTCGGGAGAGGTGAGAATCCCCTCTGGCTCCCAGATACACCTTAGAAGAGCAATCTCCAGTATCCTTAAAATGATTAATGCAATTTGTATAGCTGTCCAGAAATAGGTTTCTCTATGTGAGGTCCTTTAAACACATGTGAGAAGCTTTCTTGGCTGGCACAAGCTGGGTCTCGGCAGCAGAATGGAGCTCCCTGCATCAACGGGCAGGTCAGGAAGGGCTTGGCTTAAGCTGTGGCATCCCATGAGTGTGAAAGAGAGTTTTGTTGCTGGGAAGGGAGGACTCAGCATAGTTTAGAGTGAGAACACTTATGAGAGCCCTTTGTTAGAAAACCAGCGGCACAATTAGTGTATTATCTTCTCTTGTTGCTTTACCGTGCAGTGGAGAGATGCAACAGTCCCTTTAACATTTCCCCGCAGCTTCATGGAAAGGCCCCTTGGAGCATTGTTCCAAGGGCTTCAGAGCAGATCAACATAACCAGGCAGGGACGATTAAACTACAGACCAGCTGAGGTGAGCTGGACACCTGTCAACCAGTGCTTGTCTTCTGTCCCGAGGATTTTCCCTTTGGTGGAGGAGGGTCCTGCCTTTGGTTACACAGCTCAATAGGCTAAGACACAGCTCAGAGAGGAGCTCCTCAGTGTCCCAGGGGAGGGGAATAACTTCCAAAGGGGCTGCTCCACCATTCCCATGGCTGTTGGTGTCTGTATGTGGCTGGAGGTGAACACTCAGGGGAAGGTCTATCGCAAATGATGGCTGTGTGAGGAGGACACGGCAATGCTCTCCACAAGGCCCGCAAGGACAACAGGGGATTGTCACCCTCTACACTCGGTGTCAGGATCTGGCAGACAAGGAATCATTTGAGCTCAACTCTTTGGCAAGCTAAATGCTGGGATCAATCACACACGCCTGTAGATACTCATCATGCACTAGATGCATTGTTCCTAGTGGACGGTGCTTCACACAATGCGCATCCCTGTTTCAGCATCTGTAATTAAAGAGCTGAAGCTGGGGAGAAAACCAGAACTGCATGGAGAGAATTCCAGGAAAGTTAATGTCCTACTATACTTTAAAAAAAAACAACACCTTTTTTTCTCAACAGAAAATCTCCAACTCTTTTAAAACGAAGCTAGCTGCTGATCTAATTCCAAATGCTCTCTGCTTGACTTGAAAGAGACTGCAGCAACGCTTTGATCTACACCCAAAAGCCACTGGGAATAGCACAAACTGCTCAAACAGGCTAAAGCCAAGTAAGGAGAGGACCCCTACACTAAGAAAGTAAAGAAGTATCCTGGTTCCTAGACTTCCACCAGATCCACCCTGCACCCAGGCAAATCTAGAGGCTCTTGGGAATGCTTCTGTTCAAAAACCATAGCCTCTGGAAGGTCGTGTGCTGTTGGGAATGTTTCCCTTCCCTTTCTAGATCACTCTATCCAGCCTTCTAATTACAGCTGGGTAGATTATTTTTACAAATCAGTTATCTGACTAATTCAAGCCTTTATCCAGCTCATGAATCATTAACAAACAGACTTGCTTTTTGTTGCTCTTGGTAATTACTTCATGAATGGTTCATGCAAATAAACCTCAGTCTGTGGGAGGTGCTGGCTGCTCGCTCCCCTCTCCCGTTCAGGCCGTGTAAGCGGCTCTCTTGCTGATGCGCTGTGCTTTCCTGCTCTCCAACTGCATGTCAGGATGCTTTTAATGCCGAGATTTTTCCTTCCTCATGCAGGAAATACCCCTGCCGCAGCTGCATCCCAAACGGTGCACGCCAAGCAGGGCCCCATTCACACCAGTCCTCATGAATAAGAAACGAGAGGGATTGGGGAGGAGTGGAGATGAGCAGCTGTGCAGAATCTGAATGAATATTCACTGATTCCCTCTTCTGCAGCACCTGCTGTCTGTCTCCTTCTTATGAGCAAATAACACATGAAGTGTGTGCAGGAAGCACTAGGAGACAGTGGGATGCCACCTTTTTCTAAGGGCTGGCCCACAGACATTAACAAGTCCTAATAGTGTTTCCAGAGAGAAATAAGCATCCTCGTGATTATTATAATCCCTGTTGCTGCCTCATCTTCACACCTTATGTTTGAGTCTCCACCAGCCCTGTCTCCCTGGGGCATACAGCTTGGTGTATCCAAAGGAGCCAGAGGAATAGTGGAAGTTTTCAAGCTAGAGAAGCTCTATTCATCATCTATCATAGTATCCTCTTTCAAAAAACGATCAGATAGATGTGTTCTAAGATGTAGTAAAACAGCTGCTGACACATCCCATGTTTTCATGTATACTTTGGAAATAAGGGCCTTCCTGACAGCGATCCACTTAGACGTTAACACATGACAGCTGGTTTTCACCTACTGGGTAGCCCTGAAAATCCTGCCCCTCTGCATGGGTTAATCTCTTCCTGCTCTTGATTTCTGCCTCACACACTGGTGCTGTTCTGTGTTGAATCCACAGCTGTTCTGCTGAGTGATGCGTATCCTTTGCGCCCGTGCGTTGCTGTCTGTAACCCAAAGCAAAAGAAAACGCTTTCTGCCCTTTCCAAAACAAAACCAAAACTAACAAAAACAAGCCACAAAAACTTGGAATAATCACTTCACTCTTAGCCCCAAGGCAATTATTCACAACACGCTATGAGCCAGCTCCCTGTGATGCTGTGTCCTCTGCTTAAGGGTGCTCCTCTGTATTTAATTTTCATCTCCCATGTGTTGAAGGCATTAACAGACCTTAACTGCCCTGGTAGGCTTATCTGAGCCCTCCATCCATGCACCTTCTGCCCATTAGCCCAGATCTAAGCTTATTTAAGTTCCTGGCCTATGCAGCCCATGTTGCTTGTCTCTGTCCTGGCTTAATTAATTGTTGCTCCAGAGAGATGCTGGATCTACCTTATAGAAAGCTTTGGTTTGTTCCCTGGAGGGACCCTGGACTTCAGTCATCACCTCACCTTGTCTGGGGCTGTCAGCAAACCCTGTCTGTATTAGCACCCTGCCTAGTGCTGTGGGACTGCTGGCTGAGGGTACCACCAATGCTGCAATCACCCTTGCCTACCTTCTTGTCCTCCTTCATGTTATCCTTCTGGTTGCTTTATGCCATGAACAACATCCTCGAAGGGCTTTTCATTGAAACTCAGTGTTCCACCAGGAGTTCACAGAACTGAACAAATACAGAAACCTGCATACACACCAAAAAGTATGATTCCACTTCAAAGTAATACAATTACCTCAAATCTCTTCCACCCAAAAGTAACCATAAGTACCTACCAATGGTTGTCTCTCGTGGATGACCCTGTCCTGCTGCTCTTGAGGAACTGTCCAGCTCACAGAACTGTCACCACAGCTGTCCCCCTTATACCCAGTCTCACCAGCAGGGATGAAAAGCTGATGGAGCCTGTCCTACATCTGGCGTATTCAACTCTCCTGTGGAAGATGGGGGATTTCAGTGTCAGTAGCTGTCAGGCTGACATGTTTCAGCAGCAATAAACTCGACAAAGAGAGTGAAGGGCACTGTTACAGACAATTAACCTGATTTCAGACTATATATAACCCCTATATGCACTGCAGGCATTCACAGAGAGATTCCTGCCATGGTATGGGGATTTCTATTGCACAGGAGCCCTAAGCTGGAGGTGGCAGAGTGTCTTGAGAAAGCAGTGGAGGAGCTTGCTGTGCCAAGTTCATCAGTCCATAAAAAGCCATCACAAGAAGCTGTCTGTTTTAAGAGGCTATTTGGATCTTTTTGCTTCCAAAGGGGTTTCATTTATTATTGTGGTTAGAGTGAGCTGCTAATATGTGCATCAAAGGCTTTGCTTTTCCTTCTTTTTCCTGGACAAAACTGGGTTTTCAAAGGAACGGATGCTCATGAGAAATGTTTGTTCCCTCAGATATTTTTTTTCCTTCAGAATAAAAAAAAAAAAGTAAATGATTCTTTTCCAATTTTTTGTTTGTTTAGGCTGAGGAAGGGGTATTAAAAGAAACAGAATTCTATTAGGGCTGCAATAGGATGAAGCTGCTTGATGTGACTGAAGAAAGATGGTCCACACGACACAGAAATTATGATTTAGTGTTCATTCCAAAGTGAAAAAAGTTGGGGGAGGAGAAACTTTGGACCAAAATGAAAGCTGTATATTTGGGAGGGGGGCATCATGCGTGGAAAACAGCCACCATATTTTTCTAGTCCTAATGAAAGGTTTGGGTAAAGCGATGGAGTTTATCGTCATTTTTAGTGATGTTCATCAATTTTAGTCTTGGCTCTAACTGTGCATTTCACAGCTACAGACTCCCCGTTGATACCCTTTTTCTAGACCTTGGCTTCACTGAACACAGAGTGCTTCCAAAGTGTATACTGCAAGGAGTGTAACTAATAGCAAGACTGCAGTCAGCTAAGACAGCATGCCAGACTGATCTGGTCCAAGCCCCTGCTCAAAGCAGGTCAACTATTGAAATCAGATCAAGTTGCTCAGGGCTTTGTCTTGAAACTGTCCAAGAACAGAGACTGCTCATGACCCATCAAACTAATGGTTAACAACCCAAGGAATAGCATCCTGAACCATATAATCCGTTTTATGCATCTGTTTATCTACTCATCTTCCCACCACAGCAATATATCTGATCATAGCAGGAGAATGTGATGCTCAAAGAGCTGTTCAGAGAGGAACTGCCTCTAGCAGATAACTACCCTGCTGACTGACCACTAGTTCCCTGCTGTCTCACTGCAGGATTTGCATTCATTCGCTGCTAAACGTTCAGATCCTTCGGTGATAAGCATGAGCAAGGTCAAACAACAGACTGAGCAGCTCTCCATGTCACTTTAAAACACATCATGTCTAGCAAACTCTTTGAGATGCTGTGTAATCCACAGGTATTTTTGTGGAGTCCTAACCTCCTTGTACATTACTTTGTGTCTGTTAATCACCTGTGCTGCTTGTTGGTGGGTAGGCTAACATCACTTACATGCTGTCTAAAATTCAGAGGCACAAGTGTTCTTAATGCCAAAGATACACTCAATGCTAAAGATTCACATTTCATACTCGTGGGTTCATTATTGTAGCTGAGTGCCTGTTATAAGCACCCAGGGAAGATTTCTGTGTGGAGCAGACATGTCTAAAACATGTGGTGTCACAAGTGAATGGTAAAGTTCTGCAAATTCCTACTGTAGTCATGGCTATAATGGATGTTGCAGTTATTCTCTAGGACTGGATTGGTTCTACCCCAATATCAGTAACCTCAGGTGGCTTTCAACAGCAAAATAGAGTAAATCAGGTGTGTTATTCACACAGATGCCTAACTCCTCAACCAATTAGTGAGCCATGCAGTATAGCTGTACACTGAGAAACTAGTATTGAACATCGGAGAGTACAACAGATGGGAAGGTGGATGCAAACTCATGTTACTGCCTGTTTCATTACACACTCATGAGCCTGGGCCCCTGTGTGGCGAGGGTGATGCTCACTGCATTTGTGACAAGAATCACAGTTATGTTTTTCATTCAATTGGTGCTAGCAGACAGCCTCAGCACATAGCCATACACTCTTTTATCTACACTGGCACATGCCAAGATAGATAGAGCCTAAGTGCCTGTACATCTAGAAGCTTCATCCTTGAGTCCTTACAGGAGCAGAGAAATCTCAGAGTCAGCAGGAAGGCTGCCAGCACTCAGGCCAAAGCTGCCCGTGAGTGTGTCTGCACTGCTGCTTTAGGGACACAAGAACCCTGCTCCCCCTACTCTTAACATCCAACTGCGCTGTTTAGGGATCCAGGAGATGGTGCAGAAAAGCATGCCAAGAGGCGGGCATAAGGACTCAGTGACTCCTGACTTCCTAAAAGTTCTTGGGTTTTATTTTCCTCAGGATTATGTTATGGATGACCCACATATTTTATATGAAATAAGAATCCTTTGTTAAAACAGTTACAGATGCATAGTGCTAAAATCCACTTTCAGAAATGGTTACTGGCAAAGTAAAGTCCTTTAGCATCCCTTTCTTTAACATACCCTCAGCCCAATAAAAGATGCTCACATGTTCAGCTAACTGAATCCCACCTCTATAAATGAGAGACAGGTACTTGGAAAATGTGCAGTAACACAATAAATGCCAACTTTCTTGAAAGTCAGAAGTTCACCTCTCTGAAAAGCCAAGATGGATGTGCACTTTCTGCAGCACAGAGGATGTCAGGTGTGTTACTTTTCCAGGCAGAAGGAAAGAGATTGTACTTGAGATTTTCCATTTTAGTGCATTTGAGAGAAATTTTTTATCCATTTACTCTTCTAGCATCAGTAGCAAGAAAGTGTGCATGAAAGAGATTACTGGAAATATAAAGCCATTCAATAAATCAATAGTGTGCTTTCACTTGGAATATTGTGTTCAGTCCTAGTCACCAGCCATCAAGCAGTTACAGTAGTAATGGAAGAAGTTCAGAGATGGGTGACATGAATGATTATCTGCTTGGGAGGCTGCTGTTAAAGAAAGAATGAGAAGGGTGCGATCCTTTAAAGAAAAGACAAGTAAGAGTAGTTAGGTTAGGGGAATATAAAACAGCAAATGGAACAGAAAAGGTACAGCTAGCATTTCCTGGGACTCTTTCCACTGTGAAAATTCACAGCCTGGATCATTTTGCAAGCGATTTGTTATCTATTATTATCATAAATACTGTTCAATACAGAGTCATTTAAAACTGTTTGCTTTATAGACAGACTTAAAGGCAAGAAGCACCCCACAGTATTCAGACTCACTGTCTTGCAGAGTTGTAACCGCTCTGGGTCAGCACAAGCCACCACTGAATGAATGTTTCTGCAATCACAAACATAAGTTTCAATATGTATTTCTACCAACATGTATAGAAGTTCTGTATCCTTCTTCCTGCATTTGTCTGTCTTCAACTAGCACTGCAACAAAGCACAAGTAACCTGATCACTAGGGACAGCTAATATAGGTCTTGTAACATCTGGGGCTCCATGAGATGATTCCTTTGAATGCAGTGTTCAGCAGCTGAACTTTCTCTGCCTTTATGGCAGTTTTTGCCTCTCTTTGTTTAGATGCTTCAAAGTCTTTAATAGTCTTTTGTCTTACATTATGCAGGGTCCAAGGGAGGAAGCGGTCAAGTCACATAGCTACGTGGGACTTGATCTATAACAAGTATTGTGTTACACTTGCTTTTGTTAGCAGGGGCTACATTAAGTCCCTTTGGAGAGCTCTTAAGATAACTGCACATCTAGATGTAGATTTTTCCAGTTGTCTAGTTAGTAAAGTGTGTCCAACATGAAAGCCTGTAGCATTTTGCCCATTGCAGGCTAAACTTCTGTTCATCCTCCTGGATCTTCCTGCTTTAGGCTAAACACCTGACCCATAGGACAGTTTACTCCTCTTAGTTTCCGTAAGAGTTATCTGCGTTTTCTTTTATTCACAATGAATATCTTATTCCCTCTGGTGTCTTCCTGAAACAGAGCCACTAGTGATGGAGTAAAGCAGAGCTACATGCTGGGGGAAGTGAAGTGGTGGAATTTGTGTCGTATTATCTCAGGGTCTGGTAGAATAAATCCTGACACTTCAGTCCTGAAGGCATGGAGCACATTTGCACAGGGAGGCTTGCGGTGTAAATCGTGCTCTGCTCCGAGCTGAGGCAGTATGAACTGTCATGTCCTGAGGTGGCTCCCTCCAAGAGCGCTCTTTAAGCACCACCAAGGCACGTTGCAAAGCAATGCTGTGATTTCTTTTGCCTGTAGGATTCTCTGGGACATCACAACCCCACAACTCTAAGGGCCAGGAAAGAGGTAACAGCCAGCTGACACCATATCCCCATCAGCCCAGGGTTTCAATCCAGAACCCTCTGCCACCACGGGGGAACTTTTGTGACAAGTAGGTTTCTCTTCAGCCACACTACTGTTAAACCATTTTGCCTGTAGCACTGCTGACAATCCAGCCGTGATTAATACTGTTCAGATGGAGCCGAGCTCCTCTTCCATTTTATCATGCAGGCAGCAGCACGAAAGGCTGACAAAACAGCTGATGTGCCCCTTCCTCTTATGCATTCTCTTTTAAATGCTTGGCTCAGCTGAGAGGTGACCAAGCATCTCCTGAATGATTTGCATTGGAGCAGGCACCTGAGCTTTTCCTCAGCCAGAGTGACACAAGTGCTGGTACTTGGTGACTTGATGCTCACAATGCTTTGGATGTGACAGGGGAAGACATGAATCATAGGCAGGCAGAGAAAGTAGTTGCAATCTGAGGCAAAAGAGTAAGGTACCTATCCAGACCCACAAGCAATGGCAGCAGAAACTATGGCTTGCAGCAAATTGGACAACAATATCCCACATCTTTTTGCATAGAGACCATGTCGTGAACATACACTGGAACCAGATTTCAGACTAATTGCCATTTTACTCACTGCATTTCCCAGATAAACGTTCATTGCCCTCTTGGGTGTTTATTGTTTGTTTATCACATATGAGCAAATAACATCTCTGTCTGGTGTTGTGCTGAGTGGTAAAAGTGTCAGATTGTGGCTGAGAATCTAAGCTAATGATTAGCACGGACTAAAAGCAAGTTTCTGATAAAGGTATGTGTTGTGCTAGGAAGATTTGGCTTCCTTGCTTTGGTCTGTTCCCTATTAGCCACTGCTGAAGGAACACCAATGGGTCTCACCTTTACAGAGACGGTGAGGACACTGGCTGTGTAGAATCTTATACTGCTCCAGGAAGAGCCAATGCTGGTTCTTTGGCCTCAGCTGGCTCCTGGAGAACCCAACAAACCTCCTACGGGTTGGGAAACCAACTTGTCAAATTGAGTCAGCTTCGCTTTCCTGTTTATCTCTGGGATGTGAAACTGATGAGTGAGAGCACAGCATCTGTGGGATTGGCTCTTTATGGAAACAGGAACATTTTCAAGGGATTATAGTGTAATTTTAACCTATATTATGTCTCTATCTGTATGTGTATAGCTACCAACACTGCAAGATCTCCTGTCTCATATTTATTATTTGGTATCTTATGTCCTCTACTGCAAAGATTTTACTCCCATCTTTCTGTCCCCAGCAGGCTGCAGAGGAGACATCCTGTTATGATGGACAATTGCTCATCTGACTTGCCTTATGGCTACTAGCTGAAGGACTCCGTGCCCTCCAGAGCAGTTGCACAGATGCAGCTGTGTCCTGGACTCTATCTCATAATCTTTGAACCAAAGTACAAGAGGTATCTTTCCCACTAACTCCCCACAAAATCCCCTACAGCTGTATATATGAGAAGCAAAGACATTTTTGCCTTTCTTGATGTAGCATGTCTTGGCATTAAATATTGTATCATGAGCTTACTGAAGGCAGACAGACTTGAGAGATGCCAAGCTCCAATGCAGTGGGTTTTTATTTCTTGCAGGCAAAAAAGCAAGCCATCTTCAAAGCCAGCCTCTAACACTGCTATAAAACAAGGATGCTGATACAGTCCTGATACCAGATCTGTGATCCACACCCTGAGAGTCAAGCCACAGAGTGCAGGAGTGAAAAACTGACACCGAGCTCGGCTCATCACAGATAAACTGCGCTATTGTGGCAGCCTACATGGGAAGAAATGTTCCAGCTGCTGCTGTTGCAGTGCAAAGAGACGCTGTAGCAAGCAAAAGAAATCAGAAATTCTCACTGATATAACTGGCATTGCTGAAACCTGGTGGGACAATTTACATGCCTAGAATGTTAACATCCATGGGCTTAATCAGTTTAGGAATAAGTGAGTAGATAAAAGAGAAGTGGAGGTGGCAGCGTGCATTAAAGACATCATGACTTGATTTTGAGTTATTGATAATCCAGAACCAAAGGATGTTGAATGCATACGGATTAATGTATAAACCCTAATAAAACCCAGGAGGAATGCTGGTACAGGAATGTTCCAGACAGCTAAATCAAACCAGAAAATAAACTGAGCTATTCTTTAAGCACATGTCTCTTCTTCTTACCTACTGCAAGAAGGAAAAATGAAAGCACTGTCTTAAGGAGCTTTGATTGTAAGGATGGATGCTGGAGCTGATAGAGTTTGAAGGCTTCTAAAATTACAGCTAGTAATGACTGTGTGATGATTACGTGAAATGTGGGCAAACAGAGGGCAGTTAAAAAGAGCTAATTTCTCAACAGTAGAAGAAAAATACAAGTGAAATAGATGGGGGAAAATTAGGCATGAAAGATGAATCAAAATTGGCATGGTCTGAGAGAGGAGTTTGTTAGAATAAAAGTATGGCTTTGCAATCAACAAAAGGCATGCTTTGGCTGAGAGCTCATCATCCTTATTCAGCTGCAAAGTCAAAGCAGCAATCAGAAACTGGAAAGACATGAATGATAACTGGGTTATACGGTCTCAAGCCAGCAGTCAATATAAATTAGGAGTCATGAATAGAGAAAATTGATAAAGGAAAATAAAGAGAAGTTGAAAACAAGTGACTGGTAGAGCTAAGGACAATAAGAAGTTTAAGTGTGTTAGGAACTAAATAAACTCAGTTACATGGGTTCATGACTAATGGAAATAATACATTGTTATGTATTGGAAAAAGGGAGATTGACTTAAGTACTACTTCTCATCTGTATTAAAAACAATAGTCGTAAAAGGATGAAGTACTTTCTGGTCCATTAGTGTCTGAAGATATTAAACATCACCTAGGATAGATACTTAATTCTTCCAGATCTGAAGGACTTGTACCCAAGAGTCCTAAAGAGTTTGCTGTGTCAGCTATTGATTAGAAAGAGTAATCTGAAGTAAACAAGTCTTGGCATGGAGGGAAAATCTCAGAAGACCAGGAAAACACTAACACTACGTTAATGGAGCAGAATATGCAAGCAGCTTGTTCCAAGTAATGGTAGGTCAGATAGCCAGATGGCAGCTGCTGACAAAGTAATGAACAGAACTATGATTAGTGCAAACCAGCACCTTCTTCCTGAAGAGAACATGTCAAACCTGTTGTGAATTTTATGGATTCACAAGTTTAGCTGATGAAGACACACCTGCAGATTTCTGTTCACTTAGGAGTGCATGATACTCTAACTAAAACATAGACCTACAGCATCCGTAAAGCACATCATAAATGGATTAAGAACAAATAGCTCTAAGACCTCTAAAAAGAGTTGTCAGGAAGAACAACTCTTCAAATAGGGATGGTGCCTCGCACATAGCTCCACAATCAGAACTGGGCTTGATGCCTAATGATCTGGAAGTAAATACAAAATCACAGCCAGTAAAGTTTATAAAGAAATAAAGCTTGACAGAGTAGTAAATATAAGAAAAAAGGCTCCGAATTGCATTCAGTAGCAAGTGGGGGCTTACAGACAAAATGCCTTTTGACGTGGTTCAGTGCAAAGCTAAGAAGATAAAATGCAAGCCGCTCCTACCAAAACTGCTTCAGTACACATCGACTCTGAAGAGGAGGCAGTGGCTATGCCAGACAAGCAATTATCATCTTGTACCATCGTGTGATAAAGGGGGCTAATAAGAGCCTTCAATGCAGAAGAAGAAGAACTGTTTCTTACTTCTCTGGTGTAGAGAGGTTGTTTTATGCTTGTATAAGGGTATTACTGAGAGTAAATCTAGAATAGTCCATTCTGGTATGGCCTCAATGCCTTAAAGGATGCTGAAAAAAGCCACGGAGAAAAGCAAATAGCCAGGGAAATGTATTTAGAGGGCCTTACTTAAATGTATTTAGGAGAAAGTGCCTTACAGTGGGAATCTCAGTGTTTAGTGTGTTTAGCTTATCAAAAAGAAGACTGGGAAGTGACTTGATTGCAATGTACAAGTACCTTCATAGGGAGAAAATACCAGCTATTGAAAGGGTCTCTAATCTTGCAGGAAAAAAAACAGACTGGGAGTCACTGACTGGCAGCTGAAACAGGAGAAATCTGTGCTGCAGATGAAGCATGAATTTCAACAAGGAGGGTGTTAACCAGAAAACAGCCACTGGCATAAGATACGGACGTCTCATCTCCCACCATACTTAAATCAAGACTAAATACTCATCTGAAAGGAAGATGCTTTCATCAAACTCAAGTTCCTTCCTGTCATTACAGTGGCAATGGAGTTGGAATACGAAAGACCTGTGGTGCACAAAAGGTCAGGCTGCTTGATCAAACTGTGATTCCTTTTAGCCTGAAAATCGTCAGACCCAGGAATTGCATTTGTGTTCACTTGGTCAAATGAGCCATGCTGTAAAAAGCTGATCTCCAAGAAATAAAGAGGCAGTCTGTTCCTGCTGCCTGTGAACCTGTTATTCCCCTCTCCAGACCCTCTACCATGGAAGCACATGGGGAGCTCAGAGAATCAAAAATAGCACTGTGGTGCTCTTCCCTTTTGTTGCCTTTAGAAGCTTGGGTAGCAATCCCTAAAAATCAGCAAAACATAAGCACAAGGTCATCTGTGGCATAACGTTGTGGAGAGTTTTGAGCTCATTTCTGTCATCTAAAAGACTGTCTTTAACCAAAACCCTTCAGTATCACTTGGTAATATTGTGTTGTGCTGTAGTGTAGCAGGGAAAGGATTTGTCTAACTCTGGGCCAGCTAAAGGCAGCTGCAGAGCCATAAAAGATCCATAATTCCCAGGACAAACCAGCACTGCAGTCCAAAATAATTCTTCCAATGCAGTTTGGGGCTGGTTTAGTCATCAAGTCAGATTGCCTGCATAGCACAGACCATAGAAGGGTAAGAACTGCCTGGATTAAGGGGAGATCTCCAACACCGACAGACCATAGCATCATAGAATAGTTAGGGTCGGAAAGGACCTCAAGATCATCTAGCTCCACTACTAGGCAACACTGCACCACACAACCTGTTTGAGGTATGAATACATGTACACTGTGGCCCAGAGGCTGGCTCCTACAGGTCAAACTGGCCACCTTCTCCCTGCAACCTAAGCACAGGGAAAAGAATGGAAAAAGCCAAAGGGAAAAAAAACTCAGCTCCATTCTGCAGCTCATTATTAATCATATGCAGTTTCCCAGCACTTCCAGAGTAGTTCCTTGGCCCCCTCAGGACCATGCCTTAGCCTTATGAATCAGAAATAAGCTTTTCTCTTTCTCTCTCTTTTGCCACATCATTTTTCCATTGTTTTGCCTCTTTTCCTCTCTCCATCATCATACTCCTTCATTCCTGTCTCTGACCCCTCTTTCTCCATCTCCTCCTTTACAGGTTCTGTTCCCTGCATCTTCTCTTCCATCATCTCTCTTGCTCCATACAGTTTACTGTCATATTCGCTCCCTCACAGCTCCACAACAGCAGTGCCCTGACACAGAAACAGTGATCTGTTCCTATAAGAATAATACAGCTGCAGCCCCGGCCTATTTAATGAAAGCCTTGAGTATATGGCAAGAACAGCTTGTGAGTCCCTGAGGTAGAGGTAATATTTTGTATTAATATTTGATATCTTATTTAGGATGCTAAATCAGATGCATGAAATCTCCCAGGAAGAATTGAAGGCAGAGTTCTGTTTAAATGATATAGTGCTAAGCCAGGCTGCTGGACCACCCCCTCTTGTCTTCCAGCCAAACCTCTCTGAGCTGCCCTGGTTTTAGATGGAACACAACCTGCTCTCAATCTCAGAACCAGGGGAATAGTATTGATGAAGCCCCTATATTGCTTAGGTCAACATTCTCCGCAACTTTGTCATCCTCTGACCTTACTCATGAATTATGTCTTTGGTGGAGTGCCTAACCCCAAATGCTGAGTCAGATCCCTTCCCACATACCTTAGATCAAGCAACGATTGTGCATTTTCTTTCTTTCTCTCTCTCTCACAAGCACACGTTATGCAGAGGGACTTCACCTCTCACTGCATCCACATATAAGCGGCAGGGGGAATTAAAAATCCCTATCACTTACTGTCTCAAAATCCATATAGCCAAAGCAGTTTGGCCCCTGTTAAAGATGAAATGTTTGAGATAGTACTAGCAATAGCCTCTTTCCCTTCCCCAGCTTAAAAGGGAAGTAGGTCTGGGTATGCTTTGTTCCCATTTCTTTCTTTACTTGGAGGGGTCGGAGTGAAGGTTGCTGCATTCTCTATTTGTCCCTCTTCTACCCCTACCCTGAAAAACATCTCCTTCTTTCCTTACAGAAGCTGATGGGATAGGAGGGAGTAAAGAACAGAAGCAAAACTTGCATCTTGCTGGAGCTCTCATTGCCTTTTCTGCCCCAGGAGAGATTGGGGAAGATCAGTCCTTCATGCCACAGGCATGGCTTGTGTTCAGACAGGCATCAGTGCTGCAGGACTTGTAATCAGACAGAAATCACGAGGCTTTGGGTAAAAATGATTTCTCTGGCCTGGAGTTTTGGTCTTGAGAGGTCAGAGCTATCAGAAGATACGGTCTCTGTGTACTGCTTCTTGAAGCTAATGTTCCCATCTACTTTGCCCCAGTCACTCTTAGCACAACAGCTCCCCATTGTGTGTCAGCTTCCCTTCACCCTAGCAGTCTCTAAGACCTGACCGGGTTCCACTCTTGAGGATGCAGCATCTCAGCATGGACATCTCAGCAACTGGGGCAAGGGGAGGAGGGAATTACCTGCCTCACAAATACCCAGAAGGGAACTAACAGAAGTAGTGAGAAGAAAAAGCCCACTTTATTTTGCCTTTTGGGCTTGGGTAGACTGACAGGCACAATGAAACGTGTGGGTGCTGCTTGGCAGGCGTGAATCGTTCAGGCAAGCTACGGGACGCATATTTAGTTGTTTTAAATTGTCTCCACACATCAAACCTCACCACCCCTTACACAGTTTTATTGCCACAATCCTCAGATTGAAAGGATTAATGTCATCCAGACCTGGCTGTTTTGGACGTTCGCATCAAGGCTCCCAAGTCGACGTTTCCTCTATGGCCATTTCCTTTCTGATTCATCTAGAAGATCAATACAGGGAAGGGGAAATTCTGGCATCCTTCAGGTGAAGCAGTGTCCTGTCAGTGAAATGACTGGCGCTCTGCAGTCCCTCTGTGCTAATACACAGTGCGTTGACCTCTGATGAGCAGAGAAATCCCACCCATGGCCTGGAGGCAGATTTGGGGATGAGGTCTGGGCACAGGTCTGCAAAGTCAGAAGTTAAACTCTGAAGGTGACTCACTGCATGACCCTTGCAGGCAAAAGAGCCCATTGTCCTGGGTGGGAATTAAGGCTGATGGCAATGACATAGCTAGGAGAAATATGGTGGGGCTAAACTTACTCCTGTGAGCAAAACCTCATTACCGCTATTGAGTAGTTAAGCGTGTGTTTGTGTAGTGTTTGGCAGAGTCCTGTGTTAGATCTGGCTTCAGACAGAGGATTGTTTTTCTCTGAGGAATAGTGATGAGCTTTATCGCAAGAATTAAATCCCAGAGACTGGCCGGTTCTTCTAAGTTCCTCATGGAAAGAACACAAATATTTTCCCACCCCGGAGCTAACACTTTCATTCACTGCTGGGTACACAGGAGCTGGTGGACAATTAGCTTATATCAGCCTGCCTGCCAGCATGATTAACCTACCCGTTCCTCAGCAGAACCATTACCCTTTTGGGGAAGCAAAAACCCATGGACAGCCAGCTCTGCCTCCTTCACTCAGGTCCTTTTGTGCACAATTACATCCTCCCCATGATTAACTATTCTTTTCTATGTCTCCTTGTCTGTTTTTTCACCTCAGAGCTGTGAAACCGAGTGGTACCTTGTTATATGTGCATCCTTGTCTGTGTACTGAAGCAAGCCTGAGGATGCTGGCCTCTCACTACAAGCAGCACAGACCTGAAGGCTCTGCAGAACTCAGTTACTGCCAGACAGCCTCTCTCCAGTACTGTACCGTGGCTCCCAAGGGCACATTTTCTTCTTGATATAAAGTATGCTGTTCTTCATGTCCTTCTCTTGGCTACTGCTCCCAGTCCTATTTTCGTCATATACATTTGTGCTATAAATGGTCTCCTAAAATCAGAGCTAATCAACATTGGCTCTGGGCTCAGGGCTTCTTCCATTGCATCAAAGGTGCACTGACATTCTTCCATCTAATTTACTTCTCTTCTTTTTGGCTTATTTTCAGCAAACTGGTCAGAGGGACATGGTAATAAGCAAAACCTCAAAAATAGATCTTTGATATTAACCTTCTTATCCCTCAAATTTCCTTGCTTTTTAAAGCTAGGAGTTCAGCACTTCCCCTACAACAACTTTAGAAACTATTTGGGTTTGACCTTTCCATTGCCCATCAGATACTTTAAGCATTGGCTCTCTGAAGCAACCAGTTATGTTTAGCAGAAAAGGTAAAGGTGGTGAATGCTGATAGGCATCCCAGCTTTGACTATTTACTTTTCCAACTCATTTCACTGGGATTGAACATTGCTTCCATAAGAGGTTGTGTCCACTAACCAGGCTGCCATATCCTCCACTTGGAGCTATAGAAACCCAGGAGACGCTGGAATGCCACCTATGGCCCCAGAGTCCAGAAAGCAGTGTAGCATTTAAGAGGTGGCAAAGCAGATTTACTTATATCCTTCCTCCAGCCAATACATGCTGGCAAGGTCTAGTATGGTAATGTGTCTGGCTCTGGCTTGCAGACCCATCAGATCTGCTAGGTGAAGCAGAGGGTAACTGGTGCTCCTCTACTCCATCAGTGTCTCAGCCTACTCAGAAATGTTCCACCAAGCCTTGCAGAGCTCTTTCTGCTTTAGTGCTGTGTAGTGGAGCTCCCTCTGGCCATCAGGTCATATTATCACAGATAATCAGAGCGTATCAGTTTCACACAAAGCTTAGCCAGACAAGCAAGACAAGACAGTCTCCAATGCACCATGAATCTCTCGCTCACATCACACATCATTTTGCTTTTAGCAAGACCACCCTGTCACAGCATATAATGTATAGTACCCATCTTACAAGGCAGCAGTGAAAATCAGGTTGAAGCTGTAAAATGTTTTATTGCTAAGGCCTACGTATTCTTTTTATCCTTATTCGGAATCTGAACATCTTAATATGTACGTTTCTGTGTTTGGCTTATGGGGTTTTTCACTGTCATGCCTCAGAAAACACTTCCTTCTGCTCAGTAACACCAGACAGTAGAGTTTTCCAGTCTGCAGCAGGGGAGGAACCAGCATACCACAATACTGATGATCACAGGGTAAGGAAACATGACCAGAAACCAACACAAGAGGTTTATTGCCCAAAGGGAAATCATGCGGAAGAACAGAGTTAACCTGCATCCAGCTTCCTCTCTGTCTACCAGTCTGTAGTGAGCAAGGAAGGATCATGTGAGAGCAGAGACATGGTGGGATGTTGCTGGCAACTGGAGCTGTGGTCATGGATGGGTTAAAGGTTGTTTAGGAAGGACAGGCAGGGGAGAAGAGGAAAGGGAGCTCAGTCCTGTGTAAAGGAGCTCCTTTACTGCACAGAACTGCAATGAAATGGTCAGTCTCTGAATCAAGGTCAGCAGAGAAAGGTGGGAGGGCAACAGGAAACCCAGGAACTTCTTAGGAACCTCAAAATGTTACAGGGACAAAGCAGTGCTCACAAACAGAGATAAATAGTGGTGAATGTGGGCAGGAAGACTGGGTATTTCAGCATAAGGCCCTTTTGGATAAGGAAGGAACTTCTCAATGAATTAAAATGCAAACGGAGAGCATACAGGCAGTGGAGACTAGGATAGACATCAAAGGAGAACTATAGAACTATTTCGTGGATCCTTGGGGATGAAATAATGAAGACCAAAGCAAACAAGGAACAGAGAGAGAGAGATTGGAAACCTCAGCAAGAAATGTCCAGATGGGATTCATTTTAAAAAGTCAAGGCTAAACTATTGCTAGCACATACTCAGCAAATAAAAGATATGTGAAATGTTTCTGGTAACAGCATAGGTCTTAAGGAGAGCAAGCACCAACTAAACAGAAGGTTTTCATATCAAAATGTGCTGGGAATGATCCTTGTTGCTTTGGGCGCCTGACATAGATGGGGGGAAATCTGGCTCTGTCAAGAGTTTACATCAGCTGTTTACTTGTAGCACTTCTGGCAATTGCTGGAATTGGAGATCAGAGAAAAATGATGGGACCAGTCAGAGGGCTAGAAGGTCATATTTACAGCAACTATTACAGAAGTTAGATCTATATCTGAGGGATAATAGATGACCAAAAGCAAACACAGCTATTCATCAATAGCTGAAGGCCAAGGCAGGGAGACATGCCAGCATTAATAGGATCAAAAGAGAATAGTTCCAACTTGGTATCAGGAAAGTTACACAGCCAAAGTTCCACTGGATGATGGAAAAGTTTCCTGTAGGCAGGGATGGACATTCTCTCTACTGTGTTTCATTTGTATGGCAGCCTCTGTGCTGGGTAACAGACTGATCTCTGCAAGCAGTGGGTGGGAGCTTTTGCAGTCAGGACACAAGAGGGGCAAGGATAAATGATGTCAGGTCCTAAGAAGGGAACAGTGCCACTACATTTGATTGCCCTGGGTTTCTGCCTTCCATGTGGTCTTCCACCTTCTCCCAAACCAAAGCATCTACCAGGGCCTGCTGCAAGAGATTGGGGTTTGGCTCAGAAACCAAACCTGATTTCTCATAATCCTTTTTTTTTTCTGGTCTTATTGTACCAGAACTGGCTTATTTCTACTTAGAATGCCCAGCCCAGCTGGAACTACAAGCATCTCCCATTGGCCCGTTTCCTTTCTCCAGGTAAGAGTGTTAGTCAAGTCACCCAGTTCCTTTGCAATAAAGCCCCTTTCAGATGGATGAAAGGGACACAAACAGGATTTGGATTACAAAGGTATTGGAAAGGGTGCTGGATGTCTGCGAGAGGTGAATCCTTCCTCACTGGGGGCTGTTTGGAGAGAAAAAGAATCCAAGTGGGGCCATATAGACATAGACCTGTACATCAGGGGCGAACTGAGTGCTATGTAGGGTAGGGAGAGGCTGCATCATGGTTCCCCAGTCCTGCCCAATCTCATCACCACATACACCCCCTTCCCAAGAGGTTGCCTATTAACATTTTGCATCCTATCATCTGGCTCTTCCACACTGGGCCTGCAACTGCAGTTTTAACTCTTTAACACACACATCAGAGAGAAGTGGCTGCATTGGGTGACTGCAGTCTGGTCAACTGGATAGCTGCCTTGTCCATGTAGATGGCAAAAGGCAGGAGGTTCCCCCATCTCCCCCCAGGCAGCTCACACCTTGCAGTGCCCTGACTGAGCACCAAGCTGCCAAGAGAGGAATCCCTCACTCGCCCCTGACAGCTAGAGAGCCGTTAGTGAGAAGAGTACTTGGTAATGAGGTGTATGCTTCGCTCTGTCAACACGGAGATTTGTCCCCCTGCTACCCTCCCCATCCTCACCCTGCGGCTGGATCCCAGCCAGCAGAAGCCCTTTAGAAAATGGAAATGGATGCATCTTTCACAGTCATTAGTGTGGATTGTGCTAATGGGATGTCATGATAAATACTGACAGTTAGCTGAGGGCAGCAGCGTTCACTGTGAGACTCCAAATGAGAGGGCAGCAGATGCTACGACAAGCTCCAAGTGTGCCTGTGGAGGGGGAGGATGCAGTGGGAAGGCAAAGGCAAGCTGGCAGGCAGGCTGGTGATGAGATGACACAGCTTGCTGCTCCAAGGTCACCAGCCTGAGAGCAGTCCTGGGTGCTAGCAGTGCTGCAGACAGAGGGCAAAGGGGCAAGACCCTGCAATGAGAGTGGATTTTCCATATTAGAAGGCAAAGTGCTGCTGAAACCTCAGGAGGAACCCACGTTACAACAGATGTTAGCATATAATGACGTATAACGTGGGGAGCCCTGGAAGGGCAGGGCATGGGGCTGAAGGGCAGGATCACATAGGTGCTATAGAGCACCATGAGCAACGGTAGTTCCAGGGAACAGATAAGGTACTGATGTTCAGGGGAGAGGATTACTTAGTTTGCATTATCATTTGAGCTCGCACACACACAGGAAAATGAGCTTAGAGCTTTGGTACCTCAGGGAACTGACCAGCATAACTATAGTTAGATAATTATACCATTAAATCTATGCTAATACTACTAAGGCTGGTCATGAATTTTTTAACAAACCAGTGTTTCACTGGAAAATACCAACTGATTATATCAAAGAGGAAACTTTTCTCAAGGACAAGCACTTTTCAACTAAAAAAACTAAAAGAGAGAGGAAAGGAGTCAGAACATGCGCTTATAGAGGAGTGTTTTCAGGATATTTCCCTCTCTAAGCAAGACTTACAAGTAAATGTCCGTCCATGAATCAGACAGTCGAGGGACCCCATAGTGTGGATCCTCCACCCATAGCAGACACTGATCAGTGGGCTGCTAAGAAGCAATTCCTGCCCTTTCTGATTTATTTTTCCATGGAAAAATTCAGAAGAATCTGATTTTCATTCTGGTGCAGATGAGAAAATAATGTTTGCATCCTGAAATTTAGTAAGGAAAAACTGGTTCATTCTCTGTTCTTAGTATAATTCACCCTCAGGGAAATGCTATTCTAGAATAAAAGCATTTTCTTACTTTGGAGTAATTACTCTTATTCCAGAACAGATTATGCACATAAGGGAGTTAAAATAACATAGCTAGAGCAATAACTGTTACTCTATTGCCACACTACTCAACTTCCCAGTCTATTCAAGCCTTAGAGGATACAAAAGTACATGTGTAGTCTCTTTCTTATGGATAGTATTAGCTCTCCTTTGGTCAACGCTGCATGCAGATGCCCTATTGACAAAATTAGTCTTGCTTGGCAAAATTGGACCTGCAAACACAGGTGAAGGATGAAATATAACTTGTTTGAGGAGTCAACACTGACTTTACTTCTTGAGCAGCACTGGTGTGCAGTAATGGTGTGCTCACATGTCCATGTATGGACACACATGCATGGAGCCTTTGTTCATTCATACTTATTTCATGTCTCTGGCCTGGTCCATGGCTGATTCTGAGATAAGAAGCACAGAAAGAACAAGGAGGCCTTTCATCACAACTGAGACTGAAATAAGGAGGGGATATGAGGTGCATGTGATGCCAGCACATTACATCTACCCAATGTTTTCCTTCCAGCATTTCTGACCTGGATTCAGCTGGGATAGGGTTAATTTTCTTCCTAGTATCTGGTGCAATGCTGTGCTTTGGCTTCAGTCTGAGAACAACGCTGATAACACACCGATGTTTTAGTTGTTGCTAAGTAATGCCTATTTTAAATCAAGGACTTTTCAGTCTCATGCTCTGCCAGTGAGGAGGGGCACAAGAAGCCAGGAGGAAGCATGGTCAGGACAGCTGACGTGTACTAGCCAAAGGGATATTCCATACCACAGCACATCACGCCCAGTATGGAAACTGGGGGGAGTTGTGCCGGGAGCCAGTCACTGCTTGGGGATGGGCTGAGTATTGGTCAGTGGATGGAAAGCAATTGCATTGTGCGTCACTTGTCTTTCTTGGGGATTATTTCTCTCTTTCCTGTTATTATTGCTGCTATTATTATTATTAGTATTATTATTATCATTACAATCATTTATTTGATTCCACTTATTAAACTGTTCTTATCTCAACCCATCCCTTCCTGATCCTCCTCCCCATCCCACCAGGGACGGGGGCAGTGAGTGAGTGGCTGCGCGGTGCTTAGTTGCTGGCTGGGGTTAAGCCATGACAGTTTCTCACTGGAAGTAGCTCTGAAGATACCACAATAATGACTATGGACAGGATTTGTGTGGGTGAGGTGCTGAGAGCCAAACAAGCCCAAAGTCTGAATTGCCGTTCAAGCCTCCCACGCAGAGTGGCCTCTTCAGTGCTGAGATGAGGTCAACAGATTGGAGGAGGATGGAAAGGAAGGGAATTCCATATCAGTGCTCATGAGCTCATCCCATTTCTGTGCACAGAGAGTATTCCCACCTGTTTCAGGTTGGGTGGGACTGCCTCTTGTTCTTAAAGGCAGTCAGGTGCTTGCTGCTAGAGCACCACAGGTGGCCAAAGAGAAAGATGTATAAAGACCAATGTTGGTGCAGTGCCATAGTCATCTTGGCATGCTTTTTACAGCCCCAGTATCCCTGGACTTGTGGGCTTTGTGGATCTCTGAACCCTAAACCTAACACTAACCCTATGGCACTGTAATACTGAGGCTGTGAGCTCCAGCACAGTCAGTTTTCCAGATGAGAAAGGCATGCAAAGAACAATGTTAATGATGTGCTGTGCTCCCCCTGGCATGACTTTTCCAGGCCCAGTGTCCCTGGAACTTTGTGGCTCTCTGAACCCTAACCCTAACCATAACCCTAACCTCTATGATACCACAATACTGAGGCTGTGGCCTCCAATACAGTCGGTGTTCCAGATGAGAAAGATGTGTAAGGAGCGATGCTGATGCAGTGCTGTACTCATCCTGGCATGCCTTTTGCAGCCCCAATGTCTCTGGACTTGTAGGCTTTGTGGCTCTCTGAACCCTAACCCTATCTTGAATGGAACATGGAACTGAGGCTCATGTCTCCATAACCCATGAGTATAACCCATGCAGAGGATTCTCCAGGGGTCTGAGGGCTTTCTGAGCCCTCTTATGCCATTGTCGCATCACACTGTCCAAGCACTACTTTGTGATGTTCTATTTCAAGCTGGAGAGTTTCATGATGTAAAAATTACTTAGCTGGCCATGCATTACAATCACTCAAAAGTGGCAGCTCAAAGGTTGGGATGGCTTTAAGAAAAAGCCCAGCACAGTGGCCCTTCCATTTGCTAGCGTAGCACAATACAGCAATTGCCAAGAGACCTTAGTTCTTCTATGGATCCTTGTATTTGAAGCCTGCTGTCCTGTTCAAGTCCTGGTTTTGCCCATGGGCACATACTTCCTCACTGCTGACATGGAAACAGCATGCCTTGGCATTCAGCTCTTCCCTTTATTGCCATGCTGCTCAGCACAGCTGTTAATCACCTTGGCCTGAACAGTGCTCAGGAGATTTCCAGAAAGCAAGTGAGGAATGTTAAATGCACTGAATCAGTAATGTCCAAGCTATATCCCAAGCAGAAACCAAAGCACTGGGGGTGGTGGGGACCATCCATGTTGAGGGAGAGATACCAGGCTTAGAGGAAACCAAATCATCTGCACACCATGTACTTCTCTGCCTTGACAAATTTTGCTCTCCCATCAAGAGATTTGGGGCTCCCATGGGGGAAGGTGCTGCCCAGACCCAGCTACCAGCCCCACACAGTCAGAGGGACCCACACCCACAAGGAGACTGGATGAATAAACATCTAAGTGCACACCAGCAAAGACCAACGTGCATCTTTCCATGTGTCCATAGCCCACAGCAGGAGGCAAGTTCTGTTCTATCTGTGATGGAAAGCTTCTGTGAGATCTCCTTTGCATGCTTGTGTTGGAGGAGGCATGCAAGTGCATGGAGAATCCATGGGAATTCATGGCTGCCTCTCAAAGACAAAGATCACAACCCAGATCAGAACACTGCCACATCACCTGACCTCCAAATGTAGGTCTTTCATACAGGACTTCAGATATGCGATTCCCCCAGCATGCTCAGATTCACACCCAAGCACTAACCCAGCGACTGGTGGGGACCAAGCATAGAAGAGCCCTGCTCAGCCACTAGATATTGCACAGATGCAGCACTGCCCTGGCATTTGCCTCCTTCCCTGCCTGGGTGTATGGACTCTGCCCCCATGCGTCCAGTGCCAGCAGGGGAGCCAGCCTTGTGGGCATACACAACTGACAGCGATTGTGTGTCTGCAGGACAAGCCCATACTGTGTGAGGCAGGTTCCAGCCTATGCAGGCAGTGCTATTTGACCCTTACACGAACCATTCATTCCCCTCATACAAAAGAAAGTCTTGTTTAATTTGATGTCGATGAAAGATGTGGCGCGGAGAGAAGCTCGGAAACAGAAGCCACTTTCTCATAGAGCCGAGGAGCTGGGTGACAACTGCCCTCTGTTCTCCACCCCCAGCCTCTCCTCTGCCTCCCAAAGGGAACACACAAAGGATGTGTCATGATCCGATTCTGGAAGAAGGAGGATTTGACATCACGTTAGAGTGGTTGTGGAAAGCAGGGCCCTTTGCATCTTTCTGGACACTGAATTAAAACTGGCTGTTGGGAATGGCAGTGCAGAGATCTGCTGTGATCAGTGTGCTTTGAGTGGCACAGTATCTTCAGCAAGGTCATGGTCTGTACGACAGCGCTTTCAAAAGCTACTCCTGCATCACTTTGATGCAGTGGCACAGAGGATCCGGCCCGTGCTTTCCAATGATAGCTCATTTAAGATGTAGTTTCTTATAAAAGCAGATACTTAAGCTTTATGGAAAAGTCTTATCGAATTTAACAGCGCTGAGACTGACAGAATGGCACAGAAATTATTCTTAAGGCTGACATTTTAATAGAGAGCGACTTTCTTTTTTAAGCCACCCTATAGGAATCAACCACCAGGATATAACTCTCTGCTTGACATTAAAGAATGGCTCATAAATCGATGGAAGTCAAATACATATCTTCTGCCTGCAAAACTTCTCCAGAGGGGCAGGATGCTGAAGTGCCATCCCCTGGGTGCACATGGAGCCCCTGCCCAAACAGCTCAATAGTTCAAGGGGACCTTCAGATGCAGGCTCTGTATCTTCAAGCTTCTCACCTGCTACTAAGGAAAACTCAATCTGAATGCGTCACCTGAGCTTGGCTTTCCTTAAACTTCTCCATCAGCACGTCTCACCTCCCTGCTCCCATCCTGTTCTCCCACCATCACATGGGAATATCCCGTACTGCTGCAGTGAGACCAAAGCTTGAGACCTTTTCCTTCTGCCTTTAGTTGGTGGGCAGGAGCCATTTAGCTTTGTAGGATGTGGGCAAAGGGCATCAATGGAGAGACCCCCTCCCCAGGGTGCAAGACACAGTCAGAGGCAGGCAATTGCTTAACCCATGCAGAAGGTTCATGGAGGCTCTGGCACACAAGCAGCGACCTTCCTGTAAGCTGGAATCTGGGGTGGGAGGGGATGTGTGCAAGCTCAGTGTTGATGCTTCATGGCTGTCTAAGGAAGAGGCAGAGGGCCCCAGGACCACCGAACCAAAGTCCTCACAGCAGCTTCTTGCTGCACCTTTGGAGTGGTGATGCTGATAGGGCTGCTTCCCCATTGAAGAATAACAGATGTGTTTACCACACATCAATCTGTCTCTGTCTGGGGCCTTACCCGGCCTCCATCATCATCCTATTCAAAAGCCTGCAAAGTATTTAAAAATAGCATTAACACTAACAATCTCTCTTTCTTTCCTCCCCAGCTTGTAGCAGAAATAGCTTGATTAGTGTTTAGTTCTGGTGCTTCAAGGGGGAGAGAAGTGAAACTGCAGAGCTTGCAGAGCGGCTTTTCAGCTTTCTTCAGGCAGCAAACTGCTGGCTGCTTCGCTGAAGCACAGGTTCCTCAAAGGATGCCAGCTTTGAGATCAAGGACTGCTTGTTCTGCTGCACATCTTCTGAGGCAGGTTTACAATGAGGAGAGAGGCCCTGCTGCAGCTTTGGACCTTGTGAGAGATGCACCTGACCCCCCTTTCCCACTTCTAACATCATTCCTTCACCAGGTCCAGAAGGAGTGATGTTAGGAGGATGGGAGGAAAAGGAGGTGGGAAGGGGGTCAGTCCCTGGGTCTGGCTAGGCAGAAGATAGCTCACTGAGAATACAATCAGGCTGTATCGTGACCGGGGGCTCAGCAGGCAAGACCATCAGAGCATCTCTCAGATACAGATTTCAGGGGTGACACTTGTCTTCTCCAGGGCTCATCCTCACTCTCAGCAGCAAGAGGGTACAACATCCTCAGCTCATAGAGAAGGTTTCGCTCACTTGAGCGTGTGGTGTGCTTTGTATTTACATAGGTAGCATGGGCCTATTCACCCTAGCACTGCGGGCATGACTCCTGACTGACCTCTTCTGCAGGGTTCCCTCCCACATCCCCTCTCTGCCATCCTCCAGGGCTGCTGCAGGCTCTTCCTCACCTTCTGCTTGTGAAATGCACTATGCCAGCTGGGAACCAGCAACTTCTCTGCTTGCTTCTCCACTACCTTGAGTGCAACGAAGAGGCAAGTTCTCAGCACGGCATCACACACCTTGCCTACAGCAGAGGACACCGTCAAGATCCCTGCAGCCAAATCCCTTAGCAGAAGGGAGAGTGGGAAGCATGAACAACTCACTCCCTCAGTCCTGTAAGATGCCTCAGACACTCAGTGCCATGCATTGCTTGTAGGAGCAGCAGCAGGAGGGGTGAGTTGGGTGGATGGGGAGCAGCTGCATCCACTCAGTCCAGATGGAGCAAGACCTCAGGAGAATCACAGGGCTTATTAGTCTGCAGCAGGAGTCACTGGATGCTTTCCACAGCGTTTCCTCTCCTATGACTTAACTGCTGCAAGACTCAGGGATGTGCTCTGTGGGTCTGCCTCAAGACTGACACAGCATTGCAGGAATAAATCTGTGTACAGATTGTAACAGTCAACTACCCACTCCAGCAGCATCTCTTCTCTGATCTTGAAGCGTGTACCCCTTGGGAAGGAGCTTGGCTTTGTGGTGACCTCAGGATGGAGATGTCATGCAAGGAGCATATTCCTGCAGTGCTGACCCTCAGTTCCTCCAGTCCAGCCATGGGGTGTATTGAATAAAGTGTGGCTCTGTGTGTAGCAGTGAAACAGCCATGTAAAAGGTTGTGGACATAAAAAGGGGGAGCCTGGAGCATGAGTAAGCAAAGCCTGACTGGTTTGGGCTACCAGAGTTGATAACAACTTTGGATCTGACCTCTTCCTCCCACCTTTGCACTCCAGAGAGATCCCTAGGAGCCAAAGTCCTTAAGTCCTAAACCAGCCTCTCCTACAGAGGTACCAGGGTTATAGTGTCCAGCCAAGGATCATCTCCAACTCAGCCACAAAGGGGATGAAGTCTGTGTCCTGTCCCAGGGGATGCTGAGAGACTCAATGCCTTGCAAGGGTAGGCAGTCAATGTCTTTGGTGCAGCTTTGCCTATAATGAAGGCAGTGCAGAGCTGGAGCACCACAGCTCGCTAATTCTTGGAGCAGGGTAACGCTTCTGCTAGTAATGCAGGAGTAATTCAGGCTTCTGCCGAGCCATCTGCAGGGAAGCATCTTGCCATTTCCTGACACCCACATGTTGGCTTCCAGCCCTGAGCACACAGGGCTCTTCTGGGCCAACCATACAAGTGGGGACTTGATGCCTCCAGCACTCAGGATGGGTGGATGGATGGGTGGATGGATGGATGGATGGATGGGTGGATGGATGGGTGAATGGGTGGATGGATGGCTTCCACACAGTGAGAGCAGCCTGGGATGCCAGGGCTGTCACTACTCATGCTGAGAGGTGCATGAGGACACAGGTCTGTGCAGCCATGAACATGGCAGCAAGGAGAGTGGCACTGAACCTGTCCAGCTCAGAGCATCCCTTTGACAAGGGCTGGCACACACACACCTGCTGCTTTGCCTGTGTAGGGTTCACCTCTGTGTTGCACTTTGTAAATGTCATTTGGGCTGTAAAATGCCACTT
The DNA here is from genome assembly GCF_033783945.1 of Neopsephotus bourkii. Taxonomy (NCBI): domain Eukaryota; kingdom Metazoa; phylum Chordata; class Aves; order Psittaciformes; family Psittacidae; genus Neopsephotus; species Neopsephotus bourkii. The sequence goes on along the minus strand of NW_026901771.1, from coordinate 4,793,187 downwards.
GATGTCTTCCTTTCTGAGTGTTTTCAGCAATGTCTGCTCCAGAAACGTGGCCGAGACCTGCCAGCTAACCTGAGAGAACAGAATTCTCTTGTTCTCCACTTGTCAGCCAAGGACCTCAAAACATTTTGCCCTGCTTAGTGCATCCCACAGCAGGAGGTTCATTACCTGAAGCCAAACTTAAACATCAAGTCCCCACCTGAGCCTGGAATTGTGCTACCTTCAGCACCTTATGGCTTGCTGAAAGCTGTGGCAACCTCTTCAGGAGACACCATTAGAATGTCGCAGTCACAACCCTCGGGACAGTAAGTGGGGTACGGACATGTGCTGCCCAGTCCTACGGGAGGGGAAGGCTGGAAAGAAGTCTCTTGGAGCAGAGAGCCCTCGCTTCTCCTTTTGCCCTCTGCATTCAGCCACGGGTGAGAGGCTAAGGAATTGCTTCTCACTCCCCGCTTCAAGCAGCATGGTGTCTTTATGGCTGGCAGGCAGAGCTCATACGGGAGGGGAAAACCAAAGCAGGTCTGTCTTCTGTTCCCACATAACCTGCTCCTGGTTAGAGGCTGCCAGACAGTGTTGGGCTGTGGTTGCTCAAGTGGACAAGCAGCCGTTGCTGTGGGTTGCACTAACACACGCTCCTTGCCCATCTCAGAGCTAAAAGGGAAACTGAGGCACACGATGTGAGCCACCAAGCAACAAGTGGGGAGACCAAAGCCTGGCAGCATTATGGCCCCCGGCTTCGAGCTATGCCCTATAGATTGCCTTATCTCATTCAACCCTTACACCCTGTCGTGATGGCAAGTGGTTCCTCCTTGGAGCATCCCCGGCGGGGATTGAGAGATCACTCCAGCACTCGGTTAGCAGCAAAACGAGCCTCAGGGGACAGGCAACAAAAGTCCCACCCCACCGCCTTCAGCGGGCAGAGCACAGGGAAGGGAAAACCTGCCCCTTGGAGGGACAGAGCTCCACTCCCATCCCAGCTCACCTTCCCCCCCTCCACCACTCGCTTCGGATCTCCTTCTCGCCGCTCCTTCCCCTCCTCACCGGCTCCGCTCTTGCCCTTTCCCCATTTAAGGTGGCCCCGCGGGATGCGCGGCGCGCAGGAGCCTGCTGCGGGCGGCCTTTGGCGCTCTCCCACCCCCGGCACGGGGTGGCCTTAAATCGGCTCCGCGCCGCGCGTAGCCGCATCTCCGGCGCCGTCTGAAGGCGGTCGCCGCCATCCGCGCCGACGGGCCGGTCCCCGTCCCGGGAGTCCCCGTCCCCCGGCGGCAGGGAGGACCCACCTCCGCCCGGCGGCGGGCGATGCTCCCCTGGCAGCCCCCGGCCCGGTGCCGCCCCTCGCCCGGCGCTCCCGCATCTCCGCCGTGACCGGCGCGTCTCGCCAGGTAAGCGGGACCCTCCCCCGCCGTGGGGCACTGGGGTTTGGGGGTGTCGGGAGGAGCGCTGGGGATGCGGGGTTGACCTTGCGAACCCCCGGTGCTTGGCGACGGGAGCGATGCCCAGCCCCGCGACCGGCAGCCGGGTCCCCAAACTTCATCCGTGCTCGGCGCCCTAACCGGGTCCGTGCTTCACGGGGAGCCCCTATCCTTGCACACACATACACACATACACGGCCTGGGCACCTTCTAGAAGAGCAACATCCCGCTCCCAGACTGGAATGTTCCAGCTGTGGGGAGATGCCCCAGTCCTGGTGCCTGTCCACCCGTGGCTGCAGCACCCGCCGGGATCTCCGGCCGGGTTGTCCAAACGCTCCCCCCCCCGAGAGGCTTTATTGTGCCTTTTCAGTGACAAATACCGGGGAAGCCGAAGTCCAGAGCGGTGCTGGGGTTTGTGTGCAGGCATAAATCGGGAACCGACCCCGAGCGAGCATCCCGGTGAGGAGCTCTGGGGAAATGGAGTGAGAGTGGAAGAGAGCAAGAGCAGGAGGGTCTGGACTCCTTTCACCCCCACCCGGCACACGGGTGTCTGCAGAGGGATGCACTTGCTGGTTTTCTGGAGCTGAGTTTGGGGTGTCTGTACCTAGGTGAGTTGGAAAGTAGTTTCTGCTCACCCTCCTACCTCTGCCGTTTGCCCATCCAGCTTGGGGCCAGGGGAGGGAAGGGAGGATCAGCAACCAGTGCTTGAGAGAGAAACCCTGCAGGTGCTTGCAAATGCGGAGAGAAGCAGCTGGTTCCTCTGTAACCCTTTAGGGAAACCCGGCAATGGGCAGTTTCTGTGCGTGCTTGGGAGCAGGGGTGTTTGGATCTGCAGAGCAGCACCAAGCATCATTGTAGCAGGGCAATAATGACAAGCAATAAATACCCATCCAGCAGCTTGAAGTCTGCATAGCTCAGAGAGCGAGTGGATACTGAACTGTGAATGCAGGTGATAAAGGTGCTTTCAGCTCCTTTCCTGGACCTCAGAGGCTTCCTTCTGCAAAGCACATATGCAGTGAGTAGAGCAAGGTACAGCGGCTTTGCACACCGGTCTGGTCACCCACCTCTGCTCAGGTTTAAACCGTGTCTGGTGTGAAATGAGGACTAAAAATGAATGGTGAGTTGCATGCCTTGCATCTCTGGACTGCCAAACAGCCTCAGGGAGGGCTAGGAACAGGGGCCCTATAGCGAGTTGGGAGATGGGTGCATGCAGACAGCAGGACGGGATCCTCACATTGCAGAGGCCATCATTACTCCAAAATGAGATACTTTGGAAGGAGATTATGGGTACATCAGCCTCAGGTAATACAAAGAGCTACAGGGCAGGAGGGGGCCACTGGCAGAGCTGTGTGTGACAGCCTGTGTCACATCTGCTTGCAGCAGTGCATGCTGCCAATCCCCTTCTCTCCGTGCCTTGAAGCAGGATGCGAGGACCAGGGTGGTTTTCGGTCGGTGCCTGCTCCATGGTTTCCTGGAAGCTTTCTGTCAACAGGCATGCTTGGGACGCAGGCTGTACGTGAGCACCAGTGGCCGAGCACATGCTGTGCTGGCCCAGCATGAGACCAGGAGCCCCGTGGCTGTGATTCCTTCCTCCTTCCCTCCTGGGAGCAACCAGTATCACTTTCAGGGCACTTCAGTCTGCACTGAATTAAGGCTCTGCAGGGCAATTAATGTACAGAGGTAGATGTGCTGAGCAGCTAACACATAGTATCGGGTATTTCAGGAATCGATTGAAATAAAATTAAAGCTCTTGGCTTCTTTGACATCTTCTGTGTAGTAATAATAATAATAATAATAACAATAACCATAACAATAATTGATAAATCATTTAGGCAACATTGCAATCCCAAAGCAATTCAACCAGCTGACACAGAGCCCAGCTGAGATGCAGCCACGTTTACAGAGAAGGGCCTCAGCCTGATCTGCAAGACACTTGGCAGCTGTGGGGTAGGAAATAAAGCAGTTGGGATGGGGACACTTGCTCCCATGGCAAGGGTGTTTAATGAGTGAGGCTCCCACACCTTTGGGCTTTGTTATGGTGTCATTTGGGAAGTCTGTTGCCTAGGGAGCTGTACAGAGCTATGCAGCAGCTAAAATGTGTGCAGGAGAGAATATACTTCCACAATGTAAAACCCTTAAATTCATGTTCTTTCCATGGTTTGGGAATGCCTTTGCGCCTAGTGCTTGTGTCCTCTAATGGCATCTTCCCTGCAGAGCATCCGAAGTGGTACTGGACAGCTCAAGGCTGCATCTCCTGTGTATCCAGCATCCTTTCTTCTTGCCTGTGAAGCATCAGTAGAGGTGCTTTCTGGCAGGGAACTTGCCTCTGCTTCAGCAGCAGGCCAGGAGATGTCCTTAGTGCTGAGACCAAAGTCGTTCCTAGCAGGCAGGAGCCTGGAGTGGATCCGCTCCAGCCATACCCCTGCATGGCTTTCCTCCCCTCTTTGTAGTAATCACCTACCAGTGGCACTGCTCTGCGCACACCCCCTGTTTCTCAGTGCCTTCATAGCTCTAGCCCCTGCCACCCATCTCACTTGTGGTGCTGTGCAGGCACAGTCACCTTCATCTATGAGGAGCCACTCCACAACCCCATCTGCCTCCCAGAGCTTCTTCCTTCTTTTCAGCATTCTCAGTTGTCTTTCCTATTCCTGATATTTGGGAACAATAAAGAGATCTCTTGACGCATGCCGCAAGCCTTCCTGTGTATGCCTGCAAGGGATGGGATATTTGATAGGCTCCAAAGATGCCCTTTACTGAGCATGCAGAACTGCTTTGGGAAAGCTCTGCATTTATTCTGCAGGATGTACACAGGAAAGATGATATCTGTCCTCTTCCTCCTTGTACTTAATTGTTCCTAATACAAGCAGAAGCCTAAACAAGGTGGTAATACACCAGACTGGAAGTTGTGTCCCACACACCTGCAGGGCTCTGGAGAAGTCTAGCATTGCTCTGCCCTTCTTGCTTGTGGCCTTTTGGTCTAATGATAAGTATTATGTGCTGCTTCCCATCCCAGAATCTCAAAGTACTCTGCATATGTGATTAAGAGCGCTCCCTGCCCACATACAGAGCTGTTTGTCAGGATGACTACCCCCACTTTACAAGGGAGACACTGCAGCTCATCGCGTCAGAGCTGAGACAGCCCCATATCGTCTGTCTCCCAGGCAAGGCCCCTGCATCTCTGAGGCACACTTGCTGGGATGCAGCTCAGCCTAACAGGACTGTGGTTTAAATCCTACCCATACCATAAGAGACTAATACATGCAGCATGAGGATCAGATCCGTGGTTATCAGCACCCTTGTCTTGGGCATAGACTTGGCTGTGTTCAAGGCCAGGTTGGACAGAGCCTTGGGTGACATGGTCTAGTGTGAGGCATCCCTGCCCATAGCAGGGGGCTGGAACTGGATGATCTTAAGGTGCTTTCCAACCCAAACCATTCCATGGTTCTATGACTGCCTAAAGCCTCTCTTCAGAAGGGACACTGGTTAGATGCCGACAATTCCTCCATGTCTCCAAACTGCACCCCAACCCACAAAAACTTGATCCTTTACCCTTTCATGCTGTTTTAAGGCATGCAGGCTCATAATTAAGAGCTTGAAGTCTTCGCTCTCATGTGGCATCAGTACTCCCAAAGGTCTTTCCTTAAGAGCTCAAATTTATCTACTTTGCCAACGCTCCCAAGTGTTCAATCAGCTTCCGCCGCCACGCAGCGCAGGGAGCTGTCTGAGCTCCTTCTCCCCAGGATGAAAACATTGCACTCTGCTGATTCCTCACGTTTGTCAAATGTGAGCAAGGTTTCCTCAGGAGACGAGGCTTCCCAGAGCTCTGACACAGAGCTGGGATCTGCAGCTCCAGCCCAAGGGGCTCCTCACGTTCTGTTTGCCTTCTCCAAGAAGGTAATCCCACTAATGCCTGATAGACATAGAGAGATTAGTTAAGAAGGGGTTAGTTAGCTCAGGGAGACAGAGGAGGGACGCTGTGGAAAACAAAGCCATCAGCGATGTAGAAAGGGAATGAATGCTTCTCTTCATGGCTTTTCTTAGGAGAGGAACTGGATTGCATTCAGGAAAAAGTGAAAGGTAGCAATTTGATGGTAAAATTAAGTCATTTCCCATGCTGCGCATAGTGACATACGGAACTCGCTGCTACAAGGTGCTGCTGGTGCTGAGTGTCGGGTTTGGGAAAAGAGGAGACATTTTGATTGATAATAGATCATTCATCACTGGACAGAACAGTCCATTTGAAATAGATCTAAATCATTGAGCTTCAGCCTTTCACAATTGTGTGGCATAGGATTCCTTGTACCTTCTGAAACCCACAACATTGATCGATGTAAGAGACAGAGGACAAAAGGAGACAGATGTGTTCAAGAGATCACTGGGGTGTAGTTTCATTTCCACGCAGGAGCGAAAAAGAGGTGTTTGCCAGCCTGTGTGCTGACACTTAGCTCCCACAGGTTTGGGTTTTGTCAGCTGGAGCAGGTTCAGGTTAAGTTCTGATGAGATTTGAGCTGGTCCAGTGGTGCTTACGCTGCTGCTTCGCCTGCCTGCGCTGTTGATTTTAATAGACTGCCAGCATCCTGGCAACTTTGTGTGGTGCTGCTTGATGAATAATGCTGCATTACGAAGGAAAATGGTATTGTCCTGTTCTTTGGCTGTTACCCCTTGGCAATGACAGCAAGGGTATTTATTCCCAACACAGCCAGCCTCCAGCTAAGCGAAGTGCTGGGATTACTTGGAGCTGAACAGGGTAAGCACTCAGGCAATCTCAGCTCTGGATAAAAGATTTGAGAGCAGCAATGTTGTCTTGTTCTGTAAGTTCACGGTGGGTTTGTGTGTGGGAGTACAGGGCACACGGGAACCGCATTCTGCTAGCAAAGCAGGATCGCTCCTTGGCAGCCCTTGTGTGGGAGAGCTCGGAGGGAAAGCCAAGGACCAGGCAGGCAGCGGTAGCTTGCAGACCCTGCTTCCCCTGAGGTGCTGCAGGGCAGCCTGCCTCTGACGGATGCTGTGCAAGGGCAGGGGTAAAGGTGTGGTTTTATCGAGTGTGTCTGGCAGAGATCCCCCAGTACCCAGTGCTAGAAACAGCACAGCTGATCCTTGCCTGGCAGGGGGAGAGGTTGCTGGCTCCTCTCCCCCTTCATGCCCCAGTTGTTAAAGCAGGATAGTTAATATTCATCTCATCCTGGGCCTTCCCCATCCTGAAACCATGCTAGAAAGCAGCTGTAAGGGGATATTTCTCCTATGACTGGCAGATTTCATTTATTACTATGGTTATGTCCATAACTGCTGTGACCACAGCAGTTTTGCCCCACTGCCATTCATTGCCAAGCGCCACCTCGGAGAGCAGTGCTGGGTGAGCCTGGGTGGCAGGAAGGGATCTTGTCCCATCTGCAGCACCAGGAGACCTTCCTCACTGGAGCTGGTCCAGCTTAGTGCCTTCCTCAGGTCCTCCCCTTCTCTTTCTCCCGCACAGAACACCGTGGTGATCTTAGCTTTCTCCCTCCCGATACCCCATCCCCTGCATCCTTCCCTGCTGCATCCCTTCCCCCAAGCCCAGATCCACACAAAGGTGGAAAAGGAAGGAGGCCCAGATGACTTCCCTGTATCTGCCAGCTTCTCCCTCCACCTCTGATGTGAATGAGGCCCTTCATGTACTCCTCTTGAGCAAACACAGATGCTTTTGTTACATGGGCTGGTGGGACGGGATGGAATTAATAAATCAGAGCGCCAGTGCTGTGCTGCCACATTCCTGCAATTTTAAGGCAAGATCACACACCAAAAAAAAAAGGCAGGAATGAAATAGGCAATCTCTTCAGAGTGAGCTCGGATGCTTTGACGGTGCCTCCCAAGTGCTGTCTCACTTGGCCTCCTGCTCACTCACCCTTGTTCGTTCCTCCTCCTCCTTTCTCCCACTCTCTCATTCCCATTAACCTCATCTCTTCTCCTTTTCTCTTCTCCTTCCTTCAGGAACCACTTCCAGTCACACCTTACTATCTCACCTACACCCATTTTTTCTTCCCTCACACTTCCCTTACCCCCACTTCACATTAAGGTGCATTCAGGTATGAAGTTCAATGTCCTGCACACAAGACCCAAAGCCAGGAACGCCTCGGCTCATATACTGTGGACTGAAACATCTCCTTTTATACCCGCTTCAGTTTCTCCTCATATGGAGAATGGTGCTGCCTGTGAGACTGAATGAGTAACTCTGGGAATAAACCATACAAAGTATTATTGTTCTCCTATCTGACACAGTATTTAGCAGTGTTCCTGTGAGCAAAACTAGCTCCTGCCCCAGAACTGGTGGGTTCTCTCTCCTTGAAGGGTAACCAGAAATGCTTTGCCTAAAATGGATTCTTTTTGAGCCAAGATAACAAGTTTTTAACATCTCTTCTTGGCTACCATCGGGCAGTAAGGGGCTAGGAGAACATGGTTTTTCTCCCCTGTAATTAGCTGGGCATATGTCAGGCTTCAGAAAGGCACGATGCGAAGCGCGTGGTTAGTATAAGCTACTGTCAAGGGGCTGAGGCAATTTTTGTTCACTGCAAGGGTTGTTTTTTCTCTAATGAGCTTTAGGCACTTGAAAGTCATTTCCCCAGAGCGCTTCTATATTGTTGTGCTTATCTTACCTGTGGGGGAACTGAGGCACTGAAGCAGGTGAAATGATTTGCCCAGATCCACACACTTATGTGTAGTTGAAGCCAGAAAAAGAACTAAGAAATCTTGTTTCACACTTGAGTGCTTTATCCTCTGGCCTCGGAGGAGGCCAGCAAAGGCCTTTATCTTGTTTAGATGAGTGGATAGTCATTCCGAGAGGATGCTGGAGCAAGGGTATCTTTCTGTACTAACACATATCTTAATGAGTCCTGTTGCTAAGTGGCTTCAATGATAGATCGTGCAACTTCTTCACTAAGCATTGAAATAATTTTTTAATCATTAAAGCTAATACAGAAACCTCAGAACCATCCAAATCTCACAGCAGGGGCTCAAATTAGCAAGCAAACAGAAACTAAATCCTGCTTATCCCTGCGTACCTCTACAGAGCCCACAGCAGCATCTGCTGAAGTCAAACATGAGAGCTGTATCGCTGGGCAGTCAGAGGCAAGCTGTCAAAGCCTACTGCTCCAAGGTCCATGGCAAGTTGGTTTCCTCCTTCAGACATGCATGCCAGCTTGCCAGCACTGTGGAGTAACAGGAAGGGGCATTAACCACTGACTCCAGGTAGATGAGGTGTCCCCTGGCAGGTCTTTAGAAAGGATCCAGCCCTTTGCTCTGCCTTCACTCACACATCTCCCCTCCACTGTGGGATACCACTACCTGTTGCTCTGTAGCAGCCCATAGGCTTCTACATAGCTCCTCCAGTAATCCCAGTGTGTTTCCTGTTCTGGTTAGCAAATCTCGTGCTGTTTCCTGTTTTCCTCCAAGCTAGAATCATAGAATAGTTAGGGTTGGAAAGGACCTTAAGATCATCTAGTTCCAACCCTCCTGCATGCTCAGCACCATGATATCAAATGCTACGAGAAGCTTTTCTTGCAGCAGAAGTGATATTTCTAACTTCCATGTTAGAACAGGGTTCTTGGAGCATGAAGGAAAACACAGTTTTATTGTGTTACTTATCGCTTGTCTCTTATTACTCAACATGCATCAGCAGCTCCATTACAAGAGCATGCACAGGACACTGCTGAGCACTTTGCTAAGATCCAGTCATCACTGTTGACCTCGATGCTAAGAAGATGAGTGAATATGGTTTATCCCAAAGGATTCTTTGGGAATGGATAATTAAAAACTGCTCTTGCCACTTCCAAGAGGCTTCCTGCATGACTCTCCCTTTTATCACCCTCTTGAGAACATATCTAGTACTGTTTGTATATCATGAACACTTGTGCCCCTGCTCACATTAGCTTGCTAGACAAACCCTGCACATTTCATCCCACCTTGTGGAGGTGCTGCAGAAAACCGTTCTGCAGTAGATAAGCTGCCATCAGCAAGTTTTGCCCATAGTCAATCAAGCCAAGCCACGCTTGGGTTGTAGCTCCCGGGATGTCCAACCAAGTCATGTAGCTGCTAAACACTGGTGCAAAGCAGTCAAATAGTCACCAGACATGATTTCTGCTCTTTTGTATTCCCTTCTGCATCATACTTACCTAATACTAGGTATTTCCTAACCCCAAAGTGGGTCCTGGCCTCAGCAACAGGACAAGCACAAATGGCCTAGAAATCAGTTACAGAAGCAGAACCAGGAAGCCAGTTTCTTCCTTCTTCCTGCCCAAGAGGTTTTGGGATGTTTCCCCTGCTTAGGAACTGTTGCTGACCTTTCGGGGGTATGTTTTTGCAGAGCTGGTAAGGGGTGGAAGTGGTTTGCATGTGGGAAGCTGTGTCTGCCCCATTCCTAGCAGTGTTAAAGACCAGGCTGGATGGGGCTTGGAGCAACCTGCTCTAGTGGAAGGTGTCCCTGCCCGTGGCAGGGGGTTGGACCTGGATGAGCTTTAAGGTCTCTTCCAGCCCAGACCATTCTGTGATGATAATGATAATGCACACTTGCAGAGGTTTGGGGAGGAAGTATGGGAGCAACCTTAGTAACATAACCCTAAGTTCAGCCCAATTTGTGTAAAAACCAGCATCCATCTGCTGGAGAGGGTTAATAAGTCTAAGAAAGACTTCACTGCAGCAAGAGAGAAAAAGCTGTTGCCCAGTCATACAATGCACAGGGTCTGGTTAAGGACAAAGACTCTGAAAAGCAACCAGAAGTGAGCTCTGTGGGCAGCAAGGACAAAACATCCCCCTGTTTTAAAGCATTCCTGAGTTTCTAGAGATCCGGTTTCTGCCACTTTCACCAGCACTGTGGGGACACTATGCACTGACCATGATGTTCAGAAAGCTTTTTGGTAACCAGAGGGTGATTCCCTCCCCCCAGCACTAGGAGAAGCATCTGTTCCTCGATTATTCTGTCCAAGGCCAACTGGCAGCCCGTGTATGTGGAAGGATAGGAAGGACAGTGCTCCCATGATGAAGAGATGTAAGAGCTGGGGAGAGGCATCTCCCAGGGTTCTCCTGCTGGTATTTCTGCAAAGAGCACACTCAAAGCTCAAGGGACAGACAGAGCAACTCACTAGCTTGGACGGTAGCATCAACCCCTTATTGCATCCAGGTCTTGAGAAGCCTGAAGCACAACACGAGTACAATACAGCCTAGGCTGACCTTCCTCCCAAGAGAAGGCTTATAGAGACCACGTGCAAAGACCACTTTCAGCCCAGGTTACTCTTGTGTGCAGTTAAGGAGCACAGCAGAGAGCAATCCCTGTGCAAGCAAGCCCTATGCACTCTAAGAGAGCAGTTTCTTTCTCATAGTGTGAACTCGTTTGCCCTCGATTCCCTCACAGCCTACCTTGCCTTCCCAACACATAAGCCTCTTCCCTTTTAACAGTGCAAGGCATGGAAAAACAGAAACCAAAGCCTACACCTTTTCCTTAAGGTGGGACTGGATTGTTGTCAGAAAGGGGTACTTGGCTTTTGCTGCTCCTCAGTTCCATCTGTTTACCCAAATGCATCCACATTTCCCAAAGAGCAGCTTATTTCCATCATGATGTAGGTTATGTTCTGGCAGCTGCTGTGAGTGCCTAAGTTAGGTATTTCAACCGTGGCACTGACTGCTCCCCTGGTATTGCCAGAAGGTGGAAATTGCATTTGGGTCTCTTGATCTCAGATGGCATCTAATTCGGATGTGGCCTGCCTGTGGTTTGGAATCAACAGGTTCCCTGCTAAAATAGGGAAGAACAGCAGGACACTGGCCATCTCCTTCCTGCATTTCACGTGCAGAGGGCAGGAGAATAAACACTGTCATCTTCTGCCTCTTTACTTTTAATTCTGGTGTTTCATTAATGGAGCCCAAGCTCTACAGGGAGCTGTGGCAATGAAGGTACAAGTCAAGCAGAGGCCTCTCTATCTATTGCACAAGACAGTTCTCCAGGTGCCACTTTATTTCTCCATTCCATGTGTGTGTTTAAAAGTGCCTGCTTGACACCTGGATGCCACGCTGCAAGTGGCAAACCTAATGAGTGCTGATGGTTTATTTGGAGGAAGAACTCAGAATAAGCATTTTGGATCACCTCAGCGAGTGTATTTCACACAGCTCAAATGCAGCAGCAACAGCACAAATGTCCATCAAGGAGACCAAAGTGGTGTTTCTCCTCCTCACTTAACCAACACCTGCATGATGTGGTGGCAACCCATCAGTGCGGGCCACTGTGATAATCTATGGAGCAGCCACCCATAAAACACCTTGCCCAAGCCTGCTCTTTGCATGATGCTTTTATTGATCACCTAATTCAATCCCATGTGATTGGGATTGTTGTATGTGTGTTAATTGTGATCGTTCCATGTGTACGGGATTGTTGCCCATACACATCCTCTGCCCACAACCGTTTCTGTGCAATAAGGGGTCTGGAGTCTGACTCTTCAGGGTGCCAACACACGTGTCACCATTAAAATGCCACTATTTCCACAGGTTTTGGGAAGATGGGAGGCATCTTGAGCTATGTCTTTGTTTTAAATGGTGTAATTGCTGTTCTGTTCATTTGCAGTGTGATTTTTAGCCACAGCAGCTTCTCCTTCGGTTTCTTTTGCCCTCCCTAGGAGTAACTGGGGAGTCCAGCAGGGAAGAGCATTTCCACATTGCCTTTGAAAGCAGGAGGAAAACAAGCTGTCTAAATCAATCAACAGTGTGCATTAGTGATCGGATGTTCCTCTGGAGGTCTGCATTTGATGTCATATTGACACAGAGCTAAGATCAAAGCCCATCTTTGCATCCTGGCTACTACCAGAGAAACAGCATTGGCCTTTGGGCCCCGTATCTTTACAAGGAGCTTGTGATAAATGTGATTTCCCCCCCTCCGCACCCCAAACTAGCACCTGTGAAATGTAATTATCCATCAAATAATGCCTTTTTCTCTGAAGAAAGTAATTCCTCTCCCTCTTTGGAAATGTTCTGGAAGCAAACACTATAGGTTTTTCCTTTCTGCTTTTGTAAGAAACCTGCAAAACGACAGCTCCCACTCCTGCTGAACAGCATCAGCTGTTAACTCAGTAGGGAAAGCTCTGGATGAAATGTACGGATACTTTGGAACAATCCAGTGTTGGATTTGTTTCCTCAGAATTATTTTGCCTCCTTGGGAAAAAAAAAAAAAAGGAAATCTCTGTTGGTTTGGGTTTTTTTTGCTAATGCAGATACTGGGCTGATTCACACGGGTACGTTTGGAATGATTATTCTATAACAGTCATCAGCATCTAAAAAGGACCTCGGTTGTGCCAGAGCTCGGCAGCAGGGGAGGGAAGCCAACGTTTGAATAAGCTTCTGCCTTCCCTCTCGAGAGAGAATAACTCCAAGCAGAGAGGGCTCTCAGGAGAGAGCTGGCTTTCTCAGGAGACATCTGGTACCTCCTGTTTCTGCTCGGGCCCCGGCTGCCAATCTTTCTCTGGGTATTTCTGGCACCCCTGGATTGCGGCACTGCAGCACAGGGAAAGCGGGATGGTGCAGAGGGCTGCGTCCCTCTGACTCACAGCCCACCCTCGCCAAAGCCCAGGGGGACAGGGAGGTGGTGACAGGTCACACGAGTTGATCGTGAAGGACGTTGTGGGATGGTTAAAAATAGCCTGGTTTAGACCTCCTTTTGCAGGCTCTGGAAGGCTCCCTGCCTATAGCTGGGCTTTGCAGCCAAGTTCAAGGTCTAGTCTATATCCAAACTGGGTTATCTCCATTCCTGCTGATAGCCCAGATAGTGCCTGGATACCCTTGATCTACCTGGGGATGGCAGGCTGAGCCACGTGTTGTCTCAGAAGCATTGGCTCCCACAGGACCCAGACAATAGATTTAATGAGCTTCATCAACCTTTCTTTTTAGGGTTTTTCTGATGGGGTTTTTTACCCTTTTTTTTAACTTGGGAACAAAGCCCTGTATAAAGCATCACCCTCCCCCACCCTGTGCTGCTCAGACACAAGTCTGGGATAAGGATGCTGTTGGGAAAAGTGCTGTTGTGAGCTGTTTATGGACCAAGCACGGAGGAAGGTGGTTGATGTGGCAATGGAGGGATGGGGGGAGTGCACAGTGCTGTTCCCCAAGGATGTGCCTGGTTTCTGGGCTGAAGTAACTGCACTTCCATATGGCAAAGGGATCAGAGCTGGCAGGGAGAGGATGAAGCCTTTCTTTCCATCTGAGGAAGAAGCGTGGGGGCTTGGGAAGGGCGGCTGTTCCACTGGGAGTGACTCACTTCCCAGGGAAGTCATCCCTACAGGAGCCCATGCACTGAATGACAGAGCGTGGATGGGACTGAGCCTTGAAACCCCACAGCTGCTGGTAGCTCTGCTCTTCCTGCCCTGGGGAAGGACCTGCCCGTCCTTCCCCGTATTGTGTGATTATTTGCGGTTCTCTGCTGTTTGTCTCTCCAGGGGGCTCGGGGAGCTTTTGCCTTGCCCTGTGTCCCCACCAGCCATAGGGAAGTGCTCCCCTCACACAGACAGCAAGTGCTGCTTGCCCAGAGCCATTCATGAGGTCTGAGGCAGAGGGATGACTAAAACCCGCAGCAGAAGAGCACCAGGACCACAGTGGCCTGCATTGCTTGTGCTACTGAGAGGTCAAGATTCCCAGTTGTGGCTTCAGGAAAGAGCCTTTCCCTTCCTTAATTCCATCATTAAAATTTCCCTTCCTAGAAAAAAATATTCCTCCTTCTTTTCTTTTTTTAACTTTTCTTTTCAGCCACCCGTTTCCAGCAGAGTTTAGGGGAGAAATTGCTTCTTACTAAGCAGAAATCTCCCTTTTACCCTTCTGTTTCTCACCCTGATGAGCTGGATGTGAACTCCATTCTGTCCTGCATGGATGCCATTCCTGCAGACCTATCCCGGTGTCAGAGGGAGTCCCACTGCTGAAAACTGTCCTGTTGTGGCTGTGTTTGCACAGTAATTACTCCTGCTTATCCCAGAGCAATAACCCATCCACCCACCTCTCTGGTTGCTCGACTCCATCCTCCCACTTCACTGTGCACATCTCAAGCAGGCAGGAGCCTGCCCGGGGAGGGGAAGCACTGCAGCATCTTTGCTGTGTCTCAATTTTCACCAGTGTTGAAGTTTCATCTGAAGGCTCTGATGGGCCCAAGGGAATGAGGGGAGAGGGGACAGCAGCTTCCTGTGGATTTCAGCAAAGCAGAGACAGCGCCGTTGCTGATCACCGCAAATACCGGTGCTGCCATGAATTATGCATTGCTTGTTTAAAGAGAGGTCGCTCTCATCAATAATTGAAAGCTCCCTGCTCTGCCTTCAGCATCGCATCTCCCGCACCGGGAGTTAGGGGAACTCATGAAATCTGCATGGGCTTCCTCAAGGTGTCCAGGGGCTGCTGAAGAGAGGCAGCAAAATGCAGGCAGAACAAACCACAAACGCTGCTGATGGTTTCGGTGCGTGAAATTAAGTCTCATCTGCACCTTCCAACTGCTCTGCTCCGGCTCTGCCCCTCACATCCCTCTCTCCTCGCAGTGTATGCACAGAATAGGCGTACAAACATGGTACAAACCAAGATCAGGGGGTGTTCCTTGAATCCTTTGGCTCCATTCACTGAGACTATTTTTTCTTGGGGGGTGCTTGCCTAGAAAATCTCGACACTGGATACAGGGATGTTCCCAGGGGACAGGTTGAACTGTGAAATTGGTTCCTATGGGAAAATAATGATCTTTAGAGTCTGTGTCTCAGACTATAGACGTAGAGGGCTGCGTTGCTCCAGCATTCAGGGTCTCCTAAGTCTGGCTCAGGCAGGCTGATGCCCTGAACCAAACGTTGCAACATAGGAAAATCACAGGCACCTGAACTCCTATGTCATCCTTGTAAGCCCCACTCAGCTGTGCCTCTTCCTAACTTTCACCTTTCTCTGTCATTCACCCCATGTGTCCTTTCAAACTGCTTTGTGACTCAGAGAAAGTCACATATGTGACATCTTAAAGCTGTATCTGAACAGTGAGGCTGCCTGGGTTTGTCCTCCAGCTTATTCCTCTCCCAGTATCCGAGCTGCCCTGCCGGTAACAAACTGTTCCCTGTTGGTAATTAGTCAACAGCAGATGAAGGGATCTGTCACATGTGATGCTCTGAGCCTCAGCCAGATCTTGCTTCCCTTCAGCATCAGTCTTGGGCATTCAGGCTGGGTTCTTCCCCCCATGTGCTTCTCTCATTCTCTTCTCCCAGATCCTTTCAGATTAATGCTCTCTGCATCAGCACATGAGCTTAAATAGAGACTGGATGGTGTTGTGTCCCAGGAATTGAGGAGTCACACAAAGCAGAGTGAAGCAAGAGTAGTAAGAGAAACATTTTGTCCCTCTCATACTCAGCTTTGTGCTCTGTGTGTGTCTGTTTGTTTATTTTTTAATGAAGAAGAGAAGATTGATGGACGAAATTAAGAAGAGGGATGTGTAATTGGAAAACAGCTCAAGAAGGCTACGGGCAGCATATTGAAGGCATCCATCAAACATCCAGCTGATGTTATTAAGGGTGTGTAACACAAACACGGGCTGCAGAAGACACTAGGAAACAAAGGGAAGAGGAAGAGAAATAGGTAGGAGAGAGGGAATAGCAAGGGAGGAGAAAAACAAGAGAGTACAATCAATATTTGTATTGCAGTCACATCCAGCAGCTCCTGTCCGGATCAGGACTGTACGAGCACATTAAGCGACAGTCCCTGCCCTCTACAGCTTAAACCCAGGAATTACGGGATGGTCGCTGTGGATGGGTTTAGATAATCGCAGCGTTTTCTCCTGATCTTGAATCTCATTTAATAGGATCTCCCCTGAACAGGTTTAAAGGCAGAAGGCAGGTAGCTGGTTGTGCCAAGAATACACTCAGTAATGCCTGCAAGCAAGCATGCAATTAATCTGAGCCACTTAGGGGACTTTGGTTTTAATTATCAAAAGTAGGTAAAGATATGTGCAGTAAACCTCTGCAAGCCCCACTGGGGCCATCAGCAGGCTACCCAAAGGCATTGCCATGTGCCAAGGGTTTCAGAAGGGTGGGATAATGCTTTAATGGAGCACTTTGTGGGAAATACTCCATGCAGGGTGGACATAAAGAAAATGCAAAGGGTCTTCATGTGGGGAAGGAGAGAAGACAAAGGATAAAATTATTTGTAAGGCAGATGATTCCTTTAGTCCTGGAAACAGGAAAAATGGAGGCTGTCAAGGACTGGTGAGGTGAAAGATGTAAGGGAACAGAGAAGAGCACATGCATGATGGATGCAGAGGGCAGCAGTGGCGGGGAGAAGGTGATGCTTTAAAAGAGAAAATGAGGTATCCCAAGACAGACTTTCTGAAAGCAGTGTTCAAGTCAGCTCCTCTGTGAGGTTCACAAGTGGCCTGGTGCTTTACGCAGGGTTTAACTGCTTTAGCATCACATGCTTTGGGAAAGCAATAGAGAGGAGATACAGAAGAGCACCAGAGGAGCTGCACACACAGACAGCATCTCTGCTTGTTTGCAGTGTTCAAGAAGCATGAACAGGGCTGGCTGGGAGGAGGAGGAGGAAAAAGAACTAGAGAGAGAATTGGTTAAAGCTCTTCTAACTGATCCACTCTCCTCTGTGCTCTCCTGATAACAGCGCTGCCACCTCTCTGCCACCTCCTCATCTCCTTCCTTCCACAAACAACCTCTGCAGGCCTGCTGCATAGAAACTGTGCCTGTGTAATTAAGGCCTTTTATTAAAGGGAATGACTTTAATGCAGGGATATTTGTAATTGCAAGCATACTAGAGGAAGCAAGGAGCTGTGATGACTCCAAGCCAGAGCCTGGGTGGACCTAAGCTTCTGCAGCTCTTACAAAGCAGTGCAGAGCTCTCCTTGGATTTCTTTATCTGTTCTCATGGCCCTGAGTGATGAGAAGCTTTGCTCTGTGCTGGTAAAGGAAGGTGTTTCCTGGAGGGAAAGCTCTGTAGCTTACCAAAGACCTATGCCTTCAGCACTAACACTTGAAGGAAGCTCTTGTACCTGCCCTGGAGCCAGCCATCAGAAAGCAATGAGGTTATGCAGAGCCAGCATGTTTGCTGCACAAGGCTCCTGCAGCATCACCAAAGCATTCCTGTGTGCCTCTGACTACACAGGTTCCTTGGCCTACTTCTTCATCAGTTTTCCATAGCAGGAACGGCAGCATGGTGTTTCCTGAGGAGGTAGGAAGCAATAGAGATTATCACCATGAATGGTTGGTTTAAGGAGCAGTGGAGACAGGTTACAGTGAGGAATTGCTCCAGTGTGGTATTGCTGGTGTTTAACAAGGAATAAGCTCATGGTGCAGCAGTTTTCTTAATAGAGCCTATGAGTATCTACTTGCCTGCCAGAAGACATGCTGAGACATGCAAGATTGGGCTGAAATGGGTTTGTCAGTCATCGCTGGTAGGGCAGTGATGAGCCCTGTGATCACATAATCCTTGTTTCTGTCAGGACACTAAATGTCAAGTTAAAATTTAATAACAAGTACTACAAAGGTCCCAGAGGATGAATTTTGAACAGCATCCCCTGGTATCTTTCAGGAATACCGTGTGTCTCTGCAAAGCAGAGTCCTTTTGGACCGATCACCACGTTTCTTCTCACTTGTCTAAGGCTGAATCAAGGCAATCCTTCCTCTTTGGATCGATGAGGAGCTGCTGGGCTCAAATCCTGGGCAAGGAGTTTCGTTTGCACAAAATGTGCCTATGTCCCTTTGAGGACCTTGGTTTTAGGTGACTGGCCTTCAATACACCTAGGAATTCAGAGCCAACCAGTTTGAGCCTTCTTTCCATCATTTCATCAGTGTGATGCCACATGGCTCTCTTCCCTCAGACTGCCTTTAGCCTAGGAGAGCAAGAGGGCCTGGTGGGGCTGTTCATCAGCTCTTCAGTTCCCAGGGGGTGTGTTTCCCAACAGAAATCTCTCTGCAGGAGGCTAATGGAAGTTTTATGCTCCCTTTAGGCTCCTAATGAGCATAGCTGTGGTAGCAAGGAAGTCCTCTGGGAGAAGTACTTGTCGTCAGAAAGGTAATCCCAGAGGAGACAGAATACAGATGTTACTGGGAGGGAGAGTGGGATAAAATCCAGCTATCAAACACCAGGCATCCTGCTTGGAGTGGCAGCATAAAGTTCTAAGATGCTAAAGAGTAACTTTGCTCTGTACCCTTCAGTCTTTCCGTGGACAGCAGATGTGGATCCCTCTTTCTGGAGCACTGCTTTCGTTGCTGGTGTAATATTGTCATATCCAGAGAGGGACCAACGCAGAAGCTAGAAGTTGGAGGAAAATGTTCCTGACTGTGCCAGAGCCATACAAAAGGCAGCACATGCACTAGGCAAGCCCATTTGTGAAAACCAAAATTACTGCTATAGCCTGGACCATCTGTAAATAAGCCACCCCTTGTTGGTGATTATTCCTAATACTTTTGTCCTTTATCCATCTTTGTTTCCTTTTAGTTCCTCTTGCTTTATAGGAGTTTTGAAAACAAATGTTAAGTGTTGTGATTCCTCCGCTCTCATGATCATGTACATTACAGAAGTGCTAACAAAGCAATGAAAGTATTCTGAAGGCTGTGATTTATACTAAGTGCTGCAATGGCCAAACACAGCAAACCAGGATATGGAACAATTACACTTTCAGCACTGGGGAACGACAGAGGCAGGGATTTTGTGACAATCTCAGTAGGTGATAGTGTACATCCCTGATTGCCTCACTGCATGTGCATAAGGAGGATGAATTAAAGCAGCTGGAGTGAAAGAGATGATGGCTCTCTTTTGAGCCTGACATCTTCTGTTTTGTCCAGTTGCATATGCAGGAATACAACTCTTGCACAGAGTTTCCATAGAATCATAGAATAGTTAGGGTTGGAAAGGACCTTAAGATCATCAAGTTCCAACCCCCCTGCCATGGGCAGGGACACCTCGCTCTAAACCATATCACCCAAGGCCTCGTCCAACCTGGCCTTGAACACTGCCAGGGATGGAGCATTCACAACCTCCTTGGGTAACCTATTCCAGTGCCTCACCACCCTTACAGGAAAGAATTTCCTCCTTATATCCAATCTAAACTTCCCCTGTTTAAGTTTTAACCCGTTACCCCTTGTCCTATCACTACAGTCCCTAATGAAGAGTCCCTCCCCAGCATCCCTATAGGCCTCCTTCAGATACTGGAAGGCTGCTATGAGGTCTCCACGCAGCCTTCTCTTTTAAAATATTCTACAAAAGAAGCAAATTAAACAGTCACCACAGAGCTCAGGTATTAACACCAGTGCCAGAGAGGGGGCAAGTAACTCTGGTTTCCGAATCAGCAACATGAACAACCCAAAGTCAAGGAGCCAGTGGGTTCATCATGGAGCAGCGGGAGGTTCTTTGTAGCAACATAAATAGATAAAAGCTTCTATTGAATAGCACAGGAATTGGCCAGGGCAGCTGGATAACGATTTGGGCCACAACCTTAATGGGGCTCCTTGTAAACTTAGACAAATGCTTTGCTGGATTGGTGCCCAACATTTACCATGCCTCCCTCCAAGCAAGACAAGCTCAGCCTATTAGTCTGGCCTCTAGACTCACTGTCCTCATGTTTGCGGTGACTGATGTTTCAGAGGCCTTACTCTTTCTTTCTGCTCTGAAAGGTAGAGAGATGCCTGGGCATTGGAAGCTCTCTGCAGCATGCTGAGGAGACGTAACCTTCTGACCACGATCCTGATTGCCTTGCCATGGGCTCTTCTCCTAACCTTGTGGCACCAGTACCCAACCACCCACTACCTCAGCCTGCTGAGAAGTAAGTGCAAGAGTTCCACTGCCAGTGTGCTGGTGGCCGTGATGATTCCTGGTGTGAACCCTCGGTAGGAGATGCTCACTCATGGGATGGGTTCAACAAACACAAACTTGTCTGAAGGGCCCCTCGGGGTTTGCCTATAGCAGGCACTCAAACTGTTCTTAAGAGTTACACATAACCCTTAAGGTATGGGGAGAGGATGCTGATGCAGCGGGTTGGAACTAGATGATCTTTTCAACCCAAACCATTCTGTGTGCTGAGCACTGACTCCAGACAGATGTGTGCCCAGCACTCCCTGGAGAGGAGGCAGTGATTAGTTCTCTAATATCTTTCTTCTTCTTCCTTCCTTCCTTTTTCCCCAGAAGAGACAGATGAGAATGTGACCTCTAAAGCTCTCCTCAATGGTACCTCTGCACTGAGAGAAGGCAGCCTCCCATCATGCATTCGGCAGCAGCAAAGCACAGGGGCAACACCGAGAGTCATCCAGAGCTATGTGTACTCCAGGCCTCCCCCATGGTCAGACACCCTGCCAACCATCTTTGTTATCACCCCTACCTACACCCGTCCAGTGCAGAAAGCTGAGCTGACCCGTCTGGCCAACACCTTCCTACACGTGCAGAACCTGCACTGGGTGGTAGTGGAGGACTCGCCCCGCAGGACCAACCTGGTATCCAACCTGCTGGAGAAGGCAGGACTCAACTTCACCCACCTCAATGTGGAGACACCCAAGAGTCTGAAGCTGGGTCTGTCCTGGATCCCGTCCCACACCCCAAGGGGGACATTGCAGAGGAACCTGGGACTGCACTGGCTGAGGGACAGCTTCAGCAACACCGCACCGCCAGAAGGGGTAGTGTATTTCGCTGATGATGACAACACCTACAGCCTGGAGCTCTTTGAAGAGGTAAGAGCCGTAATATTACATGGGATAGAAAAGCAGGATACAGCTGCAAAGCCTCTTAAGGCCAGATGCGCTTGCAAAGACGTCTTAAGATAGGACTTACCATGTGGACTTATAGCATCAACTGGGAGACAAAGGCTCCTGCATGCTTCCTAGAGCCCTCCTCACACACGCTGCACTCAGTGGGAGCTGGGTATAGGACAGATGCAAAGCTATAGATATGCAAACTCAGTAGTCATG
Organism: Neopsephotus bourkii; assembly: GCF_033783945.1. Taxonomy (NCBI): domain Eukaryota; kingdom Metazoa; phylum Chordata; class Aves; order Psittaciformes; family Psittacidae; genus Neopsephotus; species Neopsephotus bourkii. The sequence continues at coordinate 4,771,868 of NW_026901771.1, read as the reverse complement.
CTCTTAAGGGCTGAAAGAGCAAAGAGCAGATCTGCCATGGTATAGGCCTACACACATGGTATAGCCCTTTTTGCCAGGGACCAGAGGATATATAGCCCAGTAGTTATATCTCTCCCCAGGGAGAGCTGACCTGATTTAACTAAACCCAAAGATAAACTCCTGGCGAAGCATGAATGTGCCTTCTTGCAGGGGTGTGATGAGCAGGGGACATTAGAAAAGTCAATAGGCTTTCTATTTCTAGTCCATCTTTTTGCCTTGGCTACCCTTCTGTACTCTGAGATTCCTGTTAAGCTCATCCTTTCTTACTTCTTTCTAGGTCCTTTCTGATAGTTTAAATAAAACTTCACTCTTTTAGGCAATAGCCATGGATGGAAGAACAAGGATGGGGGGAATCTGTGATGAGTACAGAGATGCAACTCTCAGGGAGGGAGATTACTTGCATGCGGGTGAAGTTGGAGTGGGTGGACTTGATCATACAGAGCTAGAAGCTGTGCTTGGCATTCACAAAAATTATAACATTTTACCAAAAACTGGTAACAGTTTAGATGAGACCAGAAAACCAAAGGTTTTCCTTCAGAGGGACTGAAGATAGAATAATAGAATGGTTTGGGTTGGAAAAGAGCTTAAGATCATCCAGTTCCAACACTACCATGAGCAGGGACACCTTCCACTAGACCAGGTTGCTCCAAGCCCCGTCCAACCTGGCCTTGAACACTGCCAGGGATGGGGCAGCCACAGCTTCTCTGGGCACCCTGTGCCAGCACCTCAGCACCCTCACAGTAAAGAACTTCCTTACGTCTAACCTGAACTTCCCCTGTTTCAGTTTGAACCCATCACCCCTTGTCCTATCACTACAGCCCCTGATGAAGAGTCCCTCTCCAGCATCCTTGTAGCCCCCTTCACTGGAAGGCTGCTGATATGGGCATGGAGAAGCAGAGAGTTTGGTGTGCAGAGAAGAAAGTGCTAAAATAGCATTATGGCTTTGCAAGCTGTAGCTCTTCAAGCTGTAGCACGGGTGAACAAGAGCTTGTGCTGCCTAGAGCTGTGTGGTTGTGTGGGAAGCCAATGGAGGAGGATAGGTGCCAATGACAACAGAGGGTGGCACACTTATGGGCTGGGACAAAGGCAGCAGGGTTGAATTCTCATAGCACTGTTTCCTTCTGGCCCACAGATGCGCTACACAAGGAGGGTGTCAGTCTGGCCTGTGGCTTTCGTTGGGGGGCTGCGATATGAATCCCCCAAAGTGAGCCCAGCAGGGAAGGTAGTCGGCTGGAAAACCGTCTTTGACCCAAACAGGCCCTTTGCTATTGACATGGCTGGGTTTGCCATCAGCATCAAGCTGATCCTGGAGAAGCCTCAGGCCAGTTTCAAGCTGGAGGGAGTTAAAGGAGGCTATCAGGAAACCAGCCTGCTGAAGGATCTAGTGACTATGGATGGGCTGGAGCCCAAGGCAGCCAACTGCACAAAGGTGAGTAGGACATGAGACCTTGAAGATACATTCTCCTTGCTGGGTCCTGGCTGCTTTTACAGCCTCATGCCATGTGCCTCCACCTTCCACTGTGCTGCAGTGCTGAGTGGGGCTGAGGCAGACAGACAGGGCCTGCCTGATTATTCACAGATGCAGGGCTCTGAGGGCACTACGGAACAGTTAGTGCCGTGCACTCTGTGTTAATGAAGAGCCTTAGATGTTCAATTCATGCCCAGATTCCTTCTCCAAAATCCAGAAGGACTGGCAGAAGGTTGGTCTGGTTTTGGTCCAGAAGCATCCTTCCTCCTCGACACTGTTTCATGTGCCTGTGAAGTCTCTCCTAGGCTCAGCCCCTGTGAACGATGCTTCAAACAGCTGTGAGACCTGGGTTTCTGATGATCTCACACGATGGATGCACTGCTTTTGGCATTCCTTTGGCATCCAGAGCCCCTGAACTCTTCACGATTCCCTCTAGGTGTTGGTGTGGCACACAAGAACTGAGAGGCCCACTCTGGTTAATGAAGGCAAGCGTGGATTTACAGACCCCAGAGTAGAGGTGTAAGCAGAGAGCCAGCTCCAGGGTGTGAGTACTCTTGTCTTTACTGCTTTTGGCAAGGTAAATAATCTGTACCTGTTTCCTTATTTATGCTATTGTTTCCTCCAAGTCTATATATATGAATGTCCCAGTAACTCCTTTACCGTGCCACCCGTTGCACAAGAAGTAGATTCTCACCTTTACTCACTGAGTCAGGTTCAGCAGCAGGATGGGGGATTAAGGCAACCACAGGAATGTATCAGAGATCAGTGCTATGTTCTTAGAAGCAGAGATTGCTAAAGAACAGGTTTCAGAGAAGCTGTGACCTCCTCTGCCCTCTGATCCCAATGTCTGCCCTTGGCAGATTCCTAACCCAAAAGTCCCAAAAGAATAAAGGTATCCAGTTTGGGAGTACCCAGCTCTTTCTGGAATCACTTGTATCTGTGGCAGGATAGAGGATGCTGAATGATTTATTCATACTTTAGAAGATACTTCAGGGCTGCTTCCAGCCCTGACCCCAATATCCTGCTCCGGCAGGGGGATTGGACTAGATGATCTTTTGAGGTCCCTTCCAATCTCTAACATACTGTGATACTGTGATACATGTCAGCTGAGCTCTACCAGTGGAAGTAAAACTGACAGCTTTTATACAGGCAGTCATGAGTATTCCACTGCACTGATCTGCTGTGTGCATTACTAGTAGCTGCATACAGTATCTCCACATCACCTCATCATCTCTGAGTGACAGCCATACGAAGAGTGTAAAGCAATCCCAGGGCCCCCACATCCAGCAGTAGATGGGACAGACAGTTGCTAAACAGAGATACCTGGTGCCACTATGGGAACCCTGGGGCAGCCTACCTGTAGGGCACTAAGTCTGAACCATATCTGCCAGCTTTCCATTAGTATCTCAGATAACCCAGCAGCCCATATGTGATGCTAGGCACCCATGCATGGGCAGAAGCCCCTCTTTTAAGCTGTGCTTCTGTGAAATCCACTAGCAGTAACTGGCTCATTTTGCATCCCCACCATGCCGTAGGCTAAAGCTGTGATTGCCCAAACTCAACTCATAAGGAGTCAGATTCCAGTTAACTGGTCTGGAGGTACGCCTTTGTAAAGGATGAGCAGATTAGACCTGCCTTGCCTCCTTGTCAGAAGAGGGGTATACTGCTCCACTACAGATGCAAAGTGTGGATGTGATGCTTTCATAAACGTGCCATTTATGTATCAGCACTTTTGTCCTCATCCTCTCCCAGCCAAACTCATCCATCCTCCATGAGAAATGCCACTCACCTGCTATGGAATCTCATGGGAATAGTTTCCCATACGTCATTAGTTGTGGGAAGCAACCAGTCTGATAGATCAAGGCACTGCCACTCATTCACCAGCAGGACTTGCACCTTTATCTAGAGCCATCCAGTCAATCCAGAGTGTCAGCTGGGTCAGCTCTGTGTATTTATAAGGAGCCTTCCACTTGCATTAGCAGGGAATTTGACCACAGCCTCTTCTGCATCGCTGCCAAGTGGGAAGGTGGCATCCACTTCAGGAGATACCTGCAAGGTAATTTACTTGACTGCCCAGCCATGGAAAATCATTAGATTCCCCCCTTTAAAGTTTTAAATTGAGATCTCTGCTGATGGCTACAGTGCTTTAAAGGTCCTTACTATCAAGGCTGCTGAGCCTCAGAACCTTGACAGACAGGATGTAGATAAGCCAGCACTGAGAAAGAAAAAGAAGGTAAAATTGCTCCCCTGAGGATGTTCCGTTCTTAGACACAATAGGGAGAATATTTCTGTCTCTCCCTCCTGGCAATCAGTCCTTGCTGAGGATAAGATCAAACCAGTCAAGCCCAGACCTTCCAGAGGCCTCTTTCCCCTTTAACACTTGCAGATGCGAGCCAGGCAGACAGTGCCTGGTGTGGGATTTGGTGCTTTGTTTGATCTCTAGTTGGACCACTTGCATGGCTGCTTGGCACATATCTTGGTGGATTGTCGCCAAGGGACCTGCTCATCATGTGAAGATCAGGCTTCAACTGGCACTACATAAATAGTAGGTATTTTGTCCCAGCTGGATTGCACTGTATTCCTTGCCCCCATTCCCACCACCTGTAGTGGTGTCCAGCTAAGGCTGGGAGAGAAAACTATGCACCAAAGCAGAGGTGCAAAGGGGGAGCAATAACACACATCAGGGTTTTGCTTTTCATGAGAGACGACAAACTCATAAGTTTTAAACCCAGTGTTTTTCCTTTCTTCCCTAGAAAGTCTGAGATGTGCTGGGATTGGGTTGAGAGCCCCAGCTACTTGCCTAACCTCTTTGCTCAAAGTACAGGAGCAGGAAGGACAAAAAGGTGGTCTCTGAGCCCGAGCTGGACAAAGGCTTTCACTGTGGAGATGTGGGAAATGGCTGTAAGCCTGGTCTCTGAGAAACACTATGGGGACATGCAGAGTAGGAAGGGGAATGTGGACGATGGGAAAAATCCTTGGGATCTTCTGTATTGCAACCAAAAGCTCTCCCAGAATCCGTCCCTACCAACTGTAATGAAACCCCCTTAAAACACAGTGTTTGGCTTCTAAGAGGAAGGACAGAAAACAATTTTGCTTTATACTTTTCTTTTTAAAGCCCTGAAAACTGTCACTCAGGACTGGTGTTAAAAGAACTACCTGTTCCTATTGCTAACATCTATTTACAAGCGCCCAAAAGAGAAGAGTTTCCTTAGGTTAGCACAGAACTCCTGCTGCCTTGTGACATTTGGAAACAGGGGAAGTTGTTCATCTGCATTTCAGAGCTCGCAGACAGACTGAACAGGGATCCTCACATCTCATCCTCCTGCTCTTTCTTTTAAGATAGGCTAAAATAATTAGTTTATGGGGAGAAAAAAATACCCTTCAAAACCTGTTTCTGAGCCATAAATATCTTCCAGCTAGGACTGTAATGCGGATGTAACAAGCAGCTTTTAAGCCATATCCTAGCCCAAAGCATGGTGTGATTGAGGAACCTGGCTACTGATGCCTGCCTAGTGCCTGCCTGAGCTAGGAGACAGCTGTGTTGGAAAAGCATCTCCTGCCCTGCTGTCCTGGGTGTAGCATTGACACCTCTAGCTCCTTCTTGCCTCACCTTGTGTTTGTTTTGACAGAGGCAGCGGGCAGTGATCGCTCCCAAAGTCTGTCATCAACCCCAGTGGCCTGTTCTGCCCAGCTCTGCTTCACTGCTGGAGGATGCTAAACACCCCCAAACCTCGCCACGCCGATCAGCTCCCACTGCCTGAAAGGTGGTAACAAGCAGGGACAGAGCTGATGTGGTGCCCTGCGATCCTACAAGCTCTTCACCCTTGACGTCATGCACTGGCTCCCATTCCCCACTTCGGAGAGGAGTGTTTCCCTTCCCCTGTGGGCTCTGTGTTTTTAACTACTCATTAGGATTTATTACAAGTGATCTCCATTCTTGGCTGTGCCAGCATAGAGGCTGAAATCCAGGATGGGTGCAGGTGCCTCTGAAGGTCTCTCTGGGATATTGTAAAGCCTAAGCTTCAGTGCAGCAGCTCAGAGCTGCAGTGGTTCAAGAGTTAGCCCATAAGCACAAATGTGGACCTGCTGGCCTGAAGGTGGTACACTCTCAAAACAGCTTTAAAACAAAGCTAGCCCAAGAGAGGGTCTCCCTCCAAAGGATGGACATAGATACCGACACAGATCAGCCTTCAGTACTGGAGAAGGACCAGTGCTGAAGGGGTTTGGGAGCTCCAAAGGGACCTGGTGCCTATGCCACAGCTGAGATCTTGAACTGCCCTCACTTAAGGTTGGTTTGGAAAATGCTGCCCCACATCCCCAGGCCCAGAGCCCCCTGGATGAAGTTCCTCTCCTGCTCAGGGAGACTCAGCAGGTACCATGCCTCCTTGTCTCACTGCAGGGGCAAAGGCAGGTGGACTTGAGAGTGTTGTTCCTCGCCTTGAAGCCTCCAGTAGCCTCAGATCATGTATGCAGTCTTGCTTCCTAGGCCTCCAGAGAGGAAGACTCCTCTGCGAGATGGAGGTGGGTGAGAAATGCTCAGAGAAGAGGAACTCTCAGCCTGCACCCATCTCCTGTAAGAACACAGAGGAATGTGGAGCAGCATCAGTGGGAAACTTATCTTGAGCACACGGATGCCAACTGAAATAGCAAGTGTGACAATGTTTTCCAGTTGAACTCGGAAAGGCATGTGTGTTGCTGTGAAGAGAGAAGAGACAGTGTCATGCGGAAGGGTTTCCCTTTCCCTCAACAACACAGGAAGGCAGCCAGGTGGAAGGCAGCCCACAAAGGAGGAGGTGGCAAATGAGGACTGAAAGAAGGATGCACCGGATGAAAAGCACAAGTGTTGGTACCATGTGTGTGTGCGTGGGGAGTGGTGTCGCTGTGGCTTTTCCAGGAAGAATCCTTGAATGACCCAGAAACCCCTCTGAGCATATCCTGACATCCATCTTCACTCAGGCCATGAGAAACAAGGCTTTAGGTATCCAAAACACATCGAGGGGGAAAGCTATGAGCAATTGAGTTATCCCCCAGCCCAAGAGATTCTGGGCTGACAGGAAACTTATTTATTTGTTGATTTATTTATACCAGAATTCTTCTCTGCCTGTTCCTTGTTTAGGTTTGGGGTTTAGCTTAGATCACCTGAGGCATTCCTGAAGAAAGAACATTACCCCCCTCACCGCAGAGCAGCAGAGCTTGCTGTTCACCAGTGAATGTCCTATGTTCTGCGCTCCCTAGGGTTTCTTCACAGTGGTGTCTTAAACTGGCAAAATCATCAAAAACACAGCAAGGAAGGGAATTACAGTTCCTTTATGCAGGAGATGTGGGTGGCACTAAGCTTATTGCTCCCTAGCAATCAGAGCGAGGTAAAGAACATGTGCAAAGGAAGGCTTCGCTCAGCACACAGTCCCCATGAGATCTCAGGAAGCCTCCATGAAGGGGGCTCTTTGAAGGCTATCTGAATGAGGGGGTCAGTCCATGTTCCCTCAGATGGGGAATGAGCAGACCTGCATCCTGCTATAGGAGGCCAGCTAAAGCATAGGAAGGGGCAAAGGGATTGAGATGCCTCCTATCAGAGAAGGAGGCAGGAGAAATCAAGGTTAGAGCAGCAAATAGAGAAATGGAGACTGTGTTTAGTGAGGCTGAGGGTGGGCTCTTTCTGAATGAACACACCCAGCACTACAAGGCCCCCCTGCCAGCCACCACAGCATGAAGGAATACTGAATGGGCCATAAATAGTGTCTCTTTTGGGGCCTGGAAAGGTTCTTAGAGAGAAAGGATCTGGCATACTGCTTCTGGATAGCATGAGGGAAACCCAGCATCCACAAAACACTTCTCTTTTCCATGTGTCCGAGCTCTGTGTCCTGTCTTCTGCAGAAGGTAGCAGGCCTTGCACTCCAGTGCTTTGCCAACCCATCGTGCCAGCAGGCAGGTGGGCTCAATGCTTTCACTCAGCATTAAAGCAAGATTAAGTCCCCTTCTTTGTAATTTCAATGAATGAGCAAGAGCGAGGGAATAAAGGAGTTGGTTCATGACCTCCATTTTCTCCTCTGAGATGGGCAGGGTTTCTGCCCGTATGAACAGAGGAGGATATGGTGATTAATTCCCTGACCTCTGATCTCACACAGCTCCTACACAGGGGTTTGGCACTGACAGTGGGTGTTTGTAGCAAGGATCTATTCTCACTGCTAAGGATACCCCCACATACATGCTTTTAGAAAGTTCTTCTCTCTGCATCCCTATAAGAAAGTGAAATCATTATTCCTGGTTTTTCCAATGGGGACCTGGATTCCAGAGATAGGCACTACACCATCAGTTCAGTGCTGGTCGGAGGCTGCTCTCAAGACCAGCCCTGTTGTGCCATCTCCATCCTTGCCCCAGCCTGGCCCTGTGGAGGAGACTTTCCGTGAGTCAAGAATCAGTCACAGGACCAAGACCTCGTATGGACAGCATGGATGGACACAGCTGATACTGCAAGCTACAGACATTTGGACCTGCTCAATGGAAATACTCTTTTCCCAGTAGAGCAGCCTAAGGACTGCTGCTGGCCAGGGTGTATCAGCTAAGGGTAGGTAACAGACAGCACAGGTTAAGAGGGTTGTTCGTTAGCAGAGCTGTGTGGGAGAGCCAGAGTCAAGAGTTCCAGGCTGCAGGGGAAGTAAGGATGGAAGCTGCAGGTGAAGCCTGAAGCATTTAAAGAAGGTATCCCAGCGCCTGGTTTTTACTAGCATCTTAGTATCTGATATTCATGTTCTCTGAGATTCATCCAATTCACCAACCAGTGAATATTACTAACATTTCCTGTTGCAGAAAATACTGTTGATGAAGGAAAGAGAATGTCAAGAAAGTACTTTTTAATGGTTATTTATTTATATTGAATGGTACTAGAGCATTATTAAATATGATGTGAATAGTACGATATTGCACCGTTGTCTTGTCTTGCAGCGTAAACTCGTGGCTGTCATTTTGGTGGCATGGCGACTGTCCCCACTGAGATGGGAATGTCCACATCTTGGAAGTGAGAGGTGGTCAAAACACCCCGCAGACAGGCAGTTCTCCATCACAAGGGAGGGAGGAAAGGTGCCACAAGCTGCCTTAGTGAAATAGCAAGCTGCATTGCATGGTCACACATAAAAAAGGCTGCTGCCGGCAATCAGCAGGATGCTGATTTCTGTGGAGGTTTGCTGTGTGACAGTACTCATAGAATTAGGGAATGGCTTGTGTTGGAAGGGACCTGAACCAGTTCCAACCCCCTGCCATGGGCAGGGACACCTTCCACTACAGCAGGTTGCTCCAAGCCCCTGTGTCCAACCTGGCCTTGAACACTGCCAGGGATGGGGCAGCCACAGCTTCTCTGGGCACCCTGTGCCAGCGCCTCAGCACCCTCAGGCTTGTGGCCCTCTTCTGTACAGCCCAACGCATCTTCTGGATGAGGGGAAGACACCCAGGAGCAGCAACCACCAGGATAAGGCATTACAAGGTCTAACCTTCCTACCAACTGCATGCTGTTTCAGTCCCTACTTCTTTCAGTCCCTGCAGGCTACAACCCACAGGGGAAAACGTATGAGCTCTCACTGGAGAGATGTCAGTGCAATGGGATAAAGGTAGGGAAATGACTCTAGTCCTTCCTTCTCTCTCCAGACTGCAGGAGAATGGATGGACCTATTTGACAGCAGCCTGCTGTTGGCTAATCCACAAACCTGGGAGAAGCTAGTAGACCCAGGTTACTACTGTTTGTAATGCTCTCACTGATTTACTCTGTCATTCGGCCAAGGTATGTGACATCAGCTGTTTGGTGTTATTAATAACAAGAAGGGATCCACCTCCCAGAAACATAGAAGCACTTTTAAGGCTCTTTTGAGGAAGCATTCCTAAAAATTTAGCATACTAGAACACAAACCCCATCTGCTTCTGTGTAATAAAAGTCACAGTCATGAAGATGTTGCTTAAAGCGCTATGTGAAGTTCACAAGCAGTGATCCTGCAGAAGGCTTAGGAAGAACTTGCCATGGCAAAGGGACCTGAAACATCCACCCTACTAGAAAACACAGTCACTCCCCAAAAAGAGGGACAGCTCTGCTTGCCTGTAGTGGCTGAAAGCTCCTACAATGCCTGTACAAGGCTAAATGTTACCTTTCTCTTTCCTTGATAGAAACCCTGGGGTTTGGGAGGGTGTTGTATAAGACATGTTGACCGACACTGCATGAGCCGCTTTGCTTTGGTATCGCTGTTACACCAGCACATCCCCTCTTTGAGCACTGCATTTTCCCAGCCAAGCTTCCCAGGCACTCTGCTGTGTTTTCAATAGGGATCTAGTGCAGGCCCCAGGAGACGAGGCATGGAGAAGAAGGGGAAAGAGCAAGAGCAAGCAAGAATGAATGTTATTAAACAGAGCAAGGCACTTCTCTCAGTCTCACATCACGTTCAGGGCTGACAGGAGGGAGGGGAAGGCCCCTCCCCGAGGACAACCCAGAGGCTCTCGCACAAACTTAATTTCAAGCTCTGTTGAAGATGGTGTTTGTCTGGGTTTTTTTTTAATGCATTCAATTTAATTTCTCAGGCAGACATGTGAAAATGAGAAAGGCAGACCTTTGACTGAGGAGACAGCCCGGTGCCTGCTTCTTACACATCCGACTCTCACATTGTTCTCCTCCATCACTGCCCTCAGTAAATCTGTGTGCAGGGGTTGCTCGAATGCCTGCCATCTCCCTTCCACGCTTCACTGGAGACAGTTACATTGGTTTGTTTGCATTTAAGCACTCCAATGTATTTTTAATTCCAAACACACCACAGCTTTCCATGGCTGTGTTTGAAACAGGAGCACTCTGACCTTGAAAAGGACCTGCAGGCACCAAGAGGTTCTGATCCTTACGCTGCTGGCCAGTCCGTCTTTGCTTGCTGTGTTTCAGATCCCCCCCATTTCAGTGACAATGGTTGGAGAGGAACTGCATTTAGTTTTGGGAGGCAACTGAGGGAGACTTCCCTGGATACAGACACATGCAGTTCAGCTCCTCTGCAGGCAGTTGGTCTGGTTAGTTGTATGTTAGTTTTCCAGCCTTAAGAGCACATATACATGGTAAAAATAGAGATTGGGGAAGGATTTCCATCTGACCTGCTGCATCTGCCCTGGAACTGATAGAAGGTGACAATCTTTACAACTAGGCCCTGAATGAGAGGAAGTTAGCAGGGATGCTGGCACAGGACAGATACAGATCCTGCCTCTGAGACACATGGAGGCAGACGGACCCTGCCCAAGTCATTCCTACATTGTAATTTCCTACTGTGACCCAAGGGAGGACTGCAAGCAAAGCATAAAGCATAAAAACATAAAGCAGAACCAGGGTCTATAATAACTGCTGTCTGCAACCCTGGGTCACACCACAAAAATCTTGGTTCCTTTGTTCCATGGTTGACGCAGATATTAATTCTTTCCTGTCCACGGCATTGTACTCGCTGGAGCTTTCAGCAGAACATCAAGCACTGCTTTGTTTTGTCGAGGGGAAGCCAAGCTGGGTGGGTTTGCTGTGGTGGTGGAGGGAACGGCACAGGGAGAACGTAAATGGCAGAGCAGTGTGCAAGGAAACCAATGCAGCAGCATTGGGTGAGTGGGTTTCAGTAAAGCAAGACTTTGCCCAGGCAAAAGGAATATTAAATAGGCTTTTGATTGTTTCTTTTTTCTTTTTTAATTTTAAAAAACAAATTAAAATTAAATGTGAAATCACAATTTGCATTCATGCCTTAAGCAATCCACTTAAATTGGGTAATCAGTCGTTCTGCGCAGCAGAATGACTGAGGTCAAGTTTCCTGTGCATTGGAATCCAGCTGTGAAGCAGGAGCTCTCGCAGCTCCCCATATAAAAGCTGTCACTCCATCCACCCCTCCTTTGTGCCTTGTCACCCAGTTTGGAGGGCGAACAGCAGCACTGGCCTGGCTGGTTTGAGGCTGGGTGCACTGGCTGATGGGCACCTTGTGAGGCTGAGCTAAGGGACCTGCACTTCTCTCACAGGCACTTACTTCACTGCTCTCCTCAGTGCAAACCCAGCCAGCGACCGCTCTTTGAAGCCCTGCAGGGATTTAGTGTCTGTAAGACTTCTTTTTTCTGGGCCAAATTTAAGTGAAAACGGGCAACACGTGGAGAATCTGTCAGCAGAGCAGGTGGATGGACCATCGGTGCTATCTCCTAAGCCACATTGGCTCCAAATGAGCCAGTAAAGAGACTGGTGTAAAAGCCAAGGTTGTTTGCTACAGCCAGACCATGGCAGGAGGTCCCTTGCTGTGGAGGCTGTGCTGCTGCAGTCCCTTCAGGCACAGGTATTCGCTCCAGTTCATCTCCCTCTGCTCAGTTCATAGCACCATTCAATCCCAGACTGGTTTGGATTGGAAGGGACTTCAAAACCCATCCAGTTCGAATCGGATGCCTTCCAGTAGGCCAGGCTGCTCATGAACGCATAGCTACCAGCCCATAACTAATTAAAAGCCGGCACACTGGCCCTGTGTTAAGGGGAGAAGCGCCGCGATGCCGCTAAGCAGCCCCCCTTTTACCCCGCTCCCTTCTACCCCACAGCGCCATTACCCACTGCCGCGACCGCACTGGGCCTGACGGAGGGTTGGAACTACACCTCCCAGCATGCTCCGCGGCGGCGCAGCCCGGCCGGGGCTTACGTTTCCCCGCTTTGCATGCTGGGAGCTGTAGTCCCTCCGGAAGAGCGGGCGGGGCTGCGTTGGGTGTATATGACCGCGCCGCCGGCCGGCTGCTCCACAGCGGGGTAAGGTATGGCCTTAGAGAGGGGTGGACTGGGGTGATGTCGGGCGTCTACGGGAGGGTTCCAGGCGAGCCTGCTCTGTCACCTCCCATAGCCGCTCGGCCGTGCTTTCCGCCGCTGTTTCTGTCTCAAAGCGCTGTCCCGCCGGGGTAGGCGTAAGGCTGCGAGAGGAAGGGGGCCGCTGCGCCTGTGGCTCTTGTGCTCCGGGTGGGCTTGAGCAGCTTTTTGTCTCCTTCAGCCCGCCCCTCGGAGCCTGTGGTGGAAAGGGGAGGTGAAGCCGTGCTAGAGGAGCGGGCTGCCGCCTCCGAAAGTTGGAGGAGGAGGAAGAGGAGGAGGAGAAGATCTTCCGTGCACAGCGATGTAGCCCTGAACGTGGAACAGCACCTCAGCTCCTCACCGGTGTGACTGCAGAGCATGGGCTAAAAACGATGTCCCTCTCCCGTGCGGAAAACCCTTGTTTTCTGCTGTTTCTGTTTGTCTTCCAAGCGGTGTTTATCCTGATCCTGTACCGAGGTGGACCTTCGCATGTGTTCCGCGGGTTCTTAGACACACCGCAGGTCCTGGATTACTCCAGGACTCACGATGTGTACACAAACCTCAGCTTGTTTACCCGGGTTCCTAATGAAGAAGCTAAGCCCTACTGCTCGGCACGGTCACCGATATTTGGTAGGTATAAACCCACAGTGGTTGCAGTGACTTCTTTGCTACTGATAATGCTGAACGCTTTGTAAATACAAGTTGTGTGTTTCGCCAACTTTTTCACTTTAAAACTGTTATTCTGGGGTAATACACTGACAGTTTTTTCTTGTGGTAATTGACTCATATTGGTTATGTGAGGAAAAGTGCTTTATTGACCTAAAAACTTCCAATCTGAAGGATTTGGCTACGCAGAGATTGTGGAACAAGAGTGAAAACAGTGCATATGGGTTTAATGCCAAGTTAGTAACATTTTGGATTCTTTTCCTTTGGCAGTCCTGTATAAAATATGCCAGCGTTGTACTTTGGTAACTGCATGATTTTGACCTCTGACTCACTGTAACTACGGGGTTCTTTGCTCAGCCTTTACATCAAGCCTCTATCTCAATATAAATCCATTAAGTTGGCTTTAAGTATTGTTTGGATGAGAATGTAGATTGGCGTCTTGCTCTTCGTGGCCATCTTTTTTGGCCTATGATTGTTATGCATCCTTTAGACTTAGAAACTTCTCATTTAGACTTAAAAGTCTGGTCATAGGCTAATTTGTGTTTATACTAGGACCAAGTTACAGCTGACCCTAGAGGCAGCATTCATCCAGCTACTGCACTGCTAAAAACAGTTGAGGAACTGTAAGTAAGTACAAAGTGGAACACATAAAGCAAGATTGTTGGTGGTAAAAGTGGTGTGTCTCCAATAGTAATGAATCAGGTTAACTCAGGAATGGATGAGTTGGTGAGTATGAACTTACAGCTTGTTTGGGAGCACCTGTTTCTCTGTAGTATGTTACCCTTGTCTGATTTTCTGTACTGCACAGGTTTATGCTTAGCCAAGTCTTGAACACACTACTTGCAACTACTACTTAGTAGTTGCCCTGCTGTTCTAGGAGAGCTGGTCACCTCACATGGAGCACAGTAAGCAAATGGCTCTTACCACCTGGTTTAAGGTGGAAGTATTGTGGAAAGCCAGTGCTGTGGTTACTCTTCTGTCAAGTTGCTTACTTCAGTTAAGAGAACTCTGCTTTGGATGAGCCTTTTTAGACTGCAGTCTTTGTAATGGTGTTTGTTCTTTTGGGAAGATTTCTTCCTTCCTCTGGTGCTGAGGTTAAATGAAGTAAGTGCAGGATGTATGATGAAACTACATGATAACTTTTGGGAATATACCTCAGTATTTCCCTTGGAAACAGCTCTACTGAAATACTTATAGAACAGGGCCTTTTTGCACAGGTGCCAGCTGGAACGGGCTTTGTGCATCCTCTGTTCATCACTAGGTACAGCCCATCAGTTCTTTTGGGAAGCTACAATCCTGTGCTTCAGCCTGATCTGTTTTATTGGAAAAAGCACAGCAGAAACGTGCCTGCACTCTGCTTGTCCCTGCTGCTGAGAATCTGCTGCCCCACAGAGAGTCAGATGAGAAAGCTTTGGTCTCAGAAAAGCAACACAATTAGGTGCAGTTCTATGCAGCCTGCAAGCCATCAGAAAAGTAGTGACCTATATAAAGGAGGCAGTCACAGAGTAAAGTTACACTGATTGGTGCTCTCAGAGCTGTGAAATCTTTTGAAGACCTCTTCTTCTGCCCATCCCTGATTCAGATCAGCTGAATTAAGCTGCAGATTAACTTTTACTCAGTGATGTTTCCCTTTAAATGTGGTAAGTAAATTATTCCTTCTGCTATCACTATGTGCCAGCCTTTCTGGGTGGTTTGGTTGAGGTTTCTTTTAGCAGAGAAACGTGTGCTGCTCTGCAAGGTGGTTGCTCTTTGTTCTGTGTGTGATGGTCACGTATGAATAGATACATAAATACTGTATGAATGTCTTGATCAACTTCTCTTACGGGACTGAGAGAATGACTGAGACTTGTGGGCCTTTAATTTCATAACTCCATTAAATGAGACTTCAAAACCATTCTCTAGGACTCCAGTCTCCAGTTCAGAGCTGTGGCCACTCCAAAGTGTGTTAAAGGAATTGGAAGAATGCCAAATAGCTTAAATGGTTTCTGCATCAGGGCTTTCATGAAGTGCAGTGCTTCTCCCACTTATGTATATAGTAGATCATCTGGATAACTGAATGTAAGATCAGCTCATCTGGCTCCCACCTCGTAAATCTACAGCATCTTGGCTCTTCCAGGCCTGTGGAGTAAGAATTAAAGTATAATTGAGGAACATCTTTGCCTTGGAGGGACTGGACTTGCTGACTGATGTTACTTTTTTAATGCTTAGTAGTGTCCACTGAGCATTTTGCAACCAGCAGCTTGAAAAGCGTTGTACTAGATCCTCAGTGTCTTCATTAATGCTGTGAATAAATCACTCCAGTTCCTTTAAAGGTAAAGGTTTCTACACAAATAGCCAGTTGCCTGTTTTCCTTTGTTCTTGGCAAAAGCAAAGTGTCCTCTGACTTTCTGACATTGCATGCAGGATGTGTTGTTTCAGCTCATCTTTTCCTCTGAGCAAGAAGAACTTTGATGCTGGAAGACTTAAAGAGGTACCTTCATGTATGGTGTGTGCTGAATGAGTTGGTTTGGGCCTCAAAGGCTTAAACAGTTGAAAGTTCTGTTTGTAACTCTGCTGTTTATACTCTGCTCATGCTATAGAGGAATTTCTTTTCCTCAAAGCCCTTCTTAGACTAGTTACTCCCTGTCATAGCCTTTCCATGAGTGTAACCATTTATTATGGTAATGAGTGGTTCCTGCTGTTTTTTTAATGGAAGCTCTCCTATTAGAGTTTCTTCTCTTGGATTTAAAAAGCAGTGAAAAGGTGGGAATGCTGAGATTCATTTTCAAGCACAGTTGAAGCAGCCTTGTATTCTGGCATTAGAAACTGCTCCTTAAGTTAGGGCTGTTGTTCTGCTTTTTTTTCCTGCTTCTTTATTCAGACAGTGGTAGAAATATACAAGTATGACTCTGCTAATGTAGTGTGTGGTGCTGTACTTTTTCAGTGAGGTATTTGTTCATCTATACCGCTGTTCCCATTTGCTCAGCTTGTGTAAGTTCTACTTACTGTCTTTGAAATGTGTCATTATAGCTGCTAACTCCAAATGCGTAGCAAGGAGTTGAGAAGTCGTGTAGTTTCTTTCCAAAGATGGGATAGATAGGGTCACCATCAATAGATTCCCACTGATAGTCAAATGTGTTGCCTACAAAGTAAAGCAAGCAAGGAGTGTGCTGTCACTGGCACCAGTAACAATTCAGACAGAGATTTGTGGGGTTTAACTCTATACATAAAAGTTTCATATCAGTTAAACATTATGTGAAGATACAAGCTCAGGAAGAGCTTAGGAACCATCCTATGGAGAAGTGTCTTGGATGCTTCAGGGTGTTGATCCTGCACCTTGTCTGAATTGGGATCCTGTGCCAGCATTTCCAAGATGTCTTTTCCTTCTTTTCCAAAGCCGCACTCTAGCAGTTCTGTTTCTCTTTGGTCCAGCCTGCAACTGCTCTGTTCACAGCTGAGATTTAACTGGATTACAGTGCATTAGCCTCTTGGTAGTTGGACAGGAAAGAAACTGGAGAGCCACAAAGTAGCTTGTACCAAGCAGTGTAGGGCAGCAGATGTTTTGGGGTCTTAGGGACACAGACTAACTTCTTTTCTTCTGTGTTTCCATGGTATAGTGAGTTTCTGAGCTGAGGAGTGTGAGGTATGGAGTGAAACTATTGCATCTTACCTTACTCATTCCCTTATGTCCAAATTTAGACTGGATTGTTTGGAATTGAAGGATTATTGCTACAGAATCTTAACTCTGCAATACAAAGAGCCCTGATTGTATTATAGAACACGAAAGACTGCTGTTGTAGGAGAACAAAAGGGATTAATTCCCTCTCTTATATTTTCCTTGGAGCAATGATGTGTAGTTGAAATCCAATCTGAATATAACATTACGTTAGCAAGCTTCAGTTGTCATCAAATCAGTGGGTAATGGTGCTTCATTTAAAGATCTGATCATCAGGGAGTTCATAAATCTAAAAGCAATAAGAACTACAGGTAACAAAATGTTGGGCTCAAACGTGGTGGTCTTAAAGGCAGAAAAACAAACTGCACAGAATCAGAATCAACCAGGTTGGAAGAGACCTTTAAGCTCATCCAGTCCAACCGTTCCCCAGCACTGCCAAGGCCACCGCTAACCCATGGCACTGAGGACCTCTTCTACATGGTGTGTGAACACTTGCAGGGATGGTGACTCCAGCAGTGCCCTGGGCAGCCTGTTCCAGTGCCTGGGCATCCTCTGGGGAAGGAATTGTACCTCATCTCCATCTAAACCTCACCTGGCGCAGCTTGAGGCCATTTCCTATTGTCCCATTACTTGTTCCTTGGGAGCAGAG
Organism: Neopsephotus bourkii; assembly: GCF_033783945.1. NCBI lineage: Eukaryota > Metazoa > Chordata > Aves > Psittaciformes > Psittacidae > Neopsephotus > Neopsephotus bourkii. The sequence continues at coordinate 4,754,596 of NW_026901771.1, read as the reverse complement.
CCCAGCCGTCTCCTGGCTCCATCCTCCTTTCAGGCAGCTGTAGGGAGCAATAAGGTCCCCCCTGAGCCTTCTCTCCTCCAGACTAAACCCCCAGGTCCCTCAGCCGTTCCCCATCACACTTGTGCTCCAGACACTACACCAGCTCCATTGCCCTTCTCTGGCCCCGCTCCAGCACCTCAGTGTCTTATCTTGTGAGGGACCCAGAACTGAGCACCGGATTCAGGGTGCAGCCTCACCAGTGCCCAGTACAGAGGGAAGTAGTGTAGAAGTAGGTAATAACTTCATAAAACCTTAACCATAACTATGACCTAGATTCATGGGCCCACAGCATGATTCTCTGAAGTACTGCTCCTCTGTTTGAGGTATGGCAACATATTCACACTTCCTACTGAGGGCAACAGTCAGAATCATATTCCCCTGCATTTTAGATATTTAGGGAAGCACTGAAAAGTGAGTCAGCTATTGCAAGAGCTTGCTGACAAGCAAAATTCAGGTTTCCCTTTCAAAACCAAACCAAACCAATAAACCCCATGAAGTGGGATTCCCAGCAGCTATACCTTTCTGACAGCATGAGGAATGGCATTACTGGCTTTTCAGACTGACGCTCACAAAGTGCCCTTGCATGTTCCTTGAGGAGGGAAAGGGGACACTTCCCAATACAGGTTTGCCCATCAGAAATGGGAGTTACACCAACTAGTGAACTGTTTCCCAGTTCTGAATGGCCAGCTTGAAACTTACTCCTTAATGCTTGTTAGTGCTCAGAAAACCCCCAAACTTCCCCCCACAGCGGTGGAGGGGTGTTGTTGCTTCATGTCAGTTAAACAGGATGTGGGGGAACACAGGCTCTTTTTCTGTTGTGGTGAGAATTGTAACAGGAACTGGACTCTAGAATGGGCTGGAAAAAACCTTATGGACTCAACTGCTTCAGTGCTTAGACTTGACACATGCATGTACATTGCCCTGCTCAAAGGAAAGCTACTCAGCACCAGGCCTAAATAGTTGTTCTCTCAGGCTCCATTAGCAGAATGATTGATTTCAGTGGTTTAAGAGGGAGTCTTGACATACAACATCCCGAAAACTCACTTTGAGACATTAAGGATGAGCTTGGAAGGAAAAAAACCAAAACCAAACTAAACCAAACCACCAATAACTTCCCTGGCAGGCTTCTGGTGCAATCCCATACGTTGTCTTGGGGTAGCATGGCCTGCGGAGAACTGTTGGTGCTATTTCAACCTCATGTGAAATTGTCAGCTGTTACTTGTGATTTAGGTGAATCTTGCTTGTTCATTTAAGGAATAGATTTTCATTTTCTGCATTTGTGCTGTCTGTTTACCACAAGTTGACAGTGGCTGGAAGCCATGAAGAGATACGGGTTTAATATATAAACTAACAGACCTCTTCTGGTAGTTCCGGAACCTTCTCTTACTCCCCAGAACAGACACTGAAAGAATCGATTTGTTTCTCCATACTGCAGCAATAGCAGGCCTCTGACAAAATGTTAGTTCACACTTTCTATGGTTTCTTTCTTACCTGTGACTCGTCAAGCTCTTTCCATCTGATGAATGGAAGAATCCATCTAAAAATGCAGATTTTGCTCAGGTAAGAAATGAGGGACACATCCAATATGTTTTGTGTTTAATATCAGAGTGCTGAGCAGAGAAAGTACATCTCAGATGTAGTTTCTTTTGCTGCCCTGTGCTTCCTGAAGATATAACATATCTCTTCTTCCTGCTCAGTTGTTATCTGTTGCTCCCCAAATTCTAAAGCACTGCCTGCTTATCATAGTGCATATAGTTAAACGACACAGCAAGAACAGCCTTTGTGGCATGTACCTAGAATGTCAAATTGAGCTTGAACCTGTTTTAAGATAAAGCTGACACTTCCTGAAGTGTTTATATTCATCCAGGCTTTAAGCTGTTTCTTCCCCACCCTGCCAAATGTCCTTTTGGACATCCTCCATGCCCATATTAGCAGCTTTCCAGTATCTGAAGGGGGCTACAAGGATGCTGGAGAGGGACTCTTTGTCAGGGACTGTAGGAATAGGACAAGGGGTGATGGGTTCAAACTGATACAGAAGTAGTTCAGGTCAGATATAAGGCACTGGCACAGGCGGCCCAAGAAGTGGTAAATGCTCCATCCCTGGCAGTGTTCAAGGCCAGGTTGGATGGAGCCTTTGGTGACATGGTCTAATGTGAGGTGTCCCTGCCCATGGCAGGGGGGTTGGAACTGGATGATCTTAAGGTCCTTTCCAACCCAAACCATTCTATGATTCTATGTGAGTACCTCTGTTTGGTGGTGTTACCTGTTCTGCAGTAGGGCTGGTGTCTGAGGTAGTTAATATATGTAGCTGATATGATAGGTGTGAATGAAGGTTGAGAAACATCACTGGTCTTTACTTTGTTTCCCTTTTTTCTGTCTGCTCCTCACAGTTGGTCCATTAACCATCACCTTCAGAGTGCTCCCTAGTGAGAAAATGATCATCAGAAAAAACCCTTTCGTTGGGCCTGGTGGCAGCTACAGGCCACCTCACTGCCTGGCCCGCTACCGATCAGCCATTCTTGTAGCCTACAGGAACCAGAAGAAGTACCTTCACCACCTTCTCTACTATATCCATCCTTTCCTGCAGCGCCAGCAGCTGAGTTACACTATCTACTTGATTCAGCAGGTAAAGCTCAAGCAGATGTGCCCAGTGGGGTAGCTGGGCTTCCCAGTTCAGGATTAGGTTCTGAACGAGAAAGGTGACTTCTCCAATGTGGAAGTACCATTTCATGCATGGGCTGAGAGGAGGTCAGTTATATGCTGTCCCATCTCCATACCATCATTCTGCTATTGATTGGTTCTGCTTTTTCCCTTCTAGAGGGACAAAGTTGTCAGTAAGTGGTAACTTGTGTTTTCATCTCCTCAGGAGTTGCATGTGGCTTGTCTGTAGCTTGTCACTGTGGCTGTTGAGCAAAACCAGGGACACCAAATGCTAAAGTGAAATCGGGTGTTTTTTCAGCCTGTATCAGATAAAAACATCTGGTTTGACCCTCCTGAGGGGCAGCTTGGCTTATGGGTCTTTTAAAAGTGAGCCTTCTTCAGGTGCCCACGTTATATAGCCCCTGGAACAGCAAAGTGTACAACTGGGAACACTGGAGAGAATGGGTGATGTTTCTAGAGGCTGGGGCATGAAATCTGCAGCCAGGATTGATTCATCCCAACTTCATTCAGTCAAATCAGGCTACTTTTTGCTCACATAAATGTACGTGGAGTTCTCATCCTTGTTGTTTTGGTGAAGAAATGTAGGTTTGGTTTTACAGGCGGGGAATGGTACCTTTAACCGAGCAAAGCTGCTCAATGTCGGTGTCCGGGAGGCCCTGAAGGATGAAGACTGGGACTGTCTGCTCCTGCACGATGTCGACCTGGTACCCGAGAATGATTATAACCTCTATGTTTGTGATGAATACTATCCCAAGCACATGGCCAGTGCTATGGATAAGTTTCAGTACACGTAAGTACCTCCATTTCCTTTGGATGTATGCATTCTAATTGGTTCACTTTGGCATAGAAAGTAGGAATGGGAACAGTGGGAGATACACCTTTGAGAGGTTTTCTGTTTGTTAGTGTTGCAATAGTGACTTCCCCAGAAAAGGGTGTTCTTAACCTTAGGCATGCAGTGAGGAACAGGAACAGTTCCTTACCAGCACCTCCCTGTTCCACTCTCAGCTCAGCCTGGCAAGTGCCTGGCAGATTCCTGTTTGCCTTTCCTTCCAGGACAAAAGTAGAGGGTGGAAATTACTGGATCAAGTGGTAGGTGTGTGATAGAATGCAGGTATTTTGGACTGCCCAAGATGTGACTTTCAAAACCAGCTTTACGTCAGTCTGCTGGGGGAGAAGGTGGGAGGGATGGAACATGGTAGGAATTACACTGGGTTTGCTGTTTCGGGTTTTAGCACTGTTGTGACAGTGTCTGTAAGGTATGATTGATGTATGTATGATGGATGATGATGTTAGTTTATGGAGGGCTGGTATTATCCTTTAATACTGATATTTTTTCCCCTTTCTCTTTTAGTCTGCCATCTAAGTCGTTTTTTGGGGGTGTATCTGCTCTGACTCCAGAACATTACATGAAGATGAATGGGTTTCCAAACACATACTGGGGCAATGGTGGTGAAAATGATGACATTGCTACAAGGTACTAATGCTGAAACAGAACTAGGCTGGCTCATGACCATGTAGCATTACTCTGAGAAAGGAATTGAGATGATGGATGTTCCTTCATGTGGTTGCAGTTATTGTTATAATCCAAAATGCTGCTGGCATTGGGAATGGTTAATGTCAGCAGATGCTCAGAATCTCTGAATTCAGTCATTGTATGCTGGGAGGACAAAGCTTTCCTCAGACTCTGGAGGGCAGAATGTTACTTCATGTCCTTGTGCCTTCAGTGGCTCTGGAGTGTGTCCAAGGGGTTATAACCACCAGTAGCTGACAAGTGACTCCCTTGACATTAACAGTCCCAGGGGAGGGAAGGAATCTGCAGGCTTGATAAGAAAACCAAGAAGGTACTTAATAATGCTCAGCCAGTTGGGAATTTAAGTTATGTGAAGTGCACTTAGGTTGCTCCAAGTGTTATCAAATCACCAGTACTTGGAATTAAGGCAGATGAGTTCTGGCTGCAGGGCTGAGTGATGGAGAAGCCTGTGTACTCCTGTGAGCCAGTGGCAGCGAATCTGATGGGGTTTCTTGTACTTGAGTTGCCATGGCAGCAGCACACTGTACTAGTGAATACAATGAGTTTAGTTCCAACCTAATTCAGATCCTTCAAGTACAAAACCATGGCTGTAGCTGCTTTATTCAGCTTTGCTCTTGCACTGTGCACCTTTCTCTCGTGGCAAGCTCATGAGGAGTTTAGTGCACCAGCACTAAAGGCCTCGTGTGGTTTTTGTCTTGCACAGTGTGACAGGTTACACAGTGCAGTGTTCTGTTCCAGCACTGTAGGAGTTTTTAGAAAGCAATATTCTTCTCTGAATTGAAAGTCAGCTCTTCTAACATAGAATTCCTCCTTTTCCTTTCAGACAAAGCTTAACTAAAAGGGTGTAGGATTGTGTAGAGATTCAGCATTTCCTAAGGGAATCGAATGCTGGGGAAATAGATCCTTCCATCAAACATGGGTCTGTTCAGCTGTTCTTGGTACAGCTGAGGCACTTAACATGGCTTTTGGTACCGTGACGGTCATGGCTGCCTTAGGTTATGTACATCTCTAAATAGCCCTTTTGTGAAGGGGAGTAAATCCTGTGGTGTTTCTCTGAAGGTTCACACTAATGATTAGCAGTGTGGTGGCCACAGGTACACAGAGGCTGGGGCATTGCCTGTTAATGATTTATCTTGCCTCAGCCTGCTGGAGTGGGTCCAGAGAAGGGCAATAGAGCTGATGAAGGGCCTGGAGCACAAGTGTGAGGAGGGAATAGCTGAGGGACCTTGGTTTTTTTGGGGGGGGGAGTTTGGAGAAGAGAAGGCTTGGTGGGGACCTTATTGCTCTCTACAACTAGGGTTTAGGAGGATGGAGTGAGGTGGGGTCAGTCTCTTCTCCCAGGTAGCAGGTGATGGGACTTATGATCTTAAAGGTCTTTTCCAACTGAGCCAATTCTGTGATTCTGAGTTGGGAATGAGCTGCCTTGTCTTGAATGACCAACTGCTGGGATTTGCATTTTAGAGGGTGCTCACAGGCTTCTTACCCTGTGGCAACAAAATGACTGTTTGAAATTGGACACTGAAATGCAGTACTCTGCTTGTCTTAGCAAGCTCCAGGATCTGCCTGTTTTTAGAAGAAAACACTACTCAAACTGGTAGCATTTCGGGGTTAACATTATCAGCTCCAGGGAGGTCTGTTGGGTTCTTCTTAACAGTAAATGAATGTATTGACTCTTTCATGTTATTGTTTGAGTTGAATCTTGTAATGCAAAGCTAGTAGCAGCAAAGCTAGTTTAGTGTTTGTGCTTTTTCTTGTCTCTTTGATTTGATCTGCTTCTGTTCAGAAAACAAGCCTTGTCTAAAACTCAGTCTGAAATGACAGCGTGTCAAACTGTCCATGTTGTCATCATGTGATGGCTCCAGACTAACAAATCCCTTCAGTTCTGTAGCCTGTGCCAGTTCTGCAGCATTCCAGGTTCAGTGCAGCTCGCTGCTTTACCAGCTCTGGTACACGTGTTGCAAACATGCCACTGAGGTGACCACAGTTGAGCAAACATTCGTTCTTAGGATCACGGGTGTGATGACGGAGGTTTGCTGGCCCTAGCACTGCTGCAGGCACTTGGGATTGATGAAGTACCATAGGTGCCATTAGCAATGGGTTACAGCATCTGAAATGCTGGGGTTAAGAGGTCTCCTCTGGAATTCTGAGCCTTCAGCTCACTCTGTTCTTATCAGCCCTGCAGCTGAGTGGCTGTGCTTGGTTTGGCTGGTGCCTGTGGTTATCACGTACCAGAGCATCTGAATGAATGGCACTTCTCAAAGAACAGAGGGAGACTTAATCAGGGACTCTTCATCAGGGACTGTAGTGATAGGACACGGGGTGATGGGTTCAAACAGATACAGAAGTAGTTCAGGTTAGATATAAGGAAGAAGTTCTTTACTGTGAGGGTGGTGAGGCACTGGAATGGGTTTCCCAAAGAAGTGGTAAATTCTCCATCCCTGGTAGTGTTCAAGGCCAGGCTGGACAGAGCCTTGGGTGATATGGTTTAGTGTGAGGTGTCCTTGCCCCTGGCAGGGGGGTTGGAACTGGATGAGCTGAAGGTCTTTTCCAGCCCAAACCATTCTGTGATTCTATGACCTGAAACTCGGCACTGGCTTCCTTTCAGGAACTGCAAGTTTGGCTGTTGGGGTTGTTTTCATTTCGGTGATGGAAGCCTAGGCAGTGAAAGCTCTGCTCTTGCTAGGGAGTGAGAATCATGCTCAGTTGTCAGATTGAAGGGGATAGCTCTAGAATGCTCTCTGTGCTGTTGTTCTTTCCCTGCTTGCTATAATCCTCTTTGTACACTGTCAAAGCACCCTGTAGCTAGGAGCCTTCCAGCCCAAGGACTTGCTAGAGGAGATAACATGGCACTGTGGTGTTAAACCCACTCCCTTCAGCCTTTTGCTTTTCCTGCATTACACTGCTAATCACCCCTGGGTTTGCATTCCCCTATAACTAAGCCTAGAAATTGCATCTTTATGCCTAAAGCAACCATTTCTTTTGTTGTTTTAAAGGATTCAGCTGGCAGGAATGAAAATAGTCCGGACCCCACCTCACCTCGGACGCTACAAAGTGATGGACTATGACAAAAGGACAGAGACACAAGAGCCTTGGGGAAGGTAAGTGTTGGGGGTGGTGGTATGTGGAGTTTGGAGGCTGTTCTCTGCCTTGGTGCCATCACTTGCCTCAGAACAGGCAGTAAGTGTCACTTTGTCTAATGCCACTGCTTGTCTTTCTGCTTTCATGTGGCTACTTAGAGGAGTCTCCCAGGAGCAGAATGATTCTGTTGCAACTGACAGTCTGTGTGGAAGGGTTTCTCCTGGTTTCTACTTATTTTCCCTATGGTTAAGGACACATGCTAGCTAAAAAGCTCACACATCAGACTTATTCCCCGAGTCATTTGATGCTTAAAACTTGGGAAAGAAAATACTGCCTCTCTTGTAAATAGGGAGAGTTCAGTGTGAACAGACACTATGTTACACCTTCCCTATTATACAAACCTGCTCTTTAATCTGTGTGGATTTACAATGTGCTGTTAAAATGCTGGAAAACAGTAGTGTAGTGAGAAGACATGAGGAAGGGGTTGTGAGAAACCTTCACAAAGACACAGTTGTATCTAAGAGCTGGAAGAGGGCTTTGGGTCGAGTGTGGTGAAAGTTTCCCTTTATTATCTCAAACCGTAGGCTTCCATAGCAACCCTGTCTTAAACCCCACCTACAGCAGCCTGTGTACATCACTGCTCTGAGCCCTGTGGTGCACACCCTGCTCTTGCTAAGCTGCTGCCGGTTCCTGGTTGCTTTCAGACTGTAGTTGTCACCTCACTGGTCTCCCTGGCTCGTTAGGTTCCAGTCTGCATTGTCCTCCATGTTTAGAATACTCAGAGTGAACTTAATCTGATCTGTTCAAGTCTTGCAAAGTGCCTTCTCTCTGGATTATGGATTAGTATTAGCCTGTATTATACCAAGAATAATTTTCTTGGGGCTTTTCTGGTAGCAGCTTTTACCTGTTTCTTCAGCTGCAATCACATTTGTTCTTCTGTTTTTTCTTCCTCAGGTCTGCTTCCCACCACAACACCAGGAAAACATGGAAAGATGATGGAATGAATTCATTAGAGTTCAAGCTCCTCTCCAGGACAAAGCATCCTCTTTACACCAACATCACTGTGGACATTGGTTATGTTCCCCCCTTCTCTTAGGGGAATAGAAAAAGAGGTCGGTTGGGTCCAGTATGGCAGCATGCATGTGAGGCTTCAGCCTCTACCTCCTGGTGGCAGTCTCACCTGAGACTAATCCTTTTGTCTTTCATGCATTTGTCTTTCCTGCTGGGTAAAAGTTAGAAGAAAAGGCTTCAGGAATAGGGTATGACAGCAGATAACCAGGCTGGGGCTTACTGTGCACTGTAAAACTAACTCCTGAGCCAGAGCCACCTCCCAGCCCTCAGGGATCAAGCTCTCCTTACCCAAGTTATCTGGAACCTTTGTTCCAGAGCTGGATGGATGTGTCCTGCTTTGTACTTAAATGGTGATTGGGATAAAAGCTCTTTTGGCATGAGGCATGCTGTATTTTGACCAGCTTCTATACTTAAGTTCTGTAAATATCTGGTGAATTTGAGTCAAATGGAGTTGTGTTTGGGGGATTTTTCTAGGATATTTACCCAGAGTGTAATAAAGGAGAAAGCTCTTTTCTTGCCTGCTCCACCACTCGTGAAATGTGTTTCTTGTAGCTGTGAGGGTGAATGACAGCTGAGGCTGTCACTGAGCCTGACCTCCTGCTCAGAGTAGGGAAATGAATCCAGTAACTCAGCTGTGGCTCAAACATGAATTATATTTCAAGGTTGAGCTGTCTTTAACATAAAAGACTTCTGAGAAATTAAATACTTGAGGAAAAAGTCAAGCATGCCAGGAGTGGAGCTGGGACGCTGCAGGAATGTACTTACTGAGTGGCCAAGGCCTTGCCCTTTCTGCATTCTCTCCTCTACTCAGCTCCTCTTTACTGTGCAAGCATCACACTGGGTAGTTTTGCTTGTTACATGTAGATAATAAAACACCTGTTTGCTGAAAAGCTGCCTCTATCCCAACTAACACCCAAGAACTTACTTAAAGGTTCAGTCGTCTCTGCAGGTGGAGTAATGGGGCAACCAGCTGGAGCATAACTCTTCAGTATGTAAAGCAGAACTTGCTTTTTGGCATGTGTGAACTCTCCCAAGCCTGGCTTCATATCTGTCGCTAATGGGTACACATCCAACAAGCAGGGTTAAGGACAGACTGGTATATAATGCAGTAAGGAAAGGGGAAACACTCTCATCAAGACTTTAGAAGTGCTGTGGAACAGTTATCCACAGACTCACCAGTCCTCTAAAACCAGAATCACAAGTACTAACACAGCTTGGGTCTATAACAGTCTGGACCAAAGCATTAGAACCAGGGCCAGGAATTTCCCTCCCTCTGACCTAGCCACTGCATCTCCTTCCACATCTCTCCAAAGTAACACGCAATGCACAGCACCAAGACTTGTTTTGACACAGGATACTTCCACCATCCCATACCAGAGTGAACTGAGCTCATGAAACACAGGAAAAGCCTTTTGCAGTCAATGGAGTGTATTTATTGAGAGATCTTTAACATCTCCTCCCTCATGACCATTATTCCTTCCCTCACACACAGGCAGTTTTCCCTCAGGCTGGAAAAAAAAACAGCTTTCCTCAGCGAGTTTGTTATTTGGTGAAGGATTCCTGTGCCTTTAATAAGCCCACAAGAAGTTTAGGAATGGTTGCAAGAACTAGTGTTTTTTCCATGAGACTTGGTTCACGTCCTTCCACTGGCCCATCCCAAACAAGGACAGTTCTGTGAATGTCCCAGCAGAACACAAGGACTGGTCCCATGGCTCCAGCCCTCACAAAAAGGAATTCCCAATCAATCAGACTGTGAAGAAAGACTCTCCTGTGCTACTGAAGTCCTCTTTCAAGCAAACAAGATCTGTTGCCATTTTCACATCCTGTGTGTTGCTCACCCTTATGAGACCTTGGGCTGCACGCTGAAGTCCACTGTGATGTTGATGTATAAAGGGTTATGTTCCACTGAGAGCAGTTTATATGAACAGGAGTTCAGTCCATCTGTTTTCCATGTTTTAGATACTTGACTTAGAAGCTTCATCCTGAGAAGAAAGAGGAGAAAATCTTCACTGACATGCACAGGAGAGGTGTTTTGAGCGCTTTTCCCACTACTAGTAAATTTGGAAGGAGAGCTACTGCTGTTCTGTACAGCTGGCAACATAAAATCATGCTTTTCCTGTCCTCAGTATGGAAAATCAGACATGAAAATGCCCATTTGGCCTAGAACAAAGCTCTTGGCCCCAGGTGCTTGGCCACATACTAAGAAGATGGAAGGGAGAACCCTATTCCTGACTCACCTCTCTTCATTCTCCTCATTACCATGGTCTCGCTTGTGGAAGATCATTGTGTACCTGGCTACCTCCGCAGGTGGCCTCATCACTCCCATCTTCTGCAAGTGAACCCTGGAAGAAGCAATAGTGCCATGAGCAAGGCCTCACCTAGAAACAAACTCAAGGAAAAGAGAAGCAACAACATTTGGAGACTTCATCTCTTGTGGATGCCATGGAAGCAAGCACAGAGAACAGCAGGAAACTTATCTACATTTCTTCCAAAGCCCATCTTGCCAGAGAAATGGGGCTGAGGGTTGTGTTTCTGGGGAACAGACCCATCACAGTGACAGATTCCCCTTTATTTTGGTAGCAGGAAGCAACTACAGTATGTCATGAAGAGCTTAAAGCATCCACTGTACAACAGAGCACATTTAAAATAGTATGGTCTTGTCTAGTCTGTACTACCCTGTATTAGCCTGAGAGGGCTGTAGCAAGATTCCACATGCTTTGCAGCAAGTTCATCTCAACTCCTGCCATAAAATCTTTACACTTGACAGCTCTCCCCTTGAAAAGAGGAGGAAAAAAAAAATCCCAAAAAACTTCATTTCTTTGTCACTAATTGGCACAGAGCTGCAAAACTTGTATTTGTCTACATGAAGAAAAAGTCCTTTCTGAGAACAGTGCCAGAAACCCCGAGTCCCACACATGGGTTTAAGTGTTGGACATCAGGTACTCAATTGGAGCTGCTGTTGAGCTTTAATATCTTTGGATCACGGGAGTTTTGCTCTGTCAGCAGAAGGGGTTAACTTCATGACTGGAATTAAGGAATAGCCCAGGTCTTTGCAGTCATGTCAGCAGCTGGGGGAGCAAGAGGAAACCAAGAATTGAAGAATCATAAAATCAGCTTGGTTGGAAAAGACCTTTAAGCTCATCCAGTCCAACTGTTCCCCAGCACTGCCAAGGCCACCACTAACCCATGGCACTGAGGGCCTCGTTTACTCAGTGTGTGAACACTTGCAGGGATGGTGACTCCAGTGCTGACCTGGGCAGCCTGTTCCAATGCCTGAGCACCCTCTGGGGAAGGAATTGTTCCTCATCTCCAGTCTAAACCTCCCCTGGTGCAGCTTGAGGCTGGTTCCTCTTGTTCTATCACTTGTTCCTTGGGAAAAGAGACCAACCCCACTTCACTCCATCCTCCTGTCAGGCAGCTGTAGAGTGATAAGGTCCCCCCGAGACTTCTTCAGACTAAACCCCGCAGGTCCCTCAGCCGTTCCCCATCACACTTGTGCTCCAGGCCCTGCACCAGCTCTGTTGCCCTTCTCTGTCCCCCCTCCAGCACCTCGATGTCTCTCTTGTAGAGAGGGGCCCAGAACTGAACACAGGATTCGAGGTGCAGCCTCACCAGTGCCCAGCACAGGGGGACAATCACTGCCCTGGCCCTGCTGGTTATCCTACTGCTGATACAGGCCAGGATGCTGTTGGCTTCTTGGGCACAAGCTGCTCATGTTCAGCTCCATTAATCAGCACCCCCAGGTCCTTTTCCATGAGCAGCTTTCCAGCCACTCTTCCCTAGGCTGGGACCAGTGCATGGGGTTGTTGTGGCCAAAGAGCAGGACCCGAACCTTTGCCTTATTTAACCTCATACTATTAGCCACAGCCCATCTGTCCAGCCTGTAAGAAACTGAGCCCCTGAGAGGTTTCCAATGACTTGATTGTAACAGTGAATTATCAAATAAATACAAATGATCTGAAAAATCTCCTTGTGATGCACAGCTTTGGAAAGGGCCCACGAGCCCATCACACTCAGAACAGCAGGACCTGAGTGCATTCAGGCCCCAGGTTCTTCAAGATACTGAAGGGGATGGTGCCATCTGCTGCCGTTGCTGGGAAAGGCTGCAGGATCCCTGCACAGCCACCCACCGGGACAGCAGCTCCTCATTCCCTACCCACTGCACTCTGCAACCAGCCCAGTCCAAGATCCACCCACAAGGAAAGGCATGAGCCAAGTCCCACTGCAGCATGCACTGTGGGTCATGTGATGTGGTTTCCACACCAGGACCTCAGCTACTAGAGAGTTACACAAACAAGCATCACATTTGATTCCAAACCCCTTGTAAACATGGTGGAGATCCTCAGTAAATCTTGCTGCTCTGCTGCTCACAGCAACATCTGAACCACCACCACCACCATCACCTTTGTTTGCACCTTAACTGGGACACTTCCTGCAAAGATGGGGAATAAGATGGTACCAAGCCATCCCCTTCCACTATAAAAGCCAGCTCTTAAGAGAAGTTGGTGTCTCTAAATAGGAGTAGGGAGAAAAAAAAACCCAGCTGTGATTAAGAAGGGACAGAAACCCAGGCCTCCAGTAGTCCTTTTACATTTCCTGAGATAAAGCTGCCTGATACAGAGGAAAACTTCCATTTGGAAGTTCCTAACTCTTAACACACTTGATTTCACTGATGTAATCGTTGAACATCACCAGGGAGATGAATTTATGCCCCTAAAATGTTTGGTTTAAGCAAATGAAAAGGATAAACACTGAAGAACAACGTAGACTTAAGCTACAAATGGATGTTCTCTGCCAGCAGAGCTTAGGGGGTGGTTTATTCCTTTTGGGTTTGTGTTCTGTTTGCCCCCTTCCCCTTCCTTCACTAACAGCAAAGCAGGATTAGAGGTTTCCTTCTAAGCAAAGGGCAAAAGATCACCAGAAAAATTAGGTTGAGTCCTTTGTGCCCTTCAACTTCTCAAACTGACAGGTTTCTCCTACTTTGAAAGGCCCATCTGAAAAACTGGATTTCACAAGAACAAAAGGCACATGCAAATAGATGCATGTCTTTCTAGAATTCAAGCTATTCACTGTGTTAACTAGAATCAACACCACCCACATACAAACTAAGCTGTGCTTGGAGTAAATCGTGGTAGTCAATGAATGCAAAAAACCCAATCCCACCAAACCAAAGCCCTCCCACACTCTTATAAAGCATTGGAACTGAATACATTTGTGTCTCTTTGGCAAATCACCCTCCAGACTTCAATCTTCCTGCTTTCCTGCTTCTGTTATAACCAATATCCAAGTGACAATGCAAATCCCGTGGGGCTGTGACGACACCAAACCAACCCAACTAGAAAGAACCCCAACCCAAAACCTAACAAACCCTGCACCCAACCAGAAATACTTGTCAGGAAGAGGATGAGGTCTCTGGCACACCTAACCTTTGCAAAGAGGAAACTGTGCACAGAACTGCATCCTGCAGCCCAAATCCCCACTGTTTGGAACTGAAAGCTCCTGTCGTGTTCTGCCTTTGGGGGCCAAGTGGGAAGTTACGTCCATTTCTATTTTTTTAGGTGTCATTTCTCTCTAGGTTTTTATTTCACAGAATGGTTTGGGTTGGAAAGGACCTTAAGATCATTCAGTTCCAACCCCTTGCCATGGGCAGGGACACCTCACACTAGACCATGTCATCCAAGGCTCTGTCCAACCTGGCCTTAAAACACTGCCAGGAATGGAGCATTCACCACTTCTTTGGGCAGCCTGTGCCAGTGCCTCACCACCCTCACAGTAAAGAACTTCTTCCTTATATCTAACTTGAACTTGCTTACACGATTGACTTCTTACCTGATTCGAAGATCATCATCTTCTCCACCCCAGCCCCAGTAGTTGTTAGAGAATCCATTCACCTTGGCAAACTGTTCCCTTGTTAGAGCAGTTACACCTCCAAAATATCCAGTGTACCGTAACCTAGAAGTACACAAGAGGAGAGAATGAAGAATTAAAAGTCAAATTCTACCAACAACAAAAACCTCACCCTGAAACTCTGAACTGTCTTCTGAAAGTCTGGCTTTAGATGTGTCTTTCACAGAGCTGAGGGTGCACAAACCCATGAGGTTGCTCTGGTTGTCTTCCTCTTTTCACAAGAGGATGGTGATTTGCTCTAGGCCTGGAAGATTAAACTCTCCAACTGAGAGAACAGTTCCTTCTTCAACAGTTTCTCTCTTCACACAGAACCCCTTGACAGGCAAACAGCACTTCACCTCAAGGACTTCCATGAGTACAAAAGGAACAAAGCCACACGCTCACACAGCAGAAGCTCTGCAATAATGACAGAAGCCACTGACCACCTTGGAGCTGAAGCTGAGAAACCTGGAATGAAAACGGATCACAGCACAGGTACACATGCCCTGGGATACTGCAGGAACAACTCCAAGGTAAGGTACAGCGTGAGTTGCTAAGTAACCTATTCTAATGGTGCTCAGCTCTAAAAGAGATTCAGTTCTGACTCCTACCTTCTTTGTCCTGGGAACTGCAGCTGCTCTAAAAGATATTTACATACCATGTTTATCTTCTTACACCACTTTGCTACTTGCTGTTTATGATACCCTCCTCTTTCTGGGCCCTTAAGGTGAGCAGTACAACACTGCCCCTACTACATTGCCACTGCCAGAGGGGATGTGCGCATGGCTGCAGGTTGCACTTGGATTGCTAGATGGATGTGAATACAAAGAGGTGAACAAACTGCCAGGGCTAGAAAATACCCGTGATGGCAATTTATACGCCAGGCAAGGAAAGGTGTGATGCTTATTGCTATTTCTGGTTTACCAGGAATCTAATTTAAACACACACACACAAAACAACAAAGAAACCAAACCAAGACCAAACTCAGAAACCGAACTCAGACCAGTTTTGTTAGCTGATCTGTGCTCCTGTCATAGCATCACAAGAGAACTGCAGAGGTTGAGGGGGCCTCTGGATATGAAGCAGTCCAACCCCTCTGCTCAGAGCAGGGTCTCCTACAGCAAGTCACTGAAGACCAGGTCCATCCAGGTTCTGAGCATCCCCAAGGATGTAGACCCCACAACCTCTCAGGGCAGCCTGTTCTAGTATGTGACCACCTTCAAAACTTTAGTATAGAAGCCTCCCTTTCTGAAGCATCTAAACCTGTAGTTTGTGTAACTAAACATAAGGTACTGACTCTCCAAAGCTGCCAAGATTACCACACACTGCATCACCATAGATGATGCACCCACATTCCTGCCCAGGATGTTGTGTGTTAATGCAGAACATGTACAACTTCCATACATCTAAGTGACATCTCTCAGTATGCTCACCTCAACCTAAGCAAAACACACTGAGGTCACCCAACTGGGTTTTCAACCCCAGGTCTCAGTTCAGTTCAGGATCTGAATTCCTTCAGATGTATCCAGGAATTCCTTTGGAAATACAGTGCTGTTATGCCCGCTTCATGGATGTGTAAACAGAGGCAGTGACACAGAAAAGAAAGTATGAATCAAACTCAAACCAGCAGTATCTCAGTGAATACTGGCGCAGGGTATTCACAACATCATTTTGTCTGTATCCTTTAAAGACAAAGCTTAAAGCTATACACTCTTTAAAGTACTCCTTTAAGTACTCCTTAAAAACCAAGCCTATAACTAACAGTTCCTTTCCACAAGCAGCAGAGACCAGAGGAAATCTATAGTAAGAGGATCCCGCAGTAAAAGCAGGAATCCATCTGCTTAACTAAGCGGAACACTTGCAGTAAACCTGAGGAACAGGAGGTTAAGTAAAGCACCTCAAGCTTCATGCCATGTTATCAGCCTGGATTCTACATGCCTGTGCATTACCCAAAGCAGTGTTTCTATTGCTTTGGTGCACTGACCATTCCATAGCCCTCAGCATTCTGTCTGCAAGGCAGAGTGCTCCAAAAGCCTGTCACAAGCCTAGTTCATACGTGCTTGCTCCAGTTTGCACCAGATGACTGAGAAGTGAATGGTATTCTGCATAAGAATTTGCACACCCCACCTCTCTCTCATATATTTAAGAAAGGAAACCCACAAGGGAAGCAGAGCTTTGCTTCAAAGCACACAGAGATCAGCTTTTGAAAAGCCCACTTGGAGTTAATATTGAGATGACATGACATAGGAGGTAAATCTTGAAAGAAACAAGTTCAATGGAAATACTCTGGTCATTAAACTCACCAGACTCAGGAGCCTTTTATTCTCTGAGGTGGACTGAACCTGACTTTTCACATCACGCTGGCATTTAGGGGACCCATTTCAAATCCAGACTGATCCTGTATGAGATACTGCCCAGCCATGTCATTAAATACAACCCTATCCCTCATACTTGAACTCTCCGTATCAGATGCTCCCTCTTCAACAGCAAAAGGCAAGTGGCAAGTTTTTCTATATCAAGATCACACCCTCGAACCAGAGGACCAGGGAACTGCAAATGCATTTCTAGCTTTGACAGGCCTCTGCACAACCTCTGGCATGTTGCTTTCTTCTTGGAACACCCTTTACCTCACCCCAGAAACCAGAAGGATTACAATGATCACCTGTACAGGTGACCATGGAGCTGACTTAAGAGATGCCCATACAGTTCTATTTTGCCAAGGGCACTCCAGAGAGATTAAGTGTTACCACCAGAAACCTGGTGTCAGGAGAAGGGGTAGATACAGCACAGAGCTCCATCAGATGAGGAACATTAACAGTAAAATGGCATTTCCCAATTGGTATTTTTTCCATATTCTGGTTTCCTACCTGTATCCAGTATTGTTCCTGCCAACTACAAAGTGCTTTGGTCCAGGGCCACACGTGTAAATGTTAAAGTCATTTTCTGGCACCAGATCCACATCATGGAAAATGAAACAGTCCCAGTTAGCTTCTTTTAGGGCCTCTAGGTATCCTACATTCAGCAGCTTAGCACGATTAAATTTGGTGCTGCCAGCCTGTGGAAGAGAATGGAGAAAACCTCTGAAGAAGGTGTCAAGCCTTTAGAACCAGAACTGCTCCCAGATATTTGTTCTGATCACATAATTCACAGCCGCATCTTCCAGCTAGTAACCACACACAGAACTGGCCCATAGCACTGGCTACAGCACCACAGAGGCCAGTGACACAGAGAGCTTCTGCCATCTCTGCTTGTCATGAACAAACAGAGCCAGGGCCAGGAGAGTCTATGGCTGTCTGGGCACCAGGAATATGCATCCTGGATGACACAATCTCACTACTATTGCTGTTCCCATCCCAGAGTTCTGGATGCATGTAGATATACATAGCATAACATAGAGGTATCAGTAACAGCTTAGAAACGACAAAGAGGTATCAGTAAACAGCTTAGAAACTGGTGCCTATACAGTGTGTCAGCAAAGCTTATGGAAAGTGTTTAAAAAAGCCAAACCCAAAACACATTACTCTCATTCTCATGAGTTTATCCACATCAGAGCACCTGCCACAGATGATTTATGCTTGTTCTGCAGTTCAGAGGGTAGCAATGCCTGAATAATTCACTGTATTTCCTCAGCTCACACAGTAGGTGGCAGACTGGAAAATAAAAAGCAGGTCTCTTCATTTTTAACTCCTATATAACCTCATTGTTATGCTGCAAAAGAACTACCCCTACCATGGGGCTTCACTTGACTTTTACTAGCCTTGTTGTACAGGCTGAGAAAGTTGGGGTGACATGGTCTAGTGGGAGGCATCCCTGCCCATGGCAGGGGGTTGGAACTGGGTGATCCTAATGTTCTTTCCACCCCTAACCATGATTCTGTGATTTTCTAGAGCTGGGAACTCAGTGTACTCAAAAGATAAAAAGCAGTTTTCAAGAGAAAGGGGTCATTTGCTAGAAGGTGCCTGGACTGGGAGAGGCTCAGTGAAAGATGAAATAGATCTGGCCTCCCCAGGCTGAGAGAAGGTTAACTGGAGGGAAAACAGTTGTATACAAAGCATGTTTTACTGTTCTAGAAGGTAATGTTTTGCTCTGAAGCAGCAATTTGTTCACCATCACTAACATCCATCTGCTCTTTGAACAAAGAAGAGTTATGGGATTTATGGCTCCATACCTGCAATGAGGGAAATCTAGCCCAATGTCCACTCCAAGAAATTAACAGAGGGATCATCAGTTGCTGCCGTTCTGAGTCAGGGAAGGAATTTTCCAAGAAAAAATGAGATAAAATTCCCTAAAATGTATGTGGTCAAATTTCTGCATGAGGGGGGTTTTGGGTGTTTGGTTGGTTGTTTGTTTTAAAGAATCCTGTATATGAAAGCATCCACCAGAGAATCTTCTCCTGATGATGGCAACAGACTATTGAATGACTGGAACAATTCAGATGACTGGCAAAGAACAGGCAGAGAACTTCACTTGTGTTTGGTACCAAGAGCAGGTGAAGCGCAGACCATCTGCTCCAGTTGTGTCTCCCCTCCCTTTGCCCACTTCCTGTGCAAACGCAGCCAAACACCAGCTAAAATGTCCAGGAAGGGAGTTTTACATGTTAGACCTCATGCTGAGCAAATACCAAAGTTTACTCTCATCTTTTATTGAGAAAAGAATTGTCTTCCTTTGTTTCTATGGGAGGAGAACACCAACCACAAGACAAACTTAAGCTGGGCAATAAATTGCTCACCCTTCATGGATTAAAAACTGACATTTTTTCCAGCACTCCACTCACCTGTGCACACATTTATGCAAAGAAACATGATGTTCAAGATGCTACAATTAGCTCAAAAAGAGAGCTTGAGTATGCCCTTCAATTGCTCAGAGAGAAATATAGAAGACTCATTTATTAATCTTCCTCCCAAGTCAACTCTTGTGTATTTTAATAGTTAAATCCTGGTTTTAACTATTTCTTTCCTCAAAAGATATTTAAAACCGCTAATGACATCACAAATGGAGAGTGAAAATGGATTTGCCATCAAAGAGCTGTGTTAGACTCACTTTTCAGTTTTGGGCATTTGTATCTACATGGAAGGGGAAGCCAAAGTTTCCAATCTTCAAAGTAAAAACTCTGACAGAACAAGTCCGGACTTGACACTACTGCTCACATCAGACAGAACTTTCATAGCCTTCTACTTCTTTATGCTAACATGCCATCAGCTGTTCTCCACCTCACAGATTTCAGGAGATAAAGAATCAGGTTGGATGGGGCTTGGAGCAACCTGATCTAGTGAAAGGTGTCCCTGCCCATGGCAAAGGATTGGTACTGGATGAGCTTTAGGGTCCCTTCCAACACAAACTATTCTATGATTCTCCTGATAACTCAGTTGACAGCTGGAGTGAGCCATTATATGTATGGTTACACACTAAGGCTGAAAAAAGCCTCAGTTTCTCCACTCTATGGGCCGCATGACAACTTTAAACATTGGAGGACCAGTCTATTCAGACAAAGCATATAACCTGCCATGACTTCTGCTGCTGTTCTGCTGTGCCACTGAGCAGAATTGTAGGCTTTCACCTCGAATGCACTGCCTCATGCTGAATGACTGACTCTTTGAACAGGAGGGAAGAGAAACTCTATTGATTTATCACCTTTTTCTCATGATGTCTGCAAAATCTGTTTAGATTCAAGGCAGAACATATAAATAAATGAGAGCAACAGAAAGCAAACAATGAAAGATCACAAAAAAATCAACATATTACAAAAGAGAAATCTGTATCTTATATGAAAATCAACATGGCACAAATCTGTGTATGCAAATTTTAGCTGTTGACTCAGCACACTAGGAATAATGCAAAGAAATTAATAAAGCTCTCAGGAACCAACTGGTTTCTCATGAGTACTTCTGCCCACAGCCCTTACTGGGCAAGTAAAGCACCTGCAAGCAGTAGCTGTCATGTCTGGTTTGAGCTGGCAGAAATGAGTACAACACACAGCTTACTAAACATGACAGCCAGCAAGCAGATGGGAGAGTAAAGCTGGATACAAACTGAAGCCTTCGATCCAAACAACTCCAAATGAAAAGACAGAAAACATGTCAGCATAGTTACTATGTGTACGCTGCAGGAGAAGTGAGCTGCATTAGTAATGGGAAAGATGCTAACCTTGAATGCTAAAGTTAGGAATAGTAAGTTACTCAGACTGAGAAATGGACACCAGTTGAAAACACTAATTCTTTCCAGCTTTGCTAACAGCAGCTGAGATCCTGCAGTGGTACCAGCAATGGCCGCATGCACCACTGCATCCATCAGCAGGTGCTGGAAACAGACTTGGAGGACTGATATTAGCTAGCAGAAGCAGCAGCAAGCATCTCCTTGGCCTGCAGAGCATCACCCCCAAACACCAAACACATCTCAGCCTCACCTGGTGAATAACATAGATGCCATAGTCCAGCTGCTGCCTCTGCAGGAAGGGGTGGAGGTGCTCCAGGAGGTACAGCAGATGCTTCTCTCGGTTGCGGTGTGGGATGATGATGGCAACATGGTGCTGTGCTGCACACTCTGGAGGGTGGTACCGGCCCTTGGCTACCTGAGGGTTCTCCTTTTGCACTTCTTCTAGTGTGAGAGATGCTTTGAAGGTGAGTTTGCTGGCACCAACTGTAGGAGAAGCACAAAAAGCTTTCCCCAGTTATTTCTGACTGTGGCTAGTCCAGGCATCTAACTCTGTAACAGCATAAGAAACCCAGGACCAAGCCCCAGTTGGTTTCCCTCGCTTTCCAAGAGAAAAGTCGTGCCACAGGGATATTATGCAGGCAGTAGAAGGAGAGAGTATCAAGTGTTTAGTTGCTTAAATTGATTAAAAGTGATGATAAAAAAAATAATTAAAAAATCAAAAGAAGTTCCTATGGCAGGAGAATCAGCTCAAAATGGCTGCCAGGGCAAAGCAGAGGAGAAGGAAGTGGAAAGAGACATAGGAGTGTGGCGATGAGAAGCCATCTCTACTTAAAGCATGAACAAAACCATTACAGGCTTAAGGTAGAATAAAACATACCAAGGCTTCCTCTAGCCAGATTTTCATCACTTCTCTGGCACTGAGCTATCATTTCATCCCCTTTGGGCTCCGCAAACCCACTGAAGAGAACAACACAGGTCACTGTGATGGCTACAGCTGAAGTGCTTTCACTTAAGCAAACACATCTTTGGGGCAGGGAAGGGGGTTGCGCAGTGAGACAGCAGCTTTTTTGGACTACAACAGGGAAGAGTGAAGAATCCAGCTTCCCAAACAAATCCCTAATCAGGTCCACAAAAAGAAGAGGAAAGCAACAGTGACATGACAGTGCAGAGCAGAAGCCTGGTGCTGCCAGCAACACCAAGACCAAAAGAAACAGCTGTTGGGAAGATAAACACTGTAGCCATGAACACCCCGCTTCCTCCTTCCCCTAAGCTTTTACTGCTGAGCGTGGGAAATGGTATGGTCATGTTGTATGGAATATCCCTCTGGTCAGTTGAGCTCAGCTATCCTGCTGTGTCCACTCCCAACTTCTTGCCCACCAACAACCCACCACATATTAGCAGGTCAAGATAGAGACAAAGCCTCAACATCGTGCAAACACGGTTCAGCAGTAGCCAAATCACTGGTGTGTTACCAAAGCTGTTTGAGCCACAAATGAAAACACCACATCATATGGGCTGCTGTCCCAGCCAGACCCAGCACCTAAGTCACTTCCTCACCCAGAAGTGCTTACTGGGACTGGTTGCGTTGTATTTGTTTCACAGGAAAAGTGTGCAACTGTAAAACGCTAGGAAGAAAACCAATCAGGAATGGTAAAGCAGCTGTAACTGGTTAGAAAAGGCAAGAAAGCAGGATCACTTACTCAGGTACGGAGACAGAGCTGGGCACTCATCCTGAAGTGATTTTACTGTAGAAACTTCTGCAACTGATTCCATCTTCTCTTCCTTTTGACTGTCCTTCAGGCTAGTCACCTTCCTGAAATCCTCCACCATGATCTTAGCTTTAGGCGTTTCCTGTCTGGAGTCCACATAATAATTGACTGAGGCCCATAGCACCATCAAACACAAAGTGACAAGCACCAACACTTTGAATTTATAGAAGAGGTGAAAAATATACAAGCTCAAGGCCATGATTCTTCCTGATCCACTAGCTGCCTCCTCTGCTCTGATGCCAAGGCAGCCTGCTAAGCAGCCAGGGGGGGATGAAACCAAAGGTCCCAAGAAGGATGTCACAGTAGAGGAGTAAAGCTGGAGGTAGGTAGGGCTGCCACACTTGCTGCAGTTTCACAATTCATGGAGCCTTGGTGCTGTTTGGTCTTCAAATGTCAGGAAACAGGACTTAATCTGGAGAAAAAAAAGAGGCAGGAGTTAGTTTCTACCTCTCTCCACTGCTGTGCCTTAAGGAAAACAGCTTATGACCAAACATGAAAGGAATAGCAAGTATGAACTACTGATCAGATACAAAGACACTGAGCTCAGCCACAAACCAGCTGCATGATTTTAGGCAAATCACCTTCCTGCTTTGTTCTCCACTCCCAACTTTTGGTTCTTTTTCCTTCTAGAACAGAAAGTGCAGCTACTACCCCATGTTATGTCTGAGTACATTGTCTGGCAATACACAGGCTTCAGTGCTTCTGCTTCTACAGAACTTATCAACAGCTGTAAGGTAAGAGATTCTGCTGGTTATGAATTAGCTCCCCCCACCCAAAATGAAAAATACATGAATTCTCTCCAGAACTCAACTGGTTTCTTCTGAAACAGAGTGTTATTGATGCTCCATCACTCTGCACCGTGCAGTGTGCATCCTGCAATATCTGACTGGCATCAGAGGCTCTGTATCTGCTGCCTGCCAGTGGCTCTTTGCCCAGTGTTCCCCTCTCACATGCTGCTGCAGGAAGCAAATCTGCTACTGTTCAAGAGAAAGGTTCAGTTTTGCAGTGTTAGGTCTGCGAGGATCAAATCCTTTGCTCTGCTTCCTGCCCTCCTTCAAGAGCTCCATTTTCCTACAGTGCACATTACAAAGTTACCATGCAAATACTTTTGTCTGTTACTATCAGCTCATAGCAGAGAAAGAATGGTATTTTAATAGAAGAGAGCTTTGATATAGAGAACACCCAAGAAAACTGCCACGTGTAAGAAGATGAAGGACTGAGGCTAAGTGAAGCAAGGCAGTGATTAAAGCCAATGCACACAAAACAGGCTGGATCAAAGAGAAGAAACACCAAAACATGCACAGTTATTTTATAACAGCTTTCAACATATACAGGAGATACCCAGGCAGAAGGAATACAGTAACTACATTCCCACTACTTTAGTCCAGGTGTCTTCTGGAAAAGTCTGTTAATTCACAGGGATGGATGTGGGAGCCAGGCGTAGGACTGACAAGACGAACTACTCAATGTACTGCCCAGACTTCTTGGGGTTCACTGAGAATGGGCAGCTGCTGTTCCTCCTGCAGGCACTACACAGAGGGTATAACCTGCTCTCTCCATCCACATGCAAGGCACATCACTGCCCTAAGGGAGGGACAGAAGAGTTTTCAGTGACCTTAGCACCAGCAGTGGAGGGTCTCCATATCCACTTCAATCACAAGGAAGAAAGCTTGGTGCCACCTCCCCTAAATCCTTTTCTCCCAGTGCTGCTTTACAGCCTGGTGGTCCTTAGCATCTAATTGTACAGTGACATCACTCCAGTCTTTAGGCTCTGCTTCCAGTTACCATGATCAGTCAAAAGATTATCCACAGTCACCTCACAGCAACATCATGCAGTGGGAACTCACCCACAACTCATGGGTGCATTCTATCATGGTCCATGAAGCTACATATGTCCAGTTCACTCAAGTATTCCCTGACTGCTTAAGTGATCCTCTTCCATCAAGGGTACACCTTCCTTACTCCAGCCTTTCCCCCTCATCTCTGATACCTGGGATTCCTGTATCCCAGTCTCAGTAGTAAAAACTAGGCAAAAAAAGGCATTTGGTAGTTCAGCTTTCTCCATGTCCTGCACAATCAAGTCCCTTATCTCACTGAGCAATAGGCCCACATTTTTCTTTGTCTTCCTTTTGTTACCTGTATATTTAGAGAAGCCCTTCTTGCCATCTTTATCTCTAAATCATACCTGATATATTGGGGGTAAGAAAAAGATCACTCAATGAGACATTATAACACATGCAAACCATAGTTCAATCCAAACTTCAATACTAAACACATCTTGCTACACACAATAACCTCCAACATGCTGGAAATGTTCTACTGCACTTTATAACTCAGGGTGAGTAGCTCTCAAACATGGGTAGGAAAACACCTATGGTGCAACTGAATTCTTCTCATAGTTCTCTAACTTGACCCTAGCTCTATCTGACCATCATCACAGGTATCAAGAAACTTTCACAGGAACAGAAAGTGCAACTGTTCTTATGGAAGAAGTTCTCAGTGAAGCATAACCAAAGCTAGTTTAGAAAGTCACAGCTGACTAGAAGGGCACACAGTTTAAAAACACCATGGTACCCATTTCTAAATCCAGGAAATGGATTTGAACTAAAAAAAAAGAAAAGAAAAAAAAAACCAAACCAAATAACAAAACAAAACACCAAAAACACAGTTATCCAGATACAGCATTGGCCAGAACTCCAAAAATCAATGAAGGAATGAGAAAGGTCTCCATCTCTATGCAGACACTGCAAACACACTTCTACATATATCCATCAGGGACTGTAGCAGTAGGACAAGGTGTGATGGGTTCAAACTCAAATACGGGAAGTTCAAGACAGATATAAGGAAGAAGTCCTTCACTGTGACGGTGGTGAGGCACTGGAACAGGTTGCCCAGAGAAGTGGCAAATGCTCCATCCCTGACAGTGTTCAAGGCCAGGTTGGACAGAGCCTTGGGTGACCCCTAGTCTCGTGTGAGGCACTGCCCATGGCAGGGGGCTGGAACTGGATACTCTTAAGGTCCTTTCCAACCCAAACCATCTATCATTCTATGATCATACTGAGGCACATAAATACTGTAGGATCTGTGTTCCCCAGCATCACATCTATACCACTACCTTGTCTCTGAGCTCTGCAGTTTGCCTGCCAACAGAAGCCTGCTGGGTTTCTTGAAGCATATGCCAATCCCTGCTTGCTTGCTCCAAAGTTCCTAATACTGTTCAGAACAGGCTACGTGCAGGAACTGATCAGACATGCAGTGCTCCGATTCCTCCATGAACAGGGTGTTCAGCTCTGATCCTTGAGCCTGTTTCCATGAACATAAAGCCTTAACTTGCCCCAAAATAGTAAGCAAGGTTCCAGCATGGACAAGGCATCTTTCAAAGCAAAGTAGGAACATCAGAACCCCATCCATTCTCATTCAGAAATACAGAGACACTGGAGTACGACATGCTGTTCAAGCACAGAGAAGTGAGTAACATACATACAAGCTGGGTCCCCAAAAAAGGGCTTGCAGGGTCAATGCAGTCATTTACTTAGCAGTCTGATTGAAGTCACCGGCATTACCAAGCTCAGAGATACACAGAAATTGTAGCCTAAAGGTTGTTCCTTCTGATCTAAGCCAAATTCATAGGTAGGCAAAGACACTCAGCAGGAAGATCAAATACTGGTAGCCCTAAGCTAGATGGTAGTGAAGGAAAGTAACCTCATGAACAAGATTTGGTACGGAATTGGAGTAGGTGAAAAGTCATTGTTTTCCAAACACTTACTTCCCTCTGATATGTCTTTAGATATAAATTGATGACTATGCTAAAGCCTAGATTCACATGGTCACTTATGGAAAAAAGTTACTTGTAACAGTATAAGTAATCAGTGAGAACACACTGCCTACATGTTACTTTTCATGTGCTTTCATTTAGATCAATTCAGCCTCAGGAAGGCTCCAGAGAGATCCTGTCAATTTGCTGCATGGAAACTCAACTTTTAACTTACACAAACTATCTTTCTGACTCTACCTATTCCATACTGCCCAGTAAGAACAGGTTTCTTATGTAGGGTTTTCAGAAACCCTTCAACTTCCTCCTTCTCACACAGTAATTCCATAGACAGAAGAACTGGTTCACGAAGCGTGAAGGATTCATTTCAACCTAACTTTTAAAACCTTCCTAAGTTCAAGCAGGAAATGAAGCTTGAAAGATTTTCCTGGCACTGCCTTTATCAGATCTGTATTATTAGTTAGTATTTTATCTCTGCAGACTATTAGTATTTTATCTAGGCCAAAATCAAAGCAGCAATGGGTTAGCTGTGCCGTAACTTTTCATGCTGCTCCAAATCTTCCTCATTAAATCCCCCAAGAAAGGACTGAGTTCTTTATAACTGACAAGGTAGAAAGCATCAAAGGTACAGCGTCAGCTTATCAGCTTTTCTATGCAAGAGAGTTCAAGCCCGCAAGTTTCACATAAGGCAAAACTTCCTCCTTTCACATTATCTTTTCAGTAGATTGGATTTGTAAGCGTAGAGCATGAAGCTAATAGTTTTTAACACCTCTTTTATATAACACTTATAATCCTATTACCTCTTCCTATTAAACCCCCCACTAAATGCACTGAAAAATGCTGAATTCATGGGCTAAACAGAACAAACAAAAGCAACCCAACCCTCAGACAAATACCCTTTCCACTTCTCAAGATTTCAAGCCAAATAAAGCAAGCACATTAAACCACTTACTGCTGCTGCCACATTCCTCCCTCCTGCAGAGCAGTCACTCCAAGTAGTATGGAGAGCGTTATGCAAGTGCAGACACACTCCATGCAGGAAACCCCCACACCATAAAGAGATTTCTGTTAACCTCTCACATGCTGCAGAAGAGTCAGCACAAAACTGGCAAGATGACAAATAAGAAGAGCCAACACATCCTGCTTTTCCCCAGCTCCAAGAGGAGGGGGGCATGCGGGACAGCGCAAGTCCCAGCAGCCCAGGATGGCAGCCAGCTCACTCCTTTCCCCCTAGCACAGAAGGGCCAGCACGGGCACACTATGATGTATCTGGACTGCACTGTGCCAGAAGCACAGCTGCACACGAAGAATCACTGTAACAAACCACAGGTCAAAAGCCTTTGCTCCTAGAAGCAGTCAACAATTTGTATTTCAGCCCTTTTGCTATCTGTTGTTAATGTTAGAGATGCCCTTCTTACGTACATCAAGCTGCCCACCCTCTTGGCCATACTTGTGAAGAGCAGGCACTCTTCTCTGTTAGCACCCAGCCACTACCACCACAGACAGAAGTGTATACTCTAAGCCTAGCTTACTGACCAGTCTTTTCACAATAGATACGTTATTATTACAAAGTTGTCCCTTCCCTGGTGCTTCTCCCACCACTGCCCCATAACACTCCTCTAGCAAACTGGCAGGATGGAAACAACAGAGGTGCCTCTTTGCCATCTTGCCAGTCCAGAGCAATCAGGGCAGCATTAGTGCAATGTCTATTGTGCTGGCTGAGCTCTGATCTGGCACGCATCTACCAGGAAGAGCTTTGCTGCCAACCTACCTAAGCCTCCTCCCCTGTATTAACTTGACAAACACACTTCCGTGTGCATCCACGTTTGAGGAATTTCTGAGCACACCTCTAGCAGGTAAAGGGTGAGATTTTCTCATGCATTCAGTCAACATACAGGTAATCACAAACGACATAGAAATGATGAGACCTGAGTACAAACAGGGTACACAGCTAAGAATGATTGTATTAGAGGTGGGGAGAGAAAGGATAGGCACAGCCTCATGACGCACGTTGATCTCCTGTAACTCAAGCTTGTTTGAGATCTGTGTGTGATATGTACATTTTGAGCAGGTAGATATTTCAAAGCTTCCCCATTAAGCCTCCTCTATGCCACAAAGGTCTTACTTATTACTAGGATGGCACAAGAGTTTTGGGGAAAATTTCTTGTTTCAGACACCTAGTAGTGCAGAACAAACCTTTAGGACTCCTTTATGTTTCAACTGGTCAGCCACATAAAGTCAGACCACCCTGGCTCTCAACCATCACTGTCTCTTCTTCGTCTCTGCTCCAGTCCCCAAACTACCCTTTTCTCTGCACTGCAGTGGCTCCCATGCAAGCATGGGTTGGCCAGATCATGAGGCAAGCAGTGAATCTAGCAACCTTCTGTAAGCCTCCATCTAACCTTCCCAACTGAAGACCTGGTACCAGCAGCAAAGGAGTAGCTCAGCTTTCAGTTGAACAGGAACAGTTATTTTAGAAGAATGATAATATTCATTTCCAGGCAATAAATGGTAACATTCCACAAGCTGTCTCAAGCCAGACAATTTTAAAGAAGTATATGAGTTCAAAAGAAACAGACCAAGATGCATTTGTGATTAGAATAACAGCCACTGCCAATTAAAACATTCCAGCTGTGTGGAGAATACAAGCAGATGTGGTGGCTCCACACTCTTTTCTTGCTGTTTATGAATTGATAACTGCTTGGTACACAGTGTCGAGGAATAGAAGAATCAGCAGCTCCAACTCCTCAATCACAAACTGAAGAAGATAAAGAATACACAACACACCAGGAAAAAACTGTCATGGCTTAACCCCAGAGGGCAACTAAACACCACACAGCTGCTCGCTCAGCAGGATGGGGCAGAGAACTGGAAGAGCAAAAGTTAGGAAACTCCTTGGTTGAGATGATGACAGTTTAATGGGACAGAAGAGGAAGGAAATAATGATAACAGTAATGATAATAATTAGAATATACAAACCAAGCAGTGCAATTGCTCACCACTCACCAACTGATGGCTAGCATCCCAAGCAGCAGCCCTCAGCCAGCTTTCCCATCAGTTTCTGTACTTAGCATGGCATCGTATAGCTTGGAATATCCCTCTGGCCTGCTTGGGTCAGCTGTCCTGGCTGCGTCCCCTCCCAACTCTTTGTACCCCTCCAGCCTTCTCACTGGCAGGGTATGAGAAGCTGAGAAGTCCTTGACTTAGTATAAACACTAGTCGAAAACCACTAGTGTGTTATCAACATTATTCTCATACTACATCCAAAACACAGCACTGTGCCAGCCGTGTACTGGAAAAGAAAGTGACTCTATCCTAGCCCAAACAGGATAATAAGGTAGATATTTATCTTACATATTGTCTCTGAGTTTGTGGGCATCAGGGAAAAAGTGACTGGAACAGATGTAAACGAAGAAAGGTTTAGCAGGCAAACACAACAAATCCATTTCATACAAAAGGAACATCCTCGCAGAAAAGCAATGAAAGAGGACTCTGCATACAAGTGTAACTGACATGCAGGACAGGTAAGAAAACAGGAGTGTCTCAGTATCTCACCTATCCCTAACAGAGATGCCATTGTTGTTCTACCCAACATTTCCCCAAATGAGGAGTGCTATTCCCCTGTTCCAACCTGCTTTGGTTTATGATCAAAGAGCTGAACAACTTGCTCCACAGGGAACACACAGGAAAAAAGCAGCAGCCCCTGAGCACTAGTGTGTGTGAAATCCGTTGTCCTTCCAATGTGCGCTACTGGTTTTCTGGCTGCCAGAAACACCCCCCAGCCACTCTCTCAAACATTAGAGAGTGGATATATGGCTACTTTTAACATTCCCAGACAGTTTGCTGAGCAAATAGAAGACACTTTACCATAGTCATGTTTCACTTATAAAACCAGAGGCTCAACTCTTGGTAAATACTCAGCACCTAAAACTTCACATGAAGATTTCTGAGATTACCAAAGGAAAAGGTTATATTTTCTTTATTAAACACATAGAGAGCCTTTGCTGCAAATGGCCCAATATCATTACCAAGCACAGGCTAACTGAGTGGGTGCTGTTTCCACTTTCCTAAGATGTACCGAACTCTGATTTTATACTAGGAAATGCAATCTAAGGTCTCCAGGCCAAGAAACACATTTATGAATGGCCTCTCTTGTTACACAACTACAGCTGAGCCACTGACCTCACTGTAAAGGACACAACACTGTCAGACTCAGTGCAAAGAGATGGATCAAGGCATACAGCAAACAGAACTGGCACAGCCTGGAACTCCCTGACTGCTTACCATGGCAATACTTTTAAAAGAAATTAAGCACATTTTAAAAAACCTTTCCCT
This sequence comes from Neopsephotus bourkii, assembly GCF_033783945.1. Lineage (NCBI taxonomy): Eukaryota > Metazoa > Chordata > Aves > Psittaciformes > Psittacidae > Neopsephotus > Neopsephotus bourkii. The sequence continues at coordinate 4,724,301 of NW_026901771.1, read as the reverse complement.
CCAAAGTCAGTGGAATAGCCTGAAAAAGCACATAATAAAACAGGTTTGTGTGAACACAGGAATCTCATGTAGATGGAAAGCTAGACAGGGGAAGCTCAGGTTAGACATGAAGAAAAAGCTCATTACTGTGAGGGTGGTGAGGCACTGGAACAGGTTGCCCATAGAAGTGGTAAATGCTCCATTCCTGGCAGTATTTAAGGCCAGACTGGACAGAGCCTGGTTTAGTGTGAGGTGTCCCTGCCCATGGCCAGGGCACTGGAACTGGATGACCTTAAGGTCCTTTCCAACCCAAACCATTCTGTGATTCAACTCTGTAATACCCTACCTTTTTCTGGCAGCTGTCCCCTTGCTGGAGTGGCACATATCAGTGTGGATGCCACATGTCAGAGACCTTGCCACTGCACAAAAAATCCTCAATGCGTTTCTGGCCAAATCCCTCCCTCACCTCTGTCCTGTACAAAAAAGCTAACATCTGCATTACATCAGTGTAGATTCTTACTTCAGCTTTAAGGACTTCACAATATGCTTTTTAAACCAAAGTGCTAACCACAGACAGCTAAAGCAATAAAGGAAGAAGCTGAGATAAGAAGTACTATGGCTACTTAACACATTTATGAATTTCATTTTACAAATACCTGTGAATAAAGCTGTGGAAAAAAAAAGAAAACATAAGATGTACATGTATTATGAAAGCACAACTAAGAATAGAATCCCTTTTTTTTTTTTCCATGAAGGTACTTCAGCATGAAAACTGCCAAGATATTCCTGCTGAGGCTTCCTTTGGCATGAACGGATTTTACTTTACGATTATTTCTTGGAGTCTTACCTCAGTAAGGATTGCAAACCACTGGTGTCTATTGCAAAGACAAGTATCAAGAAGCTGTGTAGATAATGTGACTTGGTTAAGCTATTAAATGCACAGGACGTTTTCCATCTTAAGAGACAATTTACATCTATGCTGATTTTCAAACAACCTGCAGATAGGTTTTTATGCAGGAGAAAGTTTTCAAACATACATTTTAAGCCCTCTAACTCACATCCTTTGGAAGCATTATGTCCTAAAACAGCACCCAAGAGAATTCAAAACTGCTCCAACACTTCAAGCTTACACCAAACAATTGTAATCAGTGTCTTGTGGAAGTAGTTCTAAAAGCATATCCCTGAGAATCAGGATACTGTTAAACTTTTTGGACAAGCAGCTCATCAAGATTTCAGACAGAGGGAGACAGCGCATCACTCATCCTCACACTCAGTTACTAACCTCTTCATGTCACCAATCTTGTCTGGAGAACTAAAAGGTGAGACATGATGTGGACTCCTCCTATCCCACACCCTCTGGGTTAAAGAGCTCCCACCCCTCTACAACCTTCCTCCTCCTCAACCCAAACAGCAGCAGGCTCACTCTCTCTCCAGGAACAAAACAGAAGATCAAGGGGATAATACTTAACTCAGAAGCAAAGTAGGGGAAAGCGGCTCCTTTCCCTTCACTTCTCATCACTGTGCAGGTATTACCTCTCCCTATCTCACCCATGAGTAAAATCAACTTTAGGAGTACAGAAGCCAACTACAGGACTGAGGGAGACACAAGATCAGTGCTGCAGATGCCCCACTAACACTGGATACAAAACTTTTACCATTATTCATAATTGTGTACATTTAGAATCATTGTGGTATCAGTTTAAAAGGTTTACCTGAAGTATAATATGTGATATCTCCACGCCACAAGTCACTGCCTGACAAAAAAGTATTACCCAGTTGTTGCTCTCAGCAGCAGTACTGCTTTAAGGACAAGAAGATGACACAATACAGGCTGTAAAGCATGTTACCTGTACGTATGCAACAGGAGGAAAAAAGAAAAACTGAGAAGAATGTTTATAAACCCCCCTAAATATGTTAAAAACTATAAAGAAAAAAGGCATGGAAGCTCCCTCCCATTGTTTTCCAGTATTTTAAAGGTCACATTTATGCACAGCGGAAACCCCACAGCCTCTCAAGCATAAAAATGTCTTTTTATGTCTTTATTTTAAGTCACTCAGCTCTGTTGCACGCCTGTGGGTTGACTTCTGGACTATGCATTTGCCTAAACAGTTTGAAACTGAACTCTTGCATCAAAACAGGCAGTCATTCCAGCAGGCTTCAGAATGTGCAAGCATACCTTCAACCTAGCAAAACCCAAATTCCCCCAGCTCATTCCTGCAAATTAGATTTAGGATCATAGAACAAAATACAGAAATCAAGCAGCCCTCAACTTCTATTTTTTCCTACATATTACTTAAAAGAATGTGGCAACTCAAACTACAAAGAAAAGAAAAAAACCCTTCCAAAGCTGAAGGAACAAGTCCTTTACTTCTAACCGAAAAGTATTTGTGAAAATGAAAAACAGCTGTTGGAGAAATGAGAAGGAAATACCCCAAAACATCAAACCCAAGATCAAACATCCTTAAAAAAAGTGCTTCTCAAAAAAACTTATTGACAGTTAACAGCATCTTGGATGAAAAGTCATCTACTTCAGTGTTAAAGAAGCATTATGCAAGTTGAACAGCAACAGACAATAATATAAAACCCTAAAGGTGTGGTTTTCAGTGCTCTAAATGTAATCAGAATGTTTGTCATTAACAGTGGAAGATTTACAGAATCATCACTCCATTTCTTAGAAAAAATAAATCTTTAGAGAGCATGTCACATAACCACCAACCTTACTGATAAAAAGTGCAAATATTTAAAGGCTATCAGCAGATAGAGTTTTGCCTTTGTTTTTTTTCACCTTAGCTGTGTCAATAACATCAAACTTTCACTTTTCTCTAATCCTCTGTTGAAAACTGAGCTCTACTAAACTGACTCAGGTGTCCCTTGGGAACTTGATTGCTCATAAACTTTAGTTATAATGAAAACAGCAGCACATTACATCCATCCTCCTGATTTATAATCTCTGAGCCCAGTACAGTAAGGCCACACCTTGAATACCAGGTTCAGTTCTAGGATCCTCACTACAAGAGAGACACTGAGGTGCTGGAGTGAGTCCAGAGAAGGGCAATGGAGCTGGTGTAGGGTCTGGAGCACAAGTGTGATGAGGAACAGCTGAGGGAACTGGGGCCTTTGGTCTGGAGAAGAGAAGGCTCAGGGGGGACCTTATCGCTCTCTACAGTTACCTGACAGGAGGATGGAGTGAGGTGGGGTTGGTCTCTTCTCCCAAGGAACAAGTGATGGGACAAGAGGAACCAGCCTCAAGCTACACCAGGGCAGGTTTAGATGGAGATGAGGAACAATTCCTTCCCCAAAGGGTGCCCAGGCATTGGAATGGGCTGCCCAGGGCACTGCTGGAGTCACTGTTCTTGGAAGCGTTCACACATGGTGTAGATGAGGTCCTCAGTGACATGGGTTAGTAGTGGCCTTAGCAATGCTGGGGAACGGTTGGACTTGATGGTCTTAGAGATCTTTTCCAACCAAGCATTATCCTACAATTCTATGATTCTACTTCCACCTAACATACAATTTTCAGATATTGAACTGCTCCTCACCATACCAGTGACACTACAACAACATTAAGCACCAGCAGACTTACCTGCAGTATCACATCCCCAGGTCCCGCCTCTGATGTTCGAAAGAGATCCCCACTGAGGAATTCCCTGTATGCTCCTTCCGATGTGCCACGGGAGCCGAGCCAATGTCTCCTCCACGTACCAGATGTTAACCCCCCCTCCGCTCTTCAGGCTTTTAAACCGGAACCCGACCGGAAACCGGTTATCCCCCCACACACATCCACCTCCTCACCCTTCCCTCCACGGCTGGCCCCGCTCCCACCGCACCCCGCCGTCAGGAGCATCTCCCCCTCACCTTATTAACAACGTCTCGTCCTCACAGGCCCCCTGCGCGACCGCCTCTCGTCTGCTCCCGGGACAGCGCTCACGGACACCTCAGCGCGACCCCGCGCAGGCGCCGAAGGCTGAGGGGAGGGGAGAAGATGAGGGCGGAATTGAAGGGAAGAATGGAGAGGAAGAATGGAGGAGTCGGGTGTTTCCTTCCTGGAGGGAGCGGGAAAGGGATAATGTGCCGCAGCCGACCCTTACTAACCAGCTCACTCCTCTAAACGACATAGCAAGGTTTTATTGAGGGACAAAGTCAGTAAAGCAAAAGCAACAGCGCTGGGCGCATGCCCGCAGCCAGAGGCGCCACTGATTAGTAGTTGTTACAGGTTTATATACTTTCACTATTGCATTAGTCTTACATGTATTCATAATTCCCGCGTATAGGCGGGGAATATTACAACTAGTTCCAGGAACTTATCTGTGTGTTTATCACACTTCGCACCGCGGCTGCACCGCTGTGACCCCCCCCTCCCCTCAACACCGCCTCCGATCACAGAGCGCGGGGATAGAGCGGCCGCCTTCCGCCACAGAGACCCCCGCTGGAGGGGCTAGAGCGGCCCTGGCGGGGTTGTGAGTAGCGGGCAGTGCGGGCCTTATCCGCTTGTTTGCTTTAGGGTTGCAGAGCAAACGCTGGAAGCACAGCGTTATCAGCACAGTTCAGATAGTGCCCGCCGCTCAGGCTCCCCGAGGTGTGTTGTGGCTGGGTGCCAGATCCCTGTTAGGTCTTGCAGGAGTGTCAGAGTTTGGAGGTTTGGGGGGGGTTGAAGCCTGAAGGGAGTTTTGAGGGCCATGGGTATCACAGCTTTTGGTGGTGCTCACCAAAGTTGGGAGGTTTGCTTCCTCTCAAGATTTATCTGTTCTATTTGACACTTCTCTGCAGTGAAATTAGAGGGAGCTCAGCAGGAGTTCTTCAGTCTCAGGAGTGAGGACTTCAGATGCCTGTTTCCAAAACCTGGTTGTTCAGGAAAGAGAAAGGCCTTCATGAAGTAGAATCATAGCAGGGCTTTTTGTGTCGAGCCCTAACAGAGTGCAGACAGACCTTCAAAGATACATGCTGGGTGTGAGGAGGAAATTCTTAACACCGCAATAAAACGCTGGCACAGATTGCCCAGAGTGGTGGTGGATGCCCCATCGCTGGAGACATTCCAGGCCGGGCTGATGTGGTTCTGGGCACCTTGATCTAGTTGGAGATAATCCCTGTTCATTGCAGGAAGTTGGACTAGATGAGCTTTGAATGTCCCTCCCAGCCTGAACATCAGTATTTTTCTTGCCATATGAAAAAAGCCTCAAAAGTATTTTCACCTGCAGTACAAATCACTGTATGGCTTAACCAAAGTTTGTATGGCTAGAATGTAATGTTTGCTGTTTCTCTATCAAGACTTCCCAGCCTGCCTGCCCCTACCAGCCAAAATTATTCTATATACCAGCCAAATAAAATTATTTGGCCAAAATATTGAAGCCATTTCAGTGACAGTGGCAAGAAAAGCAAAAGGGAAGCAGTAGGGATGATCACAAACTGTGCTGCTGAGTGTACCTGGCTCTAGGGTAAGCCTGCATGCATGCCTATCAGGGGCTGGAACAAACCAGCCCCAGACCTCTGTAAGGTTGCATCTAAGTCTGTCAAGCACTAAAAAGTCTTCAAGAAAAAGGCCAAATTCAGCAGCTTTTGTGGTGAGAAATTCTGCTTAGAAGCATCAGAGAGGAGAAAATCTCTGTTTAAAAGTGTAAGAAATTAAATGAAGCAAACTGGCAAATATTTTTTGCAAGAAAAAATAAAAAACTCTCCACTGAAACTGTCAGAAAGGGTTCACTGGGAGGGTGCTCAGGCATTGGAACAGGCTGCCCTGGGCAGTGCTGGAGTCACCATCCCTGGAAGTGTTCACGCACCGTGTGGATGAGGCCCTCAGTGCCATGGGTTAGTGGTGGCTTTGGCAGTGCTGGCGAGCAGTTGGACTTGATGATCTTAAAAGGTCTGTTCCAACAGTTTATTCTATGATTCTATGAAATTGGATCTGAGAGAGAAGGAACGACAGTGTTAATCTCGCTTGTAAATAGCAAAGGAAGTTGATAATCCAAAATTAAATATACATGAGTAGTTGTCCATTAAAAACTGCACAAGTGACCCCATTTCTAATGGCATCATATACACCTATTGATAGTTTTAGTTGGCTTTTAGAATCCAGATGCTAGTTGCTGATTGTAATCAAGTCTGCCAAAGCATCATCACTCTCAAAGGTAGTAAGTGTCTGCTAGTGCTGTGAGAATCAGAGCTGTAGATGCAGAAAACACTGCTGAGAGGGTGACAGAGAGCATTAGTCATTATGTGACCCAGTGAGAGTGTATCAGCATTCTCCAGCTTGTCAGGCCACACGCATGCTGCAGATTTAATCAGTGTGTATTTTGTGTCCCAACACACACAGCAGATCACATTGTTCCTCATCTCACAGGCCAGCAGTGAGAGGTAAGTGAATGATGGGACCTGGAGCTACTGTGGTGGGGGTCTCACAGGATAGGGAAGGGCAGAGAGGAGATGGCCAATGATACATGTGAAGATGCTGGAAATGAATTGGGATCTGCAAGTGTGGACTCAGAGCATCAGGAATACTGTTACATGGGTATGAAGGATGTGCAGGAAATGGGCTACTGCAGTCAAAGCATCATGGGGGATGTGGGAAACAAATAGGGAAACAGACAACAACTAATTCTGTTTATGGGCCACAGAACGTTGTGTTGAATGATATCAGTTCTTCTGTGGCTTCACTATTACAAAAGTTCCTCTGTGTGTTTCCCCTACAAGTGTCCTTATCTATCAGTTTCAACATTTGTCAGGTTTCTTTAATCAGGTTTCTTTCTGCTGGACTAAATCCTATGCTTGTTCCAAAAAAATAAAACCCTCAGTGTGGATCTCATGGGAGCAGAATCTGTACTGAGAAGGATCCTGAGTCTGAGGTGTCCTTTAGCAATCTATCGTTGATCTTTTATTAAGCAAAACCTTACATTTTCGCCTACCTCAGAAATGCAGGCTGTCCTAGGTGACATCTTTAGCTGTTGATTTTAATCTCATTTGTAGAATCCCAGAGTGGCTTGGGCTGGAAAGGACCTTAAAGCATTTCCAACCCCCTGCCACAGGCAGGGACACCTTCCACTAGAGCAGGTTGCTCCAAGCCCTGTCCAACCTGGCCTTAAACACTGTCAGGGCTGTGGCAGCCACAGCTTCTCTGGGCAGACTGTGCTGGGGCCTCAACCCTCACAGGGAGGAGAAGAACCAAACTTAAGCTGCCCAGAATATTTGCCAAATGCAAATGTAGTACAAGCTATTTTCACCACACACACCCCCCAAAAAATAACCCAGTGACTCAAAGTTTTCAAAGTATAAATAATGTTTTTGAAATCTTTGGAAAAAAAAATCTTTATTGTGGAAGTAATGCCAATAAATAATTAGCTGTAAATTTAGCAGCAGGTATGTCAGTGGAATGCCACATCTCCGGTTTGGGGAGGGACACAGAGTACATGGCATGTTGATTAACATTGTTGTGCTTTTTGTCTTGTCTGGGAAGAGACAGTGATACCAGCCAGAAAACCCAGTGCCTCTTTGGTTTCCTCAGCACAGCATTAAGAGGTTTCCTCAGAAGTCAAATCCATAGCAGCAGGGTCTTAGTGCTACTAAAAGCAATCCTCAGTGTACTTTATCTCAGTACAGCGTTACAGAAACAGTGGAATTTCTGAGCAGAGTCAGAAGATGGGTCACTAGGGTCTGTTTCTGTTAGTGTTGCTGTTTGTGGAGCAGAAGTAGGTTTTAAAAGGTTTTAAAGTCCTGCAGGTTAGTTTCCTATTCACAGAGACATCAGTGATCTGAAGAAAGATTGTAGATGTCTAGAAACAATGTTTTCTTAGATACAGATCCGAAGTCCACATTGGATGCTCTTCCTGCCAGCAAGTATGAAAGCAGCCTTTCTTCATCTTTGCTCTTCAATCTCACAGTTTAAATGCAGGCCTCTTACCTAATAAAACTCTCAGATAAAAGCTGTTTGCCTAATGCAATGCGGCCTTGAAAGGTGAACAAGAGCAGTGTCCCCGTCTTGCATGCAGAGGTGATGCAGAGGAACCTTTGGAAGGGGTATTGGACTTCCCAGGCAGTATTTTGTGCACAAAGACCAACTGGTGTTTGTGTGGCCACAAGAGGAAGTTCTACCTTAAACGGAGAAGACATGAGTGACTCACAATCCCCGTGACCCTAGTGTATATTCTGTAGAAGTGTTAGTATTGCTGTGTTAAATCCAGAGTTCTGTGCTCCTGGTTTTGTCGTGTCTTTCTCACCTACATTCTATTTAAACGTTGGAACCCAATCCTTGGACACACTAACTAACCACTCTGCAGCATAGAATAACTTCCATGGCAGTATAGTCTGGTGGTGATGGCTTGCTGCCACAGTTGCACAAGTCAGCAAAACAGAGCTTACTTTAACATGAGGCAGGTGTGACGTCAGTAGAAAGGAGCTTAAAGTGGACTTCAGAAGTAGTCCTAGCAACTGGTGGATGTTCAAGCAATTGGTTTATGCTGAATTTTGTGTCACTGCAGCTACACTGTGGTGGTACCCCAGCTTGTATAGATATGCTGTACACAAGACCAAAGTTACATATTTGTGTTGTAGAATTAAGGCTTTGACTCTGAATTAAGCATCAGCTGTATCCCAGGGTAGATTTACAGGGCTGGTCAGGATCACAGCCATCCATGTCCCACAGGCTGTGGGGCAATAGCCCTGGAGTAAAAGGATAGAGGAGATGTTTGATAAAAAGAGAAAGGAAGGAATTAAACTGATAAGAATGGAAAGGGATTTGAAGCAGGAAGGAGAGTGAGCATCAAGGAAAAAGGGTTAGGTCTTCTAAGGGACAGTGGGAAACAGACACGAAGCATGGCAGAAGTGAGAACCAGATGAAAAGGGTGTTAACCTGAAGTACCAGAAAGGAAATGAAAGCTAGAAGAAAACAGGAACAGAGACAAACACCAAATCAAGTATGTTTCTGGCTGAGAGTGCAACAAGTTTTATAGCATTAGTGTTTGCCATGTGCTGTCTGGTGGCATAGTAACTCAGTATGTATGCTTTATCAAAGTCCCCATAGCAGTTACATGCACTGAATGAGAGAGGAGGGGTCTTTTTGAACATGGATCTGTAATCCAGTGTTTCACATGGTGAATTCCTATGCTAATTTCCCAAAATGCGAAAGGGATGGTCTCATCTTTTACATTCTGCCTGATCTGCTCCTTGTTCCTCAGTCCGAGTTTCGTTAGCTTAGTCTGGATTACAGTTTCCATGCAGCTATGAGGAGACCAAGGACCCAAATGTTTACAGAGCTCTGTAAGGAATTCTGTGATAAAAATACTATGTATCATGGATTGGACACAAGGGCCTTGGCAGATAAATGTAAGGTGTCAGTAATTATTCATCTAAAAAGTCTACATAGCAAGATTTTTAAATCATCTTGCATAGTCGTTAACAGTAGTGATATGGCAGGGGGGTTGGAACTAGATGAGCTTAAGGTCCTTTCCAACCCTAACTATTCTATGATTCTATTTCTGAAATAGCATTATCAAAGATAGAGAGATTAAATTGTCACATTCTGTTTCCATGTGAGAATGAGAAAGGAAAAGATGAGGCACCCATCTCCATATAATTTCATTGAATTCTACTGGTGTTCAGATTTACAGCTGAAAAGGAATCTCACCCCTGTTGAATTAGAACAAACCTGTCTCCTGCCTTACTGTGCTCTGTTGCACGGCTCCATCAGCTAAGATATCCTGGGCGTGTTTTACACAAAGAGCAGCTTTCTCTTGGGGCAGGGGCCTCAGGCCTTGGAGATACCTGGTCTGAGGTTAAGAACAATATCTTTTTTCCAAGATTTCACAGTTTAGTTTGGGGTTTTTTTTTTCCAGCTGCTCTGGGATAGTGGAATGCTTTGGCAGGTTTCCTGGTAGAAGGTGTGTATTACTGAAATGCAGACGCAGGTCTGTGGCCATAGTTGGCTGGTCCAGCTGGGATGTGCCTGGTCATTTCTGTGGCTGTAGGGAGAAGGGTGAGCAAAGCTGAGGTGTGAGGGCAGTGAGGCAGGCACATGGGTCTGTTTGGAGTGTGGCAGCTGTTTTCACATTCATAGATGTGACAATGATCAGAAGATGCTGCTGCGGCTGAAGGAAGTGAATGCATGAGGCACATGTATTCCCTGCAGGCAAGAAATGAGGAGGCAGAATTCTGTATCAGAAACAAGTCCAACCGCACTGATAAGACAATGAGACTGTGCCAGAGCCCCTTCCAGACCATTTTAAAAGTTAGAACGGTGGAAAGGATTGGTTAAGCCAACTCTACCCCATTTATTATAGTCTATTGCTCACACATACGACCCGTGCAGCTCCCCAGCTCTGGGCTGGCACCTGCTGAAAGCCCCTCAGGAAAGCCTTGGGTCGGTTTCGTATCACCTTTGGCTATCTGCTGCCGCTTGCTGGCTCTTACAGGTACTGCCCCGTGTCCCTTCCCTTCCCCGCTGCCGGCTCTGCACTGGCTCTTTCGGTTCCCTGAGCGCCCGTGTGTGGCTTCTCAGACAGCTGCGTGGCCCAGGCCTTCTCCGGTGAGGCGCCTGCCTCGCACCCCAGCTGAGGGTAGCAATGGCAGCGGGACTTTTCAGCTGCTGATGTTCAGTCACAGAGTCGATGACTGCAATGAAGCAGTTAATTATGATTTAGTGTTCAAGGCCAGGTTGGACCAGGCTTTGAGCAGCCTGGTCTAGTGTGAGGTGTCCCTGCCCATAGCAGAAGGGTTGGAACGGGATGAGCTTTAAGGCCCCTTCCAACCAAAACCAGTCTGTGATTTCATAATGCAAAGCACAGAGCTTTCTGGGTTGATTAGTCTTGTGCAGCCCAGAGAAGGCTCTGGAGAGACGTTATAGGAGCTCTCAGTACTTAAATGGGCCTACATGAAATCTGGAGAGGGACTTTTTACAAGGGCATGTAATGATAGGACAAAGGGGAATGGCTTTAACCTGACAGAGGGAGGATGGAGATGAGATCTGAGGCAGAAGCTCTTCCCTGTGAGGGTGCTGAGACCCTGGCATAGGGTGCCCAGAGAAGCTTTGGCTGCCCCATCCCTGGCAGTGGTCAAGGCCAAGTTGAACAGGGCTTGGAGCAACCGGGTCTAGTGGTAGGTGGCCCTGCCCGTGGCAGGGGTTGGAACTGGATGAGCTTTGAAGTCCCTTCCAACCCAAACCGGTCTGTAATTCTATTATTATTACTTGCAATTCTAAAGCACCAAAATGTACTGGTGCAGCATTAAGAACATAAAGAGAAGGAGCGCATCCAAGGCGGCAGCCCTGCTGCCACCACCAAGATGGCGGCTCGGCGCGGCCGCCCCGCCCCTCAGCGCTCTTCCCTCCCTGGGCCGTCCTCAGCCGCCGATCGCCGCGGTGTGTGCTGCAGCCGCCGCCTGTCGCCCTGTGATGAGAGCATCAGCTCTCACTGCCACGTCTCCCGGGCAGCTGCGGTGGCGGCGGGCTGCGGGGCTCGGGGCTCGCCGGCGGGACGGGACGGGACGGGACGGGACCGGACCCCGCTGCCGGCTGATGTCCGGGCCGCGCCGCCGCCCGCGCTTGGATGTGTGAGTACCGGCGGGACGGAACCCTGCCCCGGCCGTGAGGTGCGGGACGGTGCGGTGCGGTGCGGGGCCGGGCGGCCGAGCCCGCGGGTTGCCGCCTGCCTGAAAACTGGGGTGTATGTGAGTGAGTGCCCGTGTGGTGGGGAGGCTCTTGGCTCTGTTTCGTCCTGCTGGTGAGTTGCGGCACTCGGTGACGGGCTGCTTGTTTTAGACGTTTCCTGCTGGGTTAAACCAAGAGGTCCGGGCACGTTGTGAGGGGCGGTCGAGGATTAGAGGCGAGGAAGTTGGTCTGCGGTCATGGGGAGGTTTGCTTTGGGCTGTTAAAACGCTGTCGCTGTGTAATCGGTCCTACAGAGGTAAGAGAGGGCACCGTCCTGTGGAGCATGGAGAAGTGAGCCAGTCCTCTCTAAGTCCAGGCAAATCTAACTCGCCATAAGGTACCGTTTCCAGAATGGGTGTGGGTAGACATCTCTGTCGCTGTTCCTTTTTGTGCCACTAAGAAAACAGTGTCGGTCGTCCTCCCTTATGTAGGACAGCAGTTAGGAGGGTGATTTTCCTTATTCCATGAGGTAGCTCCTTTGCTACTCCAGCATAACTTTAACGTGTGAGCATGTAGCAGGAACAGAGGCAGCCTTGTCTGCGATTTATGATCGCTCTCATCCATGCTTCTTCATCGTGAATAACGGGCCCCTCGTATCACTAGCAGCTGTTGCTGCTGTAAGTGAAGGAATGAGAGGTCTGTATCACAAAGTGGTGAGTCCTAAAGGTTTTGGAGACAAGGCATACGTTCCGTAACCAGCTGAGGTCTGTTAACTCGCTGTGATCACAAGAGAGTTATTTGGAAGAGGGGTATGGTAATACAGGGATGGGAGTGGGATGGCTCAGCTCCAGTTCCACAGGATGCTGGGAGCAGAGAAGACACCAGCCCTTTAACCTGCAGCCTTCTCCTTTGCTCACCTCCTGGCACTCCTGCTATTGGAGTAGCTTTGTTTCCCATGCTCTTTTTCCTTCCAGCCTCCTCTGGAGCATCAGCTCCTTCAGCTGAGGCACTCGGTAGTGTAATGGGATGATGCTCTGCTGATAAATCCTGAGCCCGCTGGCACCAAAGCATTAGCCAGGCAATGATGAGCTCTCTGGGAGTTGTGCAGAAGCTTCACCCGCTCCTTGTTGTCTCTTACTGACTGGAAGTTCTTCAGTTCTCCTTGCTGCTGTGTCTGCAACCTTCTTTGGCTCAGGTTTTGCAGTGTAAACCATCATGTAGGGTAGGAATACTGTGCAGTCTGGTATATTTGGACAACAGAGGAGCATAGGTAATATCACTGACACAGTTAACTGTGTCGTGTGATGCATGCTCCTAATCTCCAGACCACGGAACATCAGCATGCCTCATGTACAGCTCGTTCCTGGCTCTCTCTTTGCAGACCTAGTGGCTTGCAGTATTTGAGACCTGATTTTCAGAAGGTCTGGGTATCCACACTCCTACTGCCTCAACCTGGGCATTCAAATTTACTGATAATAGAGAAAAGACAGCCTTTTATTTTTTACATTTTTACTTCCATTTTTACAGTCTTTCTGGCTGTAAAATAGGGATAAACCATTCTGCTTCCTACTTTGGGAGAGTTTGTTTCTGTTCTGCTTGCAAGGAGATAAATTCTTTTCAAAACTTCTTTCAGTGTGCAGGTTAGCACCTTACTGAGTTACTGTCATCCTGTAGTAGCTAAGGAAATAAAGCTATTGTTATCTTAGTGACCTGCCTATGTTAGCTGATGTAACATAGCCACTATAGTTATACTGTTATGTATTAGTCAAAAGCAGACAGGTCTAATCGCTCTTTCGTCTATGCTTTCTTCAGGCACTGCTTTTTGATCTGCAATTTTAGAGAGAGAATTGATTTGTGTGTGTATTATTTGAGGGGGGAAAACCCCCACACCTTTCTACTGGTTTTGGAATTAGGCAGCACTGAATACAAGTCTTTCTCTGAAAGTGTCTGTAAACTCATGTCTGGATATTGTAAACCAACTAACCTTGTTTTTCTTCTGCAGGCATCAAACCTGGATGTTTGAGAATACAGCAAGAGCATATATGCTAGAAATGTTTGTTAAGGTGGCTTCCACTTTTCTGTGAGCGTTCAGTTCAGAAGTGAGTCTGGCCCCTCTGTACAACTCCAGAGTTACAGCCCCTAAAGATGAATATGGTGCACAGCAACTAGATAGTACTGATTCGGAGACCGTGCTACTCCTCACTCTTGGTGCTTTTCCCTGTGCCTCAGTATCATGAAATGCAGGAAAAAAGGTTTTCTTCTGGCAGTAAGAAGCATGTGGTTCAGTTCTAGTTCACAGATGTGAAACTCTTAAGTTGCAGGGGTTGAATTCATACTCTAGATTTAAAGTAGAGATATTTTGTCAGTACAGAGATGTGTGTGGTTTTTAGCACTGGTGAAGATCGGTTGGAGATTTGTCTTAATTTTTTATTATTTAGAACATTTGATCTTTAAAATATTACCAATTTCCAACCAGTCTTTTCCATTGTGAAGTTTTGTGTTCTGACGTGTATGGACTGAAAAATCCAGAGGAGGGTTGAATTTGGCTTGCAAAACCTACTTAAATGCTTGGCATCTTTAGACTTCAGTATTCCTTGATCTGTCAGTTGTGCAGTATGACATTCTCTTAGACATACTGTCCTTTTTTTGAGGCCCAGTTTCTTTATCTCCTTGTACTGCTGTTCAGTTTGAGAACACATACAGTTTGACAGTACTGTGCTACACAGGAAACCATAAGGAAGATCTGAAATTATGACAGTCAACCTTCCTCTTCTTTCAGTGATCCCTCCGCTCTCCTTAAATCCACTCTTTGGCTGCGGAATTTGGCCTGTCCCAGTAATCAATGGTGCCATGAAGTTTGCTTTCCTCTTCTTTGTCCACCTAACAGCAGCAGTTCTCTTGTGCTGATGGGAACTCCACTTCTAACTGTACCACAACTGTACTACAGCTTTTAGGCGGTGGATTTTTAAAACAGGAGGTAAAGCTCTAGTAGCTGTGACTTGGGCAAGTCACTCATGAGCTACCAAACTCTCCTGAAAGATTTCCTGCCATTCTTTGTGGCAAGTAGTCACTGGAGAGTCATTTCCAACCTTTTTTCTTTCAGCTTTTTGGACAGCTGAACGTGTTGCAAGCGGAAAACGAGACTTTTGGTGGGAAGTGAGTGTTATTATGCAAGCTGGTCAGAAAAGCCATGGCAGTGGCATCAGCATAACGTATGCTGAGGCTGCTTGGTTTAAAGGTAAATTGACAGTAGACATCTATAGCCCAGAATACTTACAGGGGAGCATGTGTGCAGATTCAGACAGCTAAACCAGTCTTGGTGTAATTAATTATACCAGGGATTAATGTAACCTATTGCATTTCCCCAGTCTGATCGATCAGTTGCTCTATAAATGCTCACATGAAGTTCTGAGCAATGGAAGCAGGAAACTTGTGTATTACCTGTACCTGTTACTTAGGAGGCAAGTAGAGGGGACTTGATGTATTCTCTTATGCAATTTTACATTTTAAATCAAATGCATATTTTATGCAAAATATTATTTATTTAGAATCCCTTGTGATAATTCTGCCTTTCTACAGTGTCAAGGGTATGCAAATCGTTGTCACACTGATACTTTCTGATATGAATCCCAGTGCAATGACTTGGGGAAGGCCTCAAGGAAGTGTTTCTTCCTTGTGTTCTACTCCATTCCTTCAAACTCGTTGCTACAGATGGCAGATGCCTGCCTTATTTTTAGCTATGTGAGGACAAAACAGAGAACTCCTAGTGACTCCCCATGGTTTGTCATCATGGCTGATCTCCATTACATTAAACATTGGGATTGGCAGAGGAACAAAACCAGCAGGAAAGCTGCTTCTGTTTGTTTTGAAAAAAAGCTTGTCTAAAGCACTAAAATAATGCTGTAAAAACTATTCAGTGCTACCTGCAGAGACCCCTGGGAGGAGAAATCCTTGCTGAACAGTTTATCCTCTTTGGAATAAGGAAACTGAGCTCTGACATGGTAAAATAAGTTCCCTGGAAGTGAGTTGAAGAGGAGAGATAAAAAAAGCAAAACAGTTCCTGGTCTGCAGTTCTATACTCAGTCCATTAGACCATGTGTATGTGTTCGGCCTCGGGAAGGGAATGAATGTTTTGGTGGCTTGCTTGGCTGAAAAGATGAGCCCTTAAGGCAAGAGCATCTTTTATCTGTTCCCCTACCCCTCCTCCCCAGTAGTGATCTGTTTTGCTGCACGTTTGCTCTGATCAATTGGAAAAGCAAATTTCCGTGGCTGTAGCCAAAATTCCCTTCCTTTCCCAGTCACTGTGTGGGGCATGGTGCAATGGAGGGGTTTGATAGCTGTGATGTATCTGTACCTGTGCAGTGTTTAGTGAAGAGCTTTAGCACAAGATGTACTTAGGAGTGTGTGTTGATAAACTGTATTACCAGCCAGCTCTGATAGCTTTGCCTGTGTTGTGTCTGCTAAAACATCCTCCTTGGGATGGAGCATTACTTCCCAGCCAATGCCCCCTTCTAAACTGAACTTTTGCTTCTGGAAGTAACAGGCACATGGAGCTGGAGCTTAAAACTTTTGTGTTGCTGCATACTCAACCCTGTTTTGGAGCTGAACCTGAAACTCTTCCAAGTTTTCAGGTGACAGTGCAGGTTGTCTTTGAGAACCATATGTCTCACTCTAATTCCTGCCAGCATTTTAATTTGAGCCTCTTGCTTTGGATGAGGATAACTTGCTGTCCCTTTCCCCACACCATTTAGAAGCATGAGAACTGTAGGACCAAAATAGACCATGACCCAACTGGTCAGGCCTGCATTTGGAAAAGCTCAGCTTTGCAACTCTGTCATTTTCTCACACACAAGCAAGCGAATGCTCTCTTTATTCCCAGATCCAGCATTTGGCTGTAAGTGTTGCTGAATACATCAGAAGAAGCCAAAGAAAATGTTCATGTCTTGTGATACTGTTGTCTTGGTGAGGAGTGTGTTATTGGCCACTTGTAGCTGCTGAGCCCTTCAGGATGTATCTTATGTTGTGGGGTTTGGGTTTGTTGGGTTTTATTTCCTTCACTTGTTTTTTGAACATAATTTCATTTGTCTTCATTCATAAAATTATGATAGTCTTTCATTAAAGCCTTAGTAAGCTGTTTGCTTTGACCTCCTGCACCAGTTAGTTGCACAAGGTAATTACATGCTTAAGAGGTATCATTTTATTACTTCAGGGATCGTTGCTTTGTTCTTCTACTTGCCAGAAGTTCGGTAAGAGCACTTACTGTGTGTATCTTCTTTCCCCCAATTCACAAAGACTTGAACTCATCTGCATTCTGAAGAGGACCTCTGGAAATCTTTCCCTCACATCCCCTGAAGTAAGATCTTTGAGGGGATTTTTAAGGAATGTGTAGGATTTGGGTTGGAGATCTCTCTGGTTTTAAAAATGGCTTTTTCAACCTCTTGGATAGATTTCTTGCTCTGGAGTATTAAGAACTTTAATCTACATCCCCTCCTTAAAGAGCACATCAGCAAAATGAGCTGTGCACTTTAACCTGGAGAGGTTTTTCCTGTAAACTTTCCTTTTCTGTTCCCATTTTTGTCTGTGGGTATTTGAAGCACAAATGGTAAGTGCTGTCTTCAGCTTGTCTTTAGCTATAACTTCTCTATTTTCCCCCTCTAACCTGGCTACTTAGCTCTGGCCTTCCTTGCTGAAGATGCCTGGAATGAGTCATAAAATATACATGTAAATTCTTGCCTTTTTCTTGCTACTTTCACCCTTCTGTTTTGACACGTGTGTAGAGGACTGATAGATGGAGCTGTGCTGCATTAGAAAAGCTGTGCTGACTTGGCCTTGCTGGGTTAGTTTTGTTACTACAGAAATACCCCTTGGTTCTTAGTCACTGAGCAAAGCTTAGCCTTGCTGGTGCATCACCTCATGATGGGGATTCACCACACAGCTCCGTCTTTCTCACCCACCCCTGGGATGTGCTTTATGGGGGCTTCTGCCTCTCTCCACACCAGATCTCTTTCTTAATCCATCGCTCCATGTGGCATGAGGACTTGGAAAATGTGCTGACTTGGGAGACCTCCTCCTAACCGGTTGTGCTTCCCAGCCCAGGGCCGGGCCTTTGGAGCCAGCCTGAGTTGAAAGGTTGTGTTGACTTAGTGCTGCACAAGCCAAATATTTAGCTTTCCATCTGATAACCTGTCAGTTGTTTCCTCCCTCATAACAACCTAATGCTTTTTTATTCCCAAACCAAGTTAGGGCTTCATCCATGGAAGTTCTGCAGCTTCTTGGCTTTCGGAGTAGCAGATGTGAGGGTGCTGACAAGGTGGCCTCATGGCATGGGTGCAGCCATTGCTGCTCCTCAGCTCTCTTCTCAACCATTTCAGTGTGATGGTGGGTGAATGGGTTACCAGCTTTATGTCTCAAAATGGTTTTATTTAACATAAATAAATAGAGGCTCACACTAAAAGGAACTAAATCAAGCCATAGTAACCAGGACTCACAGGAGTTCAAAAGAAAATTTCACTATAAAGTAGATTTGCT
The DNA here is from genome assembly GCF_033783945.1 of Neopsephotus bourkii. Classification (NCBI taxonomy): domain Eukaryota; kingdom Metazoa; phylum Chordata; class Aves; order Psittaciformes; family Psittacidae; genus Neopsephotus; species Neopsephotus bourkii. The sequence continues at coordinate 4,706,228 of NW_026901771.1, read as the reverse complement.
GATAATTTGCTAAGACATTTGGATTGATGGACAAATGCATGTTTGGGATGAGGTTGCCCAGCTACAGTGACTTGAAGTGAGGACATGAGTAAACGAGAGACCTTTTTACATTGCTTGTTTCAATTTCACAGACTGATGGGGGTAGAGGGGAGGAAGAGGAGAAAGAGCTGTTTGTCTGCCAGCTGAAAGTCACCATTGTTACACTACATACTTAATCCCAAAGGTTAGAGAATCCCACCTTATTTTTCCCCTCCCATCCTTCCAGAAATGGCTTCACCAGGGGATGGGAACTCTTTTTCCAGCGGTGCTAACAAGGTTTTGTAAATAAGCCACTGTTGGGGACGCAGTGAGTTGTCACCTGTGGGGTGAGAACAGAGGCTGTGCTGGGGACAGAGCTTTTTGCTCAGCTCAGGGTGAACCGTTCAGCTCTTAAATGGTCCCTTTCCTCTGTGGTTCAGGAGCTTGTGCCTCAGGGCTTGTCCACACACTCCAGTTCCAGGATATGCGTTCCTTTTGGAAGGAAAATAACCTAGAAGCCAGTGCTCCTGACAGCAGGGGACAGGCAGTGGCAGCAGCAAGGAGGAATTGAGAGATACTGGGACACAGGAGTGCTCTGGAGATGGGCAGCACTGAATAGCTGCTTCTGGCACTAAACAGCACTAGGAGCTTACATGTTGCTGAGGAGAAGGTAAGCAGAGCTCCCTTGCTAACAGCAACAGAGGCAGCTTGTTGCTTCACCCCAAGATGTCACATGTTTATTGACAGGAAAAAGGCTGCTTTGGTCAAGACATTGCAGTGAGATACTTGTGGTCTCAAGTGAGGGTGGGCACGTTTCCCTTGCTGCTCTCGATTGTAGCTGGTTGTAGGACTTGTGGAGGCAAGGAGAGCCTCTTGAGTGTTTTCCAAGCTCCGCAGCTAGCTTCCCAAGAGGATTGAAGGCTTTCTCATTTTCTCATATTAAAAAACATCCACGCCATCAACATAACTGGCTGAGCACTGTACCATTTCCAGCAAAGAGATGGGGAACCAGGCAGACTTTTCATTCTGATGACTCACTGGCTCTCTCCTGATTTGCCTCTTGCAAGAGCTGTTTGGGCAGCTGCTGATGTAGGAACATGATGCATTGGTCCCTGGGGAGCAGCATGGAGCTGTGTGCTGCTTCACCTCTGAACTGGTGGATAGTTCGTATGCCTTGCTCGCAGCTGTGGTTCTTGCCTGGGGAGCTGATGGGGAGGAGTGTTGGTGCAGACAAACAAAATGCCCAAGTGCTTTCTGTAGTCTTAAAAGCAAGAATTTGAAGTCAGAGGGGCTGATGCATTATGTTCCTGGATCTTCTTATAACCATGTCACAGCTGAAGGTTTTGTGTGTGGTCCCTCTCTAGGACCCAAGAGTTGCCCAAACACATATCCATTCTCTGTGAGGACAGGACCACTGTTCTATACTTGCTCCACAGATCCTTCTTGTGTGATGTTATGATGCCCACGTGTGCCTGAGAGAGATCTTGTGAGCTCGGCAGCTTCTCTTCTGGGGGTGTTGGAGATGGAGGGACTACAAGTATGCAACTTATTTTGAGTGAAATTACAGGTGAACTGGGAAGACCTCAGAGCAGCTTCCAGTATCTGAAGGGGGCTACAAGGATGCTGGAGAGAGACTCATCATTAGGGGCTGTAGTAATAGGACAAGGGGTGATGGGTTCAAACTGAAACAGGGGAAGTTCAGGTTAGATATAAGGAAGAAGTTCTTTCACTGTGAGGGTGTCAATGCACTGGCACAAGTTGCTCAGAGAAGCTGTGGCTGCCCCATCCCTGACAGTGTTCAAGGCCAGGAGCAACCTGCTCTAGTGGAAGGTGTCTGTGCCCATGGCAGGGGTTTGGAACTGAACGATCTTAAGGTCCTTTCCAACCCAAACCATTCCATGATTCTAGAAACAATGTGGAATCACATTAATGGACTGAAGAGTCTTGTCAGGAAGCTTTTCTTTTCTATTACTCAGTTTTTGTGCCTGTGACTCTATAAAATAAGCTTCCTGATGGGGTGGGGACTCTGCAAACAGAGAAGGGAGCATGGTAGACTCCCAGTATGCTCTGAGGCTCTTTATTAACACTGTGTGACTTGGATGCACACAGGAACATTATCTGTTGGACTAAAGGGTCATGGACACTTATTTTCCCCCCATGTTAGGACGTTTTTTACAGTAGAATCATGCCTTTGTTTGTTAATTGAAAACTATTAAGAGGGTTTTCCCATGTCTGTCTCTTCCAAAAGGATAGTTACTCATTGGTTCAAGGCCAAAACAAGCAGACTTGGAGTCAAACTGATCTGTAATCTCCCTGCTTTGTTTCACTTTATCTGTGGAGCTTCAGTGTGGCTGGGTTTACAAAACAAAAGCAAACAACCCAGGGATGGTTCTGAGGCACATTTTGCTCTAAGATTTAGCTGATTTCATTCAACTCCAGTGAAGTAAAGTTATTTAAAACTTGAGGAGCAGCCCAGTCTGTACGTTCACAGATCACTGTGAAAGGGCTTATTCAAGTGCAGTTAAAATATGGTGCACTGATGTTCAGGAGGGCTCCTTTCCTTTCCACAGGCATTCTTTTTGGGTGGTAGAAGCCTACATTTTACTGGTTTGCAAAGCCAGAGGGTGGGAGTACAATTGCACAGTGTCCAAGTGACTATATGGGTGAGCATGTGGAGCATACTAATGGGATAACACTAATATTAATGGGACACTACTAATGAGAGCTGTTAAATTATTGACATGTATTACTGAATGTGGCATCAAACACCTTCCACTGTTAATAGCACTAATCAGACCACCAGCACATTGCATCTGTAATCAGAAACATCCTGGAGGTTGAATCACACTGTTTTAGCTTCCACGTGCCCTATAATAGCTTAATCCATCTTAAAATGCTTTCAAAAGTTGCTTCTTTTAGAGGTTTTCCTAATTTTTTTCTTCATCTTAGCAGTTGATGTGAAGTGTTTGGATGCTCTAATGAATCCTGCAGTGTCTGTTACTGCCCCTGCTCATCTGCTGTACACAGGAGACTTTTCTTCTGTTTATATTTAATTCATGAAATACAAATATTCCCAACTAATATTCTAGAACATCCTAGAGAAACTTCTCTGAAAGCTTTAGTCTTCACTGCAAAGAGAAGGTAAAGGAAAAGAGAGGTAAGGAAGGCTTCAATTCTCTCTTGTGTCCTCATTGGAATTAGAAGGAGAGTTTTGAAGTCTGCCAAAACACATTCTTTGCTTCCAACCCCAAATTATCCAATGTTTGCTCTCTCCTTTCATGTCATTTCACAACTCTTTTTGCTTCGGGTATGCATGACCTTCATGTGGGTAGGTGGAAAGCATTCAGCTTTTGAAACATCTTGATTTTTGTGCAAATGCTGAGAATTGGTTATTTGGAGCAGGGATGAAGGATGGGAAATGTTAACCCCAAGGATGATTCTTTGAGGGAGTCCAGTTCTCCTGCACACTGCTCATGGGCACAGTGTGTGACTCACTAAGCACACACTCAGCTGTGATTCCTCGGGGGTTTCAAGGAGGTGATAACTGAGTTCTGAATAGATGGGTTCCATCTGTAAATTCAGCAGTTCCAGAGTTCCCTGGAAGGCGAGAGGTGCTTTCTTGGATGCTGGGTTAGTTCTGACTATGCTGCTTTGCTAAAAGGATAGCTGATGAGTCTCCAGACACACCAGAAGCCTTGCAGTGAGATGCTCACTCAGTGCCTTGATTCTGTACAGCACAGGCAGTTAGAATGACTTCCAGATTCACACTCTCTTCTGCCTGCTGGCCATCATCAACTTCCCCAACTGCAGAAATCCTTCAGTGGCATGTGGAAACCAGGGAAATAAAAGCAAAGTCATATGGGAAGTTATAAAGTCTGTGCCAGAGAATCCACCTTTGTTACTGGTATTGGGAGCTGCCCAGCCTCTCAATTCAGTTTAAGGACCTCACTGACTTAAATGTGTCAGTTGAAATAAATATTTAAAGGCTTACTTTTAACCTTTTTATTTCTGTTTTTTTGAGCCTGGGGTATGTGACTGCCTATATGTGCATTGAAGTACATGCATACCTGAGTGTTCTGCTGCACTAATCTGCTAACTAGAACCACTTTTAAGTGGACCTCCTACCGTTGTGTCAATCAGGCTTTCTTAGCACAGCAGGGGTCTCCTAGAAGCCTAGAATGGTTTGAGTTGGAAGGGACCTTAAAGCTCATCCAGTTCCAACCCCCTGCCACAGGCAAGGACACCTTCCACTAGAGCAGGTTGCTCCAAGCCCCATCCAACCTGGCCTTGAACACTGCCAGGGTTTGGGCTGCCACAGCTTCTCTGAGCACCCTGTGCCAGTCTCTCATCACCCTTGCAGGGAAGAACTCCTTTGTTATATCCAATCTAAATCTACCCTCTTTCAGTTTGAAGCCATTACCTCGTGTCTGGGCTTCTTGATCAGAACCATGCAGTTAACTTCATGGAGATCAGTGTGTTCAGAGCTCTGGCAGAGGGGGTCCAAATCACCCACCAGCACCAGAGCCTGTCAGTGTGTTGGGTCATTAAAAGACCTGTGAAGCTGTAGGAGCCCCATGCACCAGAACAGGGAGAGGGTTCTTCCCAGGCTTGCTTTTGACATGAGGCACAGAGTAGTGTGTTCTCCAGCACTGGCCATGCTCCTTGTGCTTTCCAGCCCACAGGAAGTGCAAACAGGCACTGATGGCTAATTTAAGCAGCTGCTTTTAAAGACACAGTGTCAGTGGTGTCCATTCAGTGTATGCAAGCAGACTCTGATCTGGTGCCGCTGAAATGCCACAGTGCTTTAGGGTGGTGATGGATGCCCTACAGTGCTCTGAGTGTGTGGGTAGATTCCTTTTGCGTGAACTCATTTGGCCGGGCTGTGAACTAAGTTTGCAGCTTCAATGATGTTTCTGCCTCCTTTGCAGACGTGGGAAAGCTTCAGGATCGTGGAGTGGGTCTCAGGGAGGCACTGGAAGTGGCTTGGTTCCTGGTCATGCCCGGTGGAAGGAGGGGACCCAGCCGGCAGCAGCTAAGCCGTTCAGCTTTGCCTTCTCTCCAGACGCTGGTTGGTGGGAGCTGCGGAAACGGTGCTGGGTTGAGAAACAGGTGAGGACAAAGGGAGGGTTCTGGAGGTATCTGTAGTGGCACCAGAAGCTGAGGAGCCTTGATCCACTCTGTGTATGAGTGTGGCTTCATGGTTAAAGTGAGAAACTGGGGCACGGGAACCTCGAGCCCTTTGCTGTGGCATTAGGAAGCGGCCCATCCAAGAGGGAACATGCCCTTCATGACAAACCTCTTCCAGCTTCTCCCCTGAGCTCTGCTGCCGTCATTCCCTTTATAGCCCCTCTCATGACTTCATGCATTAAAATCAGCCCTGTGGGGAGGATTGTGGAAGTGGTCACAGCCACCCTTCACTGTTCACCATGGTCGCAATGGCCAGGGGTGGAATGGCACAGTGCTCAGATTGTCCTTCCCTGCAGCAGTCGCCAGAGCAGTGAATCCTGGCAGATTATGAGTTCTTGCCTCTCTTACTCACTTGTCTGCAGTGCTGCAGGGAGTCAGTGTGACCTGTCAGAGCTCAGCTCTAAGTCCCCCTCCTATGTGATAGAAAGGCATCTTCCTGCCATGACTGTCTTCTGTTTTAGTCCTGCTGGCTGCAGATGAGACTAATTCAGTTGGCAAAGCTCCTCTCAATTTTCTGAGGAAGTTGGAGGCTGAAAAAAGAACACACAGTGACATTTAGATCTCCACATTTGGCACAAAGACTAAAAAGGCCCAGTGTTACTTCCTTCTGTACAGAAGTTAGCAAACTAGAGAAGCTCTTCTCTATGCTGAGGCTCTGACCAACCTGGTATAAGTTCATCCTTACAGAGTAAAGAGATCCAAGCCATTTAGCTTTGGCCTTTAAAGACTTCTCTGGCTGGAACAGATGGACAGATGTCACACTCATAGCTTCTTGAGCAACAAGTGACTGGTCAGACCATGAAGTCAGTGCCTCAGGGTCCTGGGTAAGCGCTGTTTATCCTGCTTGCAGTCAGACACAGCAGAGTTCATGTCTGAGCTTCCTCTGTCAGTTCAGTCTGCTGGAGCTTTTAGTTGTCCTGTCCTTCTCTGAAGGCTAGGAAAAAAGGAAGTGTGAGAAAACTTGAGAAGTCAGCCTCTAGGAAGTGGCTGAACTCCTCTGTTCCATTTTTAGTTACCCCTCACAGAGGAACTATGAGCAGAGGAACGATGAACACTTTGCAGTGCTGGAGAAAGAGGCTGGGTGCTACTGTGGTGTCTCAGTGATGGGCGGGAGAAGTGAATATTCATAGGATCATAAAATGGGTTTGGGTTGGAAGGAACCTTCAGAGATCACCTAGCCCAACCCCCCTGCAATGAGCAGGGACATCTTCATCTAGATCACTGTGCCCAGAACCAGCCTGGCCTTAAACGTCTCCAGGGATGGGGCATCCACCACCTCTCTTGGGCAACCTGTGCCAGTGTTTTACCACCCTCAGTGTAAAGAATCTCCCCTCTTTTAGTTTAAAAGCACCACCCTCATCCTGTTGCAACAGGCCCTGCTAAAAAGTCCCCATCTTTCTTACAGGCCCCTTTTAAGAACTGAAAGTCTGCAATAAAGTCTTCCTGGAGCCTTCTCCAGGTTGAACAACCCCAACTTTCTCAGTCTTTCCTGATATGGAGAGGTAACATTAAGTGCTCAGTCTGACAGAGTCCTCAGTGCTTGTTGCTTGGAGTTGTTTCCTCACTCTGTGTACTTGACTTCCTCCATCTTCAAGTTTGGTCTGTCACAACAGCTCAATCTCCTACCTGGAGAAAACGCTGAATGCTGGTTTTGGGTGAACTAAGATAAAGCTCACCATCAGTCTCATGCCAGAAATACAAATGTGAGACTGCTGCCACCTCTCCTCTAGCAATGCTCAGTCCCAAATTCACAACCTCAAGCACTCCCTGTCCTGCAGAATGGTAGAGATGATGTAGGATGTTACCAAGTGAGTGCTGTGTGTCTCCTCAGGAATGGTAGTGCCATCAGCCTCTCGGCGCCTCCCATCACAGCGCTGATCACTCCAGAGCCTGTCCGTCACTGCCGCATCCCTGAGCTGCCGCTGGATGGGAGCCTTCTCTTTGAATTCCTGTTCTTCATCTACCTGCTGGTAGCCCTCTTCATTCAGTATATCAACATCTACAAGACTGTCTGGTGGTACCCATACAATCACCCTGCTTCCTGCACCTCATTGGTGAGTGCCCCAGCAAATGGCATCACTCGTGCTTTCTCATTACATAGCTTCTTTTCATGCTTCCTCAGGGCAGGAATCACCAAACATTTGATATTAGTGGAGTCAAGGAGAGTTCACATGCACCCCCATCAGCCAGGACCACGTCATCCCCCATTTTACGGGGGAGAAAATACATAGAAGGTGAGAGAGAAGTGCCAGCAGGACTCCTTCAGTGGAAATCCCTTGCATGGCCTAGCTAGATCCTAGGGTTTGAAATGGAGTTGAGACTTCAGGAGCCTGCTGTCTCCTGCTGTGGGTGCCCCTTCGCAGTGGAAATAACAGAGCCTGAGAGAAGGAAGATGGAGCAAGTTTTCATTAGGATCTCACAGCATAGCAGCAGCAGAGGAGTTGGGGAAGAGATCCTCAGCTTATGTCAAGCTTCCAGTCTCCTCAGTTTCAGTCTTCTTCCTGGCCTAATAAGCTGCACAGTGTGGCAGTGACCTGTACCTGAGTCAGCAAACCTCATGTGAGTGATGAAGTGGTCCTTCAGTTTTTACTGTGTCCTTGCTGCTTGGAAGCATGAGGTGGTTCCTTAGTTAACTATACCAGCAGGTGGTGCTGGTAGTGCAGTTACCAGTTTCGAGTTCAGCTCTGCCGTGCTGGACACAGCTTGCTTTAAACAGAAAGTAGTTTGAGGCTCCCTACCCGAAAGGATTTAATGGTCATTTGTTTGTTCCCATCAGAAATCAAGCATTCTTTTTCACCCAAAATGGCCATGAAGTCCCAAACAGCAGTATTCACACTCTGCTAACTGTTCTAGCCACAACACATTTGATAGCTTCCTTCAAAAATCAGAAGGGGTCCAAAAACTGTATCTGATTTGAAGAAGCCAGAGCCAACATTAAACTTCTGATACAGATCTATGGCTCATGAAGATGACATTTCTTAGATCAACCTGATTATCAGGGAACATTGGTCACCACAGACCATTTCTGAGACCAAGAGCTAAAGTGAACTGGTGTGCTCACTCTGGGCTCTATTTCATCTGCCCTTGCCCTGGTTGCTCATTGGCTTTTCCAGGGATGACTTGCAATCCTGGTCCAAGAAGTCCCTTTGACCACAAAAACACCTGCCTGAAGGGTGGGTTTGTTTTCAGTGGAAATCTCTCCATGGGAAGGAACTTCCATGTGGGGAAGATCTTACATCTGGAGACATCCCTGTGTTACTGATGCTTATCTGTTCTCCCTCATCCCTAACAGACTTGGGGAACGCTTACCCGAGGTCCTGATGCACTCGAGCAGGCAGCTTTCCTGTCCCACCCCAGCTGGGTGGTTCCAGAGCCCCTTCCCCTGGTGAAGACCCTTTTTTCTTTCCTCCTTCAGAACTTTCACCTCATTGACTATCACCTGGCGGCGTTCATCACAGTGATGCTGGCGCGGAGGCTGGTGTGGGCCCTCATCTCTGAGGTAACATAACCATCTTGGAGGCTTCCTCTCCTGCCCCTGGTACTGGTTGCAGAGCATGACCATCTGTGGCCTCAGAAAGTTCTGCAAGTTGGAGAGCTGGAGGGTTTCTTCCCCCCAAAACAAGTCGGGATGTGAAGGACTAAGATTTTGGGGATACCTTCTCCTTGAGCCCATTCACGTCCTGCAGTATTGGGTAACTCAGTTGCCTCTGCAGATAGAAGGAGGTGAAGGAGATGCTCCCGCTTGCTTCTTTATCCCTGCAGGCCAATATTGTACCTCACAAGCTTCAGGCAGAGAAGTGGCTGAGGGAATTGCAAGTCAGTTAGCAGAAAGGCAAATAGGGAGTTAGCCAAGAATGAACAGGAGATGAGAGGGGAAAGGTCAGGAGGAGGATGTCTGAGTACACTGAAGTGAAATAGGAATAGGTGATAGAACTGCTTTTCCAGTCCTGGTTACGCAGTAACTCTAGGACTCTTGTCATGCCACCTCAGATTTAGAAGACCCTCTGTTTGTGAGAGCAGAACCAGGCCAAATGTACGTTTGACAAAGGTCTTTTTGAGGAAGATGGAAGTTCTGTCCTCTGAAATGGTTAATACAACACAAGGCTAAGCAATACATTTAAAAACAGATAAAGGAACCTTTGTGTCCTGTGGAATGAGTGAATGGAGAAGATGGGATCTCTGAAGTTCTCCTTTCATCTCTGGTTCCTCTCATTTTCACTTATGCTCCCATTCTCCATAAAACTTCTTGCACATCCCATCTAAGAGCTGTAGCCCCTGAGAACCATTCCATAGTTCAGTTACCTTCTCCCTTCTGGAGATAGGAACAAGCTTTCTCCCTTTCCTTTCCAAGGTGATACCTCCTCAATGAACTGCAGCCTGTACACCCAGTAGATGAGGGGTGGAAATTTAGCTTTGGGATTGCCAGGGTGCACCACCTTCTTATCCCTCAGTTGAGAGCTGTGACATGCCAGTTCTTTAGGGAAATGAATGATGAGGCATGATCCTTCTGAAGGAAAGAGGAAATGTTTCAGACTTTCCTGGACTATCATCAGATAAGGGACTGGAACAAAAGTATTTTCTACTTTGCATACCTTATTTTAGCCATGCCCCACAACTTGTGCTTATTTGAATCTTGGATTCTGTTAATGCTGAATAAAGTCAAAGATGTTCACCTTTGTAAGAGGGTCAGCCTCCTTCTTCAGGGAGGGAAAGGGCAGCCATTCATCCCTCTCACAGTGCCTCCTGGCACCATTCTCCTGCTCCACAGGCACCCATTATGCTCATGTTCTAACACTTGTGTTCCAAGCTGCTGAATGGTTCTTCTCCATTTGCAGGCCTCTCAGGTGGGTGCAACATCAGTGATTCACTACATGGTGCGCCTGGTGCTGCTCACCCTCTGTGGATGGGTGCTCTGCTGGACTTTGGTCAACCTCTTCCGCAGCCATTCTGTGCTCAACCTGCTCTTCCTGGGCTACCCGTGAGTGACACTGCCTGGTACCTTCAGGGTGAGGGGAGCAGAGCTGCTGGGGGTAGATGAGCCCCTATGGGCAGCAGAGCTGGTGGCTGTAATCGAGCTCCTCACCTTGTTGAAGTGGCTGAGGAGGTGGCAGCACTGAGCTGATGAAGGAATTGCCTCAGCATGCTGTTTGAATGGGAGGGGCCTTTACTGTGACCAAAGACTGAGCCATTGGGATTGCTGGTTTCACAAACAGGATTTAAGAAAGCTTCTCTGTTGAAGCCTCTAGACTTTTATGGGGGAGAAGAGATGGCCACTAGCTTATGGAGTAAGGGTCCCCCTCATCTGCTGAGAAGGTGCCCCTGCTTTATGTTGGGTTGTCTGTCATTCCAGCCCTTCATTTCTTTCTCTCCCTGCAGATTTGGTGTCTACGTTCCTTTGTGCTGCTTCCACCAGGACAGCAGAGCACAGCCCCTACCTGCAGACTGTGATTACTTGGTACAGGACCAGATGGTGGACGATGGGGCTTCAGCTGTCAGCAGCCTGGTCAAACCCAAAGATTTCCTCTCTCTTCTGTGGGAATCCCTGAGGGAACAGTTCAATAACCCCACGTCCATCCCCACCCACAGCTGCCCCCTTTCCCCAGATCTCATCCGCAATGAGGTGGAGTGCCTAAAAGCAGACTTCAACCGCAGGATCAAGGAAGTTCTCTTCAACTCTCTCTTCAGTGCCTACTACGTGGCATTCCTGCCACTGTGTTTTGTGAAGGTAGCTCTCGCCTGGCTCTCTCTGTGCCCCTGAATGTTGTGTGAACTGCTGCCAGGCCAGATTCCTGGTTAATTCCCCTTTTCTCTGTCTCCCCTTTGGCAGCCCGGATAGCGGAGCATGGCTGCATCCGGAGTGCACTAGTACTGCTCCTGGATGGAGGATAGGTATTGCTGTAAATGTGATGCACCTCTAGTCCCATCACCCCACTTACTAACTCCCCTCCTCCCACCCCTGTCTTAGGCAGATGGATAGCTGTGTTCTTAGAGAAGGCAACCTCTTGTTACCCATCTCAGATCCACCATCCTGGCTTTCGAGTGCTTGGATTAGAGGCTTTGGTGATCAGCCCGTTAGAAAACAGAGCCAACTAGGATGCTTGGCAAGCTAAATCCAGCAACCTCTTGTCACTGTGGGGGTTGTATTTTGCAGTCTGCTGTCTTTCTAACTTGAACGAGCTTCAGTTGGTGTAGTGAAATGGGCAGAGTCCCACAATCCATGTAGCAGTCTTGGTGCAATTGGTGCTCCTGGGGCATTTTCTGTGGCAAGCAAACCCCGTTGTTACCTGCTGCTGGAGGAAGAGATATACCAGCTGCAGCATCAGCTCCTGCCCTTTCTCCTTCAGGTCAAGGAGAAGGGAGTCTTGAGTGTTTCCTAAACTGTAACCTTCTGAAGCCACCGGTCCAAAAGCGCATGCCTGTAACGTGTGGTGTGGGTCTGCTGGATGCACTATGTCCATTGTCGTTCCTCCCTTCACTTTGTGACAGTGGTGCCAAGTTCTTGTCTGGTCTTTTTGCAGAGCACCCAGTACTATGACATGCGCTGGTCCTGCGAGCACCTCATCATGGTGTGGATCAATGCCTTCGTCATGCTCACCACCCAGCTGCTGCCTCCCAAGTACTGTGATCTGCTCCACAGATCAGCTGCCCACCTTGGCAAGTGGCAGAAACTAGAACATGGTTCCTACAGCAATGCTCCACAGCATATGTGAGTGTGGGGATGGGGAGAGCTTAGTACATCCTAGTAGATAAGCCACTACCAGCAGTAGTTATCTACTGAGGACACCTCCACTCCATGTGAAACTCTGCTGGTCTTTCTGTTCCCTAGAAACAGAAACATCTGCTCTGGAGAGCTCTCTGAGCTCCTTCAATCACTGCTGGTTCCTTCCCAGAACCAAATGTTGAGGTTCTCCTTAGCCAGCGGAGAAGCAGCTTGGGCAAGGGGTGACCCTCTCCAGTGCAGTGGGCTGGGTTGTTGCACTGGGAGCCATTTGTTCACATTAAGTGCATGTGATGCGCTTGTGATGACCACTCTGTGCTGTTCCAGTGGGACGTGTCCTTGTGGCAGAGGCTTTGGTGTTCTTCAAGCAACAGTCCATGTCTGTGAACCAATGGTCACAGATGCTAATGCTCTGGCATTCTTTCCCCACAGCTGGTCAGAGAACACAATATGGCCACAAGGAGTTCTGGTGCGACGAAGCCGGTGCCTGTATAAAGCAGTTGGGCCTTACAACGTAGCAGTGCCTTCAGATGTGTCCCATGCCCGTTTCTATGCAAGTATCTCTTCTCCTGCTTCACATGTCCAGAAAGGGACTCTTCATCAGTGACTGCAGCAATAGGACAAGGGGTGATGGGTTCAAACTGAAACAGGGGAAGTTCAGGTTAGATCTTAGGCAGAAGCTCTTCCCTGTGAGGGTGCTGAGGCACTGGCAGAGGGTGCCCAGAGAAGCTGTGGCTGCCCCATCCCTAGCAGTGTTCAAGGCCAGGTTGGACAGGGCTTGGAGCAACCTGGTTTCAGTGTGAGGAATTCCTACCCATGGCAGGGGTTTGGAAGTGGATGATCTTAAGGTCCTTTCCAGCCCCAACTATTCTGCGATTCCATTCTTTGTTACTATTGTGGGAGGAAGAAGAGGCCCAAACCTGGCTGCAGGAGAGCAGAACATGTGGAACAGAGTTTAGTGCTGCACAACAGCCTATTGCTGCTGAACAGAACACTGGTTTGCAGCAGAGAGGCTTTCCTGATGAAGTGTTACAGTGGTGTCTGGGCAAGGTGAAAGCCACAGCTGCCCTATCACTGCTGTCTCATTGTGGTGATCAGGCATATTCTTAGGGGAATTCTAGTTAATGTCTTCCACAGATACAGGAAAGTGTGTCAGCTGGCCAATAGCTTATCTCACCCATTAAGCAAAATGACACTTCTATATGCCTTGTTTCTTACACTCTTTTTCCTAAGTAGTAGCTGGTGGTGGTTGCAGTACAACCATTCCTCCTGCCCAGCAGGGTGGTCACTAGCGCTGACAGCATTATGTACATACCTCTCCCCATTTGACCACTGCAATGAATGACAGAGATTTTCCCTTCCTCACTGTCTCCTGCAGTTCCTTTTCCACCGTCCATTACGGCTGCTCAACCTGCTCATTCTCATCGAAGGCAGCGTTGTCTGCTACCAGCTTTACTCACTGCTGCGCTCAGAGAAGTGGAACCATACCCTCTCCATGGCCCTCATCCTCTTCTGCAATTACTATGTCTTATTTAAGCTCCTCCGGGACCGGATAGTATTAGGCAGGGCTTACTCCTACCCACTGAACACCTATGGACTGAAGGCACACTAGGCTGGCCACACGTGTACCCTTTTTCTCTTTCTCTCCCCCCAGGGCAGGGAGGGAACCTCAGAAAAAAAAAGAAAAGATATTTTCATACAGTTCTATTTTTTTTTCTTGCAGCATTTCTAAATATTTAAGATATTTTATATTTTGTATACTATTGGTTTTGGGGGGAGGGAAGGGGGGAGGGAACTAGTGGCAATTAAATGTCGCTTTATAAACAAGGTGTTATTTTATATATATATAAAAAACCAAATCAATGTGTATATACAGTATATCTCTACCCATACATATATCTATGTGAAGCAACAGGATTGTGCGTGTGGTCACTGTGTCTGCTTTGCTCACACAACTGCTTTTACTATTGCATACTGGGGATAGAACTGTTAACTGGTCTGCTATGGAACATGAGTAAGCAGCCAGCCAGGAGCAGAAAGGAAATACAGGGGCCTTCCCCCAGGGGGAGTGTAGTTTATCTTTTACCTCAGTACCAGAGAAGTCTTGCAGTGGAAATGTGCACTGCTGTGACACCAGTGTAGGGAAAGGGAGGAGGCAGTGTGTGGAAAGACAGGCTTGGGTTCCTGTCAGTTAGTAAAAGCTCTCACGTTCTTTCTCTCCACTGTTAGCAGGATCTAAGTATGATCTAAAAGGAACTTTTGCTCCTGTCTCTCTCTCCAGCAGCTTCAGCTCCCTCACTTCACCCACGAAATGAACTAAATACTGAAGCTGTAATTTTAGGGTAGTATATAATTTAGGAAGGGATTAGCAAATAAATAGCTTCATCTGTAATTTATTCTTGTCAAACACTTCAATTCCCTTATTGCTATACAATCAATGTCAACAGTCTTTCACTCTTAAGATATATTGACTGGTACCATTTAATAACTTACCATTAATAAGAAAGGAAATACTTTGCTTATAAAGTATTCTTCATAAAGCTGAACTATACCAGAACCTAGTGAAAAATCTCTGTGGCAGTATCACTGAGAGGAACTGAAGACAACAGACAGTATTAACCATAGAATTAATTTAACTGGGGATGCTGGTGACAGGCTGATGGTAGGAGCTGATGCAGTAATTCAGGTATTTAAAGAGGAGACAGCAATGCAATGTTCTTCCTTTCAAATGCCACCTGATGTAACTGACCATTAGTAAAGTGCTAGCTCTGGTTAAAGAGTGGCTGTGTATGGGGAATAAACCCGAACTGTGCTGAGTTTGGAAGAAACTGCAACTACTTTCTGTTCCTTCTTTCCTTCCAAGGCAAGTAAGAATACAGTGATCTCTGCTCCTGCTGCAGGACAGCTTCTCCAGCAGCCTGATCACAGGCCCAGGATACCTGCTGAGGTAGGCAACAGGAGATACCTCTGAGCTTTAACCCCCAGCTACTCCAAAATGAACACAAACATTTAGCTTTGGTTAGTCCCAGGCTTTGTCTTGTCTTTCAGGTGGTCCTAGTGCTGCTGACAAGGACATAGGTGCTTCAGAATTTAGAGTCTGGCGCCTTTAATTGAGACACAGGCTTTTGAGCCATGCCATGCTTCCTGTAGTACAGCCTCATCTCTAATCCATGTCTTAATTCTACCTCCATTACTTTGGGAAGCACATTCGAGTAAGAAGGGGTTTGCTTCTTACCTAGAGCACTCTCTTTGCTGCATGTGGCTTTGTGCAACACCTTTCTTGAAACTGGGTGCAATTCTTGCAATAGCTCAGTACCACTTCATATAGATTTTACCTGTTTGGAATAGGCTCAGCACTCCTTACACAGTATTACCAAGTAGCTTCTTCCATTTGAGGACCTAAGTGATAGGCTTATACTTAAGCAACCACTCAGAATAAAGAGGCTCCCCCAAGGCCTAGTTTGGAAAATAGAGCTGTGCAATAGAAAGCCAGAACCCTGAGCCAGGGCTTCAGGTCATGGAGTTGATAGGAGTTTATGCTCTGCTTTTAACACCTCTTGCATGTAAGGCTGAAGGTACGTGAGCACACCCATACCTTGTGCAGCAGTTAGATTGACTTTACACTGTTCATAGCATAAGGGACAGCAGAGCAGTGATGCTTCCACAGCTACAGGCTTTCTATTTTGCTCTGAGGGACTAAAGGGCCAAAACACACACTCCTTAGCAGGTATGCTAAGATGCTTCTCATTCCAAGGGAGCTAGGCATTACTTGCTGCCTCTCCCCCTCAGAACAGTACCTTGGTTACATTCTGGAGCAGGAGAAGGTTTAAGGTCTAGAGACTGTATCTGTCCATGCACAGTACATGAACTGCCCACATGCAGTCCTGTAGATCCAAGTGTCTTCCATCTTTACACCTACATAGAAAGAAGTTGCAGAACATAGCTGCAGCTTCCCCTGTGGGTAAAAACACAGTGAGGAACTAGGCAGCACAGTTGGTCTCCCCAGTATATACTGGATCATCCAATAACAAGGAGGGAGTAGAAATCATGTCTGCTCAGCCTCAGTGCCTGCTGGGCTCAATGTTCCTCCCCACTCCTTTGGCTCTGCTGCTAAGCCTTACTTAGGTGAACACTGAAAACAAATCCACTCTGATACTTGGTCAGGTCAGATGGGGAAGAACCAGACTCTTGGTCACTGCCATCATGCGAGGATGTCGTAGTAAATAGATGGTTTTTTGGTCTGGCAACGGAACTGCTCCAGCTTCAGGCCAATCCTCAGAAGAACAGCTTCATCCCACCATTTTGCCATTACCTGGGAGAAGATGGGGGAGTGGCTGTAAAATAGCATTATCACATACAGATGCTCTTGAAAACCCTGGAAAATATATCTTTCCCCCCAACAGCACCTAAAGGACATGTGTTTTTCCCTGTCACCCTGTTAAGGATGGCATCATTGCACTGGGATAAAGGCAGCTGTCTAATTTTTAACTAGAAGACATGGAGCTTTCATTTACATGAGACCCATTTCAAGAGAGAAGGGCCCCAAAAAGTTACAGAAATAAGAAAAAGAGTAGCCACAAGTATTAGATACTGCTGCAAGTACAGACAGAAGTCTAACTCCCAGGTACCTGAAGAGTCCCTCTGCCATTCAGGAGCAAGTTACTCTGAGACAAATCTCTTCTTCCACAAGTTAAAACGTTTATTACCAGTACCTGTCAAATCCTTAAGTGTGGAACAGCGGGAACCTGGTCATAGGGGTTCAGGACAAAGCTAACTGGGGATTTTGTGACCCAACATCCACAAAGAGCAAATACTCACCTGGAAACCAATGGGAAGCCCAGCCATAGAATATCCAATGGGAACCACAATGCCTGGAATGCCAGTGAAGTTCGCAAGCTGCATGAACCTGGGGGAAAAATCTGTCATCAGCATTCCTGCCTTGGGACAGCAGCAAAGTCTTTCTTTTTTGGGAGTTAGGATCTCTCTCCTGCACTACAGCCTGAGCTGCATCAGTTTGTGCAGCTAATCTCCAGCTGTTCCCAACCTCTTGTTTCCATAGTGCAAGCAGCACTCTTCTTACCTCATGGACCGCACCGTGAAGGCTGAATCGCTGCTCCCAGTCAAGAGGTCAGATTCATAGATCCTTGGGGCAGTGGAAGGAACAGCTGTGGAGGGATCACAAAGTGACTGAGATTGAAAGGGACTTCACGTGGGCATCGTGTCTAACCTTCTGTCTCTAACATTGCCAGCTAGAGCAGGTTCCTCAGAACCATGTCCTTCTGAACATCCACAGAAATGGAGAGTTCACAGCCTCTCTGGGCAACCTGATCCAGTGCTTAAAGAGCAATGAGAGAGTTAGGCAATGGACAATCTCCAAGGAACAGCTCAGTGCATTAAAGCCCCATGTTTGATGCACATTGGTGATACAAGCTCACACTCCTAGGATGCAATCAAGTCACTGGGATTTATGAATGAAGCAGTTAGAGTCTACTTAGAGCAGTAACATTTGCACACATTAGTAATGCCCAGTCCCTCTTGTATAAATATGCAGGCTCTGCAAGTATCAAGGAGTTTCTCACTACCATGGATATAGAAATATGCCAGAAATACACAGCAGCCTTTGCAACCAGGCTGCATTTTCTTCTAAAGGCTTGAGGCACAACAAAGCATCTGCACAAAAGTCACGCTTAAAAATAGGGAGGGAAGGTTAATGGAGTGATTGCTCTTAACATGCACCACAGAGCTGGTGGGGACCAGCTCTTTGGCCAGGACTGCCCATACCTGGTGTAAGGATACAGTGCACGGTGGTGAAGATGTCCTGCAGGAATTTCATGCTCCGAGTTCTCTGTCGATTTGCCTGCAAGCAGAGAGACGTGTGAGCAAGCCTCTTGGTTCACAGGTCTGATGTTGACAGGCTCTGCCCACCAAAGCCTATGCCTTTGCAAAAGAAGACCTCATTCCTGCAGTCTGGAATCAAGATGCAGGACATGTCCTCTGTGGTGCTTCACAATTCAGCATGCAGAGCAGTACCTCTGGTGCCACCTTTCCACGTGTATAGGGAGGTTAAAAGAAGCCTCGACCCCACTTTACAGTCTCACTAGGTGCCTCGTCACAGCATGTTCCTTACCGTAATATAATCCAGAGCTGTGAACTGGGAAGCCAAGGCCAGGTTAGCCCGAGTGTCCAAATTCTGAAAGAGAAAACCTGGATCATGGCTCTGCTTGCAAGAAACTGGATGCGACAGCCAATGAGTTCTCTGCTTGAATCAGCAGTCATCCAGCAGGTGGTTTCTCATAGAAGCCTCAGTGACACCGACGTGCCACCTGCTCAGCTCCTGCCCCTGCTCCCAACTGCTGCTGCTTACCATTTCCTGGAAGTGCTTATTGAAGTCGGGTTGCAGGAAGTCCCTCATCTCACTGAGAATGCAGATTACGTGTGCTACCCGCACCTCCTCCATCTCTGGGAGAGACACCTCAACCACACTGGCTCCCAGGCTCTGCAGGTGCTCCACAGCTGTGTACAGAGCGGGTAAAGCACAGAGAGCATCTCTGAGTTCACAGAGCTTCACAGAAGGGCTGCAAATCCCCACCCCTTAGGCCACCACAAGCATCTTCAGTGCATCATGTGGTATGCAGGCTGCTGCTGTTTCTCATAGGTGAAAGCCTTCAGCCTAACTAGATCTCAGTTTTCCAGCAGGGCAGGGTTTGTAGGCTGGTTCCCAGCTTACCCCACTGTACTTCAGCCAAGTTCATCTCTTCCCTCTAGCCTCTCAGTTAACTCAGAGTAAAGGTGGACTGACTACGGTTCCCTGGGCACTTAACATACCCTGTATTCTATGAGCATGAGGTGATCATTTAGCATCATGAGATTCCCATTCAAAGCCTCTTCAAATCACAAATGTAGAGGAACCCAGAGGATACTCAAGAGACCAGGTCATCACTACAGACTGAGTCCTGATGGATTTTAGCAAGGCTGAACACCAAGACTTTGGGAAAAGTGAATCGTTTGCAGTGTAAAAAGCCCCCTTCTTTCTTCAACCCCAACTTCTTCATGAATACCAAAGGTTGCCTATTTTCCTGGCTCATGGTGCATCTCTCCAGAAGATTCTACACATCTAGAAGCATGAGTTGTCTGTGGAAATAAGGAGGCTGAAGAAAATCCAGGCAAACAAAGCCTGAACACTGTGAACTCTTTCAGCTCCAACACATAAGAGCCCAACTACTGTACCAGGCATTGTACAGTCTTTCTTCCCCACCCACCCCCAAGTACTCACCCAGGGTCAATTCTGCTTTGTTTGGAAGCTGACAAAGCCACCCTAAAGGCACCATTTAGCTCATTTTAAGGGCATACCAGAAGACTGGATACATCACAAAGCCCCAGCCCTGTCTTTCCTACTGAATTGTGTTGTGAAACAAGTGCCTCCCTTAAAAGTCTCTTACTATTAAAGCCTGCAGAGTAAGTATTCCTGAGCACAGCTCTGTCTTTATACAGAGGTTTAGCACACTGGACTGCATTCTTGCATTGTAATCTGACAAGCCCACAACTGCTGAGCTTTTTACCCCTCAGCAGTTAGGAGGGCTTCCCTGTAACAAAGCTCCTGCTGTTTGTTCAGCCAGACTTCTCAACAGCTGCCTTTAAGGACTTCAGGCTACAGCTTTGTAATGTATGCAAGAGAAGCACCAAGCGATCTCATGATATCAGGCAGAGTAAGAGACTTACAGACTTCTCATCTTTACCTTTCTCACAGATGGACAGCACTTCTTCATCACATTCCTAAAGAGTAAGAGGAAAGAACTAAGTAAACTGCAGTAACTGCCCTCCTCTCCTTGGGGAGCACACTGGGGCTCATGGAGCCCTCCTTGTTCCTGTCTCTACTGGTAGTGAAGCACAGCCCTCCAGGACTGCCCTAGGCCACCTGCTCCAAGAGAACTGCTTGCAGGTCATACCCTTAAGGAGAAGGTAAAGTCCTCTTTTCCAGAGGCAGGGATAGTTCTCTGCACTGGGGCACAGCCAGAAAGAGTCCTTGTTTTCTCTCCAGAGAAGAAATATTGAGCACCTTTGTGAGGGTGCATTACAATTGCCAAGCTGTACTAGCGTGCAAGTCCAATTTCTACATGGGAAGGGTGAAATACTACTCAGCACCATCACCAAATGGATACCCTCGTTACTTCAGTGCTAACAGGCAAGAGAACAGTGAATGAACTGAATTCCTTTTAAACCTCATTTTGCAAAGCAGCAGAAAGAGAGAGAACAGACACCTTAAAAAATGTCCAGTCCACTCCCAGTTTTAAGCCTTTCAGGTCAGGAGCACACATCCCAGATAGGGTTGCTTTAGGTTGTTTGAGTCCTGCAGGGAATAAATAAAGAGTTCCTCTTTTTACCTAGGGTGCCTCTAGGAAGACAGAGGACCTGGACTCAGGGAGGGAAAGTTCTCACCTACCATACGGATAGAGCGGATCTGGCTCAGCAAGGATGCTGTAAGCAATGGCTGCATCTACCACTGAGGTACACATAGGGCCTGTAAAAGAGAGAGAAAACTATGACAGGGGGTAAATAGTGCCTTCCTCTCAAGGTCTTTTGTAGGCACAGATGCCCTCCTCTGTGAGAGCACCACAAGAGCGTAAGTCCCCTTACCTACGCTGACTGTGGAGTAGGAGAGTGGCAAGCTGCCATGAGAACTGATGCGCCCAAATGTACCTGCAGACAAGGAAATGGGCAGTTAGGGAGATGTCAGCAGTCACTGGGGAGATCTGACCCACATGGCTCTGGTACATCGAGCTGTCTGGCTGGGTTTGGATCATGACAACCCAGTAAGCAACATACCCACGCCAGCCACTTTACTGTCTGTCATTTCAGAGCCCAGTCACTCATCTTTCAGCACCCTGTTCTGCTGGCCATGACCTGCCTCATCAGTCAAACAGCAAGAGTGAAACTGGTTTCCCCACAACGAGAAATTATTCAGTTGAGGGGAAATATGTGCAGGGACATTTCAAAATACATGCATTTAAATATGCAGAAGCAGCATCTATGATATGGAGGATGGAAAGGTAGGAACAAGATTATCACCCACTGGGAGACCTCACCCACTTCACCAGTGAAGCTTCATGCTTGGGTCACCTTTCTGACCAGTTACACTTTTGTCATGGTCATCAGTAACTTCATCAGATGAATCAAGATTAATCAAGTTTACCACATGTGAAGGATGTGAAAACAGAGTAATGGCTGAGTATCTGCTCTCAGATGAAGCAGCAGAGATCCTCTGGAATGCTAAACTACTCCCAAAAGCTGGCATCTCTTCCCAATGACAATCCTGTTTTGCTGTAGACACCGCCATGCGCATTTCTTGTGTCCTCTGCACATTACATTAATTCTGACTGCAAAAACTGCATTGCTACTCTTTGTAACACTGAGGTAAGAGGAATGGCTGTGTTCTGGTTTCACACACCTATTACCAGCTTTAACTTACCAGTTACAACTCTGAGCAGCATCAGCTTCTCCATACAACAGGGTTGATGCAAAGCAACGTGGGTAGAGATGCTTTTCACCAGCTCACTACAGGTACCCAACTATGTTGGGAACACCTCCCAGCAAAGAAGAAAGACCAAAGAGGGACGAGTGGGTAGAAAGAAAAGCAGCACACTGTGTTTTGTTCAGCATTTGACTCAAGCAAGTTAGGTTTCTTGGAACACCTCTTCAATAGCCTGCACTGAGAATACAAACAAGACACACACCCCCTCCATGATTCAAGTACTCTACCTTTCAGCCCCACCACACCACAGAATGAAGAAGGGATCCTCACAGAGCCACCTCCATCTGTGCCAATAGCCACTGGGCAGAGACCTACAAATAAAACACACATTGGCCTGTGACCAGCAAGACATTGCATTGCCTTGACCATTCTACCAGCAGCTGTAGCCATGACAGCACCCTGAGCTTTCTGTTCACCAAGGAGTTCCCTCCAGCTTCTAACCACCCCCCCAGAGAAACTAAATGCCTTAGGTACTTTAGCTCAGGACCTTCCTCCCACTACACCTGAACTCCATTGAGAACCACCTACCTGCTGCTACAGATGCTGCTGACCCACTGGAGCTCCCCCCTGTGAAGTGGTTCGGCTTGTAGGGATTCCTTGGGACCTTGTGGTACCTGAAGCAGACAAGAGAGGATTGAACCTTTTCCTAGGAAGGACTGGATGCACCACAAGGTATGAAAAGATTCAGAAACACAGCTCAGAGATTCTGATCTCTTAGTAAAGACAGATACCATTTAATCCCAGGTAGTGCAGTGTCCCTAGAAAATACGACACAAAAAACCACTTCTGCCTCTGAATACCATCTCTTGTTGCCATAAGCAGCCTATTCAAGAGACTCAAAGCAAGAGGAAGGATGCTGCTTCAGCCCTTCTGTCTGTGACAGCACTGTGCCATTACTGCATGCCACAGGGCACTACACAGCTCTAAAAGGTGGAGTACTTGTTAGCCAGCAATTCTTACAGACAAGCATGTCAGGGTCCCCAGCTCTGCCCTGCATCCCAGTTCCCAAAGTCCCCAGTCTGACCAAAGTCCCTGGACACCAGAAACCTACCAAGGTACCCAGCCAAACCTCACACAGTGAGGAAATGCCCTGGCATGTTCTTACAGCTGAGGGCAAGCCCCAGTTCCATCCAGCTACACATGCAGGAAGGATTGCTGTGCACATGGCTTAGCAAGGCTGTGAGGACCACTGCTCTGGAGCAGCAGTTCTCAGCTTGGCTATTGCTGGAGAATTCACAACAAATTCCAGTGAACCTCTTTTAGCTAGGAAATAAACCCATTATGTTCTCCTGAGATAACTGTACCTATTCTCACTGTTCTGGGCCACTCCTGTGACTGAGCATTAGGCTACTATTTGTGTTCTGTCCCTGCTTCTGTCTACCACTCATCCTGTAAGCATTTACACCTCCAGGCCTGTAAGGCCTGGCAAATCAAGCTCCTTACTCAGCACCTGGATCCTCTCCTTCCTCTGACTTCAGGAGCCTTCAGGCTTTCATGGCTACTCTGACCTTTAATTCTACAATGCACAGGGTTCTCCCTGCGTGGGGTGCTTCTGTTATTCTCACATGCTTGCCCTACACTTGTACCCTTCCCTGTCAGTTCTGGACAGACTTTCAGGTCTTTCTAAATCAGGGGAAAGGGATTTTTACCTATTAGGGTTGCATCCAGTTGTTCCAGTCCCTAGTTCGTGCATGTTTGAGACCCCAATAATGATAGCTCCAGCCTCTCGCAGCTTCTTGGCCACAGTAGCATCTTCTGTTTCAGGCTCCGTCCCAAGATACACTGTTCCCGCTCGGTGATGATAAGGTACCTCAGCAAGAAGACACACTATTCATCCTAAACCCCTGGCAAGGTAGGCTAGCACATGCACACTTCAACCCCACAACAGATCCCAGGCATCAGAAACCACAGAGCTAAGTTAAGAGCTAGGAAGCTTCACTTATCAACTTATGTTTGTTTCTGTTAGGAGAGACACTTAATCCTTTAGTATTTGGTCCTTCTCCCATGAAGAGAGGTCCTTTTAATACCATGATACAGAAAAGCAGGTACATGTAAATGTTCATAAAGTCTGCCTGCCTGCAGCAATGCAACTGCTAGTCCCAGGGCTGTAGAACAGTCACTTTGGGCCCCACAGCACGCAGGAACTCCATTTCCCATTCTTCTATGGACAGAGCTGCAGTTTAAGATCTGCAGTGCTTGGAAGCAAGGCCCAAGGCCCCATCTAAATGAATGCCAAAATACCATATGGCCCCATTTCCAGGGTATGCTAAGTACTGTTCCCTTTGAGGCAGCAATGGAAGAATCTGTAAACAAACAGGACTGCCACACTATGGATAGGTCTCTGCAGAGCCTACAACAGCTTGATGGCACTGCCAGGGGTATTTAATGGTAGCTGCTGTTAGGCCACCCACAGCCAAAACTCCTTGTGAGTGGTGATTTTCAAAGTAACTTCCATACTTCTGACATATCCTTTGAGTTGTCCCTAAGGAGAAAGGGATGCTTTGCCAGTGGAGCAGTGTCAGTGCTGGAGAAGTATAGATAGTTACACCCACTGCTACAGATGCCTTTATACCTCCTCACTTCATCATAAGAGAGGCTGTTCCCACCCTCTACTCCCTGTGAATTAAAGAGATCAGAACAAAGCAGGCAACATATCTGCTGTACCCAAGAGCTGTCTTCACTTGACAAAACTTGTTAATCCTACTCATTGCAAACCCACACACTACCCCTTACTACAGACATATATATTCTCAGGCTTCTGATGAGGAGTTGGCCTTGAAACCTTGTCCAGGTTGAGCTCCTGCAGCACGAGCTGAGAGATGGACAAGGCAACTCACCACTTTGAATTCCTCTTTCAGACACACTGGGATGCCATCCAGATAAGACAAGGTACATTTATTCCTGTAGCGAGCAGTGGAGGCCTCAGCCATCTGCAGAGAAAAAGTGTGTGGCTTATATATACATACATATATATATATATATATATGTAAGTATGTATTTAATTGAGCTGAAGGTCATCACCAGTACTGGAATCCATACTGAAAATGGCTCTCTCTGGCTGCTACTAAGCCAAACTATGAAAGTTTCTTTCTTCTTCCACCATATGCTGATGGGAAATTACTGCTTGGAAGTATCTAAGCTAACAGATGCCACATAAGCACACACAAGTCCAATTTTAAACATAGTTGTCCAGCAAGAACCAGAGTGCTTTAATGCTACCTCCCTCTGCAGGAAGGAAAGACTTGTGGGTCACCCTCTACATAAGGAGGGAGGAAAGATGTACGTATTTTCCTGTACAATCTATCAGCAGAAGAGCCTCTGCCCCTTCTAATGGCGTGGCAGAGGCCCCTTTCCTACCAGAGGCAGACATTACCAGCATTATTTGCTCCGGGTCCCACTGCACTATGGCTCTGAGTGGGGGTGTGGATTTGTCGCAGTCCTCCAGCACAGCAATGATGTTCTTTGCTACCTGGGATGGCGTCAGCTTCCCACTCCTGCAGGACAGGAGAAGGTGGGACCATGTTACAAGACCCCCACACCATACCCAAACACAGGGTTTGCCTCTCATGGGGCTGTCAAACTGTAAGCAAGAACAAGAGTCTGTGTGTGGCGATGGTTTCAATACAGTTGACACCATCAAGACAGGAGACTCCCTTTCCTTAAGGGGAGGATTTGCTTACACAACATGACTCCAAGCCTTAGAGTAGGGGCAGGAGCTAGGACAGCTGCCCAGATATTCCTGATCCACCATATAAACAGGAAAGGACAGCTGAGAGCCTTACAGAGAGCCCTCAAGCTCCTGGAAGCCTGAGGCTATGAAGCTCCCATAAGCTAGGACCAAGAGGCCTGTCCACCCCCTTTACAGAGAAAGGTCTCCCAGCAGTACCACCATAACCCACCTCTAATAAACAGAGCATTCCCTCCTGCCTAAAAGCTGTTACACCACAAATACATCTCTCTTTGGCCAACATGAAAGCTTCACAGTCAGGATGCACCTCTAACACCAGACTGCAGCGTCAGGCTTTTGCTCCATGGCTGCAGCCCGCTAGCAAAGGTGGCCCTTGAAGAACAAGTTCCAAGAGGATTTATCTGAGCACCCCACTCCTGGCTCATGTCCCAGAGGCAACCAGGGGTTATTGTGCAGCCAACAGCTCACAGAACCTCAGAGGCAGGGATGTGCTTCCAGCTCTTTCCGAGCTGGACACGTTTACTGAGTAAAACCAGGTAACAAGCAGCTGGGGAACCAAGGGATTCTTCAGAGCCCCACAGTATGCGGAATTCACACTATCCAGCTTCTCCTCCTCACTGATGTTTTTGGGCAAACAAGATATGTCGAAAACTCCCCCAAAGCAGAATGACAATCATCCAAGGAAAACAGCATTTAAATATCCTTGCAGGGCTTGTAAGAGTTGTGCCAGCTCTCTCAGCTGGCTTTTCTTCTGTTATTCTGTTAGAGGGAAAGGACTGCAGACAGAGGTGATGCTAAACACTGGTACCTCAAGGACAATCCTAACAAAGAGATGCCGGAAAGCTCATGGAATATGAGCAGCCCACACCAGGGGAACATGCAAGACAAGTTGTTTCCGGACCATGATTTCACTTACTGGTAGCACTCCAGGTAGTCTTTGATCCCTTTGAAGCTAAACCCATTGCTAGGAGAATCGGACCTGCAAAGAAAGGATTGAAGGGGCAACTGTGACCCACGAAATCCACCTCTGTTTAGGTATGTAGACTTCAGCATCAGTCCAATGCACGTCTGGGCATCACTCACTGACCTGCTGGCCACCTTTTGGACCACCAGCCTATGTATTTCAGCTCACATTCTGTCAGCCTCCTTGCACTCATGACAGACACCAGGTCCACTAAGGGTGCCACACAACTAAGGCATCAGTCTTACTGACACGTTCTGATTGCTTCACAGTTCTGCTGCAATACAGCTGTCATTAAACTGTTTGACATGAGGTTTACATCTGCTACTCATCACTGCAACACTGCAGGACAGCTAGGATATAGCGGTAAACCTGCTTCCAGGATCCCTGTCACTAGGCTGATCCCGAGATAGCCAGCAGCACATACAGTGTGTGGTGCAGGAAGAGGAAAAGTCACTACGCAGCACACAAAGATACACATCAGCAAACTGCTTAAAACCAAAGTTGATGGCTCTAGCACATAAGAAATAGACCATTTCTCATCACAACGGGGTAAATATAAGAGCTAGCTGCAATTACTACTCCTGTGATGGCTCCATGTCATCATGCAGACCAGAAGCCATGTCCTGGTACAGGACAGTGTCTAGCACCGTAATGTGCTATGCAGGGAGAGATAAGACTCCCTGTAATACTCAATATATCACTGGTGGAGCTGGGGACACAAGAACCAGAAGGCTGCACTCACCTTAACTAAAGCCTGTAGGAAATACATGCCTCCTTCTAAGGCAAAGGAGCTGAAAGCTTTTCCTTGCTCTAGCTTAAGAACTCAATTAGGGAGCAACATTAGTCCTGCTAAAAGCTGAGATCCATACAGAGAACCCATCCTCTGACCTGCTGCTGAAGTGGAGCTCAGACATTTTCAGTAACTACTGGATAGGCTCACAGCTAAGACCCAAACCCAAAAGGGGAGAGCATTCGTAGCAGCCCAGCTGCTCCAATCTCACCATCAGACCTCAGCAAGACATGCAAGCCTGAGTGATGGCTGGAATCTAGTGGGATTCATTCAAGGCCAGGCTGCAATCAAGAAGCTGAACAGGCTTTTACCCAAGCAACCTAAATCTGAAAACAAACCTTATGTGGATTGTTTTCTTTCTTGTTCCTTCCCTCTTCCAAGCAAACCCTGTGTTCTCTTTGGGATTCCTTGCAGACAAGAAATAGCACACCTGCAAATCCATGTAAAGCCAGCCACTAAGTATATCTGCTCTGATAGTGCAACCAGAGCCCTTGCAAGGGTGGAATTCAGTCTCTCTCCAACAAGGAGACTCCCTGAAGCTTGTAGAAACTTCACATTTCTTGTAAGAACCAGTGATGTGCAAGTTACACAAGGAAAGATGACTGACAGCACTATCAGTCTGTAGTGCTGATAGCAGACTGACAGCACTGTCTGCTTTGTCAAGTAGCTGGGTGTGTAAGATCTGAATCCAGATTACTGCCTACAACAGCTTCCCACTTAAACCATGCCAACACGTGTGCTCTCCCACTCTACTTTCACACATCACACACTGACCTTGCATCTAGCAGCTGCTTGATAATATCTGCAGTGCTTTTAGCCTCAGGCTTGTCTTCTGTGATGTCCGTAGCAACCTCTGGGATAAACGTAGGATCTTCATGGATGTCAAGGGAACGCATGAGCAAGAAGTTTTCCAGCCTGGAAGAGAGTTAATGATAGTCTGCAAGCTCTCCCATGAGTAATTTCCCAGCCTGTTCAAAGGGAACCTTACCCAAGAACATTGTGTCTTAGCAGTCTGCTCTCCCAGCAGGGAGTTGCAACAGATAACGTCTTGCACCTTTCTTTCCCAAAGGCAGCACTACATTTGTTTTGCTTGCTTAATAAAACCTCCTACCACTTGACATAAAGCCAGCAGCCTCCATAAACTCCAGTTGGGAAAGAAATAGTGAAAGTTTTCAATTTGCTTTCACCAGATGCTTCACCCACAGACCAATGAAGACAGGGTTGGAGAGCAAAAGCAAAGGAGAAAGGAATACAAGTCTTACATTCAAGCACTAACCCTGTTAAAATCAGCACCTCCTCAGGCTTTTTCATTACCTGCTTTATAATAGTTTATTTGCAGACAAATACAACAGGAACCAGAGCACAAGGCCAGTGCTTGGAATATGCAAAGACCCTGTCTGTTGGTTGATACAGGGTGAGTGGTTGGTACTACCTACATGGATTTCCCTTCCAAGGCTTTTATACAGTTTCTCACAGTCTAGACAAGTGGCCTGTGTAAGGGATGAGGAACAGGCTGGCAGGCTGAACCCAGAGGTTGGTGATAAATATCTCCTTCTCAAACTGGGGATCTGTCATCAGTAGGGTCCCCCAGGAAGCAACATTGGGCCCAATTCTGTTCTGCATCTTCCTAAATGACCTGGAAGATGGGATCAAGTGTACCCTGATGATACCAAACCGAGTGGGGAAGTGGATATTCTGGAAAGGAGAGCCACCCTGCAGGAAGACCTGGGTAGGCTGGAAGAGTGGGATAACAAGAACCTTGTGGAGTTCAACAAGGACAAGTGTAAGGTCTTGCACCTGGGTAAGCACAACCCAAGAATACAGCACAGGCTGGGATCTGACCATGCCGGGATCAGCTCCGTGCAAAGGTACCTGGGGGTCCTGGAGGACACAAACTCAATAGGAGTGAGCAGTGTGCTGCTGTGGCAGAAAAAGCCAACAGGATGCTGGGTTACATCAACAGGGGCACCACCAGCAGGCATAAAGAAGCCATTATCCCACTCTGCTCTGGGCTTGTCAGGCCATACATGGAATACTGTGCTCAGCTTTAGTTCCCATTATACAGAAAACGTGAACAGGCTGGAGAGGGTCCAGAGAAGGGCCCAAAGATCCTCAAAGGACTGGGAAGCCACGTGAGGAAAGGCTGAGAGAACTGGGTTTGTTCAGCCCAGAGAAAAGAGAGTTCAGGGGTGACCTCATCACCATGTTCCAGTATTTAAAGGGTGGCTACAAAGGAGATGGAGACTTTATTTTTACAAAAAGTCACATGGAAAGACAAGGGGTAATGGGTACAAGTTACTCCTTGGGAGATTCCAGTAGGACACCAGAGGAAAATATTTCCCAATGAAAACCACTGGGAAAATTGGGATAATTGAGCCATTGAGATAATCTCCCCAGGGAAGTGGTGGGATACTCAACTTTGGACACTTAAGACTCGGCTGGGACATCTTGTGCAGGTCATGCTTTGCCTAGAAAACTTGGACCAGGTGATCCCTAAGGTCCTTCCAACTGGTATTCTAGGATTCTATGTCAAGGAATGACCTGCTGCATAACAGGTGTCTGACTGACTCAAAGGCCCATGTTCCACATAAGAATTCAGGGGTACCAACTGTCTGCAATACATTCCTCAGATGGCCCATTAAATGACAGGCAAACTACCTGAGCCAACTAAGAGGCTCCTGATGCCTCTTACCTGAGTGGCTCTTAGCACAACATACACTTGAAATCACAGCTTCTGAACAAAAACTGTAGTAAAAAACATCTATGAAATAACCTCTCTCACTCTCCAATCAATTTCTGCAGCTTCCCTCTTAGATCTTTTCAGATAACCCATAAGTGGTGTGCAATGCAGGAAAAAGAAGCTTGGAAGGGGAGAAACCACCCCACTCTTACCTTAGTATAAGTGGCAGTAAGCAGATCTGTCCAAAAGCCTAGAAGAAAGTAAGCAAAAACATCAGTGTGCAGTAACCAAGACCTGAACACATTCCTCACTAGCCAAAGAATGTGCAATAGCTGCAGTCTTGGAGCACCACAGAGAACATGCAATGCTATGTAGTAAAAAACCAGCACAAATACTTGTGTTTGAGGCCACAAAATAGGCCCAAAATGCGTTCCCTCTCTCACATTTATATAATTACAAAGACTGCATTCTTCTTGCTCTCCTGCCTTTATCTTTCCCTTACTCAGTCTGCAGCTGCAGGCTGCAACAGTGTTAAGAGGCATATACATAGCTCCTTTCCATTACCATCTTCATGTTCCACAGATACTGCAAACATTGAATAAGACAGATTATTATCATCATCTTCATCAACCCACTGTTAAGATCTTCCCTGTCACTCAACTACCTCCTGCAGCAAACTGAGCCAGCTTGGAATAGCATGGGAAATGTAGAGACTCCATAGCAGCAGACAGGGAAAACGCCTTGGATAACTTGGTTCCCAGTGTAGCAATACTATCAGTCCCAAATAAAGCAGCCTTGTTCTAGCCTGTCTTAACAGCTCAACAATGGACTTCCATAACATGTTAAGGGATGTACAAATACAGTACAAGTCTGAAGCAAGGCTCATACCTCTAGATCCACGAAAAGGTATGTTGCCTCACACACATGAAACAATTAAGAGTCTCTTTTCTAATCTATATCCAATCTAATGCAGCACAATCCTGCAGATTGAGAAACAAATGCCTCCCCTTCAAAGTGGGTGTCAGGAAAGGAAACAAGCAACAGAAGTGGCCACAAAGCAAAGGATAAAAAGGTGTTCTGGTTGTTATACCCTGGGGGAAAGCCACTTGCAAGGTATTCTCATGAATAAACACAGACCATCACTAGCATTTACTCCAGACCCAACCAGCTGCCGAGGTCTGTAAACAGATCACACTAACACTGACACCAGCTCAAGAGGAAAGGCCAAGCAGCAGCAACAAAATCCACCTGCTTTCAGGCAAATGATGCTGCCACAGGCTCATTACCAAGGGGATGCAGGCTTTTCTCCCACCAGCACCCTGCCATACAGCGGTCACATCTCAGCACCAGCCACAGAAGGAACCTACCCACAGGCTCACAAATCCAACCCAAGGGGAGCACTAGATACAGCTGCCTTCAGCACCAAATCCCCCCCCGAGGGGAGCAATGGGAACAGCTGCCTTCAGCACCAAATCCAACCCAAGGGGAGCACTAGATACAGCTGCCTTCAGCACCAAATCCCCACCGAGGGGATCAATGGGTACAGCTGCCTTCAGCACCAAATCCAACCCAAGGGGAGCACTAGATACACCCCACACCAAACCCCACCAACAATACAGCTGCCTTCAGCACCAAATCCCCACCGAGGGGATCAATGGGTACAGCTGCCTTCAGCACCAAATCCAACCCAAGGGGAGCATTAGATACAGCTGCCTTCAGCACCAAATCCAACCCAAAGGGAGCACTAGATACAGCTGCCTTCAGCACCTGCCTGAAAACCCCACTCCAAGGGCTGAAGCACCTGAACCCCTTCAGGTCCGAGTACCGCTCGCGGCGGCTGTATGATGATGTTGGATTTGGGCTCTCAGTGCCCTAGTACATCCATGACACCCTCACCCTGAGAGTACCCCTCCCCACCCCGGGGACAGGGCAAGCCCCAAAGCACTCAGAGCGCCACAACCTCCCTCACCAAACGCGGGTTTCACCTCCCCATCGAGCCCCGCTCCCTCCGCAACCGCGGCGGCCCCGTCCCCGTCCCGTTCCACCCGAGCAAACCCGGGTTTCACGGCCTAGCCAGCCGGCCCCTCGGCCCGCACTCACCGTGTTGGCCACATGGACGAAGAGGCGCAGGCCGGCGCCGCACAGCCGCGGGGCCCACTGAGGAGAGGAGGCGAGAGGTGAACACCGGGCCCCGCTCCCCGCCACCCGCTACCCCCCTCCCTCCTTCCCCGGCGCTCACGGAGCTCCGCGGGGGGCTGCGGCCCCGCGCCTCGGCCCGGCCCAGCTCCCGGCGCTGCACGGCGGCCGCTGCGCTGCCCGTGTGCCGCCGCACGCAGCACAGGTACACGGCGGCGGCCGGCACCACCGCCGCAACCAACAGCAGCAGCAGCGCCATGACCGCCCTTCCACCAACCCCGGCGGCGGCAGCGAGGCGGTGCCGGGCCTGGCCCCGCCTTGCGGCCCGCCCGGAGCTGAGGGGAGGAGGCGGCAGCTGTGGTAAGAGCTCAGGGGCCTGTAATTAATGAGTGTGAGCACAAGTGGCTCCAATGAGCCACAGCTACTGCACAGAACGGTGCTGCCCGCCTCAAGGTGCAGAGCTTCCCTGGCGGCTTCAGGCAGGCTCGCCTCGGCTTGGTGGGGGGGTGGATGGTTGGCTCCCCCAGCACTGCTATTACCCCTTCATCGTCAGACAGCTCTGTGCTTCAGGACACCATCTATAGAGCAATGTTCAGTGGCCTCCAAGAGGGTTGATGTTGAGCGTGAATCATAGATGTAGAAGCAACTTGGCTGGAAAAGAGCTTTAAGATGGTCACGTCCAACTGTTCCCAGCACTGCCAAGGCCACCACTAACCCCTGGCATTGAGGGCCTCATCTACATGATGTGTGAACACTTCCAGGGATGGTGACTCCAGCAGTGCCCTGGGCAGCCTGTTCCAATGCCTGAGCACCCTTTGGGGAAGGAATTGTTCCTCAGCTCCATCTAAACCTGCCCTGGTGCAGCTTTGAGGCCGTTTCCTCTTGTCCCATCACTTGTTCCTTGAGAGAAGAGACCGACCCCACCTCACTCCATCCTCCTGCCAGGTAACTGTAGAGAGCGATAAGGTCCCCCCTGAGCCTTCTCCAGACTAAACCCCGCAGGTCCCCCAGCCATTTCTCATCACACTCGTGCTCCAGGCCTTGCACCAGCTCTGTTGCCCTCATGTTCTAAAGTACTTTCCATCACCTAACGTGTGTTCCCATGGGTGGGGAGCACCCAGGCTGTCTGTCCTGCTTCCACGTTTCAACCTTTATTCCACGTTTCAAGCCCTTATTTCAACCCCTGTGCTAGCTGGGGTTTGTGTTCCCTGCAGGCTGGTGAGTTACTTCCCATGCTCAGCGTGCACATTTGCCCTGGGGAAGAGAGGCGGCAGTGGCACAGTGTTATTAACAACACACAGCACTGGAGTCCAGGTACAAGGAAACATCTTGAGAACTTGTTTTGTGGCAGGTTTTTGACATATTGGGCCCCATAATAAGGATTGCAACGGTGGTAGTAACCACAGTGACCTGCAGTTGAGGTCTGTCCTAGCTAAAGTGAAGGAAAGCTGGAAGACATCTTGTTGAGAAATGATTATTATATGATACTAGATTGGAACACGCATTTCCAGTAGCTTGAAGAGTGTCCTTGGCTCTAATACTTACATGTATTAAATACTGGCTGGAGGTGAAAATCAAGATGTCCTTTAGGAATGCAAAGTAGCTGTTTAATGAGCAGATTCGGTTTCTTATACAGACCTTTGTAAAGGCTCAGGGCATTTTTGTGTCTACAAGTTGCTGAATATGGTTTAATTTAATGGCTTTGCTGTAACACCGCTGCCTGCTCTCCAGGAAGGTAAACTACCTTTCCTTCCAGGAAAACTGGTGTGCTTTTCCTGGAAGGCAGATGCTTGGGAAGGCCAAGATGCTTGAAAGGTGGCTTCAAGGGGTAGCTGTGCATAGAGTGTATTGGTTGGACAAAGCCTTAGGTGACATGGTCTAGGATGAGGTCTCCCTGGCCATGGCAGGAGGTTGGAACTGGATGATCTTAAGGTCCTTTCCAACCCAAACCAGTCTGTGATTATATGATGACTGTGTAAATGTAACAGATTTCTTTTATTCCCAGGCACTAAGCTTCATCCCTGTCAAAGAAGTGTAAACCGGCTGGTGCAACCCTGTGAAGTCCATAGGGTTTTGTATCAGGATATACTGATGTATATACTGATATAGCCATAGTGGACTTCATAGGGTTCAGCTGGTTTTATTCAAGGGGTCTTAAATAATAAACTGGTAGTTTTAGAAAGTGATGTATGGTAGATCTTCTCTCTGTGGCTGTGGAAGGAAAGGGAAAGGGCTCCAGATATCACGATCATGTTTTGGGATCTAGGCTTTTTTTTGTCACTGATGGTGGATCTTATTTGATATTCTATTGACTGATTTGTGCTCAGGAATCTATGGGAACTGGATACAAAGCTCAGTAAAGGGACAGTTTCTGTAGGTTCAGGCTATTGAGTGGAATCCTTTCCTCAATATCAAAAAAATCTTTTCCTTGCCTTCCAGATGATTTCTCTACTTTTATATTTGACAGAAAAAAATAATGAACAAGGAGAGAGGTGTCAGGTCCCATGCTTGTTTCACCAGAGCCAAGGACGTTCTTTGCTCGCGATCAGAGCTTTGCCTTTACCAGCTTTCAGTGAAGAATCTTTAATGTCAGCTAAGATGTATGTGAATTCCCTCTCCAAGGACAATTGTCAAGCCAGTATGCTACATACTGACTTACAGCAGTACAGTGAATACCAGTCCAGAAGACTTGATATTTAGAACAGAGGAGTCTTTCAAGAGGTTCACTTAGTACTTAAAAAGGTATTAGGTGTAAAATTTGCTACAACTGACTTGCATTACACTACAGTGATCATATGCTGTTACCATGGCCTCAAGTTTATTGCCTCTTGCCACCAGTCAGAACTACGGGGGGCTTCTGGAGCATCATGCTTTCAAGCAAGACTAGTTATAGAGCTGACATTCAGCTTGTAGGAAGTACTGTCATGGGTAGACAGCATTTTACAGAACCCTACACTTGAAATAGGGAGGATTTTTCCTGTTTTTTACTAATAGTGCCAGTGCCCTGCAATAGTGATGAGTGCTCTGGCAAATGCTGGGGGCAGGCAGATACGAATGACTCAGGATTTGTGTAGGAGCAGAAACCCCACTGACACAAGTTTGGGTCTCCTAGAACTAGTGAGGCCTGCTGTGGGCACCTTGTTGTCTTCCAGCAAAGCTCCTGTCCTTGGCCACTGCTGGAAATAGCAGGTTGTGCTGGTTGAACACATCATGGGAAGAGCCAGGCCTAATGGAAGGTGGCCATGGCCATATTGTCCTTACAGGCGTGTCATGTCCTGCACTCCTGCATGTGATTCTTCTTATTTTTCAGTTTAACCCTGGTACATAGTACCCAGCGAGAGCAAGTAACTAGCCCTAGTAGCCCTAGTATCACAGAAATGGCAGCTCTGGTGTAATTTCCTACTTGTAAGGCTGCACATAACCTCAGAGCTGTGTCAGTTATGTTTGGGCTTTTTTGCCCTCTAACCTTTATTCTTGAAAAAGCAGTTGCTAATCAGTTGTACCTTGTCCTGTCAGAGCACTAGGAGCACTTTGTAGAGGTGGGTCAAAGTTATCAGGTGTCACACCACCACTCCTTACCAGCAGTGTAACAACACAAATGGGTTGAGCAAGAGCCCTGCTCTACTATTTGACATTGACAGATCAGACTCTGCTCTGCACATGAGCTTCTGCAATGCTTCACACTGCAGTGTCCCCTCTGCAATCCAGCTGCTGAGCCTGTAGAATAAGAATAATGACATTTGATTGCCCTGGCAATGGAGAGCCACTCTTCAATAGCAAAGAGGAGAATCAAGGCAAACAGGCTGTGGGGAGAACTTAGGTTGCTGTGATTCCAGCCCTTGTGTTCCACTGGGAAGTGTGTGGTAAGAAAAGGTGGAGGGCCAGGCTTTCCCTCCCCTGCCCTATTTATTGTATGTTACTGACTACTTGAAAGAAGTCATTTCAGTATGAGGAGCTGTACCAGAGATGGTTTGCATTGTTGTGCAGTCTCTGAAGCAGTGCCTCCTGGGGCTGTGATTTCCCTTTGACAACTTCCAAAGGACAGAGCTTCAACAAACCTTGGGAAGTTCTGATGTGGTTGTGGAGGTCTTTGTCCTTACGCTGTATAGCACCTTGTCAGTGGATGCCTCTCCCTTGAATTCTTTGCCACAGGACCAGCCCTGGGCAAATTCTGGACTTGAAAACATCTGTATTCCTGCTCTACAGTAAAGTCTGGTTTAAATATGGCACTGTCTAAGTTCTAGAGCTGGGAGGAGGGAGAGCTGATTTCTCACTTATACATGGTTTTAAGCAGAGTTCAATCTTTGAGGGCCATTTGCTGGAGGAGGAAATGCTCTGCTGTCACCAAAGTGCTGACCCTACATTCTCCGAGTGCTTAAGATGCCTTTTAGTGTGTGATTTGAGAGCAGTCTGGTGTGGCAGGCCATGTGGTGAGGTAGACCTCATGATGCTAGCTTGAAGCTGAGGATCCTTTTAGGGAGGCTGCTTCGGATCCTCACCAGGCTGCATCCAGCCAGCAGCAGAGCTGTGCCAGAGCCTTAACCTCCCTGTGACTCCGCACTCCAGACATGGCAACTGGTGGTGCAGATGAAGCTAACTAATTGCATTTGAATATGGGGCTGAAAATGTGGTGAGGGAATAGACTATGACTCTCTGAGGCTCAGTATACAGAGTGGTGAGGCCCTGCTGTATAACAGTGACCCACAGTGACTGGTTCAGCTGCTGTAGCCCCTCTACCACTCTGTGAAATGCTGTCACAGTATGTTGAGGCTCATGGTGTCTCATGTTCTTCTTCCAGTGGCCACTGTGTCTTGCTCTTTCCTCAGATGACTCAACTGCTTGATACCCTGCAAGCCCACATGGACTACAGAGGTATGTTCTGCACACTTTGGCAGCAGGGGTTTGTCCTAATGATTACTCCCATAGATTGTTCCTTTGATTTTGTTTGATCTGCCAGGGATGGATAAGGGGCTGTGATGAAGATATATTGCTGCTTAGTAGATAAAACCCATATTCTTGCAGTGGCGCTGTGAGTTGGAGGGCCTTGAGTTCAGCTCTTTGCTGTGTTACCACTTGCCTGAAATGAGCTGGCACTTAAATGCTGTTCTTCAAAGTAGTGTCAGCTTTGGTTCCTCAGCAGAACTGAGCTAACAGATGGCAAGGTAGCAATATTTTGTTACATATCCCGGTTCAATCATGTACCTGAGTCCTCAACTAATTGCACTGAAGGCAATAAGCTCACTCTAGATTCAGTTTGTCCATCACAAAGTGCAATTGGGCCACATTCATACCAGGAAATTAATTCTTGATTAAAACAGTTGTTGGCAGTGGGGCCCCAACATATCTGCTTCGGCAGGTTGGAGCAGACCATTTCTGGCAAGGTCAGCAAAGTGGTCTGGGGACATTTTCTTTTGTTTCAGTCTATATGGCTCCATGCCTACTTAGGATTTCCTGTGAAAGAGGCTTTTGTTTGGTGTTTATAGTTTTGGATAACAAATAATGCAGGATAAAGCCAAATGTAGGGCTATATCCCACACTGCTCACAGGAAAACACACACTGAAGGCCATTGGAGTTTGCATAAGGAGGATCCAATGGCTGTTGGCTTTTTTCTTGGGGCCAGCAGCCAGCACAGCATAGTCTGAAATGGGATTGTGTGCTAATGTTCTTTTACTTAGGCTGTGAATGTTCCTATTGTGTTTCCAAATAGTAAATTAAATGCTAAGAGTCTCTGCTTCAGACTCAGCTAAATTCTCCTTTGCCAGCAGGTAATCTGGAAGTCAGGGTCACTCCTTCAGTTTATACGAGGTTTAAATGGGAAAGGATGAAGGAGTTGAAGGCAGTAAAATGAGAATGAAGGCAGGAGGGTTTTGCCTTGGTTCAGGCCAGCAGTGAGACAATGATGAATGAAGTAAGAGGGGAAGAGCAGAGATGGGATTTCAGAAACATACATGTTGCATGTTTGAAAAGGCTACAGTTATGAGTGTCTGGATGGTTCAGTTGGAGAGAAGAGAGACACCTCACCACTAACAACTTCAGTCAACAGCCCATCTTCATCTTCCTGCTGAACAACAAAGTGGGCAAGTAAGGAGAGGAGAGACAACTAACCTATCTTGCTTCTACACTCTTCTTGTGCTCTCTCTGGCAAGATTTCAGGGAGTTCTGAATCCTGCAGAGCCTGTTCATGTGGGGATTTTTGAGGGAGACAAGACACATTCTGAACTGGGGTCTCTCAGCTGGGACATCTGGTTTCTGTGCTTTCTTTTCGGTAGCTGATGCCAAGATAATTTTCATATTGCAGGCACTTGAGTTACTTGCTTTATTCCAAGATCCATAATGCCTGTCCCTGTGCCAGGCTGAGCTTAAAGAATCTAGCTAGCATTTTATTCCTGCAAGCATCAGACTTTAGATGAGAACAGCCTTCCTTTAAGTAAGCTGGTGGGATTGCTTCAATTTACTGAGCATGGACGTCCTCTATAGCTGGCAGACAGATTCAAATTAGAGCCTCTTACCTTCCTGAGACTATAAAGAACACCGTGGGACTGCCATCTGTGCTTCCTCCCCTCTTAGCTCCTCAGGCAGATCTGTGACTTGTACAGAGATTCAAACCTCCCTGTATCTGTTCAAGCACAGAGGCAGGCTCCTGCTAGTCTCCAGAGGAGGAATCCGTACTGCTTCATCTCAAGCATTGAACTAGGGCTTCCTTTGGCCTTCTGGTTCGACTTTCCTGGGCAAGCCTGGCTCCAAGGATATTGCAGTGCCTTGAGGGGCCGATGTGGAGAGACTGAAGAGAAGCACCTGCTACTAGATTGTAACAGTAAGTGTGTCTTTCACCACAGTGCCTGAGTTCTCCTAGCCTATGTCAGCCAGCCTTAAGAGTTGTTTTTTACTGCACATTGCTATGTCTGGCCAAAGCAGCTTGTATTCAACTGGGAACAGGACTGCTAACAGTATTTCCATCACTGTTATGGACAGATTTTTCAGGTGCTCTGCTTGCAGGGATGTTGTGATTCCAGTGAAGAGGTGCTTGGCATGAGCTGGAAGAAATGTAAGGCAGCAGCTCCCCTCTCTTTAACTGCAGTATGTAGTCACAATAGTGGGTATAAAAAACCCAACAAACCACAAGTAACTTCTGGTTTGTTTTGTTTTCCCCCCATGAGAACCCAAACTCTAACCTTAAAAATTTAAAGTCATAGAAATACCTAGGATCTGGTTCTTGCAAAGTTGGGCCTGATGTTTTCCACTGTTTCAACAGTGTATTTACCAGCTGCTTCTTTGCTGCAGCCAAGTGATGACTTGGGCAGTCCCTTGTAGCCTCGATGAAGTCAGTTCTCACTGCCAGCAGAAGGATATGGCTTGTTCACCCGTCTGATGTCCAGTCAGCTTTGCATTAGTTTACTTGCACCCTATCATTCTTTACTACGTTGCACAGCACAGCTTGGGTTTGGGCTGTTTCAGGAAGCTGAAAACAGAAGCTTACCCATCTTTTCAGATCCTTATCAGACTTAGATTTGGGACTGGGAGATGAATTGGAGTTGATCAGATCTGACAGACGCTTGCATAGCATAAGTTCACGAGCTTCTTCTTCATTTTCTGATGGTGACGTTTGTTGTGACCTTCTTTGTAGGTGGAGTTGGCATGAATCTGGGAGCAGCAGATACAGATATTTTTACTGATGGTGATTTTAACCCACAAAATGACTTGCAAGCAATAGCAAGAGCTCACCAGATTGAGCAGCACAAGTGAGAAATGCTGCTACTTCTGATTTGGTTGCTGACTCTCTTGGTCTCTCAGTATTGCTTTTCCTCTTCATAGGCAATGGAAGGTTAAAGCACCGTAAGATCAAAGAAGGAGGGCGTAGGGAATTTTATGTCTTTATTTTTCTGTTGCAGCCTCATGCAGTCTTGGTTTCCCTGACTGCTGTCATTCAGGTACTCATTCCACAGTGAGGACCATTTTGGGTGATGCTCAGGGGCTGGAGCACCTCCGGTATGAAGACAGGCTGAGAATATTGGGGCTGTTCAGGCTTGAGAAGAGAAGCTGCGTGGAGACCTCAGAGCAGCTTCCTGTATCTGACGGGGGGCTGCAAGGATGCTGGAGAGGGATTCTCCAGCAGGGACTGTAGCAATAGGACAAGGGGTAATGGGTTCAAACTGAAAAAGGGGAAGTTCAGCTTAGATATGAGGAAGAGGGTCTTTACTGTGAGGGTGGTGAGGCACTGAAATGGGTTGCCCAAAGAAGTGGTGAATGCTCCATCCCTGGCAGTGTTCAAGGCCTGGTTGTACAGGAATTAGAGCAACCTGGTCTAGTGGAAGGTGTCCCTGCCCCTGGCAGGTGGTTGGAACTGGATGAGCTTTAAGGTCCTTTCCAACCCAAACCATTCTGTGATTAATGTGATGCCTGTCAGATGTTTTTTTTAGAGCTAAGTGTTAGTCTTCTGTTGAGAGCCACCAACTGACCTGTTTATACCATGCCTGGGGGAGGAGATAAGTGGGAGTTCAGAATGATGGAAGTGACTCAGAAAGCAGCAAAAGTGAGAACGTGAAAACCTCATCCCAGAGTTCCAAGTGATAACCTGGCTCCTTGGCTGAACACGGTAGACATTTCACCTTCCAGGAAAGGAAACAAAAGGTCTATGAGGAAGCTCTGGTTTTGTCACTTCTTTAGCAGACTCAAATTTGCTCTACTGCCACTGTCAGCAATCCTGGGAAACTGAAAACCTGAAACAAAGACAATGGTGTTCAGAGCACTCTGCCTCCTTCCCTGGTGAATCTCTTAATGGACGTGTCTGGCATTCTTTTCCTTGACAATTTTTATTAGAAACTACTTCCATAGGAATAAAGGCTCTTCCTCTGCTTCACAACCACCTTCATCTTCAATGACAGTCTCAAAGCCATAAAGATGCAGTAGTTTCATTGAGAAACATGCACAAAAAGCCTAGGTTCCTTTCAACATCACAGCTCATCTGTATGCATCCACCTCAGGAGCATGGCTTATGCAGCCATTATTCACCTCTCTATCTTTACTGGCCAGAACACTGACATACTGTCAGTGGCTCTGGAGAGGAATGAGACTGCTTCAGAGCTCAAAGACTCTTTGGATAAGGATGTTGGCTCTATCCTACATCTGTTTTGGAGATGGAAAATTAAACCTTCACTGATGGTCAATAGTTATTCTTTCCATTAAAGTTATTCAAATTTCATCCCTTAATCAGTTTTTTTAGTGGTTACCTGGGAATCTGAGTACGTGCCCATATAGGCCTCTCAGTGGAAAGGAAGCCATCCACCACATGACAAACATAATATAAACTGTTTATACTGTTCCAGTTCCCCAGAAGTCCATTTGACTTCCATCTGTTCATATTTAGCCACATAATGCTTAAAATCTAGCAAAATCCTGACCATTACTCTGGGCGAAAGTG
Source organism: Neopsephotus bourkii (assembly GCF_033783945.1). Classification (NCBI taxonomy): domain Eukaryota; kingdom Metazoa; phylum Chordata; class Aves; order Psittaciformes; family Psittacidae; genus Neopsephotus; species Neopsephotus bourkii. Next base: position 4,665,099 of record NW_026901771.1, on the reverse strand, counting down.
TGCACGGCTGCCAAAATTTGAGCCTGGCTTTAGGAATGACACATTTCCTTCTCCCACAACTGCTCTTCCATTACACAGCAGGTGTTGGGCAAAACCGGTTCCTTACTGCTGCCCAAAAAGCTGTGTGAAAGGTTCCATGTCACTTTGATTCACTTCAAGGCTTCGCTCTCCATGCAGAGTTTTTGATAGCTTTACTCTATTGCATGAGAACTAGCCTGGGGTTTGCATTGTTGGCACTGTTGGCTTTAGTGTATTTTATAGGGTGCTTTTTTAGTACAACCAGGCAATAGTAGCTCTCCTAATCAGTGTTTTGACCAAAGAAACTGTGAGATGCCAAACTTAATTCAATTTAGAGTTCAGCTTCAAATGGGAAAGCACCCCACAAGCAGTGGAAAGTTTGTCTTCCATACCTAATTGCCAACGCACATCTCACTGGCTCCATTCACACTGCCTCTGTGGCACCATCTGGTTACAGGCCTGATTCTGACATGGATCATCACTCCGACTGGTGTGCTCCACACTCAAAGAAGCCTCCCTGGGTTGGATACCCTGTCATTAGTTCTTAGCTGTAACCAGTCAAGCCCAAGTGATGTATTATCTCCTTTGGCCCTGCTGAAGCTTAGCTAAGCTAGTGCTGTGTATCTTACCCACGCTGTGGGTTAACACCTTCCTTGCAGCTGCTCACAGGATATATCTGGAGAAGGATGGAGCGAAAGGCGGTCAGGGGATTGTACATTCCCTTGTTTCCCTGCCGTGTGAACTGGCACTCTTCCCGCAGGCCGGCTGGTGGCACTGTTCATCAGTGCAGCAATGCATGTTGCTCTTTCCTCTCGGAGAGGAGGGCAGTGATCTCCAACCTGGAAAAACGCACCCCCTTTGCCAGAATTAAACCACCAATTATGCTTTTCTCTTTGCCAGCTTGACAGAACACGGAATTTCACTCTGCAGACACAAGGCTCTGTTCCTCTACTTATTCTTTTCCTGTATATTTATTGCCCTTCTTTAAAAGGGTTTCATTCCCAAGTGCTCCAGTGTGTTCTTGTTCCTCAGCTATGGCCAAATCCCAGCCCACCTACGGCTTCTCTGGCCACCATGCAATTACACATGGCCAGGATTTCTTTTGTGGTTGAGTCCCCCAGAACAGATTGAAACAGTCTGCCACGACTATTGCCAGGTATTCCTATTTGAGGCCTCATCCTTTCCTTTGTTTCTAGAAGATGGGGCTCTGCCTCTGTGCTGTGACCCCCACTCTGTGAATAGAGTTATAAAGGAGAGGAGGATATGACAAACCTCTAAGATCCGCAGGTGGCTGCAGGGTTTCTGGTATGCACAAAGGAAAGTTCATGGTATGCAATAGGTTGTAGCCCTCTGACTTAGGGGCAAGTCAGACACAAGATGTTCTTTTCCCCCTCTCTAGTCCTCTTCACCTGCACAGACGAAATCTACCTTATTTTTCCCCTTTCAATCTGCCTAGGACATACTTCTGGTCTGTGGAGCTTTTGTTGCTTTGGGGTTTTTAAGCAATATTCTTTATATCTGCTGAATCCAAAGAAAAGCTTTCCAGTATCTGAAGGGAGATACAAGCATGCTGGAGAGGGACTCTTCATCAGGGACTGTAATGATAGGACAAGGGGTAATAGGTTCAAACTGAAATAGGGGAAGTTCAGGTTGGCTATAAGGAAGAAGTTCTTCCCTGTGAGGGTGCTGAGGCGCTGGCACAGGGTGCCCAGAGAAGCTGTGGCTGCCCCATTCCTGGCAGTGTTCAAGGCCAGGTTGGACAGGGATTGGAGCAACCTGGTCTCAGAGTGAGGCATCCCTGCCCATGGCAGGGGGTTGGAACTGGATGATAGTAAGGTCCTTTTCAACCCAAACCATTCTATGATTCTACCTGCTTTGAAATGGAAGTGAGATTTCAAGTGAATCCTGAACTAGGTTTTGCAGCATCTCAGCCAAGTGAAGTTTTTCTAGTGTTTGCTACCCACCGCCATTTATCTTTATTTGGGCAGAAATCACGTATTTTGGATAAGTGATTCCATAAAGGGCTTAGTAGCTTTTATGCAAGCTGCTATGCAAAATAAATGTCATGCTGTTTCTTCAGCTGTGCAGTACTACGCATTTTCCCTTTCTAAATAGCAACCACCCCAAAAGGGAAGGAAGGTGTTCTTTTGTACTCGTGTCCCTCTGGCCTTTCTCTTCCTCTAAACAAAGATTTCTGCAGCAGAAGAGCTGAAACGTGGCTCCTTGTGCATATCTGTCACTGCCTGTTTACTTAAGCTCAAGATGTGTGATGCTAGATTGAGGTCAGTGGCACAGAGCAAGATCACAGAGAGTTCACATTGGATGTACAAGCAATTTCCTCAGGTAGCACCTATGAAGTGGCATCCAGTCTCAGTGGAAAACTTTACACCCTGCACTGGAGGCTCCAGCTGATGCCATCTAACAGTGGGCAGTAATTGAGAATGATGTTTTACTTGTGCTGGCTCTTACTCGACAAAGCACTGCCTCTGATTCTCAAAGCATTGTACAGACAAACTGTGTTTGGTGAGGAATCTCTGTGGCCTGTAACTTAAGGAGGATCTTTTCATGCTACTCAGGAAAGAGAAATCCTGGGGAAATCAGGGTTTATGTACATGTCACAGACAAAAATTATCAGGATATGTCACTGGGTGTTGGGAAAGGTGGAGTCTACGTGTTGGGGGAAGAAAGTAGACTGGTTTCCTAGGTGATGGAGAAAATCTACAGCAAATTCAACTTTATATCTTAACAAAAGTATGTGTGTATGTATGTGTCTCCAAACAAGGCAGAATCTGGCCCACAGAAATGATCTTTAGAAAAATATAAGGATAAGTAAATGGATTTATTTAAGAATAAGTGAATGTATAAAGCTTTTAAGCAAAGAAATAACTTCAAAGGGTAACTTATACATCAAATTGTGTGATAACTTACATCACTTTACCCTATAGGATCCTAGAAAAGAGAACATAGGCCTTTCTTTAGCTCATTTGACTGGATAGTACATTGATCATGCACTGTGATCAGCAAATCAAAATGTAAGACACAAATCCTAGAGGACTTGTTATAAGAAGGGATAATGCCCACATTCCAGAAGTACCTCTTCTAAGTAGATCCAAGATAACTTCTGTTCCATACAACTGTGACCACAAAGTCCATCTCTCCCTGGTTTTCTGTCCAACTCTTGCTTTTCAGCATGAAAAACACAAACCTGAGGAATGCAGTAGCAGGATTAGTAGAATCATGTTTGAGTATTTCCTCTAGAAAGCAGGGCTCTATATCATTTTGAATTCCCTGCATGAATGAGTCAGTTTGTGCTTTCCATGCTGGACTTGACCATCCACCCGTCTTGGCTCTGTTCAGATGGTATTGCGTTTGTGAGAAGCCATGCCAAATTCATGGCAAATGTTTCCTCATATCTCAATGGTTTAAACAAATGATGAGAGATAAGCATGTAACAGCCCATCTTCAGTGTATTCCTCCTTTGCTGATACTCTATGTAACAGCTTGACCTAGTTGGGTGCAAGTGGGCCTCACTGCTGCGGCTGGCAGGTATCTATACCGGCTAGGTCTGGACAGGGCGTAGGTGCTGGTCCTGTCTGAGGTTTGTGTAAGTCCTTAGCTTAGATCTCAGCAATCTCCTTTACGTGGGGTGTTGAAACAAGTCCTGCTGCTCTAGACCATGAAACTAGTATTTAGAAATCCTCTAAATCTTCTTGAGCAGCAGTTGGGGTAGCATAGTAGGAGAAGAAATACAGACTGAACAGAGTTTTTTGGATGCCTTCAAGGAAGTCCAGTTTTCCCTTTTCCCTTGTTAACTCCAAGTTTCCATAGCCTTTCAGGCAGGGCAGGATCTCCCCTTGTCCTCTTCCCCATGTGGCACAGGTAAAACCTTGCTCCATGCACTCAATCTCTCCCCTGCACCAGATGCATGGACTGCATAAACTCTACCCTGTTGCCTCTAGTTGCATTTTCCCACATCTGAGCAGGGAAGAAGCAAACCCTGTTGTGATAGCTGAGCCATGGGAGGCACCAGCAGCCAGCGAGGCTGAGAGGGAGGCTTTCAGCAGGCTGTCAGATGCTTTCCAGGGCAGGGCCAGTGCCTGGAATGCAGCAGAGTACCCAGGCCTTGGGCAAGTTTAGACACATGTTGATGCATAAAACAAAATGGAGCCTATCACTTGATATCAGCCTCTTCCAGGGTTGGGTAAGCATGTACGTGTGAAACAGGAGGTAGTGTAACTACCAAACTGGACTGATAGGGAAATGCTTCTTTGAGTTCCTGGATAACTGTTCCATTGGAAAGTCATTCCATGTTGTGTGGATGCTGAGTAGGGAGCAAGCACCACAAATAAAACCCTGGCATTAGTCTGGAAAAAGGGAATGAGGACAAACTGAAGGGCAAAAATAAAAGATCCAATCTACAGAAGCCACAATAATGCAACACAGAATAGGATAGGAATAACTTCAGCATCTTCTGCATTTATTCTTTGTTGGATGGTTCTTCAGGAGCTCAAAGCACAGGAGTGGAATCTAGGAGGTCTAGATTTTCTTCATGCATTCCCAGGTGCTGGTTCATTGAAATCTTAACTATTTTTAAAGGGTAAGACAACCTAAAGGTGAAGTGAAAAAGGAGCAACATTTGAATAGAGGAAAGGTGACTTGCATGGCATGCAGAACTCTGCCTGTTCCCTTCCTAGCTACCCAGAGCATGGGTGTAATGAACTAGGTGCCCAGGGCAGGCTTTGCAAGCTGAGATGTGAAGAAGGCAGAACTTCAGTGAGAGGTTCAAAGGGTTAAATCGGGCCTCAAAGGGGTGAGCAACAGGCCCAGATGTGAGTCCCCACTAGGTATGGCTGCAGAAAGGGCCGGCTGGGAGATGCCAGCATTGTAGCTGGAAGTGATGTAGCATTGCTGGCTACAACGCTCCACATCTGGGGAAGAGTGGCTGGAAAGCTGTTCATGGGAAAGGACCTGAGGGTGCTGATTAATGGAGCTGAACATGGGCAGCTTGTGCCCAGGCAGCCAAGAAGCCACCAGCATCCTGGCCTGTATCAGCAGTAGCATAACCAGCAGGGTCAGGGCAGTGATGGTCCCCCTGTGCTGAGCACCAGTGAGGCTGCACCTCGAATCCTGTGTTCAGTTCTGGGCCTGTAACTACAAGAGAGGCATTGAGGTGCTGGAGCAGGGCCAGAGAAGGGCAACAGAGCTGGTGAAGGGTTTAGAGAGCATGTGTGATGGGGAACGGCTGAGGGCCTTTGGTCTGGAGAAGAGAAAGCTCCAGGGGGACCTTATCGCTCTCTACAGCTGCCTGACAGGAGGATGGAGTGAGGTGGGGTCGGTCTCTTCTCTCAAGGAACAAGTGATGGGACAAGAGGGAACGGCCTCAAGCTGCGCCAGGGGAGGGTTAGACTGGAAATGAGGCGCAATTCCTTCCCCAACGGGTGCTCAGGCACTGGAACAGGCTGCCCAGGGCAGTGCTGGAGTCACCATCCCTGCAAGTGTTCACACCCCGTGTAGACGAGGCCCTCAGTGCCAGGCGTTAGCGGTGACCTTGGCAGTGCTGAAGAACGGTTGGACTGGATGATCTTAAAGGTCCAACCGAACCGAGCTGACTCCGTGCTTCCCTTCCGGGGCCCGGGGGCGGACGGGCAGCAGCGGCACCGCCAGACGCGGCAGCGCGGGGCTGGGGATCCCCGCGGGAGGGCGGTCGCTGCTGGAGCAGAGAAGCCTCGCCGGGAGGCGGTGGCTGCGGCGGGGGAGGGCCGGGCCGGGGCGGGGAGGGGCGGTACCGGGCACAGGAAGCGGAAAGCGGCGGCAGGAGCAGTAGCGACGGCGGCTGCCGCCGGGGGAAGGTGGTGGGGAGCGGTGCGGCATCGGCGGGGCGGCGCCGGGAGCGGCATGGGGCGGCCGCGGGAGGGAGGTGAGTCCGTCCGTCCGTCCGTATGTATGTATGTATGTATGTATGTATGTATGTATGTGCGGGGCCGTTGCCTGCCACCGCCCGCCGCCGCTGTGCCCCGGGGTGCCCGGTTTGGCGGTGGAGCAGCAGGTTCGGCTCCCGCGGCCGGCGGAGCCCCGTGGTCCCTGAGGGCTCCGGTGATGCCGGCTGCGGGGGGAGCCCGTTGGGTGGAGGGGGAAGGCGGCCACCTCCGGGCCTCCCTGCTGCCGGCCAGGGCTCCGCGGGGTGGCTGCTGGGACGGCGGGTCCCGGCTCCGGTGGGAGATCTCGGCTGGCTTCAGTGCCGTAGGTGTAGTCCCTCAGGAAGGGCAGCGCTTGCTCCGCCAAGCCTCGGCTTTGGAGGAACCGCTGTGCTCTTAATGTGCCAGCATGGATGTAATTCAGGCTGATGTGAAGGCTCTGCTGATGGCTCGTGTGCCCAGGCCATATAAACCAAGCTGCTTTATGCCTGGGTTCACCCCCCTGGTCAGCAAAAGGGTACAGAAGCGACCAGGCGGAGGGAAGAGATTCTTCTCTGTTTAGAAGGTGGTTGGGTCGCTGAAGTGATGCCCAAGTCCCCGGCTCACAGTACAGAGTGAGTAAGTTAGGCTCTGGGAAGCTGACATGGATAAATCTGACCGAGAGTCTCTGCACCTTGGCAGTGCTGGCCTGGATTGTGTACCTGAACGCTTCTGAGTGCGCCCAACAGAGGGCAAAGCTATTGCTTTAGCTGTTCTGTTCCATTAGCGGCATGCTTTGGACAGCCGCTGTGAAACGGTGTTTGCTGGTTTAGAAGACTCAGGGTTGTAAAATAACTTTCATGCCAGGGCTGAACTCTTTCACAGAGTCGCATGGTCTGTGGAAGCGTAAGTGACTTGATGGCAGGGGTTTTGGTCTGGGGAGGGCAGACTTAGCGATTACTCTGATCGTTTGAAGCAGTGGGTTTTTTTGCCCCAGGTTTGTCATTAACAAACTGCCCACAAGGTCTTTGTAGCTATAAAGAGTTCAGAACTCGAGCTGCACTGGCTGGAAGAGCAGGTTAGGATGTTGTGGGGTGTATTTTGTGATATCGTTGCCTGTGAGCCCATCACTGGGCATCCTGACTTTGAGGTGAAGAGCTGCAGAGGAGAGAGCTTCAGCAGTGCTTTGCCGTCTCTGAACGGCTTCATTTTGACCATGCTCGGTTCTTTTCCCCTGCTGGGGTTTGGCTACATGTGGCACCAGTGTTGGCTCTGTGATCCTTTCACTTGCTCAGAAATAAATGTGAATATCAGCCTTGCAAAAAGCCTCCCTTAAGAATGAGCTGAAACTTTGGAACGACCCCAACCTGTGTCAGAACCACCCAGGCAAGTGTCTAACTGCCCGTAGTCACTGGTTGTGGTTAGTAGTGGCAGTGTTCTTGGGGGCCCTTATGGATTTGTGCATGTAGGGAGGGTTTGCTGCCATTGGGAGGCTGGGATGCTGGGATGCTGTACCGGGAAGTGCTACCCAGATAACAGCAGTTGTCCCTGCAAAACTGCCTTTATCTCAGAATGACTTATTTGGGACAAATTAAAACCAGTGGTTACTTTCTCAGGGGTCAGCACCCTTGCCCTGGCCCCTCGCAAGGTCAGCCTGGCATTGGCTTTATGCAGGGTTCCACAGGGTGAGGGAGATAGGGAGACTCCCCCTGTGTTGTACTGGGGGTTTGGACAGGTTCTGTAAACTTTCTTCCTTTTATATTCAAATGGAAAATGCAGGAGAAAGGGAAGTATCTTAAAGGAGGGGCTGCACTGCCAGTAGAGAAACCTTCTGCAGTTTATAGCCTTTAATGCTATCTCAGTGCTACGGCTAAAAGTAAACTTTGACAGTAAGGTACAGGTACTACCGGCTTGGATAGGCAGAGTCTGAAGAGACTTGCGAGAGTCTTTCCCCTGTTTGTTTCAGAAAGGCTGTAGGGCTTTGAATGTCAGTATGGAAAACTGTTCCTGTGCACAGTCCCAGATGATCTAGTGTCATGAGGATGAAGCCCTTCTGCCATGTTGCATGGCTCTGGGGTTAAGAAGGTCTAGCAACACAGGAGAGAGAGAATCAGAATCAGCCAGGTTGGAAAACACCTCTAAGACCATCAAGTCCAACTGTTCCCCAGCACTGCCAAGGCCACCACTAACCCATGGCACTGAGGGCCTCCTTTATATGGTGTGTGAACCATAGTGACAGTGACTCCAGCACTGCCCTGGGCAGCCTGTTCCAATGCCCGAATACCCTTTGGGGAAGGAATTGTTCCTGATCTCCAGTCTGAACCTCCCCTGGCGCAGCTTGAGATGCGCAACGGAGGAAGCACAGGCTTTCATCAGTCAGACAGAATGGCAGCTGAGGTGTGATTTACATGATAGGCTTGAGTGCTGGTTGTGCTTCAGAAACTTGGGTGGTGCAGATGTGGTTCTTGGAGCGGGCAGGGCCATCCTCCAGAGAGGTGCTTCACCTATGGGTGCCACACAAAGAACTTCCCAACTTCTAGCTGTGTGACAGGGAGAAAAGGGGCTGGGGCTTGCTGCTTAGAAACACCATTTGCTTGGGTGGTGGTTTTGGCTGGGCATTTATTTCTGCTGTCAACTGAAACAGCCCTGCAGTTGTCAGATCTGTGTTGTTGCATGTTCTGATTAAACAGATTGCTTCAAAAACCAAGTGACTTTTCCTTTTGAAATATCCAAATCATGGACTAATAGTTTTCAACCTAGAGGCTGGAAATCCTGAGGACCTACAAAGCTAAGAAGCCTCTGAGAAGCAAAAGGGAAGGGAACCTCATGCTAGAGGCTTGAATTTACAGACTACTGAGCATTCTTTCAGGATGAGGGGTTTGCAAATCAATATCCACTGCTGTAAAGTGAAAGACCTGGCTGATAGAGATAGATTGAAGGCCAAAACTAGCCTATTTAGTGACATGCAAATAGAAATAGAAAGCTTTAGGAAAAACCTTGTTTCCTAAAGCTCGTTGGCTGTTAAAACTGAAAGCCTTGGCTCTGTGAATAGAGGGTGATCTTAGGTGCTTACAGATCAAATTGCTGGACTGGATCCTGCTCAGGAAATTCAAAAGCAAGAGGTTCCTGTGGCATTGCTCATAGGTTTTACTATACCCGCAGTTGAACATGGCAAGTTGTGTAATTCATTGTTTTTCTGAAGTGAATAATAGGAATACACTGCAGGCAAGTTAATGCCAGAGTTGGAAGGTTTCCTCACTGCTTAGGGATTCTTTAGTTAGTTTTACTCTTGGACCCTAATGCTATTTAATAATATGAGGTTCAACAAGGCAAAGTGCTGGGTTCTGTTCTTGGGCCACAACAGCCTCATGCCATGCTCCAGGCTTGAGTGACTGGAAAGCTGCTCATGGAATAGGAGCTGGGGGTGCTGATTAATGGAGCTGAACATGGGCAGCTTGCTCCCTGGAAGCCAAGAAGCCACCAGCATCCTGGCCTGTATCAGAAATAGTATAGCCAGCAGAGCCAGAGCAGTGATGGTCCCCCTGTGCTGAGCACTGGTGAGGCTGCACCTTGAGACTTGTGTTTAGTTCTGGGCCTGGCACTACAAGAGAGGCATTGAGTGCTGGAGCAGGGCCAGAGAAGGGCAACAGAGCTGGTGAAGGGTTTAGAGAACATTTGTGATGGGGAACAGCTGAGGGACCTGGGGGTTTAGTCTGGAGAAAAGAAGGCTGCAGGGGGACCTTATCGCTCTCTACAGTTACCTGACAGGAGGATGGAGTGAGGTTGGGTTGGTCTCTTCTCCCAGGGAACAAGTGATAGAACAAGAGGAAATGGCCTCACAGTGTGCCAGGAGAGGTTTAGATGGAGATGAGGAACAATTCCTTCCCCAAAGGGTGCTCAGGTATTGGAACAGGCTGCCCAGGGCAGTGCTGGAGTCACCATCCTGGAAGCGTTAATACACTGTGTAGACAAGGCTCCCAGCGCCAGGGGTTAGTGGTGACCTTGGCAGTGCTGGGGAACGGTTGGACTTGATGGTCTTAACTGTCTTTTCCAACCAAGCTGATCCTATGATTCTATCCCATAGCTTGGCCCTTGGGGTTCTGCATGTTTAATTTGTAAAGCTCTTCTTTTTGCTAAAGAAAGAAACGAGGCTGATGGCATATGGAGCTGAGGACATCCTTGCAGAAACTTGTGGCTGCTTGTGCTCCAGATGGCACTTCCAATATAACTTCATGAGCCAACTGGTAAATGGACTTTAAATCAGAGCAAGTTTTAAACAAAGTAAGACTGAAGCTGTAGAGATTTCAAAGCTGAGCTGCTTTGCAGTTATTTGCCTCAACTTCACAGGGGAAAAGCCATTAAGAAAGCATGGGATGTAAAAGAGTGCTCGTTTGTGTTTGCCCTCTTTCATTTAAAGATGTAACTTGGTCTTTTAAATTTCCCTTGGGCTGGGAGCCAAAGTGTGCTCTCTTGAAGACGATCACAAAGCGAACTTCATTGGAAATGGGATTGGGCTCCCAGCATGGAAAATAGCGATTCAAAAGAAGTCTTTTTGGAGATTTATGAGCATATGAAAAGGGGGAGTTACAATGAGCTGTGGAGAAACTAATTACAGTGATCTGTGTGTTATTGAGGGGCATTTCCCCACTGCTTTGCAGGATGCAGCCATTCCCTCTTCCAGAGTAAGGTCCCAGAAATTTCCTTTGGGGCATCCTTAGCATTGTTTTCCATCTAGCATCCTTCCATCACTGGTGAGTAAGGGAAAGGCAGAGTGAGAGTGCCAGCCTACTGGGAGCAGTGTGCTGGGTGTGCAGTTACACAATGGTGGTGGTTGGAGTGGAGGAGGCATTCCCATCTCCCCTCTGGCTGTTAGTTGCACTGCTCTTCACCCTGGGGTTGGATTTGCTGTTTGGGTCTGTGCTGTGAACTAGGTCACAGAAAGGCTGCAAGACAAAAGCGTGGCGAGGGGGAGCCAAGGGATGTTTTGTTGTGTTCTGTTTTCCAGCAGTGCTGTTTGCTTGCTTTTGAATTGTGTTGACACAACCGAGGGTGGTGAACCGTGCTGTGGAGGTGGAAGCTACTTACTCCAGTGCTGCAATATGGTGCAACTGTACCCTCGGGCTTAAGCAGCTTCCTTTCACACAGGGCCAGAAGCTCTGCAACAGACCGTGCCTTCAGGTGGTGTCCTGAGAGATGTAATGATCTTTTGTGAAGCTGTTTCAACTGGCTAACTTGAGCTGTCTAGTCACACTTGTTTGTGGAGGGATGAGGTCCCAAATGATGGGGCTTTTTCTTTACCCAGCACAGTTGCCCTTGCTTTAGAGGAAAGAGTAAGAATTATCACTAGAAGTGATGTAGTACTGGAGATATTTAAAGACTGTGCTTAGTCTGTGTATCCTTCATAACACCATATCTGTACAGCTTGTTTTCTCTAGCTTTGCTCAGGCTCCAGTGATGGGCACTGTTGGGGTGGTGGCCAATCCAGCATTGACTTCTGCCTATGCCATTGAAAGAACTGCAAGTCAGAGGTGTAGCCTAGCATGTTAGTTGTCTCTTGGTCTCCTCCCTACCTTTTCCCCAGCAGTTCCAGAAGCTTTTCTGGGGTAAAGCTAGTCTCCTTCCTGTTGTAAAATAGACCTGGAGGTAGGTAATCTGCTTGGCTTGGCTATGAGGAGTGTGTGTTTGGACTGTGCTCCTCCCTCCTTGGTCTCATCATCTCATTCTATTCATACTGGGAGTGGTGTCTAGCCCATGCTATCCTTTGCTGGCCAGTTCTAGGAAGCTTTGTTGACAATCAGCCTCAGTTAGGCACCAATGAGTGGTTTTCTGCTGTTTCCACTTGAAGCTGGACAGAAGTATTGTATTGCAAGCAGCCCTGGAACTGTCTTGGCAGGAATATCTGTGTTATCTTGCAGCTGGGGCAAGGCAGTGGTGCAACAACACAGGATACTCAATGTTTTTTAGGGCTGCCTTGTTGACTTTTCACAGAGCTGTGTCAAAGCCGCTGCTCTTTTTTACACGGAAAATGAAAGTTGGCGTGATCCAGCCTGCCCTGACATTCCAGTGCTGGAGTTTGCTTTCTCCGCCTGGTGTCCAGCACTGCCTGGCTTCATCCACCTTCAAATGGGTACTGCTTGTCCATGGTTCCTGTCTAGGCTGTTTCCACAGGAGCCTCTACCTGCTGGAATGTGCTCTAACCCTATGCTGGTTAGAGGGGTCAGGAAGAGGAGCTCTGTACCCAGCCCCTGATTCTTCTATCTGAGAGCTGGGGAGAAATTCTTTCATGTGGTTACAGGAGAAGGCTGAGAGTTGGTACTTTCCTAGAAGCCCAGTAAAAATACATAACCCTTCCTGATATATGTATGCTGGCAGCAATCCTTGCTTTTCCTGTTCCTGTAATGTGGTGGTACGTACTTGTGAAGACAGTGGCTTGTTCTCAAAGGGACTCCAGTAACATCACAGTCACTGATTTAAGCCTTTAATACTTGTTACCACCTTTTGTTCAACAGGGTGTTTCTGGTTTATAAATGCCTAATGATTGCAAGGTTGTGTAGCCATCTTCTCTGGTGGTATCAGTGGTTTTTGAATGGGGAGTGATGGTGTGGCCTTACCTCCATTTATTGGAGAAGGACAGACGCAGAGGAAGGGTTTTCCTGTGGTCGCATAGCAGGACAGAAGTAAAAGGCAGCTTTAGTGAGTCCCAGCCTATTGCTGGAGCCATAAGTTCCAGGCTGTGTGCAAGTCTGGAGAGTTTAACAAGTGTTAACATCATGTGTCCCAGGCTGGGGAAGGTTTATTCCTGTTACAGGAATGATGCCATTTTCCAAGCTGTGCTGTACCTTGGCTTTATGTCTTGCTTTGTTTAAATCCACCCTCATTCTCCCCCTCCCTGTTCCTGTCCTTATTTGTCCTGTATTCTCTGCTGCCTTTAAAGAGCTTTCTTGAGGCAAGATACGTGTTTAGAGCTTGGGTATCCCTGTATGCGGAAGGTCCCTCCTGCCTTCTCCTTTCCAAAAGCCCTGGCAAGCCCAAGTGTTGTGTAAATACCTGCAGCTCCCAATACAGCATGAACACTTCTTGGTTTGCAGGTTGCACTGCCAGCCAAGGAACCCTGTGGGGAAAAGGCTTCGTTCCTTGGCACAGCTTGCTCAGTTACAGGCTTTTCTGGAGGTGTTAGTGGAGGAATCTATGGCTGGAAAGAATAGTCAGCCAAGTATAAAGCCTGATTTCTGTTGCTGTCCCTCTGCGCTTGGGGAGGGAGAGGGCTGAAAGCAGTGTTTGACTGTTCTGTTGCTAACAGCTTTTAAAACTGCTGTGTACAGAAGACAATGCAGGGAATCTAGTTCGGTTTTTCAGGCAGTCTTTTGCCTGCTCTGAGTGTATGGCATGGCTGTAGTCCTGTGTGGGCTGGGCAGGAGGCATGTGAGAGGGCTCCTGCATGCCAAACACTGGGCTGTGCCAAGGTACCTGGTCCATAGCTGCTACCCCTCCCTCTTCACCATTTGCATGTGTTTCCCCAAAGCAGTAACTAACTCCCTTCCTTTCCATTTCTCTTCTCACCTAACTTAGGATGTGGGTTTGGAAAGTGGAATGATGTCTCCCTTTCTTCCCCACAGGGGTCAGAGATTTTTGACATGTTACTATTAGGAATTGTTCTGGTGTTGCACTGCTTCTGTTCCAAAAAACATGACCCTATTCTGCCCTTTATCAATGGGACATAAGCTTCTGTTCCAAATGGAACTACAATGTAAGAAGTGTTGGCCCATATAAGCTAGATGTGATCTCTAATCAGCTCTCCCCAGTGTTCTTAGTATGTGTATATATAGATACAATTCCTAATAAAATTCAATTCTCCAGGGCCCAGATTAGCTTCTGGAGGCAAAGGTTGCAAAGAAAGGGAGGTGCTCATGGTACCATCGATTGTATGCTTGCAAAAAATGGGCACACCTTGCAGTTGTGAAAACAAAGCAGGTTCAGGCACGGTGGTCTGATCCTCTCGTGCATTTTTCCTAGGAAAGTCACCCTCACCCCCATGCCTTCCTGCTGTATATAGGCTGGAATGCTGCTGTTCTGAATCTGGGGGTATTTGGGTTGTGTGTTACACGGGTGAAGAGATGGGAGTGTGGAAGTCTAGCCCTGTGCATTTCCTGGGGGTGAATTTCCGTATGTAGGATGCTAGGTCTTCTCCAAGTCACTTTTTCAGATGGTTATGATATTTCTAATGGGTTTTTAGATGAATAGGCTAGACTTTGCAAAGCAGTCAGTTTATTTAAAGCTCTACAAATCCATATATTTCACTTGGCTGGAAAGAGAGATAGCAGGGGGGCTGGAACTAGATGATCTTAAGATCCTTTCCAACCCTCACTATTCTATGATAAACCAGGACAAGCTTGTGAACTGGGCACAGTGTGATGAGTGGTGGCTTGTGGCAGGTTGAGGGAATTGATGCAGCAGGAATGATGTCTTGCTTTGCTTAGAGTGCACTTCCATGTTTCCCTTTCCTTAGGTCAATCATGAGGAGCTGAGCACCCTCCTCCCATGCCTTCTGATTGGTTTCCTTGTAAGTGAAGCTCACTCACTCTGAGGACCAGACCTCACTGATGACTGGGAAGCCAAGAGTACCCAGGAAAGCACTTTTACCACGGACTCTGCCTCAGGAGCACCAGGAATTCATCTTCTAAGGAAAAATCTGTGCCCCTTTGTGTAGACCCCATGTCTGCTGCAATGGATACAGAATCGACATATTCGGGATACTCCCACTACTCAGGTCACTCCAAAAAAGCCCACAGACAAGGGTAAGAAAATGTTCATTTATAATTACTGCTTTAAGCTAGGACATTTCCCATGGAAAAAAATTGTAAGCCAGGATGAAATCAGTGAGGCCACAGCTCTGGAGGAGATACATATGGAGAGTTCTCATAAGGAAACCAGTATGGAGACTGGAAGCAATAATGCTGCTGATTTAATGATCATCAATTGGTTGGATGCATGTTGGAGCCATGAATGGCCATAAAAGTTGGGATAGCACCAGCAAAAGGAAAAGATCATTTAAGTCCACTCCTGAAGCATGAGGGATGAGGAGTCTCTGGAGAGAAGACATGTCAGACTCCTAAACTGTAACTGCCAGTTGTTTTCTCTCCCAATGCCATTTCTTTCCTGTGTAATAATAAGGTTTCCTATCTCTCTTCACAGTCTTTCTGGCTGATCTGTGTGGATGTGTTGGGGTGTTTTAATAGAATTTGAGTGGTACTTGAGTCCGCAACAAGTGCTTTATCAGCACTGATTGGATTAGAAGTTGGGCTTTTGTGAACTTGCATAACAGGTCCTCTCTGTGGTAGGTCAGCAGCCTCAAAAGCATTTTGCTCTGAAACTTCTGGTTACTTGGAAACATTATTCCTTCTTTTTTTCTTGCATCATCATTAGTTTTATGTGCAAAATGTGTGCCACTTTGCAACTTAGAACTTCATCCAAAGGCGAACTTTGCATTTCAGAGGCAATTACTTTGTGTGGTTGGAAGAAGACTTCTTCCATGAGATGAAGTCTCCGCTTGCAGTCCAGCTGTTGAGTAAAACATCTCTTGTTCGCCTTTTTCCCTTCTTTAACACCCCTACCCCCATGGATTGCCCTTTGAAGCTTAGCATGCCATGTGTAGAGATACAACATAAAAATCAGAGGAAAATGTTAGTGGGCAGGTTGTGTCAAGATGAGTTAAATCCCACCAATCTCAAAGGAGAAGCCATGAGGTCTACAGGTGTACTCTGGTACCCTTGAATGTTCTTGCTTTGTATAATGTTAACTGAAGGTTATTAACCAGTGGAGATAAACCTCACCGGTTGTCCTCCAATGTTAAGATCCTAATTGACGAGACTGTGTTGCAGGAATGAAAGCTGTTGCTATTAGTTCCTTGTATTAATTGTGTACAGCCCTCTGAGATGACACTTTATTGGTGATGGAGAGCTGTGTAGAGCAGTTAATCTGGAGTTGCTTGGAGGATGCAAGCTTCCCTTTCAAGCACAGCAATAGTGGAAGCTGTTTTAAGAGGAGATGAGGTGATGGGGATGTATCCTGCCGCCTCTGCTTCCCTCTCCAGTCACAGAGAGGGTATGTGGTAACTTTGTTCTCCTCTTGCTGTGTTTGGAAAAGGAGCCGGGACAGGCACAAATCGCCACGGAGCAAAGATGGGAGCCGCTCTGAGAAGTCCGTCACCATCCAGACACCTCCTGCAGAGCCACTGCTTGGGAACGACGCCTCTCGGGCAGAGGAGGGCCAGGTAAGGAGGGAGTAAACTCAAATGTAGAGTGTGGCTTCTGGAACAGAGCATGTGACTTACTGGCACATGAGTAGGAAAAGAGTTGCTTGCATGCTGTTACTAAATCACTACTTGTGGATGCCGTTGATTCATGCATAAAGCCATGATCTCTTTTTTCTGAGAGCATTATTTTTGACAGCACTAGAGCTGATACGGCTATTCCTGTGGCACCAATTTGCCTCTGTCTCCAGCGTGTCATCTGCCAAGCTCTGTAGAAATACCTCTTTCCATCATCTCACTGTGCATTATTCAGATCAACCCTTTTACCTGTATATGGGGGGTTTTAAGCAGGATTTGCTGTAGGTAATCATGTAAAGCATGTTATGATCACGATCCCAGTAGGGAAAGAAAGCAAGAAATGTAAAACTAATACAAAATAGCTGTGAAGGAGGGTGAAGTCAGTCTAAAATGGTTAAATAAAGAATGGAATAATGCTAGGTTTGGATTGCACCTGGGATAGATCTGGTATTCTTTCTGCTGTAGCAATTGATGTGAAGGTGCATGTTCGTTTTCAAAAGATCACATAGGATGAAAGATGTTTCAGTGCCTCCTGGGCTGGATTTGGGTTGTGTAATACTTGGCTGTGGAGCTCCACTTCTGCCCTTTCAAATACACCCAGAGTAACTGATGCCCAGTTTCCAAACTGTGTATGGTAGTACTTGTAACACTATTTGTGTAGCTCAGGTGGGCTCACTTCATGTACTGCCATTTATCTGTAATCAAATGGTTGTTTTAATGAGTCCTGGCTATTGCTTCAAATAGATCTAAAGGCACTGGTGAATTCTTAAGCCCTTGTTTTCATGCAGACCTCCTCAATGTGAATTAAAGCCAAAGCAAAATAAGTTGATGCATGAGCAAGACTTTTCTACTGAGGAGCAAGGTGTCCTGGACTGGGTCCAACAACTTTGTCCCCCTGCAGATTTAGACTCTTATTTCCATACAACTGCATATTTGTTTTGCTTTTGGCACTTCAAGTAGGAAGAGCTGAGGGTGAAAGTTGCCTGTTGTCTTCTGAGCTATAGCCTTAAGCTGCTGTGGTGTTTCTGTCCCTTCTCTCTTCTGCACAGTTTCTCAGCTCATCAAATGGAGGAAACTATGCAGAGCTATTTCATGCATAAACATGAAACAGTTGAAATGCTTAGGTTGCTTTACTGGAGACACTGGTGAAGAGGGAAATGTGATAGGAATATGCTGCCTTTCAGGACATACTACAATGCACATCTCTCTTCTGGGGCCTCTGTTTTGGTGAGAAGGGACTCAGAAAAACCCCTCATTAATTCAAGATGTGGACTGCTTGTGGTTGGTCTGTCTGAAAACCCTACTGCTCTAGGCATGGGAGGTATTCATGTCTTGGAGTGCATTAGAAGTTAAATCCCTGGAGTTGTTCAGAGTAGTTGTGCTGCCTCTGTCAACTCCTTTCCCAAAGATACTTGAAGACTCTTTCCTCTAATGCTTTTAAAGAAGTGAATAAAAGTTTAAAATAATGCCTCTTTCTTTATAACAAGTTCCATCAGTACGTTTAGCTGCAGAAGTCTGGGGAAGGTGTAAATCCTATTAATGATACACTGCAGTAAGATGGACACAGAAGGGTAGGAGAAGGAGTAAAACACCTGCTTCTGAATGAGTATTTGCAGCTGCAAAGGTGCCAAGCAACAAAGTGCATGTATTGCTGCTGTTTGGTGTGTATTTGTGGGAACCATCAGGAGACTTCACGTTCATGAGTCACTCCAGCAGCAGCTCTGAGTCAAATCCATACATGTCAGTGTAACTCTTTGGCCATGCCAGCACCAGGAAGAAGCAATTGGAGGTATTGTGGGATGGGAGAACTGGCTCTGGTACTAGCTAGGAAAGAAATGAGGCTTTTGAAAAACATAATGTAATCTGAAGCTTGACTATATGGTGATTGCATTTCAAGTAAGCTGCTTTGTGGCAGAGTGGCTTCTGACAGTGTAATGGACACTAATATCATTGGTAGTCTAGGATCTTCTACATTTAAAGCCCCATACCTGAAAATATCCTCTGTGACCACTATTTGTTGTTTTAATTCAACTTCTATTAGAATGGCAGCAATTATTGAGGGCAGCACAACCATAGAGGATAGTAAAAGAAAACAAAGTGGAGGAACTTGCTTCTGTTACGGATGAGAAAATAATGTGTGGACATGTTTTTGATTGTGCAACAACAACTAAAATGATGATTTCCCTTCCAGGTGCTTCTGTGGTGTACTTGCACCATGGAATTTGTGGGCTGGAACAGTGCTAGTCCTTGCCCTGCACATGGGAACTGATGATTACTCCAGTTTCCAAGAGTTACGTGGTTATTACTGGTTAAATGTGCTGGAAGAGGTACCTCTGGGGTACAGTGAGTGGCATAGCAAGCTGAGCTACCTGCTCTACACTTACAGGCTTTTAAACACCTAATGCGTATAGTCACTGGTTTGGACAAGTTGCTGTTGTTTCCAAAGCTTTGTTCATTTTCATGGTTGATTATTGAGTATATTGAAGGTGTTGCTTTTGCTGTGTTTGTCTGGGACTCGAGTCTGTTTCCAGGCAAGAGAAATGGAAGACCTGGAAGGAATAACCTAATTGTTTCAGTACGATTTTTCTTTATCTCTTCGTCCCTCAGGATGACAACTGGGGTGAGACCACAACAGCAATCACAGGCACCTCTGAGCACAGTATTTCCCAGGAGGACATTGCCCGGATCAGTAAGGATCTGGAGGACAGCGTTGGGTTGGACTGCAAACGTTACCTGGGCTTAACAGTGGCAGCTGTTCTCGGACTCCTTGTCTTCCTTACCCCCATCGCCTTCATTCTGTTACCCCAGATCCTGTGGCGGGATGATCTGGAGCCGTGTGGTACTGTCTGTGAGGGACTGTTCATCTCTGTGGCGTTTAAACTCCTCATTCTCCTGATTGGGACCTGGGCTCTGTTTTTCCGCCAGCCTAAGGCAGATATCCCCAGGGTGTTTGTGTTTCGGGCCCTTCTGTTGGTCCTCATCTTCCTTTTTGTGTTTTCCTACTGGCTCTTTTACGGCGTTCGCATCTTGGACTCGAAAGACACCAACTACCAGGGCATAGTGCAGTACGCCGTGTCGCTGGTGGATGCTCTGCTCTTCATTCATTACCTGGCCATTGTGCTGCTGGAGCTACGGCAGCTGCAGCCCATGTTCGCTGTCAAGGTGGTCCGGTCAACGGATGGGGAGTCACGATACTACAGCTTGGGGCACTTGAGGTAGGTACAAGCCCTTGAAGTGCAGTGGTGTGTATAAGTGTGGCTGTGCTGTAGCGTGAAGCATCAAGTGCTTTTGAACACGTGATATTGCTGGTTTCTGAATCTTCCCCAGAGCAGTCCTAGAGCCTCTCCAAAGTTACCAAACTGAGCCTCTCTTCCCCTCTGTGAGTAGGGAGGGGATGTTCTTGCTTCAGGAGTCCTGTGCATGTCTGTAAAAGAACAGTCGACATAACTTTAGGCTGGTCAATGGGCTAAGCCTGATGAGATCTTTCAGATCTTTCTCTGGGCTTCTTATCTCCCTGTTGGAGGGGAGAGGTCTCCTTGTGTAGCTCTTTGACTCTACAGGCCTGGCACTGCTTTGAAAGCAGCCCTTCGGGCCATGCAGAGCATCAGTCCTCTAGCAGCCTGACAGCAGGCCAGCCTATGTGGCAGGGGCTGAAGGAAGAAGTGGTCCTGAGTGAGAAAGCATTCAGTAACCGTGATGCTGGTGAAAACATCCATTTGTCCTCACTGCCCTGTGCATCCAAGAGGAGCTTATAGAATGGTTTAGGTTGGAAGGGACCTTAAAGCTCATCTAGTTCCAAACCCCTGCCACGGGCAGGGACACTTTCCACTAGACCTGACTAGGATAAACATCCTTTGGGTTGGATCAAGCACTGTTGTTTGGATCTTGTGTGTGCCTTTTGCAGCTGGTTGAAATGCTTGCGTTCAGATGTTCGTGCTCTGAAGCCTGTTGCTGTGACAGGCTGCCCTCAAGGGCTTAGCCACACTGGGGGATTTGAAAGCTGCTTCCAGTCACTGGGGACTCTTATTTTTCCTAAGCTCTTCAGTTTTGTGTTGGCTTGAGGGAAATAGCATTTAGCCCCGCTGAAGCAGTTGCCTTGATACAACCAAAATCTCCCAACACTTCAGGCATTTAGGAATAATACTTTTAATGAGTACTGAGGCATACATAGGTGCTTTTTTTTTTTTTGGCAGCTCTCTTTCTGGTTTGGTTTTGTAGTGTGATGCCCTTTTTGCTGTAGGTATGGATTGGTTTGCTGGGTCAGCTGTATCTGGGAATCTTTGTGCAATGTCTGTAGGTATGATGCATGCTTGCTTCCACCTTCCTGCTGGGGTTAATGCTTCCCTCAGCAAAGCTACAAGAAAGGACAAATGTCTCAATCTGCTTAGTTCCTGTGTCTAGAAATCTCTTGGTTCCTGTGCCACTGAGCACTGAAGACGATTCCCCAGACTGTATGTGCACTTAAACGGCTGTTCTGTTTATCCTGTCCAGACCCCTATGGCATGTGTATCTGTTGCAGATGGAGAGATTAGTGTCTGCTGGTTTAATTGGATGTAGGAATGGTCTCCTGCAGCCACTAGCTTAGTAATGGAATTGCTTTGAAGCAGATTTAGTGGTTGAAGCTCAAGGCTGGGAGTTGATTCCTGAATGTTGTTTGTGGCTTAATGGAAGAACTCAAAGCTTTTTGGGTGAATTAGGTGTGGACCCTGCTGTATTTTCCTTCTCTGTAAAATATGAAGAGTCCCTCTTCTGTAACGGGAGTGTTCCCATTGACTTAATGAAAGGTCACCTTCAGGGTTTAAAATAATGGACTGATCTCTGTTGGTTTTCTTGTGAAACCTTTGATTTATTAAACATTAAGTTAAAAATTCCTCTGTGATAAGTGACGGTTCCAGCATAACCTTTAAAACTATGGACATGGAGAGATAACTACCAGAGTTCCTCTGTGCCACAGCTTTGTGCCTTGAGGTGTGCCAGGGCAGTTCTTATAAGTGAATGCTGCACAGGAAGTTCAGTACATGTATGCATATATGTATGTATATACACACGCACACATATATATATGTGTATGTATATATATCTATATATATACAACACTGCAGGTTTGGTTTGAGAGAATTTGCTGGTTGTTTGGTGGTAGATTGTGGTTTGTGTTTAGAGGAATGAAGATGCTCTGCATCTGCATGCCTGGCTTGCCATCGAAAGCAAAGAATTTGCTCGAGAACCAGGGCCTAAATATGTAATAGCATATGTGTTAGAGTGTTCTCTCCACTTCTCTTTGCAGCAAGGTCTGCACATGGCTTGGGTGATGTGAGGGCAGTGAAAAGTTGTAAGATCCAGGGTGAAATCAGACATGTGGAAATTAATAGCCTCTCATTTGTTGGCAAGCTGACTGAAATTTCATTTGGCATATTGAATCCACACCATGCAGCAAACAGATGCTTCAGTGTCTTGTGCTGCAGGAGGGTCTCATCAAGTGGGTGTAGTAATGGTAAACTGGTGTTGCTTTTTCCTTTAGCTTCTCACAGGCGAGGATTAAGTAAATTGATGCGTGTTTTGAAGCCTGTGCATCTTTCCATCTTTACTAATGTAAAGGTAAAACTGTAGGTCTGATCAGTAGCCAGGTGCCTCCCCTCAAAGGGACAGTTCATTCTCTCTCTGTCTTGATATAAGCAAAGGAGTTACTTGGGGAATTAGGGAACTTTGGAACATCTTTGAGTATAATATTGCCAAGTTTCCATACAGATATTGACCTGCTTGTTAGTGACTTGTCAGTGCAGGTCACAAGGGGCTGCATTTAGCCTCTGGTTGACTCTGGCTGAGGGATGGGGCTGGAATGGGAGGTCTGCTGATGAGAGGCATGCAAGGACAGTTTGGATTAGTTGGAAAGACTGGAGAAGCAGGGATAGTTATGATGGACTATGTATATACTACTTGTTGCTGCCTCTGGCCTCTCCATTCACCACCATGCATGCTAGCCTCACCCCTACCCTTTTAAAGGGGTCTTAAAAAGGGTTTGTGGGCTGACACCTGGCAGGAGGAAGCATGCTTTAACAGGTATAGCAAACTGACTGCCTCCTGAAATCACAACCTCAGTCCAGCCTTTTGTCCTCTTTATGCTCTCAGATATCTCAAAGTTTTCCTCCCTGGCTATTCATGGAGTTCATCTTCCTCAACAGTCCAGTGTGCTCCAGAGAAGCTGGTGGGGAGAAGGCTCTTGTGGCATCTTATCAGTGTTGCTGCTTGGAGTACCTCTGGATTTTCCACAGGAAAATTGCTGATATTGACCCTTTTAGTCCAAGGTAGAAGCTTTCAAATTCTAGGTCTTTTCTGATGAGGCAGAGGGGACTATGGAAGCATGAGCACAACAGGCTTTCTAGAGGAAAAAGGAAGAAGACAATAGCTCTGCCACTCTTCTGGAAACCCATGGTTATGCCAGGCAGGGTGCAGACAGGATTTTCCACCCACCCTGGCTCCAAACCCAGTAAAGAAGCTGAAAATGCTGAGTTAGGGATTCCACTCCACCCCCGAGGGCCCTAGGTCCGGGAGGGTAAGCATATTTGGAAGTAGCTCCCCAAATTCTTATTATAATCAACTTTTTAATAGGCTGCCTTGGTCCCACCCCCAGCACTTTGGCTGTAACTCTTCATCTGGGAGACTTGGACTGCCAAAACGAGTGTTCCCTTTGGCATCCATTCAGGAGCTGGAAGGGGGAGGTAAAAATTATGTTGGAGTCCCAGTGAATGGGGTGCCAAGTCTCAGCTCACTGCTGTGCCTGATAGGAAGGTTTACCATGCAGAGGGAATGCTGTATGGTGGTACATGGGTGAAGAGCAGGGAATAGAAGAGACACCAGAAAGCTCAAGCCTGGGAAAAAGCACGTGGTTGGGTGGGAGTTCCAGTGAGGCTTTTGAAAGCACCAGCAAAGGGGAACAAAGGTGGTGGAGAGCAACAGTAGATGACCTTTCAATTGAAAGGCTGCTAGTTTTGTGAGCTGAGGCTTGGTTTTGCACCTGAGGCTTTGGTTTGTCCCTATGGATAGGACACTGGTGGCACCTGTTATCTACAGTTCAGTACCTTCTGGATGGCTCAGAAACTATGTAGGAAGGATCTTGATGGAGAAACCCCTCTTTTCCTGTAGTACTCCCTTCCTCTCCAGTGAATACTTTCCTTCCCCTACAGCTTTGCTAATCTAGACAACTCAAGATGAATGGTTTCAAACACATGCAGTGATTACTGATCTTGCACATAGGCTGAATGTTGGGCTCCAATATAGGCTTGTTTTTCTGATGTTAGAAATGACTGAGAGTGGGTCTTTCTTCCTTTAGCTCATCCTTGCAGTAGGGATATGAGGAGCAGAGTCACAGTAGTTCATCATGTGTTGGGCTCTATGAAGTACTAAGAGCTTCAGTCTGCTTTTCTGTCCTTCCTGGCATGGGCTTGCCTTTATGAACCAGATGGCTGTGGAGCAAGTGGGGAGGCCTCTGTATGCCTTTGGAATCAGGGTACAGATTCTGCAGATGGGGGGTGAACTGGTTGATGCTCTCTGAAAGGGAATGGCATAGTGGAAGCTGATGCTACTTTTGGCCTGTCTGCCTTGGATTGATAGTCTTTTATTTACTGAATCTGTGGCTTATAAAACATAGCATATATAAATCTGCTTATGAAACTAGGCTGTCAGTATTTACTGATCTAGTCTGATGAGCTCCCTTGTCTGTGTCCCTGTGTTCCCTAGTGAGGGAGTGTGTGGAGGACTAAAGAGCAGGAATAAGCTGCTCCATACTACAGTCTGCAGTTGCAGGTCCTGAGCATCTGACCTTGCAACAACAAGGTATTGCTCAAGTCTGTTTTCCCTTTTCAAGGGTGAAATGTTTATAATGAACATCACCTAGTCAGCATTTCAACTGCACAGAGCACTCTTGCTTGGAGTTGTATCAACACTTCTCTTCAGGTTATGCTGGCCTAAAATCTCCCTACCCCTCAAGAGGAAAGCTTCCATGACATACAAACATCTTTGGTTTGATTTCTAGCATAGCTTAACCATGAGTTTAGGAAGCTGGATCTCTTGAGGCAAGAGCTGCTGAAATCTTGTGGTTTGTGGAACTTCATAATGTGTGTCCAACTGGTTGTTCATAGTGTGACTGATCCCATGCGCTCATAGGCTGTTTCTCTGTCCATTCAGGCTGGAGAGCAAGCATTGGTGCACACTGGTGCAGTGGTGAACCTGCCCAGCTACCTCCTGCTGGAGGCACTCTGGGCTTGTGTGCTCTTCTTCTACCCCGTGTGCAGTTTGCTTGGTCTGTGTTCCCAGGGATTAGAAGGGTTATGCTGATCCTCCTTTCTCCTTGGGGGTTTCTTCAACCCTCGCCATCTTCCATAGTGACAAACACTGTGATGAAGGAGATTGAGCTGATGAGTTTTTACCTTGTTTTGTAGCAAAACATCTTATTAACTCTCCTGCTGCCTTGATTACAGGAGCTTCTAGAATAACATGTTTCACAGGCTCCCGACTTTTCAGACTGTGTGAAATCAGCCTTGCTTCTGAATGCATTTTCTCAGTGCAAGGCACCCTGATGAGCATTTGTGTGAGCGTCCCCCATCCTTGCCCATCACAAAACCTGATGAGCACTAGTATGGAGTAATCTCTCCTCCCAAGAAGTTCTGGGATTGGCAGCTAAATGGGTGCTAATTGCATCTGCATGTGTAAAGCTCCTGAAGAAACTGAGTGCTCTGCTCCAGAGCAGCTTCTTTAGCACTGAAAGGTGTCAGACCAGTGTCTTTCCAGCAGCACTTTACGTAACTGAGTGTTTCTAACTCCCTTTTTGCAACTCATCATTTCCCTGTTGCTTCTTCATGCTCCCATTCCTGAGTGTGCAGAACTCTGTCCACAGCTGTGTGCCAAAGGTAGTTGAGTATTAACACCCTGCAGATGTCCCATGCCATGGAGTAAGGAAGGAAGGTCTGGCCTGGGGCCAAACTGATAATGGCTTGATGGGAAAAGACTTCCAACCACATTCCTACTCACAGGCCGTTCCTTTCCCCCTCCTGTCTGTACCTGCTGCCTCTCCTCCAGGAGGATGGTGCTGCAGAGAGCTGTTCACCTGATTGCTCTTGCCATGAGGGTACCCATGGAATTGCAGAAGGGAATTTTCCAGTAGCCTCTGAAAACCACACGTGTGCTGTTCCCTGCTGAGTAGAGGGCATTCTCCTTTGATACTCCAGATGAGTTATGGGAATGGGGTCTTGTTCTGGTTTATGAGGGTCTGTTTGGTGGTACATGGTGCAGTGTTGCCAGCAAAGTTCAGCTTAGGGCTTCTTAACCTCAGAAGAGTTTCTCTATGGTTTCACACACAGAGCTGCTCATCCTTTTGATAAAGGTGACAGAACTCAGGGAACTAAAGTGCTTGTGGTCATCTTTCTTACCCCTCTCCCCTTCCTTGTTTGATCTTCATCTTTGATCACCCAATGCCCTTTGTGCATACACCACCTCTCCATTGCTTTCCACTGTGGAGTTGCGTGTCCTGGAGCACAGCCCAGATGCTGGTTGTATTGTGCTCCTGCAGATGCACCAGGCAGCAGTGGTGAGTGGCACAAAGTGATTGTTATACCCTGGAGCAGGCTCACATTTTTGGCATACTTAATACTTACAAGTTTACGAGCCTTTATGTAAGGGAAGGGCCTGCTGTCAATTATTAATCCTTCTTGCTAATACGGTATTACTTGCTCCCTGATGGGGAGCTCTGCTAGGCTCCATCCTTCCAAAAGAGATGGTGTAGAGGAAATGCCATTGGTTTCATCTGCAGGGATTTCCCTTCTTGTTGGTTTGCCTTTAGAAATTACTGCTGCCCAGAAGTCCAAGAGCAGCATGTGCTCCAGCATACCCTGCACTTAAGGGGTTTGTCATGTAATTCCTTTCCCCCTGCTGTCAGTGCCCTCCAAAGCGCCTGTGTGTACCACCCACAGACACAGATGGTCTTTCTACAGCTGCTGAGCAAATTCTGTGGCGATGAAGATACTTTTATCTTCAAATGCTGGGGGGGAAAAGTAAAAATCCACCCCCTCAACCTTTGACATCTGTTTCTTGTGGTGAATGATGAAATACAAGTATTCTGCAAAGGAGCGAAGTGAGCTCTGTGCCCCTTGGGGGAGAGCAGGAGGCTCACTTCATGGTAGAAGTGCAAGGAATTGTGGATTTATAGTTCTTGTACAGCACAACTGAGTCATGGCCAAGAAAACTGGAAGCTAATTCCTGACCCTGCCCTGAAGGAGTAAGGAAGAGTTAATAGGGAGATGGGTAGTCATAAAAGAGGGGGTTTTGGTTAGGTGTTCCCCCAAAAACTGAGGGCATTCTTGTCCCTTATAACTTGACTCACCTTGAATGAACCTCTGTGCTTAAATTCCCCTTGTGCAGTTTAGGTCAAGTGGAGACCTCAGCTGACAGTTTGGGGAGAGCTGTTTCCCATCGGATAGCAGAACAGGCTCTTGGCACAGCAGGAAGGACCTTAGCTGAGGTTGGTGGGCTGCTAACTGCAGCTTGTGCTCCTAAAGTCCTGGTGGAGGATCAGCTGCATCCTTGTTGGGGCTGGAATTTTGATGTTCAGCTTGGAACCATGGACCATGCCACTGCGTTGTTAGTAGGGTCGCTGGGTGAGAGTGCTCTTGTGCAAAGCTTGCTGGAGTGGTGGATGCTTTGTGGAGGGATGCTGGACTGTTGAGACGGATGCTCCTTTGTGTGCAAAGGTCTGCTAGTGTGGAGCATTGATTCTGCCTCTTCAGGCCTAACCATGTAGGCTCACAGGGAAATAATGCTCTGAGATGTTGTGAGAGAGATCCTAGGAGAGGCTAAAGCTGCTGTTGGAGCAAGAGCTGGCTACTGACATTTCATGGCAGCAGCAGCAAAGTGGAAAATCCTATTATAGCACTGAAGTTCTGCTGCCAGGAGAAGCTTTTAACTTTGTTTCTGTTGTTTCTTTGGAATTGAAGTTGCATTCCTTTAGCTTTCACCTAAAAAACCCCCACAACACTCAACAAAAAACCACCACCCCACCCTTAGTTACTTCATAACTATTCATGTAACTTGAAGAATTCCCTGTCTAAAGACTCTGGCCTTATTTGATGCATGGTCAGGTTATAAATTATCTTGTGAAAAAGCAGGCTTCTCACAGACTTCTTGTCATACCTGCCAGCTCCTGCATTTTGATTTCTTTTTCCTTTTAATGCTCACACTAATCAGAGGCATATCATGCATGTGTGCTGGGAGAGGAAATGCACTGCTGTCATGGACTGCCAACTCCCAGGGCCTGGAAGTGGTAATCCAGCTGTATACTGCTGGCTGCTGCAAGGTTTCTAAGTGCTGCAGAAGGGGTAGAAGCTTGAGTTGGAGACTAATGGGTGCCCTGCAGCTTAGGGCTTGGGGAAGCCTGGTATTTCATCCCCTATGTGTCTGTACGAAGGGCCTGTTTCACTCTTGCATGCACTCTTTCTTGCTCCTCCCTCCTGTGTTCAGAAGGTAAAGCACACCCTGGTGGTGTCCTGTCCCCTCTGACTTGTTTGAGACTCCTTAAATGCTAAATGTAACCTCAACTTTTTAATCCTTCCTCATAAATGCTCAGTATACCCTCAATGATGTACATGTATGATATTTATGTCACTTCTTAAACTAATGCTGCTGAAAAATATCCATCCTGTCAATAGTCTGATCCTTCCTTATCCTCCCTCACCCCTCTCAGAGAAGTTGTGTCTGGTTGCACAGGGATCTTAATGGCAGAACTGGCAATTTATATCTCCCTATTATTTATGTAGCTTTATAGTTTGTGTATCTTCCTTCCTGGATTATTTAGCCCAGCTCATTTTCCACAGTCATTTTAACTGTCCTTCCTTTGCTTAAGGGTTACAGAGGCTTCTGGTGGCAGAAGAAGGGTGAGATGAGGCAGAACAGCATCCTCTCATGGCAGTGATGGTTTCACTGAAAGCAGTCATGCTGCTGTCTGCATGAGGAGATAGATTGTACATTGCAGTGCAGGAGCACTCCTTGATGGTGCATGTTTGTTTGCTAAAGTGTGCTCCTCTGCTGGCCTTGAGGATAGCAAAGACTCAAGTCCTTGGTTCTCCTGTCCCCAGCAGGCCTAAAGGGAACCAGCGGTGGCCCAAGATGTGGCACAGCATTATCATTGTGAGTGGCAGCTTATTGCTGGGGCCTTGATGTAGAGTCGTATCTCCAGCTGTGGGAGTTCTGGTGTCCCCGACATGAGAAGGACATGGAACTGTTGGAGCAAGTCCAGAGGAGGCCACGAGAACAATCAGGGGCTGGAGCACCTCCTGTATGAAGCCAGGCTGAGAACACTGGGGCTGTTCAGCCTGGAGAAGGGAAGCTGCTTGGTGACCTCAGAGCAGCTTCCATTGTCTGAAGGGGGGCTACAAGGATGCTGGAGAGAGACTCTTCATTAGGGACTGTAGTAATAGGACAAGAGGTGATGGGTTGAAACTGAAACAGGAGAAGTTCAGCTTAGGTATGGGGAAGAAGTTTCTTCATTGTGAGAGTAATGAGACACTGGAACAGGCTGCCCAAGGAAGTTGTGAATGCTTCATCCCTGGCAGTGTTCATACAGGTCTCCTTCCACAGGGCTCTTCGGCCTTAGTCTGCTCAGCTATGGAGATGTTAACTGTAAGATCTACTGCAGCAGCATCCCTGACTCTCAAATGGGTCCCTGGTCTGTGTTGAGTTGGTACAGACAAATGGAGTCTACTTGGGCTGTTGGTAACTGGATGCAACACTTGTGCCCCAGGAAGCTGTCTTGCCCCTGCTCTGTCTGCACCCATGTGTGTCTGGTGTGCCTGTATCTACCATGCTGTCCAGGTTTGTGGGGGCATCTCAACATCAGCATCTTACCATCGTCTTTGCACTAAAGCTGCAGCCTTTGTGCTCTTCTCTCACTGCCTTTCTTCCCAACCTGCCAATTTGCTCAATAAATGAAGGAAGCCTTTCACAGCTTTGGTTTTGCTTCAGTGTGAGCAGATGGTAGTTGTTTAGTTGTGTTTTTTTTTTTTTATTTTCTCCTAAATAAACAAGTTAGTATATTCACTAGGCCCAATTTCTGAGCTCTAGGTTATGGATCCAGTAGCTGCTGCTTTCCAGATCCATTTCAACTGCTTCTGGCTCCTTGAGGGTGCTGGGTTGGGCTTGTGGTGTTGGATGTCTGGCCAGACGTTGGTTTGGTTCACTGTGGGTGTCTGGGACATAGCAGATACATGGCTCCTTTGCTCTCATCTTTCTTTTCTGCATTGCAGCAGACCCTGGGGCAGGGAGGTGCTGGTAGCAAGGACTGGCTTTCTGCTTGATCAGAAGGTTTGAATGTGTGATATATGATCAAAGTGAAGTTGATGTCTTTAGTTTGAGAGCTGTTGGGACATCTGCATGTGGTTATTGGTGTCTGAGGAGCTGGTTGAAATCCAGCCCAGGCTGTTAGTGCCTGAAAGCCGCTGTTGTCCACTGGCTAATCCATGAGCTGTACTGTTTGGATTTAGTGGTTCTTCTGGGTATCTGCATGGTAAGTGCTTGAAAACAGCTCCCACACACACAGTATTCCTCTTGGAGAGGTGGTCTTGGTGTAGGAGGATACTAGTGGTTTGCTTTGGAGCCTGCTCTCTGGCAGCTGGTATCCTCAGCCTTCTGGGGAGAGGTTTGGCATGCCTCATGTCCAGGCTTTCACAAGCTGCTCTTTCAGATGCAGCCCCTGAAGCTGCTCTTGTTGTGTGCTCCTGTACCCATCCCAGTGGCTGGGCTGAGGCAATCAGTGCAGCATTACCTTTGCCACATACTAGCAAACTCCCCTTTGCTGTTCCATGAGGGGGTAAAGACAGCCTTCCTGGTTACCTAGGCTGACCCACTGCAGTAAGGCATCCTAGAATTGAATACAGTGAACCTGGAAAGAAGCTTTGGCTCAGCATGAGCTTAAGTCTTTCCTTATGAAAAGAGTCCCCTGCCCTCCATGGAAAGCTCTTCTAGTGTTCTGGTATCTCCGTTGCTTCTAAAACTCACGTTAGGGTTTTGCAGCTGATTTCTTACTTCATTTTCTCTCTGTTGAGTATGATGTCAGGGATAGTAACAAGTGTCCTTGTGCTGTTTGCTTCCCTTGGCAATGTGTAGTGTGAAATGAGATGTTCACTGTGTTGCTGAGGAAGTGTGGTGCTGGGTGCTCTCCTCCTCTTCCTCCTCACTGTATATTGCCATTAGTAGCTTAGGTTTTTGTCCTAGTTGATGATACTAACCTCCACCTTCAGTTGTGGGAAGTGGAGGCAAGGGCAGTGCAGCTGCTGGGAAAGCATTCATCAGCATCTGAAGTTCTACTGATAAAGGTGCTGGGACCTTAAAGCCCAGTTAACTTACTGAACTGTCAGGCTGTGAAGCTTCCTAGAAAGGGATTTTCAGTGGGAGCATGCCTGTGGGTTTACTGGGGTTTTATAGCTGCTTGCTAAAACTGAGCTTTCTGCACTTCTGTAGCAGCATCTTCTGAGTACTGGCCTGGGAATACTTTTATAGGGTTCTTCAGGGAGGCTTAAATAAGCAGCTTGTTTGGGTTGTTTGAAATAAAGGAGTGGATTTCTCCCCTCCTCGCACTGAAGCTTGGTTATACCCTCCTTTTCAAAGCTCCCATTTCCTTACTCTGAGCTTATCTTCCCTATAGAATGGAGAATACAGGGGTAGACTTGCGGGGTCTGTTTTCCTTTTGCCTATATTGGATGGTTTTGGCTAGGCTGCTGTTATGAAAGACAAACCCCAACCTGAAAATGAATCCTAGACTCGGCCTTTCAGTCAGAAAACCTGTATGTTGAAATCCCTCCTGCATCAGTGATTAACTACTCTATTGCTTAGTTGGTATGTCGGTTCTGGTTTTTGTCTCACAAACCAGGAGACTTGGCATAGAGTGTGTGTGTTGGTGAGCACAGTGCCTTGGACCATGCAGGGCAGAAAAGGGGAGCTCTGTACCTAGAAACTGGGCTGGTGTTCTCCTTAAACTTAAAACATTCATGTGATAGCTGTTCAGATGGATGGGGGCACACTTAAATTCCTCTTCTTTCATTTTACTGCACTGAGGTTTCCTTCCCTTCTCCAGTAAAGGTTTGACCTTGCAAGCTCTCTTCCCAGGCTGACCAAATGCCAGAAGTTGGGTATCTAAAACAAACTCTCTGCACCTTGGTCACTCCGTGCCTGTTGCAGGGAGGGTGAGGATTGTGCTTCCCTGGCTTAGCTGAGCAGAGACTTCAGTTGTGGTTGCCTGACAAGAAAGTGTGGTTTTCCTGTTCCTAGGGGCTGTGGCCTTGTTCTCTTCCCCCTACCTACTTGAAATGCTGTTGTAGTTACGACAGTCAAAAGGCATTTTTCTCCTCTGCTTGTTTGGCCACAGCTGCTGAAGGAGTTCCTTGTCTTGGCATCTGTACTGAGATCTGACTCCAGCTCTGTTTACTGGGGAAGACAAAACTGTAGCTAAGGCATTGGTGCTACTGCTGGCACTGCAAAGCTCTTCTCTGTGACCTCTGTTCTCTTGGGAGCTTTTCTCCAAGGTGCTGCTTGGAAAGGACAGTGAGTACCAAATCACTTGTGCTCTGTCAGCTTACAGGAGATCGACCCTGATGTGCCCATGCTGCATGGGGAGCATCTGAGCATCATACCTCACTATGGTAGCCAGACCAGGTAACAAGGCTGTTAGAAGGATGTTAGAAATCCCTTTGGCAACTGTTCCCAGCAGGGGTGTTGGTGTGGGAAGCATTTTTGTTTCAGTTATTTCCAGTTCTGGTTTTGAGGTTTCAGTCCTGGTGACTTTGCATTGGAACAGCAGTCAAGTGTGATGAAGGACCAGGAGCTCGAGTCCCAGCTCTGTGTCTAGCAAAAGAGTATGTGAAGTAAAGGGGTTTTCATGGGAGGAGGTGCTTCTGGGGAGGCACAGGTGTGAGCTGACAACAGTGCTAGGGGAGTACAGAGTGCTGTGGGTGAGCAGCTCAGCACTCCGGGAGACCTTAGCATCTCTTACAGTGATTAAGCATGATACAGCTGTAGGCTGGAGAGAGCCATGAAGGCAGAGCTGACTCTCCATGGAAGGTTCTTGCATGCAGTCCTTGCTCAGCTTCTCTTTGAGGTGCCAATGCTTCCTGACTGGCTGTGATATGTATTTTGTGTGCCCAGAGAGTTTGGCTTGTTCGGATGCTATGTCTGTTTTGAAGAACATTAATAAGAAGTGTTGTTGGAGGAGTGGCATCTGTGTTGGAATCACTGGATTAAATAACCCCAGGCTTCCTCAGCCTTTAGTTAACACAGCACTGATCAGGCCTCTCTGACTATCCCTGTGGATTTTAGGTATGCTGATGCAGGATTTGCATCTATAGCCAAGTAAGTGCTTTGGCAGCAAACAGCTCTTTCTATATGTGTACTTTTATCTGTTACAAAACCATGAAGCCTTGGACAATCAGCAGTGTCTACATCATGGTTGGTATGACACTGTGACAGGCTACATTTATAGCTTAGCAGGAAGGCACAAAGCTGCTAAAACCATGTGAATGATGGTCTCTAGTATGTCCAATGGCAATTTTGGGTGTCGAGAAGTGGCTTCAATCTCTTTCTTTTATTTTTTTTTTCCTCATTATTTTCTTTCTCACTAACCCTTCCTCATCATTCAAAAGACTCAAATCCCTTTTCCTAGAAACCAGCAGGGCCCAAAGCCAGTGTTTTTTGATTATATAAGCAAGCTTCTTTCTTTGTGCTTTCCTTCAGTATGGCATTGGCTTGTTTTCCTGGAAATCCCCTAAAAAAGCCAAAGTATTGGTGTAGCCATGTCACAAAAGGCAAATACAGAGCCAGAATGAGCTAGAGAGTACAGCAAGACCTGAGGTATCAAAATCCCATGTAGGAGCAAGCATTCAGGCAAAACTGTTCCTGATTTACCTTCCGAGAGAAAAGAATTGGCAACAGTTGCTGCCTTTGTGTCCTGTATTCCCCTCCTCCACTTCCTTGGATGCCCTGTACAAGTTAATTCATTACTGTTTGTAAAGGACTCTGCTGCCAAATGCCACTGAGGTACCCCATGGGGTCTGCTTGTTTGCTTTCCCTCTTGGCAGCATGCTGTGACACGGCCTTCTCCAGGGTAGTGGTGATGATCATTTAGAACAAAACAAAACTGATCCTCTAACTGCAAAAAATGCAAAGCAACCAACTCGGAGGACCTGACTGGTACAACTTACAAGGAAAACTGGGTTTCCAATAGGCTACTGGCCAGTATGAGAGGGGTTTTTCCCCTCCGGTTCAAGGTTTTGAGTCTGAACTGTTGCATGCAAATGCCTTTTTTTGTCTCGATATGATCTTCTTCCTAAGACATGGGGAAGGTCCTCACTCTCTGTTCACTTTCTTTCTGTTCCTCCCCATTTCTTTAAAGTCATAAAGGTAAGGGAAGCCTCCGTTTGCTGAAGTGTGGGGGGAATGAATGCAGTGACTGACGTGGTGCTGAACTCTTTCTGAGACACTGCTGCAAGGGAAGAGCTTCCAAACACAGGATCCGGGAAGGCAGCCAGTTCCCGTTCCCATTGGAGCTGGGGTGTGTGTGAAGAGGAGGCCTGCTACAGTCACTTCACCTTGCTTGCCAAGCCAGGGTCTGCCCTGCAGTGAAAAGTCCCAAAACCCCTGAATTTCTGTGAGGAGACAGCAGCCTTCCATAGCATTTTGCTTTGGTCACAAACCGTGAGACCGTTGCTCCGCAGGGCTGCTCTGGATGGCTATTGGCTTGTGGTTGCCTTCCTCCTTGCACACTGTATTGCACAATTTAGGTCCTTTTCTGCTGTGCTTGGGGTGGCTGTGCCTGGTTTGAGGGGGAGACAGTTCTTGTTGCTTTGCAGCTCCTTACAGGGCAGGGCTGGCTGTCCTGAGCTCTGCAGGGTGAGGCTTCCCCTTGATGTGGCTGAAGAGGTTGAGCAACACAGCTCAGAAGGCTCTGATTCAGCCTTCTCCTCTCTTGCTAATTATTGTGACCCTTCTAATTTTCTTGTCTGCAGCATCTTTTCATTTTTTTTTCCCTTTTTCTTCAAAAGAGAATTTGCAGAGTCACAGTATAGCTGTCTCCCTAACCTGCGGCGCTTAGGGTGACTCCATACTTAGGGAGACACAAATAGGCTGCTACAAGTTTAGGAAACTAACGTCTACTTACAATTCTCTCCCTAGAAAGCAGACCCTCTCTGTCATTTGGGGTATCTCGTATGTGGGCCTGAGCCTGTACTGGATTTGCATTGTCAATGAATAGCTAGGCTTTCAATTTTCAGGGCAGTTATTGCAATGTAAAAGCTTTGTTGTGTTTAGATTTTGGGTGGATGTGACAATGAATTAGTGGAGTCGGTTATTTAGGAGATGGAAGGGGTAATAGTAGGTGGGGAGAGCTGGCATCCTGATGATAACAGACTCTGTGGTGTCCAGGGAAAAAGTGTGTGTATTAAAGTAAGTTATTCTCTCTGGTGATGCATTTTGCTTTATCCTGATAGAGCAATGGAGAACATTCATTTCCCACTGCTAGGATGGAAGTCCCAGTGCTGTCTGGAATGAGGGCAGTGTATTAGCAGAGTATAACTATTTCATTTTTATCTTGTTGGTTTTAGTTGGTCCTGGTTTTTCAAGCATTGCATTTTGGGATGAAACTCAGCGGAGCTTTGCCTTCCTGGGAAGTGGACATGGAAAAAGTTGGTCATGTTTGAATGCAGTCAGAAAGGGGAATATGTGCTGTTGCCACATGACTTCTTTTATGACACTTTGTTTTTAAGCTGCTGCAAACTCACAGTAGAAATCACAAGTTTGGAAGGGAGGAATAAACTGCCTTTCATTTGTTCTGTTAGCACCTACGTGTGTGTGGCAGTCGATCAGTTTGTACTTCTTCATGAAAGGGAAGTTATTTCCTTGGTTAAATAGTGCCTTTTTATTTCATATCAATAGCTGAATGCTTAAATGGAGCTGCTTTTGATGAACCTGATATGAGGAAATAAGAAGGTAAAGGTAAAGCTTCTTCAAGATGCTTTAGCTGGATACAGAAGAAATCCACATCCAAACAGTCCTGAAGAAAGAATTTGCTGTAAAAGCTAAGTTAGTCATCTTAAGGTTATAGAGCTAATGAAATATATGGTGCTGTACCTTAATACTGGCTGCTGAAGGTAAACTGAACAAGTCTGGGTTTGTTCTCCTTTCTCAGGATCTGGTGAAAGGGCTGGAATCTACACTTAATTCACTGATCAGTGGCAGAGGGTGTATGTGTGTGTGTGTGGTGTTTAAATCACTGGGGTGTGATGCAAAGGTTTAATATTAGCACCAGGCACAGGAAAATTGAAATCGCTCCTCTGGGAGCGTGCCTTGAATCAGTCGTAGTGCTGAGAATTGAATTTAGGTCTTAATTTGCTGATGTCTTCTTTTCCCACGTTCCCATCCTTGTAATGTTTTCTTCCTATGTTGTAACATGTGTGAGAATACTCGGTTGCTTTGTTGCTAAGTGTGAACTTTACAATTAACTGGCAACAAACACGTTGGCAGTTCCCTTTATAATATTTGTGGGTTCAAAATGAAATGTGGGTTCTTGGCAAACTCCAGCTGACTGAATGGGTGATCTTATTGACTTGTTCAGGACACTACTGCCAGCCAGACCACACTGGGGCCCGGAGCCAGAGCAACATGGAGAGAGCCATGTCCTGGATCCCGTCTGTGTGTGTTGGCATTTCTAAACACCATAGCTGTGCCTTGTTTTGCAATACTGTCCTGTTTGTTGGTAGCAGTGCCTACAGACACCTCTGTTATTGGAATGATTGCAAAGGAAGATACCTCTGGGTTGAGCCTTTCCTGCTGCTGGCGTGTGTGCTGTTTTGCTCCCGTGTGTCGTCATGTTATGTAGAGGCATCCCTTCAAAGGGAGGGAGGGAGTGTCACTGCTGCCCATTCTCTCCTTCCTGGGATTTAACAAGCAAAACTGAGGTAATCCCTTCTCCAGGAGCCGCACTCCTCAGGCAGTGATCTTATCTTGCTGTGAAAGCTGAAGAGATTTGGACTCTCGTCAATGCTCTGATGGAGGAGCTCTGAGGTGCGGCTGGAAATGACTCAAAGGGAAAAGCATCCATCCTGAGCTGGTCCCTCTATCTAGGCTGGCCAGCTACAACAAAACCTATGTGGTGGTGCTCTGAGCTTCAGCCTCGCAGCCAAGGCAGGCTGAGCTCTTGCTCTGTATTTCCCACACTGCAGGCAGCCTAGTGCTTCTATCTGTGCTGCCCTTGCTTAGGGGTTTCCTGTCATTCTCCTCATGAGTTGAGGGCACATTTATTGTGCATTTCAAGTTAAATTTCAGGTCCCGGGGGGTAACTAATATTCTGTTTATTGCACAGTTCTGTGGGTGTGACAATCCTGACCCAAATAATGTGGCTATTTCTTTTTATTATTATCTTTTTTATTTATTTTAACAGAACAAAAGAACTGACTGTATTTTGGGGGGCTCTGTCTTGTATTTTGTTTGTTCTCTCTGTTCCTAGCATCCAGCGAGCTGCACTGGTGGTCCTGGAAAACTACTACAGAGATTTCACAGTCTACAACCCGGCCTTACTAACAGCCTCCAAATCCCGTGCAGCCAAGCACATGGCTGGCCTGAAAGTCTACAATGTTGATGGTAGGTGAGGTAAAATGCAGTCTCTGAGGCTGGGTGGGATGGGGAAGGGCTGGGTTGGCTTTATGCTTTGTTATGCACACATTCTCACCTTTTTGCTTTGCCAAATCCTTGTCTCTTGCTGGAAATCTTCCTAACAGTGCCGAGTTTGCCAGTTCCCCATGACTTTACAGATGTGTTTAGCCCTCAATAAGGTTTTTGTCTTTGCCGGGCAAAGTGGCCAAGTTTTGGGTCAGGCTTTATAATTATGTGGCTTGACAAGCATTTTTTGGCACCACTGCTTGTTTTAGGCAGCCTCTGCTTTTTTGTCGCTCTTGGGTCATCTCCTTGGTTGTGATAGTACAATAAACACAACTTTTAACCTAAATGAGTTCCCCAGTGGTTTATTGTGGTGCTTCCACAGGCAGCCTTCAGGAAAGCGAAGAAGGTTGATACCAATGCGGGAAGAAAAGCAACTGTGTAAGCAGCAGTTGCCACTGAAAGCAATGCTTGTCAGCCTGCAGCCTTAGCACTACATTAGCTATGCCTGGCTTATGCATGGCTGTGCTCCTAAGTCATCCTGACACTAAGCAGTTCATGGAAATTCAGACACAGATAACTATCCGCTTTGAGCTTTGCCATTCAACAAACCTGTTTCAAGCTTCTGGGCTTTAAAGAGGCCTGTGGATGGATGGATGGGTGGGTGGATCCCTGCGGACACTCAAAAGCAGTAAAAACTGGACTTAAATCATTTGGCACTCTTAAAACCCTGTCAGTGAAAGCTAGGCTTGATAAGCAGGGTATGCTCAGCCATCACAGCCTTTATAAAAGTACATATTCCTTTGATAGAAAAGCTGAAGCTGTAGAGAGAAGCTTTTATGGTGAAGGGTGAGTGAAGTCTTGGGGCAAAATGTGGTAAGGTTCATCCTGCCCATTAATTTGTTAGTATTGAAAGGCTTTTAGAGCTGGCAAGGGGGTTAGCTAGAAAGGTGGCTCTGCGTGCAGGGTATGAAGACTGAAACATGAAGGATGTCCTATGGACAAACATGGGATGTGATTGTTTTGCCTTCAACTAAGTTTCAGTGCCTTATGGGTGTGGGTTGTTGTTTTTTTGTGTGTGTAAATTGGGTTTCAAATGTATTTATTTCATTTTGGTGACTTCAGAAGTTCCCAATACCTTATTCTAAATGTTTCCCCAAACCTGGTGCAGCACTCCTGATCCAGAAAATTAATTGGAGGTTTATTTAGATCCGTACAGTAAGGTGTCCCCATCCTGACAGAGGAAGGGTGAAGCAGGGGGGAGGGAGAGGGCAGTCTTGCCCATAGTGTGTCCCCTGCTGCCTGGAATGAGGAAGCTCAAAGATGAGAGAGAGCAAGTTGGGTTGGAGAGGGGAAGCAAGCAGACTTGCTCTGCACTCTTTTATTCCAGCTGACTCTCAGTGAGGCTGCTGTGTGGAAGGTGAGGGCTTGTGGATCCCAAAGGTGCATACCTTTCACACCCAATGGCCCATCAGGCTGGCTGCAGGATGTGCCATTCTGGCTGGTTGCTGGCTTGTCTTCTCTGATGCAGCACATCTCTTTGGGATGTGGCAGGGTCTCTGTTCTGCAGCACCTGCTGGGATGTTGGGATGCCCAAGCTCGAAAGTAAAACTGTCGCTCTGATAGCATAGTAGCTTAGGAGCTGATAGCTCACAGGCTTTGTTGGAAGAGAAAGAACCAGAAGGAAGCTCTACAAGTGGCAGGCAGGCCTTTCCAAGTGGCAAGCTCCTGACCCTGCCAGGACCTGAAAGCCTGTGCCTTTCCCTTGTGGAGCAGTAGCATTCCTTGTGCAATGCCACTGCCTTTGCGGATGTGGAAATCTCAGGCTTAGGGGCATGTCTTTAAGAAGATTCCCATCCATTTGATGAAGCAGACTGTAGTTCTGGCTGCAGCTTACTCTGGCATCCTGACAGTCTCTTATACCCTGCACGTGAAAAGACAGTAATGCTATTAAGGCAGCCTAATTTGTTGGCAGCTTTTGTCTTTGATACTGGAGCAGCCAGGAAGGAAAAAATCTTGCTGTAATCTCTCTTATACAGAGTGGGGAGGCTCACCTTCAAAACCAGGATTTTCATCACTGGGCATAGTCAACAAAGCAAATTACAGTTCTAATCCCAGTTTGGGAGCTAGTCTCTCCCTTGAGTCACATCCTCCATTTCAGGGCTGTCAGTCTGAAGTGTTTAGCCTCTTCAGAAGCTGTCTGTGTGAATGCTTGTCCTTCCCGCTGCTGAGTGAACTTCAGGCTTCTGGCCTGGAATGTGCTTTGTGCTTTTTAGGAAAGAAACCAAAGAGTTGCCCTTGCATGAGCACAACAGTTTTAAGCATGTCCGTGCAATTGATTGGTCTTAACCACTGCCTGTTGAGAGTGGGGGCTTTCAGAGCACTTAGTCAGAAAAGCAGCTTTTGGTGGTTTGAATGCAGTCTGAGACTTGTCCATTTCCCCCTCTGGGCAGAGCCATCTTTATCTAGATAGAAGGGTTGGTAGGCTTATGGGGCAACATGTTTTTGCCTCTCTTCTCTGCCTGAATAGCCAGAGCTGTGAGCTTCATGGGGGAGCTGAAGAACCTACTACTGTATTTTAAGGTCACTGGTTAAGGTAATGTAGTAGACAGCTCTGTCACTTAAGTGGGTGTTACAGAGCAAATTGCAGCTTCCCTGTTGCTGTGCCTGTGAAGGATCTGTTAACAGCAACAGAAGCTGTAAGGCAGGTGTGCTCTGAGTGCCATGAGAAGCTGCTACACACATAGACCCCAGCCTACCCTACTGCAGGAATGCTGCTGCTCTGACAGCATCTGCCCTTCTGGGAAAGCCTATGCTTTATCTAAAGGTGACCCTGCATCCTGGTTTTCCTCACTGCGTGCAACTGTCTGGAGTTTGGCTTTTGTTCATTCATCTCCACGTCTCATGATGCTGTTGTGTTTGTCTTTCTCCTCTTTCCAACTCCTCAATTCTTGTGCGCTCGCACTGTCTTGTTGCTGAAATGTGGTATGTTCCAGCTGCTCTTGCCTTCAAACTGAAAACATATATAATGGGTGGTAAGTTGCATCCTTGGCATGTGCACCTCACCTCTGCCTTTGTGTATGTGTCATCCCAACTAACTTCCCTTATCCACGTGTCAAAGCTCCCTTTCTAAGCCCATGCTGCCTAGCAGGGTTTCTGCCAGAGCTCCTGAGGACTGGGGAGGGATTTATAGCTGGGAAGGCTGGAGCCACAGAGCACTTAACAGATGCTGTGGGGCACTGGTCTGTCCCAGCCCCAGTCCTGTGGCAGTAACACCACCTTTTGGTCTGTCCTTGCCTCTCCAAGGCCCAGGGAACAATGCATCGGGGCAGTCCCGTGCCATGATCGCGGCTGCGGCTCGTCGCAGGGACTCCAGTCACAACGAGCTCTACTACGAAGAGGCTGACCATGAGCGGCGAGTGAGAAAGCGCCGTGCAAGGTAAAGCCATCCCCTCCTGTGAGGCTCAGCCATGTGGGGATTGCCAAGCCTCACAGGAGCCTCTGATTTAAGGGGCCGGGGGTTGGCTGTAAATCTGTCACAGCAAAGAAGTGTATGAAATCCAGATGCATAAGGGGTGGTGACGGCTTGTAACTGGGATTGTCTGAGAGCTCATGTATATTGTGCAGGTAAGCTAATGCTGTGTCATGGATTAGGGAACAGTCCAGTGCTAAAGAAATCTGTGGTTACTTGCTGTAGGAAATCCCATTGTTTTCCCCCATGCCCAGGCTTGTTGTCTCAGCTCTAGTAATCCAGGGACAGGCTCCATAGAGCGCTTAGTGTTGCCTGTTCATAGGTGAGGAGAATATTTGTGTTGGCACACTACTAGAAGGGGCAGTTTGCCCCCTTCAGTGAGTTGCAGAGGAAAGATATGACCAGAAGTAGTTAGATGTTATTTTGGGCCATAGGTTTTTTTTCCTCTCAGTCATACTTAGGCTGCAGAGTTGATGCATTGTTGAGGTGACCTGAGATAGTGCCTCTATTTGCTCTGGAGCCTAATTACAGTTTGTAGTTAACATACCTAACAGTTTGAGGCAAGTTGCTTACGGACAGGCACCCCTGAACTGAGCTGTGTTTGGAAGGAATGCGCCGTAACTGGAAGGAGCTGGCTTGGTTTGTGATTTCTTTTGGCAGTTTATATTTCAATGGGAAAGTGCTGGCATAGTGTGTATCCTCTAGCCTGCTTTGGGCTCACCTGTGCTCTATAGCCACTATGTTTTAGGCTCTCTTGCAGCCTCAGAGCAAGGGGAACTAAAACTTTCCTTTCTGTGCTGTGTAACATCCCAAGTGAGCCACATCTCCCTTGCTTGCTGAGTTTGGTTAGAACACATGCTTAGTCCGACAAAACCCATCAGTCACTAGAAGATCAGGCCAGATGTTTCAAAGGTGAAGGTCAGAGCTGCAACAAATATATGGGAAGAGATTAGAAACTGATTCCCAGTCCCTTCTTCCCCACAAAATGGGAAGGGGTCACAGTTTCTTGTGCTGTTCCTCAAATACACTCTGAATGTGGTACTCTGTACTGGTTGTGAGGCAGCTTCCCCTGGCTTTAAGATGCTTTGAGTATTAAGGGCAGTGTGGAGAGTAGTTGGTGACTTGAATGGAAATCTAGTGTGAAGCCAGTCCTGTCAGGAGGGGCAAAAGAGTTTAGTTGGGTGATTCTTCTACTATCACTGCTTTTTCCTCACTAACTGCAGCGTAGCCCCTCACTTGTTCCTCAGTTCTGGGCTAACTTGCAAGCGTTATATGGCATCTGTTTGCCTTTTTGTGCAGTGGTCCTGGTGTTTGCTCACCTGTGCCAACACAGGAGTGGTTTGCAGAGGGTGCCTCTAGCTGCAATGTTAGGTGTTGAGGGCGAAGCCCTGTCACTGTTGAGTGGAGGGTGCAGAGCCATCAGTCAGCAGCACAGTCTCTGTACCTGGCTGGTGTATGCCAGAGCACACTGCAGCTTGGGAGCATGGATTCTCTGAGCAGCCTGTGTCCTGTGTCCTGCTGGTTTATAGCCAGCCTCTTCCTGACTGCTTGCCCATCCTTATGCTTCACCCTGCAGTCCTGTATGCTGGAACCGTTGTTTTCAAAGACATGCATTAAATGCAAGGGCAGCTGTGTCTTGTTTGAATCATGTAACTGATGTTTATGCTGTGCTGGCAGAACCAAGTACAACACTCGGGCTTTAAAGCCTTAATCCTGGTTTATGGCCCTCAATTGCTGGTCAAGGAAAGAAAGCTGCTGTCTACCGCTCAGATGGGAGGCAGTGACTCAGAAGCAAAGATGGGAATAGGAGCTTGCATGTCCTGACTCCCAGGCTCTGGCTTAACCACAGCCCCATCCTACTTCTCTCATTACGACTCTTGCTATCCTGATTTTCCTATCCTGATTTTCCTTCTGCAGGCTCGTGGTTGCAGTAGAGGAGGCTTTCACTCACATCAAACGCCTCCAGGCAGAGGAACAGCAGAAAGCTCCAGGAGAGATGATGGACCCCCGAGAAGCAGCCCAGGCAATCTTCCCCTCCATGGCAAGAGCTCTGCAGAAGTACCTTCGCACCACCCGCCAGCAACAGTACCACAGCATGGAGAGCATCTTGCAACACTTGTCCTTCTGCATCACCAATAACATGACACCAAAGGTAACGCTTTCTTTAGCAGTGCAGGAAGGAGAGAGAAAGGGATAGCACATTTATGTGTGCACAGAGGACAGGAAATTGCAGACAAGGTCAGTGGAGGTTTTCACAGTTGCTGTCTGTATATGATCAGTGCATAGGTTGCATCAGGTCTTAAAGGGTCATGTTATCCACCTCCTACTCTCCACCTTCCCCTCTAAGAACATCCCACAATCCTAGCAAAGGATTAGGAATGCAAGAATTTACTCTTAAGCATTTACCCAGAGCTTAACTACCCTAAGAGCAGAAAT
The DNA here is from genome assembly GCF_033783945.1 of Neopsephotus bourkii. Classification (NCBI taxonomy): domain Eukaryota; kingdom Metazoa; phylum Chordata; class Aves; order Psittaciformes; family Psittacidae; genus Neopsephotus; species Neopsephotus bourkii. Next base: position 4,622,273 of record NW_026901771.1, on the reverse strand, counting down.
GCTATCAGGAGATGAGCCTTAGCACCCTCTCACTAGGATCCACCTGGTACCTTGCCCAGGTATACAGGGGGGAGTTCTGCTGCTGTTAAGATTGCAAAGGAGGCATTAAAGCAACGAACATCAAACAGCATTCCCTGTTCTGCTTTCAGTTTTGCAGCCTCAGTCAGGCTGCAGCCGTGGAAACTGTCTTCCACCTTAGCTTGGCCTGAAGAAGGGAGGGCCAGCTATTTCATCTACCTGTCTGGGACTGCTATTTTGGGATGGCTTATGGAGCTGGGAGGGGAGAAATGACCTCTGCTGTACTGAACTGATGCGAGATGGCACTGCTGACAGCAGGAGTCAGGGCTATAACTTTGGTGGGATGGACTGAAAGAGAATCTCCTGGTGCTTGTGCCTGCTTCTGGGGTCTGAAAAGCTGGGAGGCACTGGGGAGAGGATATCTCTTGAAGCGTGGAAGCTGAAAGTCACAGCATGGCAAGCCCATGCTCGTGGAGCTGAACTTAGGGCTGGGAAGAGAGCATCGATGCAGAACAAGTGGTAGGACTGGTGCTAACACGTGTCCCTCTCCCGGCAGGCATTCCTGGAGCGTTACCTCAGCCCGGGCCCAACCCTCCAGTACGACAGGGATCGCTGGTTCTCCAAGCACTGGACGCTCGTCAGCGAGGAAGCGGTCACGAGCGGGTTACAGGACGGCAGCGTCTTTGTGCTCAAGTGCTTGGACTTCAGCCTTGTTGTTAATGTGAAAAAAATCCCCTTCATCAAACTCTCCGAGGAGTTCATAGACCCCAAATCTCATAAATTCGTCCTCCGCTTACAGTCTGAGACTTCAGTCTAAGGGATTCTGAGGGGGGGTTCCTCGGGGATTGGATTTTTGTCTTTCAATATCGTGCTTTTTGGGTTTAAGTTCCCCAATGCTGACTGAAACTGGCAGATGATGGACCAGTAATATTTGACCATCTGCACTTTATTTGGAAAGGGGAGGGAGGGGGGGGAGTTGGAATATCTTATCTAGAAAGAAATATCTTAAGAGGCGACAGGGTGACTTGGCTCGGTTAGCTCAGCCTTGGAGACAGAACAGAGTTTTCCCCTTTTTCCCCCCCTTTCCAGGCACACTGTAAGTCTCACGCTCGCTCTTTCTCCTCACGATTGCAACATGGGTTATTTTTGTTGGAGCGCTGCCTTTATGCCATACACACGCCTGTGCTTTTGCTTCTCTGCTTTTCCTACCCGTAGCTGTTTCTGAAGAGTATATTGCTCACCTCTGCTGTAGAAACCTGCTTGCACGGGGATGTAGCAGTCCCTGTTCGCTTGGGAAGGAGGAGGTATCAAAGGGAGGGTGTGAGGGGGCTGCTTCTGGGAGCCACCTCATCTGAAGACTGAAGACTTCTTTTCCCTCTCTCCATATACCCTCTTCTATCAGAGCTGGACCTACATGAGCACAGTGGGATGGTTTTGCCTTCTGTGTCTCTGAAGTTGCTTGTCTTGAACTGGAACAGCCCATTTGCAGCTCTTCAGATTGATTTTGCTTTATGATTTTATCCCAGTGCTTGTTAGTGAAACTGTTCTGTTTGACAGAGCTCCCTGTTATCTCTCACCTGCTTCCTCTCTCCTGTTTGCCTGCATCTCTGTTGGGCACTCCCAAGGCTCCCTGTTTCTGTCTTCTCTGTCTGGCTTTCCCAGTGTGTTTCTCCAGCCGCAGTCCCCTCGGGCACTGCCTTACTGCCACTTCCTTTTGCACCTGCAAGGGCTGCTTATTTGCACTGGGACAGGGGAGGTGAATAGCTGGCCCCTCCTCAGATAAATCACAGACCCTCCCTGTGCCTGACAGCCTCTTTGATGGGAAGGGGGTGCAGGCAGGAATGTGCCCCTCCCTCTCTACCCAGCTTCAAGTATGTCTGGAGGAGAGGAGCCAGGGAAAGGGCTGACCTCTGCCACGTGCACTTGCTTTGGAGAACTGCTCTATGTCCTTCCCCACCATACGCCTTCAGCTCTAGCTAAGAAATACCAAACACTGTCTGAATGTTGAATACCTACCTGCCTCCTGCCTTTCTTGGCCTTTCTGTACTGGGGAGCTTCTGCTCAGTGCTGGGATCTGCTCCTGAGGTGTGCAGTTGTGTTTTGCTTTTGTCCATCAGAGCGGCTTTGGCGTCACCTGGGTTTTGTGGGGTTTTGGGAGGTTTGCTTTTTATGATGCAGCCTAAAGCAGTGTCTGATTGCTGGCACAGGGCACGGTGTGACTCCAGAGCCAGCTCTGAGGCTGGCAGTGAGCTGCCTTCTGTCAGGTCCCAGCTCTGTGGCGGTGCATTTATGTGTGAATGCAAAAATGATTCATTTTGCCCAGTCTTTTGCCGTGCAAATGTCTGTTATCAGGACAGGATCTGACCTGCCCTCCATATGGATGTCTTAACACAGAGGGCCCACTTCTACCTAAGCCAGTGCCTTTTGTTGCCGGGGTGAGTGATCTTCTGAGATGGGCTGTGGCAGCTCTCCTGTTCCCTTTGGCCTTCCCTGGGCTGCTTCCATGCTTCCACCAGCATGAGGTGGCCCAGCTAAGAGTGGGGCTCTGCTGGTCCTCCATGGCATGGCTGGTGTGGGCTGGCTGGTGCCCACCACAAGCTGGGGGACAGGGCAGGCTGTCAGCAGCAATGGAGCTGCAGCTAGTCCTCTTGGGATCGAGGGAGCACAAGGGTCCAAAGTGGTGATTCCTCATCCAAGTGATGCCTGCACGTTTCTTACAAGTGTGTGGAAGTCACCTGGATCCTATCTTCTCCATGTAATATGCCAGATGTGCTTGTGAAGGAACTAGATGGTGCGGTACATGATGGGAGCAGGCCCATGTCCCTTAAAGGATGGGAAGTAGGTAGGGTTTTTCCTTCTCTAAACTTAGTGTTTGGGTTTCTTTCTAGGTCAGGCTTTCTCGTAGTCTGTATAGGGACTCCTTTATTCACTGTGGCGTTTGCAGTGTTTTAATTAGAAAATATACATTGGTTTATTCCTTTAAACAAAAAGGGTGGGGGGAACTATGTGGCATGTCCTCACATTTTGCTCTCCTGGAGATGCATGTATGTGTCTTTCATGATGTGCATCACTAGCAATGTGGGAGAGTCTGGGAGACTGGTGAGCACTTCTGCCTGTGTGGAGGCTGCCCCCTCTTCCTGGGGGCTTGGGTGTGCTGTGTGTATGAGAGCACCTTCTCACAGGCACCTCTGCTGGGGTTTTTCTCTTCGCCAGGTTTTCCTTCCCCTTTCCTTTCCCTGCCCCACCAGGGGGGCTGTCTGACAGGATCTGCTCAGGAAACTCGTGTCTTAATCCCATTAACTCCTTAAACACATGGAGAAGCAGACGGAAGCGGTGCTTACTCGCTCTGGGTCTACTTCCTCATCAGTGCTGCCTTTTCTGCCCACCCATGGAAAGGACGCTGTCAGTGGGGGCCAGCTCCTAAATTGAACACTCTGCCCTGTGTCAGCAGCATGAATGCATTGCTTGATTAAATCTGAAGGAGAGGACTTGGACTCTCAAATGGTCTCTTTAGAATACAACCTGCTTAGGGTTGAGGACAGACTCAAAGAGGAATCGGGGCTCATGAGTATTCCCTGTTCTTGTTTTTAAAGACATCCTGTTCTCAGGGTCTCTCGTTTCCCCTCCCTACAGAATCAGAGGACCATTTCATACCTACTTCACTTGGGTGTCGTGAGGCTAAACTCGTCATGTGCTTTGAGGTCCACAGATGGATCTGTGGCATCTATAGGAATTCAGACTCCTCATAGGAACCCTGAGCGGCAAGAGCAGCCTGGTTTGTTTAACTCTGTTTATAGCCAGCTAATGAGTAAGAATCAAATCACAAGGAACACGGCTCCCGTCCAAATCCTGCACTCCTTCCTTCTGTAGAGCTTGCCAAGAGCTCAGCATAAAAATAAGGCTTGAAGGGTTTTGCCAGCCAAGAGCAGGCTGTTTTCCTCCAAATGCCTTTCCTATCCAGCACTGTCTTCATGCACATATTCTCCCTCCTCTCTCCCAGTCTGGATTCTTGTACCTGGCTGGGAATTGTGTTTCTTTGGAGTTCAAATGGTTTATGAGACAACCCTGTTTTGAATTGAACAATGTCCCCTCAGGAGATCCTTGCACTGGACATCCCTCACTAAAGACTGCACCATGTGATAGTGTTGCCCCACTCCTCTGTTCCATGTTGGTGTTTTCCTTGTGACTATCAAGTACGCTCCTTGGATACTTGAAAGGCTTTGGGGTTTTTTTGGTCTCAGATTTGTAACACTCTAAATCCAAAGCCATGCTGAGATCTTCCAAACCCAGCTGCAGCTATTTGAACTGTTCTGGAACAGATGGAGATGGCGGTGGGTTTCCATGAAGCCTGGCTTTCTGTTTCATGACTAAAGAGGGAAAGAGACAAGATTTCTCCCAGCTTCTAGGAGCTGTGGATATTATGCTTGCAGGGGGGCTATAGGAGAGGAGGGCAGAACTGATTTTAGCCTCTGCCAGCTATTCCTCCAACTTCTGCCTCTAAAACTGTTCCTGCCAGCAACTTCAGTGGTTCCAGCTCCCATCCTCTCTTCTGTGTGGGATTTTCTCTTTGACATTCCCTAGCGAGGCAGGACAAGTATCCACGGGGATGGGAGGCACTGGGGCTGCAGTTTGGGAGCAGCTCACAATAAGGCACAAGGTTGGAGGAGGTCTGAACAAATCCCACCCCTTGTGGAGCCTCTTAACTTTTTCCTTTGGGATGGGGATCTCCATACAAAGCCTCAGGAGTCTGCTGTTGCCAAGTATGCCAGAAGCTGTGAGAGAGCTGATTCTGAAGCTGGCCCTGCCCTGCATAAGTAGCTTTTGAAGTCGTGTTTGAGATGTGCTGGTTTCCAATGCTTGCTGCTGGAGAACTGGAAAGATCCATTCTGTGCTGAACGTGGAATCCTGTTCAAGCCAATTCCATCATCTTTCTTACCAAAACTTGTAAATCTACCCTTTTCCAAAGGGAAAACACAAGTCTTGGACAAAACACTGTAATCTGGTCCCAGGCTCTGCTCTTCTTGTGCTTAGTTCTGCCCTCCCCTATGAGAGCTGTTGATGAGAAGTGTGCAGATGTCTGTTTCCTCATTCAGCTGGTGTGTGTCTGTGCTTTTCCCTCATAGGTGTGTGCATTATACATGTCTAAAGCCTCAAGCCAGGCTCGGTGGTTCAGTGTTCAAACTGTGTGAAGAAGGAAGCTCTTGGGATTGAACTGTTTGGGTTTTGTTAAAAGCAGAAGTAAACCCACCCAAAACCCCCTAATTTCTGTCTTCTGTAAGACATGGCTTTGGGCCACGAAGTCTCCCATGGGAATACACATCCTCCTGCTTTCAGGCTGCTGCCTCCAATAGATGATGACCAAAAGTTGCCGTTCCCAACCGCTGCTCTATGATCGCTTTGGAATACTCCTGAGCCAGGTCCCCCCATTACACCAGTGGTACAACTGGTGTTACCCTCCCTCTGCATCCCTCCAAGAGACTGTGTTTCTAATCCCCATAATGTACTGAAGCCCTGTGGGCAGCCAGCCCTGCCCTGTGTGTGCTCTTCCTGCCCAGAGAGAGCATCCTTCCCTCTGGCTGCACCTCTCACCAGCACTGGTGATGCTTGGGGTATCTCCTGCACTGGGGGGTGCTGTGTCTGCCTGCACAGACAGTAACTGTGAAGGAATCTTAACACTCTTCTGTGCCTGTTTCTTGGATTCAGCATTACTGTGTCTTGGGGAAGGCGGTCCTTCCCTTGCCCTCTTTTTGATCACTGTGTAATACTCTTTTCTACACACACTGTATAGTAAGATGGGGTTTGACAAGGTTTTCTAATCAATAGACACTAACCAGCATTTCTTTCTTTCTTTTTTTTCCTCTTTGCACATGTGACTTTAACTGCAATGGTACATGGTCTTTTATGTTCTTTTTTCTAATTGTGAACTTAAGTAAGCAAATTCCTGGTGTCTGTGACATTAATGCACTGTGGGTCTTAGCTTAGTGAGTTGTTCTGTTCCAAGCTGGGTTCTCTTAAGTTATAGCTGGATGGGGGTTGTGTTGGTTTTTTTTTTTTGTTTTGTTTTGTTTTTTTAACTGAAACATAAAAAAAAAAAAAGAAAAATGTTTTACACTTTGCATATTTTGTACAGTAAAATTCTGGAAATAAACTGAAACCAGATTGGATTGCCCCACTCTTTCCTCTTTCCTTCCTGACAGCATCGCTGGCCTTCAGGCATTCCTTAGCTGTGGCTGGGAGGGGGGCCTTGCAAACATGTGGTTTAACCTTTCTGGGGTTGTCTTTGTCACCCTTGTTCTATCCCTTTCTGCCACAGTAGAATGCAAACTCGTTTATCACTCCAGAAGAAAGACTGGTGGGTGAGTGCTTTGAACACCTGAGATCTCAGATGATGGGGAGCAAATGCAGCTGGGGGGAGCCACAACTGGAGAGGGAACAGGTTTTTCTGCCTCCTGTCTTGTAGTTTGCACACAAGTCATGAAGCGCAGGATTCATTGCCGAGTTCCTTTCTTGGAGGAGTGGCAAGAGGAGGAAAAGCCAGTGCTCCTTGTTTGTGTGGATGCAGAGCCTGTGAGGTTGGTGTCTCGCCTCAGTAGCACCTCTGGGTGCAGCTTTCCCACCTTCAGTTTCTACCACCGGCATCCTGAGAGCTTGAAGAGGTTGAGCACAAGGAAAAGGGGGGAGCAGCACCTTAACCTTCACGGCCTTTGTTACCCGCTCCACAATGGGGAGTACCTGGCCTTGTGGCACTGCCCTGTGGATCTCTCAGTGGATTTGACAGCTGGAAAAATCCACAGGATGCTGTTGTGGAGATAAGCAGCACACAGAAATGCTGATGGAGAGCACCAGCTAAATGTGTAGTTCTCTGCTTCGGGGGAGATGGATGTATTTAGGACTGCAGAGCATTGAACTAAGGCAGGAAGCAGGAAGGGTGGGATGGGGGTGTGCTCGGACCTGCCTCCTGCCCTCCCATGATCTCTCTGCTTTTGATGTGTTCCCCCTCATCCTGCTGGTGCTTTGGCAGTGCCCAGCCCTGTGCTGTTTGCAGAGCAGCTCCTGGAGATGGGCAGGGAAGGGAAATGGGGTGCAGCCACAGGTATGTCACAAGAAGATGTGAGAAGCAGGGATTTGGCACAAACGAGGTAATGGGCTTGTCAGCCTGGTCCTAGGCTCTTAGCTTTGAGATCTGTGTCTTTACATACGAGTTCAGCACATTCTGTTTCATGTATGGCTTAGTGCTGATACTGAATCAACACTCAGTTGCTGCTGTTTGTGGCACTTTCTCTTCTGCTGCGGTTTGTGGAAGCTGATGGAAGGAACAGGCTTTGCCAGAGGGACCTGTTCCCTTGGCCTTCACCCAGAGCTCAGCCATCTGAATCATAAGGGGCTGTGGTGTATAGCTCAGCAGGAATTGGAGCTGAGGGTGCTGTTGTGGTTTGGCCAAGGCTTTCACTGACTTTCCAAGGGTCTTTGAGGTGTGATGCAGCCTCAGGTTGCAGCAGTGGGTTAAGTTTTACCAACCCAAACCTCTTGACAGAAAGGGGATGGAGGCTTTTGCTGGCAAACAACACTTGGAGGGACCCAGCAAGCTGAGCAAGAGGCAAGCACCTCTGCCTGAGGGACATAGGGTCATTGGAGAAGATGCTTCTATACTGCCCTTCCTGACCATAATGGCATAAGGTTGTGGCTACCCTGAGACAGCACAACAGCCGCAGGGGGAGAGGACTTGATTGCTAAAGTGTGGCTTAATCCACAAGAAGATCAATTGTCCCCAGAAGGGACCAGGCCTCACAGTTACGGATGATCAGAAAACACCAGCTTTGGGGAATTCAGTAGGGAGACACAAAACAAAGCGGCTGCGTGCAGCTGGGGTGTGACAAATGGGTTAAGAAAGGGATTTGTCACCTTGGGCAACTGGTTCCAGAGGCTCCATGAAGCTCTAGCAGCACCTCACCGTGCAATGTTGTTAGCTAAGTCAATAATGCAGTGAAAGATCTGTTTGTGGAGGTGGGCAGGGGCTCAAACCCCAGAACAGCTTCTCCCAGTGCTTTGTACTGGCTCTGCTGTCTCACCCCAGGTCTGAACTGGAAGGAACAGGGCAGGATTGAACTTGTGGCCCTGGAGCTTGTGGCAGGTGGGGAAAGGGGATCTCTGAGCCGGACATGGTATCTCACAACAGCGTGCAGGAAGGGAAGGTGTGCTGGGAATTGGCCAAGCAGAATGCTTTGATTTGTCTTTCAGCACCGCTCCTGAGTTTATGTTGGATGGGGAAGTGATGGGTTTAGGTTACAGACCTTTCCGGTACTGGCAGAACGTTCACTGGGACAGGGGTAACCATTCCTTCCCTTTTCATGTGTGAATCCATGCACTGCCAGGGCTGAGAGAACAGAGAGCACTGGGCATGGCATGCCTGCAGATGCAGGGAGGGATGGTGTAGTGGGGTGATTGCATATGCATAAACCACTATCTGTGAGCAAGGTCACCCAGGTTGCTTTGGAATGCAGTAACAAGCCCTGCAGAGCATGTGTGCTGGTAAAATATAGTGTACCTCGAATGGGAGCAAAGCTGTTTTCCTGTTTCTCCCCCTTTCCCTGTTCTCCTCCATAATAAACTCGGAAAAGATTGTGGGTTGTATTTTCCCCCCACCATCTACCACTTATATAGGGGTCTGTGATCAGGTTGGGGCCCGGTGTCTATTCCAAAGCCCTGATTGACCCCTATCTCCAAAATATAGGGAGCTGAATTGAATGAAGAAGGGCACTCTGTACCTGGCTTGGGACTTGCTCCAGTTCAGCTCATGCAAATAACATGAGGACACCAGGAGCCTTCACACAGTGGTAGCTCAGTGCATCCCCCTTGCTTATAGATCAAACTACAGAGGAAGTGGCAAAACCTCGAGAGAGACAAGGAGGAGGCAATGTGAAGGCAGTGGAAGAGACCTTAGAGCACAGGGTGTGGGTTTTCCCTCCAGCATCCTTCAGAAACATGAAGGTACAAAGATCTTCAAAGCGGAGACACCACAAATTGCTCAAGGCGTGAAGCTGCTCTGTAAATGGAAACTCTTCCAAAGACAAAAATCAGGCTTCCAAATGCTTTGACATCTCCAGTCTTGGCTGCCTCTTCTCTTTCTTTCTTCTTTCTTTTCCCTGACTACTTGAAAAGGGAGCATGAATAAAAATGGATGCACAGAGAGAAGGGAGTTCTTGATAAAGCACTTTAGAGTCAGCCTCTCTAGAAGTCTTAAAGGACACTCACAACTTCTTCACCCTTTGGACCTCTCTTCAGCACGAATCAGTACTGGGGCCATCATTTGAAAGAGGGGAATGAGGTGGAGCTGATTGCAGATGTGAAACAGATCTGCAAACCTCTTAGCTTCTCCTTTGTAAAAGCTCATTCATTGGGACTCATAATCCCAGATCCTACAGTTGATTATGATTTTGCTTTGTAAGCGGTTGGGAGAAACTGGTTTAGTAATTCAGTAACTAGACTGTGGGAAGCTGTGCACATTCCTTCTGCCATTCCATTTGGTGGGGACTAAAATGTCCTTCAAGCATTTCATTGCTTCTGTTGTTCTCAGTGACCTCTGTCGCTAGCAGGAGCAGGGTTTTGACATGTTGCATTGGATCTTAAAGCCAAAATCAAGCACCAGGCATATTTCAGGGTCGAGCATCACTTTATCTTTAGATGTGTTACTGAGGGAGGAACCAGATTGTGCTTCCTCCACATCCAAAAGCAGAGGATTAGATTGCTCATGGATATTGAAGTCATTTGCCACCCACAACCAAAGGAGGGCTCACTCAGGACAACTACTTGTGTCCTTGGGCAGGTACTTGCCTTTCTGGCTGCTGCTGAAGTATGGGATAACCCCTCCAGCAAACTCGGTTCCTTTAACCCTCGAGGCTTATTGTGCTGAAGTCATGTCCCTTGTCTTCTGCTCAGGTGGTGTGGTTGTTGGTGGCACTGGGGGTTACTGATCTCATCCTGCAGTGCCAGTAGTCAGGCCTTGGTTGCAGAGTGATAGCTCCTGATCTGGATCTTGGGACAACAGGAAGAGATGCTCACAAGAAACAATCCTCGTATTCCCTCAGTGCCCAGGCTCCTGAAACAGCTTCATCTTGAGCATGTCCCACCTATTCCTGACAAAAGGAAAGCCAGTCTCAGCCTGTCAGCTTTCTCCTTAGGAAGAGAACGTTGTCACTCCCCATGTTCACAGCCACAGCTCATGGCAAGAGGTCCCACCATGGCTGGCTCCTGGCAGTGGTGTCAGGGCTGCTGCTGCCTCCCTGTGCTGGGGATGAGCTTAAGCAGAAGGGGCAGGGGAGGTCCTTGTCCTTGAGCAACCCTCAATGCTATAGGTGAATGGAGAAGAGGGAGGCAGGCTAGGTAGAAATGGAGAGAGGAAATCAAGGCAGTGAAGACCAGAAGAGTAAAGTCTATAGGGATGAAAAGAAGGTGAAAAAGCCCTGTGTTCTTCTTGTTTTGCATAGCATTAAGGACAATAACAGAAGCCCTTTGAGAGCTTTGCTGATCTCCTTCAGCACAGGGACTTGGCAGAAGGCTCAAGGAGGGAGCGTAAGGGGGGAGTGAGGCATGGGAAGGCTATTTGCTTCCATTCCAAACGCTGCTTGCAATCTAACTCCAGAAATGGGTCTTCAAGCTGCACGGAAGCTCAGTAGCATTGCTTACATTGTGTATTTCCTCCTTTAAATAGCTTAGCACCTTTGAAACCTGGCAGGGAGCGTTCTGGGAGCTGGCCCAGGAGGGATGGCTCTGCCCTGGGTCCTGCCTCATCCTCTGTGTCATCATTAGACATCATCTCCTACCAAACAGGTGTGAGAGCCATCCCATGGCTGGCCCCAAGGCATATTTACCATTGAAGGGCTGCTTTGCACTCATGTCAGTGGTACAAGGGAGCAGGGAAAAGGCAGGGATGCAGAGCAGTGGGTTGACACGCAGAGTCTTGGGTCTCATGTAAGACACAGTCCTGCTGGTGCAGCCTCATTACTGAGGTTAATTATCCTCCCTGCTGTGCTCTGGTGCTTCCAGTTTCTACGCTGCATGGCACAGATGTATGTGGGGTGTAAAAGTATCCAGGAGGCAGCTTGCTTTGCCTTGGAGGGCCTTGGTGCTTATTGCCTGTTTACCCCGCTTTAACCCCCAAGTACGAGTATCAGTGAGAAACTGAGATTTACCAGGCAGAGAGGAATCCAGATGCAACCTGGCCTATTTTCAAGTCAGCAGCAGCTGGGAAGAGGTGTCCCTGTCTAATTATTTCCCTGGGAATCAAAGGCAATGGAGTTTGTTTGGTCTTGGTAACAAATCAATCACTTCTGAGGTATGATGTGCAGACAGACAGAGGGAAGCAGCCGGTGTCCTCAGCTGTGCATGTGTGCTGCAGTCTGGCTTCGTTCTGGAATGGGAAGCTGCTGGGATCCCTGGTTTCATGTCAGGGCCATTCCTCTCCCAAAGGCATCACAGGAGGCTCCTCGGAAGCATCATGAGAACTGCTGCCCCTGCAGATATGGAATAACCTGTGATTTCCAGAGAGCTTCACTTGTCCTCTCCTGGGGCTGTTGCCCACATGGTTGACGTAAGTTCAGAGTAGTTTTGGGTTCACAAAGCCTCCCCGTCAGTGTCCTTGAGTCTGCTGCAAAGGCAGAAGCTTTCTCTGTGCTCCTGTATGAGAGCTGCAGTACGTGGCTCTTGATGGGGTTCTGTCTCCTGATCATTGCCCATGAGTAGCACAGGGTGGCTTGTGGTCCAGCACACCAACCCAACTCCTCTTCTGGCCCTGTCACTGGGGGGAGCAGGTGGTGTATGACTGTTCTGGCCACATATGGTTTCTGGGGCGGTCAGGGGGGGGCTTCGCTGTTGTTGGGTACTGATAAGATTAGGTTTTGGGGTACTTTGATTGATCATCTTGAAGCACTTGCAGCTGGATGAGGGCAAAATACAATTCCTTGTCTTTATGTGTATTAAGACCCATTTAATGTGAATGTCTAATTAACACCCAGGAGAAAAAGAACTATTTGCTAAGAGAGAAAAAGTCTTCACACAATTCCCTGCAGGAACACTCAGTGCTGCCCACAACAACTTTGTTTTAAATAAAGAAGGGTTTTATGGCTGGCTCCTCATCCAAACCTACTGACATTTTGCCTTTCAGAGTGTACTCAGCAGCCTTCAAATGCCGATTGTGCCTGTTTCTAACCTAGGAGTGCCCATGCTTGGGTCCTGTATGTGCTACCTCCATATACCACTATCATCCCTGTCCCTGCAGGAAGACACTCAAGTTCAAGTTGCCACCTCCTTCACAAGGGGTATTGCCTCATTCAATGGTTCAGCCACGACAAACACAGGGCAGAGGAGGTGTTAGGGGTGAATGGGAGAGGCTGTGTTGAGCACTCATCTTTATTGCTGCAATCCTTCCTCTGCTGCAATGGTTCTTTAACTTTTTATGTGTTCATCCCAAAAGCAAGTAATAAAAAAATTCCATTATTGGGCAAAGACAAGGAAGAAAACGATACTGGGGTAATAAGGGAGCAGAGAAAGTGTGGCCCCATCAAAGGCTGTGCTGGCACCATGAAGACTGGCAGCTGTAGGATTAACCCTTTCTCATATAACTCAGGAGAAACCATAAACCACTGACACCAGCTCAGCCTCAGTGGCCTCTGTATAAGCCTAAGCACCACATTATTCTTCCCCCCCAGAGCACTCTTGCTTGATGCATTGAAATGCATACGTGCCTGTGAAACAGCTGTGTGCTTGAGCACATCTGTAATGCCCTTTGCAGGGTCTGCTTATCTAAGCTGTGCCTCTCAGAGCATTTAGAAAGGGAAACATCAGAATAGAGAGGCTTCCACAGTGGGAGCTATAGAGAAAGTATTCAGGCAATCAGGGTGTCTGGAGACAGTGCCAGTTAGGAAAGGCAGCAGAGCACCTCTTGTGCTTATAGACATTCGTGGCACTTTGTAGTGCCTAGTCTGGTGCTGCAGGGATTGTGCAAACTGTTACTTTATGCAGGGTAAAACTGAATGTTTTACTCCTCAGAATAGCCCCAAGGTAAAGATAAACAAGTACTTTTCCCAGCTGAGTCCCTTAACCACAGCCTGGGAGACTCCTAAATGGCTAGTTTTGCTTGCTCTTGCTCCATGCCAATGTGCATCCATGAGACAGTGAGTCCCTCCCTCTGAGCCAGGGTCCTCCAGCAAACCTTTGGAGGAAGCAGCTGAAAGGAAAGAGCAGGAGGAGGATGCTGGGCACCCCTCTGGCCAGGAGAGAGGAGGATGTGATTGGAGGAGAGGAGGGCACATCCAGACTGAGAGCACTCTGCATTTCCAGGCTTCTGAAAGTCCCCACCAGGTCCTCTGGCATGGGGCTGGGTTGTTCATGCATGGATGGTCTCCTCAGGCACACTTTGTTGGAGTCTTCCACACATCATAAAGAACCAAGAAAACGCAAACAGTTGACCTGGGAGTGCTTTGCTGTCCTGTTTCTTCTTCTAATAGGCTGTGTCTTAAAAGCAGGGTTGAATGGTGTTCAGTGAGGAGCTAACGTGGCCTACGGTCATATACCATATAAGCACAGTATTCATTCATATACATAGAGGTAAATAGTTGTGTGTTGTTCATAGTGGCACTTTCCACCAAGGGGCTAAGTACACGTAGAAATACATCAGTACTTCAGCTTTGTTATACCAGTAGTTTAAAATATCTATTTCAGCTAATGTAGAGACAGAGTCAAAGAGACTGATCAACAGGCAGGGGAAAACAGATCTGTCAAATATTGCTTTGCAGTTCATCTGATAAAGGAAATACATAATGTGTAAACCCTGTGTCTCATCAGGCTGAGTCACATTTGTACAAGGAGCTCTGCTTCTCCCGTCCCTCACACTGTTATTTCCCCTATAACATCACTTACCTCTGACGTAAGCCAGTATAAGAAAGGTCAGGACAATGGTTTTTGCCTGTAGCAAGAGAGGACGTGTTAACCTACTCTAACAAGTCTGGACAACTGGAGAACATATTTATAAATGTATTTATAAAGATAAAGCTATCTCCAAACTTTCCATTCATTGCACTATTGTCAAATCTAAGAAGCTAAGACGACTGAAACCTACCAGCCTGGAAAAGCAGGGAGACCTAACACTGTTGCAGTGACCTGCACATGGATGGTGCTGCACTCACCAGGATGGAGTTGCTGACGCTCTGCTTTGAGAGTGACCCCCTTGACTATGAGCTCCTTCTCAGTCTGTAGTCAAAAGAGCCTTCTCATGAACTGAGTCTCTAAGCAGGGAGTAACTATGCAACTGGATAAGTAAAAGCCAAACAGCTTTCACTGCTCATTGCCCAACGCATGTTCTCCAGCATCTAATAGGGTTGGATGGATGCGTTCCCTCCCAACATCTTGGTCATGGGAGAAGATGCTCTGTAGGCTATGGGTTGAAAGTCAGCCAAAGCTGGAAGGTCTTGGGCAATAGGAGGGCTTCAGGGTGGGCCCGCAAGAATGTTTCCACTGGCACTATCTCATGTGCACCACCTTCAATCTGTCTGAGGTTCACCTGAAAGGGAAGGTATACCCAGCCCAGACCTGGTTGCAGATGTTTGCAACTGGCCTGGAGTCTGCTTTGGTGTTTTTTCTGGGTTAAGGCCAGTGATTTGGCTCATGACCTTCAGCCTCAAGAGGTTGGGCTCAGACCTGGGTCAGCTTTTCCAGCCATTCAGGAACTCACAAAAGTTGATGTCCCATATCAGACTACCTGCACTTACCCTAGCTTTGGCCTGAGCTTTCAAGAAGAGGTTTGGATAGGGACTGTGGTGTTTGGTTTGCATCGCGCTGCCAAAGAATATCCTGTCATTATATGGAATCACTGAAAACTTAAATAGAATTCCTAAACCCCTTCTCCTTTCCCAAAGCTTTTTGCTGCTCTTAAGGTGTTAGTGAGCAGCTCCAGACTCCTGCAGCAGAACCTGCAGGATTGAGTGGTCTTGGCAGAGTAAGCTGCAAAGGGCATTGTGTTTAATAAAAGGACTGAACTTCACAGTGGCCTTCCCTGTGTCTTGAAGTGAGATTTGGTCTTTGGATGTTAAGTGCTGGGCCGATGAGCATGGAAAACACAACTTCGCTTCCTGTGTCCCTCTGGCAGTGAGCAGGCAGGCACTTTTTTCCCACCCTGGGACGCTCAGGGCAGATTCCCTGTGGATTCCTATTGTCCTTTCTAAGGAGGCATGATTTGCAGCGGTGCTGGGTGCCTGCAGGGGCCGTCCTGGTGGCTCAGCACCACTGAGAATCAGGCTGGGGGGTCCCGGCAAGGGCAGAGGCAGGGGCAGGGGGAGCAGGGCAGGGGGCAAAGAAGAGCATCGGTGCTCGCTGATGCTCAAGCACAGGCCTTCCAATGGAGGGACCTGCCGAAGGGGGAGGGCTCTGGGCCCCCACAGGTGAAACTGCACAGAGTCACAGTTAATCATCATCATCATCGTCGTCGTCATCATCATCGTCATCATCGTCATCATCATCATCGTCATCATCATCATCGTCATCGTCGTCGTCATCATCATCATCATCTTCGGTATTTATCTTCCCCGAAAGCACATCTTCTATCCAGTCCTCCAGCTCCTCTGCTGTGGGCAGGTCATCATCATCTCTGATGTCCATCCAGATGCTGTCAGCCTGCAGGGACAGGTCATGGGGAGTTAGTCACCCTCAGAGACACAGGCAAGAGATTCACTGCTGCTGTGGATGCAGGGGTGGCGTTGACATTAGCTCCCTCTCTGCCACAGCCTGCAGGCAGGCTCAGCCATAGTCTCTCTGCCTACACCCTGGGATTACCACTTCCCCCTGAGGTGCTGTTGCTTCTGACTAGGGGCAGTGGGACGGGTCAATGGGTTCACATGAGTGTGTGGTGCTGTTTGACCTGCGTTGGGTATGTGCCTGCTGCCTGTTCCTCTCCTGCAGCAAGAGCATTGTCCACCTGATGCACTGTCTTCACCCTGTCTGGCCAGATGTGTGGACTCCAAGTCTACATAAAGAGAGCATAAAGAGAACTATGCCAGCTCCTCCTGCATCACCCCAGCTCACAGGACATCACAGCATTCCCCTTCATCCTTCCTTCCTTCCAGAGCCCTTCTGGCACCTCTTGCTTTGAGCCTTTACACCCTGCTGTCAGCAGCAACCCTTCTCCCCAGCCTCTGTTACTATCCTCTTTGCCTCAGGATGTTGCTCTGGACTCTCCACATGTGATGGTGGTTCCTTCTCTTTGAAGAGCCTTTCATCACATATCTCAACCATGCTCTAGCTGAAGAATGGTGAAAAACACGGATGCCCTGGAATGCAGGTCCCCCCTGATCTTTCTCTCCAGCTGTCTGCATTACTTCTATAACTGGGTAGAACAGATGAGGCAGAATTCAGTAAGAAGATGCTGTTTAAATTGTGGCTGCTACTCAGGGACAGGAAGCATAGCTTAGATGGTCCCTGAGGCCTGGAAATGCAAGGTTTTCTCTCTGCTTTGCTATAGGTTTCTTAGGTAAATGCCTGGGTAAGCCTCTTTTCCTTCGCTGTCTCCCCTCCATAAAACAGGATCAGCATCCTGTTTTGCAGAGGTGCTGTGAGGTTATCTCAGTCAGTGTTTAATGTTGCAGAAGCAAGTGCTTTTCATATCTCATAAGACAAATACCTGCTTTTGGAAATGCATCTAGCGCAAATACAGCCCCAATTTGCACTGGGTGCAAATGCATCCCTGTCTGTGGTACTCAGTTCTCTTCGGTTTATGGCTTGCTAAAAGGCTGGACCAATTTGTGCTCAAGAAAAGTTGTTTCTCCCTTATAATATTTGTTTTCCTTCTAAACCACTAAAACTGCAATAAAAAAGAGCCACAAAGAGGCATGCAGCTCTTGCTTCATACAAATGATCTCGTCCTCAACCTCAGGACTGTTCTTGAGGCAAAACCTGACACCTTTAACTCATGGGAGCTGGAGTGGGCCCATTGCACCTCGAGAAGATGCTGTGCACATACATAAAGCAGCATGGTGCAGAGCACCATGGCCCTAATCCTGAGCCAGTCCGACGTGACAGAGCAGTGGAGACTGCTGGGAGCTGTGGTGTTTGTATTGGCAGGCTCTTAGAGGAGTGATGGGGTCACAGGGGTTATGTCCACCGAAGCCAAGCACAGTGTTTGTTTTTACTCCGTTGTGTAAGCTCCACTTTGTACCTGTGTAACTTGGCTCAATGCGGTGATGTAACACTGGAATCACGAAGTGAGCTCAGTGTTTGGTTTAGATAGCACCCTCCAACCCAGAACTTTCTTCAATCTCTCTCTTGAGGAATAGAAAACAGGCTTAAGAGGAATTAAAGAAAAAATGCAAATAATATAATCAGCCACCTGAAACACTGACTGTATCAAAGGTAATGCATGAGTTGTGACAGGTTTCTGAGTGACTGCTGGATAATATGGCATATGTTCCTGCCTAATACCGCTTTCTATAGAGTTCTCTTGCCACTGACAATCCTACTTTCATGAATTCCTTCAATGGTGCTGTGACATGACTTAAATGTGGAGCACTGCAGTAAACATAACGCAGGGAGATACAGTGGACTAGTAATAAAAGGAAAAGACTGGAATACATGAGCTCTCTTTCTATCTTGTCTGTTCATTTCTCCCATGATCTTAGGTTTCAGATGTTACCTGGGCCTTTTTTGCCTTTTGCCTCTCCCTTCATAAATTTCTAACAAGCCTTCACCCACTGGGTACTTACTCTCTAGGGGTACATCCGCTTTCTGCATCACACCAGTGCTTTGCTTTCCCTACCATGCCCCCCATCTCGCAGCATTTGCTGGGACAGGAGGCACAATCGTGCAGTACACCCTTGCTGCCCCTCTTTCCCTGGGAAACTACAGGAGAGAGTGCAGAGGAGCCAGGAACAAGGTCACTGGTGAGGTCATGACCAGCTCTCAGCCCCAACCCTGGGTCCTTCCCTGCTCTCTCCTAATGAAACATCAGTTTCCCATGCGGTTGAAACGTCAGACACGAAGTCAAGCACCAAATTACAACCACTTCAGCAGTGATTTATGCTTCCAGAGACACTCACACCCACACGGGTCCATTTTAAAGAGATTAAAACACGCAGCACTTCACCATCAAATATAAGCCTAGGGAATAAGCCAGCCAGGCCGCTGGATGGTATGGAAACCCTTCACTGCCATGGGGTGTGGGGCAGACACATACCCGCTTCCCACCCAAATCCCTGCATGGCAGTGGCTGAGGAGGATGAATCCCAGTATAGCCCCTTTGCCACAGCAGGATCCCTCTGTTACCAGTTTATGTCATAGTCTTATTAAAGCTGTGTATTTGTTTAGGGTTTTTTCCAAGCTATGTGGTTTCTCCCTATCATCTGTTTGGGACCAGCTTTCCCTCCTACATTCAAGCTGTGCTGTTCTGCTGCTGCTGCAAAAACACCCTCCTTCTGCCCTGATCACGACTTGCTTTCCCCCCTACATGCACACTTTTCCTCCACAAACCCACCCAGGTTCAGTCAGACTGAAGCCCTGGAGCTCGACGTCGGAGGTGTTATGAACGCTGCACATGGGAATGGTGAGCTCTTTACACTCTTTCCTTGGGGAAAAAGCGTGTTCTGCTTGCATTTAACAGCAAAAATCCCACAGATTCCAGCAGTCCTCAGATCCTGTCCTTTCTAACACCCTCATTTTGGGATCGCTGGATTTCCTGGGCACATGCTACTCACATCTGTGACGTTCACCACCCCGATCTGTGGCTTGAACAGGTCGATCTTGAAGGTCTTCTCCCAGTAGGTGATGAGCTGCAGGAGTGAGAAACAAAGCTCAGGAAGGGGTGTCTGGATTAACAAATGCCTGTTGCATTAATGCACCTGGGAGAGGCTGAAGACAAGCTTGACCTGCCTCATATGGCAAAGGAAAGTGCCGGTTCTGGAGATGTTCCCAGGACACCTCCTTCACTGGGGGCAGACCTGAGCAAGCAGCTCTCAAGGATCACCCATTGCCCAGTTCTTCCCTATTCCAAATTCCCTGGGGAAATCCCTGTGCTCATGCACACACCACCACACCAACCCCCCCATCCATGAGTTAAACCAGGAAAGGCAAGGAGCCCCTGCCACTCACCAGAGGGAAGTCATCGGGGTCAATCCAGACAATGCTCAGGTCGGGATTATCGGTGTTGTCCCTGGCAACCTGCTTCAGGACTTCCAGGAACTCAAACCCATCTGAAAGGATACATGAAGTGCTGCAGCTCTCTCCTGCAAACACCCAGGCACTTCTTGCTTTGAGGGGGGTTCAACTTCCCTCTCCCCTCTGTGCACAGAGGGTTGGTCATAGAGCTCATTAAAACGCTGTCTCCCAGCCCTTTCTTCTGATAATAAGGCTTTTAATGTTGAGCATCCTCCCCGGGTATTGAAATTAGTTACACATGAATTAAGTCTCATAAGCCTTCTGCAGAGTGGAACAATGATACTGTTGTGGCGAGGGAGCAAACTTAGCCCCTAAGAGGCCAAAGCTTTTTGGCACACTGATGCATGAGAAGCACCGATGCTATGACTTTCCAGGAGCTGATGCCCATGGGTTTCCCACATGCCCATCACAAACCCAGCCACTAGCACTTTCCTGGAGCCACACAGCAAGATGGGAACAGAGTTAGGGACAAATCCTGGTGCTAAGGTGAAGGGGATGACATTTCTTTTGCAGCCAGCCATTCATTTATACTCAGAACTTGGATCCTGGCTAGCACACCCACTAGTGTAGAAACCCAGAAGCACCCCAGCTCCCTATCCCAGCCTGGGCACTGGGCTCCACAGTGCAAACAAAGCACAGGAAACTGCACTTCTTGAGTGATGGAGAGTGACACAAGGAGGAAAAAAGCCTCCTACCTGGGTCATCTTCTTCTGCGAAGGCCACGATGTGAATTCCCTCCATGTCATCCTCCTGGAAACAACAGAACTATTACTGATGGGCCAGGGAGGGAGGACAGAGTCCGACAGGGAAGTTGTGGGCTGCCTTCAAGAGAACAGGATGATGGCAAGACACTGAGGTCAGGCTGAGCTGTGGAGGTATTAGGTTCTAAAGCAGGTAGTTTGGGTAGTGTTGCTGAAATCCTTCAGCTAAAAATGAGATGGGTACCATGATGGCAAACGCAAAGGAGCAGTGTGGGGTGGTGTGGGGAAAAGCTTGCCTGCAGAGAAGTTCGAGAGCTCTCTAGCATGGGAATATGGGCTCACCCTCCATGCCTGAGGTCAACTACCCTCATAAGTTTGCAGCTTTCAGGGAATGGTTTGCAGGGAAACAAATCTTAGAATCACAGAATCCCAGAATGGTTTGGGTTGGAAAGGACCTTAAGATCATCCAGTTCCAACCCCCTGCCATGGGCAGGGATGCCTCACTCTAGACCATGACACCCAAAGCTGTGTCCAACCTGGCCTTGAACTCTGCCAGGGATGGAGCATTCACCACTTCTTTGGGCAACCTGTGCCAGCGCCTCACCATGCTCACAGTAAAGAACTTCTTCCTTATATCCAACCTGAAGCATCTGTCACCACTCTCAACTCCCGAATGTGCTCCTTCAGGGCCAGGAAAGGAGGTTTCTTCACAATGGAAGAGCTAAGGTGGCTTAGTTTGGCCCCTTTTGGGAGGTGAAGGGTCTCTGCTTTAGGTGAGGGTTTCCACAACCAGCAAGGGGAATTCAGGGCTCCAGTGTGTGCAGGTTCAGAAATAATGGGCTGGTGGACTGCTTTTCTCCATGAGACATGTAAGTAGTGAGTAATGATATTGGCAAAGGCCAATGGATCTACTGCCTGGTTCATCATCTGCCTGCTATGAATGTCATCTCTGAATTATCCCACAGATCAGCTTCGCCTTCCTCACCCGCTGCCAGTCACAGTTTCCATTTCAATTGGTTTTAATGCAAGAAAAAATTCCCATCTAAATGCTAATTCCTTTTCCCTTCTGAGCCCAGAGGTGACAAAGCCACCATCAAAACCTGAAAGGAACTCCCCCCACAAAAAAACCCTGAAAGATTAAGTGGAAAACATTATCTTTAAAAACAATAGCGGATGCTGGGCCTTTGTTGGTGTCTCCAGGGAATACATTTTCACTGGGGCATTCTGGGCAGATCTACTTGGGATTCAGACCACTTGCAGCTGGAAAAATCAACACTGTTGTTTTTTTCTCCGTTGTCAGAGAGAAAAGTAGAATATACATATATGTGTGATATATTTATATATATAGCTATATAACGTAGCTGTATTCTGACCTCCAAGGCAGTAAACAAAATGAGGGTAACCCCAGTGAAGGCATTGATGTTTTGAACTTGCAGCGAGATCAAAATCCGTCCCATTGTCTCCTGTAGGTACAAGTCCCCCGCTCATAGTAGAGACAAGCTCTGTATTCCCAGGCTGCTAGTAAAGCAAACATCCCACCACCGACAATTCCCACTTTCCCTAAGGTTCAGTATGAAAGCAAAACCACTCCTTGTGAAAGCTGGTCCCACTGCAGCCCCATGAGGAAACTTGGAGGGACCTCAGTGGATGTGGGAAGCCATCATCTACACATAATCTGTATTTCCAAGCCAAATGAAAAGCTCTTATGCCCAAGTGACTCATAACTCCTGCTTCAGTGTTATTACCTCTCGTCTTGTTGCGTTAAAGACTCCCAAGGTTTTTGTTGCTTTGGAATCCCTCAGCATTTCCTGTTCCACAACCAAGGAACGAGGCAACTGAATGCTGTTATAAATGTGATGAGCTTTTTGAAGGAATGATTGCATCTTCCTTAGCATCTGTGAAGCACCGCTCCAGCTTTGCTTTTCAGCATTTAGCTGCCATTCGAAGGGCCCTGACTGGCTATTGACCTTGTGCTCATCCACACCAAAGGGATCATTTGTTATATATGATTTTTCTTTCATTTTCACCCATCCACTGTTTCCCACCCTTGCAGACCAGGAGAGTCCTCTGTGTGTGATTGGTGCCAAACTGCTGCTTAGTTCTTCACAGTCTCTCACTTACAGCTTGCTCACACTGTGAGAAGCACAATCAATACACGGTTTGCTCTGTAATCTCTATAATTAACTGAACTGCCTGCCCTCGCTTGCATTTTGAGTTGTACAATTGCTCTGGTACAATTTCCATGAATCATCTGTTCAATGCAATCATAGAATCATAGCATCAACTCACTTGGAAAAGACCTTTAAGGCCATCAAGTCCAACCTTTACTCCAGCACTGCCAAGGCCACCAATAACCCATGGCACTGAGGGCCTCGTCTGCACAGTGTGTGAACACTTGCAGGAACGGTGACTCCAGCACTGCCCTGGGCAGCTTGTTCCAATGGCTGGTAACAGTGAGGAGACCACTGAAACCATGCCACCAGCAGCAGTGATGCCCATAAAATGAGATGGATCATCCTTGGGAAGGATGCTCTCCATACCTATGTCACAGCCACTAAAGCAGCAAAACTTGGCACACTTGGTTAGCTTTCCCTGTCCCACCTGTGGAGCAAACAGCACCCAGCTCAGCTGTCCACTGCTGCTAAGCAAAGCAGCAGTGAGACCTGGGCTTCACAGCCAATGCTTTCCCTTCTTCCCAAAGCAAGCAAAGAGGCTTTGCTCACAAGGAAAGAAAGATAATGTTGTTCCCAGCCAGAGACTGGAGCTCTGGAGCAGCGGTTTCTTGTTGGAAGCTATCAGAGGATGCAAGACTTCCCGCTGTGCGTGCTTACCCATGTCTCGAACATGTCCTCTGGGCGCAGCTTCCTCAAGGTGGCCCTGAAAGGAAGACAGAAACGCTCTTTGAGGACACGTCCAGCACCATCACACATGATGCTGATGGTGCCATGGAGAAGGTCACTGAGGCATGTCTGGCTGATGGCTGGAGTCAGTGTTGGCAGCCACTGCATCTTGAATGAAAGCAAAGGGGGCACGGTGGGTCAACTTATGCTTTTATTTATGGTGATAAAACCCTGCCCTTGCCCCTGCTGGAGTCACTGCAGCCGCTGTCTGTGCTCGGGAAGATGAGACCCTTCTCTGTGCTGGTATGTGCTGGTGAATTAGTACCACACATGGCAGATTGTTCTGTCCATGCTGAGAGCATGAGGGGAACCATTCACTTTTGTCTTGCAGTCCCCGGGACATTCCTAATGAGCTTTGTTCCCCTTTTCTTCTGGTTTTAGCCAGCATAATTCCACAAGAATCTTTCCAAACCCTTCTGAAGCAAAGAAGACAGAATAACCTCTGGGAAGAGAAGTTGGATCCTGATTGAATAGTAAACCTTTTCATACACATACATAGCAGGAAGCCTGTCAGAGAGCCTGGCAGCCTGAGGGGTGACTGGGGTGTTAAAGAGGCACCCAAGGAGCACAAGGAGACAAGCACAAGCAGTCCCCCACACCTCTGCTCACTGTAGCATGACGTGTTCAGGCAGGTTCTCCAGCAGAGCAGGCCTCTCTAGTTGGCCAGCCCCAGAAGCTGTTGCAAAGAGAAGTATTGATGAATGTGGTCCTAGAACAGATTGGTAAAGGGAGTAGCAGCACATTGGCATCGGTGAGATGTGTAAAAGCTTCAGTCTGCTTCACCACAAGGGCAATGGAAACAAGGAGCATTGTTTTAGAGGTTCCTGAAGGATCTGAGGGGCCACAGGTCTGGAAGAGCAATGCCCTCATGGGCACAATGCCACCAGCAAAAGTAAAGCTAACAGACATTTGAAGGAATATGACACAGTAGCACTAGAGATGCGTGTAGCCTTTAAGTCATGGCCATGGGTCTGCTAGAGTTGCCAATGAGTGGGTGAAGGTCAATGCAGTGAGTTGCCTTAAGAGGACCACTGGCCAAGGTCACTTACTGAAGGCTCTCAGAAACCGAGCTGCAGTTAGATCAGAGGAGGGGTCCTCCTGTGGGTTAATGACATTGGAAGATAAAGGCTGAGATGAACAGTCAGTTTTCAAGACAAAGGGAATTAAGATTCATAGCAAAGCATATGATTTGACATGATCATATACATAACATCTTCTCACATAACCTGAACTTTTTCACATCTTTATGTGAAATAGGAATATAGCAGTGGTTGCTTATCAGATCCAATTCTTTGACAATCAACACAGGTCTAACTATGAGGAGATACAGAGGGATCTCCTGTGAGTTGAGAGGCTGCATGACAAATTAACATATAGCAAGCAATGCACTTGTAGAATACCCAACCCTGATTATACAGGTGCAAGAATGGGTTCTAAATGAGTTCTAATTAGTTATTGTCTTCAGGAGAAGGGCCCAAGTGTCACAAATTGAGAAATCATCTGCTCCAAAGGTAAAAAGAGGGTTACAAGCAGTTGGGAAATGATTGAGGAGTAAAACACATCATACCGTTAAGCAGCTCTATTATGCATCTCCACAGTGAGTGCGTGGGTGATTCTGGGCATCCCATCAGAGAAATGATATGGAACAACTAAAAAAGGGACATAGGAACACAGCAGTGGTGAAGGCAGGTATGGAATGACCTCTGTGTGTGTGAGATTAAGTTGATAAGAACCCTTTATCTTATGAAAGAGGTGACTGAGGATGGGTTTGGGGGTGGTGGTGGTGTGTGTGCTAAAAGTATTGGGATGGTAAAAACTGCATATGCAAACCAGAGAATGGTCATTGGTCCTCACAACACAAGAGCTTGGAGGTGCCCAGTGAAGTCTTTAAGTAGCAGGTATAAACTGAACAAATAGAAGTGTTTTGATGCAATGCACAGTTCAATTGCCCAACTGGCTGCTTTCAGCATCAAAATAGAAAGGAGGTAAAAAACCCTATAGAAATGGAAGAATAGTTACTAAGCAGAAGATCACTGATACAATTTTTGACCCAGCAAGTCTCCTCATTGCTGATGGTCTGAAACTAGAGATTCTATCAGGTGAATGTATATTATGTACCTCTGCATGTACCTGGCTTTCAGGACGCTTTCCCTATCCGTCCTCTGGGGCCGGCTCTTGGAGAAAGGAAACTGTCAGGAAGATTTGATCACACCCAAATGTACTGGTTGCTATAGAGATGCTCCAGATTTACTCTGGTTACTTCCCTGTGCTGTAGGAAGTGGGGTTTAGGTGAGTCAAGAGGGAGCAGAATTCAGCCCCCATGTTGCTATTTCACAATTACAGAAAACATGGTCGAGGGTGGGATGGATGTCTAACCCCAGCATCACTGCTTGTGGAACAAACGTTAACCCGGAGACCTCTTGCTGCAGGCAGAGGAACTACCATGTAGTTGGTATTGGTGCAGCCTATCTTACCCTAGTCTGTTCTGCCCTATCCCATTCTAGTCTAGTCTAGTCTAGTGTATTCTAGTCTATTGTATTATATTCTCTGTGAGACTCAGCATTAGGTGCTGTGAGCATACCACTGTCAGCTCAGGGTTTTTCCCCTGCCGTGTCACCACCTTGGTCCAAAGTTTGGGATTTCAGGCATCTGATTTCATGAGACACCTTTTAATTCCCTTCTGAGCCTTGACACTCGCAAAGTACATGGCCCATCCTCTCACTCCTACAGGCACCCCATAGCATCTTGAAAGATGTAAGACCAGGGAGGGGGTTCCACTGCAGTTTTGTGCTGGTGGAGAGCTTGTGTTGTTTGACATTTAGCTGTGTTTGACTCCTCCTGAAGCTGCTGCTTGACAGAAAGAGCTTGAGAGAAAAAGATGGGAAGGACTGAGGTCAATAAAGTGACCTGCAAGTACATGGGATATAGAGGACCCCTTCATATGTCAGAAAAAGCAGAGATCTCTTTCCAAGTCTGGTAACTTGGGAATTCCGGAGATGATCTTTGTGTCTCTAAACCCTTGGTGCGTGATCACAAACCTCAAGCTCAGCCTGATTTTAGGGTCCCCCAAAAGTATTGATGGTCCTGCTTTTCTTTTCTTGTCTCTTAAAGGTCTGAAATGCAGATGCAGGAGCAGCAAATTGCTCTGTGACTACCTTGTGCTGCATTTCTAATGGTCTAAAAATACGGCACCTCATGGGTAATTGTGCCCTTGTATTCAACCCTGTGCTTTTACAAAGGATCAGCCTTTCCAGTCACTTGTAGACTGAGACCCTAAACAACTTTGCAGTAAATCTGGTTGCAGAAAGCACAGAGCATCCACAGCTCTTGCTGAGCTGATCAAACACTGTAGGTGCTCGGCACTGTTGCTACATGAGGCCCAACACTGCCATAACAGCAGTGGCTTCCTATCCATGCCTGAGGTCAGCAGGAACCTGGCTCCTCCAAGCTTGACCTGAGCTTGGAGCCTGCCTATGGATGTAACTGGCATGAGGAGATGGATATATGATATACCCATTAGTGATGCTGTTTTGGGGAAGGAGGGAACAGACCTAAATTAAAAACATGGGCAAGTAGGGCAAGGTTTTCACTCTGCGGTGCCTGCAAGCTTCCCTGCTCTTTGAGGGAGCAGGAGGGAAGCTCTGTCACAGCCCCACGGTAGTGGGCTCTGATTGCAGCACCAATACTTGCACCTCAGAGAGTGGGAAAAGATCAGCCAAAAATCTCAAACCTGAGTCAGCAGGTGCTTGTCATCCCAATTGTTAATGAGAGGGATGCTCTACAGGGGCAAGCCTGTGATGCCAGACACCTTTACCTGCTTCCCATGGCCAGGAGTGTCCTGCATGCTACATACCTTTTGTGCTCCTTCACAAATTCCACCAGCTCCTCTTCTGAGTAAGGCTTATCAGGGATGTGAACAGGCTCATCCATAAACGGTTCATAGAAGTCCACCTCGTTCATCTTCAGACCCAGCTTCTTGGCAACCTGTTGCAGTGCAGATGGTCAGAAGTGAGTGAGCCTCATGTGCCTCTTTGCCTACCCAGAGTCTCTCCTGGTCAAAGTGCTTGCTCTGTCTCAGAGCATCCACTCTCAGTGATGGTCAGCAGAATATGAATGGATCTTTCCTTGGTTCTAAACTACAGAAGCTCTCTATACTACTGGCCTCAAGCACTGAGGCAGAGCAAAGCCAGAGTCAAGCTCTCACAAACTTAGAGGGACTGGTTTCCAAACCCAGGTCAGGACCTGCCTTCATGCTGCAGAAATGGCCTTTTATCTTGCCACAGGGACAAATCCAAATGTGGACACCACAAACCACAGCAACACTGAAAACGAGAATCTGATATTGATATTAAACCTGGGAGCAACCTGAGCTGCTGGAAATCAGGTGGTGGGGTCTGTGAGCTCCCATGGAGGTCCATGGATGCTTACCCCTTTGTCAAAGGTGGCAAAGAACTTGACGTACGGCTGGAAGTGTTCAGCAGCTTCTTCAAATGCTTTGTAATCTGGAAGGAGAAAAGGGGAATGAAGAAAAGATTTCATCGGCAGCTGAGCAGCACAGAAGGCACCAGGGAAGAACAAATATAAACTATGGCAAAATACATCAGATGATGGCACTGCTTCTCCCACCCTTCCAGGGTTTACATGGTGACTGTCACCAGGGCATGCTTTGCCTGCTGCAGGAGGAGGGAGCAGGAAAGAGGCATGTTTTTACTGTTACTGGTATCAGGTCCTCAGTTTGGGTCAGGAAGGATGCTCTCAGCCCAGCAGGAGCTCTTTACAACAGGTATTTCCTACCTTTCTCCAAAATACTTATTACTGCCCTGCAGCCCATCCTAAGTGCAGAAGAAAGCTGAAGGGAGAGATGGAAGGGCTGCTGTGGTGCAGCAGACCTGGTGATATGTTGCTTGTTCAGGTAGGAATACCTACCTGTCTTCTTGCTAAATGCAAGCCTTGCAGGCAAGGCTTGTCAGCACTGCCTGGAGAGCAAGGGGAGCACTCGGGGCTGGCAGAGGAGACCACTGGGGCTTGTCAGTGAGAGTCTCTGGTGAGGATTTCTCTAGACTGGGGACAGATGGTGGTTTGAGTTGCATGTCTCTTGGTACATGGGACCAGTCTCTTCTCAGCCTTGGGGTTCAGTGAGGAGAAACAGGTCAGTGCCACAGCTGGGCAAGCCTAAGATGTCCTGCTTACTGCTGCTGTATGTTTGCCAAATGAGTATTTAGTGTGTGTCCCTCTCTTTCTCTTTTCCTCCTTCCCTCTTTCTTTGACCTTTTGGGCTCACTGCTCCTAAGAGAGGGAGCTTTGCTTCTTTTAGGCTTTCAACCAGTGTAATTGTAACCTCATCTGACTCTGAGTAAGATAGGCTTACTTTACTTCAGGAGCCTGTGGATTATCACCTCCTTCTTTTACCAACAGATACCTTGCAGGAGGGTCATCAATGTTGGTGTAGGCATAGGCTTATGCACAGCAAGAGCAGAGATTTGCCTGAAGCTCCATCTCATCTTGCCGTATACCCCCACCACCCTTAGCGTTCATGCAGAAGAACCAATGCCCAGGCCCCAGAGCCCCCAGTCAGGCTCCAAGCCCCACAACAAATGTATTCATCTTACGTTCAGAGTCTTCTCCTTTGAAGTAGCCAATGAGTTTGATTTCCTCATCGATTCGGTCAAAGGCCTGAAGCTCCAGCTTGCTGTTTATGACCTCCACAGGGTCTTCTAGCACCTGCCATGACAAATGCATTTGATAGCATAATGATTCGCAACACCAACCTATGCCTGGCAGGGTACATCACTAGCAGGGAGAAGGAGGTCACCCAGTTTCTCAACTGCTGGAAACACTACTTAGTGTTCTCTGCCTTCATGTGAGAAGAGAGGTGCAGGTCACCTTCAGAGGGAGCCATTAATAGGTTCACTGCATACGTTGAAGCATCAAGAGGGAATCTGGGAGAGGTCTCAGTAACCCAAATTGGTGCTGAGGGACCTGCTGTGATGAAAGACAAAGGATAGCAATTGCAGCTGGCTTTAGTGAGGCTAAGAAGAAGGGAGAGAGGTGAATGAGACTGATATGGAAGCTGTGAGCTTGCATATATGTGTTTTCAAGTGTCATTTGCTGGAACAGGTCATTGCAAAGAGCTTGCTTTTGGAAGACGTTAAATCCAGCCCACCAGAGGGTGGCCAAACAGTGTTTTGGAGCAGTGGAAAGTCTGGATGTGAATTTTCCTGGCTGATCTTCCTATGCAGAATGGCTTAAACGCATGCCTTGGCCCTGGACATATCACAGCTGATGAGGAAGCTGGAAGACCTGTTTGCCACTTCAGCATGTGGTTGATCCAGACTTTGTTTCTGTTTTCTCTATGAGCCGCTGCTGGTGAAAGGATTCAGTGTGGTTATTTTGCCCAGCAACACTGGTGTAAATCAAGTGTGGTTTCACTAGGAAAACAAAAGTGCAGGCAGGAGACTCACTATACAGCCTGCAGCAGAGCAGAGAATCTCTGGGTTTGTTTTCCTTTGAGATCAGGCTGTCCCAGCACCGCAGACGTGTTTGTTTTTACTTCCCTGCTTTGCTGGGTATTTTCCCTCTTGAGTGGAAAACACACAACCAGAAATCCTTGCTCTCTTCCTTTGTTCACAGAGCATGGCTCTTCAGTGGCACACCACAAATCACAGCAAGCAAAACCTCACTAAGTGCCTTACACCAAGCTCCTTGTGATGGTCATAGAATCATAGAGTGGTTTGGGTTGGAAGGGACCTTAGAGCTCATCCAGATCCAATCCCCTGCCACAGGCACTTCCACTAGACCAGGTTGCTCATAGAGGGAGCTTCAACCCAAAGGAAAGCCAAGCCACCGCAAAATGTTTTCATAACAAATCAAACACCATGTTTTGGGGCTGTTGCCTTTCCTAGGAATAAAATTTTAATAGAATTGCAACACGCTGATGAGGGACTGAGCATCTCTTTTGCACTTGGGCATAAAGGTGAATAAATGCGTCCATGCACAAAACAACCCAAGAGCCAATTCCATCCCTGGCAGCGTTTAAGGCCAGGTTGAATGGAGTCTTGGGTGACGTGGTTTGATGTGTGGTGTCCCTGCCCATTGCAGGGGGGTTGGAACTAGATGATCTTCAAGTCCATCCCAACCCTAACTATTCTATGATTCTATAAAGAAGTGCTAAGACCTTGATCTTCTCTAACTCATGGCAGTGCAGTTCGGGAAGTTCACTGAAAAGGCAGTAGTACACTGCTCTGCTTGAGTTATCGTGTCTAGAAAGGGGCAAATAGTTTGCAGCATATGCAGTTTCAATGAATTAAACTCTTTTTAGATGCTCTGAGAATGCAACTTCCTGGGTATGTTTTTTATCAACTTTAAAAAGAAAGAAGTGTGAGATTTCGCCAATGGCAAAGGGTTTACTGGCCAGCTTGTTGAGGTGAGTGACTACCAGTCAGTTATGCGGGATTGTTGCTTGATTCTAATCAAATACACCATAAACAGAAAAGAGAGCAGAGCATCTTTAAGGTATAAGTGGTTGGTAGCACATAAAGTTCCCAGCTTTCCTGGGAACTCGTGGTCAGACAAGTGTTTGGGAAGCTGGCAAGTGTCATCTCTACCAAACAAACAGGGATGGAATTTCAAATAAAGATAAAGCCCTGGTTTTTAGCAAAGTAAGTATTTGTAAGGGCTTCTCAGAGAGGCTTTATCTATCTTATCTGTGCTTACATCCAAGAGGAATTCCACCAAGACATCTGTGGCCAGTTCCCCATCAAATTCAATCAACCGCTCTTCCTTAAAGACATAGAGACTTCCTTCTTCAACCAAGCCTGAAAAAAAGACACAGGAAACATAATGTGGTTAACTCACCCCTAAAAGCATTTCTATTACAGGGCATCTTGCTTGCTATGCCAGCAACGCCTCCTGGGAACATCCAATTGCTGATTCGCAGTGTTGGTCCAGTTAGAACCAATTTGAGCAGTCTGTTTCATGGCACAAGGGACAGACCTCAGCCAGAACTCGCCATGGCTCCTTCCCAAATGTGGAACTTGTTGTTCAGGTCACAGTTTGGCCTTGCAGTAAATATTACTGGGCTTTGACATCCCAAATCTTAACAACTCCTCACTCAGTGAAAAATGGATTGTGATGCAGGTTGTGCTCTCTGCCTGGAGAAGGCTATGTGAACATGAACAATGACCTGAAAGCCAAAGTGAATTCCAAACTCTCTGAGGCTTAGCTAGCCTTGGCAAAAGGGTTAGAAACCTATGACAGAGATGCCATAGATGGCAGGCTGGCAGATTTGAATAGTATATAACCGGACTGAGGGCTGGATGCCGCAGCATCTCGATGGAGGCTTCAAAATCAACAGCACCGAGCCCTTGCAGTGCATGATGGCAGGGTACCATGGGCCAAGGGAGGTGATAGTTTGTTTCTTCTTAGAGAGAGAGAAGCTCTCCCCTTTAGCTGAGTTTCCACCAGCACACAGAGCCTTTAATTTAGGAAAGAAAATTACTTTGCCATTGGGTGGTGACATTTGGTCATATCTGATTTCCCCAGTGGTCTTGGTTCTGCACTGCTGTGTCAGACCTGTCTCTCTATAGGAAGAGCATGGAGTTACTCCATGGCACCTATTTAAAGTATATGCTCAGCACAGCAAGTGGTGAGCTTCCACCTTGTCACCAGTATGGCATGAACTGGCATTCCTTTTCACTTGGTTTGGTTTGGTTTTGGCACTCTCGGACAGAAAGTTTTTGCTCATCCCTCCCATCCTCTCCCCGTCTGATCCTGCCCATGATGAGCTGATCAGTGTGTAACTGCCACCATCTCCTTCCCCATCCTGGTGACAAGGACTTGGCTGTCCTTTATTGGGCTGGCTGCTGGGCATCACTCACGCATCTCTCTCCAAGCTATTCCAGAGATACCAGACATGGGACTCACCTAACTTCTTGGCAAGTTTGGCATCCTTCTTGGAGTCAACCATCCCAAAGCCAATGCTCTTGGGCTCCAGGACCTGAGCCGCCAGCTGTGGGAGGAACCAGAGATCCCCACCTTAGCACCATTAACACCACAGGGTAGCTAAAGGGCATTGTGTACTGCTAGCATGGTACAACAGGCACAAGTGACCCATAATTTGCTTGCAGACAGCATTAATGGGTGGGATGCATCGCATGCTGCCTCCCTGGTATGATAACACTGCCCAGAGGTCAAAAAGGTCGGGTTTCTTCCCACTGCGTTGCAGCGCTGAGTTTGCTGGCCATAGCACATGCTGGTAACTGCTGTTTGGCACCAGGAGAGGGCTCCCCACCAAGTCAGGGGCACCAAAGCAGTGGACATGGCTGGAGAAAGACTTGTGCCATTGACACAAAGCAAAAGCTGTCTCCTCCGTTGTGCCTTTGTGGCCTCCTGAAGTGGAATGTAACATGTGGGCACCATGGACATTTTAACTCCGGAAGTGCTCGGTGCCAGGCTTCAAACTGGATGGGATGCAGGGCACAGCAGCATCCTTTTTGCTTCATACGTGTGATGGGGTGGCCAAAGCAGGAACCCACCAAAATAAAGCAGAGGGGCTTATGGCTTTGCAAAAGTAGTCCTTTCCCTTATGAAATGCATTAAATCATGTCTCCTGTCCAGGCTTCAGTCACCCCCCAGTTCCTGGTCCCCTCTTTTTCCTAAAGAAATGAGTAATCCCATCCATGCTTGCATTTGCCTTCTTGCAGCTCTGGGAAACGACTGCCCCCTGTTCCCACCATTTTTGCTGAAGGGGCCTCTAGAACATATCAAGTTCCTGCCTGTTTTGTGAAAATAGATATGTGAGGAAAGGAGAGACGCTCTGCAAATGCCCTGCGGTGGGAGTGGCCATCGCTGAGACCCTGTAAATTCCAGATGGACTCCATAAAGAGGAAGTGACCTTGGGAAATGAGACCCTTACTCATCAGATGACTGACTTAGCCCCACTGCAAGCACACCAGAGACCCAACAAGGCTGTAATGATGCTCTGAGACCACCAAGCAGCTGTAAGATCCCCCTCTGTCTCCCTCTTCCTCCCTCCTCCATGAATACCTCTGATGCTGATGGTCTTGCTATCCTCCCTCCCAACCCTGATGGATGTGAGGGGGACAATAGGGATGAGGGGTTGGGGGCTTCCAGGACAGGAATGTCCCTATTAGGGCACAGCTGCCTGTGCTCAGTGGTGGGAGGCTGAAGGGGGGGCATAAGAGAAGCCATGGCCAGGGAGATGGCAGGCTGATTTATGAGGAACACCCTCCCCCAGGACCCATTTTGGCATCCTCCCCCAGCCTCAAAGCCGGTTTGAATGTCACCCAGCAGCGCTACCCCCGTGGCCACATGGCCCCTTGGCTCCCCTGCTATAAATAGCTTCCTCCTGTGCCTGGGCTCTGTGAGAGTGAGCAGTGATTAAAGGCATCAGGGAGCAAAAGTGATGGGGCAGCCCCATTGCCTGCACACTGGGGTTTCATGGAGCTGGCATCACATAGTCATCGTTTCAGTGTCCCTGAAATCCTGAGGATCAGGGCTTAGGGTCTTTGCTTGGGTGAAGAAGAGTGATGGAGGATGTGGTTGTCTTCTCCCTTCCATCAAATACATGTCTCCAGGTCTGTCCTGAAGCCCTCCAGGAGGACACACTCTCTGCCAAGCTCCACAGCATCACTGCAGCCTTGATCCCTGTGTGGCTGCCTGGCCAGTCCTGAGGGGAACATGCCACCATGTGTGTACACCACGCTCAATGTTATGCAGGCAGTATCTTGCTGCTTTTTCCTTGCTCTCGGCCAGTGTTTTGGAATAAAGGCTAGGCTGCACATTCAGGGCTTGTGTTTAAAATGGATACAGCCTGAACTGCTCCATGATTGTGCATCCATTGATAAGGCATCTAAGCACTGCCCTGACTGTTCTAGCATCCCACCTCCTAGCTCAGGCCACAGCCATCAACCTAATGAGCACCTGGTACCCTATAATACAGGGAGAGATTAGCACTTCTTGTGAGCATCCTAGACATTAGAAAGCAACAAAAGCTGTTTTCTGTTCCCCATTATGGGGCTCTGCCTTTACTGGACAAGACGATGAAGCCTGTAGGATCATCATCTTTTGGGGGCACTATCAGCATGTCTCTGCATGCTGCCAGTTGTGTAAACCATCAAGAGCTTCCTCAGAGTCAACACTTGAGCCTCTGGCTGTGGTGTGAGCAGAGGTAACACACAAGAAAGCCCAAGGGAAGAAGACTGTTAATTCATATCCAGCCCACACTTGATCTAGCTACTTCCTTACAGGTATGTTAGCCTTGTGCCAGAAAGCATCAGGGCTGTTCAAGCCCGACAGTTCTTGACTCCTTCACACAGGAGGTGGTTGGGGTTTCTCGGGGCTGTTTGAAGCAGCTCAGAAACATGCAGAAAAGCTGAAGCACCTGCTACAGACAAGAGCCTGGGCGTGCATGTTTGCAGGAGAGGAGGCATCGATCAGCAGTGATGTGTGTCAGCATGCAGCTCTTGGGAAGGGAGTGGGTGCAGCCAGGAGCTGCGAGCATGGGAGCTTGCTGGGAAAGAGTAAACATGTCAAGAGAGCTTGTCTGATGGGGTGAAAGCCTCTTTGTGTGAGACTGGGTGTGTGCACTTCACTGGGGCTCAGGAAAGGTCACGGTGATGCTGGAGGTGTGTGTACCGTGGGTATGAGTGCTTAGAGATGTTCCCCTGAAGAGGCTTACCCTGAGCGAAGGTGTGCAGCAGTGTGTGTGTATCTAGGAGAGAGCATGTACATCACTCTCCTGTATACACAGTGTGTACACTGTGGGGATGGAGCCAAGTGCACAGCCTGCCTCCTTCCCTGGGACTTTGGTGCTATGTGTGTTAGTGAGGTGAGCGGTACAGCCTGTGCCCATCCACAAAGCACCGGGGGCTTGCACCAGGGAAATCATGCAACATTAGACCCTGAGGAGCTCTTTCCACTGTGGCAGCAGAGACCTTTGCAAGTGTGGCAGTGCCCATGGGGGCTTTTTCAAGTGCAAGTTATGCGGGGGTTGGATCTTGCATCTTTGCTTTCCACTGCATAGGTGAGGATGTATTCCCACACCTAAACTTGAACCCCATAAGGCAGCGAAATAGAAAGTATGCCAAAGGCATGTCAGCTTGGCTGGTTGTCTCCTGCTCATTACAGTATCAAGCATTTCTATATCCCCTTACAGTATTTTCTGATTCCATAAAGCTAGTGGGATTTAAATGCAGATAATGTTTCTAATCTTGACAATCCTCTTGGCTCAGGACCTTGGGACAGAGGCGGCTGTAATGCAAGAACACATCCCCTCCCCCTTCTCCTTCTCCCTTTAAATTCATATCACCAGGGCCAGCCAGATCCCTTTCCTTTGTGTAAGCCTCTATAGCAAGTCATTTAGTTTCAACAGCTGTTTGGGGAGATGGAGGGCAGAAACTGCCTTGGAAGAACAGCACCTAACTGCTCTTGCAGTCCCTGGGATATCTCAGGAGCTTTGGGCAAGCAGAGTGGGCTGAGAGTGTGAGCAAAGATCCCAGCAGCACTCCTCCTTTCTCCCTCTTCCCTCAGATAGCATCCATACTTGAATCTGGTCCCTGGGATGTGTGAGAGGTGCCAACCCAAAATGAAGCTTGAGTAGCACCGAGGAAGCACGCACCACCTCATCTTGGATGGTGCCAATGGTTAGAGGCAATCTGAATAATGGGGATGGAAAGAAACAACTTCCTGCCAGAACATCTCAGCTTCACACCTCCTGTACCAGTCTGAACCTAGATGTGGTGCTGGGTAGCTTTCAGGAGACTTAAGTCCCACAGGATCATTCTGAAATGCTGGGTTACAGAGCAGCAGGGCTCCCTGACCACAGTCCTGTTCCAGCTTCAGGCAACATGGATTGCACCAAACCTTGCATTTGGTGTCAGTTCTGCTGCTAAACGGCAGACAAAATCCAGCAGAGAGGGTTGCAAATGGGGGTGGGAGAGGTGGGGGTCTCAGTAGGGTCAGTTTTCATTGTGGAGTGAGTCTATGGGTTTCTGGCCTGGATTTTCTTCTCACTTCCCACTAGAAGCACCTGGTTGCAGCTGCCACTGACAGGAAAGCTCATCACTGGGTGGCAGGGACATGGGAACATTAAGGTATCTATGAGAGCCACCATGAGTAAAATACTCTTAAGCATTGGAGCATTCTGTTTCCCTAACTGGCAGCAGTGGAAGAACAGAAGTCAAGCAATACAATGGAGAGCAAAAAGGGATGATGAGGGAATGCCCCTGAGGCAACCCTCACGTCTCTGTTGTTTCTCTCTTGCTTTCTTTAAAGCTGCAGTCTACGTTGATGGTCAGAACCTGGTTAATGCAATGATGATGACTTTATATCCCAAAATGTTAAGGGTTTATTTTCAGAAACAGCAGGGGACAATGGCAAAAATCTAGGGTATTTCCCCTAAAGATTTGAATCCATATGCAGGATTCATGCGTTTATGCTGTGGTTGGCTTCTCTGTTGTTCAAACTGATGGGCAGTTTGTTGGAGAGCAGGAGGGGTTATCTCTCCTTTCTGGTTCTGTGCTGTCTCCTCTAGCATCCCCTTGTATATTCCACTAATAACATTTCATGTTCTTGCTGGTGAATTATGGGTCATGAAGCATCATGGTGATCAAAGCAGGCAGAAGCCTGCTGAGCCACTAGAGAAGCCACCCTGCTGGCAGCAGGGACCAGAGCAGAGCTCATTGCTTCCACCTTCCTGCCCTTTTCCACCACCTGAGCTGCCCTGAGAGGCTGTTTACTCCTCAACCTGCCCTCCCAGGACTAAAAGGCAAGTCCCCAAATATGGAACACCTAAAGGTCACTCTAAAGGTGGTCACTAAAGGTGGCTTTCACAGGTAATGCTCCAAGAACGCCACCCGGGAGCTTTAATTGCTGCGCAGCCTCTCAGCCCGGTCAGATGCACCATGTGCTTTTTGGCTGCCTCCCTAAAGGGTTTGCATAGTTAGGGCTGTATTTTTATCTGCACAGGGCATCCCTAATTTTAGCAAGCCGTAAGCTAACGCGCAGCCTCCCCTTCCATGAGCTAACCTGCGCCACTGAGCACCCATGGGTGCTGGGGCCACCTGCCACTGCTCCTGGCCAGTCCTCGCTGGCGCTGCATCAGAGATGCTTTGCCAGGTCTGCTGGGCAGGTTGTGCACTGAAGACAGCCTGCAGTATACGTGTGTGCATGTGCTGGGGGGTTTGTGCCTGGGGGCCACCCCTTGCTAAGCTGCCCCAAAAGGGAGCCTGCAGGTCTGTCCTTGACAAAGTTGAGGCCATCTCTGTCTTGTTACTTCTCAAGCCTCAGAGAGGTTGGTTTGAAACTGAAGGCTGGATGCTGCCATGGGTGCAGGGCACTGCTCGTTCCTTTCAGTAGATGGTGGAGGAGGGAAGCATGCTTGCTATTCAGCCTGTTCACCTCCGCAGATCTTTGCAATTCCTACACCTCCAGCTCCCAGGAACAAGCAGGATTCCTTGAGTTTCTGACCTAGTGGGTGTGAGCCAGTGCCTTTGAAACCCTGGGGAGTCCAGGATGCTGAGAGCCAGGACCCCCCATCCTGCATCCTCAAAGGATCAGTGAGGAGATTCCCTGGGGTAATAGAGCGGGTCCTTAAGACAAGAAAGGACTTTTACCCAAGGAGTGAGCAGAGAGAAATCAGAACTGAGGGAAGCTTTAAAAAGACACAGTGCTTTTTGTGCAGGGTCCAAGGTGTCAGAGGCACATCTCCTGCCAGGGCC
The DNA here is from genome assembly GCF_033783945.1 of Neopsephotus bourkii. NCBI lineage: Eukaryota > Metazoa > Chordata > Aves > Psittaciformes > Psittacidae > Neopsephotus > Neopsephotus bourkii. Next base: position 4,584,725 of record NW_026901771.1, on the reverse strand, counting down.
AGACAGGGTTCCCAGAAAGAGGACACATCATGTACGGCAGCTGGCCTTCACCAGAGCTGTGTCAGAGAACACACAGGAATGAGCACCATCAGCACTGCTTAGAAGGGAGCACTGGCCGTGCTGGGCCACTGCCTGCTCTGTGGCCACCCTGGGAATTGAGTTATTCCCTGTTGCTGCTCGCTCTATTTCCTCAGGCAAGGTTTTGTCTCATGTATGTAGGTAAATCCCAATGTGCAAAGGATAAAAAATCCCACAAACATGGACCTTCTTCTCTAGGCCATGGATTCCTTGCCTGAGTGCCTGTTATTTAGGGACAGAAGTTGAAAAAGAACATCTGGTCATCAAACACAGGACCGTGTCATTCAATCTCTGTCACAAACTGGTCAATGTCCATTTTTAATTCATTGGACTGTTCTCCCCTTGTTGTCTTCCTCCTCTGGTCATTAGGGACTTCCTAGCTCCCAGACCTGTTTTATTCATAGCCCGTTTGTCCTTAGGCTTTGCGCTTAAATAGCTCTTCTCCCTCTTGGGTGTTTAAAGAGAATTATACTCTCCCCTTTCCATTCTCCCCACAAATGAAGCTCGGTAAGGAAGGAAAGGCAGCCACAGGCTTTGTTTAGTGTGGTTTTAGATAAAGGGCACTGGCAGACTGAGCTCTGGAGCAAGGCCATGGGCCACTGTACCCATCTGCCTCCTAGAGAAGCAGCTGCCCCATGCTCCTGGGAAATGTCAGGGTCCAGGGTGGAGAAGATGAAATGGCAACTACAATCACCACATGTGTCCACTGAACAGGCAAGCGTGAGCTCCAGCTTGGCCTTTTGAGATCCCTCACTCAGTTATACAAGAGTTAGACCCTGCATCCTGAGAGCCAGCACAGCAGGAACCCACTCTAGCACTTGTTTGGGAAGCTGGTGAGCGTTAGGATACCTGGATCCCAACTAAGTGGATGGGCTTCCTCAATGCACTTCTGAAGGGAGGAGTGACGCAGGAGTCTCCATGCGGCTTAAGGTCTTGCATGGCACCTACAGAGGTTGTCTGCAACAGCTGGGCAGTGCGAAGAGCTCCTCATATCAGGGCCAAGACTACAAAGCCTAAGCACACTTGGCCTTGCACTGTGTCAGCAAGTGAAACCAAGCTCACAGGGGTCTGCCATGTCTCCAGGTGACATTTGGGTCTCTGGAGGAATCCACCTTGATTTTCTTTAGGTCTTGGGATTACAGCTAGTCTCTGCTGTAAGAACTGCTGCCAGTGCATACATCTCTGATCATATCTTAGCAGCTCAGAAAGGTGCCTTTCAACATGCATTATGACATTGAAGTGGGGTCTTATGCTAGATGCTGCTCCTGCAGCCAGTCCAAACTCACTGCTGGGAACTGATGGAGGGACTTCAAAGAAAGAAACTGGGCAGCACCAGGTAAAGCAGCCTTGGAAATAGTTTCTGACACTGTTATACAGAAAAACCAAATCACACACTTGTCTCTTGATGTCAGTGTGCCCATCTGCACTTTGGGAAGCTCTCTGTAACTCGTTTGTGTGACTGTCATGTCAGTGAGTGAAATCCTCCTGCATGCTACTGCTGAAAATCAGTGCTCTGCTGGCTGTTGATGAGCTGAGACCTACTTACATGGTCTCAGAGGGCAAAGTAACCAGTGCACCTTTTTCCTTTCCTTTCCTTTCCTTTCCTTTCCTTTCCTTTCCTTTCCTTTCCTTTCCTTTCCTTTCCTTTCCTTTCCTTTCCTTTCCTTTCCTTTCCTTTCCTTTCCTTTCCTCTCCTCTCCTCTCCTCTCCTCTCCTCTCCTCTCCTCTCCTCTCCTCTCCTCTCCTCTCCTCTCCTCTCCTCTCCTCTCCTCTCCTCTCCTCTCCTCTCCTCTCCTCTCCTCTCCTCTCCTCTCCTCTCCTCTCCTCTCCTCTCCTCTCCTCTCCTCTCCTCTCCTCTCCTCTCCTCTCCTCTCCTCTCCTCTCCTCTCCTCACCTCTCCTCACCTCACCTCACCCCTTTCCTTACCCCTTTCCTTACCCCTTTCCTTACCCCTTTCCTTACCTTTCCTTTCCTTTCCTTTTTCCTTTCCCCTTTCCTTTTTCCTTTCCTTTTTCCTTTCCCTTTTCCTTTCCTTTCCTTTCCTTTCCTTTCCTTTCCTTTCCTTTCCTTTCCTTTCCTTTCCTTTCCTTTCCTTTCCTTTCCTTTCCTTTCCTTTCCTTTCCTTTCCTTTCCTTTCCTTTCCTTTCTCCTTTCCTTTCTCCTTTCCTTTCTCCTTTCCTTTCTCCTTTCCTTTCCTTTCCTTTCCTTTCCTTTCCTTTCCTTTCCTTTCCTTTCCTTTCCTTTCCTTTCCTTTCCTTTCCTTTCCTTTCCTTTCCTTTCTCCTTTCCTTTCCTTTCTCCTTTCCTTTCCTTTCTCCTTTCCTTTCCTTTCTCCTTTCCTCTCCTTTCTCCTTTCCTTTCTCCTTTCCTTTCTCCTTTCCTTTCCTTTCCTTTCCTTTCCTTTCCTTTCCTTTCCCTTTCCCTTTCCCTTTCCCTTTCCCTTTCCCTTTCCCTTTCCCTTTCCCTTTCCCTTTCCCTTTCCCTTTCCCTTTCCTTCCTTACTTTTGCATTAACTTATCCGTAGTGGAAGCCACTAAACTCCTCTTTCATTCCAGGTACGAGGCACTTGCACTGCAGGCTTCTGCACATACCTATCCAGCCAGGTGTGCCTCTCACGTTGAGCATTTGTTCTGTAGGGACCCAGAGATGTGCCAGTTTCAGTGATACTCAGTGGGCATGTCTTGTACAACATGTACGCAGCCCTGGGAATTGTTTTGAGGCTCTGTCTTGTGAATATTGCCCATTTTCAAAGAAAAAGACTGGAATCTGGGTCTGTGAAACAGAGAAGGGTGTTTAAAGAAAGGGCTTGGATTTATTGTGTTATGGTTACACGCTGCCTAAACCAGACCCATCTGCTGGTTCTCAGGAATTCCTGGGATAAACCACACAGACCTAAATCTGAAACCATTTTCCTGGGTTTCACCTACTCTCAAGAGATTTCAAGACCACGTGGCTGAGGCTACCCCAAAACCACCTGGTTCTTGCACCAGGTTTTCCATCCTGAGCTGGAAGCTGCAGTAGTTTCAATACTTGGTAGTGAATCCTGGCTCTCAAGTGAACTGGGAGGTAGCCCTTACACCCAGTTTAACCCCCATCTTTTACTGGATTCCAAATCTGTCTTTCCCTCTCACACCAGAGGTAGCTCCTGGTTGTGGTTGAACACTGGGGGGATCTCATGGGTTTATATTTCCAGGTTCATAGGAGACATTTCCCTTCTGCTCCAGAATCTGATCCTAGACTCCATTTGGAAAGGTGACGACCACATCCAAACTTAACCCTAATCAGACTGGCTTGTGCTAGAGCAGTTCTACAGGAGTTTTCAGCCCAGGGGCACTATTGCATTAAAGTGCCCAAAATATCCAGGCCCTCTGTTTTTAAGGATGTTATACATGCATGCAGATGACGAGGAAAGAATGGCAGGGCTGAGTGTTTCAGCAGGATATGTTATGGTAGTGAGACAACCTCAGCTGCCGGAGAGAGCTTCTCAAGCGCAAAAGGAAAGCCTCTAACTCCACTGTTGATTGTTCTTGCTATATGATTCCTAGAGATAGGAGCTGCCCCTCTGGAAGCAAAACTATGCTGATATTTTAGGACATTCAGAGTTGAAAGAGAGATGGGATAAAGTCTAAGAAGTAGTATGATACCGGACAAAATGAAATAGGGGAACTACAGAGGAGAAGAAAGGCAGAAAAGGTATTTATCGACTTCACTGCTTCGGTCTTTTCCTCTATTGCCCTTCTTCATTAAAGCTGAGACTTTTCAGGACAAGCAGCTTTTTTTTCTTACTTGTCTGCTAAATAATTGATGTGAACCCTTGTACCTGGCTGTTTCCTCTGCTTCTTCACCTCATGGGCACACAAGGCACCTGTAAACATCACCACAGAGCAGGAATAACTACTGTTAGCTCTGGCACTGCCTGATTCAACCTCTGCATTGCCCTGTACAGAGGCTTTTCCCTGCTCAGGCTGCAGGTGCTTTTCAGTAGTCAACAGTGCAGAATGGAGTCATAGCAGAAAGGCAAGCAAAGGAGGAGAGCCCTTTAACCTGCGCTGTGAAACAGCCTGTGCTCATGCTGTCTCTGCCCTGGGTTGTATCTATGGATACATAGCAATCCTTCCCCAACACTTTTCTGCCCTGGCCATAAAGCAGTAGGCAGCTGCATCTTCAGGCACTGCTTTGTTTTCCCAGCAGACTAACACAGCAGCCCCAGCTTTCCCACCCCAACCTGATGGGCTGATACTTGGAGCCATTGTCATGTACAAAGGATGCTTCAGAGAAGCTGCTTTTGCTGCTAGAGGGGGTTGGCTGTCCCTGGACCATGTCCTAACCAGGTAGTACACAACAATGTAGGTGGCAGGACCTGTCAGGACTGCTTCATGGTGGTCTTCACCTTCATTCCCTTTCTAAACTGGAAAGGGACCCTGGGCTGCATGGGAACGTGGTCACAGTTCCCATTGTGCCTGGGTGCGGGGAGTCAAAGACTCCATGTGCTGTCCCACTGTAATATTAGCTTAATGATGGCATCCCTTTTCTGCTGATAGCTGAGCTTTTGACAGTGTCAGTCAGTCCTACATGTGGGACTTCTGTCCTGGGAAGGTAATTTTTCCTATCATATCATTTTCTTCTCAGCCTGCTGCTCATAGATGTGGTTTGGGAAAGTCCTTCAACATGTGCTTAACTTTACAGATGTGCTGTCAGGTTTTCAGCTTGGCTTCCTAAGGGTATGAGACCCCTGTGACTCTCTTCTCTTTCCCACCAGGTCTGTCTCTATGCTGCCCCTCCTAGTAAGTTTTCTGGCTATTGGCCTTTCTCAGCCAAATCTTCTGGAGTCAAGGAGCTCAAGCAGGAGACTTTGGTTTCCTTTCATGAGAGGAGACTGAAGTCAGCTGAAAGAAGGAAATGGTGCCACGTGAGCTCAACCCCTGTTAGACACTAAAGGACACACTTAAGAGTGCTCCTCACTCATGGGAGAAGCCGCTGTCAGAGCTTGTTACTGACCATGAGCTACATGCTTCAAGGAAACCATGATGGGTCTCTTCTGCTCTTTGCTTGGTGTCTGAAGATATTTCTTTAGGTTTTTGGTCTTTGGAATTATACATTTCTTTTAAGGTACATGTGGGAGAAACAGGAAGGATGGACTTTCGGAGGTTATTAAGCCCATTCCCCCCCCATGTTCATCGGGCAATTTGACATACCAATTCCTAACCCCTCAGCTCAGATATTTGCTTCGTTCCACACCTGCCTATGTTTTTGGATGAAGGCTCCCTTTTTTTTCCTAATGATGGAGACCAGTGCCATTGTATGGGGGGGAGGGAGGGGGTAGGGGTAGGGACGAAAGGGGGTAAGAACATAATGTTTTCTAGGCTGTAGAAGCAGAACATTTCATTGTGGATCAGTAGGTACATTGTCAGTACAGTCAGATGGAAACAGAAAAGCTGCTCCAGAAGGGAGCATCTTACCACAGGCACCACCCTACTCTAGGAACATCCCAAGCTGGCTGGCAGGGAATAGCAAAGGCTGGAGTCTTTGCCTTTTAGATACCTCATTTCAGGCATAAAGGACCTTCAGCACTCAGAGTCCTGAACCCTCTGCTCCGAAGAGATACGTAAAGCCTTCCTGTGCATCTCTCAGGTGTATGGCTCCGCATCTCAGCCTTTGCAGCCGCTGCAGCCATTTCTTTCCCTCTCCCTGTCCTGGGAGAACATGAAATCTTGCAGCTGCATGGGCTCTGGCAGGGAAGATTGAGAGTGACACCCTGGCACAACACAGTGTGGTCTGAGGTGAGGGAGGTGGATGCTGTCTCAAGAGGGACCAGATTACAACCTGCCTTGCCCACTCCTTTGACGAGTGCTCCCATGGTTGAGTTAGCACAGAAACTGGGAGCACTAGCACCTTGCTGGCCTGTGTCCTATGTAGGATAGCACACATCATATCTTCTCTGCTGCCTCCTGAGGCCCTCTCCCCTCTGATTCCCTTGGGTGACAGAGGCAAATGAGTGCTCAGCCTGCAGGTTGCTCTTGTGCTTAGGCTGTTGGATTGCTGCTGCTGCAGTTCACAGACCAGGGGATGGGGGGAGAGACTGTGGAACTTTGAGACATGCACTGAATCAGCATTGCAAGTGCTTGGGAAATGCTGAGTTTGAAGCCACAAGTGCCAGTTGGTATGTGTGAGTGGCACAGTTAGCTGGTAGCTGAGCATTAGTGAACTAGAACACCTCCAATTATGTAAAGTCTGCTGCAGATCTAATCCTCAGTCTCTCGGCCAAGGTCACGTAAGAAGTCTGTGATAGAGAGGCAATTGGAAACCAAATCACCCGAGCCCTAAGCTAATGTACTTGCTGCTGAATCAAACCCTGCAAAATGAAAGCTTTAAACCAGGTTGTATTGTAGCCATCGCACCCTTGATATATGGTTGATAACTTGAGTATAGGTGCCATGGGGACTAAAACTGATAGTACACGACAGATACCTGCTTCTGTCAGGTTTCTATAAATATGTATCTAGTAACTGCTTGCCATCTATCGGGCATGAAATAGCTATGCTATTAAACAACAATGCAATTATACTACCAACCATAAACATTTCAACTGGAGTTTCCTTTTCTTTGCCAAATGTTATTTGATCGCTCACTGGAGCAAGTAACTGTTCCCTGAGAGCTGGGTAAAATCTGGTGAAGGTTTTGAATCTTTCTTGTCTTCAGGCTTGCTAAAGAGGTCAGTAGACTTGGAACTTGGCATTGGATGTTTTCAGGTCCTAGCCCTCAGCAACACGCTTTGTAGTTCACGTTTGCTATACTCCTAAGGGTGCAATGCATTTTTGCTCTGGATCAGATAAAGAAAGCCTATGTGTTTCTTCTGCAATGTTCACTTTCTTCCCAAATCTGTCTTTTAGTTAAGAGGGGATATTTGTAAGCCCCTGATAGGAAACAAGCACCAAACAATCCAGGCTTGCTGCTGTATGATTCCCTAGATTACAGCTGCACTGCAAGAAGGAATGCTACGAATCTACTCTGCAATTGTCACTGTGATTTGTTTTACTGAGGATTTAATTAATCATTCTTTCACCAAAGAATGAACACCGCTCTTTTTCCTGCACAGAAGTGAATGGCTGCATTAAGAAGCAGCTCCAGACTGACCCCAAGCAGGCAACCAAGTGTCGGAAAAACAAAAAGGGGTTTAGTGCTGCACTAATGGGGAGGTTTTGAGATGGGGAGCTACGACACCCCTTTGCAGCACAGTTTTGTAAGGCCTCTTGGCTGATTGCTCCTAGAAGGATAGAAAATGGGACTGAAAACAGAATGCAAGGAGGATACATAATGAAAAACGTTCTAAAAACTTTAAGCTACAAGCTCAGGTCTGTGCTGGCATTTGGGAAAGCTCAGCTGAGCTGAGCTCACGTTGCTGAGGTTTGCAAGGTTACTCGTTACTCGCTGTTGCCTGGGTTTCGGACGCACCATCCAGAAAGACTGTTTCCCATCAAACAACTCAGAAGAGCACAAAAAAGGCTTTTCCTAGGCTTCAGAACTCAGGTGCTAACTCAGATCCAAGCAAGCAAGCCCAAACCTTTGGGTGCTCAACTCCCCCCCTGCACAAGAGCCTTTGACTGTCCTCTCCTTGGCTCCAAACAGTGCTGTGCTATTGACCCCAGCTGAAATGTGCAGCAATGCTTACCTCCAGGACCATCTCTGTCATCTGGAACTGCTTCTGGGAGACCTTGTCCGAGCTCACGGGCTCGTGGAAGAGCAGGCAGAGCATGTCATACTTCTTCAGGGCCTGCTTGTAGTTCTTCTCGTTCAGGTCGATCACTCGGTCTTTCCCATCGTAAGTGGGGAAGTTCAGTCCCTCTTCTGCCTCGCAGCAGGAAAGCAGGTAAAGACCTGCCAGGATCCAGCAAGTCGCCTTCATAGAGGAGACCTTGGAGTGCAGCAGAGGGCAGGTAAACATCCCCCTCCTTCTTAATCTGGGGAGAAAGGGAGACCAAAGGCTCCAGGTGAAGTTCAAACCGAGTTTCTTTTTCTGTTGCCCTGTTAACGATGAGCCCAAATGCTGAAAGGCTGGTGGGGAGCAGCAAACTTTGCTGTCCTGGACTCACAACAAAGAGACAGACAGGAGAAGCTGTCAGGCCAAGCCCTGGATACCTTACATAGCTGTGTCCAGCTCCCGTGTCATTAGGAACTCCATTTTTAGGAAGCAGTTGTTTCAGGCTAAAAATAAACCCTGCAATGAATAAAAAGGACAGATATGACACCATTGAGGGACTTGCTGGCACTCTGCATCATCTGAGAGGGAGTGAGCAAGAGGGAGGGAGCGGAAGACAGCAGTGCTGGGAGTACACAGGCAGGGTTTATGAAGGGACAGACTTCTCTTGCACAGGGAACCAAGGAGCTGCCTGTCTTATTAGGGCTTAACAAAAATAGAAGGTATTTACTGCAATTTAGAATAAAGGTTTCTCTCTTTACATATCCCCTTGGGCATAATAGTGATTAGGCTTTGGATAACAGATCTCAGGTGAAGCAGTTTCAGAGCCTCATCTGCACTGCTGGAGGAAAAGTCCCTGTTTCTCAGCAGCAAAGGAGGTGAGCACTCATGGGATTCCCTCCTCCTCCTGCCTGGAGCACTGGCCGGGGCTCCAGGCTGACATTCAGCATCTTTTCTGAAGCACCTTCTTCTCTGCTTTTGGAGTACCAGAACTGCTGTCCCTTGGACCATTAATCCTGAAGCAGAAGGAAGCTTACACTGCAACCTCCCAATCCCATAGTAGTTACCAAGCTTCATACATTGCTGGCAAGTGGTTAGAACCTTATTGTACTAAGGAGGGGGCAAAGGATAGGAGATGTGCCCAGACCAGGGCTCTCCTTAAGATGATGGAGAGATAGCCATCAGTGCTGGCTTCCCTTTCTGGGACGTGCCTGTTGGCTTGGAAGTGTTTTTTCACACGATCCCATTGCATTTCCCAGCAAGCAGTCCTTGCTCTTCATTTCCCAGGAATGGTGACTGGTTCTGCCTTCTCCAGGAGCTCAGTGCTGCCTGCTGCTCTGCTGCATTGCCTGCACCACTGCACCACGCTGCTGGAGGAGAACGGTTTGGTGGCACAGTCTTTCACCTCTTCCCCTCCTGTGACCGGGCTGCCACCACTGCCCCATGACTGACAGCGACAGGCAGGTTGAGGCAGGCCAGCTGGCCACAGACCAACACTGGGGCTGGCATGGATCCACTGGAGAAGGCATGCTGAGGGGCTGGAAGAGAAGAGCTTGACAAGGAGGATGGGTCTGCTCCCCGCCAAAGTGATGTGCATACATGTGGCCTTATCAGCCTCCTTGTTGTTGCTCCATCACAGCCTTGTTCCATCCCTACCAGGGAAGGGATGATGTCCCTTCTTGGTGCATGCAACTCACACCCCAGTAATCTATTCCCATTTATCTGTATGTGTGGGATTGTTTCAGTATCTGGGGTGAAAGGTGAGCAATCAATTATAGGACTGCTGAACCATTTAGGTTGGAAAAAACCCTTTAAGATCATCGAATCTAACTGTAAACCTAACCAAGTCCCCTACTAAACCATGTTGTTAAGTGCCACGTCTACATGTCTCTTAAATACCTCCAGGGATGGTGGTTCAACCGATTCCCTTAACAGATTATACCCATCTCCTGGTGTCTTAGAAGAACATGTCCCCCTCAGCTTTCAATTCTAACCTAAACAGTCCCCATAGAATGACTGAAACTGTGGGCAATGGTTTCCAAACCTGTTGTATTTCCAAAGCCTCGTAGTTTCTGCTTTTAGGGAAATTCAATGTTTGCCTTCAACTTGAAGTCTTCATGATGAAGCCAGAGGGAATCTGGGTAAAAGCCAGGGCAAGGCAGCCTCTGAAATACTGGTCGCTACTGAAACACCCTTCAGGAGTGATCATTTTAAAGAGATGTGACAAGCCTGGGTAAATCTGATTGCTTTTAGTGGGAGACACAAGACTTGTGTCACAGTGGGTGGCAATGGCTGGGTAGGCTGAATGTTTAGGCTATAAAACACAGAACTGAGTTGGTGGGGTGACCAGGTCTACATCAGGCTGGTTGGTTGCCTTTGAAGGGCCCTGTGGATTTGGGGTGCAGGAGCAGAATTCTGCTCACATCACAGTGTTTTAAAACAGGCACACATAGGGCTGTAAAAGCTATCATGCACAGCTACTTCAAAACTGGCTTCTCAGGCTCTTGCCCTCCTTTTATTCTTGCAGATCTTCAGCAGTTGCTCCACTTTCCTATCGCTCAAGCTATTTATGAGGTGCTTTCTCTCCAGGCTGAATAACTTTTTAATCTGCCTAAAAATAGATACAATCCAATTTTCATCTTCTCCTTTGCTTGCTGTCAAAAAAATGAACAAAAATGATTTTTATTAACAAAAAAGTTGGGTTTTTTTCCCTGGGGTGGGGGGCTGTAAGATGCCGGTAGCAGAGCTGGGCCTGAAGTGAATGCGCTCACACCTTAACAAAGACCCTAAGTATTGCGCCTTTTTCTTTATCATCTTTGCGGGTCCTGATAGCAGCACACTGAAATGTGCCCATCTTGGACTCAGAAGCAATTTTCCTTGGGAATTCAAAGCTGTCCATACACCCAGATGATGTTTCAGACTGGGTGTAGGACAGTGTGTAGACCTTATGGATTTGGGGAACCTGGGTTTGTTGAAGGCCCATTTCTACACAACACTAACGTAAGGTTTCCCTGTGTGTCGAATCCACCCCCATAGGGCAGGAGCAACAGCAGTTCCCCATAGGAGGGAAGGATGAGGGGAACAAAGATCTCTGTGAAATCTTGCATTTTGCACTCATGAGTTCACTACAAATACTTTGTGCTATCTTTCTGCATAGTCCTGATCCCATTTAGCTGTCTGTGGTTGCAACACATCTGTTTCTGTGGTCAGTGCCGTGCAAGGAAATGGTATGGTCAGCACTGTATACTGGGATACTTGCCTCTTAGCTCAGATAGTTCCTTGGCAAAGCTGGCATCTGTTAGTCTCTGATATAAGCTGATTACAAGGCTCAACCTCCCAGCTCTAACTAAACATTGGCTCCATCAGCCCTTCTGCTGCTGCATCTCTTAGCCCTGCCTTGAGATACCAGTACAATGCTTTTCCTTAACTATCCATCCTGGAGCCATCCAGCTGAAAGCTCTCTGAGAAGTGACCTGAAAGGGCTCAATGCTTGTTCACCTGGGCAGGTGCCTACTTTGATCAAATGACCTTCAGAATTGGCCCCAAAATTTCAGGCAATGAAAGAGAGAATTAAGGGAAAAGCTTGTTGTTGGTTTATCCTCTGTTCTCTACGGTGTTTGAGGGACATTCATTGAGCAAAATCCTGGATCCAGGGAATTAGGCTGCAAAACCACCCCTGACGTTCATTTAAGTAGGATTTTACTTGGCTGCTTTGAAGTTTGTGAGGATAGGTAGCCAGTGGCAGCAATACAACAGAGGTGCTCAAAGCAGTACGATCTCAGGCCTTCACTTTGGGCTTGCAGATGGGTGGGGATGTAGGATAAATAAAACTATCCTTCTTGTTGATTTTTCCCCTATTTGTGTTATAAATTAGGTATACACACTTGCTGTTTCTCCCTCCTGGCTGCTGCTGTTACACTCCACTCTGCCATTCTCACCTTCATTGTCCTTTCTATTTTACATAGTACAAGAGGTCCCCAGCCACCTCTGATCCAAATGCCTCAGTGAGCCTTTTTTCAGGGCTTCAGGATTTAAGGTTCTGCTTTAGCTAATCCTTTCCAAGCTTCTAAGACCTCGTATGTTTTGTAAGATAGGAGTATTCAGAAAATATGCCTCTCGCCATCAGCTATCCAAGCAAGGTCGCAGCTCATAATAACTTGGGACATGCTGCAGTCATCAGGGTGGGAGTCTTGGAAATGCATTGAACCTTTCTATGGAGACCAAGAGGATCACTATCATGCCAAGGAAAACTGTGCAGTGTGAGGAAACCTTGTTCTTTCTCCCTTCTCTTCAAGCCTGAAAGGTGGCAAGTACTTCATGGTGCTTTACATTGCCTGTACTCTGATGCAGTCATGTCACTGAAGTACAAGACAGAGAAGTTGTACCATTGCACTCCCTCCCTTTTCCCCCTGTTTTAAACTTCCAATGACCTTTGCAGCACCTGGTGATGCTTTGTATATTTTGAATGAGGTGCTGTGATATGCTGTGTGATAAGAAAGTGCTATGAACCCCCTGGTGTTTTCTGACACTCAGATACTGGTGTTTATGATGAAATCAACATAGCACAGACAAAAGCATTTATATGAAATTATATAGAAGTTTTAAAGAGACGGTCAATAAGATGCCTCGGGGGTCTGACTCCTCTCAAAAATAGACTTTGCTTTCTTAGACACTGTATCCCCTAGAGCAAAGTTGGTCTGTGCCACCTTACAGGGATCACTGCACCCCTGTCTCTGGGAGCTGGTCTGGCATTTGTGTCTTACACAGGTCAGAAGGTACTTTAAAAGGTCAAAACTGGAACTGTCCTGGAAGGATTTGGATAGTTACATTTTAATGAGCTTAGAAACCCTGCACACTAAGAAAGGATTTAACTATTGTGGCCAAAAAGAAATGGGCTCATTGGCACGGATGGAAATGGATGGAAAGGAGAGCAATAAAGTGAAAATGAATAAGGAGAAATACTGGAAGTAGACAAGGAGGTCTGACAAGGGTAATTGTAATGCAACCTGCAGCAGTGGACTGGAAAAGGCTGGAGTTATCCTGCCGCAGGACTCAGTGGACAACCTGCCTACCCTTCCTGGCTGGGCTGGAAGCTCTGCTTTTGGAGACTTCTCCACAAGCAACCCACCCTGGTAAGGGTGTAGGGGCTCCCTGAGGGCTTCCTGCAGGTAGCACTGAAATGGCAGGATTTTCTGCATTGTGCCTGTTACTTATACACAAAACACATGCTACCTCTCATACACCAAGAAGAAGAAGAGCTTAATAATGGTATATGAACTGTGGAGACAGCTTTATGCTTGGCCATACCTGAATTGTACTAGGCATACTAGAAGCAGCCTCAATCCTACTAATGAGTGGGCAGAGAGATGGTAAAAATACCCCCAAAACTGAGCTGAAAACATTCAAAGAGAGACCATTTCATGAGCTGCAGGCCCCAATCATGTTGGGTACGTGTAACATTCAGGTGTCCTATTGCTCCCTCTGCTTTTGACTGCAAAAACTCCCCTCTCCTAGGATGGAGTAATTGGCACCTGCCTAGAGAAGCCAGACCCAGATTTATTCACTGAGCCTCTAATGGGAGGTTTTGGCATGCTGCAGAGCTGGAGAAGAGGATGCAAATGCAGCTGGCCACATTCTCAGTTCAGTTGGTTCAGAGACCAGGCCAGGCTTATTCCTATGAGAGATGCTGAGAGCTGAGCTCTGTGAAACCTGGAGATCCAGAGCCAAGTCCTGAGCCCATGTGAAAGTATGGCCAAAGCTGGTCCCCCGAGAGCTGGGTTGTGAATGGATGTATGCTGAGCTCCGTCCCAGGGACCTCAGTAATTATTAATGATATAATAATAATAATATAATTGCTAATAGGAAAGTAAAACAAATGAAGCACGTGGCTTGGCACAGTATATTCCCTTCTGGAAAATTTTAGGACATATACAGCCTGGTCATTTCCATTGGTCCCCTGCCTTTTTCTTGGAGGAGGAGGGATCACTGGCCCCCTGCCTAGCTGTGGTCATGATCGGTATGTCCAAATTTATGTCCGTGTCCCTGCCTGCACGTACCCTGCCTGCATTCATCACCAGCACTGCTTCCACGCAGCCCTTTGGGGCCAGGGTCTAATGCAGGGCTCGTGCAGCAGGTCTGGGGTGTCACTTGCACCTCGGGTTTTTCCTATGGAGGAGAGCATCAGCACATTCAATAACATCGTGATGATTGGAGGGGTGTTTAATTTAGCGACGTGGCGCCGGCCACTGCTGACAGAGCTGGACCCAGCAGCTTTACACCTGCTATACTGGAGCAGTATCTCAGCTCTCCTTCCCTCCTGTCCTCCTGCGCTGTCCCTCAAATCCTTCCCCATCCCCTGCCCGTGATGCCTGCTGGGGTGCAGCTGGGAGGGCTGGGAAGCACTGGGGTGAGCTCACTCTGCCACCAGGAACCTCATTCCTTTTGGATGATGAGCTAGACAAGCTTAGCACGCTTCTTAACTCTGTAAGTTAAGACAGAAAGGATTTGGGGCTCTTAGGTTTCTGCCTTGCTTTGACATCCCTCTTCTCTAACTGGACTTTGTACAGTCTAGGACGGCCCTGAACCTCTTTACAGAGTCTGCTGACCCCCTTGCATTTGCACTTGCATTTCCAGGGTGAATAGCTCTCCTGGCAGTACTGGTGTCTCACAGGCAGCCCTTTATGCATGCTCTGGGCATGCTTTTGTTTGTTTTCTTCAATGCCAGGCAATTTTTAAATGCAAATTCTTCTATGTGAATAAGCCCTGTTGGCATCAAACCTGCTCTGGACGTTGGTATGTAGCTGGGGTACAGTTACACAGCGCTCCCAAGCATTCAGAAGTAATGAGTAATGACTCAGGTATCCCCTTCCCTCAGGTCATGAAGCCTAGAAACAAGGAGATCTGAGAAGTGTCTTGCTTGGGATATTTTTCCCTTGGCATGGAAGCTTCTGGGTCCCTGTGCTCAAGCCTTTACCTGCAACCACAAAAGGGGTTATTAAAGCTTCTCTAGTTGAAAATGGAAGCTGAAATGCATGAGCCACAGGACCTGAAAATCAGAGACTGTGTGATGATAGGGTGAAAGTTAGCAAAAAGGTGGTGACTTTGCCTTGCTCCTTAGGGATGGCTGAAAACTGCTGCTGGAGCTGATAGTGGAGAGAAACAGGTCTCTGCCTTACTGACAATGAGCTGGTACCCACAATTCAGGGTGGGTAACAGCTTTTGGGCCAGAGAAAACATTTCACAGCTCCTTTTCACTCTTTTTGCACCTTTCCATAGAAATTGTCACCCACAATTGTCACATTGTAGTGGCTTGTGTTGCTGAAGCGACTGCTCATCCTGGGACAGAGCACTCTGAGCCTCAGCTTTGTGCGTGCTCCTGCCTGGCCTTTTAGCTGTGGCTGCTGTGGGGGACAGAATCTGAGGCTTCATCTGGTGAGGATGAAAGCTCAGAGGAGCCCTGCTAGAAGGAAGAAACCCAAAACCCAACAGATCCAGAACCATGAAGCCAGCACTTTCCTGTGGAACAGGCAGTAGCTGTCTCTCCAAGCCAGGGGCCAGCCAGAGCTTTTCCTTCTACCCTGATGTTCCTAGCTAAGCTTCCCTGAGCTGCAGCCTGGGCTTCCATAAAGGGCTGCTGGGTTCACTCGTATTTATAACACTCGCTCTGCTGCAACGTGCCAGCTTGCAGAGGTCAGTCCTCCCCTGGAGCAGGGAGTCATTCCACAGGGCATGCTCCTGTTTCCATCCCTGCATGCCAAAGGGCCTCGACCCGCTGGCAAATGGGGCCTGAGGGAGTCTGCATGGGGGGCACAGCAGAATGGTCCAGGGAGGGGAAGGGGGATGGGGTAAAGAGGGTGAGCAGGAGATGTGGTGCCTGGTTTCTAGTGTAAACTCGGGGGGGGGGTGGTTTAGTGGGGCAGGGAAAGTGGGAGCTACCACATCCCCAAGGGAGACTGCTGTCTCCATGTAGATGAATAGTTCTATTCTCCAGGTGTATTTTGTTTGGCACTGCAGGTAAGGAGGGTCTCAAAAGCTAGACTATCACTCTTGCATGGATACGGCTTGGAGCCTTCTCTGCTGAGTTCATCAAAGATGACTTTGGACTTACTTGTGCAGCTGCCACCTGTATAACGTAGTAGAGATGAGACCACTAGATGCCAGCCTGTGGCCAACATTCAGATATTCCTCACGGTTTGATAGGCAAACTATGACATTGCTCTCAACAGATCCCTTAGTGAGTGCAGTGGCCCTAGTGAAGGCTGGAGACCATTGAATGACGGGGGATTTGGTGGCCAGCAGATACAGGTCAGCTTGGAGGATGTGACGGGCTGTAGGTAAGGAGGGAGGCTGTATGCTGAGGGTGTTCTTTGTGCTCTCCTATCTCAGAGCATGTGCACAGTGTCAGGAACCAGCACTGCAAACGTCGCTGCCGTGTGTAGCATCGGCACGCTGACGGCTGCAAATAAGCTCCTACAAAGCTCCCCAGATTAGCAGGTGTGGATGTACAGGGCAGGGATGGAGTAACTTGAGCTGCAGTAACTGTTAGGCAGTGCAGTTAGGCAAATGTCAGATGTGAAGAGAGGATCTAAAATGATCTAGCACAGCAGTTTGTGCTCAGTTCTTACCAGCCAGTAGCTGGAAACAAAGGTAGCTTTATTTTAATTCCTTTTCCTTTTTTTCTTTTTCCTTTTCCTTTTTCCATTTTATTTTCCTTTTTCTTTTTCCTTTTCCTTTCCCAGGTTTACAGAGCTTTCCTTATGCTATCTGGCACATTTTAACAAAGACACAAATGCCTGCCTTGCCATAAAGTGGACTACTTACATTACTATTCTGACTGAGTTAAAGCCTGCAGATTTATGAACCCAATGCCCTTTCAAACACCAGTTTCAGGCTGCAGTCATTTCTCGATCACTGTTTCATATGCAAGTATCAGGTTTTGGGGCCTTAAACATGCAATTAGGTGTGTAAGGCTTGTCTTGTGAAGATGTGCTGCTCCTACAGGGCATTCCGATTACTGTTTTTTCCAGGTTAAACCCACAGAGCAGAGATTTAGGCAGCTAAATGAATCAGGACAGGGCCTGATTCAGTGATGCATTTTGTGTTTTTCAGATCTGCTGAAGATCCCAAGTACTTAACACTGAAGTAAGCCCTTTTGACTTGTGTTTGACATGTGTTGTGACCGTACACAGAACTACATGGCTGACAAGCATCATTTATGCTGACGGTGTGAACCTGCATAACTGCACATGTGAAACAAGGCAAGGCTACCCAAGAACCAGCTCAGGCGCGCCCTCAGTGACATTAATTGAAGTGCTAATGGAAAACTACCCAGCTGAAACTCTCCAGTGGCAGAAAGCAGAGATCCTGCAGCATCAAGGGCATTTCAATTGTGTTTTCATGACAGAACTGTTCCAATAAAACAGTGAGAGTATTTCTTTTGTCATTTTTCATTGCAATGTATTCATCTTTAGCCAAAATTCACTTCCTGTACTTAACCTGTGTCTCAGATGAGAGCTGGGAAACCAGTGTTTGAGTGTCAGGCCCTAAACCCCACCATTCACTGAAGCATTGTGAAGGAAGCCTGGTGAGCCTGGTACCCAGGGAGAGGATGCAGGAGCAGCCAAGCCTGCCCGCAGTCCTAAGGCCCTGAGACACTTATTGAAGTCTAGTGAACCAAACACTACAACCAGTTGCTATCTCTGGCTACCCAGCGACAGCAGGTTGGCTTTTTTTGCCTGTAAATTAATGGACACAGGTAGGGAATTTGTTAGTGTAAATAAAATTAGGAAGCAGCACTCTATCCTACTATGGGATATTGATCACTGAAGCATTAGCCTCAACAGCCCTGAACCCAGAGAAAACCCAGCTTAATCTTGTATCCCATTAGGTCTGCCTTTGTGCTGGAAGTTAAGCATGTGGGTCACTGCTTTCCTCGATCAGATCATAGCTCCTGAAGGTCCTTCAAGATTTAGCTAGGTGGGGATTCTTAAATGGTGCAATGTAATGACTGTAATGGGATTCTACTCTCTTTCCTGTTAGTGGCTGGTTTGTGATAGGTAGGCTGGGTTAGTCAGAAGTATACATCCAACCATCAACAGTTTCTCACAGCCTATCAGCTATACAGACATCAATAACTTCTAATTAACAAAGTCTCTCATGTGCTGCCTTTTTGCAGCTGATCAAGGCTGTTCCTTCTTGCAAGACCCAGTGTCTGCTTGCAGAGGTATAAATTAGGATGAAGGTGGCTTCAGCTTGGTTTTGTCAGCAGATTGAGAGCAGCAGCTGCAGGGTAAGTAGCTCATCAGAGTGAGCTGCTGGTGGGATATACAGCCCTGTATCACTTGCATGGTGGTGTGCCTTTTTCTGCAGGAGACAGGGACTCATCTCTCCATCTCCTCTGGCACAGGCGAAGTAGGTGATGGGATGGCCACAGCCTCCATATGAGGTTGCTCTGTTGCTCCCCACAGCCTGCTGTTCTTGTCTCCTCTGCCCTTGTCCTGTTCCTAAAGTCCTGCAGGGTTTGCTTCCTTAAACAGGAGAACAGAAACAAGTGTCTCACACTTTTATAGGCAAAGCGTGCAGAGGGGCCTGGATATGAGAGCAGACATCCATGGTGCTGTGTGCTGCACAAAAGCAGGGGAGGGATTAAGGCAGCAGCTTAACCGGTTGCCACAGTCAATGACGAGGGGCACACAGGGGCAGATGCAGATGTGGTGTTGCTGGTCAGTGTACACATGGGTTTCCCATGGGCTAATGTAGTCAAACCTTCATGAAGATGCCCAGTTTCTCATTTCTGAGCAGACTACATCACCTCAAATAAGGGCTGAGCTCAATAACATAGGCAATACCCGGCTTCTGCCACCACCTGCCCACCTTTCCTCACGAAGCCTGTCGGCATTATTCCACATTTTTGAGACCCCCATTTTTTCCCTCACCTCCAGGTAACTGTCCAGTTCAGAAGCTACGGGGACACCCCCACAAGGAGCAGTACGAATACACGTTCTCTTCCGAAGTCATCGCTAAACCCTCGGTTTCTGTGTCCCTCCGTTCATGCGGTGTCAGGGTCCTGCCGAGCCCCATCCTGACTCCGGGTTCCGCAGCCCGCATCCTAGGGAATCCTGCCCGGGCACCAGAGGCGCTGTTGCCGCTATTGGCCGCCAGGTGGCGCCGCAGCCCTGCGCCTGCAGCCGCCGGTCCTCCCTCTCGACAGCAGCGGGAGGCGCCGAGGGACAACAGGTAAACCGCGTCCGGACGAGGCGGCGGTGGGGATGTGTTAATGTGGGATGCTCTTTCCTTCCTCACCTGCCCTTGCCAGCTCGGAGAGTCCTGACCTGTTGGTAACGCTGTTTGCCTGACAAGCGTTCATGGGGCTACAACATGGTCCAGTTCAGAGAGCAGGGCCAGTTTAAGGAGGACCTTCTCTTTGTTTTGCTGGATGGTGTTAGGAGCTTTTCAGAGATCTGGGCTTCAGCGTGGTCCCCACAAATGGTGTTTGCACAGCCAGCAGAGTGGCTTCAATGTGAGGATCATTGAACCATAGAATGGTTTGGATTGGAAGGGACCTTAAAGCTCGTCCAGTTCCAAGCCCCTGTCACGGACAGGGACACCTTCCACTAGAGCAGGTTGCTCCAAGCCCCATTCAACCTGGCCTTGAACACTGCCAGGGATGGGGCAGCCACAGCTTCCCTGGGCACCCTGTGCCAGCGCCTCAGCACCCTCATAGTAAATAATGTCTTTCTAATATCTAATCTAAATCATCGAATCACAGAATGGTTTGGATTGGAAGGGACATTATGTACCCTTTTTCAGCTTAAAGCCATTCCCCCTTGTCCTATTCTTACCTACCCTTGTAAAACATCCTCTGGATTTCCTGTAGGACCCCTTTAGGTACTGGAAAGAGTGGCTGTGAGACAGAGGACCTTGGAGTTGTCTGCTACTGTGAAATTAAGGACTTGGCTTTCCATTTGCAAAACCAAGGGTTCCCCCCAGCCTGAGCAGTAGCAGAGAGCAGCTTGAAGTCGTGATCCATGGCAGGGTTTAAAGGCTCAGAAGCTGGAGAATAAAATGTTAGCCCCCTACCAACCAAAACCACTCACAAAAGCCTGCTTGTTTATATTAAATCTTGTGATTTAAAGATGATCATGTAACTTTGATGGCTATGAGTTTCCAAGATGTGGGGATGGGTCTACTGGGTTTTAAAGGTGTGATAAACCCCTCTCCCAGGGCTGAATCCAGCGCTCAAGCAGACTCCTACCTTTGTCAGTGTGGAATCATAGAGTCATAGAAACGTTTGGGTTGGAAAGGACCTTAAGATCATCCAGTTCAAACCACTGCCCTCGGCAGGGACAGCTCACACTAGACCAAGGCTCTGTCCAAACTGGCCTTGAATGCTGCTACTTCTTAGCCACATGTTTTTCAGCCCTGATATAAAGAGGGTTACTCATCCAGTTGGGCTCAGGTTTAACCTCACCATGTTTCATGCTAAGCCTGGCATCACTCCCTTCTTTGTAGACCTGGAAGAGGAGGAAGCCGGGGTGAAGCGCAGGACTCGTCGCAGGCACAGATGGTGTTCTTCCCCCCCCAGGGCCGCAGGGTGCCCGCAGCTATGCTGGTGTGTGCCTGAACGGGGCGTTTGGGATTTGCAGGCGCCCTTTGCACGACAGGAGCCGGCGATTTGAATTACAATGGAGCTAGGGGCAGGTTAGGTGGAAAGATGCTTCTCCGTCTGCATGGGCTGATGCCGGCAGCTGCAGTCCAGCAGCCATCCTCGCCTCCCCTATCAATATCCTTTCCCCTGAGCTGGAAGAACTAAGGGATAATTTAGTCTTTATGCTGCTTTGGACTTCGCCTGATTACCAGCTGAGCCTGATTACACAGCCCTTGCTGTCCCTTCTGGGAAATAGGCCAGACAGCACGGAGGGACTGATGCTCCTCCTGCCAGTGCTGCCGCTGCTGAGCCATCCTGTTCCATTTCGAATTGCAAGACGGGCTGCTTGTTCCCTCCTCTGTCCTCCCTGTGCAGTCACCAGCTGAGACCAAAGGACCAAGTTTTACTTGGGGACACTAAACCACATTGACACACGAGGCTTGAATGCAAATGGTGCTGGGAAGCTGAGCTCTTGTGACTATGGATGACATGGAGCTGGGCTCTGGAGCGAGTGGAGCCCAACTTTAGGACCCCCTTACCCACCTCAGTTTCCCTTTCCTTGGCACCCAAGCCACAGTCTGTGTCAGTCTGTGCCATAGCGACACTGGATGCTTTGGGTTTCTGTGTAACTGGGAGAAAGAGTGAGCTGTCAGGTAGAAACTGGTTCAAGCAGCAAAGCTGGAAGACCCATTCAGGCTGAACACCCCAGTTTCAGCTATTCCAGTGACAACAGTGAGTGAGTGGCAGGCCAGGCAGAGTTGAAGCACTAGGAACTGGCAGCAGCTAGCAGTTGCAGTGCAGCAGTCAGCCCATCCTCCCCCATCAATGGGGATTGCCACTGAGGAGCACTTGGACCAACCAGACACAAGATTCAGCTCTCCATCCGTAGCAGCAGTTCTGCAGAGTTCAGATGAATGGAAGCTTTGGCTTTGGACTTGAGTAGTTTTCAAAGCTCATTAACATATGGCGGTTTACTTGCTGTCTCCAGCCCTTCTGTATTAGCTGTGATCCAAGTTTAAACACTGTAGATGTATTAGGCTGATTATGGTCCCACATTAATTTGGAAGGGAATTTTGCAGGAAGATGGAGAGAAATAATGTAAAACCAGATCCAGGACCAATTTAAAACCATCTCTGCAGAGCTGAGCTATTACTGGAGCAGCCTCTTGTTGCATAGAGAAGTTATCACAACTTCTGAAGCTCAATGAAAACACTTGACCCTTGACTTGAACTGAGACCTCTGGCTATTGATCCCCATCCAAACTTCGGAGAGAGGCAGTCACACACTGCCTGCAGCAGCTCTGCCTCCTGAATGGCTCCTCCTGCTTTTAGGAGCTGTCACACCAAACTCTCCCTCCAGCCCCTGCATCATCTCCACAGCCTGTGACTAAGACTCTGTGAGAGTTTGGCTCCATCAGCTTTGGAGCTCCCTTTGAAATAAGTATAGGCTGCTCTAATACTGCCAAATAGCATCTCTTCACCAAGGTAGAAGCCCAGCTCCTATAGCTTTTTCTCACAAGTCCAGGCCTCTCACTACCTTTGTTGATGCTTCCAAGCTTTTTGACATATCTCTGGAACTGGGGGGGCATCTAAACAGGGCACAATATCTGGGTGCATCCTCACCAATGCTGAGCAGATCTGGATAATAATTTCTCTCCATCTGCTAGCTACCTTCCTCCTAATGTAGTCCAGAATGTGAATGGCATTATTTGCAACGAGGGCTTAGCCTCCACTAGTAATTCCTCAGTCTTCTTCAGCTGCTATGTCTACACTGACATATAGGCCCATGGAGTGCTCCTGGTGACACTGGTGGCCCCCACTATTAGCTGGCATTTGGGATTTGCCCCCCTGAGTCCCATTGGTGGTGGTACCCTGGGTGTTTTCTGTTCTGGGCATCTGAAATCATGTGAGAGCTGGGGTATGGCAGGATGCATCCAGCTGCTGACCCAAGCAAGTGTGGAAGGATGGAGATTAAGCAGTGGTTGTCTGGTGGCACCAGGACACAGCCTGGCACAGCTCATCTCTCCCATGCAGTGCAGGCTCAGGTAGCACAGTGCTATCCTGAGCTTTGAGGCACAGATGGCCTGAAAGAGATTCCCTTGTACAAGACAGAGCAAAACATCACATGAACTTCTGTGACAACTGTACTGGACCAAAGAGCTGTCTTTGAACACGCTGTTTCCAAGCTTGGCTAGTAGCAGCTGCGTAGTGAAAAGGTACAGCTACTGGGAGGTGGATCACTTTGTACCTATCGGGCTTACCTCTATAGCTTTGGGACAGTTCAGAAACACAGAGAGAGAGAGAAGTTCAAGCAATCTTCCTATGACACAGCATAACTGAAGAAGGATGTGGGGTAGCCCAAGCCGTTTGGTGCCTTTGATGATGCACTGTAAGCTCCTTTTGATTGTACAGGCATTTCCCCCATGAGGTAAATGAAAGGTGGAACAACTCCAATTTATTGAAATGCTCTGTTTCAATATTTCATTTTCAAGCAGCTTCTCACTTGAGCAGTGTTTTATTTATTTATTTATTTATTACTAAGGTGAAGCAAAATCTTTTCATTGGTCTGAAACTCGTTTCTTTGCAAAGTTTTTGCAATGGTCTGGCTGTGAAAGCACTGCCATTCCTTGTTGGGAAAAGAGAAAGCTGCTGAGCTGTATCATGTTTGCTAAGCCCAAACTTCGAGTGTTGTACTTCGAAAAGCTTGGGGGTTTGTGTTCCTTGGTTGACTGGGTTTTTAAGAGCAGCATCTATTTTCTATTCCCAGTGCCTGCAGATGTGATAATGGGCAAAGTGTCAGCCTAGAGATAACAGTATTGTTCTTACAGGCTACTGAAAACTGTGTCTGGTGGTTTGGTCTGTCCTGCTAACCCTTACCTGCCTTAAGTGCTGTGCAATTAAAGCTGATGTTCATTGTGGGGTGTGAGCACACCTTAGGGGAATGCTGCTGACTGCAGGTATTGGTGCCCTGCAGCCCCAGTCCTGGGCTGGGAGCACTGGGAGGTGTGCTGCAGAGACATTAAGAGCAGTGGGCCTGACATGGCTTGCCATGGAGCTAGTGTGGGACCCTCCACCTTCATGGTATAACTCATGTGCAACCTGGACCCACCATACAGAGCCACCTATAAGCCTTCAGCTGGCTCTGTGCCACTCCATGGTAACGTAGCAGGGGGCTGCCTTTGGGCTCTGCTCCTGCTGCTCATATCTGTTGAAACTGGGCAACTCTGCATGGAAAACAGTTGGCAGAGGGTTCTTGCCAGCCACTTGTCTGCTGGCAATAACCTGAAGCACATGGGTTAGTGCAGTGATGTTCAGGAGGTGTGCAGCTATGGAAACCTGCCTCTGCACGCCTGGGGAGCACGTGAGATCTTGTGAGCAGAGGTACTAATTCTTCTCTGCCTTGGCCCCACCGTGATCTTCCTGCAAACAGCCCCACAGGGAGAATCACTTCATTTTCTGCTCTGTGTTCCCTATGCTCACAGTACCTGGGTTAAAAATGACAGCTCTTTTCCTGAGACTACGTGTCAAATGCCCAAGGCTGTAATGAAACATAGATCTGCCTGCTGCTGAACATAATATGCGGGTGTTTCTTTATACACTTGAGGAAAGAGCCTGCCGTATCTCCATCTCATAGCAGCTCACTGCAGCAGGAGGAGAGCTACTCTCGAGCTTTGCTCACCTTGTTACCCAACAGGTAAAGACAGACATGATGTTTGATCAGGCATAGCAAGGCTTCTGAGGAAATAGGATCAAATACTAAGGTCAGTCAGGAGCTTTAACAAAGGACACTATTTGGGGTGTAGTGTGAGGTGTCCCTGCCCATGGCAGGGGGGTTGGAACTGGATGATCTTGATGTCCTTTCCAACCCAAACCGTTCTGTGATTCTATGATTCTATAATTGGTTCCTGACTCTACTTGTTTTCACCAGTGCTTGTTTCAGAACCACCAACTGCCCATAGTGCTTCTGATCTTGGGGCTCCTTCTTAAGCAACTGCAGATGTCTGGCACATCTTTCCTTCAGGCCTGACAGAGTTAGAGGTGGGGAGCCCAGTGAGCACAAATGGAGGCCTGAGGAGAAAGGATAAAGCAGCGAGACCTGAGTTCCCCAAAACCCCTTTCCTTGCTGCAGTGAGTGCCACCACTGGGGAAGGGGAGGAGGAGAAGCTCTTTGTCTGGAGCAGCTTGCCATGCTCAGGCAGAGACCTGCTCTGCCATGCCTCCAACCACAGTCTAGCTGGTGTGCGGCTGCAGTACAGCATCTGGATAAACTGCCATGTGCCACTCACCCTGCAGTAGCCATCTGTGTGTGCCCCGCACCTGTGATGGATGTATGGCATGCAGGGATGCTGAGGAACTCACCTCAACTCCCCACCTTTGCAAGCCAAGCTAGTTCAAGTGGCTAGACTTTGTCAAGCAGGCTGTGGCCAGTCACCTCTGAACCACCAGGCTGCAGAGCTTAGAGCTGCTTGTCCTTCTCCAAAGTGGGGAGTCAAGCTTTGCTGGAAGGACATGCTTCCCACATGCTGCTGCCACAGGAGATACTGAGGCCAGCAACTACTCATGGTTCAAAAGAAGCATCAAATACTTGTTTAAATGGGGTTCCTGAGATTTCTGTCAGTAGAGGCAACATGATCTAGTGTGAGGTGTCCTTGCCCGTGACAGGGGTGGTGGAACTGGATGATCTTAAGGTCCTTTCCAACACAAACCAGTCTGTGATTCTATATGGAAAAATATGCAAGAGCCATAATGCAAAGAAGAACTTGGTTTTGAAGTTTTACAGCAAACCCTAGCCACAGAGCTTGTGAGGAGATGTTCTCAAAGGACAGGGAGTCTAGCATGGCTGAAAGCCAGTTTTTGAACACCTTTTCCAGAAGAAGCAGCTATGGCCCTTTCCATAAAGCCGGGCTGGATGAACCTCACCCTGGTCTGTCAGGCTCAGCCTGAAGCCTCTTCACATAGCTCACATCAGCCCAAGACACAACAAATGCTCCCCGCTCAGGTTTTAGGCTGATTTGATGACAATCTTTCTTTTAGAACAGCCTCAACGCCACATCAGTTGAAGGTTACATTTTTAAATTGTGCAGCTGAATAAAAAGGAAATTACCTATGAGGAGGGCTTTTAAAAAAAGGTATATATATATATATATTTAATTAGTTGGTGAGGAGGCATCCTTGGTAAATGCCTCGTAGCTGGCTCAATGTGGGTCTTCTGTCTGCCTTTGTGTGCGGGTACATATGGTCTCAGTGGATGTGTATGGAGTGGAAGCAGTCCTGTTCTGTAGGTCCCCTGTGCTCAGGTTTGTGTTTGTGTACTGGGAGCGTTAATGAGAACAGACTGCCTTTCTTTCCCTTCGTTCCCCAATCCCATCTGTTCAAACAAAAGGCTGAAAGGGAGAGAGAGCCGAGACCCTGCTGGTCAAGAGGGGATGGATAATAACACATATCCTTGGGCTACATTTCAGCACATGCAACCCTTTCAAGCTGTGCTTAAGCTTTTATTCAGGCAAGAGAAAGAACAACCAATATAAAATAAGTTGTGGTTTTTTTCCTTCTTCCTTTTAAAAAAGCTGCATCAGGCCTGAAGGATGCTACATTCCGTTCTATCCCTCTAACATTGTATAAAGCTGAATTATCAAATGGGTCTAAAACAGCACTGATGATGTATTTGTGTATGTACAGACAGGTTTCGGGCTAGAGCAAGCGACATATGCAGAGGGGCCAGGGCTGGCTTAGAAAGTCAATTTTCACTGTGTTTGCACATGGTAACAGTTCCAGATCTGTGTAATTAACTATACATCAAAAGGGTGTGAAGGAAGATATATTCCTCTCCACCTTGGGGATTTGATGGGTACTTTGCAATTCATGGTGAACCCCCTATCCACATATTTGTCATTATGGTCGTGCCAAACAACTCATCTGAAGATCAAAACAGCTTTCTTGGGGGCTGTTACAGCAAGAGCAGCACAAGAGATGGCACCTTGAATCCCAAAGCGGGTACTGATGGCAGAGAGGGATGGTGATGCTGGTGCTCAGCCCTCTGCCAGCCATTCCAGGGACGTCATAATGGTTTACAGGAGAAAAATGGTCTCAAATGCCATTAGTTTAATGCTTCATAATGTCGTTGTGTCTGTTTTAAATGCAATCACGGAGCTCAGGGGACCACCAGGACTCAAATAAAAAGGAGGAAAAGAGCTTCCAGAAATGTAACAATGGAAAGGGAGGCAGGGGAATCTTTGGTGAGTGAAGAAATGAGATTCACCAGTTCTTTTCCATTGAACAGGTAGCGCATGGGTAAGCAGTGTTGGACTGTTAAAGGGATATTCACCTGGGATATGCATCCAGGTTGCAATAAACACAGCAAAGTAATAGAATCAGTCTTGAGGAGGAGAAGAGAGAGTTTTACAAAGCACAGGATCTGGTCCTGGCCAAGATTTTCAGAAGCAGAATATGTGATCATTTCAGAAAGAGATCATAGAATGGTTAGGATTGGAAAGGGACATCCTCTAGTAGACCATGCCACCAAAGGTCCCACCAAATATGTCCATCATCCCCTACCAATCCAGCAAGTTTATTGACGTGCATGTGGGGGTTCCTGTCTCCCTCTGGCTTAAAGGGAGGGACCCAGAAAAAATGAAACAGATCAAAACTAGTTATCAAGCTGAAGCTGACCTCTCCATGTCAATGGAAGATGCAAATAAACACAGCTAAAAAGCAATGAGAACAGGCAGTGGTTATGCTTGTGTAAGCTTTAGAAACATTTCTAAGCATCTCACATCTCATTTCAGTCGCACAGGTGGAGCTGTTTCCTTAGGGATGAAATCCTCTCTTGGTTGGCATTCCCACTCCAAGCGAGGCAGGTACATGCTCCTTTCAGACAGGAGCTGTGCAACTGCAGTGGTGATCACTAATTATTCTTCAGGACAGAATGAAACAAGGTGTGGGGATTGTACAACAGGCCAGCACTGCTCCTTTGTGACCCTTGCCTTTTGAATCCTAGCAATCAGGAGCAACCTGCTTTTGCGGGTTGATGTTTGGGGCTAATCTAACGTAGAAAATCTGCATGAGCAGCTCATCCTCTCTCCTCTCTACACCTCTTCTCACCGGGGATCCATCTCACATGTAGAATGATCTTGTCTATCATTCAAAAGCAGACCCCTTAATCCTGGCCTAACTGCTCACTACTAGCAGGAGATGCTTCTGCTGAGTTCATCCATCACACAACCACAAGAGGTGATTTGTAGAGTTGAATGCACTGGTAGGTGTACACGGCGGTTAAAAGGAGAAGGGATTATGGTAGTACCTGGTTTACTGAAAAGACAGAATCACAGAGTCATAGAATAGTTTGGTTTGGAAAGGACCTTCATATCATCTAGTTCCAAGCCCCCTGCCATGAGCAGGAACACCTCACACTAGATTATTGTGGCAGAAATAGGGACCCTAGCATTGCAGATAGGCACAGATCAATAGGTGTTTCCTTTCGGGTCCTCTCCTTGCTTTCTGCAACAGCTATTCATAACAAACAAGAAAACACAGTTTTTGACAACACTCTCTACAAGGCTGGTTGCATTATAAGAATCTGTCCCCAGTGTGTTACAACCCAGCCAGATGTGACCCTTGAGGCTGAGATCCACCGTGGTGGATGTCTCTGGGGGTTTGGGTTGGGGGAGCTGAGTTTAATCTGAAGTAGTTCAAAAACAGTTTCTCAGAAGGATGCTGGAGAAAAGGAAACAGATGTATCTGTAGGTTAAAATTGACTCGCAGTGCCTTTCTTTGAGAAGATCTAAAGCTTCTGCAGAGCAGACACTAGAAATTTGGCTTGAAAGGGCCTCCACCGCGGCGGATATGACTTCTGTCATAGCCAGAAACACCGTCCCACTTTGGCTACATTGTGAGCTTCTGAAGAAAAACAGACTAAATCTCATTTGCACTTGCCCAACAGAGTTCTGTTAGAGTTTAACAGCCAAACTGTCTGTCCATGCTTAGCATGTATGACCACTGTGCATGACCCATCCCTATGGAGCAAAGGAGTGTGCAGTCCCAGTCTGCATTTTCCTTGCGATGGACTTAATCATGTGGGGCTCTTTTGGCACTGAGTAGCACAAAAAAGAGCATGAAGCATAGACTGTGGGAATACAGCTGAAGGACACCCACAGAAAGGTTTCTTTTGCATTTCACCAGTGACCAAAGTGTAGCCAGATAGACTTACAGCATCAGAAGTCACTGAGCAAGGTGAAAAGTCAGTTAAGTAGATATTTGGTGTCATAACTGAAACAGAGAAAAATCTTCCTTTAGTTTCTGATGTGAAACAAATAAACTAAAGGGAATATCTTTCACTGCAAGCCACCAGAGACATTTGTTGTGATCCCTAAATACATTACCTGAACGTGGTGTACCCATTAGGCTTCCAGAATGAGGATTTAGAAAACCAGAATGCTCACTGGCATGTGTTCAACACCCTTTCCAGGAAACATCCCTTCCTTCGACCGTCATTCAGGCTGTGTTTCACATCTTACTCCCCTTCCAGGAAAACAGAAGCAAAGGTGATGATACAGAGATACTTAGGTCTGCAGAGGTGGTAATTTGGATATGGGGAAGAATCAATTAATAGCATGGCTGGTGGCTTGGAGCAACTTTGGAAAAAGCTGGAGTTTCCAGTTAACAAGCAAAACGGTGTATTTCTTATGATGGAAATGATGTGCCTGAAAGAGAAGTTAACACAGCCAGGTAGGCAAGAAAAATATGTTCAAACGGATACATGAAAGGTATTCAGGAACTGGAAAAATCAAAGAGAAGAGACAAAGGTGTTTCATGCTGGCATCAGGAGGCCAATGGCATCGAGGGAGCTGATGGAGCTTGTCAAATTTCTAGAGAGAAGTAACAGAAATATGGGGGTTACCATGAGTGAAATAGTAAACTTACTGCAAATGAAATACGAACAGAAATGTGGGTCTGTGTAAAACCATAAGGTAAAAAAATAGAGCAAGGGTTGAAAAGCTGGTCTGTATTGAGCATCAAGAATATCACTAACAGCAATCAAACTTGTAGACACTGATGAAAATGCTAGGCCCTAATGAAAATGTCAGGCCTGGACTTCAACAGGGCCCTAGCATAGATATCTCCTCAGCAGATATGGGCTCTGATAAACAGGAGGATGGTTACAGCATACATACAAAATGCCAAGATAAAACAAATAATAGGTGATTCATATTGATATTATGAGTTGCTATCATGCATCTTTATGATAGGAGGCCAAGTTGCAAATGGTGGGATTAGCCCTAACCACAGAAGACTGTTGCCAAGTAGACTTGTCAGATAGATGCATACAGTGAAGAAATAAGGAACATCTTCTCACACCACCAGTGAAAATGAAGCTGGGGTGAAGCATCCACCTTCTTTGGAAGGGCATCAAAACCAGCAGGATCATGAGACAGTTGACGTAACACGACCGCAATGAGCAGACTTACTGCTGCTTACCAGCCACGTGGTTGCTCTCTCAAAGGAGACATTAGGACACAATAGACATGGTTGGACAAGCTAATCCAGGGGCTAACTGGATATTTCTGCTTTTTGTAGGTATTTATTCGAAGTTCTGTGGTGCAGGGATGTCAAGCAGGGATCCTGTTATATGGTGAGCTATATCAGTAACTGGCTTTTTGGCCAAGCAGGCAAGAAAGCTGGGGTGCAGCACATATTGAGACCCACATCATACTGTACCATCCATTCTAAGAGTGGATGGTGGTGACCTCCTTGCCTCTGAATACTTGCTGAAGGGTGAAACCTTTTGCTCACATTCAGTAATTAGAGTTTCTGAGCTTGTAACACAGTGGCCAGCAGTAAAGCAGAGGCTAACCCACAGCTCTACATCAAAACAGCCTGAGACGTTGAACTGCTTAAAAGCTGGCTCCTAGTTTTGTGAATGGATCTAATAATGCCTTAACTGGCTGACTACAGATGGGCAGCGTCCTGCTCAGCTCACTTTCTCTGCTTCATATGTCACTGCTAGAAACAGCGATTAGATGCCCATGTGTCTACTCTCAAACAGTAAGAGCCAGTTCTTGTTTCTCTAGAGGCACATACCAGAATAGCTCAGTCACCTCATGGGACTGAGCAAGCACATGTGCTAGCCAAGGGTTTATATACCTCTCATGGTGGGATGGAGCTAGGTGGGACAGGTCATCTGGAGAGACAGGGTGGGACTGGGCAGGTTGTGAATTCTCCTGCTGGGTGGGTCAGACCCTTATACTGCTGACAGAGCATTTGCAGTCTACACACGTAAAGGGTGGAAAAGGGAAGCATATGTTGTCTCCCAGGAGGATGTGAGACACAGAGAGATACCAGACTGGTTGTGAGATTCAGAAATTCAGAGAAATGGCTTTGCTGGTGTCAGTCAAACCCAAAAGCTGCAACTTAAGGAAACTCAAGTTTCCACCATGCAGAGTAAGAAGGAGCCAGTCTGGTGTGGACACTTCTCTGAGTGTGACAGTGGTGTAACTTTAACATGACAGAAACTCTCCTGCTGGAGATGCTATTGTTTCGAATGCAATTATCTTTTACAGGGTTCTTCCAATCCACCTAATCATCTTTACCTTAATGTGCTTTTCCTTTCTACATTGTCACGTAAAATCCATTTCCTTTCAATTTACTTCATATCTATCTGCATCCAGATTACTACAACTTGGACGCATGGTAATTAAATGCAGTTTGTCTGAGTAGAAAGGCAATGAGTGCTATTACAGCTTGTTTATGCTAGCAAGCAATGCAGGTTTCTGTGTGCCATCCCACCAGCCTGGCTTAACCTTACCCTAGAAAAGCTGTCTTCTAAGGTTGCTGATGAATGCCCCTTAGGTTTCAGATTCTGAGACTGTGAAATATTCATCCCACTCAGATCTGCCTCAATAACTTGTAGTGTGCTGGCTCTCACCTGAACCTCTATTTCTGATTGAAATATTTAAGAGACTATTGACACCATTTGCATGGGTAAAAAGGTTACAAGGGGTTCTACCCTTTGGCTACAATGCAGCCTATTGCTAGCATCCCTGTGCAACTGATGGGACTTGACCCTGGCCTTGGCCCCTCATAATGCTGTGCACCCTAGGAGCTTGCAAATACGTACTCTGAATCATGTTTCATGTAGGAGTTTCACCTTTTGGATGCTACTGAGAGGCAATTGTTTGGTGGCAGGAGACCTGTATATCTTGAAATGATACAGAGGAGGTATTAATGATTGTCTTTAGGTCAAGCATGCACTGTAAACCCACCACTGAGAGCTGGTTTAAGAATGATTCAAGAAAAGGTCAAGAGAGGTAAATTCACCTTTACAGAGTAAGATTCAAATCTTGGATACTGTTACAGGATGAATGGGGTAGGGAAGTCTTGCAGTGATTTACTTTGTACACTGGAGTTACTTCATTGGTCAAGAAATCTGGTAGTTCTGAAGAAATCCTTTGGCTCTGATGAGTTTTGTGGGGAGAGCCCTGGAATGGGAGGGTTTTTAATATACTTTCTTTGAAAGCTATGCTTTCTCTGATATAGGCTGAACTAGAAGATGTAGACTTTGAGTCTAAAAGATCATATTTATCTTGTCACATTGACCCACTGGGGACTCACCATACAGACAGCCTTTGTGTTCGGGTCCAAAGAGACTGAGGCTTGAAAGAACTTGGCATCTATCAAAGATCACGAAGATGTACACAAGAGCAGTTGCACTGAGCCAGACTGAACATCCATCAAGCCCAGCATCCCATTTCAAATAGGGCCCCCAAACAGATGCCTGGGGAATATCACAATAGCAGAGGTGAATATGATACTTCCTGCGAGAAGTCTGCTGGCCTTCAGCCATTTATGGCTTGTGGAGAGCCTGAGTTGGAAGCAATTTCTATTCATTTAAAAACCCTCAGCAGATTTCTCTCTGTAAGCTTCTGTCCTTGAACTCCTGTAACATTTTGCTTTCAAAACATCCAAAGGAAGGAACTCCACAGCTTTACTATGCATGGTGTGAAGAGACACCCCCTTTTGTTTGTTTTAAACCTGGCACCTGACAGCTTCATTTGATGCCTCTTGCTGTCGAACCATATTGGAAGAGACAGGGAGCAACCAATCCCTTTCCACCATACCCTTCCTAACTGTGATACATCTTTCTGTAAAATGGTGACTACCTCAGCCCTTTTCACTTAAGTCATTCCTTGTACAGAAGCTATTCCATACGTTGGGTTATCCTTGCTGCTATTCTCAGATGCTTTTGGACTTTAATGAAAGACTGGAGGACCAAAGCTGCACATGATATTCAGGATACAGACTTACTCTGATTTCAGGCAAAGGCATAATGATGCTCTCTGTCTTCTTCTCTACCTCTTTTATTCTTTCTGCAATAATAATAATATCTATCATTTAATTTTCTTCTTCCATGCCCCCAGGAGCCAAGCTGATGTTATCATGAAACAATCTGTCATATAACTACAAGTTCTTGCTTCTGTGCTTGTCTCGGGACCTACCAGTTATATGTGAAGTGAGAAATGTTCCTCCCTACGTTCACCACCTTATCACTTCATTTAGGTTGAATTTCTTGTGCTGTTTTATCTGTCTTGCACAGTCCTTCTGCAATTTTTCGTGGTCAGTCCTTGTCTGTATTACCTGGAACAACCAAAGCCCAGTGCAAGTTTGTGCCTTTATCCTATAGGGGTCATTTCTGGGAAAGTCTTGAAGCCTGTCTTCGGTCCTGAAATTGCTTAAATGGGCAGAAAACCTTTGATATTGGGAATATTGCACCTGAGATGTGGGAAAGAGATGTCTTTGGATGTTGTGCCTGCATGCAGTTGAATTCTGCTCTCTCCTGCTCTGTTCTACGTTTCTTTTCTTTCTTTCTTAGTGCTTATCTTGTCTGTGAGCCTGTGCTGAGCTCTAGCCTTGGGGGTTGCAAATCTTTCTCCCACTTCAATATGCAGAATAGGTTTGAGCAAGGAGAAAGGCAGAGGACTTCACTGGAGGATAGGTGTTATATGACAAAATCCTTGCCTTTCAATCCCTGTGCCAGTCCATCCCTCTGGCCAGGATTAAAGTTGTAGTGATCAGTCCTCAGTAGTCCTGAATGTCTAAATAGTGACTCCTTCCACTTCTCTTCCTGCCTGGTGTCTGTCTGTTCCTTGACTGAACTCACTCCTAAAGCCCTGAGCTAGCTGCTGCTTCTGGCTTGCCAGACCATCTTCTCCCCATCCACCCATATTAGCAGCTCTTCCCAGACCCTCATATCCTTCTCCTTCTCACACTTTCTGCTGCCATCTTTCCCCATGTTTGCTGCCTGCCTTTTCACGTGTGTTTTTTCTCATTGCTCCATCTGCATATGCCCCAGATGCACATGTACAGCCCACCACCCTCATGCAAAATCCTTCATCCTCTTATTGATGTGGTCCCTCCATCTATGTGACCTGGCTTCCGCTTTTCCCTCTTTCACTCTGCACTGCTTTTGCTTTGATTTAAGCACTTTTAATGCCACCTTTTTCACTCCTTCTCCCAGGTCTCTTCTGAATTCTCCCTGGAGCAGCTTTCTCTTCTCTGATGATCTTCACGTTTCAGTGAGGAACAGCAGAACAACTGTCACTTGTTGCTTTACAAGTGACTCTGTGCCTTGCCACTCTAAGAGCTATCTCTCTCAGGCTGATTGGGTAAAACTCTGCACAGATTGGAGGGGAAATGAGAGACCAGCCCTGTCACTCTTCCCCTGAGCTGCAGCACCAAGCATCTCCCCACGGAAGCAAGATCCTGTGGCACTGCAGGGCATGGGCTGGCAGTGGTGGTGGACTCATGCATCTCTCAGGGACCTTGAAGAGCAGGAGGGAGGGATGGGAGGCAGGAGGGGAAGGGAAGAGCTGCTTGAGGAGCTTGGCTGCAGGGAGCTGATGGAGAGCAGCAGTGGGAAGAGGAGGCTGCTCTAGAGGGATAGAAGAGGAGGCATCAAAGAACACAGCAGGGAGCTGAGAAAGAGGCAGCGTTATCTGTCCCAACTTTGTGCCTGCCCTTGTGTGTCTGAAAGTGAACGGGGTCTGAGCTCTCTTTCACTTAAAGCCCAAGTTATTCCAGCCCAGTGACTCGGTTTATTTCTGTCCCTGCTCATGACATTTCTCTTTCAGGTGGCTGCTGCCTGGTTTAGGGTGGGGCTGTGGGCTGGGGCGACTCGTGTTTTCCAGCTCTTATCGGTATCAGGATGATGTTCTGCTTTTCTTTGCTGTCACACGGCATCCCGCTCCCCTCCCCTCTTTCCCCTCCCTCCGCCGGCTCCCAGAGGAGGCGACAGACGGTCCTGTAATTTGGTTCCATTCGCTCGACTGGAGCAACACCTGCCCCCCTCTCTGGGGACAGGAGGGTCTCATCCCAAACCGAGCAAGGAGCCAAAGACGAATCTGAAGCCCACATGCAAATAGAGCCCAGGATAAAACAACACGGCCATGCTGGGCAGGAAAGGCAAAATCCGTCACCAGGGAAAGAGGCAGGAGAAATAAAATCACCTCTGAAGAAATAAAGAAGAAGTGCCAAGAGATTGCCTTTTCCTTTTGGGTCGGTTGCTATTGTGGTTATTGATCTATCCCACCCTGGAGAATAAACTGAGAGTACTGAAAAATAATGGCTGATATTAGAACGCATTTATTCACCCTAAAAGGACTGGGTTAATTGAGTTACAGGGTGGCTAGATGGATAGATATGTGAATAGATAGATAGAATGTCGCATGGGTTTCTTCATGGCTATATAATGGAAAAGATCCATTTCTTTGTTGGATTTCATATACAGAATCCTCTTCAGCTCCCTTCCCCCCATGAAGGTTTCATCTCTTTCTCATACACACTCAGTCTTTGCTAGAAATACAGCAAAGATATCAAATCACATCCAAGACCCTCAGGATTTCTCTGCTGTAAGTATCAGTGATAATATCTTACCTGGCTCACCCACTTTTTAATGCAAGCAGTAAGCCACTACTTTGTGCCTAACGAGTAGTGTGATCCTGAATATACCCATACCATGCACTTAGCTAGTGAGTGATGGTCCATGTCTAGAAATACTTCCTTTTGTATATGTATATCTATAGCAGCATAAATGTAAGTCTGTATTTTGGAATATTCTATGCTCTAGGAAAGTAGATGATACTCATAGAAACAGTTCCCCGTTAGCTGTACAGTCCTGTGGAAACCGGTATGTTTATTTGTAGGAGTTACTTTTGGTTTGCTGCCTGTCCTCATTCACTGTATGAGGCTTGGGATCTGTTTCCAGGGTTCAGATGAATGCATTAGATGCCCTGTTTCCTAACAATACCGATGTGAATGCACATTGCACCCCATGCCCATGTATGTCCATATAGGCTTGCAAATGTGTCTTAATAGGTGTTACCACCTTTTGTTAACGGAGCACTAGATATCCTTCATACTGGGATATTCCAGGTCTATTCATTGGAAATACTTCCTCTCTGTGACTGCCAGATGTTTCCATTTAATGTTTTATATCCTGACTGAGTCAGGATTAAAGCACCTCTTTCGGCATTAGCTAAAGGTCT
Source organism: Neopsephotus bourkii (assembly GCF_033783945.1). Lineage (NCBI taxonomy): Eukaryota > Metazoa > Chordata > Aves > Psittaciformes > Psittacidae > Neopsephotus > Neopsephotus bourkii. Next base: position 4,548,771 of record NW_026901771.1, on the reverse strand, counting down.
AGAAGTAGTGCTCTGCCTTCTCTCTTTGAGTGTGCTCTTTCATGGTTCATAGGATGATCTCCTCTTTAAATGTGAAAGAAAGATATTTGAATGTAGCTTTAATCTTAGCTTTAGTCCCTAAAAAAGCAGGAAATATTACCTCTGTTTCTTCCCTGTCAACTGTTGCATTGGCCATGCATGGTATAAACTTCCATCGAGCAGTTCCACGCCCTTCCTCCTATAATATTGTCACTCAAGATCATTTGTTCCTGTATCACTGAGGCAATGTAACTTTGATTATTTAAGTAAATATATTGCTGTCTAACACATACTTGCAATGAGGTGGAGTTAAGGTTGTTTACCCATTCTTCATAAATCTGGGCTTATGAGCACTTAGCCATGAAGCCTTTTTATTGCATTGGCCTTGCAGCTTGTACATACTGCTCAGATCTTTCTCAAGAGTAAAAGAAGGCATGGGATGGGGGTGAAAAAGCTACATCTTGTTTTCAACAAACACCAACTGCTAGATGAGAATGAGGCTCCTTCTCGGTGCCAGTAGGAAAAACTGAAGTGGTTGGAATGATGCTATGGTGGTGAGAGGATATAAGCAATGTGTTGAGAGACGGAAAGGAGACAGGGCTTGTAGGGAAAAGCAGTTTCTTCCATCAGATAAACCTTTGGAAGAAAGGGATATGTCAAGTGCCCTGACCCCTCTGCAGGTTAAACTTGTGGCTTGATCCTGGGGATACCACCAAAATCAAAGCCCTTCCTGCCCTCTCTCTTGAGCACAAGCAGGCTCTCTGGTGTCTATGGGGATGGTGGGAACAGTATAACCCAGAGGATGTTTTTGTTTCCAAACCTAACCTGTTCCCATACATCTCCACACTACCCTCTCCTACACAGGGTCTCACTGTCTTGTTGCTTGGGCACAGAGTCCCGTGGCTGGAAACTCAAGACCCTGGGCTAATAACCACTGCTTGGTCCACAGCATCTTCACTGAATGGCCTTGGCCTGAGCATCTCTCAGGCTGGGTGGGACCTGATGTGTTTGCAAGACCCCCAGAGGTGAGAGTGTGGCCATGGGGAGTGCTGGGTTCACACTTCCTTTTCCCACAGCCTATGTCCCACCAGTGACTGCAGCCAGTAAAGTAATACAGTATTTGCAGTAAGGTAAATCAGATCACTCTTTTGCCCAAAAAGTGTGTTCCCATGCTCAGGAGGAAATCATATATTAATCTTTTTATTATCTAAGCCCTCATGCATGTTAGTAGCATGAAGGCTTGTTGAATGGCAGGACTTATAATACCACTCAGGCAATTAGCATCAATCTCGACCCCGATGTTGACAGAACCTAAGAAACAAGCGTGTCCCAAAGAAAACCAGCTCCAAAGTCACTGGAGTTGCCCCAAAAGATGCAGAATTTGGGAACTGTGCGTTGAACTACCAAACCCGCCTGGGCTCCCTTGGGATGTGGGAAGCGTACATTGCTAGAAAGTGGAATTAACAGCCTCTTTGACAGGTATTTCTGCATGGAGCTTTTCAGCTGGTCAAGCCCTGCACTTAATTAACCCACTGTGCAAAGTGTCGGCCATAAAAACGGGAGGAGGAGGGGAGGGTTTTATCTCTCCAGCAAGTAACAATGGGAGACGCAGCCTTCCGAGTGAGTGGCAATATTCAAATTACAGGTAAAATTAACCCCTTGCAGTAAACAACAAAAGGATTTAACAAATGAGATGGCACAAAGGTCTCCCGTTACTCAGGTAATAACCTGCCTCTTACTGAGTCTGTCTCTGCCATGTTTCAAACAACAAGCTTTGGGAGTGAAGCCTTATATAAGAGAGTATGATTGAGGTTTTCAGAGACAGGGAAAGGATCCAAGAGATTTTACTTGATTCCAGTAGAATTGGACCTGACCAAGGAACTGAATTTAAACACGAGACAGAAAATGCAGTGCAGGACAAAACACCCACATTTTGGTTCCAAAGTCAGATGTATCAAAGAGCAATGAGGGGAAACGGGTGCTTGCAAGCACCAGATTAGATTTTACAGCCTAAACTTTGGCATGTGTGACCAGATGCCAGTCATGATGTGACTGGGAGAAGCTGGGTTTAGCAATCTTATGCCCGATGCAGAGCTGGGCACAGTGCAGCCAGGTAACAGGCGCTGGAGCAGGGAACCCGTGGTGAGGGGCTGCAGTCTGAGTGTCCCTAGTAGCAGGTAACCTGTTGAAGCTTTTCCACCCACAACCTGAGAAGCCTTTGCAATCCCCGTAGTTTGTAAGGGCATTGTATCTCCGTCTCATAGAAAGACCAACAGGGAAAAAGAATTAGGAAAAAACAGCTTTTATTTGATACTTTTATTTATATGCAAAACAGCTCACCATTCATGAGAGATATGAAAAACGCATCAGATAGAAACCAGATTTTTCTATTTTCACTACAAAATATTGCATTATATAAAGCAACAGAGACACACAAAAAAACCCTGAAAAAGACTAAAATCTTTGGATAGCAGATGTGGTTTGTTTTTTATTTTTCTCTCTCTTTTTCTCTTTCGTCCCCTCAAATGCGCTTCCTGTTTTAAGAGATTCACAGCAAAGAACATGAAACATCTTCAGGTTATAGAATATCTTTTTTTTTTTTTTTTTTTTGGTTGTCACAAAGGAAAGCAGTCCTGGATTTACTTTTTCTTTCTATTTTTTTTTTCTATTTTTTTTCTTTAGGAAAAAGGTCCTTTCCTAAAAATATACCATCCCACATACACACCGGCGCTCACTCCCCCACACATGCATGTACACACACACGCACACGCACATATACACCTCACAAAGATACTACTTTCCTTATAAACGATTTGCAAAGTACTTTCCAGACGTAACTATAGATCAGAAGAACAAGTGTTTAAAAAACCCTCTCCTAGTTAAGTGCTAGTGGTTGTCCATACCACACGAGAAAAGAAAGGGGGGGGGGGAAAGGGCAAGAACAAATGCCTTGATATACATAAAATATAAACAGGGGAGGTTTGTCGTGCACAAGTGCAATATCATTGGAGGGCGGAAATGAATTAAAAGGAATAAATAAATAAAGGAAAAGGAACACTGTATCCATCCCAACAAACACTCATAAAGTTAAACATAACGTTCCACACGGAGAAAGTGTAAACACCCGACTATAGAAACGAATTGGCACAAAGTATCCAAAGTAAAATCGCCACCACTCTGAAAAATAAATAAATCTTGGAAAAAAATAAATTGTCGACTCCTTCTACCATAAATAAAAAATAGTTATTTTTAACTGCACCCATGGGTCACACGTTTAAGGTCACAAGTAGATGTGTTTTTTGGATATATATATATATAAAGGGGCACTTGACAGCCTGAAGAAACAATCCGGTTTTACACTTCTCGTCGATAAACGGGAGGGGGGGGGGCCCCCCCCCCGCCGTCGGCCGCACCGCACCGGGAGGGAGAAGCCCCGGGGAGAGAGGTGGGGGAGTGTCCCGGGGCTCCGGAGGTCCTTCGGGGCGTGCGGGCGCTACACGTCGAGGACGTGGTTGAGATAGGAGATGTAGCAGATGGCGAGGCGCAGGATCTCGATCTTGGAGAGCTTCTTGTCGGGGGGCAGGGTAGGCAGCAGCTTGCGGAGCTCGGCGAAGGCCAGGTTGAAGGCCTCCACTCGGATCCGCTCCCGAGTGGCGTGCGCAGACCGGTACTTGGCTGTGGCGCGGCGCCGCCGTCGCTTCTCCTCCCGGCTCAGCGGCGGCGGGTGCAGCCCTGGCCGGCCCCCGACCCGGCCCTCCCCGACACCGCCGCCGCCCCGGCCCTCGCTGCCGCCGCCACCGCCCTCGGCGGGCTCCGGGTCGGAGACGCAGCAGCTGAGCGGCTGGGGGTCCGCGCCGCCGAGGGACTCCGGGTCGGAGGGAGCCGAGGAGGGGTGATCGGAGTCGGCAGCTTGGTCAGGGCTAAGCATCATCTTGGAGGGGGCGGAGGAGGAGCCTTCCCGGGACAGAGGAGAGGAGAGAGCGGGTCAGAGCCCTACCACCGGCACCGCTACTGGGGGACAGGCGAGCACGGGTAAAGGGGACATGTCGGTCCCTCGGCACCTGCCCCAGTCACCGGTGGCTGCCGCGGCCCCGCTGGAGCCGGCCGTGGTGGCGGGAGAGCTGCTGCTGCTGCTCCTTCAGGGAGCACCAACGAAAGCAATGCCCTGTCATTCACCATCACCATCCAGGGCATTCACCATGCCCGTCAAAGACTGGTGTTTGACAGCAGCTTCAGAGGAAGCTCCATTATTCCCCCTGTTTCCTTGGGTGTAGAAACAGGCCCGGAAAGCAAAAAAAAAAAGAAATCCGTATTTTTTACCAAACAAGTTAATATCCAGTAGCTCAATATTAGGTAGTTTTCTTTTTCTTCTCCGATTTTAACATCGTGTTTCCTCCCCCTCCAGTCTCTGTTTAACCGTTTCTTTTTCGGTAACTCTGTGAGAGCCGGGGCTACAGGCATGATGCTCTTAAATATACAGCCCAAGGCTCCCTAAACATAACAAGGCCAGTGGGGAAATTTATTTCCCCAATCCAAAGTACGGGGTCTGATGTACCTGCGGGGCTCTCCCCCTGCTCTTTTCTCTCCATTTCCCTTCCTTTTTTGTTTTGTTTACCTTTCCTGCTGCTAATGGTGCGGGCAGCGATTCGCCAGCGCCCGAACGGGGGATGTTTTGGAGAGAGCTTATTTTTAAGCGTGGGATTGAAAAAGAAACCAAAGCTTAAAAGCAGCGGCCGAACTTTTTCCATTCCTTTAAATTTTCCCTCCTCTCCCCTCCCTGCGCGAAAAGGAGGGGAACGGGGGGTAAATAAATAAATAAATGCGGACGTGCCTTTCAAAAGAAAATTGAATCGTATCTTCTTGCGGCCTCACAGAGCACCATCTGTCATGTAGACAGCAATACAAACCCGAGCGCGTCCGTGGACATGCCGGCATGTGATAAAACAATACATCAGGCAACTAGTGAATAACCTTGGACACAAATGTGCGTGTGCTTAGGGGGTGTGTGTGTGTGTGCGTGGCCAGGGTGTCGGGGGAGGTGAGGAACAAGCCTGGAGGAGGAGGAAACATCGCGTCCTTCCTCTTCTCCCGAATTCAGGTTTGCCCAGTATTTCCACGCGAAGTTTCCAGGCAAAGTCCTCCCTCGGGTCTCGGGCCCGGTTGGGAAAAATGAATTAAAAGTAGCAGTAATAATAATAACGATGATAATAATGACAATGAGACGTTAAACGAAGGCAGGAGGAATGCTTCTTCCCGGGGCGAGACACTGACACGCGTGGCGGGGCTCCACCGGGGTGCCCGGAGGAAAAAGGCCTGGAGCGGGAGGAGGGAAGCGCTTGTTTCCCTAAGAAAGGGCCGCCTGTCAGGGCCATAGGGAACCCTTCCTCTTGGAGTTTTAATAAGGAGCAGGGATCAGGCCCAGGAGGCAGGAGCAAGAAATAAACCCCGCGGGTCAGGTGTTAGCCATCTCTTGGAATAAAAACAACATAGATGAATAGGAAACATTTAAAACCACCTTTAAAGGGATTGTGCGAAAGCACAGGAGAAGAGGGCAGTTGCAGGAAAACGGGCAGTTACAGACGTGGTTCCTGAAGAAAGTTGTTTAAAGGTTTGAGTTGGATTTTCCTCTTTGGTTTTGGGGTTTACCCATAGGCCGGGTTTTGGCGAGCTGAGCCGGAAAGATGGTTCCCCCCCCCCCCCCCCCCCTTTCTCTATTTTCACCCCCCGTTTCAGCAAGCCCGTGATACCTGGCAAAGGGACATACATTGTGAAAGCTGCTTACCTCGGCGGAGCGGTTCGGATAGCCTCTCTCTCCGGGTCCCCTCGCCCCCTCGGCGATTCCTTTACAGTTTAAATGACCCTCCGGCAACGGAGCATGGAAAAATTAAAACATCAAAATCAAATCAAATGAATTAGGAGCTGAAAAAGTGTCCTGCTTGGATGGGGAAAAGGCAGATCTCATCCCTCGCCGCGGCCTCCAGCGCTCCGGAGATGGGGAGATGTTATCGCCGTGGTTGGTGGCAGAGTATAAATAACAACTTAAGTTACTTACGATGCATCGGGGAGAAAAAGCGTTTCCCCCATCGAAGTCTGCCTCCGCCCGCTAATTCGGAGCAGCACCGGCAGCTGCTGCCAGTCGGGGTTATGTTTTGGGGGGGGACTGCGCCGGGAAGTGCCGGTTCCCCCGCTCTTCTTTCGTCCTGTTCCCCAATCGCGATAAGTAACAAAAGGAATGCGGCGACAGCCCCAGCAGGGGTTATTCCCTCTCTCCCGCCCCCTCGGGCTCTCCTTCCCCTCTGCCCCCCCCCTCCGCAGCTCCCGGGCCGGGCCCGGCGCGGAGCCCCGGGCACGGAAAACCGGCGGCCGCTCCGCGCTGCGCGGAGCCGGGCTTGGCGTTGCCGGCTTTGTTCGGCCGCGGCCCCGGTAACAATGCGTTGCTCCCTCCTTTTCTTCTCTAGTGTTATTATTCGGGGTGCAACGTGCGGGTTTGTTAATCCACGGAGAGAGGGGCAGGAGAAAGGGGAGAGGCCGTCGGGAAATAAAATGTTTGGTTTAGTTTTTCTTCTGGTCCTTCAAGAGCTGCCGAGGGGGTGGGAAAAAAGGATAAACGGAACCCCCATCCGTCCCTGAGCTTCCTAACTCCTCCTGCATCTCTCGAGGGAGAATAGAAAAAGCGAAATGCGAACGTTGAAAAGAAAAATCAAAACGAAATAAACGCAAATCTCGGCGCGGGGTCGGAGCGGCTGCGAGGGGGAACGTCCGTGCAGGAAAAGGTATGCTCACTCGCACAAAAAGAAAGTGCAGTTCCTCCTCCCACCCCTCGCGGAGTGGCAAAGAAGCCAAGGAGAGGTGCGGAAGGTGGCAGGGGCGAGACAGGCAGACGGACAGAGCGGAGATGCATGCGGATCCGCTCCTGGTACCAAAGGGTTTAGCATCGAGATGGTTGGAAGAGATAAAGGCTCGGAGAAAAGGGGGCGGCATTTTTTCCCTCTTAAATTGATATTTAATGGGAAAGCCTATTGGACAGAAACCTGGACACGAGTCACTTAATTGGACTTGACATCTGTCACAGTGTGGGAGTTTTCACAGCCCAAATATTTTCAGCAGATCAGATTCTCGCTGAATCTGTGCCACAAATTATAACAGTCTAGAGCAGCCCGTGATACAAACCCTAGCCTCTGGATATACAGTCTCTAGCCATGCTCACTTCCACCACCGTTGTCCCCCCCCCCCTACAATATCGGATACCCACTGATCTAGAAAAACACCGCTGGCATTTTGCATGCAAGCTAATAAATAAGCTTTAAGCATCAATTTGCATCATGTACACCGAGCATGTGGAGAATCGTCAGACATGGGGTTTTGTGCATGTATATCGGTAGTCCCCCTGCCCTGTCTCCCACTCACCCCAATCCCAGTGCATGGCAGGCACGGTCCACCAGGGCCGGGGGGGGCAGGCAGGCCCTCTGTCGCCCCCCCCCTCCCCCCCCCCCCCCAGTGTCTCTATCCCTGCCATCCTTGCTCCAGCACACAGACAATGAGGCGAAGGAGCCGGCTGTGGGGACGAGGCTTTTCTGCTCACAAGAGGCCAGATGGAGCCAGGCCCCTTTGCACTGGAGCCAGGGGATGCCTTTGACCGGGATGACTCTTCTTGCTGCCACCTTGCTCCAGCCCCGTTTAGCTGGCAGCCTGTTCTCCATTCTGATCCCCTGTTCCCTGTCTCCCTCCACTCAGATCCCACCAAATGGGGGCTGTAAGCCTCTTTTCTTTGTGTAATCACCTTCCTCCCTGGGGACTTCTCTGTGTCAGGAGCCTGTGCTGGCAGGCTCCCTCTGGACCCCCAAAAAAGAGGCAGCAGGAGGGATGTGTGATGCACAGAGTGCTTAGTGGTGCTTAGTCTCACCAGAGCTCCATCTCTCCCTGGGTCCCATGCGCAGGATGGAGGGGTTGGGGGTGGGTGTATGTGTGTGAGGTGGCAGCTAAGCACTTACAGGTGTCTTCAGGGAGGAAGGTGATGACAAGTTCACCCAGTAAACCATGCAAAAGGCTGAGAGATCTCTGAATAGGGAGAGGTTCTGCTCTTGATACGATTTGCAGGACCTCAACAGGAATTCCTGGATAATTCTGGGGTTTGTCTGATTTCTTTTGAAAATGATAGATACTCCAGCAAAGAATACAATGTCCCTGCGTGTCACCTGGTCCACTAGCAAAAGAACAACCCCATGGACATTTCTTTCAGGGAAATTTAGGGATTTCTCTCCCTTTTCCTGCCCACAATGTCTCCAAGACAGCAGGAAGCTGTCGCTTCTGTAGGTGCTCTGACTCCACATCTCTACACTGGATTCATGGACATCCAACAGGATCCCAGCAGTGCTATCGGAGATGCTTGTCTAGGTGATCCTTGGGTGCCATGGGACATGCCCATCAAAGACCATCCATGAAAGGCAGAGACCAGCAATGCAGCCTCTGGCTGGGAAGGTCTGAACCGTGTGTGCCCTCAGGCCACCTCTGTGCCAGTCCCCAAAGGGGGCTTTCTAGAGCTGCAGAAAGCCTTTTGCTGAGCTTGAGGGGAGCAGGAGGCATTGTTGTGAGATACATGGTCTGCATGGAAGGGGGGGGGATGGTTTACATAGGTGCTCAGGGGGCTGTTTGATCTCCTAGGCACAGGGACTCAGTAACCCCCCTTGCTACTGTGAAAAGAACTAACTAAAGCTGTGAAGGAGCCCTTTGCCACCTTTTATTTGACTGTGGCTCAGTGCTAGGGGCTTTGGCTTGCAGCGCTCCTCAAGGTGTAAGCCTGAGGTCTCAGACCACAGAAGCTGCAGGTGATGGAACAAGTATGCATAGGCAAGAGCCAGGAAGCTGCTGTTCATGCAAGACACCCTGCTCTCTGCTGTAGATGCTGTCACTGCGTGGCTTGCTCTTTAATCTCCAGGAAGAGCATGAGCAGTTTCTTCTTGATGCCCTTTGGTTATGAATGGACATTTCTGATTCCTCATAAAGCGCTGTTTACTGCTGCTGTGATCCGATTACCCCACTGCTCTGCTCCCAGATGTGTTATACCCAGAGGTTCCCACCCTGCTCTGGACACCCCAGGCCTGCAGCATCTACCAGAACTTTAACACCAAGAAGCCTGTCAGAAATGCTGGAGCTGACAGCCTGGCTCTTCTCTGAGCAGACAAACCCCAAAGCCCAGCAGCAAGGCCAAATTCTCTCAGTGGAGAGCTCTCCTGCTTCCAACCGCTTGCATCTGGAGGAAGAGGCTGGTTTGCAGAGCTGACTGGTCCAGAAGGGGAGGTCACCAGAAGTGGTCAGGAAGTGCAGATGATGGAAACTAAACCAGTTGCATTTTGGCAAAGGAGACTATAGCTCTTCCTCAAGCTCTCTGTGTCTTTTGTCTTAGAATATAGATTAATGCAAGTGGAGACTCACACACTGAGTACCAAAGTATGTGTCCCAAAGGAAGCTGCATAGATGTAAGGCCACCTGATGACTTATATCCCCAAATATAGCCACGGCCAGTGCAAGGCTATGGTTGGTCTCTTCACTAAACAAGCACCTCACTGGCGTTAAGACAAACTGAAATCTGGAGAAGGGCTTTTTACAAGGGTATGTAGGGACAAGATAAGGTGTAATGGCTTTAAACTGACAGAGGGGGAGATTTAGGTTGGACATTAGGAAGAAATTCTTCCCTGTGAGGGTGGTGAGACTTTGGCACAGGGTGCCCAGAGAACCTCTGGATGCCCCATCCCTGGCAGTGTTCAAGGCCAGGCTGGATGGGGCTTGGAGCAACATGGTCTAGTGTGAAGCATCCCTGAACATGGAAGGGGGTTGGAACTGGATGATCTTCAGGTCCTTTCTAACCCAAACCGTTCTGTGATTCTGTGTGGTTCTGTGAAATTCCCAGATGGTGACCTTAATGGCATGAATAGCATTGGTTTGGCTTCTCTGTAAAAGGGGAAACCACGACCCTCAAGCTGCTCTTCTAATGAAGAGAAAGTGAATAGGGAAAATGGAAGCATAGCAAAGGCCTTCAGTTTGCACAATGGATGTCCAGGAGTGTTGTATGGCTGTGGCCTTACTGCAGACTAAATCCATGACAGTAAACTTTGAAGCCCAGGTGGACAGACATCTCCTGGAGGAGAATCTGGGATTATATTTTTCCACGCTGGAGAGCTGTAAGGGAGCCTTGAACATCTCTTCTTCTTTACCTGGCTTGAGATGTTGCTTTCAGGGCTGAAGGTATAGAGAGAAGTGGAAGTTGTTTCCTGTGGATGGCATTCCAGCTCATGCAACACCCATCTCCTTCCCAGCAACCTCGTAAGTTTAATGAGAATGAAAGGTGGCCAGAGAACGATTCAGTATCAAAACCCCCACATCCCACCATTGTAGGGGCCATCTCACTGAGAAACAAGGAGAAAATCACTGTTTTGACCTCCAGGGCTCCCTGACAAGCCCATAAAACCTTATGACTGAGACTGCTCACTAGATAAGAGCTATCATGGAACTAATATTAGCTAATTCATTAATGATTGCAAATAAAAGCTGCCCACTGCTATGACACAGCAAAGTATTAGGGGCCAACAAACAATATTAAGTGATGGGTGGTGCTAAATCTGTGACAGAGACTCATGACCCAGGGTCTTTCAGGGGCCGGTGGGATCAGGCTTTGGAAAGGCAAGAGTCAGAAGAGGATTGTCTTCAGGGTGTAGTCAGAAGAAATAAGACTGAAAGCACTGCTGCTATGCCATGGTATTTTAGGGAAAGGGGGCACTTTGTTGTGTGGACATCTCAGATTCATGTCACATGATCGTTTGAAAGTAATGGCATTTGTAGGTTGGTACATACCCACTCAAAGTCTGCAAGGGTGCATCACTAACACCCAAGAGCTGCCATTTGTTCTAAGGAGATGTCCTTGTGGCCTGGGGAAGGAGAAGGATGAAAGAACCCAGCTGGGCTCCTTAGCACTGGGACAAATATTAGGAAAACCATTTTTCACTTAGAGCCTAAGCAAATCTCACTGGGCTGCCATGGGGAGCCATCAAACACAGGAACCCACAACGTCACTTTTATGGTGCTGCTTGTCAGAGCAGAGCTGCGCTTCCATTACTGACACGTCCTTTATCTGTCGAAAGGACAGCTCTTCCAGGAAGCTTGAGAACATCCATTCTCTTTTATAGCATACGCCATTCACGTTGCTGGCATATGCTGCCCATTGAAATAAATGGAGCTTGTCACTCTTGGATGTGTTCCTTGGAAATAAACGGTCAAACAAATTAGAATGCTGAGCCATGAAAATCCTTGTCCTTTTGAAAAATCTGTGCTGGCTATAGCTCAGTGCCTCTGCTCCTGGTTTCCTTGCACATCGGGATGATAGCTTCTGTTTTCCACCAGTCATATTTGCTTTCTCTAGGTAGTGGGATTGAGGCTGGTTTAATAATGGGTCAGCAGATTAGAGGCTGATGGCAGGAACAGCCTGCAACTGGGGACGGTGAAAAGAGTTTCCCTTCTGGGCCATAAACAGAGAGGTATCAGGGCCACCAGATCTGGATGTGAGGTTATCCTGGCTAAGGTATGCCAGCATATACAGGATACGCAGGTATCCTCAGCTGCTCCCTTGCAAGTATGAGTGTGTCTGTCTCTAGGACCAGCTGCTGTGTTTAAATCAGTGGTCTCCAGACTAGCTAATGGTTGAAATCTATGTCTTTTGGACAAAATCTCGATTCTTTTCACCTAGTTGCAGCCTTTGGCTCCTGTCTTTGGTATGTGTTTTGGTTCCAGTTTTTTCTTTTGCCTGTTGGACTAGAGGAGCCGTGACATTAAGATCAAGCTCTAGCTGCTATTGTAGGGCCAGGTGCCATCATGAGAGTGTTCATGACCTTTCACTGGCATATTGTCTTGACATCTCTAAAGATCATCCTTGCCATTTCAGCCAATATTCATAGCTCTCTTGAGGGTAGGGTGTATCGGGAAATGGAGGATGATGAGGAGATTTTAAAGGCAGAAAGGACCATGGTGAGCATCTCTCTGCAGGTTGAAGGCCACAGGACTTCCCTACTCGTATGAATGAGTGTATGTTTTCAGAAATAATATTAATGCTTGGTATAAACATTGGTGGTGGTGGAGGATTCATTATAGTCCCTGGAAAGCTCCCCCATCAGCCATTTATCCCCACTGCTTGAAACACTGATATGGAAAATGAGCATGCTCACCTTCAGCATCCAGCCATGGGATTTTGTTGTATCTTGCCCCTCTGGATTAATAGTTCTCTATTGTCATCTTATCAGGTTTAGGTAGGGGTTTTGTGAATGAGGTATGCATGTGTAGAGCCGATGTGCCTGCATGCTCCAGTTATTAGCTTGGACTTTCTGGTAATGCAAAGCATAGCTACAGCTACTGCTGCTGCTCCAGTCAGATGTCTGGAAATTTTGGACAAATGGGAACATTCCACCTGGGCAAACATTTCAGGCAGAAAGAGAAGACAAGCTTGAGCAAACCCAGACATCTGTCAGTCCTTCCTAGGTCAGGTTTCATTAGGAGTGGCCATATCAATTCTGCAGCCTTCTTTCTGTTAAACGGAACAGATTTGGATGCCTTGTTGTCATGCAGAAGACACTAAACCTGCTTTCCTTTTAAGGTGGTTCTGGTCTGGGATATTTCCCATTCTCCCTGTCCAAAATCCTAGCCCACAACTGAAACGTTCAGCATGCCAAGCTCTGAATATAGAACAAGAAATACATATCATGCTTTTCAATGTGTCTGTAAGATCCTGATGCAGCCTTGATGCACCTGGAACAGGTGTATTAGAAACCATTCACAGAAAACAGACAAGAACACATACAGTGGGTTAGACCAAAGGTGTCTTGTTTTCAGCAGTACCAAAAGAGTGTGTCTGGAAAACCTATAAGAATAACATAAATCTACAGTGATACTGCTTCCAAATATTCTCCTGACATCCAGTTAGTTGCAGTTTAATGCACTGGATGAACTTTACTTCAATGGATTTGTCAAGTTGTCTTTTGCGTTCATGTACAATTCCAGCTTCCATAATTTCTCATGGCACGGAAATTTCTGTGAGCCATGCAATTTAGATAAATACATAAAGATATGCTTGTAAATATGTTTGCAAATAAATTAGTCAAGCTTTCTGTGTTACTCTGGCTTCTACTGTTAATGAGTACACAAAGAGTAGTGTTGAGTGGGCAGTAGTGCCTTATGTTTTCAATGAATGCACTTGGCTGAAAGCATAAATAGTGGGTGGATTATAGACAGTAAGGGAAAAAAGGAGGAATCTCCTACTGCCAGAGTATGGGGAATGTAGCAAGACCAAGGCTTGGCTCCTTGAAAGCAGCTGATCACCTTATATTGACCTGGGCCAGGGTCTGCAAACATGACCATGCATGTGCACACACGTGTTATATAGCATGGAGCCATGGAAAGTGGCTGTGTGGAGCAGGCACTAAAGCAGTTAACAAAACAAGCCAGGAACAGAGATGGGAATGGTAACCTTTACAATGTGCTAACAGGTCACACACACACGACTAATGAGTAGTTTGTGAATTCAGCAGGACAAATAGGAGGAACTTAGTGATTTTATACATGGGGGGTGTACCAGACAGGGTTTGGAGGCAGATGCCGTGTGCTTTGCCACTGAGTACCTTACCTGTGCACGTGTGTGCAACTGCTGGCTGCCAGGGCGAGGAAAGAAAAAGTGGATGTCAAGCCTAGCTGGCAGCCAATGCATCTGTCTTCTGTCTTTCACTCCCCTGCAGTTGAGGTGGAAGCTGGCTATTTTTAAATCTGATGTCTGTGTGTGCAGCCATGGGGAATGCTCTTTCTTGGGGATGGGGGGAAAGGAGAGGAAAAAAAAAAGAAGATTTTGAAGGCACCTGCATTCTGTTAGCAGATATTTCTCTCTCCATTGATGCAATGCACCACAGGTCTCTTTTCTTCACTTGGGAAAAGTGGAAGTCGTAAAACAAAACCCAATGACCAAAACTGGAGAGTTTAAGCTGGCTGACCAGTGAAGAAAAACCCTACCATGTGATACATGCAGCATCAGGAGTGCCTCACTAGCAGATTCAGGTGCTCTTCCTAGTTCAGTGTCCTTTCCCCAGCCATGGCCAGTATTAGGCATCTCATAAATGGGTGCACCGAGCCCCCTGGAAGATGCTCATGCAAATGTCTAGTGTTGTAACCCCAAAATAGGATGTGCTCATATGAAACAGAGTTCAAAGGTTAAGAGCATGGCTGTTGGAGTGACACAGTGGGAGCCTTGCAACCAAGCAGTCATAAATGTCATTTTAAGGCTTACCTCATACTGCAAGTGGCCTATGGCAACCAGCTGAGCGCTCTTTGGGAGTGCTCTTTAATCAGACAGCCAGGTGGAAGAGCAGTTACTCACTAGCCTAAAGGCACCTGGGTGGCTCTGTTGTGCCATGTCAAAGGGCTTCCTTGCCCAGTATTGACATAGGTTTGTAACAGAGGCTTAGAGGAGGAGGGTGAGAACAAGGTGAGTAACATCACCAGGCATGGTCTCTTGTCTTCTAGCAAACATTGACTTTGGTTATTTCTGGTCTGGGGGGTTTAACAATCCCTGAAGGATTTGTTTTCCATTAATTTGATATTTATTTACTTATTTATTTCATCAGACACAACCCCCCTTCCCTTTGTTTGTTCTGAACATGCTGCATTTGCCTTCTATTTCCCGATTTCTAGGAACAATGAACAACCATTCTCTCCTCTTCTCTTCCCATGCATTAGCTTTTCCACTCTTCCTGCTTCTGAACACCTCTATCATATTTTATTCCCAGCGGTCTCTTTTCCAGTCACAAAATTCCCAAGTCTGTGTAGTTACTTGCTACTTTATCCATACAGTAACTTGCATGGGAGCAGCTGCATACCTTTGTCTTTCTTTGTTACCTTTCCTTTCTTGCTGCAAGTTCTGCAATGTCATTTGGTGGGTACAGAACCAGAATGTACTCTTCAAGATTAATATGGTGACAATAAAGGGACTTTTGGTTATGTCACATATCACCTTTTTTCCATGCTTTATACTGGCTCCTCCAAGTTGTATATTCATTCCTGGCATAGGAGGCAAATGGATTTACTCCAAGAAGTGACTCAAACTCCAGACCTCAGGCTGTCAGGTTCTGAGCATATGGAAGGTGGTTTGGGTCTTCTGCATTCTCTGTAACCTCCATTGACCACCTTCCCCACCCCACTGAGGCTATGTAGCACTGCCCTCCTGATTCTGGAGATCCTCTTTGATCTTTGAACCAGCTGTGTCCCAAACTGCTGGATGTGCCTCTCCTTCTATTCCCATCATTTTTACCTCCGTCTCCTGCTGTAGGTTCTAAAGTTGGTTTTACAACCTCTTCTTGAGCATGTTTCCTGATACCTTTCCTAGCATGAAGTCTGTCAGTTGCCCACATTTCTCTCTCCTATTTGCACCTCCTATTTTCTGCTTTGTTTCCCCATGCTGTTATTTCTGTTCATCACAAATGAGTCTCAAACTGCTCAGCTGGGTGGTTCTTTGTTTGAAGGGAAGGCTTACCAAGCAGATCGTCTGGCCAGGGCTCAGTCCAAGCTGAGAACAGAAGGATATTCAACCGTCCCCCCAAAGGATAGAATAACCTCTCTTATCTATTCAGGATTTCCTCATGAACTCAGACAGCTCCTATTTGTATCTAGGAAAATGCCTGATGTTTACAGGAACTCTACCGAAGCATCCTAAGGCAGTAATCCTTTCTCTCTCTCTCTCTCTAAGCATATATATATATATATTCAGATAGGCACATTTGTAAGGCTGCTTCTTTAGATTCCTTTCCGGCTCCAGATTTTCTGCTTGTCTTCTCAAGAAAACTCTGCTTTAGGGCTACATCTAAAGAAGGATATGAAAAAGGCAGAAAAATTGCATGTCTATGAAAGTGCATGTTATAATTCACATTCTCATTTACTCCTTCTGTGGCCTATATGTTCATCTCTGCAGGGTGAGGATAAGCTTTATATCTGGTTAGGGAGTATAGATTTCTTCTGGAGTCATGACTATGTAAAATTGCAGCTTCTAGGCCTCCTGGATTTTAGATGAATTTGAAAATATGCCTGGAGAGTGCAGAGAAGTCTGAATGTGTATGTGGTGTCCTGAGGGCTAAACTCTATGGGATATGAACTATCTCACATCATTTTGATAGGGTCTAATTTCATCCTGCACACTTACAAGATTAGAGGTTGTAGTAGGAACTAGATGATCTTAAGGTCCTTTCCAACCCTAATGATTCTATGATTCTGTGACCTCGTAAAGCACATAAAAGCCCATATGGCTTAGCAAGTGGATGTATTTCCAGGTAGTGAAGAATCCCTAATGTTGAAGGCTTTGGGAGAGAAAATGGTTCCATTTCTGCAGATTGTAGTTTAATGCTCAGCTCCATGTAGCTCTATTTCTTATCCCTGTCAGGGCTATGCCCATTGCCCCAAGAAACTCCTTTGAATGACTTCAGAGTTAACAGAGAAGATTTCTACCCATTGATCTCAAAGTGTTTTCAAAAGGTGAATAACTTCACTGCTCTTGCTTTCTGGGCAAGGGAAGATGGGGTATGGGTCAGTTATAGGCACAGAAGAAATCTGGTAGAGAACAGATAGGAACATGAGCCAATCCTCTCTCCACCAAGACTCAGATTTCAGGAGCTTGTATCCAGGAGGAGAACAAGCCCCTGCCTACCTCCATGAAGTGGCTTAGGGTAGAGCAGTAACTAACAATACTTTGGTGCTCTGCTAAACCAAACAAGATCATACTCCCAGCCAGATCTGCTGATGCTGTCATTCACTGGCCCCAGTGACTGGGGAACATTCCCAAGTGAATTCATCCATATGCTGCTGGTTAGCCATAGTCTCCATAGGGGCACTTCTGAAGCACAGCATCCCTAAGTCTTCAGCTCCACAAATTCAACCTCTCAGCTAGTTTTAGACTTCAGTGACTCTAAGTTGCTATTGTCCATAGTTTGTTTGTATTCAGGGTCTAGGCTTAGATAAATGAAGTTCTATGTTAGGCCATCTTGAAGTCCTCTCCTTGTTTTCTCATATGCTGTCTCTCCTCCGCTCACTTTCTCCATAGTTCCTTAAAATGAGGACCAAGTTGTGGGTTGCCCCATTGTACATACTGGGCATGATCTTCCTGACAACTGCTGCTCTCCAGTATTGAGCAGAAACTAATGCAGTTTGATTCACTGCTCACTTAGGGTTGACAGCTGAGCTGGCAAGCCTTTTTGTGGTAGTTTAGGCTACTTTCATATCCAGCTGTCTGCCTCGTCCATCAGCCACAAGTTATTGCCCCTGTGACAGAAAGTCTCAGTAGCTCCAGTTCGTCATCTGGTGTCTCAGTGCTTTTAAGCTAATGCACCAGACTCTGCCACGGCAGAGCCACAGGAGGACACACGTTCCCATCTGCCTAGTCTGAAAAGGGAGCAATGGGAGGAGGGTCACCAGGAAGTTCTTAAACTACTGCTATGGGGCTCATCAAAGCTCATCTGTCAGAGCACTTGAGTGAATCATGTTACTGGTAATTGGGATCAGTATCATCACTCTGTGCCTGAGCAGACTCCAGCTTGCAGGCTATGGAGGCTCCAGCCCAGCCTGGATCCTTACAGCCCTACATCTTAAAAGGAGATGAGAAGTCTCAGCTTGCTTGATTCAAGATTTCATATCCAGATCCATATTTTATATGCTATAGCTAGAAAACTAGTGTGCTTTTCAGTCAGAGTTTGTCATCTCAAGGAAAATGACAGTATGGGTCACAGGAGAAAGCAAATCATGGGCTGTAGCTACAAATGACTGTTTTAGTAGTATACTCGGGAGATGGAGGGTGTCCCAAGGCCACAGTTTCACAAGCAGAATTAACATCACTGCATAGAACGTGACAAGTGTATTGTGGCTTTTTACGCAAGTCCTTCAAGAGAAAAGACCTGTCTGTGGAATGGGAGAGCATGGGGAGGTAGCTTGGGAGAAGAGGAAGACAATAGACTATGGGTTGAGTCAGGCAAGACTTAGTTTTCTCCTTTCTCGGAAAGTTTGGAGGGAGAATCATAGAATCATAGAATAGTTAGGGTTGGAAAGATCTTCAAGACCATCTAGTTTCAAACCTTTGCCATAGCAGGGAACTCTGTTAGGAGAATATCCTAAGGAGCATGGCCTTGCTCTGGAAATGTGCATTTCCAAAGAGCTCAGCTTTGCTCATAGCCCTTCTGCGTGAAAGCAGGAGGTGGGTATGCACCCTTATGCACCACACCATCAAGTGTGGGCACCAACACCGAAGCTGGCTCCAGCCCCTCATAGCATCTCTTTACAAAGCCCAGGACCCTGCTGGAGCCTCAGCAGAGGCTGAGGCTTTGCTGTGGTGCAGACATTGGTGCTCACCTTCTCCTTGCTCTTCCAGCAGCCAGGGAAAGCAACCATTGGCAAAGGGAATGAGACGGCATTGGATGCGCTGTATAAATACCGTTTGGACTACATTCATAATCCCAAACCATGAGCCACGTTTCCATGAGAGGGGCAGTCTGGGCCTTTGGATAATCTTAATCATTTCTGACATGAAGGCTGCTTCTCCTATTTCATGACTTATTTCCCCAGTATCATTTAAATGTATTAAAACACTGTTAGTGTAGAAAGTAGGCATCATGTTAGCATAATATCTAATCAGAACTAGCCTGCCTGTCCCCGCAGGGTTTATTTATTTATTTATTTGGTGTCTGTTTGTGCTGTTTTCTTGTTAGATTGGTGAGCGCTTCCTTGACATACTCATTTGTTCTGCTGTGTAATGGAATAGGATCCTTCAGAGCTGCTGACATCTGCTTTATTCCTGAGATCTGCAAATCTCAGAGGCCCACAAAGCAACGGTGATAATAATAATAATAGCAATAATAATAATGATCGCAGTGATAGGAAGCCTGAGAAGTGAAGTTAAGCATGAAGAGAAGACAAAAGACACAAGAGGAAAAAAATAGGCTGGCAGAAGAGTGTTTCCAGCACTGCACGTGTATTTTTATTGGCCCTGGTTCTCTACTCCTTTACCTATGCTTTATGACTGCACTGCCCTGTGGACTGCAATTAGCTTCCTCATGACTTGTAATATTGCAGGGGAAAGGGGATCAGGCACCATGGTGTATGCGATCAGGACACCTCTTCACAGGTATATTCAGCTCTGCCCTCGCTCAAACACATTACTTTGATTTCTCAATGGCATTGCAGTATTGATTTTGAAGGGAATTAGTTTCTTCAGTGCTTCTGGAGATCGGGCCAGTGTGATTTCTCAGGGACCTATTCAGCTTCCTCCCCCACAACTTTATCCTCACATGTCACAGCTGAAATAATTGGCATTGCACTATATCAAACCGGCAGGATGCAGTCCTGAAGGCTGGGGAGGAATCAAATCCAGAGCAAGCCTTGGCAAAAAGCTGCATGAGGAAGAGAGTTGTTGGGCTTAGCACTACCTGAAAGAGGCCTGCAAGCTGAGTGCCCACTCTGGGTCATCTTGCCTGAATCCTGCTCTGTTGAGATAAAAAAGGGCTTTGCACAAACTAAGGGCAAGGAGAGGTGACAGTGTACTGCTAGGAGGAAAGGAAGGAAAAGGTAAGAAAAGGAAAGAAAGAAGAAAGGAGTAGGAAAAGAGGAAGGAGAAAGTTAACCAGTTAAGATCGGGTCATGTTGAGCTTCAAGCATCCTTGAGGCAGGAACTTACCTTAGTGTGCTAATTTAAGTGGTTGTTACACCGTCCACTAATGGTAATCATTCACAATGAAGAGTTCTGTGTGATTTTTGATTTGATGGAAACAAAACCTGGGACTTGTGATATTGAAAAGAAAGGATCTAAAGAGGAGTTTAATGACTGGTCTCAATGACCAGGCAAACAAACCTAGAAGAGCTTGAAATTAGTTCATTTGGCTCATCCTGAGCAGACGGGAGTAAGCAGCCCCCTTGCTCTTTAACCTGAAGGCCTTTGTCATAAGAACACACTGGCTGAGCAAGTACAGAGACTGTTAAAAGTCCAACTAGCTTCTTTAACAAAGATACAGAAACACCCAGACCCAGAAGCAAAACAGGCTTCGATGTCTGTTGTCATCCCCCTTTAAAAAGGATGACCCAGCCTGAAAACTCTTGCTTGTAATGGATTTCCCAAGCCCTGCTTCCTCTTCCTAGAGCCCGGGTCTCCTCAAAGCCCCCAGTTCACACTATTACTAGCATCATTATTTCTTTAACCAGACACAGGTATAAGTGACAGTTTACAAATATTGGTAGGATTACCCTTCTGCTGAGTCCATTACATATCTAGCAGAGAGGTATAGGGCAATACAAAATAGAAAAGGAACTCATGAAAACTAGAGATGGAAGAGATTTATGAGGTTCCATCTGTTCCCTTTTTCTCCTGGCATCTGCTTATCTACCAAAGTACCTTCACTAGTGTTTTGCCTAGTTTTAATACTCTAGCCAGGAGGACTTCCATGTCCCATGGGAGGCTTTTCCATCAACCAGTGCCTCAAACCCCAGGATTGCAGACAGGTGCCTCATGAGACCTCCTCCAGCACCCCACCAGTGTCAGACCTGAAGATGGCATACATGCTTGAAAGCTTGATTTGTTTCTGCTGGAGCTATGTCACAGAATCATAGAATGGTTTGGGTTGGAAGATCAGCCCAATAAAAGGCCATGGCATCACGCAGACACTTCAGTACCATTCCATTCAGTTCAGGTGACTATTTTGCTTCAGGGAGTGCTAGCAGGAGTGATTTTCCCAGGAAACTGATGAATTCTTACACTTCTCATTAGTGCATAGCACCACGTTATGTGCACCATCAGGGTCCTCCACTGGCATCAGGCTCTGCCCATCACTCTTTCACGCATGGTGATTCAGGACTGTGTGCCTGGCAACCCACTCGTTGGCAACCTCTATTTTAAGAGTCCAGTTCAGATTTTCTTATTGCTGTGTCGTGTATGCTTTCCTGTTTTGTTCCTTACTGCACCCCCACAAGACTTTCCTTGTCTTGGGAATAACTGCAGGCTGTGCTCTCCCTTGCTTGCTGCCTAGCCAAGCTAGATACTTTTCTCATGCATACTCTTGCCTCAAAACAAAACCCTCTTGCGCCATTCTAGGGTTATGGTTACTGCTTTTCAGTTTCTCCCTATAGTTTGTTCTTGTCTCTGTGGAAATCAGGTATTTGTAATGAGCTCACTAGGCAAAAAGACCTTTTTGGAGGTCTTCAAATTGAGTCTGTCCTTGCCCCACTTTGTGACCTGATGCCTTTGATTTTGAGAGCCTGGGGTTAAAAGAAAGAATATTTTTCTTGTCTTCTTGGTTAAATAAGACTTGGAAAAGCTTTGAGATATAAGTTGGAACTGTTGCTCTTGGCATAGAGGAGGCTGGAATGGTCACAGCGCTCTGTTGGACCTCTGTTTGACAAGGGTCCATCATAGGCATCATTTGAAGAGGAATCCCCACCACTGTGCAAGCACAGTGGCTTACATTCTCATACCTGAGTGACAAATTAATCTCTCAGATCCTACCATCTAAATAAAAATCCCATTTATTTTCCACAGCAGCTAGGGTGAGAGGGTTTGGGGGTGTCCGGGATCTCTGAAGATGAGGCCACATTTGTTTTAGAGCCTCTTGATTTTTTGGGAACTTACTTACGGTCACCCAAATCAAAGTGTTCTGTGCTCTGTTCCTAAGGATATGGTCACGTAGTCTACAGAAACTAAGCCAAAATACTCAGAATTTGTCACAGACAGCGAACATGCCAGTTTTCCTGTACTCCTGTGTTACATCATTATGGGATATTGATTTCCATTACTGTGTATTTCAGAATATTCCCTGGGTAACGCTTGGATGATTTGCTCCAAACTGGGCTTCTCAGTTGTCTTTTGACAGGCTGGAGAAAGAAACACAGCTTGCTTGTTAAGCAAAACCCTGCCAAATTCAGCCCATTGTCCAGTTCCTGTTCCTCTTGCAGTGTCTTTGAGGTGGAATTGAGCCCCTCTTTGTGTTTGTTTACTAACCAGGTGGGATTTAGAAGTCTTTTCAACACGCATCACATGTTTCCATCCTGCCAACCCATGCTTAATGCCACCTTATAAAATATATCCTTAGGCATATATCTATCCTTGCTGCAGAGGTGCACTGAAGCATCTCTTACTGTGTAGTCAGTGTTGGTAAAGCTGTGGTCCCTCTTTTGGGCTCCATCAATTAGCGCAAATTGGGGAAAGCTGTGGAGAGTGGGGAAGTGTGGTGTGAATCCCTGGTGAGTTTCTAACAGAACCAGTACAATCAATTCTATCAGATCTTTGTGAAACCAGAAATGACATGGGAGGTTTTGGGCCTGTCATCCCATCCCAGAAAAAAAAAGTCATGGGAGCTGGTCATGAGCGATGAAGTTGTTTAAACACCAAACATTAACCAACTTCCTCCCTCTGCAAAAGAAAAGGAAGACATGTTTCAAGACAGGCTTGTTCAGTGCCATGCATTTCTGGATAACATGGGCCACATCTCTTATTTCTCCATTACCCATCTGCTAGGAAAATCCAGAGAGGAAAATGTGAACCACAGACCAATTTGCTCTTGGATTCAAGAGAGCAGAATTTCACCCCCATGCTGAGAAGTGGACTGGGATGCTGATGGTTTGAGTATTTTTTGTGCTGTGTAACACAGGTCCTAGAACATTCCTTGGTTCTTTCTGCCTTTAATCTAGTACTCAGTAAAACAAATCTTAAACAGTATCGGTCTTTAGACATGACACTGCTTTAATGGTCCTGGAACTCTGCTCTTTCTGGATGCCTTGATCCATTTCCCATTCATGTAAAGAATCACACACATGATAGACTGCCATACTCTTAGCCTTCTTAGAGCAATTTCATCCCTTGATTAACAATACTTACCCAGTGTCACTGGCTTAGAGGAGTGCAGGACACTCCTGGTGAAAGACTAAGGCTGGGTAGAATAACCATTGTGGTCTGGTGGATTACATTAGACTTGATCAGCCTGTGTGAGAAGATTTGTCATGCTGCCTTTTCAGATTAGAATCATAGAATCATAGAATAGTTAAGGTTGGAAAGGACCTTAAGATCATCAAGTTCCAACCCTCCTGCCGTAGGCAGTGACACCTCACACTAAACCATGTCACCCAAGGCTTCGTTCAACCTGGCCTTGAACGCTGCCAGGAATGGAGCATTCACAACCTCGCTGGGCAACCCATTCCAGTGCCTCACCACCCTAACAGGAAAGAATTTCCTCCTTATATCCAATCTAAACTTCCCCTGTTTAAGTTTTAACCCATTACCCCTTTTCTTGTCACTACAGTCCCTAATGAAGAGTCCCTCCCCAGCATCCCTATAGGCCCCCTTCAGATACTGGAAGGCTGCTATGAGGTCTCCACGCAGCCTTCTCTTCTCCAGGCTTAACAGCCCAAACTTTCTCAGCCTGTCTTCATATGGGAGGTGCTCCAGTCCCCTGATCATCCTCGTGGCCCTCCTCTGGACTTGTTCCAACGGTTCCATGTCCTTTTTATGTTGAGGACACCAGAACTGCAACACAGTACTCCAGGTGAGGTCTCAGGAGAGCAGAATAAAGGGGCAGGATCACCTCCTTCGACCTGCTGGTCATGCTCCTTTTGATGCAGCCCAGGATACAGTTGGCTTTCTGGGCTGCAAGTTCACACTGAAGCCGGCTCATGTTCATTTTCTCATCTTCCAGCACCCCCAAGTCCTTCTCCGCAGGGCTGCTCTGAATCTCTTCTCTGCCCAACCTGTAGCTGTGCCTGGGATTGCTCCGACCCAGGTGTAGGCCCTTGCACTTGGCATGGTTAAACTTCATGAGGTTGGCATCAGCCTACCTCACAAGCGTGTCAAGGTCCCTCTGGATGGCATTCCTTCCCTCCAGCGTATCAACCGAACCACACAGCTTGGTGTCATTGGCAAACTTGCTGAGGGCGCACTCAATCCCACTGTCCATTTCAGCGGTGTTGATGTTAAACAAGACCGGTCCCAACACCGATCCCTGAAGGGCACCACTCGTTACTGGTCTCCAGCTGGACATTGAGCCGTTGACCACAACTCTTTGCGTGTGGCCATCCAGCCAGTTCTTTATCCACCGAGTGGTCCATTCATCAAATAGATGTCTCTCCAATTTAGAGACAAGAGTGTCATGAGGGACAGTGTTGAACGCTTTGCACAAGTCCAGGTAGATGACATCAACTGCTCTACCGCTGTCCGTCATCAGTTCTGTAGCTCCATCATAGAAGGCCACCAAATTGATCAGGCAGGATTTCCCCTTAGTGAAGCCATGCTGGCTGTCACCAAGCACCTTGTTGTTTTCCATGTGCCTTAGCATGCCTTCCAGGAGAATCTGCTCCAAGATTTGCCCAGGCACAGAGGTGAGACCGACTGGTCTGTAATTCCCAGGGTCATCCATTTTCCCCTTCTTGAAAATGGGGATTATATTTCCCTTTTCCCATTCATTGGAAACTTCACCTGAGTGCCATGATTTTTCAAATATGATGGCCAGCGGCTTAGCAACTTCATTTGCCAGCTCCTTCAGGACCAGCGGATGGATTTCATCAGGACCCATGGACTTGTGCACATTCAGATTTTTAAGATGCTCTCGAACCAGATTCCTCATTGCAAATCAAAAGTAATTTTCTGGCTGCAGAAATATCCCATGTGACTTTCCAGAGGGGTAGCTGAGAATAGAAGTTGACTTTGTGCCATCATCTTCCTTGAAGGAGAAATATGCTTTCGGGGTGCAGTTCACCATCACTAAACTCTTCTTGGTTTTCTAATTTGTTCTCCTTCTATGCTTACTTGAGGATAGGTAAAGGAAGCTTTATTTTAATAGAAGTGATTCAGAGAAGAAATCAGGAAAACTGAAAATTCCAAAAATAAGGATTTGGGCTAACAGCCATCCTAAGGATCTGAATTCTCTGAATTTCATGGTTAGTGCTTTTCACTGAAGTTTGCATTGCTCTGTCCAGCAGAGTAAGGGTCAATCTGAGAAACAACCTCAGATATCAGAGGGGCTCTGACCTGTCTCATTTTGGTATCTCCAAACAGAGCAATGGTCTGAGCCCCAGTGTGGGACACTGTTGGGATCTCAGCCCAATCACTTGCCTTACAATTCCAAGATCCCTTTATAATACCCTTGCTCCATCCCTTACAGTGTGCAGACCCCCAGTAGGATGACCAGAGCACAGCATCAGTCCTCTTGGTGGCACGGAGCTAGTGAAGGAGCTCTCAGACTACACTGGCTCTGGCCTTGGTGGGGTGAGGAGCTTTGATTTCTGTGTGAACCCCTTCTCATATCCTCAGATACCTTGTTTGGCTGGCCAGTTGCAGGGAATGCTCACTATTGCACGGGCAGAAGTGCACAAAGACACATCGCACTTCCACAGGGTTTCCCTTGGATTTCACCTAGTATTTTTATACTTCTCTTCCCCCATCTCTCTCAGTCTCAATCTCCATCCTCAGAGCAAGACAGAGTTGCAGGCAGCACAAATGTTTGCTGCTCCACCCAAAGAAGTCCCTGAGACATCACACCAGATAGGGACCCACTCCCACCTCTCCCTCTTTCCTTTCTCTCTCCTGATCCCTCTGCTTCTTTGTCTCCCCCCTCCCCACCTTTCCTGTCTTTGTCTTTTTTTCCCCCCTTCCCCTCACGCTCTCCCTCCGCCTCCCTCTCAGGCCCTCTCCCTCTCTCTGGAGACAGGTCCGGTGGCCTGGTTGCCATCTGCTGCCTGTTGGGGTTTCTCTGTTGTTTTCTGTGTCAGGGTGTGCAGCGCGTATGTGCGCGCGCGGGCGCACGTGGGGCTTTTTTTATGAGGTTGAGATCAGATGGCATCTAATCGATCGTCATGGTCTCCATGGTTACCCGGGTGACAGAGTAGTTGGGAGAGACACATACTCCAGCCTGGGGCTGTCAGACCATTCCTGAGAGAAATAATGAAAAAAGAGAGAAAGAAACAAACACAAAACCCAAACCACTTCCAGCACATTTTACGCATTTACGTCTTCCTCAGATCCAGGAAAACACAGCCCGTGCTTCTGTTTTACAGTTACCCTTTGACTTGGCTCCAGGAGGAACAAAGCAGATTCATTTTCCTCCCTGCAGGGCACAGGCACAAAGGTGAAGAACATATTTGGGAAAGCAGAAGCCCCCTTGTCCTTTTTCCCCTTTTCTTTTTCCCATTTCCTCTTTCCCCTTTCCCATTTCCCCTTTTCCATTTTCCCTCTTTCCTCTTTCTCCTTTTCCCTTTCCCATTTCCCTTTTTCCATTTTGCCCCTTTCCCCTTTCTCCTTTCTTCTTTCTCCTTTCCCATTTCCCGTTTCTCCTTTCCCCTTTCTCTTTCTCCTTTCCCCTTTCTCTTTTCTCTTTCCCTTTCCCCTTTCCCTTTTCATTTTCCCTTTTCCCTTCTTTCAAAGGTTTGATTTTTTACTTCACCAGCCCATGCTCACTGTTATAACTATAATGATTATTTTTATTCTTCTAAATTGGATGGTTAGTCTCTTGAATTGGCTAGAGGCAATGGTGTCCTCCGGGAAAAGAACTGCAATCTATTAGTACGAGCAGCATCTTTTTCTCCCTGGCCTCAGCCCCTAATACTAGACCATCTTTAGCCCTTGTTGTGACAGATCAATCAATCTGTCTATGATTCCTGTTTGGAAGCAAGTGGAGTGTGATGCTAAGGATGAATTATGGAATTAGGTGAGTTTTCCGTCTTTAAAAGCAGATTGAGTTGGGCATGACAACTTCTCTGACCATGGCAATCAGTGTGTCAGGAGCACAGAAACTGAAACTGTGCAGCGCAGAATGTGATCCTGCATGAACTGGGGGAGGAGGAGGAGGAGGATGCACTGCAGGCAACATCACTGTGGCAGCCACCCCTCAATAACCCACCTACAGTGCACCACTCAGGTATGCAGAGCCCTGCCTGATTCCCTCATAGCCATATTCTGGCTGGGCAGACATGAACTAGCCTTTGATTTGACCTCAGCATGGCCTCCAAAAGGCTGTGTTGTCTTTTGGCTGCATTCACAGAGCTAAGGCTCATCAAAGCTCATCCATTGTAGTGCTGTGGCTGGTGCTGCCCTGGCTGCTTTTCTGCTCACGGTACCATAGAGGGCTTTGGAAATGTCAAGTGTAAACACAGGCAAAGGGAGCTAATAGCCCCAGTGCATGCTGCCATGAGGGGCTGAGGGACTGGTAACCTAGCAGAGCTCTCCAGAGACCTAGAAGCACTGACTTACTGCCACTAACTATGAAAAGAATCAGATCAGAGCATCCCTGGATAAGTAGAGAACTCATGGAGCTAGATGTGGTTTAAGAACTGGATACACGTTTACATATTTTCTCCCCAGTTCTGAATTGCATGGATTTTCAACTAGGGCCTGTGGCCTTGCTTTTCTTTTTGTCTTCCTAGTAGAAGTAGAAAGTGCCCTAGTTGGGTTGCTCAGTTCAAGCTGCAATATACACTGAGGGTAGGGTTAAATTGACTAAACAGTGTCATTGTAGGTGACATCCTACCCAGTCTACATGCAGTGTCCTGAAGAGGCACAGGTCTTTGACTATGCCTATGTATTATATGCCAAACTCCTTTGTACGCTATAGGGATTTAACAGACCACTAGACATGCATGCAGCTGAGCCCCATCTGACTCTTGGAGCAAAACATCATCCTGAATTGGTGCAAAATATCCAAGAGGTGCAAAGATTTGGCCATCTCCACACCTTCAAGGAGGGGTGAGCCTCAGTGTGAGACGACGAATAGGAAATGTGATGGGCAGGAGGGTGGCACGTGAGGGACTCCTCTTTGGAAAGGGAAGCAACTTGCAGGAGGCTGTTTCAGTTCACGCTCAAGCTCTGCATTCATTGGCTGATTAGGCCCTGAGAGAAATAAGGGAGTGTGAAGACAGGCTTTGTAACCATATCAGGGACTTCTTCCTCCCACAGGGACAGCAAACAGAGCTTTTGGTGTGGAAGGAGGTGGTGTTTGTGCTACAAAAGTCCTTCCCCCAGCCTTTGAAAAGGATGTCACACAACATCCCTCCTCCTCAGTAAAAGCTGTCTTGATTAGAAATAGTTCCTCACTTATAGATGGCCAGGGGTGATGTTTCAGTGTATCCTACTTTATAAAAAACATCTGTGATCCCATCTATTTGAGTTCTGATTCTGCTCCCTCCCAGCAGCATCACATCCCCGTTTCTAACCGTCACGAAAGGAAATCCTCTGCTCTTTAGTATTCCCTAATGTTGACTGCCATGGGCCTCCTAGATTTTCCTACTGTACAAACACAAACTAATTAAAGTCATACAAATACATCCTAAGCAGAGACTGAGAATCTGTTCACTTGAGGGAAGGCCATTGGCTTCCACATCCCTGGGAAAGCTCCCTCTCAGTTTACATTGCTCTTTTTGCAAGGATAATTTACAGAAAAGCCAGTTTCCACTGAACCAGCAGATGTGTGCATGGAGAGGGGAAAGAGGATGTAAACGCCACAGCATCTTTGTGAATGCAGCAAGGTGCTGGTGCCTGCCTCTGCATGCTCCATAATATATTAATACACAGTGGCTGGCCAATCCCACTGGAGCATTCAATCATGCCATATTATAATAGAATTTAATGGAGTTGACAGCTAAGACCTAGTTGCTGGAGACATGTGAAAGACCTTTGCAATGAGGATCTACAATTAATAAAGGGAAGGGCCATAGATTTTTGGAGAACCTCATAAAAAAGTAAAATATGGACATTGATCACGGCATGCAAGGATATTAGACACGTAAATCCAGCTATTGCCTTTATTTATTTATTTGCACATCTTTAATATGATAGGCACAGGTTTCCCCAAGGCCAAAATGCAATTTCTCTCTCCATTTCTCAGCAGGAGCTTTTCATCTCCCTATTCACCAGGTTTTGAATTGCACATTTAATAAGCGATAAAGTACTCCTGTCTCTTTTCCTCGTGCTCTTAGACCACAGATTTTCCCTCCCTTCTGTTTGGTGATGGAAACAACAGCCCCCTTTACCTGGGTTCCTTGGGGATGTGGGTGCAGTGCAAGAGGGGATCTGCAGCCCACAGGGAATGTCTGGACTTGAGTGTCTGCTGATGTGCTTTGTGTGTCAGCATGCATGGGGAAAGGCAAAGAGTGGGATCAGCATAAAAAGATGGAGAACGGCTCTACAACACTGTAAACTGCCTCCATCATGTTGCCTTGGTGAAGCCCATCCTGGATGGAATAATTGTAGTCATTTTGAAGAACCAGCCCTGCAAGGACAGGATCAGACTCCAGTGAGCCCAAGCTCCTGGTAATGTAAAGGTCCAGCTTACAACTGTGCAGCCTCAGGAGTTGGAGCTCATGGTGCTCAGCTCATGTCAAAGCCACTTGGAGCAGACAGGGAAAAAATTGAGGGGCCAAACCCATCCCTGGGTTAGGATGGTGGAGACCGATGGGGCTGTAAGAGGGATGACTTTAGTGGCATGTTTGGAAATAAAAAGCAACTGAATGTGTATCTTTGAAGCAAGTGAGGTACAACAGTCAAAAAAGGACTGAATAATCAGATATTTCACTTTTAAGACCAGCTGGGGTAGGTTACTTTCATATCAGGTAATTCAACCTCGTTTTTCTTTCACTTACCTGTGTAAAGACACATTTCCCCAGAATAGGTGATGTCTTGTTTGGAATGAGAGAAAGAGACCATTTGTCCACATCACAGCAAGAGCGCCTGCACACTGTCATCTCATGCTCTCCTCCAGTAAATTGAGTTTGTCAGTGCTCAGCCACACAGCTGAGTGGAGTGTTGCAGGATGCCTCACCTCTCCTGGGAGAGGAAACTTGGCATAAGCCATACTGTAATGGGATCCAGAAACAAAGAAGCGTGAATGAAGTGCTAATTGCATTCATAAAGACATTAACAAAGGAATTAAAACGGCAGAAGCTTCTTTTCCCCCTCAAGAATCATATAAACAACCCCAAATATATTAATAATCACTGAGGTTTACACTGTTTTGAAGGGATTATAAAGTGACAGGACATCAGGGTTTGGAAAGACCATTTCAATGGTCTTTTTTATTGGATTCTGCATCAGAGATGAGACACTTTACTGCTTCTGCTTTACTCCTATTATTGTGCTTCCTTCAAAGAACAAGGTCACTCCTCATTTTCTCCTGAAACTTTTAACATGCAATGAAAATAATGAAGCCATATTAAAAATAATAAATAAATCTTAAAAAAAAACAAAACAAAACCAAAACCAACAAAAGAAAAACACCCAACCAAACCCAAACCAAAGCAAAATGGCCACAGAAATTTGGCTAATGACACAATGGAAATGCCCTATGAAACAGCCTGAAACATCCTGCCAGTTTTTTAATCTCATTCAGTTCTGCTTACCTTTCCATTGAAAAAGGAAAGACGTGCTGCCTGTTCTTTCCTCAGCCAGTTTCTACATGATTTCTTCCTTCCATGACCAAACTGTAGCACTGTGTTGTTATTTGCATTGCAAACACGGAGAGAAAACATCTCCCTGTTAAAAATCTCTCCAATCAATTGGGTCTTTTTTCCTTCATGAGAATATTACTATTAGTCTTAAGCTTAGAAAGGGCTTGGTTCACAGATCCCAATCTCTGAGGCTACTTCAACTTGCTTGTACAAGCAAAATGGTAGCTTTTTGCTTTTTAGACAGCTTGGCTGTATTTATTGCACCTTCCCTCCTCTTGTGCTTGCTGCCTTTCTGCCTGCTGATGTGGGTGTCGTGCTAGCGACAGCTACGCTAAAGCCAGCTAAACATTTTTGGTCCCATTCACCAATTTTCAGTCACTTACCTATCTAAAACGTTCATTCTGAGGACTGCAACCTGCAAGTTCCTCGTCACCACTCAAAGGTGGGTTTATCAGGGAAAGATGAGCCTTAGCCATTCAGTAGTTCTGTAGAAGGAGATACTTCTATCACATTGGTGGCTAGGGGTAGGAGGCTAAAAGGTTCTCTTTATTCTGGCTTGGTCCATCCCCAGGCTGCAGCTCAGGCCTTGGTAGTGCCAGGAGAGAGATGGGATGTACCACAAGCTTCGTACCTGAAGGAACGAAGCTTGGATATTCATGCATGTGGGAGGTGTGTGGGAGCATGGGGATGGGGTCCAGGATGGGGGTTGTGACAGGAAGGTGGGGAAGGCATGGACTAATGGGGAAGGGTTGTGTAAGGTGGAACAGGGTAGGCTGAGAGGGGAGAGGACCACAATCACTCCAGCATGTTCCTGTCATCAGGAAGAGGACTCTCTCCAAGTGATGCTGGGACAGGAGCAAACAAGGGAAGCCTTACCCAGAAACATTTTGAAAGAAGAAAGAGAGAAAGCAAAGCCCTTTGTACTGCATGGAGTATGGAGGGACAGACTCTGACACACCTAATACACCAGCCCTGCTGAAACACACAGGGGAGCATCTCTGATTAAAGAGCACAACTCAGCTCTTTCCATAAAAGCCAGATTCAGGTTCATTACAATGATGAGTATCAGAGCTCATGCACTCACAATGGCAGGGCAGTCAGTATTAAACCCTATTCTTGAGGTGGATTTAAAGCCAGTAGGCCATCCCATGCTAACATGACATCTCTCCATCCTCACTTTCCCACCTTTGCTTCACTTCTTTGCCCCCATGCACACTGAGATCTTTCAGACATGCACCCATAGCCCTTTCTTTCTCTTTCATCCCTGCCCTGTCCCCATCAAGGTCCTGCAAGCACCTCAAGTGGGACCCCCATCCCTGGCACTCACCTGGCATCACTCACACACCACCCTAAGAGCTCCTGAGGCCAGGAGCTAAAAGCATCATGAAAGGAATAATGAAAAGAGACAGTGCTAGGAGAAAGAATGAGCGATGCTCCTGCATTAAATGCAAAAACTAAAATCAAAGCCATTTTCCATGTTACAGCAGCTATCGGAAAACTGGTTACCAGTAGGATTTCTCAGGGTGTGTTGGGAGTAGGGACAGAGACCAACTATTCTTCTCATCTCAGTATCCCCAGCTCAGGAAGGAAACATGTCCTGGCTGTGACTTATGTACAGGCGAATGAAGAGCAAGGGCAGCATCAGCCCAGGTCTTGCTTCTGACTAAATGAAATGTGTATCTTCCAGGCGGTCAGCCGGAAGGGAGAAGCCTATCTCAGAAGTGATGGCAGGTGCTGCTGAGCTATTTCCATTTTCCAGCTCTGCAACCTCAGGAACCTCTTTAATCCCAGCCACCCGCCAAGCTCCATTCACTGGCACTGAGGATCAGCCAGTGGTTTTGGATTCATTTTTAAGGCTGTATTGCTGGCAGATTTTGGGTCCCACCTGTGACTCAAGAAGAGATTTGCAAACCTCATTCTCACCTTTTCAAGTCATTTAAAGGGACAAATCACGCCAAGAATTTAGGCTCTGCTTTGAACAGAGGGGGACATGGGGTAAAGGGAAATGAAATGAAAACCAGGAGGCACAGAAATGCGTTGGCAGATCTGTTAGAAATGAAAACATTCCTTATCTGATTTCTGCGTTCCCTGGGGCAGGGAGGGGAACCTGTATGCAATTGCATTGAAGTAACGTATGAGGATCAGAGAGCAGATTTGACAGGAAGCTCCACCAAACTCACCTAGAAGCCCAGCCAAGTGCAAAATGTAAACCTAGCAGAGTAAAGAGTGGCTTAGCTCAGGGGCAGCATTTCAGTTCCCATGTTCTAAGGCATTAGCAATAGAGATAGGACAATAACAGAGATAGGAAAATCACAGAAGATACATCCCAGTGTGATTTTACTCATGGGTTACGTTACACAGTATTGACAGTTACTGAGAGATGTCAAAGGTAAATAGCCATTTTTTAGTCAGTCATGCTTTGAGTCAATTCTGTAATTATTTAGCCAGCTGTCCTGCTCCACAAGCAGGTATGCCCACATCCATACACAGATGTGCATGCACGGCTACTGGTCCAAGTGCTTTTTGGTGTGTAGCTTGATGAATGCTTTCAGCTAGGGTTTGGAAGAGGTTGAGTCAGTCAGCCTGTGCGACACTTGCCAATGATGAAATTAGTTTTACTCACTGCTGTTTGCCTTCAAAACCCCACAAAGCCCCACTCTCCTTTTCTCTCTTTCCCTTGCATTAAGTGGAGAGTATTTCTCTGAGAAGTGTTGAGCTGATTTTTAATGTCATGGAAACTTCATCTGCAAATTCCTTGGAAACTCTTTAGTGAAGCAGCCTAGTAAAACAGATGATTAATATTGGTAAGCTCCTCATTTGCATATTAATTAGTCTCTGTACTCAACTAATTAAAACGAGGCTGCCTGTTTGTAGACTTTCTGAATTCCAGATTGTTGCTATTGCTCCCATGTAAGTGCATTTAGCACAGCTAAGACAGGCCGCTGCTAGCACAAACCAGCCACCCTGTGCAGCGGTAACAATATTTTAAGGCATTTGAGGCTCTAAGGGGGGCACTTTTGGTGTTTTCTTCAAGAAAACCCTCTTGAAATGGCTTGAAATGGCAGGATGCAATGGCTGAGCAGTGCTCCTGCTTCCCTGCTATGCTCTCAAGCAGCAGAAAACAACCAAATCCAAGACCAGAGGGAGAAGAGCATTGCAGGGCACAAACAAGCCCAGGCTGAGCTGCCCTTAACCTTCTCAGTACTTGCTTTTGTCCAGAGATTCAGCCTAAAATCAAAGCTCAAGCTGATGACTCCAGACATGACAATTCAAGGGTAATTCTGCCCTGTGCCGCTGTGGCAGAGCTCTACACAGCCTTCCCAGTGCGGGAGTGGAACTGGGGCTTGGAGTCCTCTGCACATCAGCTAGACCTGCACTTGGAAGCCCACCTCATGGCCTCATGTGCTCTGCAGAGATGTTGCAGAAACCAGGCACTGGCTGAACTGTCACAGGCAAAGAGCTGCATTTCCCTCATCCCACATTCCCCTGCTGGCACTGGCTGGGCTGATGGATTGCAAACCAACCCCTCTGTTGATCCCTTGCCTTCAAGCTTTAGCACTCAAAACACTGCTCCCCCATCAGCCACAAAGTCCTCCTCCATCACAGAGCCAGCCAGGGCTGCCCTCTCCAACAGGATCCTGCCTTGCCTGGCTGAGGACACACCATTGCCCCTCTTGCATCCCTGCCACCAGGGATGTGCTTCTCAGCCAACACACCTGCTGGTGGCCATGACTGCTGTCCTACCACCCCTTCTCTCTTCTTGCTTCTAGACCTGCTTCTTGGCTCCTTTCCTTCTCCTTCCCCTCCCTGTGCACCTGATTTTTGTTCCTCCCAGCTGTTAGCGTTCCCCACTTTGCTATCCCCACAGGATTGAAGGATCCCTGTAGAAATTCAGGAACTGAGGTTAACCCCCCTATGCAGAGAGGCACTTTCTGAATGTATATTTACTGCCAGAAAATATTGTGCATGGCAGTGACAAGTCGGTGTTCTCAAACTGTCTGCGCACAGAGAGTTTTTTCCTCACCCTAGCTGCCAATAGCGGTTTGACAGGTTTTATTATACTCCATTATTCACAACAAGCCAGGTCGCTGTGCCATATGCTGTCCAGTCCTGCTAAAGCTAACCATGTGCCCATGTTGGCTGCAAACCAAGGCTGCTTAAAACCTGCTCTTTTTTTTTTACTTGCTATTTGTTTTGAAAGAATTGGAGACAGGGGCTTCGGGTCAGGCGTTCCAGGGTGTTTTATTGCACGGCTCTGCCCACCCTCAGCAGTACAAAAGCCAATTCAATGGGAAAATCACAGTTACTGGTACGGTTCGGACCTCAGGTTCTTCTAGAAACCTGCCCTGTCCTGGGGCTGATGCAGTTTGAGGCGGGAGGAGAGCCTTAAATCTCCCTGGGCCATTGGCAGTGTATTGAACCTGGGGCTCTTGTTTCTTTGGGTGTACTGTCTGCTGCCTCACTTCCATTGCCTTTGGTGGTGTTTATCCCTCTCTCCCAAGGCTGCAGCTACCTCATCTCTTATATCTTACTGTAGCTCAGACTGTTGCCTGACACACACATCCTTTCAGGGACCACTTGATCTCAGAAGCAGACCTACTCCTGAGCACAGCCTCAGGTCCTTTTGCTGTAATGGTGGCCTGCCTATCCTGATAGCCCTTTTGACAGTCATTCCCACATGTCATTCCTGCCATGGGTTGCAGGAGGCTACTTCTCAGGTAAAGAAGTGTTGCTTTTCTGGCCAAGTCTTTACACTGGGTGATTCTGTTATGCAGGGAGGTTGTCCTGTAACGCTTGGCACACATCCCTTTCTACTCCCTTTGCTTTTGCCATCTGTTCCTTGGCGGCCTCCACTATCTTCCCCAAGATTGCCATGTTCAAAAGGGAACAGCATCTGGAGCAGGGGTTCCCAATTAGTGCTAATTACTCATGTCTTGCAGTGCCCTCTGATCCATTGTGTGAGGAAGGTGGGTTGTGCATGCCAGCCCCTGCAAAACTCACTGTCAGCTCCTGAATACAGCCTGCACTTGAGTAATTTGTGATTCTGTCACATCTGGCCCTTTCTTGTGAGATGGGCTGGGGTTTTGAAGCCTCTTCCTGTTATTAGATGCTACACTCTTAACTCAGTTCAGTTATCCCACAAGCATGGCCACCCTGGCCATGTGCCTCAAGCCCTGTGTCTTGCCTCCAGCAGACAAGCAGCTGGCTAGGGAAGAATGTAAAACACAAGATAAGCAGAGAGGGACCTTTTCCTGTGTCACCAAGGATCTCTCAAATAAAAGTCCCAGAAATCCTAGCACTTCAAGTTTGACTCCTTCCATGTAATTTCCTTTCAAGAGTCTTTTTGTAACTCCCTGGCTGTTCTCACACTGCTTCACTGGTTATGTCCACGCACTTTGTCAAATGTAGTGCATTCCCCTCAGCATGCTCTATTCATATCCATCACCAGCCTGTAATTCATCTCATCATCCTATAAGGATGTTCCAGCCTTGCGTCACCTGCAATTCCCAGAGACCCTTCTGGTGTGTGGCACCCTATGGACCACACAGAGGTCTTATCTACCCAACACTGTCCATGTGGTATCGTGATGGTACATATGAAGCATGGTGGCAGCCTCAGCCTGGAAACTGTGTGCCTCCCATTGCCCACACTGAATGCAGATGCTGCTTAACTGTGTGCTGATGACACGAGGTAAGTTTGATTTTACATGTATGTATAGATTTGCACTTGAAATACAGTAGATGTACCCGTGATGTATGGCCTGATTCAAGGGCTTGTACGCTTCTCAGTGGTGTACGCACTAATCTAATTGTCTCTTCTCATAAGTTCCTGGATTCCCATCACAACCTTAATGTATCTCAGTTTCTAAGGGTCCAGTCCTTTGCAGAAGTTATCACTTTAATGCTGTGTATGATCACGAACTCTAGGTATACCTGTGGCAGATTGCATAGTTCATTTTCATTATACAACCAAGGCTTGGCTTAGTGACTTTTCCTTTTTGTAGTGTCATAAAAAGTCTATAGATGGCTATAGATGTGGATCTGTCCTTTGTTGTTTGCTGGCTTGAGAGTCAGGGCCTGCAGAACTCTGTACTTCAGTAGTCTCACACATGGCATAAAAGGGTCAATATCAAACTATAGCAGGGCTTTCACCTTCTTGACATATTTTGCTACAGTGCTGAAAACGATTTACAATAACCTCTTCATTCTTACACGTGGTGAGGATGTTCTGGCATTCCACCACGATCCTATATGTTAAACTAAGCAATAGCATGTCCTGTTTCCTGAGGTTTTCACACTGAAAGTTTGAAATACTGCTTGGAAAGGCTGTTTCTGAGTGTTATTAGGACCTAACGACATCAATTAGCTTTAATTGCCCTGCCCAGCCTTTATTAGGCCTTTATTAAATGCACCAGCACATGCTCTGCTTAAGGATTCAGGTGCCCAGATGTAGCCTGAGCTGTGCCCTAGGTGTACCTCTGCCTCATACTGGCTGGTGTTCAAGGCTGGATGCCAGGTATGGATGTAAGTAGCTTTGTTCCAAGTCCTGGCTCTGACCCCATCTCCTACTGCTTCTGATCAGGCCCCCTGACCTGACATATCACTTCAGCTTGTCTGTGGGCTGTCACAACCTTGCCTTGCTCAGGTACTGTGAGACTGTGCTGGTGAAGGTGCTGCTCTGCCTGTGTTGAGATCACCCTCAGCTCCCTGCTGCTTTCCCTTGCAGAGTAGCCCTTATCGTGCTGGACAGGCATCATGTTGGTACTGTCAACTGTGTCCTGTCTGGTTAACTCCACAGCAATAAAAAGCAGTTTGTTTTCTGGTTGTTGTCAGGAGAAGTGGTGCAATGCTGCTGTGGTACACCCAGAGAGACAAGGAAGCCATCATGCTTTTAACCTTCATGGAGATGCTGGCAGCCAGGTAAGCTTGCTTTAGTACACTGCACACATCAGTGCTGAAATTCTTCCCACTGCTATGGTTTTGCTCCTAACTTTTCTGAGGCATAGTTGTGGCTTCCTTTGAATCCTTCCTGAGAGTAGGATGTGTTAAACTATTTCAAACACATAATAGGTTGCTATTTCTTGTACAGAATAAAGCATTTCTACTAGGAATTGCACTTGCCCTGCACTGGCCGACGGATATCATTGTCACACGGGTGTATTCCTCCCTGCTCATTTTCCTGCTCATCATTTTGGTTACTATTACATGGCAGCTAGGTCTGCAGTCCAGCAGAAATCAAATTGATCGTTGATCTTAGAGCAAAGTTACTACAATGGCAGCTGAATAGCAGTCTTCAGAGATGTGCCTTGCATGTGTGAATCTTGCTGGCTCTGTTATCACACTATAGACATCCTCCTCGCTGGCAGTCTGTGTCATGTACCTTACCTTCCATTACACAGCTGGGTTTTCCCTGTGCAGAAGATACCCCACTGGGAGGTGAAATGGTGCTGTTCCTCCACCACCTTCCCCACCTGCTCATGACCTTTATGTTATACTCCTTGTCTCTTGAGTTGTTTCTGTGGAGAGTTCACTGGGTTATGATTTATGAGCAGGCTTTCCTGCTTCATGTAAATTGTTTACTCTGGCAAATACTGCTGTAGTTGTTTTGATGCTGGTTTTGGTTCTGTTCAGCAGCCCCTGCTACTCTTGTCCCTAAACCTGGGTCTATGTCTATGGACAAACTGGAGTCCTTTCAGTTCAGAGATGGGATAACTTGCAGGGATCTCTAGTGAGTCTCAAAACCAGTTTTGCTGTTGTTGCTTTAAGCATATTTATTTCTTCTTCTGTGTATGTTTCTTCTGCATTGTATGTTCGTATAAGCATCAATACATCGTAATTCCCTGAAAGCAGTTCCCTGAACTAATTTCCCTGGGGTCACTGTACTCACCAAATTCATTGCAGGCTTCCCTATATCATGCAGGTGCTAGGGGTTTACCCACAACAGTGTAGCTCACTCACTACTTAACCTTTCCTCCAGGGAGATGTGAAAGGAGTAGCTTTAAACTTTCTGTCTGTGCACCCCTTGACCAGCAGTGTTAACAGCAAAGCAAGAACACTGACTTGCAGGCTTGGGCTCGTCATTTTGAGACTGGAATAGATCATCCCTGCACCATTTCCACAAGTTACTTTCTTTCCATGTAGTCTCATTCTTGCTGTGGATCTTGCAGCACTGGAGGCTGTTACCCTCTTCCATGCTCAGTGAGTAAGGACCAGAAATGGTTCCCTCTACAAAACAGAAGTCTCCTTAGGGATGAAGATGTCTTCTTATAGTGATATGGCAGACAGCATTAAAATACATACGTATACACTGACTTACCACTTCTCCCAGTATTTCCCTCCCACTTTGACACAGACTGCTTCATCAGAAAAGATGCCTTTTGTTGGATCAACACTGCAAACGATGCCCAAGGAACTGTGAGCCCCAAGCCCCAAACTATAGACAGGTAGGGTTCAAAGCCTGGAATCTCCACTTGGATTAGCAGTTAATTTGTTATGGCCAAGCAGAAATATGTGCAAATCCATCCTGCTGGAAGCCATGTGCTTAATCTCTGATATCTAAACTATCCACTGGTGGAAGGAGTCAAGAGCTCAGGTCTAACAATGAATTACCCATTTCTTCTGTTCCCCGGTTCCTCAGCTGAACTGATGGCTTTGCTGTCTTACTTGGCAGACAGGAATAAGATGTTGACTGCTCTTGAGGACATCGTAGGCTACAGAAACTGAAATCTTCAACCTCTGCTCCTCAAAGACAACCCCTGAGGGTGACTGCTGCAGCACATCTTTGTAACAGGATCTGAAGATGAACTTGCTTAGTAACAGGTCATAGAAACATGCCCTGAAACCTACTGATTCTTGACTTTTATTTGACCATAAATGCTGCTTGTGAGAAGCAGCACGACTGACTTTCCCTGCTTACCCATCTGACACGGTGCACTTGCATGAACCACAGAAAGCTTACAGGGCATTCTCTGCGTGTGGCACCTCTTCTAAACCAGAAAGAGATGTCTGTCACGGCTGGTGTGACTCCAGAGTGTCAATTCAGACCCAGGGACTGCTATCTGTCCTGCTTTGACAAACAACATTACTGGGTGTATGATCCAAAGAGCTAGCTGTGTCTCACATACAGGTCAGTGCCTTTGTTAGACATTCAACACACTTCTTCCAACCGCCTGGCAAAAGGAATGCGTTTGGAGGTGTAAATGATTTTGACAATTCAAGTGCTGTGTGTTAATACACTGATCAAGATGCTGAGAATTTTCAGGTCGAGGCGCATCTGTTCGTCTCAGCAATCCTGTTAAGAGGTGAACCCTTATAGCTTGGGAGACACTGAGGAAACGCTGCAGGATTTCTCTGTCGGGCAGGATTCTTTTCCAATAGTACCTAGTGCTGGATCTTCACCACGGAAGGGGTCTTAAGCAATAAACACTGAGAGAGTTAGAGGCCTCAGCAGCTCAGTGTTAAAACAAAAGGGACCTAAACAGCCAGGAGTGCCTCCACACTGTTTCTCAGCATCAGCACTGGTGAATGGCCAAAGCCAACAACCGTTCATCAACTCGACTAAATGAATGAAAGCAGTTTAGACAGTGCTAAAGGAGTGGAGCTCCTACTCTTGCTCCTGTGAAGTTTGGGATAGTTCCCTGCCTGTGCTACCGATTCATTAGACAAATTGGGCACTTTTGAAGCTGATGGGAGGTTTCCTGTTGTCTGACAGGAGCTTGGCTTTAAACTGTCATTATCTTTTCTTCCCTACTTAGGAAATAGGGATAGTTCTGGTCACTAGGGAAGCTCTCTTTGGGCTTGCACTGCCTAGGATGTAACAAAAAGCTAGATCTCCCTGCCTGGGTGCAATGCATCTTGCCTATCAAGAAATGTCCCTGGGAATAAACACTTATGGTGAGTTGCTACACTCCATTCCTAACAAAGCAGAACAATTTGCATTACAAGTCAGTTGTTCTAGAAGACAATGGGTGAAATCTGGAACTTGACACTTGGCTTTCACTCAGTCTGTCTTCAGTGGGAATATTGCCAGCCAAAGAACTGACTGAAGACAGTGTAAGATGCACTGGTACTAACAGTGCATTTCTACAGTGCTATTTGTCCAAAGACTTCAGAGTATATTTATTAACCAAGGTAAAGCCCAGGGAAATCAGTTGAAATCTTTGATTTGACCTTAAGTAGCTTTTGAATCAGTGCCAAAATCAGGAAATATGCAGGTTCTGGAAAATACTGGCATGTAGGCAAGAAGAATAATCTGTTTCCTTTGGGAGGGGATGGGAGCAAATGAAGGCACAGAGGTGAAATGGCTCATCTGGTGCTGCTTGGATAATCTGAGATTGACACTAGATAAATGCCTGTGTTTTAGGAAGTACTGACCACGGGGTGAGGATGTTCAGTTGATGTGAAGTGGGTGAAACATCAAAGTGCAAATTCAAATAACTTCAAGAAATTTTTCAATCTAAAAAAGTCCCAGAGCCTTATATGCATTTGGTATAGCATGAATCAAGGACAAACTTCTTTGAATTGAATCCAAAAAGCTCTCTTGACTATTCTCTTCCATTTCTGCCTTCTCTCTCCTTTGGTGCCTGTGTAGCTGTTATGTTTTATTTACAGATAATTGGAAATGGAATATAAACTCATTTAATGGGCCCAAGTGGAATGCCAAAGAAATGAGCGATTAATGAGCGTATACTTAAAACCAGTCTCTCGCTTAAAGGCAATAATGATGAAGGGAGGGAGGGATGGATGGATGGATGGATGGGATGGCAGCAGGTATATTCTGGCACATGGGGTACCTTAGAAAGTACCTTAGACTATACAAATCTGCCCCCAAACTTTTCCTGGATTAGGGAAAAGCTTGATCCAGCAACCTAAAACTTAGAAACTGACTTCCTCAGGTGCTGTGGTTTCTGAATAGGAATGACCTGGTTCTGCTCACAGCTCTTGACTTAATTTACGTGTTTCCATTGACTTTCAAATAGCTGAAAAACTAGATCCTGTATGATTTATGGAATGTGGTTCCTCTTTTTTGCACTAGGAATGTAACTCAACTAGTGGTCAAAGTGGGCCAGAACATAAGACTCTGTTCAGACTACTAAAATTAAAGGATTTTGAATAAGGGGCTGTTCAGTTCTATCTCAGGTGTTGCATTCTCTTTCCCAGGAGCTGTATCATCCATGCTGGCTGATTTAGTTCTTCTCTGCTCCCCATGGTGAAATCTGGGGCTCCCATCTCTTGACTGCTTGCTTGTAAGTCTTGCACCCCTGACAAAAAAAGACTCTCCATTTCCATTTTTACTTCTTTGCTTTCAGTCTTCATAGACATACATGCATTTTGTCACTTATTTCTGCTTCTTTCTTTATTAGTAAATCTTACACAATAGAGAAGCTTGCATTGCAGTCCATAGGGCACATATGATAAAACCATTCTAAGTGGCACTTCGGACTAATCCCTTCCCAACTATTTTCCACACACAATAAGAAAAGGCAGCTCTGCCTGTGTTCTTAGCAAATCTTTTCTTGCTTTTGTTGGCAATGCTTCTGTTTTGGCAGAAACCTGTCAAGCTTAGAACTGGCAAACACAGGTTTTTTCGCATTCTCAGATGAAACGCAGACAACATGTTTTCTATGCAAACACCCTTCTTACTCCTCATTAGTGCTTCCAACATTATTGTTGTTGGTACAGAAGGCAAACATTGGTAGCTTTCTCTCTCCCATCACTGTAACTTGAACTGAACAGAGCTGAACTGATAGGGAGTTTTTGACTAGGAAAAATATCCAGTGAAGAAATAACAAGCCAAGTCCCTCAAAGCAAGCCCAGAATGGCTGAGTCTGTTAGACAAGTGGATGTCAAGGTTAAGAGTTGTAAGTCAATTTTGAATGAACTGGTAAGTCCACACTGCATCATGCAGAAATATTTGTTTCAGGGCACTGGAAATACTATGGTGTGTTAGCATCACTGCACAATGCTCCACTCACATCCCATGGATCTCTTCCAGCTCCACAAACTGATCCCTAGAAACACATGACACAGGAATCAAAGCAAGTCAAGTCCAAGAAGGCAGGTTTTATCTCCACTCAGTATAAATAGAATGGCAGGCACCTGAGACAAGGATTGGGATTCTCTTTGCTTGAGCTACAAGCTTGTCCCTACAGCCCCTGTTTAAAATCCTTCTGGCTTCCTGTGCATCTCACAAGTTATTTAAAATCCAAATCCTTATTTCATGCTCTGTCCTACTGCATCTACCCTTATTAAAAGCTATTTACCTTTGTGTCCTCCCTGCAGGAAGGTTGCCAGCCCAGGGCATGCTATGCTGTGGTCCTTCCTCATCAAACATCCTAACTGTTTCTCTGTTCACTCTCTCACTCTGCAACAAGACTGGGGATAGTAGCAGTCCTTCACAGCTACATGTGGGAAAAGTTCTCTTAACATCTTACAGCACTGTTCTTGACTCCCTGTGCATCTCATAAGGCTTATGAAATCAGTCTAGCTCATAGCTTCCATTGCCCTAAGCCTCCTACTTGATCCACTTAACCCCTTTGGAGATCTAATAAAGGGTAGGATTCAGTCCCCAAGACCCACACACAAGGATCTTGAACTGTGATTCAGTGAGGGAGTTAATCTCTGTTGAGAAGCTTGGAGCCCTTTCTCTTGCCCAGCCTGGGGTTAGGATAGATATCTCAGCCCCAGTGAAGACTAACGCAGCTGTTCACACTTGTGCTTCCTTTATCCCTCCTAACGGAGCCTCTGCCCCCTTGACACAATTTCACTTCAGTGGCTGCAATCATTAAAGGCATTGGAAATAGAGTCTGAGACTTCTGCAAACTCCTGCCTCAGGTGTCATGACCAATGAACGGATCAAAACTGCCAGCTCTTCTTAGGATGCAATCCCTGAATTCATACCCGATGGCACATCTGTCACGCAGTAGCCAAACATGTTAATACAGCCGGAGCCTTTAGGTGCACTTGTACCCTCAAAACTCAGTGGAGTTGCTGTCATCCTCCAACTGTTCAGTGGCCTAGATGAAATTAGTTAGAACTCTAAATGCAGCTGCTAATAAAGATCCTGTCTTTCCCCCTCAGAAAAGGCACCAGCTCCCTTTGCTACCAGATGTCCTCTTTGGCAGCTAAGTCAATGAGGAGCTAAGAGATGAAGAATGATCCCGGTCTCCAAGAGGAGGCCTCAGGCCCCACGTGGCAGTAGTGGAAATAGCAGAAGGGAAGCTCCTTATTGCTGCTGCCTACTGGGGCTTGGAATTAATGTCAGTTCCTACTAATGTTGCTTGTCACCAGAATCTAACAGAACCGCTTGTGTGAACTGCCTTCTGCTCAGGAAACTTCTTCCGCTGGCTCCACACAGCTCTCCTGCAGACAGGTCTGGGGTTGGATGGGCAGAACTTCCAAAGTGGATTGGGCAATGGAAGAAAACCCGTCCAGACCTACTAAGCACCAGCCAAATGTTGCAAGATCGGGAAAGGGAGCTGGGAAGCCTTGGGGTATGCTTTCCCTTTTCCCTATACTCTTCCTTTGATATCTACAACTAATCAGTGGTGGATGGTACTGATCTTTGGTCAGACCCAGTACAGCTACTTTTATATGGAATGCATACTAATGGTACTCGTAAGGGTTAATGGGATTAGGTAGGTCCTAGATGAGCTCATTTCAAAGTCAGTATGCCTTTCCCTCACCCATAAAGTATTTGTGGGAACAGAAGTGCAGGCATTCATGGCTTTGATTCTGGAATGAGGGGGACATCCAAACCCACTCCCATAGAGATGTTTAAGAACTTTCACTGAAACCCACCCAGAACAGCAACACTTAGTCCACATTTTCAACAGCCCTATATAGGACAGAATCTGACGTGCAACGTGAGCATCAGAGTTGTAACAGTTGTACAGGGAATCACCCACAATTTTCCAGGATTAAAATACCAGTGGAATTAAGATCTCCCTTTCTCTTAGCATACAAACCCAGAGAGACTGGACATTTGTTTTCCTCTTGCTGACTGCATTTTAAATTCCTG
Source organism: Neopsephotus bourkii (assembly GCF_033783945.1). Taxonomy (NCBI): domain Eukaryota; kingdom Metazoa; phylum Chordata; class Aves; order Psittaciformes; family Psittacidae; genus Neopsephotus; species Neopsephotus bourkii. The sequence continues at coordinate 4,504,269 of NW_026901771.1, read as the reverse complement.
TAGAATGCATTGTATCAGAAGAACACGTATGTTTAATGCAGAGACATCCTTCTCCTTTTGGAGGAAAAGGATGACTCTCTCATATTTTAGCATGGTCCAGATTCTCTAAAGTCTCTGAATTTGGTGCACAATGCTTGCATTCTCACACTGCAGTTTTCTGGAAGATTTTTTCCTGTTCAGCCTAAGCTAATTTAAGACAAATTTGCTTCTATGCTCTAGTCCAGAGGCTTAAATAGATATAAAACCACCACCTGCTTTTACCTCCAGGAATTCAACTGTGTGCTTTAGACTTGGAATGGCCACATGCGCCCTCTCCTTCTTTTCCAGGTTTTGCCATTATAAACATATTCTGTACCTGTTATGGCAATTTAACAGTCCCCAGCAGTCTGGGAAATGTGACCATCATGGCCAAGCGGCCAATATGTTGGTAAGCTTTGCCATGTTGAGCAAGTCAGTCCTCTATAGAGCAGCTGCTTCTCTCACTGCTAGTAGAAAGATCTTCTTTCATTGCATATTATAGCTGTATAGGATGGTAGAGTAATAGGCACAGTGACTGATCATAATAGCAATTAAGAACTAGATCTTTACAAATCTGAACAGCAAATTCGCGTATCTTTTGCCAGAAACATCTGACAAGGCTGTCTTCATATTCTGACAAAGCTTAATCCAGGCTACACCATTCAAACCCAGATTTCAGACATGCCAGCGTGCTGTCCTTGCCCGTAGCAGGATGGTTGGCACTAGATGATCTTTAAGGTCCCCTCCAACCCAAACCATTCTGTGATTCTATGACATTTAAACAGCGCATTTAAGCAGGAAGATGTGCCATTTGTTGTAATGCCCCACGCGACTCGCTCTTCAGGAGACATGCCAAAGGGATGCTGCTTGAACGCCAGCCCCGCGGCAGCGCTCGGCCGCTCCCTGCCGGCCCTGGCCGGCGGCGCAGGCACCCTTTGTTCCCGATGCGGAGCCAACAACGCACGGCACGGCTGGTTATTTAGCTGTTTAGTTGCTTATTTATCCCGGTTCTACTGCGCTGGGGCTCGGAGGAGCCTCACCCCACATCACCCAGGCACGTTTTGCTTTCTTCCCGCCCCGAGTTGCTGGGGATGCTGAGTAGGAACGTGGGAAACTGGGGCCTGTACAAAAGAAAACAGCAGTAAGGATGCTCAGCTGAGTTGCAAAGCACTGTTCTTGGGTCTCTCTACTCCAGTAGTTATGCTCAGCTTCGGTGTCTGGGTGAGTTAAGCTTCTGTTAAAGCTGGTTGTAACAGCATAGTAAAAAGGAGGGGACACTGGAGATGTTTTGGGTGGGAATGTTCCTTCCCAGACTCCCCAAACAGCTACTGATGTTCAGACAATGAGCAGTGGGACAGCCAGCCTTTTACAATCTGTCCTTCTCCAAAATCCACATGTAGCTATACTGTTTCTTTGTACGTTCAGCTGCGTTTTCACCCCAGCCAGACACCCATCCTGTTGCAGTGGTTTGTCTGCAGGTTATCCTGAAACAAACATATAGGAGGGTCCCAGCTGAGGCCTCCAAGATGCTTGATGTTCTTAGTCAAGCCTCTTTCCTGCTGTCAGGGCACTGTGGTATCAGTTGTCACACTGTCCACACTTTCACATCCAGGATATGTAATATCCTCTGCCATCTCCTCTGCTGGAGAAACCCCATACAGTCCAAATCCACTCCATTTGAAAGCCTTCCTCAGGACCCTTTTTTACCTGCCAGCAGATATTAGCTCTAATGGGCAGTTCAGAGCCAGTGTATGTATTTCTTTTGTACCACTGACCTCAGTGGCAAACCCCATTGTGTCCGTGTTTTCTGCATCCAGGTAACTTATGTGTTCATTTGGATTCACACTGCTGCCTCCCTGTTTCACTGTCCCTCATTGCTCTCATAGACTCATGTCTTGAACCAGACTATAAGTTTCTGAGGCAACAACCAACTTAGGAGAATAAAAACCAGTATTGTGGCTGGCTGAGAGATCTGCTGACTGCAGGTATCTAGGAGGTGCAGGGCAAAGCCAGCTCTTTCTTTGGGATGCTGTGCTGGCTGAGGGGTTTGGTGGTGTTCTTTTCCCAACATATGAACTAGAATGCCTGAACAAAAGGATGACTTGAAACCTACTGTTTCCTTCTCCCTTCCCACTGCCTAGCTGCATTAGCGTTCTAAGAACAAAGTGTTCTTTGCTGTGAAACCCTGGTTGTGTGCACTGTCCCTTCCTGGTGTTATGAGTGAGGGTCTTTCCTTTATTTAATCTTTTCAGGATCCCAAGATCACTTTCAGGACTACAGCTCTTTGGAGAAACAAAGTCCACAAGACTCTTTGTGACTTGGGAACCCCTCCAAGCTGGAAGCCTGTTTGCTGGAGAAAAGCCCTACTGCTACCAATAGAAAACCTCTCTGTGGCATCCTGATTTATTGACATAATGAGTATCCCTTACTTTCCCATGTCTAGAGCTAAAAATGCAGAATCCCATCACCCATGGATGCTTTCTCTTTTTCATACTGAAGCCTAAGGTATGTCTACACAGCTCACTGTAGAGCATACACTGTGCCTAGCCGGCATATAGTGTATGCCAAGCCACCAGGTCAGACAAGTAGGTCCTCATGAGACTCTGTTGTTGCCACAGTGCTCTTAGCTCTCCAAACTTCTGCTCATTTTGACTGTGAGCTTCTACCTGATGCTCAGCAGCACCTGTCTGATGTCTGACTGTGTTTACACCTTAATTTCTGAGGGTTTTCTTAAGTTATCACACTTCTTTTGCAAGGGCAGGGCAGGCCTTATTTTGCAGTGTGGAGCTGCTGTTGAAGGACAAGTGATAACCTGCAGCAGCAGAGGTTAAGACATTTAATGGGTGCCAAACATACTGAGCAGAGCCCCAGTACTGCACTGAAAGGCACACTGCACACCTGGGGTAGGAACAGCTCCTGAAATCGATAAGGTTGTCCTTGTTAAGGGCATTTCGAGGGCACTGTGAGGAAGCTGCCATCTGCCAAGTGCCCTCTCTGCCTCCAAATCCAGAGTGCTGTTGCTTCTGCCAGACAAACCACCTGTAAGGGCTTCTGTGTACTTCTGTGGGATCTTCGGCAGTCTCCAGAGCAAGAGACACGGTCCAAACAAGTCTTCCATAAGCTGGTGATAAGGCAGAGAATGAAGGGTATAAATGTCAAGATTATGAGCACTACTCCAGCCAAATGATGACTGCTTGGAAAGAAAAGTGCCTGTGAAGAACACATGGGCTCTCTCTGAGGTAGTGTAGCACAACTGTTCCAAGAGAGACATTTTGACATACAAAATGTATTCCTTTATGCTCAGCATTGCTATCTCTGTCTTAGTCACTGCTAGGAGACCACAGCAGCCGCTCCTGCCTCTTAAGACTACAGTAATTTTCTCTTTCTTTTTGCCTCTGTTTTCAGTATGTTTAAGCACAAAGTGTGGTTTATAAGCTCCTTGCTCAGCCTGAAACCCTTGAAGGTGTTTGCAGTGAAACCAGAGCTCCCACCTCAGGGCAGAAACTGCAGGTAATGTCTAATCAATGGGAAACTGAGCACTATCAGGACAGTAGTTACAGACACTGTTGGCCAAGAAAGGTGTTGGATGCAGATGTGAATCTTGGGACATGACTGGGGAGACATACTGAGAGCAACTATCCATCCACTGTCATAGATACATAAACCTAATGTCAGAGATATGGAACCTAAACTGGTTTGCAGCAGAAAACTGTCCATCTACCAAGGGACTGGGAATTGGCTTTGACACCATTCACAGTTCCAACATACAGTCAGAAATTCAGCATCCCCAAGCCTCATCTAAAATTGACGAGTGCCTCCAAAGGAATTGTTTGTTGCTTTGTTTGCAAAAAGTGCAAACAGCACATCAGAGAAGTAAAAATGCCTTGGTGGCTTGTTTGGCTGCACACTTAGGGTATATTATAATGAGCCATATGCTAGCTTTGTGTAGTATTCATGGGGTAAGCCAGCTGCAACGTGCAGCCCATTAGTCTGGTTGGAAAAACCTTCATTTTCCATAAGAGTGGGCCAGCAAAATCAAACGTTCCAGCAGGTACCATCAGCGCTCATCACTGCTCCTGTGGATCGGGTGAAGCTAAGACAGCAAGAGAACCTCTGCTTTATTTCTGTCCTAAAGGAGGGACCCTCCTTTAGCCCAAGGCTATTTAATACTAACTGGTTTTATGAACTATAACCCTTGTACATTCTTATGGAAGAGGTTTCCACCACCTCTTCCCACAGCTGCCAGTCTCATTGCTTCAGGCAGAGCTCAGTCATTCAGCATTCAGCTCAGCTGGTCTGGTGGAAACCTCCTGTGCGTTAAGGGGACGGAGGGCAGGAGGGGATGGGAACCCGATGAAGGGCAACATCATGAAAGTGTCTGTGCAGCAGGAGAGCAAAAACACCTTTTTTGCCCCAAATCCCATTTCCTGCTGTGGCCAGAAACACAGGAGTTTAAGAAGAGAGGGTATTTCCTCCAGATACCAGCTTTGAACAATTTATTTCTCAGGGACTTTCCACCACCAGAGATATTTCCTCTTTGTGTTAGATAAACCTCAGTGGGCTTTCCTTCTGTGTACTTGTTGAGCCTTTCGCTTGAACTCACTTGATCTTCTGGCATCTGCAGCAGCCCAGGGTAAGGAGTTTCACAGCTTACCCACAAGCATCCACTGATGGATGAGCTGCAACTTCCTCCACCAGAAGATCTCCTTAAGATTTCCACTGGGCTAAGTGCTGAATCAATGGCTTGTGGGGCCACCCTCTGACCCAGCGAGAAATTCTCACCCACAAGATAGGAACATCCATGGTTTTCTTAAGGGTTTTTTTTTTCCCCAAACTATTATTGGTTGCATTTCCAAGCCAAATTAACAGCCACATCAGAATCTACTACAAATTAATGTGACAGATTCAGAAACACAACGAACCAGCTGAAGTTTTTAGCTCTTAAGATATGTGATTAAACTTTTTTTTTAAGGAGGAACTTCGCTTAGGGGTATCCCTTTGCATGTACGTATATCCAGTGCTTTGACTGCTCTGGGCCATCGTTACAGACAGACAGAAAGGGGCTGAACATGCGTTATTTCAGAAGGGCTGGAAAAGAAGCCATGCAGCTGTCTCAGTTTTGGGATGCCCACGTGAACCTGACACTCTAAAGAGCAACAAAACCATGAAGCAGTAGTAATGGAAGGGGGTTGGGAGCAATGTGGAAAACCCTGGGGGATACCATATTTATGTCTAAGGAAGAAGCCTGAATCGCTCTCATTAAAAGAAAAATTCCCCACAGACAGGATTGTTAAGATTATTCTTATTTGACATGGTTATTAATGAGGAGGAGGGGAGAGCAAATTGCACCTTAATGAACTTCACAGATGATAACACTCTGGGCAGATCTGAGGGCTCCTGTGAGGAAAGACCATTGGGCAAGTGGAGTGCAGTGCTATCTTTAGGTTGACAAAATGCTGAACCCTCTGAACATTGCATCCAATCCTTTCCATCAGCCTCACGGAGCAAACAACCCCTGTGAGGGTGGTGGATGCAATGATTTCACTGGCAATAAAACCAGGAAGACTAAAAAGCCTGTTTTCCTTTAAATTCACCATATGGTCATTGTAGAATGGGACATGAAGTAACCTGGGGGGGGGGGTTCGGGCAATGGTTAACAGCTATTTTACTTTACCAGCTAGTTCTTCCTTTTCTCTCCCTACACCACACCTGGGTTCTTGGCTTCATACCCCTGGGCAGTGTCGCATAGACAGACACCAGTCAAGCCCCATCCTCCAGGCTGAGCCCAAAACAATGCCCCTTCTTCTGCCAACACTCATGCTGGAGCAGCTCTCCTATGAAGACAGGCTGAGACAGTTGGGGCTGTTCAGCCTGGATAAGAGAAGCTGCGTGGAGACTTCAGAGCAGCTTCCAGTGTCTGAATAGGGTCTACAAGGATGCTGGAGAGGGACTCTTCATCAGGGGCTGTACTGATAGGACAAGGGTGATGGGTTCAAACTGAAACAGGGGAAGTTCAGGTTAGATGCAAAGAAGAAGTTCTTTATTGTGACTGTGGTGAGGCGCTGGCACAGGGTGCCCAGAGAAGCTGTGGCTGCCCCATCCCTGGCAGTTTCCAAGGCCAGGTTGGACACAGGGGCTTGGAGCAACCTGGTCTAGTGGAAGGTGTCCCTGCCTGTGGCAGGGGGTTGGAACTGGTCGAGCTTTAAGGTCCATTCCAATCAAAAGCTGACTGGAAGGCAGCATCACACGGAGGTTATGTGTCAAAGCACAACCAGTCCCAATTGCTGCCCAGCAAGCAATCTGGCAAGCCTGTAAGCTCGGGTGGCTGTAAGGAAGCAGTGAACATAGGATGGAAAACTGCTACGGAGTGGTGCTGGAGGTCCCAAGAGAGAGAAATGCCTGGGGACAGAATAAGGGAGCAGATGGGTTTGGGAGGTAGTTGGGTTTGGGAGGTAGTGCCCTCCTGGCAGGGAGCAAGTACCATCACCTTCTCTTAATTCTGCTCACCTCGGCTCCAGAAGGGGCAGAGAGTTGATAGCAACAGCCTTCCCCAGTGCTGGGCAAGCTGGAATAAAGCTGCAGCTACCACAGAATGCAGCTGAACTGACTGGGAGGGCAGGAAGGCTGTGGGAAGAGGACACTGAGTGTCCTGGGCACCCTCAGGAAACCCCCCTGTGCATCTTTGCCAAGTAATAAAATTGACAAGTGCGGTTGGGTGCACACCAGAAAGGTCCTGACATTTCAGAAATCCTTTGCTGTTTTACCTTTAATCAATCTGTACTAAGCCTCAAATATGAAAAGAAGTGCTTAGGGCAAAGGTGAATTTCATATTAAGAGTAAATTGCTTTGATGCTTGTCAATTTGCCAAGATCTTTACAGCAAGGAAATGGTACTATTTCCCAGGCTCCTGGCATGGTCTTAAAGGCCACATCTCACGATGACTCTCTTCCTTTCTCTCCAGCTGTTGTTCATACCATAAAAGCCACAAGCATAAAGATGTTGCTGCTGCTGCTTTTTGGTACCACAAGGTAAAAAAAGGCTGAGCAATCCAAGTTGTTCCATGTTCCTGGAGCTTTACTGTAAATGTGGAATGAAAACGGACCGTGACAAGCTCATTGGCACTTTGCATGAAGATTATTATTTCACACATGTATTTATCTCCCTTCCCACTCCATGGAGTTCATGTTCCTTCACAATCCAGCCCCATTACTTCTAAATCAGAATTTCTACTGCATGTTCACAGTGAAGGCTCTCCAAATAAATGGCAAATACTTTTCACACCACACATTACAATTATTTGTGAAGACTGCTGTAAGAGTGAGAGTCATGTCCTCACTAGGCACTAAATCAGGAGCATCACGAGCTGTGTAGGTCCAGAACTGAACTCCAGCTACATCAGTTTCATATAAAATGCACTTTTTTCAACTACCAGCACGTATGCTATGCAGTATAATCACGGAATCACAGTCGAGGTATGTCAGCAGTGTGTTGAGGTATGTAAGCAACATGCATCATGTGGGGGCAGCTTCCCACACGCAGGGCTAGCACTGTTCAATACCACCGAGGGCAGACTGTAACTTAGCTGCGCTCTTCTGATGAAACCAGATCAGAGCTCAGCTGCTGTATGGAGAATGCCACAACACCTAGAGCCACAACAGACCAGGACCCATGCCAAGCATACAGGGCCAGAATGCTGCCTTGGTCCGATCAAGGGTCCAGCATTAATGCCTTTGTCCTCCTCCCCTTCCAAACAACTGATCAAAGCTGCTGCACCTCATAAAGAACACCACACACTGCCACTTAACACCTATCTCCCAGTCTGGCTCACTGTAAGCCACCCAGGCGCTTCTGTGCCACCTCCCTGACAACCCTCACATACCCCTACACACACATCCTTCAGACCCCTTACACCCCTTATACATCTGCCCCTAGACCCCTCACACATCCTTTACATACCACCTAGACACCTTACACATCCCTTACATCGCCTTCACACCCCTTACACATCCCTTACTTTTACACACCCAAACACACACGACCTCTTACACATCCCTTACACCTCTTCGCATACCCACACCCCAGATACCTCACATCCCTTACACCTACCCCAGCCCCTTATCCATCCATCCATCCATCCATCCATCCATCCATCCATCCATCCATACACACACACCCCTTTCGAACCCCGAGGGCAGCCAACAGCATCCCCCGCCCTCATTTAACACTGGGGGCGTGCCCTTGCGCTGGTCCTCATCCCGGCCGCGCTTCCGCTTCCCAGCCTGGCTCTCGAGAAGGAGGAATCTGTGCGTGCGCGGCCCGGGGCGGGCCGTTTCCTCCCCATCCCGGCGCCTGCGTGCGAGCGCCGCATCCCGCCCTTTCTTCCTCCTTCTCCTCTTCTTCAGTGAGGACCCCGCGGCTGCTCCGCTCTGCGCCGCGCCGCGCCCCGCCCCGGGCCGGGAATGCGCTGTTGGGCGGCCGGAGCTGCGCGTCGGGGGGGAGAGCGGGATGGAGGTGGAGGAGGCGTTCCCGCTGGTGGGGCAGATGGGGCCCTACCAGGTGTACCTGTGCGTCCTGCTGGCCGTGCTGCTGCAGGTGAGGCATAGCCTGCGCTTCCTGCCCCTTTCCCGAGGGGATGCGTCCGGAGGGGAGGCGGTGCGGGAGGAGGGCACCCACATAGTGAATGTGGGGCGAGTGTATGATGCTGTCTGTTGCCTTAAGGGTTATGCTTTGTCTCGCTCGGTGAGCAAATTGGGAGTGTGCAGTTTGTGAGCTGCGGTGGAGTGGAATTAAACTGAGGTTTCCATGAGCTAGACTGGAAGGCAAGCGACTGCTGTCATAGGCTGGGAATCCTGCACAACCTAGAGTCGGTGGCCTAGGGGGGTGAATTCTAGGGTGTGTGTGGCTTGTTTGTGGTGGAAGTGTTTAAAAAGCAGAGGTCACAGGTACCTCTGTGTGCAGAAGCTCTCATTTAATCAGCTGCTGGGCTGTGATTGGTTATGATGCTTTGGTTTGCCTTAACTCTTAAGATGTAGGGTCTCAGCATTAGGTGTTTGGACAAGGCTTTACGTTTTGGGTAGTCGCATTTGTAACCTATGAGATGCAAAACTGTGGCTTTCTTAAGTTTCACAATAAAATTGGAGTCCAAAGTAATAGTGGAGAGCTATAATGTTCAGAGGCTCCATGACCAAGTGATATGCTCTGCAACCACGTTTGTCTTTGCTTTCACCTTTGCTTCCTCTTTGTTCCTGTTCCTTTGGGGTGGGGAGGGGAGATGAGGATAATATGTGCATCTCTACAGTCAGGTCAAGACATAAAGTGTAGTTTGAATCTGGGAGAGGTTTAGTTTACTCAGTGTTAAAACTTAACTGTAGTGATTTCAGCTAGGCTGAGAAGCACTGGGTTACTGCCACTGTGGAAATCTACCTAGCTGCAGGAGGCTCTGTCCAACCTGGCCTTGAACACTGACAGGGATAGAGCATTCACAACTTCCTTAGGCAACCCATTCCAGTGCCTCACCACCCTCACAGTAAAGAACTTCTTCCGTATGTCTAACCCAAACTTCCCATTTCAGTTTGAACCCATCACCTCGTATCCTATCACTACAGTCCCTAATGAAGAGCCCTTCTCCAGCATCCTTGTAGCCCCCGTCGGATACTGGGAGCTGCTCTGAAGTCTCTGCACAGCTTCTCTTCTCCATGCTGCACAGCTCCAATCTTCTCTGGGCAGCTAGGGGACAGACAGGAGTATTAAGAAGCAGATTCTATGACCAAAGAAAACTCAGATGCCTGGTCCTGTCAGTTGTTAACTCTGTACTTGATTGCAGAGCTGTGATGATGAAGAGCAAAACTTTTGTAGGTTTCTGTTTCCTCTTGCTGTTTCTTTCTCTCTTTGAAACTCCCCACTGATTTAGCTGATTAATTCTTTAAAATTAGACATTGTTCTACTGGCTGGCTGGGAAGTTTGTATGCTCACTGAAGATTAGAGATTAAGGAAGCAATGGTTATTTTCTCTTCCAGCGCTGTTTGTGTTCTGGAATGAGCTGCAACCAGTGCTCTGTATTCCCAGAGTTTTAAGTAGCTGGTTTTTAATGCTAATGTTGGTTTGTTTTCTCGTTACTGGTTTAGCTTGCATTTCTACTGGCAGAAGTAAACAAAGATCTTTACAAATCCTGGAACTAATTCAGAATAACTAAAGGGAAAAAGTTATCAGGTTTGCAGATTGTTTTTTCTTTCTTCTTCAGTTATCTTTAATTCTTGAACTTTACCAATGGGGATCATCCCCTGACTGATAGGGGTTCTTTGCTTCAGATCATGCAGGCGCAGCAGTTTGTCAAGGATTTGGATGTGAAGTTTGGTGTCTGTCAGTCTGTGAACAGATTAGGACTTGCACAACTGGTTCCTGCTTGGGTGATTGCTTTCTGTGTTCCTTTATTGGTGCCAAGTTACATAATGTGTCACTGGGCTGTGACACCATAGAGCTAGGTAATCATGGGCTCCTTTAGTGGACAAGATGCACCATCTGGCTGCAGAAGAGCTGTTAGTTTCTGTCACTGGTTCTGCCATGAGCTGATTATTCTCTTTTATTGCTGTCACAGAACCAATAAATTGGGGCTAAATGAAATCTTTGTGCAAACTCAAAGCTCCACCAACGCTGACTACAGATTTGATATGTCCCATGGTTTTGTCACCACACTGCTGATCCTTAAACTTTATGGCCAGTGATCCAAAATGTGCAATCACTGTCACCTAAAAAGGGAGAGTGATTATGCTTTACTCTCAGCCTCATGTTACCTTGGATGGTGTCCTGACCCAAGAGGAGAGTCCCCAACTGCAGGCCCACTGCTCTGAGGAGGACTGACTCCATGTGTCTCTTTGGTCTCTTTTATACCCCGGTTGAATCTGAGCTGTGGTCAGATATGGTTATGTAGCCCCCCATGGGCTCAGGGTCCCAACTTCCTCACTCCTGCACCCACCAGCTCACCACATGTTTGGGACAAGAGCTGTGCATGCAAGGAAGCTCACCCAGGCATTTGTCTGTGGGGGGAAGCTCTTGAGGGCTTTATCAGGGTGGGTGTAGGTGCCACAATTACTTGTTTCCCAGTCCCTTCCCATGTTCTCCCTCAGTTGCTTTGAGTTTTCACATTTGCCTATTAGTATTAAAAAAAGCATTTCTGTGTACTTAGAGGTAGGAATACCATATGGGGGTGAACTGCTTTTGTCTACTTTGTCAAGTCCTTTCATCACTGATGCTAATATACTGAGCTTAAACTCTGCTTTTCCTGCCCCATAAGATCCCCAGCAGATGTTCTTGCTTTTCTTGAAGCCTTTTGTGCCTTTTCGTTGCGTCATCTTTCTAATACTTTGAATTTCATACTTTCTAGGTATTTTTCATCATTTTAGTGGTTTTCTGCTCATATAGATTTCTCCAGTAAACTACTTCTGCCATGTACTCGTACTGAGATGCTGATGCATCTTGACTCTGAATTCAAATTACAAACATAGTTTAGCTCACAGAGCTTCTTTCAGCCAAGTTGTACCAAACAACTGTGTCTGCATGGGGTAGACTTTCCACATGGTAGTCAATGGGCTTGAGTGAACTGGTACTCGACCTGTGGAATGGGCTTACTGACAGTGGCACAAAACCTTCAGGTTGCTTATAGTCACAAAAATGGGTTTGCATGTCATCAGTGTAAAACGAGATTCAGTTGAAGTCTTACAGGCTGCTACTTTCATTTCTTTGCCAATTTGTATTACTGCTCTGCTACCTGCTGGTGTTACTTATTAACTCGTTGAGCTGTTATTGTATCAAGGTAATCCTGGCTTAGCCACTACCAACTTAATGGGACTTTGGAAGGCTTCTAGGAATGTTCTGATAACTTCATAATGGAGTGACAACAGTTAATGTAGAGAAACATTTTTTTCCTGAAATCTATGGAATTACCTGAAGACAGAAATTATCTGAAAGAATGTAGGGATAAACTAACAACATGAGTTTGAGGCTGGATTAGTCTTGCCTTTCCAGTGTATCTTTAAGGGAGTGAGAGAGGAATAAAGGAGAGCTGGTAACTCTTGGAATACTTAGGACATTACTTTGAACTAAAAGTCATTGCTTGATACCTATTGATTACTAGAAAGGTGTTCCCTATCTTCTGAAGAAATTCTATTGAAGCGTTATTAAAGAATGGTGTCTTTTAAACCTGCAGAAATCTGAGAATGGAAATGTGTTTTACTCTATTAAAAGGCATGTTAAATCATGTTGGAGTTGAAAAGGGAGGTGTTGTTTGCACAGCTGAAAAAGGTTTTGCCTGAAGTTGGGTAATGTGTATTGCACAGCAGTCTGGATAATTACCAAGGTGGTGTTTCCCTCCAACTTATTACTAGCTGAAGGGAAGATGGAAAAACAGTTAGGATGGTAACATCAAGTTCCTTGAATAATAGTTTGGTTTAAGGCAAAGGCATTCTTGATGCAGTGCAGCTCTGATGAGTAGTGCTGCTAATATCTCTTTGCTGTTGGCAGCAAGATTATGTATAATATCTATCATTCGAATATCCCAATGCAGAAAGCTGCTTTTAATCAGCCCAACTGCACAAGTGTTTTAAGGGAAAGCAGATTCTGGGACTTGCGGCTTAAGTAAGACAGGCTCATCCCAAAACACTTCTAAAGTAAGTGGTGCCTCTCTGCAGATAGGATTGAGATGTGATCCCAGGCATAGCCTTATTTTTTGACAAAGCTATGACTCTTGTTTCTTGACATGATTTTTATCTACCACCCCTGCATACACGTTCTGTGTCCTTAATGGCATGAGACATCACTCTGTAGTTGTAATGATGGTAATAAAATAGTTTGTCAACCAGTCTTAGCTTAATACTTACATTTGTGTGAGTCTATTAAGCTGTTCTTTGAACTAGCCAGAAGTGATCATGCATTGGGCAGCTTATTCCCAGTCCTTGAGTAGGGATTTATCTGAATAGAAAGTACAAACCAAATCTGAAATGTAATGAACAATTTAAAATGAAGGGGAAAGGTGGCTTTAGCACAAATTGCTAGTATAGGGTGATGAAGTTATTCTAGGGGCTTCATGACAGGTATGCTGTTTACCCAGAATTACTTGCAGTGTGCCTGAGTTCAACTGTAAGTACCTGTAAGGTATGTAAGCAAGGTGGCAGATAGAAAATGATTTACCATTCTGTAAATGGTAAAGGCTGTGTACCTTCCTTTGATTGCCTTCCTGTTTGGCTTTTTTTCTTGATGTCTATGGGAGAAGTAAAAGTTTTAATGCCCTCAGATTCTCAAGAAAGTTACAGAATGTGTGTCAAATGTGCAGCTGCTTACACAGAAATGTGGTTTCAAACATGGCATGAATATAGACATAAAAAGGAGGGGCCAAAATTTTTATTTCTTGAGGTAAGCTTCTTATTCCTACATCTTTTTGTGCATTGCATATGTCATGGTTTAACCCCAGCCAGACAGCTTGTTCACCCACTACCCCCCTTATTCTTGCCCTGCCCCTAAAATTAAATCCCCTTGAGGTATACATCGGACTTCCCCATCTTCCCACATTACCCACCAAGTGTATCCAGGTCCCTGAGCAAAAGCAATCCCACGAGTGGGTTTGCCTTTACTTGAAGCAGGAATAACCCAGACTGTCTTCCCCAGCAAATTCTTCATATGAGTGGGTATATCACATCCCCTACCATGCACTAGCCTCTGGGAAAATCAAAAGGTACAATGGGCTGTTAAAAACCACACTGAGAGCAATGGGTGGGGGAACTTTCAAGCATTGGGATACACACTTACCAAAGGCCACCTGGTTGGTCAACACCAGAGGATCTGCCAAGAAAGAGAAAAATGACTGCTACTGCTAAACCCAGGACAGCATCTTACTTGGAACATGCTAAAGGATGGTGTTGCTTTATTTGCAGAAGCGATGAAGCCTTTTAGAGTAGTTGCATCACTGAATATAGTTCCTTCTTTTGGTATAGCTTACTCTTGCTTGGGAAGCAAAATAAGCAAGGTGAGTGTAAGTGTGTAAACTAATCACACAAAGAGATACTGCTGCTCATTTAGCTAAGAATATCTCTACCTCGGAGTCGGTGGAACTTCTAAGTGAAGACCCATTTGCTCCAGTTATGCATGGCACATCTTTGAAGGAAAAAAGTGTACTACTTCAGTCACCTGTTACATTTAATTTCAATGATTTAGATGCTAAGACTCTTTTAAACAGTTAATTTGTTGTCACTTTTCCAAAAATCATCCCGAGTGAAGGGGGGGGTCATGAATACCTTATCAGCTGCCTACATCTCAGTCTTCCCTCAAAATTCTGTTGTGTCTTAATGCAAACCAATGCATCCTCCAATTTATGGCTTGTATTCAGGGGGAAAGTGTGGTCAGAGTGAGCTTGAGGCATCAAACATGAGCTGTAGCTTCGGGACCTTCCATTCTCTAGCTGCACCTGAACTGCAAAGCACATGTAATTGAGCTCTTTATTTAGGTAGTTCTCAAAGTGTCATTTACAGTTGCTAGGTCTTTTGCTCTTCTAATCATCACTAGGTTCACTCAGACATTACAACCACATGTTCTGCATGTATATATCTGTATCAACACATCCATCCAGTCAGTTTTTGCAGCTTAACTTACTAGGCTGACTTCAGTTTCTGTCTAGTCCTAGAAGATGTCTGCTCAGTGTGCTGTTGTAAGGACCTTAACGGAGTTACTGCTGATGGGCATAGCAAGATGCATGAGTTTTGGGAGAAGCATGGGGAAGCAGACATTCTGAAGGCCTAGCAACACAGGGAAGGAAGCAGATTGTTGCGTCTATTAAAAAATAAAAGAAGCTGTTTTAAAAAGTAAGGGCTGCATGCTGTGTAAAGAGTGAAGTTGTCAGAAGGATCTGGCTCTGGGGCTCTGTAGCTGTGGCTCAATTTGCTTTTGCAATGTCTTTTTAACAGCTGGGTTGGAAGGTGCCTGGGAGGCACAATGTCAGTGGTGATAGTTGTCTTTGTATGGGGTGTGGGTAAAACGTATGGGGAGATGTTTTTACATTGGTAACAATAAGGTTATTGTTACATAAAGTATTCTCTGCAGTGGCTGGTGTTTGGATTCAGTGGGAGCTGAAGCAATCGCATTATGGCTTTCAGCCTGGTAGACTGTTCAGATATTCCACCTAGCCTGACTGTCCTCTTAAACCCTTGGAAAATGAGCCTGGGAGTTAACAGAATTCCACTGCATAGCAAAGACTATGGATTAAAAATATTTGTATTATGGCACATTATCTCCCTTCCCTTTCCATGCGTACACACAGTCTCTAATTCCCTGTGTTTTGTAGGCAATAAATTACCTGTGTTTTTCCATTAGCAAGCCACATCGTCAACTTGGTTTGGGGAGTTTTCTGAAGTAGTTAACTACTATACACCTACTATATAGCTATATACACCTTTACATATTGCATAGAGGTATTATAGTGCTTCATGCACATTGTTGTATTGAGTAACACCTCTGTTTGCTGTTTCAAAGTGTCAGCCCAGTGGGACTGGAGTCCCTCTAGAGCAATAGGATCTGTTTTCTAGGTCTTGTCCGTTTACAATGTTACCTCTAAGTTTGGGATTTAACCAGGTTAAACATTGTATTTGTGTTCACCTGGTTATTTTGCTAATCCTGGTGAGCTTTGAGTGGAAAGGGTGTTAAGAATTTGTCTTGGAAGGCACAATGAAGTTTTTGAGATCCTTGGGTAAGGAAAGCTGAAGAGAGTTGTGTGTATAGCTTATTCCAGCTTTCTGCTTGTGCAGCTTATATACATCATAAAATCATGGAATGGCTTCGGTTGGAAAGGACCGTAAGATCATCTTTTTCTAAACCCCTGCTGTGGGCAGGGACAGCTCACACTAAACCATATCACCCAAGGCTCTGTCCAACCTGGCCTAACACCGCCAGGGATGCAGCATTCACCACTTCTTTGGGCAACCTGTTCCAATGCCTCACCATGCTCACAGACCTTCTTTGTTATATCTAACCTGAACTTCCCCTGTTTCAGCTTGAACCCATCACCCCTTGTCCTATCACTACAGTCCCTGATGAAGGGTCCCTCTCCAGCATCCTTGTAGGCCCCTTAAGACACTGGAAGCTGCTATGAGGTCTCCACGCAGCCTTCTCTTCTCCAGGCTGAACAGCCCCAAGTTTCTCAGCCTGTCTTCATACGAGAAGTGCTGCAGCCCCTGAGCATCCTTGTGGCCTCCTCTGGACTTGTTCCAGCAGCTCCATGTCCT
Source organism: Neopsephotus bourkii (assembly GCF_033783945.1). NCBI lineage: Eukaryota > Metazoa > Chordata > Aves > Psittaciformes > Psittacidae > Neopsephotus > Neopsephotus bourkii. The sequence goes on along the minus strand of NW_026901771.1, from coordinate 4,487,989 downwards.
TATGCTGAGGACACCAGAACTACACACAGTAAATACCAGCAATGTCCTTCTTTTTGTCTGGATATTTAAATGGCAGAAACTTCTGGTGCAGTACACACTAAAATGTAGCATAGAGTCTATGCTTTTATTGCATCTTTTTACCATGTTAAAAGCTTTAGTCCTTTGTTAGCAAGAAGTTGAGGCACAGCTGAGAATGCTTTTCTCATAGTCTTAGGTGAACTCCCCAAGACCAAGATGCTCACCCACTACTCTTTGGCATTGTCCCAGATCAGAGTGCTAAGGTGAGGACTTTGACCTCTTATGAAGGCGTGACTCAGTTATATTGTTAGCCAAAGCAGGCTGAAAGATGGGGAGAGAAAGATGAACTGCAGACAGAATAATCCTGCTTGTTGAAGCAGGACTACATTGTGCCTGCTACTTGTCAGCCCACAGTTTTTGCTTTCTTTTACCAGCAGTTCCTGATGTTTTGTTCGTGTTATCCTATAATGCCACTGAGACAGTTCAGTCCTGGGCTGGTTTGTAATGTATTTGTAAACTGGAATGGGAGCTTCTGGCACTTTTTTTGCTTGGGCCTCATGTAAGTCCTTCTTCACATACGAATAGTGAAGTGGCACTCCTGGCATGGTATTGATGGAACTGTACAGCTGGTGTTCAACTGATGAGTCTTGATACTTAATGTCATTTAACTTTCCTGAATATTCCTGCTATTGGATAACACCAAACCCCATCTCTATTCCTGCATTTCCTGATTCAACAGGTCAGTTGAAAGTGTTTCTATCTTTGTTAAATATCCTTGCTTACTGGAGCCACTAGGATGCTTAAGGGTGAATTTTTTCATTGAAAACAATCTGTAGTGTTTCTTTGTGTGCTGCTGTCACTTGTATCTTGATTTAGTTTTTTGCAGCTGGGGTAGGTTTCACCTCGAGCGAAAACGAAAAGCATTATGCTTGTGTTCTCTAAACCAAATGCTTTGAGGGTTTCATTTCCTGAACTACTTCAAAAGTATGTTTATTATTTCACAAGACAAAAGCAAAGATGTTACCACTTAGTCCTGATGCGGAATAGTCTGAGTGAGTCAGAGCACAGAGATGCATCACAGATCATCACCTGGAATTCTCATTTCAAACTGTTCTTGAGTACTGTAGTCACACATCCCTAGCAACATAGACACTTAGCTTTTTAACACCTCTTTCCCCATGTAATCTTAGTCATTGCTTTCTTTCCTAGATGAGTTCTACTTTTCATCATAGTCTGTCTAGTTGTCCTTTAACTTGATAACAGAGTAAAGAGATAGTGGATTTTCTTGTAAATTCATTTTGATTATTCAATAATTTCATACTAAAAAGTTGAAACAGATTGATTTCTTAAACAGTGACAGGAGGTAAATAGTTTTCTCATGTAGAATGCAAAAAGGAGCTCATGGAAAGGATCAGGTAATAACTTGAAGAGTCTGTTAATTTAGTGGCAATTCTCTTTTAGGTCTGGGTGTAACTGCTGTACAGAACAGAATCGGATTACCTGGGGGTGCTTGCATCAAAATTCAGAGCTCCTCAGACCTTTTTTTTGTGCCTATCTGTGGTCTTTCCAGGTCTGAGAATTGGTTTTGTAGCAGCCTTCTGAGAGAACACCTCCCTGCAGGTACATTGTTCCCAAGAACGAATGGAGGAGATGCTAAGAGCAGAGCAAGGACTGCATTCAGGAGGTGGCTGAAGTGGGATTTGAGGGATGGAGTGGCATGCCTGAGGGTTTGGGGTTTTTTATGGGAGACATAGTAAGCAGGATAAGTGACAGGACTTTTTGTTCACTTGTTTTTCAGGAGATACTGTGCTGGGTTACTGTTCCACAGTGAGAGCTTGAGACAAAAGGTGGTTTTACTTGGCGAGTAAGGGGTCTTTGTGTTGTTACCAGCAGCCCTTTTTGTCTCTCAGCCTTTATATTGTCTTGTGTTGTGGAACTCGTGCCACTTCTGTGTTCAAGCAGGTCTAAAAGCACGTGGGTTTTAAGACAGTTGTAATGTAGCTTGTTAAAGCAGTGGCCTGTGAATGCTCATCATTTGCAGTCAGCTCTATACCAGGCTTGAAATGTCTGGTTTCCAGCAATTTTGTTCATTCTTTCCTAAACAATGCCACAACTGTTAATTTGTTATATTTAGACCTCATGTCAGTACAAATTTTTTATTTTTATTTTTTACAGTAAAAGAAGTTCACAGAAGATTTAAAAAAAAAAAAGAATTAATTTTGGTAAAACTGGGAAAGTTTAGATAAGGGACAATGAGGAGCAGATCTGTTCCAAATATCAAATTAGAGAAATGAACAACACAGGTGGAAGAAGAGGATACAACAGAGTAATATACTTGCATTAAATAACAGTTTTATTTTATCTCCTTAGTACTAATAATATCCAGGAGGTTTACTTGCTGTGTGTGAGAGTTAGGGGGCCTCTGACTGAGGGAAGGGTGTCAGGAGGGGAACTTCTTTTCTCTCAAATAATCAACAGATTAACAAGTGCAATAAACCACTGTGTTGTGGTTCTGTAGTGTGTGATATTCGGTAGATGGGGACTATACATGGCACCTTGTATTGGTGGAATGTGAATATAAAAATAGGATTATTCCTTAATACGGATTTGATGCAGCCGCAGAGGAATCATGTTTAGCATCTTTGATGGTTTTTGTCTTTTATGCCAGCTCTATGTGGCCACTGAAGCCATCCTCATCGCATTGGTGGGCGCAACTCCTCCCTACCACTGGGATCTCCAAGAGCTCTCAGCTAACCAGAGCCATGGCAACCAGTCAGTGAGCGAGCAGAGAGCTTTTGGGGAATGGCTTCTGACCGCCAATGGCAGTGAGGTGCATAAGCACGTACACTTCGGCAGCAGCTTCACATCAATAGTCTCTGAGGTAAGTCTGAAATGGGTTTTGCTGCCTCATGTGTGAGCAGGAAATCTTACTGGATTGGTAGCAAGGGGCTGGTTGTACTGCTTCTTGCTGTCATACTAATGCATGTTTTGTTTAACAAGTGAAATGTGCTACATCCAGGTCAAGAATGGGTAGTCTGCTCCTATCTGTAGCAGGAACAACAACTAGTTTTATTTTACTATTCAGATCTTGAGCAAAGGTCTGCTCCGAAACGTCCCACTTCTTCCATGTCAAAGTTCCGTAGCCTGTAGTCTAGTTCTGCAATTGAGCTCGAATCATGCCATTCATCATCCTAGCATGCTCAAAATCCACTATGGACCCTGAGCTCTTTTTGGCCACCTCTTGTGATTCCCTTGCTAAGGTCAGGTGCGTGTAGCGCATCCCTCATGCAGTGAGAAGCGGTGGAGGAACTGGAGAGGAAGATGCTTCTGCAGTCTTTGCAGCTCCAGATATGAGAGAAGATGTGGTCTGTGGGGAATCAGTGGACAAAGCAGCTCCTTCCATTCTATCTCCAAACAAGGCCTGACTGGCATGGCCTTTGTGGTTTGTGTCTTCTTTTGTGATCTAGCCACAGTCCCTACAGAAATGATTCAACACTGTGCACTGATTTGTTCAACACTTGTCTTTCCTGGGGCCTTCAGTCTCTGTTAACATCAAATTCTTCTGTGAAAGAGCCCTGAGTACATCTCTGAAAGACCTGAATTTAGAGCTGTACAGTTGAGTTGAATGTAGTACCACTTGATAATTCAGGGGTGTTGTCCAGAGGTAGTAATGCAATTTGATGTAGCCCTGCAAAGCACTTAACGTTATTGGTTGGGAGCATATTAATAAAAACTGCTAGATTTGAAAGTTCTAAGCAGTTATGTACAACAGGTATTGCTGCTCATTCTCATAATAAAGAGAATATGAGTATATATGCCAGAATTTCATTTAACATCCTCATGGGTGGTGGAATTCCTTAAGCATGATTTAAAGCTCAGAAAGGTTTTCAAACTTTCCCTAAGCTTTTTCTTTTTTGCTTTTTCTTTATCCAAGAATCTTCATTAGATATGTTTGTGGAGCCTGTGAGTGCTTTAGGAGTTAAACTTTATATTCTTGTGCATTTTAGTTGCATAAGTAAGAAATGCAGATAAAGAACAAAGTTTACTTGGAAAATACAAACCAAAAAGAAATCCCAAGGTAACTTCTGTAGGTCCTGCTTTTTAGTTCTTTAACAAACTTCTCAGTAAAGGCCCATGTGTGTTAAATCTTGTTACCTCTCCCATTTCCAACTGTTAAAATACATTTCCTTAAAAGTTGTTAATTGAATATGTGGTGTATTTGGAAGTTATGTGCTAAATAACTGAGATCACGCTTCTCTGGTGGTTCTCATCACTAATTTCATTACTGATGTATAAAGAAGTTTTTTCTACGTTTGAGGAGGATGTTTTTCATGTATGTTTTGTGGCATTACTTCCGAATAAGAGGACCATTGAAAACTGGCACTGAAACACAATCCAATGTAAAAAGGTTAAGTTGTGAAAATCAAACATGCATATGTAATGTGCTTTATATAGAAGAGGAAAGCCTGGAGCCCTTTAAAGGGCTTCATAGCTGTTGAGATTAATTTGCAGCACAAATATTGCTTTGCAACCAAATTATCCCTTAATCCCTGAATGATTCAGAAAGCGTCTTGAGTTTGAGTGCTGGCAGCTTTTGTATACCAAAAGTTAGGGTCTGATTCTTCTAACTCTTACGGAACACACTGGCCATGTTATTTCAAGATAAAATTAATCTCATCTGCTGTTATTGTACAAATGTATTTTTCTGAGAATTGTTTTTAAAACCTAGAGAAGCTTCTAAAGCTGATTTCTGGTCACGTGGTTGGTTTTAGAAGTGAATTTTGTCAATGTTGATGCTTTATGGGCACGTTACCTACTGTATCAGTAAACACCTCACCATTAAAGTGACAATTCAAAATGAAGCATATACTGAGAGTAAGCAAGTTATTTTCTTGGAGCTTCTGAATGATTTTGTTTTGCTAGCTCCCTAATCTTGGTGAGGTTTAATTGCATGGCTATGCACTCATGGTGAAGTAGTTCATAACTGAGCTTTGAAATAATATAAGCTTTGCTAGAAAGGATATCTAATGGGATTTTGGTAGAGGAAGAGAAGATTATGAGGAGAAGATTAGAGTGTTATTACAAGGATAATGACATAATCACGAGCTTACCAGCAGAGGAAGAAAAGTTGGGTGTCAGTAAAATGATACATTATCTCAAGATACAAGAAGAGTAGAAAACATAAAGAGCACAAGATATTTCCTTTTGTATTCTAAAAACTCTGTAACTTTTGAACAGTGAGAGCATGGCGTCTGTTCATTCTACAGATGTGTGGAGGGAAACCTGTCAGGTTCAACCTGAGACATGAAGTCTGTAAGAATCAAACATGTGAAAGTCAGGTTTGTATTTGGAATGGAGAAGAACTGGAAATGACATGAAGTACATTATAAAAGAGACGAGTATTTGCAATACCAGAAGACTTGGCTAATGCTACCAAAGTGTTTCTCAGTGACAAGACTCATAAAGAAGTTTATGAGCATATACATTAAATGGGAAGTTCAGGTTAGGTACAAGGAAGAAGTTCTTTACTGTGAGGGTGGTGAGGCACTGGTACAGGTTTTGCCCAAAGAAGTGGTGAATGCTCCATCCCTGGCAGTGTTCAAGGCCAGATTGGATGGAGTCTTGGGTAGCACGGTCTAGTATGAGGCCCCCTCCGCATGGCAGTGGTTTGGAACTGGATGATCTTAAGGTCCTTTCCAACCCAAACCATTCTGTGATTCTATAAGGAGGAGCATATACAGGATTATCTTTAGACATGCACCACAATTTTTATTTTTGCATAGCTTAACTACAGTAGTGTTATCAGATAGGACTGAGTCTGAGTTGCATTTATGTGAGAAAAGGCAATAAAAGGAAGACTGGGAGAAGGCTGCAAAAATGACAGTATTCCAAGGGTTCTGTCCTGGATTTTAGAATCAAAGATTGCACATGATTTGGAGGAACCAAATGGAGTTGGTTAGTACCACCCACTGAGTGGGAGACAGCAGCTGTGTTTGGTGACTGAACGTGAGGCTAAGGATATTTACACAAAGCTTGATCTTCCTTCAAGTATGTGTCATCCCCCCCCCCAGCTATTAGCTGTTGCTGAACTGCTTGGATTCTGGTTAATTCACTCTTTTTCCTCCATCCAGTGGTTTTTAATTGGCAACACATCATACAAAGTGAGTGCTGCCAGCTCTTTCTACTTCAGTGGTGTGTTTGTTGGAGCAATCTCCTTCGGCCAGCTCTCTGATCGCTTCGGGAGGAAGAAAGTCTATCTCACAGGTAACCAGTGCCACCTAACAACATGAATGAAGTGGAGGTGGTGTGGCTCTGAAGAAGTGGCAAGAGCCCAGTTTCTGCTGAGAGCTTAATATGCAGTAGTGAATCATATGCTGTAATTTTTGGTTTTGTTTTGTCTTTCCAGTATACTTCAGGACTATAAGCAGGAGCAAGAAATTAGTATTTGTCTATTCAGTCACCATCTGGAGGTGTTCTGGATTTAGGAATCATACCATACAGGCATCCACTCATGCATATCATGCTCATGAGATCTCTACATGTCGCAATTAATATTCCTGATAACTTACTGGCAATGTTCTTAATGTATAACCTGCTAGGAATTTGCTGTACTGATTAAATCATGCAGACAGGACGTAGATTTTATGTATGTGTGTTCTTCATTGTGTTTTAAAACTCAAAAGCCTTTTTATTGTCCCCAGATCAAACGAAATTCGGAACTTCATGTTATATGGGTGTATTTATGAAGTTGTGTGTCAATGGATTAGCGTGTAGTGCTAGAGCCAGATTATTTTCTTAAAGGAAAACCTCATTCAAAGCAGATAAAAGTAGCTTGCTATGCAGTGCCAACTCCCAATATACTGCCCCTGGTTCTGTTTCTCATCTCTAGTTTGCATAGACTGCTTTCCAAGAATGAGAGGAAGTACTTGATCATGTATTTCATCTGTGTCTTCTGTATGGGGATAAATATCAAACCAACTTAACTGGAGCCAGACAGTAATTCTAAGTATATGAGCAAAATCTGTTGTGAACTGAATTTGAAGGTTTAGGACTGCAAATTAACTGTCAGAAACCACTCCTTTTGTGTCCCCCTATTTATGATACTGACTGTAGGTACTTAAATTTCTGCCCAAACCTGTGTTGTAGTTGTTGATTGTGTTACTTAGGACAGATGCCACTGAACTTCAAGTAAAGATACTGATAAATGCTTCTGGTTTTCTTTAGGTAATCTTCTGAAATGGAACCTTTTGCCTTGTTTTCTAGGTTTTGCTCTCGACATCTTGTTTGCCATTGCAAATGGATTCTCACCTTCATATGAATTCTTTGCCATCTCTCGCTTCTTGGTAGGGATGATGAATGGTGGGATGTCACTGGTGGCCTTTGTTCTACTGAATGAGTGTGTGGGTACTGCTTACTGGGCATTAGCAGGTAAAGTTTGAGTGCAAATGTCCTTACTGCCAGATAGATTTCAGTTTTACACAGTTGACGCAGCAGAGCTAACACCATAGCAGCTGCAAATTTAACTCTGCTGGAGCATCTGTGTGACCACAGTCTTGAGTCTTGCTTTGTCTAATATGAACCTTAGACAAACACAGTAGATGACTTGGGGCCATTCAGATTTCTGCATCACTGAAGTTGACAAAGGTCCAGTTGAAACATCCCCTGTGAACATTAGACAGCTAAATTACTCATCCAAAGTTCACAATAGCTGAGCTCTATCCATCACAATGTTGGACTGTGCTAAATGGAGTTTAGTGTTTGCGTGCTAATACCAGTTCTTTCATTCCTGGCAGTTCTCAAAAAATCAAAAGTGTTTATATAATGGGAAGATAACTGCCATGGGGTAACCAGCCTTAGAATTGAGAACAGAAGATACCAACACCCGTAACTGTCTTGGTTGTTAGGGTTGAAGCTGTCCTTCAGATGTGATGTGTAATATTGTTCCATTATGGCTCTGGGGCCTCATCCAGTCTGTGATGAAGTTCAAAAGTGCTATGTTGAGATTGTCATAAAATAGGGTATCTTGAAAATCATGAGAACTACAAATGAATACTACATATTTCTGAAAGTACCAGTTTTCTAATGGTTTTCAGTATTTATTTTTACACATACAAAGCTGAAACGTACATTTGGAATTACAAGATTCAGTTGTTTATGGGGCTGCTTTGGGTGAGGAGGATTCAGAAGAGTGATTTGGGCTTGTACTGATCTTTGCAGTTACCTGTAATACCTCTGCCCTGCATTGGTGAAGGACACAATATTCTTTGGTCAGATAGCTGTGGTTTTGCCTGTATTGCTGAGTGACTTTTTCTTAATGAAGTGAAAGTTTGTCTGATTCCATGTGTTGAGAGTCGGTAATATTCCTTAAAGGAGTAATAATGTTTTGTTTTGTTTCTAATTGTATGCTAGGATCTATTGGTGGCTTGTTCTTTGCTGTGGGAATTGCCCAGTATGCGTTGTTAGGGTACTTCATTCGTTCCTGGAGGACGCTGGCTGTTGTGGTTAACCTGGAAGGAACAGTCGTCTTCCTCCTCTCTCTGTAAGTTGTTTTCCAAACTGAGTTTCATCAAGAAAGATGTCAAAACCAAGAAACAAACAAAACCATTGAACAAACCAAACTACTCAGTCAAGGTGCCTTTTTAGGATGGCATGAAATGGTGTGATTAAGGTATTTCTCTCAACCTTCACCACCCCATGTTTTGTACTTTCTTTAAATAGTATTGCTGCAGTATTTGAAAGTAAGTGTACACTTTATTCTGTATGCATTATTACTGTAGATGAGATGCAGTCTCAAGAGTAGCGTAGAAGCACTTCCTATTCTTTAACTGGTATGCGTAGGTCTAAACTGGTTTGGTATGCTACAAGGTGCTATATATACACGTTAAGAGATACAAAAGTATTTATACGGGTTTATGATAATATGATGCTTCTCTTACAATTGTACTAACACAGAAGGAACAGCATCAAAAATCCTTGCACATACAGTCTTAAAGGTAACATGAAATTAAAAATAGGTAGCTTCCTTTTATTTTTTCAAATATGATTAAGAAGAAATAGGAAGAAGGCTCCTTTATTAAGATAGTAGGGGGTCTGTGTTTGTGGATTCTGGCACTGAAAGCTATATGATGCAGTGTTCTCTTCTTACATGCTTCCTGACAGGAAAATCTCAGTAACTGAAAGAAGAAAATAACTTCAGCTGCTGTTTAAACTTAAGGGTTTTTTCCTTCTAACTTCAATAACTTTTTGAATAAAAGTCTTTGCTAAAGAGTCAGTCCATCCTTTCAAAAGGAAGCGTCAGAACTTAGGGAAGACATGAAGTAAAAGCTTTTTAGCTTTCAGATTGATACGTACAGCCTTTTGAAGTGCCTTATTCATGGGACTTCAGAGCTGTGCTCAGAGGTTTATCTTAGTATAAGAAAGGACTTTTTTTACTCCAAGTTTCACACTGCCTCCCTCCTACACTGCTTAAAAATTACTTGTGCAAGAAATACTACCAGTTTGGGCTTTTTTTTTTTTTATTGTGGGAAAGAAAACCTGTTCCTTTCCAAGCTCTTTTCATTTATAAAAGCACAGATTTGCTTTCCTTTAAATTTAAAGGGAAAATGTCACTTCTGGTCAGAGGCAAAAATCTTACAAAGCTCTGGCAAAAGACTAAAGCTTAAATTACTTCTGGGAACCTGAAAGTAATAGATTTGCTTTGTAGGCTGTGTTGGAGTTATAGATCTATCAAGTGAGCAGTGCACATGGGGAGCAAGAGCATGACCTTTGCACAGCCTCTGCCTTCCTTGTCTACAGGAGAGAATTTGGGGAAAAGTTGGGAAATAAGAAATGGAAGACAACAAGTTGGTGTTACAAAAACATCGTCTGTTACTTGTAACAATGTGGTGAATCCTTAGTTCTCTGAAGGCAGGGTCCTGATGATACTGTAACGTGTAGTATTGTGCATATATGTATGTTTATTAACTTCCTGGTATCTAAATTGCATATGACTTATGTTCCCTTTCCTTTCAACACGCCTTGTCTCTGTTTCAGTAAGTGAATTTTATACCTGAAAGGTTGATTGAAAAATTGTTTGTTACACTCAAATGTATTTCAGCTTCATTTCCATAGGCAAGTCAGCCTCACAGAAAGAAAAATCCTAAGGCTGTCTGTGTATGCATGTGTGTTTCAGATTCATCCCAGAGTCCCCCCGCTGGCTGTATTCCCAAGGCCGGCTGAATGAAGCAGAAGATGCCCTCTACCTCATTGCAAAGAGGAACCGCAAGCAGAAGTGCACTTTCTCATTAAAACTCCCAGCAGAGAGGAGCTCCAGAGAGGCTGGCAGCTTCTTGGACCTGTTCCGATACAAGATCCTCTTGGGACGCACGTTGATCATGATGTTTACCTGGTACTTGAAATACTTTCTAGGCCCAGCTGTGTGGCTGCTGCCTCTTTTGAGTCATTGAGAGGAAATGTTGCTCATCCTGCAGATTATACTTAGCCTGTATGATTAGGGATGCTGTACCTAAAAATGATCCTTTTATTATAGTATTTGCTTAGTGCATTTTTAACAGGAAGCCATTTTGCCAGTCTAGTTGTGAGGTGTTTTATCTCTGCATTTTTGTCATGCTTTGAGAGTCTCAAATTAATTAACTGCCTCTTCTTTTCTGGCCCTTAAAGGCTGCTGAGGGTTAGTTATGCTGTTCTGTGTCCCATGCTGTGTCAGTACTTCCAGTCACATGGATTATTCTTGGTTTTGTATATAAGGAGCCCATTAACAGGGGGGTAGCCTACCTTGTCAGATGAACATGTTCAACCCATGATGCTCTAGTCACCAGCAGAAATCTAATTCCAAAAGTGCCTGTTTTGCTACAGATAGCTCTGCTAGCCCTGAGGTCTTTTGCTGCTACTTTGAAATAAACCTTGTGTATGATGTGTTACATGAGTCTTCTGGCATTTCTGTTCATACATTTGTTTTTATAATGCATGTATTTGAGGAAGATGTATTGATCAAGAAGAGAACAAATGGCAGCATTTTCTTAGTAGACAACACAGAGCTGTTTTCCTGTTGCTTTTCCAAAATGGTTACTGCAGGCCAGTTGATTTTTCTGTTCCTTAAATGAGAATAGGTTGTCCAGGGAGGTTGTGAATGCTTCATCCCTGGCAGTGTTCAAGGCCAGGTTGGACGAAGCCTTGGGTGATATGGTTTAGAGCGAGGTGTCCCTGCCCATGGCAGGGGGGTTGGAACTTGATGATCTTAAGGTCCTTTCCAACCCTAACTATTCTATGATTCTATAATTGCTGATTTCCTGCAAGATGAGCTAGTTACCAGTTCCTTTGCTCTCTGTAAAGGTGATAGCCAGGCAGTGATACAAAAGAAAAATTAAAAGACACGAATGAATAAAACTAGACCAGGGTGTAGACAGTAAAAGAAGGTGGATGTGCTGTCTGAACTGTTTGAGAAAGGGTTTACACACAACTGGAACAGGATGGATGAAAGTGGAAGCTGATAAAACCAAAAAAGACCAAGGCATAATTTCTCAAGTCAACTAATATAGTCATATTTTAATTTTATTCTGGTTTACGTATGTTCTCAAGTGTAGTCCTAAGCTTAACGGAGTAATAAGTCAGGAATTGGGTCTGTACAGAGGCAAAATGGTTTCTTTCCCTTGGAAGCACAATACTTGTAGGGTAACATGTTAGACCTTCTGAAACTCTAAATATGGTTTATGGTGATTTGCCAGACCAGTGCTTTCATTTGGCAGGCAAAGTGGCAGCTCTGATTTTATTCTTTTTCTCCTTTTTGCAGGTTTGTGTGCAGCTTGGTTTACTATGGTCTTACCCTAAATGTGGGTGACTTCGGTGGAAGTATTTATGCCAATTTAGCCCTTTCAGGGTTGATAGAAATCCCAGCATACCCAATCTGTATTTACTTGATTAACCAAAAATGGTAAGTATGACATTTATTAACCCAAACCTATTCAGGGTTTTATTTTTTTTTCAATTTTACTCAAAGATAGGTTTCCTATATGTTGCATCTCCTAGTTTATATCTATGTATGGAGCTTCCTGCTTCAATTCGAAAGTGCCATTTTGTTTCAAATAAAGTTTAACTTGCTCTCAATAGCTTAGTTATTAATGAGCTGTCTGAATTTGGCTCAGATGATGCTGATCCCATGATCAGTTGAACCAAGCTGTGCTAACCCCATGCTAACACAAGATGGCATTCTTCCCACCTCTCTCTTGTAGTCCCCATTCCCACTATTAGGTCAAAGCGGTTGCATCTAAACTCAATTAAAGCTGTCGTCTCATTTCATGTAATAGTTGCTTGCATGCACTAGGATGTGAGCAGAGCCATTGATTCAAATATTCAGCCTTTTCCTGAGCCATGATACTCTGGACAATGCCTTTCACTTTTTGTGGAATTGACCTCCCAGTCTCTTCTGCCCGTGTCTCCTGAGGAGCTTTACAAGCGTGCACCCACAGTGGGAAACAAATCAAAATCCTAGAAGTTGTAAGCCACTACATGTAAAGACTTCTGGTGCTCATTTTAAGAGAGCAGTAGAAGCCATTTAAAAGTGTGAGAGGAAGTGTTTGTGGGAGATGGCATTCAGGATCCTCAACTGCAAATAAAGAGGCAGGATGAATTTGGAGGACTTACTGCTCTGCAAACGACAGATCTAATGCAGAATAAAGCTTTGTTATCCTTGCACATCAGGTTTGGTCGGAAGCGAACACTGAGCACATTTCTGTTCCTGGGAGGATTGGCTTGTCTTATTGTCATGTTCCTTCCTAAAAAGAAAGGTAAATGCTTACTTTTGTTTCTGGAGTGTGTGATGAGAATTGTTAAACACAGCATCCTATAATCTAAGAATATGATGGTTGCCAGTAGATTAGGTTCATACCACACGTGAGTCCCAATTTTTGAAGCCAGAGAAGGTAACTCACAAAAAGGCTAAGCAGCAGCCTTCCTAAGATCTTAAGGAAACCTTGTTGGAAAGGGTTGGATTTGAGCTTTTGTCTTTGGATTCTGCCCTGTATTTCTGATAACATCAGTCACTCCTTTCCAGTGTTTCTGACTTAATCCCAAAGACTGATGCTATTTGGGGTATCTCCATAAACCAAATGATATGTTGGTGTAAGTAGTATGCATGCAACTTGTATTTATCTCTCCAAGGGAAACTCCAGTGTCAGAAGATCTTAAGAATGGAATCTTGGGGCAAGTTTCCATCTTTTCCTCACTGCTCTGTAATGTTCAAGACTGGTATAACTGTGATATTAGTAATGTGGTCACATATATTTCAAGACAGAAGTCTGAAAATCTTCTGAAGCAAGGGGTTTTTAAGAAATGAGAGATTAAATGTCTTTTTTTGTAGACACACTGTGCTCATTTCTTCATTTCTGAATTTCTTCAGCAGGATGGAAACAAAAGTATACCATGAGTGGTTTTTCTTTTTAAAACTGGGTGCATAAATTCTTCTAAGGTTGTAAGATTTGTGTGTGTTTAGCACCTGCCGTAAGGAGAGAGAAAGCTGCAAAGGTTTGCAGCATGATTCAGGAAGGCTAAACGCTTATGATAGCGTGCCAGAGTTACTCTAGATGGCTATGAATCTAATAGTTAAAGAGGAGTAACTCAGGTGTCCAGAAGTAATCCAGATGCTGGAGCCCAGGCTCAGATATTCTGGTTAGGCTGGTACCTGATACCAAGCACATTTTGCATATTAGTTCAAGTACAACATATGGAAAAGATTTTCAGAGCAGAGGACTGTGAGACCTCAGGAAATAATCCGTGTGCTGAACTGCTGAAGTTGGCCAGGAGCAAAGTGCCTTAGGAAGCCTGATGTATTCAAGGCGGCAGTGGTTTATTCTGTAGCCTTCCTTGGTAGGCATGTAACGTGTCTTCTGATGTGCTTGGTATGAGTAAGCACTGGCTGTTCTGACAAACAGTATCAAGCCCGTGCTTTGTTCTGTACTTGAAGGTATAGATCAACTTAGACAAACTGTCCTTTAACAGAAAACTGCTTGGTTCTCAGCAAATTCTTCAGTGGGTTTGCTTTCATTCCATGCTGTTGTGTGATTGAAATGATTATAGAGATGTATTTGAGTGCTCAAAAGCCTTACAGGGATCACATTTTCTCTGTCAGATACTGGAGTGTTCGCAGTGGTGAATAGTCGCTCTCTGTCTTTGCTGGGGAAACTGACAATCAGTGCTGCATTTAACATTGTCTACATCTACACATCAGAACTTTATCCCACAGTGATCAGGTAACACAAGTTAATTTTAAGGTCTTCATTTTTACTGGTCTCTTACCTGATCACCTTTACTTCTCTTTTTTTTTTTAACTATACCTTTTAATTTGAGGTTTTCAGTTACATATAATGATTATATGTAGTTTACATGCTCAACTTCTTGCTTTATCTCTTAATTTCCTCTTCCCTCAAATTTGCTGTGCTTTTTCATACTAACCATATTCTTTATATAACAGTAAAGTATCCCTTTGGCTGCTTGGTGTGCTCACAGCCCTCTCTCTGCTGTGAGGATAACAATAGTATTGCTGATACTTCTTTAATGTGTGATATCTGACTTTTTCAGTGCTTCATAAGCCACACAACTGTATTCAACATTCATGCTTGCTGAACCGGCACCACTGAAGATGACTGGTCAATAAGCTTTGTAACATTAACTTGATACTTCATAGGCCATAGGTTTCACTAACTAGAAGCAGAAGTACCCCATGCTTGTGCTGACAGAGCAGACAGAAGCATCTCTCATATGGATGTAATTTTATTAGATATTTTAAGCAGGTATTGTTGTTGATGATCTGCCACCAGTGAAACTATACTGTGGTGTTTTTCATGGGTGGGCAAGACTGCTCATAATAGGATTTGGATAAAGGAATCTAGCCGAAGTTTCAGGCAGAGAAGATGCATTAACTGAAATTGCACTTCTTTATGCCTCTCTATGTATGTATGTATGTTAGAATTCTGAACATGAAAGGGATTTGTGCTTCTAAGCACGAAGCACGTTTTAATTCCTGTCTTGGGATTCTTTCACTTACATTTGACTTTGTCAGTTACTGTGGTTGGGGTCATGACTGAACTGTGGGGTTTCTTCCTTGCTCGATGGCCCTTTTCAATATGCACATGTCACTGATTAATGACTTTTCCTTACTTCTCAGAAATGTTGGAATGGGTGCCTGCTCCATGTTTTCCCGGGTCGGCGGAATCATTGCTCCATTCGTCCCTTCATTGGTTTGTCTGAACTTCTTACTATTACATATATTTTTGGTCTGTGGCTCTGACTTAGCAGAGGCCTGCAGAGGTGGGAATAACTTGGATAAGTTATGGGTATGAACTAAGATATGTGAATTACATATCTTAACAGTAACACGGTAGGCCAAAGGCATTGCAATATAATCTGTGTGATTAGACAAAAATCAACATTATTTAGTTCAGAAGGTGTTTTAGCTCTGTAAGAATTTTGGGATTTAGCTGGTGGACTTTAGCAATACAGTAATTTCCATTTCAAAATGGTGATGCTCAACTTTAAACCCTAAGTGAGCAGTAGCAAGAAGCCCACATAGTTAAAAGATCTGCTACATCAATATAAAGCATATGGGTTTAACTTATGTATCTGAGAATAAATTGGTTTTGCTATCAGTGCACTTCATTGAATATCCACGAATTATAGTTGTTAGCAAAGTGGTTTATCCTTCAATGAATGAAGATGGTGATGGTGTTCAGTGGTGGACTCGGGAGTCCTGGGGGAATGGTTGGACTTGATGATCTTAAAGGTCTTTTCCAACCTAGCTGATTGTATGATTTTATGTGGAGACTTGATACGCAGCAAAGCTTTTGTGCACAAACTTCACAGCAGTCTGTTAAGGCAAGAAAATTCTGAAGAACAAAACATGGGCACGATACTGTTATTTTCCTCTGTGTTCATAGACTTGTGCATGCAGGTAAAAGTGTGCCAGTTTTTCACACAAACTGCTTGTTCAGGTCAAGTGACAATTCCTTTAATGTGACATTTCATCTGGAATAACTTCCCTCTCTGCCATTTGCCATCTTCTTATGTCAGGCAGAGGGCTAGCAAAAGGGTAGATGAGCACAGTGAGCCTTTTAATCTACAGAATGAAACACAGGGTAGGTGAGAGTGTGAGCACCTCTGGGGTACAGCAGGCAAAGCCAAGACTGGTGCAGGTCTCCCGGGTAGGTTTAATAGGCAGCTTTTATGTCGCGTTTGAGGAGTCTGTTATGTTGTGCCTAGCAGAGATTTCGCACTGCAGGAGACACAAATATTGGATCATAATGTTTGAAGGCATCCAATTAAAGTGAAAATAGCTCTGTTTAAGTAACAAATTAACACTGATTTGAGGAAAGAAATATTTTTGTGGTTTGGAATTTCTTCAACTATTTTAATGCATTTTCAGTATCTTTTGTCTGGGGATATTATAAAAAGGGTAGGAAGGGAAAAAGTTAATTGCTGAGGTAAGAGATCAAGTGTTGCTCTTCTACTTGATCACAGCCAGCCATTTTCTCAATTTAGAATTGCTTTTTGCTATACAAAGTGATCTTTTTGAAACAAACAGCTAAAATCTTGCCTTTTAAACAAGCCTGGTTTACTGGTTCTACAGTGAACGTACACATTTTGGAGCTGTGTTGTAGATGACTCCTATTTTTGCACACACCATCCCCTAGAGTAGTTTTGCCTGTAACAAGCCATGTAAAAACAGGAAAAGGCATAGAGGGGTAAAGACATTGCTTAGGCTGTAGGGATAACAGGAAAGCCAAAGCTCAGTTGAAGCTAAAACTAGCAAGGAGCATAAATAGGGATTCTATCAGCTAAAGGTAATTTAAAGAAAATGTTTAGACTGATGTTGAATGGGTTGGGCATCCTGTTGGTGGCTGAAATAATTTTCCTTTAGTCTTCATAAGCAAAGCCTGACCCCAGGACTGTTCATACCAGCACTGTTGAGGAAGCAAAGAGCCAGCAAGCACTGGAGGAGTAATACGTTCAAGAACAGTTAAAGCTGAAAGCTTTCCATTCCATGCAATAGGGTTCTCTAAGAGGTGGTGAAAGAGCTGGCAGAGGTAGTGAGGTAAGTGTCCATCATCTGTGACAGGCTGTTCTAGAGAAAGATCACTGATAACTCTTGGGGGAGACAGGTGATGCGATGTGCCTCTTTAAGGTTAGAAAGTGGATCCAAGGAGTTACAGGCTGAGCAGCTCAAACTTTGTCTTGGGAAGATGATGTGACATGGCCTCTCAGAGTCTGCTTCCGAGCATCTGAAGGCCAAGAAGGTAATCAGGACCAGCAAATGTAGATTTACTATGGGCAGTTTGCTCTCAGCCAGCTTGGTTTGATAGTCAGCCATTTCATTGCAGAAAGTAATATGGATGAGAAGGGCTGGGAAGGCTTTTGACACACTGTCTTGCGATATTCTTGTTTGGAAGCTGAGGAGGTGAGTCCTGATGAAAGGAATGTTTTATTTGAATGCTGCATGTTTACCAGGCTCAAAGGAATAGTGACAGGCTCAGTATTTGGTAGCTGGTGGCACGTGGAGGACCGAATCCATCCTCCCCTTATTTCTCGAGGATGCAAAATAAGGAGGAGGGATTGACACACCAAGTGGTAAATCCTGAGTGGGATCTTCTGGGTCAACAAGACCAACAAGAAGAAGAAAATTCTGTTGTCATATGGACTTATCACATGGTCAGTACAGGCTGGGAACCAAATGACTGAGTAGCAGCCTTGCTGGAAGAGACCTGGGAACATCAATGGATGTCAAGTTAAATGGGAGCTAGCAGTGTCCTCTCATGACAAACAGACAAGCTTCACACTGTGCTATGTCAGGCCCAATTCAGTATGTAGCCCATAGATTAAGTTTCCTCCCAGTTCTAGAGGGATGTTGAAAAATCAGGAGGATCCAGTGGAGGGTAAACCAAGATGGTCAGGGCTAGGGCCCATGGCTTCACATGAAAGCTTGAGGGAATATTGCACCTTTTATCTTCCCAGCAGTGTGGAACAGTTCAGCAGGGGTCAGTGGGACAAGTTTTGGCCAGGGCATTAGATAGGAAATTTGGAAAGTATTCTTTTAAAGGCTTATTGCAGCCCTAGAAGAGCCTACACAGACGGAGAATCCGTCCTTGGAGTCTTTTCAATACTTGGTTACATAACAATAAGATTGACCTAGTGTAGTCTTGGCTGTAGTTGTGCTCAGAGTAGGTGCTTGGCCTAGGTGACCTCAAGAGAACTCTTCCAACCATCATGTCTATGTCTGTGATACCTCTTTCCTACTACAAAGTGATGTTGCATTTATTAAGAAGAGTACGTATATTATGGACAAGAACTGAGTGTAAATTCAGCAGCTATTTCTTTAAAGTCCATCTCTAAATCTGTGTTGATCTAATAGTATTGATAAGATACAATTGACAATATTGGTTAAAAAGAGTAGGATAGGTAACTTTTATGCTAAATATGAATGTAAGCACTTGCCAGATGGAATGGTTGTCAAGGCTAAGTGCTTTAATATGCAGTATGAATTAGAGGGAACCTAACTCAACCTAACTCTCTTCTTTTTCTTTTTCTTCAGAAATCTGTACAGTGGTCTCTGCCTTATATTGTCTTTGGAGCAACTGGTCTTTTGTCTGGACTCTTAAGTTTATTATTGCCAGAGACCTTAAACAGCCCTTTGCTAGAAACTATTTCAGACCTGCAGGTGTGCTCATACTGGAGGCTGGGTGATGAAGCCATGTCATTGCAAGCCCTAGATGGCTCTCAGGTATATTCACAGTTTGTTGGTGGTTTTTTTCCTACTACTTTTCTGTTGTGTTTATTTCAGATGTCAGCTTGAATATGCCACTCTGAATAGATGAGGATGGTGATTCTTGGCCTGTGGAGATTAAGCCACAGGGAAATATAGAAGGTAGTTTAGTAACCCTACTGTCGCATCTGAAATGTGTCTGGAATTGCAGGCTGAAACCCAGCTGGGTTAATTCCTTTCCTCAAGGCCAAAAGCTTACGATCTTTTCCTTTGGGATAAAAGCCTCTCTAATAGCTAAGATTGCTGGAGCATGCTTCATGCAAAGCTGGCCATTGAAGTTTGAGAAGCCTCAGGTGTTAAAGAAAGCAGAAGCTTATTTGTGAAGAGCTGTTCTAAAAGACAGCATGCTACTGCCTTGACCTGCGCTGGCTGTTCTGCTATGTCAGTTGTTAGGTCTACCCTAGAGAGTCTTTAAATGGGTTAAGGCTAAACTAATCTCTAGGATCTGTTCCTCTGTTGATTCTGGGAAATGAGTTTCATTGAAAACATCGGAACTACAAAACTCCCAGGCATAAGCATAACAAAATGTGGCAGCAGGATGTTTTTCAGTGGGGCTTCCTTGAATGTTGTCTTTTCATATCACTTTATACTTCATTTTATCTAACTCCTACACACCTTTTGAGGTAATGCACATTTTCCAGTCATGTGGAGGGTTGGCTTTGTATGTGCCTGCACCTCTGAGATTGGAGTGAGATTAGAGAGAAGTATCTCTGGAAGTCCCTGAAAGTGTTCATAAACCATATAGGTGAGGCCTTGGGTGACATGTTTTAGTGGTGACTTTGGCAGTCCTGGGGTAATGGTTGGACTTGATGATCTTAAAGCTCTTTTCCAGCACAGTCGACTCTGTGATTCTGTGAATTTGGGTAAGGTTTTAATGCTTAAACCCCAGTCCCAAAATTTTAAGTATTGATGGGCTAATCCAAATGGAAGTAGTCAGAAACTTGAAGGGCAACTCCTAACCAAAAATGCTTGTCGTCCCTTAAGGCTGCAATGAGATGGGATCCTTGTGACACCTTTTACTTTGATTAATTTTCAGTCAAGCAGTCTGGGATTTGCAGACATTCATAAGCTTATTTTCACAGAAATCAGGAGGCAGAGTAACTCTTATTTCTAGAATGAGAGCAGTTGCTTCTTTTCAAAGGCTTCAACACACTGCCTTGTTTCCCAATTTTAGCTGTAATAATTCTTGACAGGACAGAGCAGTTTAGTGACAAAACCATCCTTGAAGAAAGCTTGGAAGAGGCAGCCCTGTAATGATTAATTTTATACTTTAGCTACTTTACATGCACATTTTACAAACGTTTTTAACCATACTGGATAATGTGTTATGGCACCACATTCTTGCTGGCTGCACAAATCCATCACATGCACTTACTTCAAGTTTACACCAGCTGCTACTTGGGTAATTACATCATTATTACATCTTAACTGTGCAGATGGCTTACTAACAACAAATAATTCCAGCAGACAGTGCACGTGTTACAACTTAGACGTGGGAGAAAATCACATTTCCATTTTCATTTTCCTTTCTAACCAAGTACAACTCAGTACTGCTCTTTGAGGTGGTAAGTATTGCCCCCTATCAGTATGTGCCCAACTTAGTTCACTTATATCACAGGCTGCTTAAAAATCCTAACCTGAACAGGATCCACAAAAGGGAAAGAAAAAATATTTTTGAGGAAAACTTTTCCCCAGATGGATTAGAATTATTGAATCCAAATTAAATAAAAGTTGGTTCAGACCTGAAGTTATCCTGTAACTGAAGTAAGGTTATATCTGGAATGTCTGTGACACATTAGGGGTTTATTTTAAAGCTCACAAAGCACTGATAAAAGGGAAAGCTATTGAACATTAACCTTATTTGACAAGGCCATGGAGAGGTCTTATGAAGCTGTGGTAAGAAAGGTGTAGAATTATTTCACATACTCTGAATTCCCCCTGTGGAATTCATTGTCCTTTTGTACCGCTTTCAAGATAACGTGTTCTGGTTGCCCAGGATGGTGGTTTTGTCCCTGTTAACATACATGAATGTGATATTCAAGTTGGGCAGCATCCAGTGATAGCCTGACTTTCCTCAAATAATTTTAGAACTCCAGAAAGAAGCATAACACGATTCCCTTTATATTTTCTGCCAGTTCTTAGTGCTCAAACTGTTTGAAATTCCTTTGCAGTGAGCGCACATTGCTGTAGCAAAACTCCCTCTGAAGACAGATCTAAAGCTACAGATTTTGCTTGCATGGTACTGTCAGTCGGGAACATAATTTCCATTTCTCTATTTTTCACCCTCTCTCTCACCCTTTGCATATGACTAAGCAGGCAGAAGTCTTAGGATGAATGGAAGCATACTGGGAAAAATCCTAAATAAACTAGATGGAATTTATACTTTTTAACTGGAATGATTTGTATCCAGTCCATGGAAAAATGTTATGCTGTCCAATTAAGAATTAACTAACTGTAATGGCTAACTTTAGTTTCTGTATATGATATAAATTATGTTGCTAAAAGGACCGGCTGGAGTAAGTATGCATACAATAGGGAATTTACTCTCTGAACATATAAAGTGCTAATGTTCTCTTCCCTTTTCTATAACCTCTTCGCTTAGTATTGCAGGAGGATGATCTTAATTAAACTTGCATAGGAAAATGCCCGTGCTACACATGGAGAAGTAATAATTCAGATGGAGAAACTTTTATCTAATCAAGTAATCTGTGTGTTCTGAGCCTGTTTCCAGCAGCTCACCATAGAGTAGGGGCCTTTGAATTTAAGAAAGCTGAACAGATTGTCACTTCATTCCAGACAGTCTCTGTCCTGCATGTATTCTCTAGTGTACTCATGGAGCAGAGAAAGACCATCTATTGGAAGCCCATCTCTTCTAAAGACGTTTTGAAGAACCAAGGTCACAAAGAAATATCAGTTCACATAATGGCTTTTATAAGTTTTAATACCATGATTTGACCTATGTTTTCTTACTTTTTTTCTCTCCTAGCATTCCCACAGAGGTGTAATGATTGCTTATGTACTTTTAGAGAGAGCTTCTGTGCTAACCAGTGACTCTGTTTTCATTTCTAGTCTGGAGACAAAGACTGCTCTACAGGGAGTGGAAGTGAAGATGAGGAGTTTTATGATGCTGATGAAGAGACTCATATGATCAAGTAATGAAAAGAAGAAACACTGTCCTATTTTATGCCTTTTCTTAATTGTCTGGGCAGTCCAGCCGTAAGATGAGTACTGGGGACCTCGTCTGTCAAGGAATGTCGCTGGGCAAGTGCCTGTGTTTCTCCTGACTAGCAGAGGGGTTTGAGTACTGTTCAGACTAATTACACCACTGATGCTCTCCATACCAGGCATCCATTCAAATTCTTATGGTTTATGGTGATGGTGCATGGACCACAGTTGAAGTTAGGTGAGACAGCAAGGGTAGGACTGTGTATGTGTGAAGCCTGGGCAATCACCTAGGCTTAGACATGTTTGGACAGCTCATCAGTGCACGTTTGTATTCTGTTTTCAAGGTGGTTGATTTTGATTCAGTATAAATTGATAAATTTGGAAACATCCACTGTTTGTTTTTATATACGGTGCAAGTGGTCTCAGAGTGTGCTGTGTTGCTACTTCAGTGGGAACAAATTCCTGAAATTGTATGTTAAAATGGCTTCTGCATATTGAATAGGGGAGAGGCAACTATGAACATAAGGTTTCTCTCTCTCCACATAGGCACTGTATAAAGTTACAGGGTGCATCTGGTTAGTCATGAGCTGTGCATTCATTAAGTTAGCTATAATGGAAGTCTGGGAGGAAGGACTATAGAAAAGAGCAACCATAAAGCCTGCAGAATAAAGGACATTACTGATCTCTTTTTTCCCTTCTTTTCATCTACCAAGTGTTTTCTTGGGGTTAGGCCTACATCTGCCACATCTTCCGCCACATCTTCCCCCCCATCTCAGCACTGCTGTTTGTAGCTTTGCCTACCTTTACCTTGTCCTCACTCTGCCATAAATATTGAACCTCAGCAATTTCTCTGTGCAGTGAAATATTCTGTGAAGTATATAATTTCCTGGCTGGGACATAGGTGAAGTATTTATCACATACTCTGTGTTGTGAGGTATGTGTTAGAACATATAGCTCATCTTTTGTTCACCTATCTGTGTCTTTATTTCTGAAAGAAACTGGATTCTGAAGTGATACGAGGAACTGTGGGTTGCTGTTACATTTTGGAGATTATTGCCAGGAAGCTGCTAGTATTTATTTTAAAATCTTGTGTGTAGATAGTTATTTAAAATAAAGAGGGGAAGAGGGTGGGAAGGCAAAACCTCTTTGAGATAGCATTTGGTTACTTGATGTTGTTTCTTAACCAAGTGCTTGCTCAAGCAGTTAGTTACTTGACCTTGTTGAGGAAGACAGCTTCACTCTCCAGTTGACACTGAGTGCTTCATTAGAAGGATATGGAATACTGAAATATGAAACAAACACAAGAGATGTTTCAGCTACAAAGATGAGGCCTTACAAGGGTTCAGCTTTCTTGATGATGTTGCTGTCTTCATCCTCTAACCTGTGGCTTTGTGCTGATTAGAATTGACTTCCATGAAACATTTGTTAGTCATTATACATGGAGTTCCTAGCAAAGAGCCACGCAGTGGCAGCAAGTCTATTGTCAGGCTCGCTAGCCATTGTTGTGCATGTTAGACTAAGGGAAAGCTGACTGCTGAATGTTTTCTGGTTAAAATCAGAAGCTCCTTTACTCCGAAGTGAAAGTAAAGAAAGAGCACGCGAGGTCTGAACTTGAACTTTGTTCACTGGCGACTGTGCTGAGCAAAGTGAAGCTACCCTGCTTGGTGCAGAAGGCAGCCAGAGACTGCAGGTTCATACACGGAGTGCTTCCAACTGGCCTGAACTTAATCCAGGCATTGACCGAGAGCAAAGTTGGGAACTTCATTCCCTGTGGAGAATGTGTCAACATCGTTGTGATTTTCTTGCCTGTTGTGAGCTTCACTACAAGAATTCCAGCTTCCAGTGTTCACTTCTGGGGGCTGGGGTTTTTTTAAGACTGCTAAATAGTTTTAGATGTGGCAGAGCACTTTAAAACCCAGCTGGATAGTCTGTCGGTCTTATTTGGCCCTTTTGTATGCAAGAAAATGGCTCCAAATCAGGTACCCCAAAATACTTGGAAAGGTTGAATGTGTTTATTCAAAGAATTTTAAAGTTTTTCATTCATGTTCTGAATTATGGACAGCTGGGAAATAGCTTCTGAGTAAATAAAACGTGTTTACTCAGAAGCAAACAGTGGTAATCTTGGCTGTATTAACATGCTAGGGAAGTAAGAATCCCCCTGTGCTGGGCACTGGTGAGGCTGCACCTCAAATCCTGTGTGCAGTTCTGGGCTCCTCACTACAAGAGAGACATTGAGGTGCTGGAGTGGGGCCAGAGAAGGGCAATGGAGCTGGTGCAGGGCCTGGAGCACAAGTGTGATGAGGAACGGCTGAGGGACCTGGGGGTTTAGTCTGGAGAAGAGAAGGCTCAGGGGGGACCTTATCACTCCCTACAACTGCCTGACAGGAGACAGGAGAATGGAGTGAGGTGAGGTCAGTCTCTGCTCCCAAGGAGCAAGGGATGGGACAAGAGGAAACGGCCTCAAGCTGCACCAAGGGGAGGTTTAGACTGGAGATGAGGAACAATTCCTTCCCCAAAGGGTGCTCAGGCATTGGAACAGGCTGCCCAGGGCACTGCTGGAGTCACCGTTCTTGGAAGTGTTCACACACCGTGTATATGAGGCCCTCAGTGCCATGGGTTAGTGGTGGCCTTGGCAGTGCTGGGAACAGTTGGACTTGATGGTCTTAAAGGTCTTTTCCAACCTGGTTGGTTCTGATTCTGTGCTGCCACGACCCACCAGGTCTTTGCTGCCTTTGTCTTTGTCTCTTTGGACAGTAGGTGGAGTAAGTCACTTGAGAGGCAGACAGGAGCTCTTAGCCTTTCGTGTTCCATAGTTTTACTGCCATTGTCTACCTCTGGCAACCCTGGTCATGTCATGGGACACCTGAATGTAATTTTCATTAGAACAATAGGATGCTGTAATGGTTCAGGTGGAGGTGATCACAAAACGCAGACCTGAGCTGGGTTTTGTGATGGTCTTCAACTTATAATTAAACTTAGCCTGTCCACCTTTATATCATAAGTGTACATGTGCAAAACCAAGGGTGAAGAAAACATCAGAAGGTTTTCTCCATAAAAGTTGCTGCTCTTTTTTAGCCTTCAGTTTGACCTGTGTTGGCACCTTTGGAATTTTAAAGGGCAGCATCTTTTTTGTATCTACCAGAGAAACTCTTTACTGTTACTTTTTTTGGCCAGTTAATTCAGAAACTTTGTAGAAGAGGGTCCCTCTAAAAGGAGCTCAGCAATGTAGTACCAGGCTTCTTAACAATTGCTTGCTCTCCCCCTTCGTCTTCTAAGTCCACATCTATTAGGTGCTTTCTTTTCAGAGAGGTTTGTTTTATAAGAAGCTGCCATCTGGTACAGAGCCTGTAGGATCACTTTATTCTTACCCATAGAGTGTAATGGTTTATAATAAGATACTTGTGCTATATGTAGCATTCACTGGGAAGAGATGCTGCACAGTGTTTTGTAGTCTATGTGGTCAACATTTTCTGTGTCTAGATGGACCATTATTGCTGAGCAGTTCTTGAGTTGAACAGAGCCTGCTGTTTATGGGTCTCACAACTTGAGAGCACAAGTCAAAAGGCCAGACAGAACCTGTGATTTTGAAGTAGTGTAAGCAATCTGTGTAGGCCCAATATTGGTGTTTGGGCAGTAAATTTGCCCTGAGAAGCTATTGGAGAGCAGAGGCTGATACAGCATTAGGTAGATCACAGTTTATGACATATTGAAATGCTACTAGTCTGAGACCCAACATCCTTGCTAGTTCAGTAAAGTATGACAATCTTAACCCACAGTTTTTTGCTGGAGTAGCTTTGCATACTAAGCAGCCTGCCTTGTTAACTGTTTTTTTGTGTTGTGCAGGCACTGAGATAACTACCCCCAAGATGGGAATTCCTTTCTAGTGGGATTATGCCAGAGGAGAGGCTTTCCAATGGTGCTGATTAGTCAGACCTTAATACCGTCTCAGGTGAGGTAGGTTTGGGATTTTGCTACCTGGAGACCTCTCAAGTGATACTTGAATACAGCTAGGAGTGAAGGAGAGTTACAGGTCATGTGAGGAGAATTATCTAGAGAGAGTAAAAAGAAACACTTTAGGACAAGGGTAAGTGAAAACAAGGTAATAGCCATTGGGCGTAAATACCTTTCTTGCTGCTTGTGTTGACTTGAAACTTCTTTCAGAGCTAGCATTGGCTCCAGGATATCCTACTGGGACATCATTTCTTCTTCATGTCAACTCCCTTCAGTATTACTATTTTAGTAATGAAACATTTCTTTGGATCTATATAAAATGGGGCATGCTTCAGTTTTCTTTTGGACTCAATTTTTCTATGAAATGGCATGCCACGAAAATCATTAACATTTGTGAAGCCCTCTTCTGGACAATGCTGTAGCTTAATTTGCCAGCTTCCCTTTACAGAAATAGGAAGATTAGAATTATTTGATGTAATTTTTGTTCTACAACTTCTCAGCCTTCTGAAAGGATTTTACTAGGCGGCTATTTCTGGTAGGCTGAAGAGAATAGAATAGGGAGGTCATTTGAAAAGTCTTCTTTTTTTGAAGCTATTTCCTCTGAAAACAAAGCCAGTGCTTTTCATTTAGAGACTGGGAAAGTGCCGAACACACGGGAAATTTAAGAGCTCTATGTTAAAGGAGGGACACGGATGACTCAGTGTTCAGATCAGGGTGCTAAGTGAAGAGCATGTCCACACCTCTCCAGACATACGTCATTAACATGGAGCAGGTTGTAGCTGGTTGCCATCTTTGAAGGTGGCTTTAAGGCTTGCAGCCACATGCTCATCTACTCACAGTGCACGATCCATGCCAGGGTTTCCAGACTCCATGGATGTACTGAGATTAGCAAAATACCCTTTGCAGAGCCATAGGGAACGCAGTTGAGCAGTACGTTTTCCAGCCTATTTCAGCTAAACATAAAAGCAGATTGTAAAAGCATGTTTTTGTTGTCCTGAGCAAAAGGGGAAGTGAGGAACAAACCTACTTTTCCTAGTGTTTTAATGGAAGCATTTAAGCTAAAACTCTTGTTTCCCAGTCTTCTGCTTAATCACTGAATGCTGATTCGGTTACTATTACTTTGTTTTAGCTGAAGGATGGTGTGCTCTGTATACCTTTTTCCACCCTATTAGAGTTCTTTGATCACACTCTTTGACAGAACTCATTCTGTGCATGCAAGCTGTGAGCCGTACAGTAAACATGTCAGAAAAGCCCAAAAGCAGTGATGTCATTTGATGGTGGAAGTTCATCTGGCCTGACACAATACCTGTGTCAGAAATGCCTGTATTCACCCGTTTACCAAACAGGAGGCTTAGGGTATAGCTGTATTTTGAGTCTCATTGTTTGTATCTTTACTACAAGGTGTATTAAGTGGAAGAAAGATATCTATGTAGAAAATTGTTGCAACAGATCTAAATGTAAGTTGGAGGCTGAACAATTGATACAGAATTGTTCCATGCTGTGTGTTTTTAATGCCTTGCCCAGTCTGTTGTAGCCTTCAGATTTTGCAGGTGCTGCTGTTATTTAATTCTAATAGAGCTGGGTAAAACTTTCACCTTGAGAGTTTGAATTTACTGAACTCTTCCATCTTATTTTTGGTACCACATGCTGCTTCTGCCATGCGGAAAAGAAGCTCCTGTGTTGCCTAATGGGGAGCAGATTTTCCTGTTCTAATTTGAAGTGCCTGTTTTACAAAAGTCATCTTTAATTTCCTCTGTCAACTTGATGTGGGACTGTGTGTAATGTAACATCATAGAATTAGATTATGTAAGTGCCAAAGACAGTTTTCTGCTGGAAAGTGATGGTCCAAAACTAGATCTAGCTGCATTCATTTGGAACTCTTCCACGCAACCTGCAGAAACTGGTATTTACAAGCATCTCTGGAGCTTTAGGAGACGAAAGTAAGTTACCTTTGTTTGCTTGCCTTTCATTGCTCAGTTCACTTAAGTAGCTTCTGTTTCTGTGAAACCAAAGAAATTAAATGAAGGATTTTAAGTGTAGCTTTTGTAGAACATGCGGAATTTATACCATGTAGCCATTATAGAGGAATCCGCAGAGCCTGTTTGCTTCTAAGTTGCAAATGTCAAAGCTTTACTCTTAAAACTGATAAAATCTGGTTAAAAACTGCACCTTAGAATTTGTTAATTCATTCATCAGCCTTTCAGATTAGCATTGCTTATAAGAGCTTGCCTGGAGCTTCATAGGATCGAGGAGATTTGTCATGCAGTCTGTTTGAGGCATTGCTAAATAAGAATGTCTAGAGCTTAAGTCCCTATTACAACTAAAGTTCACTGTGAGTCAGCCTATTCCTCACAGAATGGAGTATGTTTAAACCAGGTACTTGCCCATCCTCATTTACAAAAGGGTTGTAAAGGAAAGAAACCTTCAGCATGCATGTTTCTGCTTCCCACCAACACATTGGAGGTGCTCGTGTTATACCCAGTTTATCGGGAGGCAGGCAAAAAGTATGGTAGTAAGAAAACCTCTACCAATATTGGAAGTTATAGACTTAAAGATGTTCCATGAGAGTTACCTAGAACATCTCTGTTCAAACAAAATTCCTGATGTTAGTTTGTACGGGGGGAAAAACCAAACCCAAGCAACTCACTATTGCAGACACTGATGAAAACTGTTACAGGGCAGGAAACTGCTGGATGACTTATGAAGGAATTTCTTGTGGTTTCTCTGATTTCCAGTATGCCTCTAAAAGACTGATTTTGGAGTATTTAATCCTTGTCACTCCGCAAAGTCTAACCCAAGTTTGATTCTGTTCTTGTTAAAACTTGAGTAAGTTGTGTAGAAATTGGAAGTGTATTTTGTCATGTGGATACTTCTATTGCACTATCTTCCTTCTTGAATCTAATACTTTGATTTTTAAGCTACCTCTTTATATTGAGTTTTTTTGCCAATTTTGTATTTAATTGAGTTTTAGGAAACTACAAAATATTTCCTTGTTTATTTAAGTGGGAATCCATAACCTGAAGACACAGAGTCTTCCTTTAAAGTTTTTCTTAAAGGGCTTTTAAATGTAGCTAAAAGACGTAAGGTTTTGAAGGAGCAAAATAATTACACACTCTTAGAGCATGGATTCTCCTGTGTGTACTGCTTGCTTTTAGAAGGGCCAGAAGGCTCTTTTGTAATAATCTCAGCTGAGGGCATGACTTTTCAGGAGCAATAAATCTGGGTTGGGGCATTGTCATCAATTTAATATATTGCCAATTAAAGAGCTTTTAGTTACTGGTTTTGGTATTGAAGGAAAAGATGAATGAAACACTTGAAAAACACTGCTGCTTTCTTCCAGACACCACTCTTCCCTTCTCTCCCCACATGTCATAAGCCCCATGGTGGTCTCTAGTTCCTTGGCTGTATGTTATACTTGGTCCCTTCAGCAAGGCAACAGGCAGCACAGGAGATTGGCACCTGTCTGTTGTGCTTGCTGTTCTTTTCACTGCTCCTTGTTTCTTACCGACGTGCTCTTGCGTGGGTTTCTTCACCAGCCACAGTCCCTTTACTGTTGTAGCTCCTCCTGAGTCTGCTCTCAGTCTGCTCAGGCTAGGACTTTCCTTTTGGCATTTCTCCTGCTCAGCTGTCTCTCTGCCCTTCTTGTGCTAGCATGGTCTTACCCTTTTTTTTCCCCTCCTACTGCTCTAGCACTGTAATCTGTTTTTCTTGTCACTTAGTGCCCTTTCTTGAACACCTGGACATAGGGAAGCAGTTTGTTACTGTGGGGGTAACTGTCGAGTCTATATGCATGTAGCCTACTTTGATAGGTGGCCTTGCTTGTGCAGGGGTTTGGACCAGATGACTTCCAGAGGTCCCTTCTAACCTCAGCTATTCTGTGATGCCTGTGCTGCCTGCTGCTGGGACTAGCACAGGGTAGCCCCTGGCATCTTCCCACATGTGACACCCTGCAGACCTCTCACAACCAAAACCCTGACAGTTATGTTCAATGCATGACTGAACAAGGGTTTCTTGCAAATCAAGTCTTTACACATTGGGGTGGCAGTTTTTGTGAGTGGTAGTTGGTACTGTATTCCCTTTCTGTGTTATTGTTGTCTTAGGTCAAGTAAAGGAAACTCCTAAGGATATAATCAGACATTTATAGCCAAGTTTTGTGTCTGGTTACATTTGCATCCCTGCTGATTTCAGAAGACAGAACTTAGACCTCCGCTTGACCAGAGGAGCAGCCAGAGGGGTAAACTACTTTCTTTCTGCTCAACCCTTCATCATCATGAAAACAAACCTCTGTATAGTCTCTATCCTAGAGACTTTGTATTGCTTCCTCATGCCAGTTTAATTTGAACCAACAATCAGGAGTCCTTGCCAGCTGAGTAGCAGGGAAGTGGCAATAGGGGGAAATAGATTCACTGCTTCAAACAAAAATCAAGTTGTATATAGTTGGTGTGTGTATTTTTAAATATTTGTAATTTGGATTACTTGAATACTATATGAACCTTCCTGCATTAAAATGAGGACTGAAATACTTCAGAAGTACTTCCTCTTCTTTACCTGTATTAGCGTGCTGTTGTTAACTCAGAGTTGTACTGCTGAGAAGCCTGAGTTTAGAACACTTCATCTGGGAAGTCACAACTAAAGACAGCGTAAGCTTTTCCACAGTGGGCCTTTTATGGCGGTATACTCGTATGTTCTGTGGATCCATCTTTTGAAGATGTTCTTTGCCATAGGTGAGGGACCATAATAAATGTTGAAATATTCAGAATGATTGCACTTATCTATTGTTTTCCTAATGTAATTCATGTGCATACGAACCTGTATGTGCTGTACTTCACTGGAGGTACGAAAGATAAATGAGTTTTGAAAGTAATTCTGTAAGACTGCGTATTTTCCTGTGATAGGATCTTCTAAAAGAGGCAGTGGTGGTAAGCCCATGTGAATTTACCCAAAAGTTAATCCTGGTGGTCTTTCCAGTCTCATTCGATTTCTGAATTATTTTGATCACTTGAAATACAATTTCTCTTTGCACATTTTGTAGAAGCTAATCTGTGTTACTAAACCAACTTCTAGGTGATTTGTAACAGCTCTAATACTGCCTCCGACTCATACAGTTCGTATTAATGTCTTTGTAACTTATTTTGTGCCTTTTTTTTCCCCTGACACAAAATCTCAATAAAAAGCAGCTCTTTTGCAACACTGCAAACCTGTTTTATTGTGCTGATTCTTCTACTTGCTTGACCCTTTTGTTTTGTTTTCTAGAGGGGGATGAAGCTCTCATAATAGACCAGATATTTCTAATGGACTCTGCAGAAGAAAATTGACAAGGTGGAAAGCAGGTCATTTGGGAATGGCAGCGCTACAAAGCGCCTGGGAAACTGGGACTGTCAGTACTCATCAATATATTCCACCATATCTATCACAAATCATTTCTAACAAAACCCAGCACCAGTGCAATGCGAGAATCAATCTACTACTGGCTTCAGTTGTGCTGATTGATGTGGAAAGACTGGAAACACTTTGGGGGGTTTTAGCAGAGCAAAATGTCTGTGGTGTTACTAACATTTGGACTGGGGGAGTTTCCAGGAACACTAGTTGGCACTTAACCCTCCTTTAAAGTGCTATGCATATGCACAAAAACATAGTCCCTGTCCTTGAAGCTTCTGCATAAACATGGAATGGCAAAATCTGAACACTTCATTACCTGGAGGTGAGGTGGTAAATAGCTTGACTGCATTTCCTATCCCCTGGCCAGTGACAAAGAAAGTAGGGGAAAAATGACTGGGGGGAAATAGGGAACCAGTCCTCTGTTTAAACTGGATACCAGAGCTTCCATACCTCTGTATATGCTTACAAAAGAAAAAAGGTAATTTAAAGGTTCTCCTTGAATCCCTTGAGTAGGTGCCAAAGCACTTCATCTGTCAGGATTTCAAAGCGTACATGCTAAAGAAGGCAGGTGGTCTAAATGGCATACTAGACCTTGTGTTGTTGCGTTTCACTGTTCCTCAACATGGAGCTAAGAACAACTCCCTGTTCGTGCTTCCTGGGCACAGACCACTGGAAACATCCTTTTTGTGTTGCTTACTGCATAAGCAAAATGCAAACACCTTAAGTATCTTTTCAGATTAATCTGTTGTATGCTTTCTAGAATCTGATGAAGCTTTAAAGACATTTTGAGGTCTTTTGAAGTCCAGTGTTTTCATCAGCAGCCTTTCTAAAATGGGATTAGAATATCTGAAGCATACGCCAACAATC
Source organism: Neopsephotus bourkii (assembly GCF_033783945.1). Lineage (NCBI taxonomy): Eukaryota > Metazoa > Chordata > Aves > Psittaciformes > Psittacidae > Neopsephotus > Neopsephotus bourkii. The sequence continues at coordinate 4,455,804 of NW_026901771.1, read as the reverse complement.
AAAGTAAGTTGTATTGTTCATCCCTTGATCTAAAGTTATAAATGGCTGTCTTTTGTTCTTGTGATTCCCAATGCTTGTCAGCCTTACTATTATTCCTCTATTAGTATTACTCCTTACTGTTATTACTTTAAGAATGGGGTTTATTGAAGAATGGGGTTGTAAATAAGTAATTTCAAGGATGTTAGGCTTTGTCAGTAACTATAGAGGTAAGGAAATGACTAAGATAAGCATAGAACAGGCCAGAACTGGCCTGGTGGTTACTGACACGACAACAATCCTAAAATGAAGTGATGAAGAGGAAGGTGATGAAGGGAGTCCCAAAGCCCACTACCACATTTTAGAAGTATGATGTAATGTATAAGTAACTCAGTGAATATGCATGTAAGCTAAAGAATATGTATGTTTAAGGGCAATATAACCACAGCCTGGTTGATGCTCAGAACAGACACACTAGGAGGAGCTATCCCCAGTGTCTCCTGGCACCCCAGTAGAAGAATACCTGCTTGTCAAACTTTGTTGGTGTGTTCCTGGGAGTTTTCCCCCAGTCATACTGGAGAAGATTGAGGGTTTCATTTAGTTTTCACTTTTCCTGCTGTTTCACCTCGGAGGTGGTAATTGAAGGCCCAGTGTCTAGTTCAGTGCTCAACATAGTTCCACCCATACCATTCAAATTTGTTGTTCCCTCCTCTCTAATATGTTTTATCTGCATGCAAGGGACTACTGGCCCCAAAGGCTGCTTTGGTTGTCATCTGCATGAGGAGAAAGGAGTGCCTTGGTGATCAGCCACTGCCATACTCAAAGGCTGATTTACATTGATGTACCTTTCTTTTAGAACTGGATTAACTTGCACTCCTCTGAAGTGCAGCTCTACTTGCCTGTGCTTTGTCTGGGAACTGCCTGTATTTCACTCTAACTGGAGCCTGTTTGACTACCAAGCCATAGTGTTGTGCTCCTTTGAGCCAAAATAAGGAAAAACAGGTTGAGACACCAAGAATGGGGGGAACTGGCCACAGAGTACATGTGGGAAAGGTTGTGAGTTTTGTCAGCGTAGCTTTAACCTCTGTTTTGTTGTGATGCTGCTTCTGTCAGTAACTTGTCACACTGACAAGAGGAAGACACCTCTGGAAGTCATCAAATGGGAGGTGTGGCACTACAGTGCCATTCTTTGAAAGCAGGGACATTGAGAAATGTGTTTGTCCCTTGCCAATAACAGCCAGTACTGGTGTTGAGGTGGCAGAAGTAAGTATTGCCTATTAAGCAGCTGTGAGGCAAGATTACTCTTTCAAGCTGCACCAGGCTTAAACTTAACTGAAGTTCTGCTGGAAACACAGACTGTTTCCAAGCCTCAACTCCTGCCTTTTCCAGCATTGTGTAACCTACAAGATGCTAGATGACAGAGACAAGACAAATACTTGTGATCAAATTCTCTCTTAGTGAATAAAGGTCTCTAGTCCTCATCCATTACTTATTTAAGAGCAACTTCAGTGAACAGTCTTTGCTGCAGGGTGGAGGGGGAACCTCAACTTACTGGTGAAACTATATATAACATAAGGTAATCTAATATCATACTTGGAGAAGTGGTTCTTGAGTGACTTATTCTTAACCATTCCCTTTTCTAGTGAAGATGAAAAAGATGCAACTGCTCAGATTTATCCCCATCTTAGGGAGGGAGGAGGTAATATGGGCCAGAAAGACTGAAGCATTCCTTTTGAGCTCATTTTCCCTTCCACACTTCTGTTACTGAAAGGTAGCTAAGATATGACAATCCTGCAATCTGTTCTGCAGCTAAAAGCAGGCGATTTTTGTTCATTTCTCTGCACTTTGTATAATCCATGCAGGAGCTTGGCAAAACTACAATGGGGAATGCCATGAGGACTCATGGAAGAGAAGGCTGACTGAGCCATGCAGATGGGATTACTTGGAAGTCTGTAGGTTCAGAAACAACTTAAAATCTAGTTCAGCTTTATTTTGATTCAGCTATGGTTTGAGCCATGGACCTGGTCCCAAAGCTGGAGTGCTCTGAAGTGTAGAGGTGGTTTGTTTAGTATTGGTTTAGGCTTGTTAGTTCTGAGATGCTGCATCTTGCAGTATAAGACTCCTGATCCCTAACCTGTTTTCCAGCTGCTCTGCTTACCAGCCATGCCAAGACAAGGTGATGCCTTTGCTAACATGGTGACGGAGCTGTAAAGCAGGTAAATCAAGCAAAAGCAGCATTCAGGTGCTTAGTACAAGTAAAACCTGCTGATAAAGGAAGTTGCTCATTGTGGGGTCCTTTCTTGACCAACTGCTGCTTCTTCCAAGAGCTCCTACAAGGGTTTCTCACTTCCCAAAGCTGTTAGTAGCACTTTGGATTTGATGGAAACCTACTTCATTTTGGATGGTGGGTGCACCAAATAGTAGGGACCACCCCTGCACAAGTCCTAGCAATTGACTGACAGTTTCTCCCTCTTCCCCAGATATGAGGTGCATCTTCTCAAATGAAAGTAGAAACTGTAGGGCAGTATGCTTTGCATCAGGGAACCAAATGCTGGTCACTGCAGAGCTCCTTGTATGACAGGAGGGCAGCAGGGCTCCATCCATCAGCGTGACTGTACTGCCGTAATACCCACCCTGCTGTATGCTGCTTTTTAAATGACAGTGGGAGAGTTGTGCTTGCACAGCCCCAATTCTGTTTGGTTCAAGCTCTCTTTCTGGTTTGGTTGATATTCACTGTGAAATGTTTGATTAACATCTTGTTAAAGAAGTGGAGAAGAATCCTCTGAAGCCTCTGCAAGGCCTGTCAATGCATAGGCTACGAGTGCAGTGATTAGGACAGAACCTGTGAGTACTTGCACCTGAAATTAAGCCTCTAGATAAGTCACTTTTTCTCACCCCAGTTTGTTGCTTTCTTGAACCCTTGAGCCCCACTCCTACCTATAAACTGGAACCAGTGTGAATTTGCCAGATCACATCATGTTCAACTAGTGTTTATAATGATGATGCTGGGCAGAGTTAAAGTTGGCATGAAAATGTCATAGAGGAACTGAAAACTCCTAGGAAATTATTATTAATGGTTTGATCCTTGCATGGTGCATGGGGAGGGTGAGCTTTCGGGTTGGCATGGCTTTCAGGAACAGTATACATTGAGCAGGAGAGAGCAGCTTGCACAGTGGCCTCTTCTCAGGGCTATTGGGTTGTTTGAATTTAGGGTCCATTATCTTCTCTAAACTCTGAATTTCAGCTGTGGCTGTTTGGTCTTTGCCAGCGTTTGGCTGCTAGAGAGCAGTGAATGGAGCAGAAATTCACTCAGATGAGATTGTTGTTGTTTTTCCTCATAGCAGGAATTGGATTGAATGATCTCCTATGAATGCTGTTCCACTTCCTCTTCCCTTCTGACCCAAACTCAGCATGGTGGCAAAGCAGTCCCTCCCTGTCCTACAACATAGCTTTATTCATCTTGTTTCCCTATCTAAATATACATACATGCATCTGCCTGGCCCTCCCCTCCCTCTATGAAAAACCAAGGAGCAAATATATGAAGTCCTAGAATAGTTCGTGTTGGAAAAGACCTTAAGATCATCCAGTTCCAACCCCCTGCCATGGGCAGGGACACCTCACACTAAACCATGTCACCCAAGGCTCTGTCCACCCTGGCCTTGAACACTGCCAGGGATGGAGCATTCACCACTTCTTTGGGTAATCTGTTCCAGTGCTTTACCACCCTCACTGTAAAGAACTCCTTCCTTATATCTAACCTGAACTTCCCCTGTTTCAGTTTGAACCCATCACCCCTTGTCCTATTGCTGCTGCTACTTCGTGCCCTAGCCTGGCCAAGCACCTTGTTCTGCATCAGTGCTTTTATTCCAGGACTGTGTCTCTGTCCCCATTCCTACTTCCAGTGCCCTGAATCTGTATGTAGCTAGTTCTGGCCCTGAATAGCTACCCTGTGTCCTGTCACTGCCTGGAGCAGATGCAGCACAAATGATTGGCCCTCTCCCTGCAGCAATTTGGATTTGACTGCACAAAACAGCCAATAAAGTGGATAGGGAGCTGGGGAGCTGATTACAGGAATTAGCTGAAAGCTGTATAGTTTTATAGTCCAAGATAGAGGGGGAAGTGTTCACTTGAAGAATGCCATTACATTCCTCATTTCTCCTGCTGCCTGCTCTTGATGATGACAAGTATTTAGAAGTTACTAACTAAAAGAATAGCATACACATTTCTCAGACACAGACTGAGGGCTGTTAGCTCGTTTTCCAGTGACTGAAGGTGGAGTGGGTAGCAATGAAGGTCATGATCTCATCTGTCTAGAAATTCTCTCAAAAGACTTTACTGAAGCCTCTGTTGAAATCCTCTCTCACAAGGCTGGTTCTCACTAGTTTGCTGAATCTCTTGATCTGCTTTGTGGTACATATATCATGCTTCTAATAAAGAGTGTCTCTCTTATCATTCTGCTGGTGCTTTCATTCTCATCTGTATAGTATTTGCTCTCTCATAGCAATTGTTTCCCTCAGGGGCTCTTGCACTATAGAGTCAATGATTCTTCCCTCCTTTCTTCCCACCCAAAGCATGCAGTTGTTTGGCCCTTTCTTCCCCTGTGCTTTGCTTGAGACACTTCTGACAAAACCTTCCTTTACCCTCACTGCTTCTGCAGCTTCTCCTTTCCATCCTCTCCTCCATGCCATGTCAGCCTTGGAACATAACACCTTATGTTGCCATAGCCTAGGCATCACCTATTAGTTGTAGGTTTTATATCTATTACTGGTATGTGTGAGATGACCCACGCTGAGACGTTTGATCAGGCAGCTTTTACAGTCGATTGGCCATACCACTAACCAAGATCATAAAACACCACAGCTGCTTTAATGTGGTTCAAACTCTTGCAGAATGTGCTTGTCCAGCCCTTTTCAATCTGTTTTTTTGTTATTTAAAATCTCACTTTCCTCCCACACCAATCTCTTTTCCAACATTCAGAAGTAGCTCCCAAGGACCTGGCTCTTTGGGTCTGGAGACCCTTCTCAACTGTTTGCTGAAGCTGACCCATTTGTTCTGCAATAGTTATTTTCATCAAGAGAAAGCAATAGATCTTACGGGTATGTAACTGTCACTGGCCTGTGAGACACGTAGACCTAGTTTCTAGTTCTGGCTCCAATGAACACGTATTTTACTAGTAATGTACTAATGTATGTATTTTACTAGTCACTGAATGAGGCCCACAGACAGGGATGCCAGGCTGAGTCTTCTGTCCCCCAAGTTTGTGTTTGAGTGACTATTCCCACTTAGTAGTGGTGACTTATTCAATTTGCTTCAAACTGCCATAAACTCAAGTAAGTTCTCAATTGGGTCAATTTGGACATAGCAGCAAAGTGTAAAAATAATACAAGCTAACACTGTGCTCTGGAGGGTAACCACATTAATACCAGCTCCTGGAGATGCTGCAGTCCAGCCTGATTCAGCCCCTCACACACACTGAGCTTCTTGCTTTGGCTCTAGTAAATCTTGACTGTGGTCTGTCTGTCTGTTTGTCCCAGACTTATTGTGCTTCTAGATTCAAAGTCCTTTTCTTGACAGCTAAAAATAATCAGTCTACCAAGAGCCAGGCAAACCTATGCTAGGATCAAGAACTGAGGCCGCTTTTTCTCACCTGCCAAGACTTCCAGTGCTAAATGTTTTTCCAGTTGCACTGTGCTCTGCCAGACACCATGTTTTCTCCAGATGCTGCTCTTTCAGCCATGTGTTTAAATCAGTGCAAGCCTCTTGGTATTGAGTGCTTCCTTTTAGGCATTCAGGCCATTTACCTAGGCATATAGATGGTGGGACATCCTGACTTAAACAATAGATCAGTACTTGTAGTTTAGTGATGGATAAAACAGTGATAGAGGAAAAAATATCCTTTGCAGATGCTTGGAAGTGGTCTAGTGGAATGCACTGAACTTGCACTATTTCAGTGAACTTCCAGAGGACAATACATGCATTTAGAACTCAAAATGCTAGTTTTTCTGCCCAATGTCTCAGTCATCTTTCCTGGGAGCCTCAGAGCCGATGCAGCCAGGGCTCCTAGCTTCCTGCACCCCTGCCACTATCTGAGCTGACCGTAATGAACTTGGGATTTTCCAGGCTCTCTAAAAGCTCACCGTGCTGGGTGCCAGTGATCTTGTCAATACTAGAAGCCCTGCTGCATGATTTATATTTGCTGCACAGTGGCTTGCTTCTTAAAAGTTGCACAATTTGGCTGGACTTCTGTGAATTTGCTAAGTTGAGGCTGGTCAGTGGTGACTAGCAGCATCATAATGTCAGAACTTCCTGTATCCTAAGGTAGTGATCCTTTGGGAATGCTACACTGCAGCCTGAAACCACTCAGGTTGTAAATGATTTGGGGTTTCAAACTCTTCCCGGGTTAAGAGAACTCATTCCAAGAAAAAACTCTCTGCCTTTCCCTGACATATCCTGACTGGCCACGAATGGAAAAAAGATCTCAGGCTTGATAAACCCCACTGGACCTGATCCAGTGCTGTGCTTTGTATGGAAATGATAGAAACCTTTAACTTACTTGATATGAAGTGCAGGCCCAAGGCTAATGTGAGAACGTGTGGCAGTGAGAACAAGCAGCATAGGCATGTGGAGCATTTTTGAGCCTGCCAAGTATTGATTGGGAAGGGGTGGGAATGAGTGGAGAAGCATTTCAAGTTGGCATCCATATGTGATTCTGATGCTGTCACAGTGAATTAGTAGCACTTTTTTCTCCCTGTAGTCCATCCCAAGCATCCCCTTTGCCCATATCTACTTGTTTAAAAGACAAAGCAAAACCCCAAATAAATCCACAGAACTTGTTCCCCGAAAAAGCCTGTTGTGCTACTATCATCTGAATGGAGACCCTCAACACCACTGAATTATCACTGCTAAAGACTGTCACAGAGTAAATGTTATAGGGGATCCAAGCTACAATTACTCATTTTGTACAGTCACTTAATCCACTAATGGGGAGAAATGGGGCAACAGTTTAAGAAGGCAAGAGAACTGTCAGAGGTTATTAAGCCTACTGGGATGATTTGTTTTGGTAATCTCTCTTGACCCAAGTACACGCTTCAGTTAATGCAACAGACTTAATGCCTCTGGTAATTAGAGCAAGAAGTGATGGGTTATCATTAGCAACTGTGAATTAGGGATTATATTTCATCTGGAAGGCAGCATCTTCAACAGGACCTATTTTTTTTGCCACTGCAGATCATCTGTGAGTCGCAAGTGGTACATTGGGCTGACTCATTTGTGTGATTTAGTGGAGGTTTTTCATACATGCTTACTGTTCCGTATGAGCAGTTCTTCTAAACAGTTGCCAAACAGAAAAAGGCAAAATATTGGAATTTCTCATCCAGTGAATACAACTGCTGTTATTCACATGATGGAGGTGATGTTTTTATTGTACAGTTCGCAGTTCAGATTGGTTTTGATTGTAGTTTTATAATATATCTGTCAGATCTATGAAACTGAAGAGTGAGGAAAGGAAAGGCAGGCAAGCACGTAAAGCATAAGTAATCTCCAGCTTCAGAAGATACAAGATCAAATCTAATACCATTCAAGGTATTAGAACACAGAATAGAACATATTATCACAGAACAGTTTTATGTGGGTTTCACAGATCCATACTCAGACTCAGTTGTGGATATTGCCAAAGGCACAAATGAAGATGATATAGATTCAATATTTTTGTAGATATTAGGAAATCCCCAAATCCTCTTAGAAGAATATTGGCAGGAAATGAAGACATGGGTACAAAGGAAATTAGCCACAAACTGAATTCCATTACAAGGTGCTGTGAGGTGGGAAATAAAGCAAATCAAGGAGGGGTTGTGTGCAACATAGCTGAATCATTTCAGATGAACTTATGGAGATCAGCAGGCAGAGAACTGTGGCTTTAAGAAGACCCAAGATATTGAAGTGTGTCTTGAAAATGCTTAAGAACAGCTGGATAAGTCAATGGGTGATCATCAGGAAGAATGTGGGGGACTGCCTGTGGTCAGCCAGCTATGTAAGTAATGCTGGTAACCTCCTGGGGAACACCAGAGAGGGAAGGAAGGTTGCAGTGTCCTGAGCAAGAACTACCTGAGGGTGATCCCCCCTCTCAGAAATATGCCCAGACTGCAATGGGGGCTTAAGCTTCCTCAAAAATCAAGGGAAAAGAAGGGGGCTCTGAGGTGTCAGGTAGCCATTCCCAGTGCAGACCTCACCTGCAGTGCTGTGTTAAGCGCAAGGGCCCCCGGTATAAGAAGGTCTTGGACCTATTGGAGCAAGTCCAGGGAGAGGCCACAAAGATGCTCTGAAGGCTGGAGCAGCTCTGCTCTGAAGACAGGCTGAGAGAGCTGGGCTGGTTCATCCTGGAGAAGAGAAAGTTCCAGGGAGACCTTAGAGCAGCTTCAGTGCCTAAAGGGGCTACAAGAAATCTGGAGAGGGGCTTTGGACAAGGGCCTTCAGGTGCAGGCCAAGGGGAATGGCTTTGACCTGACAGAGGGGAGACTGAGATGAGCTCTTAGGCAGAAGCTCTTCCCTGTGAGGGTGCTGAGGCTCTGGCACAGTGTCTCAGCAGTCCCTGCCTGTGGCAGGGAGTTGGAACTAGATGGTTCTAAGCTATAAGGTCCCTTCCACTAGACCAGGTTGCTCAAAACCCCTTCCAACCTGGCCTTGAAAAACTGCCAGGGATGGCAAGTTCTTCCTAACATATTGTTTCACTCACTTTCAGAACCTGCCTTTTGTCTGGCTTCCTTCCTGACTCACATATGCTGCTAGCCCCTCAAGTGAAAAATAGTCAGTAAGTAAGAGCTGAGCAAGCATAAGGTATGATTCCCTAAATATCGAGTGCCTCATTTTTTTCAGTGCCCAGGTCTTATGGGAGCTGGTTTGGGAAGTAAATGCCTACACATCTTCGTGAAGGAGTCCTCAAGTCCCTTAGAAAAAAGATGAAGGCAGATGCCTGGGATACACAGAGAAAGGTTTGGTTTGTAGATCCTGAGGAATCAGATACCCTGCAGGTATTGGTACTCCATTAACATACTCAATATTTGACTGTTCATAAGGAACATCATGAAGGATAACTAGCAACAACAGCACCTGCTCTGAGGTAGCACCCAGTGCCTACCAAAGTGCTGCCTTTTGCCACCATCTGTAGAGGTAATAAATCAGTCAAGGGATGTCAAAGTTCAGTTTCCAGGAGGAAATAATGATTTTATTCACAAGTGGAGTGTGTCTTCCTTAATAAGGGACACTTAGCTGCATGGGATCTCATCTCTATACTCTGTTGCTCCCTTCCATGTGCTGATGTACCCTTTTTTCTAATAGCCACCATCCCTCGCTGGATCAATGGAGCCTGATCAATTGTTTTTCCCTCTGAATTATCCATATGGGTTTGTTAGCTGAGCTGCTGGCAGAAAACGAGACACGGCTGTTTACTGTAAAGAAAGCGAAGCAAACTACGGGAGAGGACAGGCTGCGGGATATTTACTGTCAATACAGGCAGAGAGAGAGAAGAGATATAAGTAGAGGGGAGCAGAGGGGAACAGAGGCTGCAGATTGCAACCCAAATAAATGGTCTGAGTGTAAAAATACCCGTGCAGTTTCAGACAGAAATTGTGGATGGATTGAAGTCAATGAGGGGTAGCTGAGAGTGCTTAACAAATGGTTTAGCGAAGGGCTAGTGAGGCAAGGAAGTACTTGTGGCACAGAGAATAATGCTGCTGTACATGAGTGTACTGAGTCTGCAGTGCAATCTGAAAGGCGCTTCCAGATCTGCCTTGAGACAGAGCAGTAGGTGGGATATTTCTGTGTGTGCCTGCATGCAAGACCCACCATTTGAAAGTAATAAGAAGAATAATGATTGAACATAGAAAATAATAATTAGAGCTAGTTTTCCAAAGCAGCTGGCTGTCACCATTGTAACTCAAACTGCAATAAAAATACTTCCTTGCCTTCTCTCTCCTCTTCGTCCACAGAGGAGTTAGGCGACCTGAGCTTCGCAGGGCAAGAAGGCTCTGAGCAGCTTGCTCTGAGTGCCCTTCTGCTTCCAGAGGCAGGTGAATGAGTGAAGAGTGATTTCACACTTTTGAGAGCAGTGAAGACCATCTTGCCATGAAACCATTCACAGATGAAGATGTAGAAATCTACATCCAGAGCAAGGTAAGGCTTTATCTGTCCAGATTTTCTGTCTCCCACACTAGGTGTTGATTCTGAAGGGTGCCAAACTTGACAGTTAGTTGCTCGCCTGCTGTCTTCATTTTTGAGGCAAGATTGGGTGAAGTTTCATGAGAGCTGCATTTCTAATGAGATTTCTAGGTTTCTGTTGCAGCATGTTATCAGGGATTTCAGCCGGTTGCCTGATTCTTCAAGGTGCTTGTCCTCTTCTTCAGTTGTCCTGAATAGCTGCTCCTGATCTGGAATCCCAGATGTGAGACTAGTTGTAATTAGCAGCATTTAATCTAAGAAAAGGTCCTTGCCTCTCTTCCTGTCCAGTGGGCTTGGCTTGACAGAAGGAAAACTGAAACTACACCAGGGGTTGCCTCTAAGAAAGATGCATGTAAGAACTAGAGAGAGACAGACAGTGTTAGAATTCACTCATCAGTCTGTCACCTCAGCTAAGGATACTTCTCTGTAGTCCATAATTAAAATAACATGTCTCATTAGCACATGCAGGCTGGAACCACATTTTCTATTCTATGATCTATTCCAGCACTCAGTTTTTTTTTCCATTATGAAGTAAAGTCAAATGGAATAAAATCATCAATGGAACAATCTGTTTAATGCAAGTAACTCAAAGTGAGCCATAACAGGCGTGTTTCATCACAGTACTTTAGCTAGATCGTATTTTATATTCTGCCTTCCTCAACAAAATGCAAGATGCCAAAGTGAAAACTAATTTCTAAAGGGAAAACTGTAAGGCTTTATTTTCTGCACAGGAGGAAATATTCTGGTTCCATGAAGGGGCTTGTAAGAAAGGCTTATTTTCTCTGTGGAAATGTTTTGGTGACAAGTAGGTATAATTCTGTGAGAACTTTCATTTTCAGCCATGTTGTGCACCAGCAAATCATTCCATCAGAATCTGTTCAGTGAGCTATTATAGTGAACACTTCTCTGAAGGTTTATGAAGCAGAGCCACAAAGAAGGGAACAGAGGGAAGCCATGCACAGAAAGATGCTCATATGACAGCCATAAGTACAGGGAACAGAAGCAGTGTGTAGTTAAGTGAGGCTCAGAGTTGCCAATGTTTTAGGTTTTACTGCGAGTCTGTTTTTTAGCAGCCCTCCAGCTCTGATGGATTCAGAGTTTGTGCCTGCTTCTGAGTCTTCTGTCCAAGTGAGGCTGCCTAACCTTCAGGTAGCCCCATTCAGCTTGGCAAATGCTGCCTGGTTTTGAAAACAGGTCAAATTGATGCAATGAATCTGTGATATCAAAGATGTCTTCCTTAAGTCACTCAACAAAGGGAAAACTTGATGGAAAGTGCATATGGAGTGGATGTGACTGTGTAAATAAGAACAAACCCAAATGTTCTTAACAGTCCTCAGTATATCCCAGTCCTGTTTCCTTCCTCCATAATAAACCCTTAAATGACCTTGTTGTTCTGGTTTTGTGCATTTGGTTTGGCCTGGTAAAGGGAATCGTAGAAAGAGCCAGTAGGTATAGAAATGGCAGTCCCACAAAGAGCTTATTCTGTGTCTTCCACCAACATGTCTGTGCTGGTGCTAAAGACGTTTCAGATAAATTCTTTGGCTCTTCGGAAGCTGCATTCACTCAGTCATATTCTGTCTTCTTTTATGCCTTCCCTTCTGTAGGAAGGTTTTATCTTCCAACAGCATGATTAGAGAGCTAATTATGGGTAGCAACAGTTAGCACCATCTGTCACATGCCCCTTGTTCTTATATCCCTGCCCCAGTGATGAGGAGTACATGCAGAAAGAGGTGCTCAGTGGCACTTCCTTAATAGGTTTTTGAGAGTATATAATCTCTTAAAGATTTAATGGCAACTGCTGTAGCCTGTAGGTGATGATGGCAAACTAAATGGGACCAAGACTCTAGAAATGGCAGAGAGCCCCTCAGAGAGAATATAACATGAGCAATGCATACAGAGGCACTCTTAAATCTCCATTTGAGCTGACCCACAGTGATTGTTTACTTTCAACAGAAAAAGTCTACTTTTTGTACCTAAAACCTGCTAGAGGTGGACAACTTTCCCTATCACTCATACTGTTTTCTCGTTAGAGAAACCATTATGTGTCTTGCTGAGCAAGTCAAGCTTATTGGACTGCTTTAAGCAGTTACATTAACTTAGTTAACTGGAGGGGGAAGTATTCAAACTCTGTTCATCTTCAAGTTCAGTGTTAGTCAATTGTTATTCATTTGCTAATTGATCTTATGCAAGCAATAATCCTTTGTATGGTTTTTATTGTGAAGAAGTGAACCTGTCACCTCCCAGGGCTTGGGGAAACGGTTCAGCATGCTTGAGTTTTCTGTCTGACAGGTCAACTTTTGACAGAAAGGTGTCCAAAAGGACTTCTAATGAAGTGCTTGTCAACGGTATTTTCTAAAGGGAATTGTGTCGTTTAGATGCTGAAGAATTTAAGCTAGCAGGACACAGGAGTTATGGAATAGGATCACAGAGTGGGTTAGAAGGGGCATTAAAGCTCATCCAGTTCCCTGCCCATGGTAAAGAGGTTGGACACCTTCCACTAGAGCAGGTTGCTCCAAGCCCCTGTGTCCAACCTGGCCTTGAACACTGCCAGGGATGGGGCAGCCACAGCTTCTCCGGGCACCCTGTGCCAGCAGCCCACCACATTGTAAGATATTTCTTCCATATGTTTTTGCTTCCTTTTGCTTTGGTTTTTGATAATAACAAAAGACTGTAGTAATTATGTTTGACTGCGTCAGTTATGCTTGATCATTCACTTTAGCCAAGCTGTTAATGCTCTAATACTCTTGTTCCCTACCTGCAAACAGCCCGATTGGGGTTTTAATTCTAGCTTCAGGTGGAGTTTCATTTTCTGATCTAGGTTTTTAAAACCTCCCATTTGTTTCTGAAATTCATTTTCTTGCCTGAACAGAATGAGATTTAGTAGAATATGGTGAGGAAAGAGAAAAAACCCAACAAAACAAAAAACAAACAAGAAGAAATTAAAGCAAAAATTGAAACCGAATGAGATAGAGCATTAAGATGCAAAAAAAGACAGTAAACAGTCTTCCTATTTCACTCCACAGAGGTAGTTATGGATGGATAAGTAATGATGAGTATGCTAATGAAATTTATCAATAGTGAAATCTCCTTTTCACTTTGGCAAATGTATAAGGATCTTTGGGAAACATATAAATGTCCTTTACTAACATGGTTCCTTCCTGTTCCTCCTGTTGAATATCCTTATTTGGATTTTGACCGTGCCTTTATGCACTTTTTATTTCTCAGGTGTATGTGAAGGTTTAGATTCATCTCAACACCTAGTGAACAGTGAGACCAGCTTTGGAAAGATACTTGCTCACTATCTAGGAGCAGACTTTCCTTTGAATTTCAGATATGAAGACAGTGTGAATACTTTTAACATATAATGTAGGCATCTATTCTATGATCTAAATGCTGCCACGTACATACACCCACAACCTGACTAATGCACTCAGTATCTCTGATTCTTGAAGTCTTGTTAGCTCTTGGAATGGAACATATCCTGGATATAAGAATGGCTAGTATATGCAGGGGAATACTTTACCTGCATCAAGTAGATAAAGAATGAGACGGTAGCTGGTTGATAGTGAATTTTTATGGAATGAATACAAAGAGTCATTACATGAATTTTCATGTAATGAACTCTTTCTCTTCCATCCAGTGGCATTGGCATGGAAATATCAATTAACTCTCGCAGTCCTATGCATTGGCGCTCGCGTGTTTACCAGCTGATGTTTATCAGCTAATGCTTACCAACTCTGTCTCATGGCAAGTTGGTTGTTAACACACCAGTAACAATAAGTTTTATTCCTAGTGCAGCACAGGCACAAATGTTTCAGGATGCATTAAGTTGCTTGTCTCTGTTTCCAACTGGAGACAGGGACTGCAGTTACCTATAATACCAAGTGTCTTTCTTGGAACTGGCAGGTAGAACGGCGACATTATCTGGTTTCCAAAGCAGTGGAGGAGGTGCAGAAAATTATCCAGCAACTGACCGCAGAAATCAGCTATAAGGCCACACGTTTCCAGGCTATCTCCAACTCTGGCATTCACAATGAGAATATTAAGGTATGAATAAGAGCTCTGATGTGTTCTTTGGCAGCTTGTGGGTATCAGTAAGTGATTTCTCCATTGGGTAAGTGTTTGTATAGACAGTTACCTCGTCCAAAATGCCACTATTGGTGCACATTGATGGTTCTCTGTGAGGTTCTAGTGACTTGACTTGGTTATAGGCACTTACTCGTGGACATCTTACAACTAGAGGAGGATCAGAGAGGGATGGGTGAATCAGGCAGAGCCTCTTTTTACAGATGCTGCTTTTACAAAGAATGTCTATTGCCAAAGCTGTCAATCTGCAAACAGGAGCCAAAGCTCTTTGGGAGATGGAAAGAAAAACCTGCACATCAGTAGCAGTAGAAGAAAAACCACTCATGTATGTCTTCCTGAGCTATGAGTCACATTTTTCACAGGTGGAAAACCTGTCAACCACTAAAAAAAAGAGAGAGAAAAAAATCCTTCTTCCGCTGTGAACATTAGAAAGCTCCTTCAGAGAAATATGGGTTTCCTTAGTCATGGATTGAAAAGTTCTTTCTTACTGGAAAGAAATATGCTGGTTAGTGGGAGAAGTTAAATGCCTCCCTGTTTTAGCCCATCAAATACCAAAATGATAATGTCCTGTTCTAGCTGTGACAGGAGAAGGCTGGTTATTTCTTGTGACTACTTAATGCAAGTGCAAGGATCTTAAGGTCCTTTCCAACCCTAACTATTCTGTGATATAAGAAACAATCACAGCAATGGCAACTTCAGATGCAAATGACCGTTTTCATCTGAACCAGTTTGCATAGTCTTGCTCTGTCAACCCTTATACTAAAATGTAGCTTGTTATGCATCAAAGCACAGCAAATATATAAAAGCATGAGGCAACTTTTGCAGCTCTCTGGGATTAAAAGGGAAGAGCTCTGTGTGTATGAAGCTGCTGGAAGGGTATGGAGATAGAGGCAGGATATAATCATCTAGTCTGAAATGTTGCTCTGGGGACAAACACATTCAGGTTTGTATCTTTTCTGGAACTTAATGTATCCCAGGGCATGTGGTCCTGCCAATAGGAATGACCACAGTGACATAAAATAATGCCACATCCTGGTTCATGTGTTCTTTAGTGCCACAGTTTGCCATCCTCTTCTTATACTTGAACAAACCTGCTTAGCTAAAGAGGTCTAACAGGGCAAACAAAAACAAGGGGACCATTACTGAGCAGTAATGTGGTATTATGGCAGGCTGACCTGAACAACCTCCCTTAAAAGAAACCCTCAAAATGTATCAAAAAGCATCAGATTTGTTATTCAGCTGAACTCAGTGCTATAAATCTGTGGAAGTCACACTAGGAGGGCCCGGGAAATGGTCTAGTTGCTATGGGAGCAGCAAAGAATGGGTTAATGACGAAGTGGGGCTTGGGCTGCTCTGCTTCCACAAAATAGGATCTTTAATATTGTTGCTAATGTAACCTAGCAGGGGCTTGCTTCAAGGGAAAGCCAATGTATTAACTTTTCTCTATTTAATTTTGCAAGTCTTTTTTTCTGTCAAATTTACAGTGACTTTTCAGAATGTTCTGCTTCTGGTTAAAAAAAATTAAGTTAACATGGTGAAGGGTCCAGATTTGTTGAGAAGCTACAAACTTCCTTCGAATATGCGGGGCTGTGTGAGGAATAGATTGAAAAGTGGTTATAGTCAACATTTTTCTGTAATTTGGGAGACAAAAAGTCAAAATCTTTAATACAAAGAACTTGAAATAAAATTAAAATATAATCTTTTTAAAACTTTAAAGTGTTTGTTTTAGTTGTGAACCATCGTTTTTGCAGCTGCCAACTTTGCAGGGCTGATGCAAAAGCTGTGGAGGCTTCAGTGGGCTGGAATGAGCAGGTTATTGTCCTGAGTAATTACTAGTACAACACTGCCCAAAGGCATTGCCAAGTGTTTAACTCTCTAATCATGGTGGGGGTGAGGGGGAGCGGATTTTCCTTTAACAAATAGGCTCGAAGGAAGCTTGCAGCTTTTCTCTGTGAATGGATGACCTGGCACATGCTTTCTCTCTGTTCTTCTTGTTTTCCTTTCTGCGTCTCTCAGGACCAGCCAGCTCTACTGGCCAAGTGGTCAGCTCTGCTTCGGGGGAAGCGCCCATTCCACCCATCCATCCAGGTACAAAAGCTTCCTGGTGCCTGCAGGTCCCTGTGACTGCTTCCTCCTCACCCACCCTCTTCTTCACCCACCTAACTGATCCTCCCATGGCTATTTCATCCTCTCCACGAGAGACTGGCTTTCTTGCTCTTGCTTTATTTCTGACCTAATAATTCTGCCTTCCTGGGATATCCTGGCCAGGACTGCAAGAATGGGGCTGTATTTCATTTGCCCAGCATACTGCAGGCAGGTTTTTGATACAGCAGAATTGGTCCTAAGTTTCACACCCCAGAATGTGAGGCTTTTGTTCAAGCCTGTGACTTGCTGGGGCCCGTGGTTTGCACATGGCATGCAAGACCATCATAGGTGTGAGACTGGGATTTGTTCACACCAAGAGGGCACCGGCTGCCCAGCCTTGTGATTTCTGGCGTTTCCTGGTAAGCCCCATGTGGAGGAGCCTTGTGACTCACAGAACACCTGCAACTCTTCCCTTTAAAATCTGTTGGGTGCCAGTGCATACAAGGCAGCGTGTTGGTGTGAGAAGGAATAGTGCAGTGAGATGAGCATCAGGTGTATGACAGACACTCTATTTTTCCCTTATGGAGCCTAGCACTTTGTTCCTGAGCTGCTCACATGGATTTCTCAGCCCCACCAAACCTACTTGTGCATGTCAGCCTGGTCCACAGTGTCATTCTCCCGGTACCATCCTGCCTTTAGGTGGTTCACGCTTGACAAAAGAAGGGCTTTCTCGTGTTTCCTTTGCCGTTTCTGTGCTTCTTGCTGGCCATCTTTTGTATGTTCAATCCACTGCTAAGGAGCAAAGAAAACCAGCTACTCCCTGTGGGCAAGGGAGCCAGGAGGTGAGCATGATAATATGGAAGCACCTAACACCATGGTCCTCAATCAAGGCAGAACTAGAGAGGGTAGCTGGGGTGAGCCAAGAGCACAGATTGTCAAGCAGATCTGTGCTGATAAGGCAGGTCAGAGGTCAGATCAGGCCAGGAGCACTCATCGGAGTCAGGATCAAGGCCAGTGGTGGTAACCAGGGTCAGATGCAGTCTATTGACCAACAGGCAAATCCAGAGCAGCCAAGTAGGTCTGAGGCTTCAGACCTACCTTCCCTTCAAGCTGGGAAGGCAGCTGCAGGTACGACAACAACTTGGCCAGGCTATGACAGGCATAGCTGTCACACAGCTGGAGACCAGCACTCCTATGACATAGCCTGGGGCTGAGCTGAAATGAGGGTCCCAGGCTCAGGGGCAGAAGGTGTGAGTAGAAGTCTCAGAAATGCTACTTAGGGTCACTAAAACCCGTTAGTGCCCTCAAGTAATGGCACTGGTACCTCTGTGGTAATATTTTAACTCAACTGAGCCACCAGAATGCTTTGGTTTATTACAGAAGAGTGACAAAGTGTTTGTTCACCTCTGGTGTACCCACCTCGCAGCAACAACTGTCACTTCGCATCCTGCTTATGCAGCAGCTTCACTTTATTAATGTCAGTGTAAGTTACGCTTGGTAGCAAGTGGAGGTGAAAAGCTTCAGAGTCAACACGGTAAAAATCTGAAGGAGTTTGGACACCCTCTCTGGAGCCACAGTTGTCAGACGGCTCCAAACTAGTGTTTGGAGATGCTTGGCTGAGTCCTGGGTCAGTGTGAGGGTTCATGGTGTTTGTGTCGCCTTATTCACTCTTTGCAAATACTGCTTCAGCACTGTTTTCACTGGGAAATGGTGATTCCCAAAGTGAGGTCAGTCAACTGGCTTGCAAACAAGCCTATCTGAGGGTTTTCCTTTGGTTACCATTTCCTTTCTTTCACTGTTTGTGTCTGCCACTCACCAGGAGATTGTTTCATACTGTAGCTGGCTGAGACCTGCGTTTATTTCTGAGTGCCATTGCCTGCATAGGCTCAGGTGTGTCACTTGCTTCACATCTCTGTCTCTTAAAGGACAGCCATACATAGGGAAACACTTCTAAAATGAATGGTCCATATGCTTATTTTCTGATGCCTGTAGTGGACTTTGAAAGAGATCAGAAAGTGCACTTCTTGCCATAGTTATTGTTGCTGTTGAGATCTAGGTTTTTCTCTAGTAACAGTTCTGAGGCAGTAATTTGCACTATTTCGTTTCCCTTTACTGCATCTCCAAAAATGCTCTCTGATGATTCCCTTGGAAGCTGCTAGTTATTACACCTCATGCAACTGCAAACTAGGAATAACAAGGAATGGGGGAAACCATGGCAGGTGTGGTGACAAATCAATGCACTCTCATCTTTTATGGGCCATAGCTGTCACATCAGACCCCTAAGACAATTTCATTACAGTCTGTGTACCTCCAAATAACCCTCAGACAGGCACAGAACAGGTCCTGGCTATATTCAACTGCTCCCATCATACCATGGCTTTTCCATCTCTCCAAAGCCCCAGTTTTACCTATTACTTCCTTAAGCCTCTTTCCTCTTCAGGCTTATGGATTTGCCCTTGTCTCCTCTCTCAATGTCTCTGCACTCTCCTAGGTCTTAGCACCCAGCCAGTTCCTCATCACAGTTCCTCTGCGTGGCCTGACTGGGTACAGGGAATGCCAGGTACGGCACTGGCGTTATTACACCGTGCATGGAGCCAAGCTCCTCTCCTCCGTGCGGGACCCTGAGGAACTGCATCAATGGCTGGAGGTGGAGCAGTTCTCCAAAAGCCTTCAGCAGTGGCATGAAAAGGATGTGAACATCGAAGGTGATCTGGTTCCAGCCAAAGTCCTTATCGTCTTCCGGGAGCTGGTGGAGAAGTCGATTACCTCCTGTAACCTCTCCAGTGAGTTTAGTGGGGACAGGTATGAAGGGAACTAGATGTCTTCTGCACTTGATAGAGGGAAACAATCACACCCACAGTGTTTGTTTGGCTCACATGATCAGAAGCCAAGAAACATTAAACCCTTGCAAAATAAGGGAGCAGTGATGTATATATAGACCCACACTGAAGATAGAATTAAGCGACTCTTGGACTCTTTGTACCCAAGTTGTTGCTCCTTTCGTAGGAATGTGGGTATGGTCTCCAGCAACATCACCCTCACAGTTCAATCACGATGCAGCCCAGATTTTCAGAACATGAAGGAATTTGTTTGGGAGAAATCTTTTTCTACTAGAGCACTTCCAATATATTTAGACTATCAAGAAAGCTAGTATAGGAAAACTGGATATAGGGAAGACGCATAAGTCTGAGGAGAAAGTGTCTGAAGATGTGCATAGGGCAGACAGTGCTCTGGGGAAACCTTAACTGTCCATAGCCTTTCAGCATAGGGTGGTGGAAACTAAGCAGAAGGATTTCTACTTAAGCAAAATCTATTGAACAAGCGCTATTTTCCTTAGTGTCCAAGTTAATCCAGTCCTGTTCAGGAGAACGGGACTCGGGAAGTTTGCTTTCAGTAGTGGTGCTGATCCCTCTGTGAGCAATCTTGTTTATTTTGTATGTGTATATCGAGCAATCTTGTGCCTGTTTATTTCCTCCGGCTATTTACAGTGGAAGTGTTGATAACTGCATAATGCAATCAGCAGTGCATGCAGCATGCCTTCATTGCTGCAACATCTGTAGCTGATGCTGCCTGAACAGTGATCCTCATGCTTAATTCTTAACACCCTAGAGGCATGTTATAGACTTCAGCTAATGACCATTTGACTTGGTCCAAACCAAATAGTCTATGTCCATCTTTTTGCATTAAGATACTGTGACATGATCAAATCCAGACTGTGGTGCCTCTGCTCACAGCACATTTCCAGGATGACTTCACCCATCAGCAGCCTAATATGGATCTTCTGTATTCCAGAGAAATAGGAGCCATTACCACTAATCTGATTGAACTCTGAATTTTAGTCGTGGAAGAAAACAAGTTCGAGTCAATCTCAGCTTAGGTCACTGCATTCTTCCAGGGAATGCTTGTTCTTATAGAAATAGAAAGGTGGATGGGAATGAAACGTCACAATTGAGGCTCAGAGGGAAGACCAGGTGGAATGGGCTTGCATCTGAGGCTCTACTTGTGTGAAAGTCATTGTGTTGAAGTGAAAACCTGACATTGTGTTCAGCAGCAGTACACCAAGTTGTGGAGCCAGAAGAGTTACTTCCAAGGGACCCAGTGAGTGATGTCTGGGCTGATGATTCTGATGCCTCTTTTTGTAAGGCCACCTGAAAGGAGATGGGCTAAGATGAAGTCAGGAGAAGTCATTACCATTTTCATTTGTTTCTGTGAAAAATGTATTTCCTCCATCGCATAGTACAGGAAAAGATAAAGAAAAGATTCCCCTGATTTCATTGTTTCCCTGTTTTTAAGTCTTTGAGCACCAGCAGAACCAGTTTTTGAGGTGTGTCACTTTTCATCAGTGGAAAAACAGGCAACACAATTGAAATGGTTTTGGAAATGCTGTGAACATATTTACATGCTGACACAGTGGTTGCTGTAATCCCTTTAAGCTGCTAGGGGTGTTTTGGTGCCAGGCTTGGCTCAGTGGGGAAATAATATGCAGGTTTTACTGTCGGTAATGAAGTTCTGGTTGGGATGGACTCCACTGCTGAGAAGGTAATTTACCCTGTGCTGTCTGGGTGAGATGCTAAATTGCTATTGGGAGTAGGCAGGTATCTCCTCTGTGAGGGCAGAAAGGTTGCCATCCCAAATGGTTATCACTGTCCCTTCAAGTCTGTTGTGTATGCTTCTTCTCCTTAGCCCATGCCAGTCAAAATGAGGTGGGTTAACATGCTGCTATTTAAACTGGTTATAGTAAATGTGCTCTGACTTTTACTTCAGCGGGTTAGAGCACGATCACACAACTGGCTCAGATGGCAAAGCTGAAGGAACAGTGACCCTGCCAGAGTGACAGGGAAAGCTGGGGACAGAAACTTCTCCCATGAACTCAGCTGGACCAAGAGGAGACATCTCACTAAGAAATCCATTAGTTGCAGCATTCATTCCTTTCTGCTCTTTTAGAGCATGTTCCTGGAGATGAGCCACTTTCACCAAGGAAACTTCTTTCCTCCGTACCACCATGGAACAAACTCTTTTTGACACTCAGCAGTCCCAGTGAGGCAAGCAGCCCTTTTTTGATGACTGCTCAGCACAATGGGCCATAAATTCTGGCAAATTCTTGGCTTTTAGGCAAGTGCATCTCCAGAAACAAAACTTACAGATAGCCCAAAAACCATTCTGAATGACCAGCAAGGGTAAGTCATTGGGACTGATTACAGATTGTCTGAGGGAATAAGGACATCTTTAGATATGAAGTGTTCATCTGGTCTCCTCTAATCTGCAGTAATCTCCTTGTACCATACCATTAGATATGTTAGGTTGCACCAGTTGTTTATCTGTATCTTTAAGAAGCTGGTTCTAGGATTTAAGAGGACCCTCAGCAGAAAATAAAGTATGGTTTTACTGAGTGTAAAGCTGAGAACTTTGTCATTCCTTCATCTTCTTGTTCTTGTTCCCCAGGGTAGATGGGTAGATTTAGGTAATAAGTTTTTCCTTGTGTTCTGCTTATGGCATTGGAGAGAAAGTGCTCAAACAGACCAATAGAACTGCAAGGCCCTAGACAGCCTTTTGCTTGGCTTGTAGAAAAGGATCTTTTAATCTTTAGTATCTTTTCTTGCTGTTCCTTCACAGGTAAAGTGACAATGCTGGAGAGCTTCAGCTCAGGGGTCCGAGTGGCTGTGGAGACCTCAGAATCCCAGGTTGAGGTGGAGCTGGTCCCTGCTGTGGAGATTCCAACTTGCTGGCCTGAGAAAGCCCGGTGGCCTCGTTGCCTTAAGCGTTGGCCTTCCCAGGAAAAAGTGCAGTGCATCAAGGTGAGCAGTGTAAAAAGCACCATTAGCTCTGTGCCAGAATATACCTCACAAGTGTGTGACGGTGCTTTCCCAAATGAAGGACTGCATGGTGATGGTGGGCAACAGCATGGTTGGAAGGTGTATTCTCTAGAGAAGTGACATTGCAAAGTATTCTGTCAGGGACTTTTCCCCCTGTTAGAGTGGTGAATTCTATGGGAACAAAACTGGGTTAACTGATGGGTCTCTCGTACACAGCTCTGCCTGCATAGCTCAGGGCTGACATTCATCATTCTTGCTGCTCTGCTCTGTCTCATGTAAACCTTCTGCAAATGAGCTGCTATCTCGCAGTTTTCCCTCCAGCCTAATCCCATCTTTCCCTACAGTGTTCATGGCTGGATTCTGGCACTCCAGCTCAGCCCTATTGCCATGTTCATGCAGTTCCCATTTTACCTTCTAGTCCTGCTCCCTTCTCATGCATGTCCTGCTGTTCCACGGCGAAGTGCCAGCAGAGCTGTGCCTCTGCTTTAGTGGCCTCGCTAGTACTGTACCTGGTGGTTCTAGAGCTGGATCTCCTCAGAGCAACTGATATCACACAAGGAAAGAAAACACATTGCATGTTTGTTCGACTAAGAATTAGGGTGGGAGCTTGACTCGTGTTTGCTAAACCTGTCTTAGAATAAGCTTTGAGAGATGTCACACATCCTTTTCATAACATCCCTCTGCACTGCTCAGAGAAGTTTGCTTCTGATCTAGTACCACGCTTCCCCTTTTATCCACAGTCATTTGGTTTTGACCTTTTGGCCCGCTCCAATTACCACTGGCAGCTGTGCTTCTCCCGTGCTGAGCGTATGCTCATGGAAGGACTTGATGAAGATGGTGGTTGTCGCATGAAGTGCTTCAGGGTCATGAGGCAGATGAAGGAAGATGTCTGGTGTGCTGGAAATAAGCCTGTCATCACAGCTTATCACCTGCAGGTAGGCATCACCGTGATACCAAGATACAGTCTTAGTATCTGTTGCAGTGGCTTCCATCCAGTAATGTCAAAATATCATATCCTAAATCACTGTAGTGTCTATGTAACTTCTAAGGTAACTGTCAAAACTGCAGTATCATTTCATTGCTTTACAGTGGCAAGATGTTCAGTAAACATAAGTTTCAAACTTCAACAGGAAACTCAAGTCTGTAGGAACATTGTGACTGCGGCAACATAAATAATATTAGAGTTGAGGCCCCTGCTCTGTTTTGACTTCACATAGGCATTGTAACTTTGTCTTTAAGTGCATGGTTACCTCCTGCTTCTTGACTATCCCAGCCATCCATGCCTGTCCATCTGCCTGGAGGAAAATTGTGCATTTGTCTTTGTGGGTATGCAGCAAACAGAACTCTCTTAGGTGAGCATTATTTCATGAATGAGGTGCAAGCTACAATTCTGGTGCTGTTTCACCTGGGGTAGGAAAGGAAGAAAGAGGTAAAGGGGTGGTAGCATCCTCCCCACACGTACTTCAGGGTTCAAGGTGGCTTCAAACAACATTTGTAAAGAAGAGATAGAAGGCTCTGCTATGGCTGTGTCTCCACATCTGACAGCTGCAGACACTGATGGACCACAGGCAGCATTATTTCTCAGACAGCAAAGCAGTCTTGTTTTCTGGGCCTCCATCCTCCTGGAGCTGCCAGGGAGAGGCTGTTCTCCTACCTTAAAGCCTCAAGCCAACAGGATTCCACATTACTGATACGCCACTAAGATTTCTCCTAAAGTAAAGTTTGCAACCATCAGATGCTATTGCAGTCATGGGACTAATGTAAGTCAAGACGGACTCAAAAAAGGAGTTGGCAAGGCTGGTTATAGCTTAGCAGAGCATGAAACTTCTTGGTGCTTGTAAGAACAACCTGGTGGGAAAGCTGTCACAGATAAAAGGAGGAAGTGGAAAACCATTTAAACATTAGTAACAATTTCTTTCTCTGGCTGAGGGAGAAAAGGTGCAGGAAGTGCTGTTGTATGGACTCTTAATCAAAATAAAAAAGCTCTTTAGAAGCTCTTCAGTTCTTTACTGTAACTGCACTTCAGGCTTTTACTGCAAAGGATTGGTTTTCCAGACAAAAGAAATGCTTCAACATCACTTATATTAATAAATAAATAAAACCAAGAGAGAAACAGTCAGTAGGTAAACCAGCAGTTGAGCAGAGGCTGTTAGCTTTCTTCACACTATCAGGTTTCTCCTGTCAGAGGTATCCACCAATCATGACCAAACAAGGCTCCATACAAAACAATCCCTCTACGGCAGAGGAAATCCTTGCCCCAGAAGCTGCAAAAGCCTTAGCGGACCGAATAAGCACACTCATTATGCTCACCTCCATAGGAATGAAGTTCAATGCTTGGAAGTTTGAAAAGACCTAGGTGCCTTTTGAAAGACAACTCTGTGCCTCCAGTAGACAGCCAGCACTTAGGGATGGTTCAGTACATGATGGGGATAGATTTGGCATCTGATTGGAAAATCAGTACTATTTTCCTTGCCTCCAGAAACTTAATTGTAACTACTGTCCATGGATCATGCTGGAGTAGTTTTAGTGTGACAAAAGGCTCTGCAAGTCTCCAAGGAATAACTTTCACAGAGTTCCAGCTCAAATGCCTATGTCTTTTGTTCCCTGGCAGCATTTAAAAAGAGTCTTTGTGGTTATTGCAGCTGTGAACACAAAATTGTTCACACTGGATAAGGTGTCTGAAAAGAAATCTTTCAGCAATACAACTATTTCAAGGCCTGTTGGAGGAAAAAACCAAACCCAGGCAATCCAGAAGAGTGTGGGTTATTTTGAACAGATTCTATCTCTGAAGAAACAGAGAAACAGTTGAAGGGTGTAGTTTGGCCACATCTTATAATGTCTATGGGTCTCTTGAGGTCATTGAATCTGCCAAATTAAATTGGGATTCAAAGGACAGTGAGGAACTTAGCCGAGTTATTGAACCCACTTTATACTTTACAGACTGATTTGGTGTTGACCAAGGCAGTTAGTATGACTGTTTTGGCACAGTAAGTACCTTGAGAAAATTCTTCTCAGTCAGGAGAGTCTGAAAAATGCAATGTGGGCAGTGTAAAAATAATACTCTAAGAGCAATCATCATATGCATTTTGTTATTTGAACTGTGGATTTCTCAAATGTAAAATTACACATCATAAACTTGAAGGAATAGAGCATAGCACTTGCTGCAAGTATCATAGGTCAGAAAAAATGAGGCTGCACTTGACCAGAAAGCATGCTCTGCACCTGCTGTAGTTGATTGGAGTCTCAGTGTGTTTGGGATGCAGATCTGTGCACATCTTCAGCACAAATAGGGCTGAAGCTGATAAATAATTATGTTAATCTGGTTGTTTTTCTCTCCCTCCTTGCACTGACTGGCTTTTACATTGGTATAATGGGCTATTTTCTACAGCCTAGCAGGCCTGGCATTTATACAGAGGTTACTGCTGGAAGATGGCAAATAGGCTAAGATTATTTTAGGAAGACTATTTTCCTCGGGCTCCTGGCCCAGTCAATGGAGAAGGGCTCCTCTGGGAGAGATCCTAACCAGGCACATCAGAGCTGCTTTGCCTGATTCCCAGAGGAGGCTTTAGCTGTGATCCCTGTGTCGCAGAAATGTTAACAGGGGAAGATAGCAATGTGAGTCTCTCTGATTTCCAAGGCTGTCAGCCATTTACTAGCACTAAAAGTGCCTTAGTAAGCTGTGTGAGCCCTCGACAGAACCTCTAACACCTCTTCTCTCCCATCTGCTTCTTGCAGACAGTGCTATTCTGGACGTGTGAAAAATACCCACGCACCAAGGATTGGCGCTGCTTCCCTGAAGCCTTTCTGAGGCTGGTACAGAAGCTGCACAAGTGTGTAAGCCAGCACTTCCTCAAGCATTACTTTCTCAAGAACACCAATCTGCTCAAATATGCCAACACCAGTGACCTGGATGTGGTGGCTAGCAGGCTCTCAGTCTTCTTGGAGAGCCCTGTTTTTTGCCTGGACTAAGGCTGGAAAAGGTCTCCTTGCTCCAGCTGTGAGCCGATCCCCCACCTTCTCTCCCAACCTGTGGCTGTTCTTCATGTCCTTCCAGTAGATGCTGCAGCTGGCTTTGTAAGGCAGTTGGCACATGCAGCGTGAAAGAGAAGTGTCAAGTTGGCAGCAGTGGGTGGTGAAAACCGAAGGGAGGTATCATTTGATGCCCAGCTGATCTAATTTGCTTTCGGTAGTGACAGTCTGTCTGGAAGCCACAGCCAGTGAAGCCCAACTTTCTGTGTCAGCCAGAGCAGGCTACTGCCTTGTTCTGTGTCTCTTAAGTCTTGTGGCACCTAAGCAGAAAGATGGTGCAAGAACTCTAGCTCTGCTGCCTACCGGCTGTGTAACCTAGCGCATTGCTGCCTGCCCCTTTCTCACAAGGACAGTGGGTTTAGTTCCCTGCTTACCTCACAGGCCAGCTCTGCAGAAGAGCAGAGGAACATTTCTGAAGTGTACTGAAGGTGGAAGCTTTCTCCAAGGCCTTTGTCTCCAGTTCCATGGGATCCTGCTCCAGTATGAAGATAACCGTGCTGCTAGTGTTGAATAGCTTAAGGGAGGCAAGAAGAGGAACAGCGTTTTTTTTTGCCTCCTCCTAGTTTTTCTCTCCTCCACTTCCACTTGTCTTCCAGTTGCTTCAAAGATGTTCTCTTCATGTTTGCCTTTGCCAGCTGTTTTAGTGCCACACAACCAGGGGGCTTTGCCAGAGCAGATTTCACTCCCACCCCTGGCTCCATCCATTAGGCTGGAAGAAGAGAGGTCTTTCCTTAGTTGTTAGCACCCATGTTATTTGGGGTGGCGTACAGAAGGAGGATGTTTTTCACAGGCTGTTCACTCCAACCCCCTCGTGCTTTTAATATTCTGGATGTTTAAAAGAAAATCATTTTTAGTGTTTCAAAAGAAGAGAGTTCTAGGATGAGATAAAGGATGTTGGGTTTAACGCTATTAAACCACTAAAACTAAACCAAATTGGGCTTTTCTTTCTTACACCAGCACAGGAAAGTAAGTCATAATCTCCTTTGCCCAAGGGGGGTGCAGAGAGAGCGTTTACAGCCCATGCTCCAGCGAGCTGCTGCAGTGGATGGGCTTTAAGTTGACCATCCACGGTAGAGCGTCTCCCCCTTGTGTCAAATCGTGGTCTCGCCATGCATTTTTAGCACAGCCTCTGCTTTCTGGATTGATTTTGTACGCGGGAGTGTCTTCACAAGTCCATGGGAATCCATGGGACCTGATGGGATTCACCCCAGAACTGAAGGAGATGTTACAGCAGGATCCCTCTCGATCATCCACCAAAGGTCTTAGGAATATAGGGAGATCCCTGCTGAATGGAAGCTAGGCAGTGTTATCTACAATCAGTGTGTGAGGGAAGAACGCAGGGAACTGCAGAGCTGTTAGTGTAATCTCAATTCCTGGAAAAATTGTGGAAAACACTATGCTGGGTATTACTGAAGTGCCTTTAAAGAGCAATGCAATCATCAGTCAGCATGGGTTCCCAAAGGTAAAGTCCTGTTTAACCGATTGGATATCCTACAATAAGGTCACCTGCCTAGTGGGTGAGGGGAAGGAAGGTAGTGGATGGAGTTTTCCTGGATTTTAGTAAGGCTTTTGATGCTGTCCCTCACAGCATCCTTCTGGACAAAGTTGCCCAGCTGTGGGATGAGCTGGTTCATGGTGTGCTGGGTGAAGAAATGGCTGAAAGGCAGAGCTCAAATGTCTGTACTGAATAGAGCTACATGTGTCTAGTTCACGCGCCACGGTCTCTCTTCTGATTGGTGATCGCCTGCTGTCACACACCACGGTCTCTCTTCTGACTGGTGATAGCCCGCTGTCAAGCGCCACGGTCTCTCTTCTGACTGGTGATCGTCCGCTGTCACACGCCACGGTCTCTCATCTGATTGGTGATGGCAAGCTGTCCACAGGGTTGCTTACATTGCTCAAGCAAGATGTACTTCTGGAAAGTCCCCGGGGCACTTCTGCAAGAGTTGTTTACTGTTCTCAGCTAAAGGCGTTCAAGAAAGGTCAAGAGCCAGGGCTAGGCCCTGGCCTTTTCCCTTACACCCTAAAGACTGGGTTGCTCACTCCAAGGAGTGCAGGTCTTCCTCTGTCATGCAACCATCCTTCCACATCTAGTGACCAGTGATATTCCTCAGGGCTCAGTTCTAGGGCCAGTGCTGTTCAATGCATTCATCAATGATGTGCATTCAAGAGTTGAATGCACCATTAGCAAGTTTGTTGATGATACCAAACTTGGAGGAGGTGCTGTTGACCCTCTTGAGCGACAAGAGGCCTTGCAGAGGCATCTAGATAGATTGGAGCATTGGAAAATGATTAATAAAGTTAATTAAAGTTCATTTAATGGGACAAAATTTAACAAATCCAAATGCCAGATCCTGCAGCTGGGACGGAATAGCACTGGGCAGAAGTGCAAACTGGGAGAGGGGTGGCTGAAAGGCATGTCCTGTGAGGAGAACACGAGGCAAAGCTGCACCAGGGGAGGTTTAGACTTCACATTAGGAAGTATGAAGAGACAACCCATGAGGGTGGTCAGGCACTGAACAGGCTTCCTGGAGAGGTGGTTGATGCCCCAAGCCTGTCAGCCTTTAAAAGTTACTTGGACAATGCTCTCAATAACATGCTTTAAATTGGTCAGCCCTGAACTGGTGAGGCAGCTTGACTAGCTGATCACTGTAGGTCCCTTCCAACTGGAATAGTCTAGTCAATTCTATTTGCTTCCTCATCCCAACTGTATGGTTGTTCTTCTACCGGTCTCCTTTATCCGATCCCAGCGTGCAGACCTAACCCTACCATGAAACCAGCACCCTCTTTGCTCAGAACCTGGGCATGCTCTCCAAGTCATCTTTCTATGTGGATAACCACATTGTGTGGAACTGTTTTGAACTGGTAACTCCATTTGCTAAACCTTTGTTCTCCAGGGTCATTTCTAAATGGGGGTTTGTGATGACACCGTCCCTTAAAGCATGGTCTTGCTGTTTCAGGTGAGCAGAGCTGTTTTGGTAAAGAACAAAGAGATGTCAATCTGCTGAGCAGATTCAAGCAGCTGTGACAGTGAAGTAGTGTCTCTTGTTTTGCCTTGGTTTTGTCTTGTGGTCAAAAGGCTATCTTCTGAAGCTGGAGAAGGGCAAAAGCAGATTGAGAGGACAGTGGAAAATGATCAGAGCTCTTAACCCTAAGTTTGATGTTTTACTGCTCTGACGCATCATCTGTTCGGAATTTAGTTATGGCTGTTAATGAACTTATCTCCCTTTGTAGCCAGGGGGTAGTGTTTCAGTGGTGATATCTTGGCTACAGCTGCATATCTTGAGTCCTCAGTTGCCATGGTTCACAGCCTTCCATGAAGTGAAATTGTGGGCATGCACTGCCTACTGTGGAGTCACGAGGTGGAAGGCGCTGCTCTGCCAGGGCAGCAGCCTCTCACAGCCAGGAATGAATCAGCAAAGCCAGTAAGTAAGCACGGAATGATGGATCATTTTTTGCTCTCTCTTGTTGATACACAGGCAAATGCATCAGCTAGCATACACTGCCATGGAAAATAACATTGGGATCATACATATTTGTCCCTGCCCATGGCAGGGGGGTTGGAACTAGATGATCTTAAAGTCTTTTCCAACCCTAACTATTCTATGATTCTATTCTAAAACTAAAGATCTGCCCTGGAAGGTAAGTTACACCTGACCACAAAGGCACAGGAATCATCTCCATCTTTTTCTCCAGAACAGTGAGACCTGACACAGCTGGCCACTAGCAAGGAGTGAAGGGAAAGGCTTTGAACAAAGAACCAATACATTCATTGAAGCAGTTGAACACTCCTATATCAGAGATAGGTCTGAGGTACACTACATACTATCTTATATCATCTAGGGCGGGTCTGGTTGGGTGTGTGGGAATTTTTTGTGAGGTAGTTTCTTGCAGTGATGGGAAAGTTGTACAGGAGGTCTCTGATAAAAAAAACAACTTGCCAAATGTACTTGTTGCATTTCTTATCACCACAAACTTCCTGCAAATAGCTTTTCACTTGTACATCCAGCCTGATTGCAACATCCTGCCCTTACCCCAAGGTTTTCCTCCAGGAAAGGATACCGCATTGTGTTTCAGCTACAGAATAAGTTTCATGTTTCATGTTTTCCAATTTTCCTCTAAAAGAAAGCGAGCATCTTGACAAATACAGACTTATGTGAAGTACATTAAATTTAATCAGAAGTTTTATATTTGTTCAGAGCATCTGGAAGGGATGTGATGCTCATTCGTTCTCCCCCTCTTTTTGATTACTTTCATTGTATTTGCGGACTCCCAAAGGCACTATCAGGGAAAGAAGGAGAATTCTTGACTTTCATAACTTCATTAGAGCTGGCTGTGACTTTTTGTTTAACTCTCAGTTTTGCTTTCTCTCCTTAACTGAATGATTGCCTTTAAAACAAGAAGGGGCAAACAGTGGCCAAAATGGAACTGTCTTTCTTGCATGTAAGATGTAAGGAGGGTGGTGAGGCACTGGAATGGGTTGCCAGGAGAAGTGGTGAATGCTCCATCCCTGATAGTGTTCAAGGCCAGGCTGGACAGAGCCTTGAGTGACCTGGTCCAGTGTGAGGTGTTCCTGCTCATGGCAGGGGGTTGGAACTGGATGATTTTAAGGTCCTTTCCAATCCAAACCATTCTACAATTCTATGTGAAGCACAGCACTTAAAAACAATAGACATTCCCAAAGCATTCACATAAGCAAAAGAGGGATAAATTAAACAGCGTATATGTGCTGAGACATGGGGTCAATGAGTGTTTTGCACAAAGTGATGGCACTCATCCTGAACACTAACTGAGGGGTATTGGAGGTACTTGAGAAGTAGCTTGTTCAAGGTAGCTTGTTGCTAGCTCTGGCTGGGCAGGAGGGGGGTGTGTGACCCCTGCTGTCCTGCTATGTGCCAGAGCCTTAACGGAGCCTTAACTGGGACGAGGGATGCTGAGATGGCTCATGGTGGGTGCTAAGGGCCACCTTACAGCTGTGGGGCATTTTCAGCCCTCACCACAAATGCCGTTGTGCCTCCATCTGTCAGAAACTTCCATTTGAAATGTGTCGCTCTACTGCTACCTTAACAGAACTCGTGGTTTGTCCATATACGCTGCCTGCCTTTAAGTCACTAGAGGGCAACGTCTCCCTCTCCAGCATCTCACTCTTAAAAATCAGCATCTTGTTACTTATCATCGAACTGAGACAAATGAACTCGATTAATTTAATGCTAAAATCTACTGCCAAAAAAGAAGAGAAGGAAAGAGACCCTGGGAGAACTTTCTAATAAATAGCAAGGCTCTGGTAAAAAAAGTCTCTAAACTCTGGGAACCAGTCCAAGAGCCAGAATGTGGATTTATTGCTTTCTGCAGCAAAAGATGGACTTGCAGTTATTCCCAAAAGCCTTGGTTTGGGGAGAGCACCAACAAGCAAAGTGCAGGCAGGGTTCTGGGAAGGAGGGAACTTGCGGGAATAGCCACCACTCTGCTTCATCAGAGCACTTGTCCTGCCCTCTCTCCACAGAGCTGGGCCCTGGACCCAGTGAGAAGACATGACCATGACTCCCACTTTCCACTTTCTGTCCTCCTGCCCTCCACCAAGAGATTCTCTCTGAACAGTTTTTCTGATGCTACCCCTTTGGCTCTGGTGGGAATTGTCATTTCTGTGTGCACATCACCTCTGCTTTATGCCACGGGATCCAGGTGTACACAGAGGCCATTACCCCCTCCTTATGCTCCCATCTTTAGTTTGAGGTGATGCCCAGCTATGAAGTTAGAGTATCTTGCAAACTGTGTTCCCAGTGGGAACAGCCTTCCCTCTTTGAGCCAAACTGCAGCATGGACAATGATAGATAACAGGCTATAATATTGTGATAGTTAACAGGCTAATTCTGCCTTCACATTAAATATCTCTTTCTTTGCCAGTGCTAGGATTGCTGCTTTTAAGGAGAAACAGATTTTGTGTTATTTCCCTCCCTGCACCACCAAGACTCATCTGAGGCCCTTGTACTGTCCCATAAGATGGTGACACAGCATCAATGCTCAAAACATGGTAAAAGATCTCACTTGCCTCATCAGGCCAAGCTTTTCCATCGCTGCAGGAGGTGTGTGGTGCCCTTGGCCTCTTTGGGGTCTCACTTCTCTGGCTAGAGCAATGTGCACAGGTAGCAAACGTGTTTTAGGCTATTCTCACCCAAGCCATTGCAGCACAAAGAAGTGGAGAATGCTTTTGTTATGATACAGGTATTTGTTAGTTCTGCTCCAAGCAACACCTCTGGTCTGAAAGAAAGAACTAGATCAGAGCCTGGCTTTTAAAGCATCTCCTGATAGGTGATGAGGAATGCACAGATGCTAACAGACACCAGGCCTGTGGAGAGTGCAGAATGTATTTTCCACAGGAAAGATTCTCTAATTTGCCCTTAGCATCCTCACAAATAGAAACAACAAGGAAATGCATCAAGGAAAGAATTAATCAGATTGAAAGGCTCTGTAGTAATTAGATAAAAGAATGGCATCTTCTCAGGCTCCCGTGGGTGGTGGCAATTACCAGCTGCACAACTGTGGCTTCTACAGCTTGAAGTCTTCTGGATTCAAAGCTAAATATCTTCTTGTTCCTTTCTTAGAGAAGCCACTCGTGGAATCAGGCAGCTACACAGGCCAACATCCCAGAGGAACGTGTATGCAGCCTCCTTCAGCCTGGCAGGGCAACACTTCACAAACAGGGTGACCCAGAGCCTGATGCCAGATCATGGCTCAGTTGCATCTGGTCCATCATACTTTAGCTGTTGTCTTGGTGCTCTTTGCTATTCAGCAACCCAAACAGCTAACCCCCTTCTGCTGCAACTGCAGGCAGCCTTAAACCCATTTGCTTCTGCAGCGCATCCCAACAGCAAAGGCCAGGTCACAGCCCCTTCTGGTGCCAATATTCACTGTTAATTCAAGAGAACGTATGAAAATCCAGTACCACGCTAGTAATGAACCAAAAAGAACATGAAGCTCAGGAATTTAAAATCTTCCCTCACAAAAAAGAATTGTTAAGGAAATGACCATCAAGTGGTAAATTCCTGTGATCCCCTTTTAAAAGGGTAAAGGCACATAGTTGGGAAGGATCTCATCAACCACCAAATATATCCACTGGTCTTTCTGGTCCAGGGTAACAGGGTAAAGGTTAAATACTTTGCTCCTGCCTTCTCAGGCAGGCAGACTGTTTCAGACCTGTACAGATCATCGGGAGCCGCCTTTGAACTTTCTGCCTCAGTGTGTTCACAGCCGGTGTTGTCTGGTTTATACCAATATGATCAAGCTGCTGCTTTCCCTCCATAGGGTTTTCTGTCTGTCCAACCATCTTAAGCTCCCTTGGCTTTAGCTGAGCTTGACTAGGTATGCCAAACTCTTACGGTCTCAATATGCCAAACTCTTATGGTCTCTTTTTCTCTGATAAAACCTCTGTTTCACTCTTGCTCTGCATTAGGTGTAATTCATCTCAATGCAGGTAACTAGGGTGGTTTGCAGTATTCCAGATGGGGATATTCCAGTATCTCCTGTAATGGTGGCACATCACACAGACAGTGCTAATCCACGCAGCACACCCCCTGTGCTAAAGGGGAAGGTACACCTAAGGGTCAAGTTCCCTTAAAATATAACTTCAGCTTCAAAGGGGGTACGCCTGTTGTCAATGATTTCCTTTGGCAAACCAGGTTAGGCAGGTTGAAAGGCTGGTTGAAAGGCTTGCCATGGTCTGGTTATCCTGGAAGTGAACTGAATCCCTAAGCTGTGTGCCAACAGATTCATCATCTCTGCAAGACCTGAGTTCAGGCCAGAATCAATGAGTCTGTTTCAGCCTGTTCCTCTCTACCCTCCCCAGTTGACAGCTGGCTCCGGGCTGTGTTTCTCCCCATTTCATCCCCTTGGAGATGAAGGGGATGAACACCATCCCTCCTTGTAACCCATCCCTCCTTGTAACGCAAATCCAGCTTTTCAGCATTAAGCTGAAGAGTTTGGCTGTTTTCTAGCTGTGTCATTAAAATACCATAGACCGGAGAGGCAACAGATCAGTGACCAGATCTAATAGCAGCAAAAAGGATTAAATGAACAATAGGTCTTCAGCGTAATTTATGAATGCCATTAGCCACTGAGAGGGAATTATGTTATGGATGCTGTTTTGAGGGGGAAGGGAGGAGGTCTTATGGGGGAGGGAGAAAGTATCTGATTGCCTTTGGATTAACAAGCAGCAATATTGATTTGCCATGTGATACATCTCAGGCTGTTATGTTTAGATCAGGTATAACAACACCTGAACAAAGACAAACTTCATTTTCTCTATCTTGTGGTTCAGGCCCCCATGGCCAGTGAATGCTGTGTTGTGTCTCTCAGCTGCTGGTCATGGAGCATCCTGGTAAAGGACATTTCTCCATCAAAACTCTGCAGAAGGGCAGGTTTTCTTTTCTAAGAGGCATGACATCAGTTGCATGAGTGTCTCCTTGCAGCCTGTGCACCAGGGATGGGACTTGAGCAAGCAATGCCTTTATTTGCGTGCCTCCTTCTGCCTTTCGTCTGATAGCCAACACAGTATCTCATTAAACTGCTTAGCTTGGCAGCTGGGGCCATTTGTTATAGTGTGATATGAAGGATCATAATCAGATTAAACCCCAGGATCATATTGTGGAGGGAAAGATTAGACTGGAGAATAAAGAGGAAGTTTAATTTTGTGTGACAGCGCAGGGTTGACTCTAGTTGGGGCAGCAAAGGGGGTTAGAAAGTAATTGTGGAGGCTCAAGCTGGGGAGGAGGATTTCTTTTGCTGGCCTCCTGCCTGGTTTTGAGCAGAAGGGTTTTAGCATCCACTGTGAAATAGGGAGTAGCTCTGCTCCCTACCACCCTCCTCACAGGGTTGGTTCACTCTGCTTTGCTTCCCAAATGAGGGCTTGAACAGAGGGCTTGTATGGATATGGAAAACCCAGGGGGTGTAAATGATGCCAGAAGCCAAAGCTGCATGTGCACTGAAGCAGGTACTGAGATGGGGATGAGGTGGGGATGCCCTTAGCGCTAGCCACTTGATTTCCATTATCTCTGTTCTGGAGGCGCAGGTCCTTGGGCTGGACTGCTGTTCCTCGAATACTTCCTACTCCAGCACATTCAGCAAAGCATCCTATGAGTCCTACAGCAGCCCAGGGACGGGATACACCCTCCAAAAGTCAGCAGGAGCCCTGCAGTGTAAATATACAGGTAGGTGGTCTTCTGTGAGCTACTCTGACATGATTTGGGCTAGTATTAAAAGCAGCAACATGAGAACAGTTGGCAGGTTGGGAAAGGCATCTGTGCCACCTCCAGTGAGAAATGGGTTCATGGGTCAGAGCAGCTCTGGTCTCTATCCTGAGCCCATTTTACAGGCAGGTCTCATGGAGGGACCACAGAAGCAAAGTCAGATCTCTACAGCTTACTCCATGGGCCTTGCAGTGGGCAGCAGGTATCCCAAACCCTGCTAGAAGGACTTTTATAATGTTGGCTGCCATAGAGCAGTTCGGGAACCTCTGTCCTGTATTTTCGCTGTAGCCAACAAGCAGCCAACAAAGCAAAATCTGTGGAGAGAACACCTCTGGCTGAGGTGAGGTAGGTTTAGCAGGGATGCATTCACTCACATAACCACATGCACCCATCTCATCATCACTAGTCAGAACTATGGGAACAATAACTATACCCACTTTCAAAAACTAATGGCTGGGCTGAGTCCCATCCCAAATGAAGTAAACAGCTGTCAAAAAAGTGGAGATAAAAATGGATATATCAATTTTTTAGAGCTGTACCTAAGGCCAGTGTAAGCTCTGTTCCCGTACTCCCTCTGTTACTTGTCCTGGAGATACACTTAATGAATAATGTATTCTCTCATCAACTTGATCTTTTGTTCAGATACTGTACCCGCTTTCTTCTCCTTTGTCTGCTCTCCATTCCCTAGAGACTAAGTACTGTATGTCAGGAGCCTAGCAAAGGAAAATCTTCAGTTTCATTGTGCTTCCTGAAACTTAACACAATGCAACCCGCCAGTGAAACCTCAGAGTAACGAGCAGATCCTGTTCTAAACAGCTGGAAAGCCACCAGAGCCTTTCCATCCACTTCTGGGGTGATGGAGAGGCACTTGGTGGGGAGCAGATAGATGAGACTCTCACACCCTGCTCCTTGTGAGAGAGCCATGCAGATCACTAATGACATTCCCTGGTTTGGGATGAAGAAGTGTCAGCACGCAGTGGATGGCAGTGCCAGATGCTTGGAATATGGCTTGGGGGAACATGCATCTAACATTAACAACCAAAACCAGACAGCAGCAGACTGTCTTCTCCTCCTGGTGCCTGACAGAAACCGAGAAAGGGCATTCACACAATGGGAGAGCAAAAATCTAGCCATGACGCTCTTTAACCTTGCAGCAGGATGGAGGGATGCTTGCTGCTTCTCCTGGGCTGCCCCCTGGACCTCTGCACACTGTGTTGGCTTTGAGCCAGCTCCTGGCCCCATGAGGAGCCAGGGAAACTTCTCTGGAAGCAGATCCCTTTGGCAGCACTTGGAGGCTTTTCTGCTCAGCAATGGTGGGAGCAGAGCAGGGGCAGAAATCCTGCTCCAGCTAGTGAGCCCACTTTGGCTGTAGCAGTACCCAGCGCTGCATGGGGTGAAAGCAGCTGTGTGCTGTAAAGAGCTGCTCCCTCTGTGGCATAAGACACTCTGAAAAACATCCTTGCTGATGAAAGAGGCTGCTCCCAGCAAAGGCATCTCAGGTCTTGCTGAAGGTTTTTAATAACAGATGATAATCATATGCGATATGCATACAATATACATTATATAATGTACATAACTAATCTAGACAGACCTAGGCTGGACTTTCCTTCATCACTCTCTAAAGGTGCATGGGCAATGTGTGTTCAGAACAAAGCCCAAGCTATCTGCCCATGCACCCAACTGGAATCAAGGGTGGCTGACCCTGTGCAAAGAGCACTGCTGAGAGGAAGGGACTGGCCCCATCACTGTCTTTCCTGTTGCTCTGGTGACTTTGTCAGATAAGGGAGCCTGTGCCCAAGCACTGCCCTTGTATTAGAGGCTCTTAAAGGCAGTGATCCTGCTGTGGCC
Source organism: Neopsephotus bourkii (assembly GCF_033783945.1). Lineage (NCBI taxonomy): Eukaryota > Metazoa > Chordata > Aves > Psittaciformes > Psittacidae > Neopsephotus > Neopsephotus bourkii. The sequence continues at coordinate 4,418,513 of NW_026901771.1, read as the reverse complement.
CCGGTCTTTACTACACCTCTTGTAGCTGCTGCAACCCAAGAACTTACTTGGAAATGGCTTAATGAGGCCCCTCCAGGCATGGAGGGAAGGGAATCTGAGGCACAGTGGTAAGATGTCAGAGCTGATGAAGTCAAACCCTATGACGTATACAGACATGGGGCCTATGACAAGGGGACAGCGACACCTAAAAGCATGGTACCAACCCTCCAGCAAATCAAAGTGCTTCAGGAGCTGTTAAAAAACATCCAAAACAAGAGCGATGACCTGACATGATTCCTGCTCTGCCTTCTGCATGTGCAACAGCCACATGGCAAGCTGGACTGACAGAGGTTGAGATGGGATGTGAGGGCAGTTGGGACTTCGAGCTGGCAGCAACCTCAACAGATACCCTGGGCAAAGCCATTAATATGATCATACTATGGAGAAGCTGTAGCAACTGGCTGCTTTCATTTGAGAAAGCAGAGTTTTTCCATGCAAAGTGAAGGACCACATCCCTGTTTGTTTGTGTTACACTCTTTAACTTTCCCCTTTTACTTAGGAAACCACAGCAAAAGCCACTCTTGCTGTTCACCAGTTGAACGTCTTTGAACCTTCAGGCTACAATCCAAACAACAAAACAGAAGACAATGCTTCTACAAACAGTCAGTGTTTACATCCCAAATACATGCAGTGCTAGCATCCGAACCCAGTGTCTGCTCACTGAGGTCTGTGTAACACATGGTTAGTGAACAGGCGGGCTCTGGGGTGTTTTCCTGAACAGGAAACACCTCAGAAAACACATAGAAACTTTGGCAATACTCCTTTGGCAATACTCCTTGTTTCAAATCCAGCCTAAAGCAGCCTGGGAGAGGCTGGTCCGGTACCCACAGACTTGCTGTGCTAAGCCTACATTGACATTTCACACCAAACCAGAGGTATGAACAGGCACATCTCTTTCTCATTTCACAGAGACCGATCTGGTCCGTGACCAGTAATAAAGGAAAACTACAGTATGTGCCAAAGACTAGTGCTTAATATACAGAAGCACTAATGGCAGCCCAGCAAGAGTCTTGTAATGCTGACAGCAGAGCTGTGTGGGAAAAATATAATGGTCCTTACCTACGTACACTGGATAACAGCTCAATCTAAACATTACTCTCTAACAGGCTGCAATTCAAGCTTGGCTTTTATCGATCTTTGTTCAGTTGTCTGCTCTTATGAGCTGGAAAAGCCCTATAACAAAACCCTGGTCAAAGGAAATACAGGTGCTGGAGCCTCATTGAAACACTTGTGATGTGAGACACATGGTGGTGCTTTGAAAGAAGATGACCATTAAAATCACCTGGATTCCCTCTTTTGCTTCCTTCCATTTCCCTTCACTTCATCACCACAACACCCCCAAAAGCATCTTCAGACCCTTTCCTCATCCTGGCCTGGGCAATATGTGAGTGCGTTATGAGCATCAGCTCACCTCTGAGGGCCTGCAAGAACTGAGTAAGACTTGAGCTGGGTTTAGAAGGACTTTTAAGGTGGAGGAGCTGTAGTTTCTTCCCCACATGGCTGTTTGGTACAGGTAGTACTGTGCATCATTTTGCAAGGGGGCAGGGAAGTATGACTGCGATGTTGCATGTTCCAGGCTTCTCCTTACCTGTATTTGCACATGGGGTGAAAGGATGGCGAATGTCTTGCCCAAGGTGATGCAGCAGAGGGTGGGAGGCAGACCTGGCCCCAGTTCTCTCAGCCCTCTGACTCCTTAATGTGTGCTGAGCTAAGTTATCTGTGGCTGTATGGCTGCTCCTGTATACAGAAAAGCTGCTGCTGTTAGTGATGCTGTGTTGTTACTTGATACATTTAACTATGGCTGACTTCCTTTCTGTTTGTTTGTTTAAATCCTTCTTGGTGATTATAGAGCCATCTCCTCATAAATTGCAGCGCTCTGTTTGCAGTGTTTCTTGTGCCTTGGATGTAAATAGGTTTCATTAGTTTCAATTGTTCCTGGCTGTAAATGCAAGACTGTCATAGGAAGGGCATTATATATACTACTGGCCTGGCCTCTGTCTAGAAGGTGGTCCTGCAGCAGAGCAGGAGTGACTGGAAAGGAGATATTTCTCAGGCTGACCAGAAATAGCTGTACTTGCAGTAATTCTGTTCCTCCATCCTGAGCAGGAAGCTATAACAGTACCTGTACCATTATCACTACCTGCTCAGAAACACAGCGGCAGTGTGTGGACACTATCACACCTACCTGTTACAGGGAGGCAATAAATGTTTCCCTGCCCCTCTCCTGCTACCTGGCCTGGCCAGCTTGAGCGAGAGCCTTGCTGTGGGGTGCCTGGGTATCAGCTCCATGAAAACACTGCAGTGCCTAATGCTATATTTGGGAGCAGTTTGTGCACTGCAGCTGCATCCCCACATGGAGGGGCTCCCCCTGTATCTGTTTCTGCCATATTCAGGGCAGAGCATCGCTGCTGCCAGCAGCTGGGTGCTCTGGTGTCCATCAGGGTGACAGTGGGGGTGCAGCTCCCACAGCTCAAGCTCTGCCTTCCAGAAAGAGCCCCTGTTTGCTCTCCTCCTCTTCTGCTCCCTGAGCTTGTAGGGTCTGGTGTGAGCAGAATGAGGAAGGGGCAGGTAAATGCCCACTCGTGCCCTCCGGAGTGTCACAGTGCAATCCCTACACTTCTTCCCCTGTAAAAGCTGTGAGGTGAAGGGGCTGGGGGGCTCCAGGTTACCTTGGTTGTGTTCTCCTTTATGCCCTTTGTCTACTTGGCACTGGGGAAGAGAATGCTGCCATGGGCCCTGCTCCCTCAACTTAACTTTACCATGCCTGCTGCAGGCAGCCCCTGCACCCATGGTCCTTGTGTAAGCTCTTCCTTCGGAAGCAGGGAGGCATGTGAGGATGCTCCAAGGGATGCAGAGGGAGCCCTATTCCCCCACGCAAGACCCAGGGCAGCCTAGACCAGGCATCCAGGGACCTTGGTTTGTGGGAGAGCATTGTGTGCTGGGGTCGCCTGCTCCTCCAGGCAATGGCTGGCTCTGTGGGGCTGCAAGGTGCTGCAGCATCTTCCCTCCCTGGATCCTGAATCTGGGAGCCACATCAGGGTGGCTGAAGCCTGCTTGAAAATAGCAGTTCATGCACACATAAGCCTCCTTCTTTCCCCCCAAAACCTGATATGGGGAACATGGTCCTCTGGAAAGTGTACCATTAGGAATAAGTGCCACTTGTGGGGAGTGGCAGAAAGTCCTGGGGCAGGTAGAGCTGCTCCTTTGTCCTGTTACCTGTGCTTTGACAGGGGGCTCCTGGATTCAGGGTAACCCATCACCAGAGACATCCCAGCCAAGGCAGTAGGTACTTGCCCAAAGTAACTCCTTCCCTCACTGAGCAGAAGCCACAGCTTAGTGTGTCTGCCCCCCTGGACTGAATTTGCCCTCATGGTCAGGTAATGCAAAGCATTGCTTCAGACTTACACAGCTCCATAAGAAACTTCCTGAAAAGCTCCTCATTTTAATTCCATCCAAAAATGAAGGGTTTTTTTTTATTCCCACCAGCTCTGATCCAGGCCTGAATCGTTTCCCCTGCGTTATCTGTGCCAGCACGACCGAGCAAGCTCTCCACAGGCAGCAAACGTGCCCATTGCCCCATGCCTGCCCCATGCCTCTCCTCAGCCCCAGCCTGGGCCAAGAACATCATGTACCTGCTAGTGGGTGGTGCGTTGTCCTTTTTCTTTCCCTTTTAAACGAGCGTGCTGGATTTATTGGGCAATGGAAAATTTCCATTCCAAATGACTCAAGTTACGCTGGAAACTGAAATATTTAAATATTTCTCAGCTGCCTTTTTACACAGTTCCCTCTTGTCCTTTCTCTCTGGGAGAGCTTTTAAACCCGCAGATGAGCTGCAGGGGACACTCATTGCCCTCCACTTCCCCAGACCACACAGTGCAGGCTCCTGGATGCTGAGCGCTGCAGCCAAGCACTTTGGATGCAATCACTTGCCCTAAAGTCAGACATTAGGCTTGTTAATGGTGGCAAGCGCCTCCTTAACAGCAATGCTGTGCGAGGGTAATCAGATCCACCGGGTCCAAATTCCTTCCCACCCAGATACCAGTTCAAGGAGGCAGCTGGTGCTGTGCCAGCATGAAGGAAAGTCCACGCATGAGGGTAGCTGGTGTGGGGCAGGACCCATCATTACTTAGTACAGTCCTTCTGCCCTCCTGCTCTGATTTGGATCATCCCTGGGCTCCCCTGATTTCACAGAGCCATTCAACAAAGCTGAGGTGATGTGTGGGGAAACTGTAGGCAGTACCCTGGTATCTGGTTTGAGCCTCATCCATCTTGAAATGCTTGCCTATAAATGGAGTTATTTCAGAGTAGGCGAAAAGCTCTCGCTCTTTACTCCACACGTGTTGTTACTTAGGCAGGGTGATTAACATGCAAATGCGACTCGCATCCAAATTAATTGCTAAGCAAGGGCATGCCCTGTGTCAGCAAGTCAGCCCAGCCCTGAGTAATGTGATTCCTGAAGGCAGTACGGCTGGGCACAAAGAGCAGCACGGGGTTGGTGTGACTCCCTACTGGCACAGCTTGGCTCAGCCCTGGTGATGGTGTTGAGTTGCTGCTCCCCTGAGATGTACCCCAACAGCAATTCCCTACCCTGCCATCAGTCCCAAACCCCACAGCATCCTCTGGGTGCAGCTGGGAAGGGGTGACCCTGGCAAGGATACCTGTTCTCCCACATGTCCTTGCAGCACAGCAGCCAGCCCTGCCTAGTAAGCAAGGTGATGGGGGGTGGGAAGTACATCCAGTGCCAGGAAGGACCTGGCCCCTGGCCCATACAGGTGCTCCCCACTCAAAGGAGTGGCAATAAAAAGCATGCTCCCTTGCTGCTGCTGGCAGAGAGATGGGTACCTCCTGTGGGCATGCTGGCGGGCCGCTGGTTGACACATCTCCCATCCCACAAGGCAGCTTTCCAGTACCTAAAGGGACCTACAGGAAAGCTGGAGAAGGATTTTTACAGGATCATGTAGTGACAGGACAAGGGGGAATGGTTTTAAATTAAGAGGATAGATTTAGATGAGAGATAAGGAAAAAGTTCTTCCCTGTGAGGGTGCTGAGGCGCTGGCACAGGGTGCCCAGAGAAGCTGTGGATGCCCCATCCCTGTCAGTGCCCAAGACCAGGTTGTACGGGGCTTGGAGCAACCTGGTCTAGTGGAAGGTGTCCCTGCCCGTGGCAGGGATTGAAACTGGATGAGCTTTAAGGTCCCTTCCAACCCAAACCACCGGGATTCCATGTGTCCCTATGGTATGACAGATGCTTGCAGCTGCAGACATGGGAACCGCAGATGATGAGCATGGTCCCATTGCAGCCAGGGGGTGAGGACAGTCTGTGCAGATGAGCCCAAAGCTTCTGGCCTTGCGCTGCTGTGACCAGTGCTTTGCCCTGTTTTCCCACAGCATAACTGGCAGCAACAAGCTGGGGTGAAGCTGAGTCACTGTGTCCAGAGCAGCGTACACAGAGCACAAGGGGCCATCTCCAATCTGTGCGCAGCGGGAGCGCTGCTGTGGCCGGATCCATGTGCTGGTTGGGGGCAGGAGCTGTGCCGCAGCAGGAGCAGTATCAGACCAGCGTGCTGCCTGTTGCAGTGCGGCTGGAGGCTTGGCTCTCAATGAGAGGTTAAGATAAGCCTGCCCTGCCCTTTGGCAGGGTTGGGTTTCCACTGTGAGAAACATCATCTCTGAACCGAAGCGTTGCTTTGCTGCAGCTCTGTGGGGTGATGGAGAGAGCAAGTCATGCCTATTCCACCTTCTCCATGCTCCCTTCCCAGCTCTAGCTTACCATTTTTCCCCCTCTGTCAATCACAACTATTTGTAAATCACTTCTATCATTTTCATATTTAATATTACTTCTTAAAGCACTAAAGAGAAGATGACAGACCTTGCTCTGCATCTTAAATATAATGGAAACCTCGAGATATCTGTGCAGTTGGCTGCACTGGGCAGCACTGACAAGCACTCACAGTTGTAGTCATTCCAGTAAAGCTCCAGAGCTTGGAGCTATGTGATTATGAAAACACCACATTTTCATTTAAAAATAATAAAGTTTTTTTCCAAGCCTGGGGGATGGTGGTGGGGGGGGGAAGTGTGAAAAACGAGCCTCAAGCTTCACTAAGTACCAAATACAAATCCTACAGATTCCTTTATAAAGCATGCTTGGGTTTGTTTTTAGCCATCTTCATGACACTTGAAAGTCTCACATATGATTTTGTTTTACTATGATTGTTATTACTCCCCTTCCTCCCCTTTCCCGCAAGCTGAGGAGCTGGCAGGAAAAAGGCAGCCATTAATTCAGCCATCAAATGGTTCTGAAAATACAACCTGTGGCAACGTAGCTGAGACGGGTGGTGGTGCAGGGCTGGCTGTGTACATAGCCAGGGAGGAGCCTTCTATATTTAAAGGCTAATATGGTGGTTAGAGCAGAAAATAAGACAAGTGAGTCTGCTAATTAGGAACTGAAAGCCTCAGTCCCTGCAGCCCTGGTACACATCGTGCTTTCTTCCAGCCTTTGGCTTCATCTCCACCCTGTTTATTTCACCTTTCTTGTTCGTCTGGTATGTAATTATGATGTCTTGGAGCAAAGGATTTCTTGTCAACTGCAATGTCTTTTCCTACTCTTCAGGCCCCTAGGCCTGAAGATTATAGGGCTCTGTGAGCCCCATAATACACAGCAATGGCTTTTCCAAGTGCTTGCTGTTAGATGAGATGCCTTTGACCTCAGGATGCCATTTAATAGCAAAGGCTCATCTGGTGCTGGTGTTAGCAACCAGAAGATGAGGTTTCTTTGAGGTATCGACTTCCCAAATGTTCCCGTTCCCAGTGTCATAGCAATGTTCTGCTTGAGCAGCCTTGGAAAGAAAAAGAAAAGCTCAAAAACCATTTGACCTTCAAGATTTCAAAACCAATGAGTTTTGCAATTTGTGGCTCCGTGTGGGACTAAAGGCGTCATACCAAAACTTGGGAGAGCAAGCGCTGCTGTGTTGTTTTTGGCTTGGTATCCGAAGCAGGAAGTGCCCAAGGTCTCTGGAAGCCAGTTTCCACAAATCCAGCCTAATTTTGGCAAATCCAGACGGCTTGGAAACGACAGCTAGCTCTTGCATGACCTCCATCACGTGGCAGCGGGAGGGTGGGAAGAAGTCTGGTTCCAGGGTATTTGAGGGTTTCCTCATCGCTGAGAAGCAGCCTGAGCTTTACAGAACAAACGCTGCACGCTTCTATCCCAGCTGCTCAGAGATGTTAAGCCTCGGGCTCCACATGCTTGGATTCCTCTGTGTCCCTCGCAAGCCCTCTGTAAGGTGATGGTGTTTCTCCATGTCAGGTATTACCAGTTGATCTTACCCAGCTCTCAGAAAGGGTTTTTCCTGTAGGCTAGCAAGGGCTGTTTGCCTGCTCTGGTGAGACAGGGAAAGGCTGTTTTGGGCCCATCCAGCAGAAACAAAGGTTAGAGCGTGGATATTCTCAGAGAACAGGGTGGGAGGGGGTATCTCCTCATCACACGCGCACTGCAGGGTTCCCAAAGGCTGCAATGGACTATCAAACCCACTGTTTCCCTGGGGTGGTGATGATCTGTACCACACTTGTGTCAGCTGCTTTATGTTGATCCACAGCTGAGAAACCATCCTGCAGCAATCAGGTGGTTTTCCAATCAGAGCTCCATTACACTTAATACCAGCTATCTGTAAGGCTCTCTGCTCCACCTGCAGCCTTAAGATATCTCTTCTCCTTAATAATTCAGTGCTTTTAGATACGCACAGTAAAGATCCGGCCCCTTTCAGTGGGGACTTTGCCTCCCATGCAGCAAGCAGAAGTCTCTTGGTGTGATAATGCTGCCCTTTCCCTCTGGGATGGGCTTGCCTCAGCAGATACCAGAGGCAGCAATGCAGCTTTCCCCTCACAGCTGGAAAGCTGCAATCCCCACCTAAACCTCTCTGAAAAAGCCAGTTTTAACAAAGCTGTAACCCTCCAGATTCACTCTCCTGCTGTGATTGCTGGTGAAACCCAATGTGGGGTGTTCTGGGGCTTCCCAACAGCCACTGATGTGGGGCTGCCCTATCAGCCCCTTGGCAGCTTCTTATGGCTGATGGTGCTGAGCCGATTTATCATCCATGGTTCCCTGTGTCCTGTGACTGCTCCCAGCTGTGCCAGTGCCCGGAGTGAAAGAGCCTGTTGTTCCCCACGAGGGGTATAGTCTTACCAGGTATATCATGTCCTCACTAAGGGAGGGCTGCTTATCTCCTAACCTGCAGTGTGCCCTTGGGTATGTCTCCATACAGCTATACTGGAGTCTGGATGTTCGGAGCATGGGGGTGCGTATACACACACACATGCTCTGTCCTTGCAAGCGGCTGTGGGCTTCTGCCCTGAAACAGTCATCTGAGGAAATGTAGATAGCAAGAAACCAGTGGAAGGCACATGGGATGGTTAAGAGAAAGAAAAGGAGTGAAAACTTTAACCTTTCCTTCCTCCAAGGACAGTGAAGATGCCCTCTCTTGTTGCTGTACCTGAGAGCACTCGTAGCTGCAGACAAACCTCTCTTAACCTCTAGTCATGGCTGTACTGACTCTTTTAAATATCTTTTACATTACCTGATAGTCAGTGTGAGGAAAAGCCAGAAATAAGCTGAAAATCCAAGCTGCCCACCAGCTGATGTGTCCGGTGTGAGCAGGAGCTTGGGACAGGGCTCCTCTCTGCTGGAAGGAGGGGAGCTGCAAGGCTCTCCATGTGGCTTTGCTGCTTTTACTGAATCCCCAGGAGCATCACGGATGATGCTGAAAAAAAAGAAGCAACCACCCTTAAGTTAGTGTGCCAGATGAAGGAAAAAGGCCAAACCCAGCAGGATTTGCCCTTCGTGATGGTGGGGCTTGCAGACAGGCACCCCTGCAGGGAGGGTGGGATGCAGCAGCCAAGGATGTGGATTACATCTTGTGGTACCCAAGCACAGGAGCTGGCTGCTCCTGGGTGAGCTGGCCCCAGCTGCAGGGGACAAGGCAGGGAGGTGGATGGCTGGCGTGCACCAGTACCTGAGTCCGGTACCACCCAGCACCGTGGCCCCTTTGAAGGGCATCACAGGGAGTCTCACCAGCCCTCCCAGCTGCCCGGGTTTTGGCTGTGTTGCGACTGCTGCTGCAGTAGTTTTCCATCAGAGATTGTGTGCGAGGCTGGGGATTTTCCAGCAAGTGAGACAGAAACGCTGACATCTTCCAGGACCCCTCCAAGTCATCAGCTTGTACGGTGAGTCATGTTTATCTTGTTTTGAGGGCTGTGGCTGCCTCTCTGCCTCTTCCTCTCTCCCCACCCCTGCACCTCATGCTGGTACAACCACTGCCTTGCCTCCCTGCACATGTGAACGATACCAGCATTGCCTTGGGGTGGCTCTGACCACTCCTGTGGCATGTGCCATGTGGGAGGCGAGAGCCAGCCTGCTCCATCCCTCCTCCCAGCTACATCTCTCTGCATCGTCTAATTTGGCCCATCATGGTCCTCTGCACTCTTCAAGTTGCCCCAGCTCCCCTGCCCTAAGCTAGTGCTTTTGGATGCTTAGTCCTGCCATGCTTTCGTTGCAGCATCCTTCCTCCTCTTCAATCCCCCCTGCCCCACCACGCTTGCAGGCAAGGCAAGGAAGTCCCCCGCTGCAGGGGTCAATTCAGCTGCTGCATGATGTGATGTCCAGCATCGTTGTGTGTGGGACAAAGTTTTAACCGAGGCTCTGTGGAGGTGTTTACAAGCTGGGTCATGCAGTCCTAGCCCTTTCTCTGCGAGGGAGGGATGTAATAGTACTCCTATTTTAAATTACCTTAATTGCTCGCCCCACATTTTTCTGAAACGAAAGTATTTTTGCCTTGTGTTTGCCTTTTCCCACCCCCTGCAGCCCTCCCCTTTTGGCTGAGCTCTGGTTCACATCTGTGCCCCCCATTAGCCTCAGAGAGGTGGCCGCCTCAGGACACCCTCACTCCTTCTTGTCTCAGAGGGTGAAGGAGAGCTGGGCTCTTCTCCAGTTTGGTGGCTCCAGGGCACCCAGTCATTATCTTAATGAACAGGCTTATCTCAGGATCTTTTCCATGAGAGCAGCACATAGGCAGCAGGAAGGTGAACTGTCCCCTAGGCCTTTTCCATAGCCCTTTCGCTTCCCTATGCATTCTGCCTCCTCCCCACCATCCCTGGGACTCAGCTCCCGGTTATCCAGTTATATTCCAGTCAACTTGGGTTAACGTGGCTTGGATGCACGTGTCTGTCCCGTTTACCACGACAAAAAGAGCCAGTGGAGGGAGGTGTACAAAAGCAAGCAGAGATGCAGGCAGATGTAGGGAGGGGGACAGAGCGTAACCAAGCAGTATGCGCGTAGATGCGCCTGTAGCACTAGGCAACCCGAGCAGGCGTGTGCCACAGCTCCTGTTCCCAAGGGAAGGGGAGAGCGGCTGGATGAGTCCAGCCTCCTCCCTGCTCGCTGGCTGGATGCAGAGCATAGACAGTGGCTGCTTTCAGCGCCGGGACCCACCCGGAGCAGTTGTGCTCATTTATAGACAGTTTCCTGCCCTTGGCTGCCTTACAAAACCTCACAGCGAAAATCACCGTGAAAGAAGTTGTTTGAATGTCGGATGCTGACCTGCACAAGCCCAAACCCGACGGCCCAGAAATGTGGGCTCATTAATGCCTCCTCGCATAATGAGGAGAGGAAGTAAAATCCTTACTTGGTCAGGACATTTTGAGGCTGTCTCCGGGCTGGAATACTTGCTTGGCAGCTCCAGCTTCTTGCTATAGGCTTGACCCAACTAATCCTTTTCTTCTTGGCTCCTTGATCTCTCTGACCCCCCTCTCCCCCTAAGAAGGAGAATGCTAAAGTCCCAGTCTTCAACAGGAAGGTTTATGGAGCCCTCTTGTAACAGGAGCTCCAGAGCAAGTGCCAATGGGGCTGCCCTGCCCAGAGCTCACCTCACCTCCTCTCACTGCTCTGGAACTGAGGATGGGAAACCAAGTCCCCATCACTCACTCTGAGCCACCAAGGTCTGCTCATGGTCACTTCCTGGAGACAATGGCTTTATTCCTTGGACCAGTGGATGGCTTTTGGCGCGGGAGCCAAATCAGTGAATGGAAACATCCTCCCTGCAAGCCGCAGTGACATCCTGCTATTGTTGGCACCCCTTGGCAAGTTTGTTCAGCTGCTTTGTACCAGTTGACATCTCCGGACTTTCATCAGTGCATCGTATCACCATAAGGCACATGGGTTTCCTGACCTAGTGCCCAAGGAAAGCCCTCTTCTCCTGTTTACGGTCAGGATGCAAAAGTAAAGGAAGTTGAAATGCTACTCAGGAATCCACTCCAGGCTTTAATCACTACTGTCACTGCTGGAAGACATGGGGAATGTTGAAAAATAATCACGGTGCTGTGTAATAGGATGCAGATGTTCAGGTTGCGATCTATCCAGACACTGTGACCTCCTGGCTACTGGAAGACAAGCCCTAATCAAAACTCTTGGAGTATAAAAAGCTGCTCCCACAAGCCTCCAAGAAACCTGGATGAGCTTTGTGTGTGATTAGTAGATGCACAGCAGCTCTCACCGGGATCCTGGCTGGGGTAGGACATATCTGTTGACAGCATGGGAGAGCCATGGTGGCATCTCCTTGTGGCACAGCTGCCTGTGGGGACAGGGGTGAATTGCTGCCCAATGATGGGGTTCATCCCCAATCTCAGCAGCAAACATGCACTGATGCTATATAGGGGATATAGGCGAATCTCTTTGCTTGCTGCTGAGGCACCCTAGTTGCAAATAAAGGGGTGCAGGTGACTTTCCCACTCCTTTTTTCCCCCTGCAGCCCACCTATGGGCACAGCACAGAGCAGCCTGGGTTAACCATGGCTGGAGCTGTTTGCAAAGGCCCCTGGCAAGACAAAAAAGTTAAAGGTATGAGTGTTTTGTAAGCTGTAGTGCATTAAGGTACATACACACACATGTATCCACACGATACACATGCACCCACACTTCCCTGTGGAGGGGTGCAGGTTGATGATGCTCTTTTCTTTCTGTGCACAGTGGCCATGTTTGTCCTGTGCTGTTCTGCCCCACGCTGGTGCCAGCTGACTGGGAGTTGCCAGGGCAGTGTTGGGAAAAGCAGAGGAGGAAACTGCCTTCTCCGACAGACCATCACAGTCCTGCCATGCTCCTGGGAGGCAAAATAGAGCAGACCTCTTTGAGCTGCTACAGTGAGCCTTCCTGCGGCTACCAGAGAGCTGGGGTGGGGAGAAAAGGTCCAGACAGTGCCACTGCAGCTGGCTGTGCTACCCATCCTGGCTTCCTCCTCTCTCCTCCTTGGCACTCCCAGCAGCATCTACACTAGCCATCTCAGCTGGGGCTGCACTGCACGCCATGGAGGAAGAGGAGGCAGGGAGAGGAGGGGATGAGGATTCCATTCTGCATCCTCCCGTGGTACCCAGGCTCCCAGTAATGACTAATGCACTGTCCAAAAATACCAGCCAAGCAGCACAGACTCTCCTCCCTCCAGACATCATGGGCGCAGACACTGATGGCAAATCCCAAAATAGCAAAGTTAGATAAATACAGAGAAAAGAGTTTACAAATTTCCAAGAGGGTGACAAACAGCAGTGCTCACTAAGGGCCAGAGCTGGTTTTAATCCAAGAGGCTTTTTCCTTCTGCAGATGCTTTCCCCACACAGAATAAAAGATAATTTACTTTTAAAGCAAAACGACCTGAAATTTGAAGACTGACTCACAGAAAGTGATGCTGGGGACTGGGCTACAGCAGAGAGAAAATCTGTGGCAAATACATGCATGTAAGACAGAGAACAGCCAAAGCCTCAAGTTTTCTCCTTCAGAGCTCCATCACTTTCTGCCTGCTGAAAGCTTGAGTGAGTAGCTATTAGGCAGCACATAGGTAAGAAACTTTGTAGTCTAACTGGAGCAGGGAAGCAAGATGCCTGGTTTTTCTTCCAGCTCTGCTGAAAGCTTTCTGCGTGAGCTGGATAAATCACCTTGTTTTGACGTACCTGTGTGGATACAGATCATGGTACCAACTTCACCGGAGTCAGTGAGCCATGTTCACCTGCCATTTAAAGTCAGCAGCACCTGGAAAACCTTCACACGCTGCAAATAGACTGTTTTTTATATCAGTGTTGTTGGTCATATCTCATCCTCATGCTGTACTTGATGAGGATGAAACGCACGGCCCTGGGGATGCATCATCCTCTGTGTCAGATCACTCAGAAGGCACACGGATGAGGGAGGCACGGGCCGGATTCCATCCTCATTTTGCTCTCAAATAGGCACAGTGTGCTTGCAAACAGTGCAGTGGAGAAGGCAAAACTCCTTCCCAAGCTCCTGTGCTTTCTGTGGCAGGGGCACTAGGACAACCAGCTGCTGCATGGGGACGCTGAGCTGTGGCTTGGCTTTCAAACCAGACCAGGCACACTGGGTGTAACGGAGACCCTGCCGGTGCCCCTTGCTGAAAGGAGCATTGTTATTCCACGGAAATGACCTTTGGAGCCCAAGTGTCTTTATTTAAAATGAAACAAAACCAACCCTAACCGCTCTTTAGGCAAAAACAAATTAGCTGTTATTGCTGCACAGCTCTGGATACGCTGCGGTCGTGTTCCACGCTTCTCTCTGTGACAGGTCGGTCAATACATGGTGCTGCCTTAACTCATTGCTACCCCGCTCCCACGCAGGTGAGAATGGCAGGAAAAGCTGCAGGTCTCCTCCCGCGCCTCATATTCAATTTCCCCTGGGTTAAACAACCACAAAAAGAGGAAAGCAGTTGTGTTGGTTTAAAACTGTCGAGCAGGAAGCAGAAAACCATTGCGAGTCTGAAGTATATTATTTTACATTTAAAAAACCCCACCGTTGTGGGGGTTTTTAAAACCCCACTTAGGGCTCTCTTCTTTCTTCTTTCCCTCCAGTGAGTTGATGGCTCTTTTCAAGCATCTCCTTTTGCTGCCACTCCAGCGGAAGGTCGCAAGAGCTCTGCTTCATCTGCCTCTTGGCTGGGCGGTGAGCTGTAAAAGCAAATTTGGAATGAAGTTGCTCTGGCTGCACTGCTTATTTGCTTTCTTTTTAGAGTATCTAACCCTTTACTTGTACCTTTATGTCCAGTGACAGCGAGGTACATAGAGTTTCCCAGACAAGCTTTGCGGTAGCAGAAAAAGGTGTGTGTTCCTATTCCTTCTCTGCCTCCCTCCTCTTGTACAGCCGCAGCCAAACGCGGTTGGTGTTAAAAGTTTGTGACCCTTGCATGGTACTTTTTGAGCTTTTCCAAGCCAAACCCAGAGACTTTGTTTCCAAACCAACTTTAGTTTTCCAGTGGGGGCTGGATAATGACAGTGCAGAGGAGGACACTAGAACCACAGCTTGTGCTCAGAATTGCATGTGTCTGAAGCATCCCTCGCCTGGGAAAATCCCAGAAGCCTGCTGAAGGATGCCTTGCCTTCAGGATGTTGGTATTTGAGTGGATCTTTTAGGAGGCAGAAAGAGGCTGCCTCCTTAGGAGAGAAGGGCTGATCTGGAGAGGGGGCTCTGGTGTGATCATGAAGCCACAATGGCAAGCACAAAGCACCACCAGACACCTTGTCCCAGTGCTGGAGAGCAAAGCTTCCTGCACCTTGGAGGAAATTTCCATGAATGCTACCAGCATCCACCCTTCGGGGTTTTGGGCCCCTGGGGGTGCAACTTGAAGGGATGCTATGCAGAGGGGCATGCAGCTCCTTTCTGCACCAGCCCATGTGCAAGCCTCTGTCTGTGGCAAGAGACTTCCCAGCCCAGGGCAGACATGCTGTCTCCTCTCAATAATTGCAGCCTTGTGCAGGGCTCATGTGGCCCAGAGTGGGAGCTGGCTCCTTCCCCTCCATCGCATTGTCTCTTCCCACAGCCTGGCTCCCACGGGGCTCACAGTTTTTCCTCTCCAGCTCCCAGCCCAGCTCTGCCTTGCTGGCTGTCTTGTCCCTCACATCTCAGTGCAGTCTCCTTTCCTTTCCCTCTCCATTCAGATTTCCCCTTCTTTAGCCCCCACCTTAGTGTTCTCCCTACACTGTCTTTTGCACAGAAGTCCAAAATGTAATGGGGAGATGCAGAGGTGGGCTGCCCATTCTGGAAGCTTGTCCATTCCTTTCACCTTGTCATCTATGCTGCTGGGCTGCAAAGATCCCGACTGTGCCTGCCTGGTGGGGATGACAGGCCCCAGATCCTGGCCACACAATAGCAGCACTGTGCTGGAGAAAGGAGCTCTGTCCGGCTGCTACCACACTCTGCATCCGCTGAGCATGTGGGAGGGGAAGGCTGCTCCTCTACTCTCCTGCACGCTGATTGCTGGATAACATCAGGGAGAGGACGGAGGGATCAATGCCCAAGACCAGCATCACCTCTTTCCCCTGTGCATTGCAAAGGCAGGTACCACTTTCCAGGGATAAGGGTGACTTTGGAGTTACCAGGCTGGCAGAGCTTGGACCTTTGCTCTGCTACAGGTTCCCAGGGGAATTTTGTGCCCAGTATCTTGTGCCATGCTGGTGCATCGTGAACCCTACAAGCCAGGTACACAGCTGGGTCCCTGCAGCTCCACACTGAAGGTATGGGGAAGGAGCCCAGGCATCCCAGCCCTGGACCACTACCACGCAAAGGGCTATGAGATGCACCAGACTGGGGGTCTCTGAGGCAGCCCTATGCTGTGCAGTTTGAGAAGACCCACAGACTCTCCCCATGTCCTTTGCCATCAGCAGCACAGCTCCACTGATGGGGGTCATCAGACAGACCTTCTGATCCTGGCTCAGCATCTGGCATCACTGCTGGGCTGGTGTAAAAGGTGGCTTTCTTGGCCTTCTCCTCATCCATTAGCATCTCACAAAGCCATAATGTACCATAAAGGAGTAAATGCCGCATCAAAATAACATTGCTGCCACTTGCAAAGCTGTGGCTGCACCCAAGGCTCCCAAAGAGAGAAGCAGGAGGGAGGCTCCTCTTGCTGGGAGAGCTGCCAATAGCAATGGCAGAGCTGGATGGGCAGTAGGGGCTAGCTGTTTTGCTCCATGGCCTTGCAGCAGCCCTGGGAGGGGTGGGAATTGGGAGCAATGTGGGGGTTTGCCCTCATGTAGGCATTCCCAGCCGTGTGTCCCACCTAGAGAAAGGAAAGGCAGCTCTTTTCAGGCTGATCAGTGTGTTACCTGCCATTATCAAAGGGGAAAAAAATCACAGCTTCCTTCTAAAGCGTAATTCATGCTGGGGCAGAGGCAACCTTGGAAAGAGATGTTCCCATCAGGTCTATAAACCCCCTTTCAAACCCTGACTTGGAAAACACTCAGATTCCTCTTCCTTCCTCCAAGGATTTCACTGTAAAAATCATTTGCAGAGCTCACTGCTTCACAGCTTGGGGCTGTAACACAGTATGGGAGGTTTTGGTTCACAGGGATTGATGCTGCACTTTGGTAAGCTGGGGCCCTTCCTAACCACTGGCCCTCTTGCTCTAGCTTGGCCAGGGAGGCAGTGGGTTGGTTTGATGGCACCCAACAGAAGATAAGCTGCTTGGTTATTGTAGGGCAGCTCGAGATCCTGCTGATGACTGACCTGTAGGTGCAGCTTTATTATTGCAGGTTTGCTCTTGAGCTCCTCTGTGTGTAACCGTGATGGTCTGGTGATGGCTGAATCACTGATACTGATCTCCCACATCTTCCTCTTTCCTTTTCCTGAAGGCCACTGCAAGAATCTTTTGTAGAAGGAGGAAACACAAAGGGATCTGCAAGCCCACAGCAAGGAATGAAGGGCCTGCTTGGGTTTCCCTGCATGCCTCAACCCCTTCCATGCATACGTGTGCACATGCATGCCATGGGCACCATCCCTGTTAAAAAGCCTCCTCTCTAAGTTTTGCTTTAGCTCTTAGAGAAAGAGAACATCTCCCTCACTTCAATTCATGCATTGAACTGAAACTGTGTCTTCCTGTTTCTGCCCTGTAGGGGTTAAACCCCAGGGTTCAAACTTAAACAGGAGAGATTTAGGTTTGATAGAAGGAAGAAATTATTTACTATGAGGGTCGTGAGGCGCTGGCACAGGGTGCCCAGGGAAGCTATGGCTGCCCCATCCCTGGCAGTGTTCAAGGCCAGGTTGGACAGGACTTGGAGCAACCTGCTCTAGTGGAAGGTGTCCCTGCCCGTGGCAGGGAATTGAATGATTTTTAAGGTCATTTCCACCCAGAGCATTCTATGATTCTATGATTAGAAGACTGGGCTGGGGTTTAAGGACCAGGAGGAAGCAAGGGGGGTCCCAGTTGTTCTGTCCCACCCACGGGGATTGTGGTGGAGCCACCTCCTCGCTGGCATGCAGGGAAGCTTGCTCCTGCAGGGCAAGTATGGTTTATGCTTATACTATATACATGACTTATATACAGAGCCAGTCCTTCCTTCATCCTCATCAAAACAGGTCCAAATCCAGCTAGCTTCCTGGCAGCAGAGCTAGGAAGGGGCTGCACAACCACCAGGCTGCGAGCCAGTCACTTTGTGACGGCAGGACGCCTGCAAAGCCTGGTTCCACAGCTCCAGCAAGCCCTCCGTCTGGGATAAAACCCCTGAAACAATGGCCCCGCTTCCCAGCAGCCAGCGATCCAAAGGATGCCGCGTGCTGAGGCAGTCAAACATGCGAGGATTAATGACAGCCAGAGGAAACTGCTCTCCGCCCGCACCGGTGTGGGATTCAGCAATACAATAGCCAGAAGGAGCACGGATGCTCCTCAGCTTTTTCTCAGGGCCTAGGGTAAATAATCCCCTTCGATGGGAGCCGTATGGATTCCCGTAAAGCTGAATAGCAAAAGCAGTTTCCCAGGCTTATGGTTAATAATCATTGTTTCCCAAGCCACATAATTATTATTGTGACTGTCAGGAACCTGGGGGAGAGAGCACAGGCACCACATTTTCCCAATCAGAACAATTTAATTCTACTTAAAAGGAGCCAGCTGTGAAACAGTAAGTGCACCCTGACCCTCAGGAGAGGAAGATGGTTGGTGTCCGTGTCCTTGTGGACCCACCACCCCCTGCACTAGGGAGGACTTGGAGCTAAGAGCATGTGACAGAAACCACAGCTCCACATCTCATGGAATTAGTCTCTGGGTCTCAGATACCACAAAAATGCTTTGGAAACTGCTGCAGGATAGAGTGGAGCAGGGAGGGAGGAAGGAATGTGCTCAATCCAGCAGGGAAAAGCAAGGCAGCTTCTGTACAAGGGCTGGGAAGAAGCATGGTACAAGGCCTTCTGCAGCCAAGGTGAAAGTGTTTTGCATGGCTCAGGCAGGAGAAAGCAGCAAGCAGCTGATGGGCATGCGTTCGTTCATTCACAGGTGAGCTGGCAGTGCTGGAAGCCAAGTCTTTCTCGATGGGGATGGGAAGCTATGGAGAGCTGGGAACTGCAGGGCTTTTAAGTGGGGGGGAAAGGAGGACAGGCACCCCAGAAGCTCCCACAAGGGTAGATGGTGCAGAGCACCGGTTAGATCATGCTTCTAGATTAACAGCAAAATAATTTGCATGGCGGGAGGAAAACGATGCTGCAGGCAAACTCCTGCCTCGACAGGTCGGAGCAGTCACCCAGGCAGCAGGGGTGGGACCAGCCTCAGATACCACCCGAAGGAGACAGGGCAGCTTGAGCCTGCACGGTCCCACCGCACAGCAGTGCGCATGCCAGCGAGCCCGAGCCCATGCAAAGGGGTGGGATGCATGCCCTGTTCCTCACACATGCCAGAGCCAGCCAAGCCCTGCCCTTGGCAGCAGCAGCAGGGCTCTGGCTGATGGAGGAGCCACACAAACGTGGCATGGCATGTTTGCTGGTCCAAAGCGTGGTGAGGTTTGTTGGCTGCGCATCACCGAGCACCTTCCTTGCTTTGCTTGGGGGTTCCCTGTGTTTGCACGCTCCCCACACTGGGGTGGTACTGTGAGAGAGAAGATATGGTACAGTTCAGTGAACACTTGGCCAACTTGACAACTTTGGAGAACAAAAGGTGATGCTTGAAACAGGGTGAACAGGGTCTGTGTGGGTCTCCTGTTTTCAGACTCGGACAGTCTGGGTTGCCTCACTTATCAGCAGTGCCCTCACCTTGTTGTCCAGATCTGTCCATGCTTCATGGAAGAGATGGTTTGGGAGAACAACACCTGGGAGTGAGACAGTCACTCACCGGATTCGTCCATCTCGTCTCTCCCAGGCTCCTAGGTAGAACTATGGGGTGATAGCCCCAGGGATTGGAGCCTCCCATCTCTATCACCTTTCACATCCCCCTGCCAAAAGGGTTTCACCTCAGGGATGTTATGTAAATGCTTTCCAGTGCCAGCACCCAATTTTGGCTGCTCAGGTTACAGGAAGATTGCAAGAGCTATTTGGAATAAAGGAGTAGCATTTAAAGGGGTACAGCAGCCGCAGCACATAGGGTCTACTGGCAGCAGCACAGCTGCAGCATCTCCCAGCTAAAGGCAAAGACTGAGATGTGCTGGGCTTGCAGAAGAATCCATGCTCGTGGAGAGTCAGAGCAAGATCACCCCTTACAAGAGAGACACTGAGGTGCTGGAGTGGGGGCAGAGAAGGGCACTGGAGCTGGTGAAGGGCCTGGAGCACAAGTGTGATGGGGAACGGCTGAGGGACCTGGGGGGTTTAGTCTGGAGACTAAGGCTCAGGGGGGACCTTATCACTCTCTACAGTTACCTGGCAGGAGGATGGAGTGAGGTGGGGTCGGTCTCTTCTCCCAAGGAACAAGTGATAGAACAAGAGGAAACAGCCTCAAGCTGCACCAGGGGAGGTTTAGATGGAGATGAGGAACAATTCCTTCCCCAAAGGGTGCTCAGGCATTGGAACAGGCTGCCCAGGGCAGTGCTGGAGTCACCATTCTTGGAAGTGCTCACACACCGTGTATATGAGGCCCTCGGTGCCAGGGGTTAGCGGTGTCCTTGGCAGTGCTGGGAACAGTTGGACTTGATGGTCTTAAAGGTCTTTTCCAGCCCAGCTGATTCTATGATTCTATGATAAGATCAGGAAAGGTTATTGAGCAGGTTTGAGGTGCAGGGAATGGGGGCGGTGACTTGCTTGAGGTTACACACAGCAGTAGGGTGTGAACACAGTCTCCTCCCTTATGTTAGGACTGTGTGCTCTTTGCCTGCAGTCTGGTTTCATCCCATGGTGACTGTTCTCAGAGCCATGTTATATGGAGGGAAGAAATGTTTCTGCTTCCAGGCCTAAGTAAAGGGCTCTCCAGCTCCAAGACGTTTCTTGCAAGCAAGCACGCAATTTCTCTGGGGCTTTGTGGGAGCTGTGATTCCCTCAGCCTCTGCAGCTCTGCCAGTGAAGGGGAAGCCAAGTTCAGGGGTCTGCCTTGTGCCTATTGCCAGGACAGTAACACTGCCAGTCAAATACAGGAAAATAAATGCCTTTTCCCTGAATGCAGTTCTAGGACACATGGGTCCCTTGGGTTAGATTCTGGCTCAAAAGAGAACCTTCTCCAAATAGACCTTCTCTAGGGACTTTTCTGGCATCCTCTGCAAACCTTTCTCTGTGGGCCATGATACTGTCATGGAAATGGGCAGTTGAGGTTGCCGGACTGTTGGAGTGGATAACAGGATAATCTCCTGCTGCATGGGAATGGAAGGAGGCAGGTGGAGGGGGAGACCTGGCAACAAGGTTTCCTGATGGACACATCCCATTCCTGAGCCCCACACTGCACCTTGGGAAGGTAAGGCAGGGCCCAGGCAGTGGCAAAGCAATCTTTCCCTATGCGTGCTCCTTTTCAGAACAGGACCTGTCTGGACCACTCACTCCTTGGCCATTCAGCTGAGTCAGCCAGAAGAGGGGCCACATCAGATCAGTTGGCAAGGGGTGAGTTTCTTTAGGGGAGGTTAACGCTAGTGACGTTCAGCTTCTGCCAGGGACAGTTTGGAGGTGTTGCTGCAGGAGATGGGCACCTTCTCTATGGTTTTCACTTTGAGCAATGGGCCTGTCGACACCTCACAAAGGCACACAAAGAGCAGCCAGAAGCTGCTCCCAGCAACAGACGACAATAACATTCCTGTTGCCTTCAACTGCCTTCGTATTTGAGCCATTGTATCTGTTGACAATACGCTGTGGGGAGAGCTGAGGCGCTTCCAAAATGTCTCTTCAGAGCCAGCCTGTGAGTGATAGAATTCTTTGGTACCCTGTTATGGCATCAGTGCAAACATCAACGCAGCTCCCTGAATGGCTGCGGTGGGGGGGTGCTGGAGAGAAAGCAAGACCAGGATGGGGGGGTTGGAAGGACAGAAGAAGGAGTGAGTGGAAGGATGGAGATACATCTGTAACCCAGACCTTCTTGCTTTCCTCTGACAGTGCCCCCCTCCTGCAGTATGTATGGTGAGAGAACCTGTTTATATTTTGTTTCTGTTCTGTTTCTCTCTTTGGACTTGATAGGAAAAAGAAAAGAAAAGAAAAAAGAAAGAGCAGCAGATGCAATGGAAAAATGAAGTGAGAACAGCAATGCTCCTAGGTCACCCTTCTCCTTTCCATTGTGCTTGCCAAGCACAACCCATTTCGGTCTCTGCTAACAATGCTTCGAGCTGCACTACACCATGCTCCAGCCCTCCAGAGCATGAGCTGAAACAGAATCTCCTGGCAGCCCCTGGGAAATGCAACGGTGAGGAAGACGTACAACCACCATGAGGCTTTCACCCTGACTCCAGAGCTGTGGGGTGACACCATCATGAGATGAGTGTGCCAGGGTACCACGTGAGGATCGCAAATGGCCCCCAGGAAGACACCACGTGCAGCATCGGAGCGAGCGGCCAGCCACAGCTCTGCGTGCGTGAGAAATGGCATGGCAGTTAGGATGAGGCTGTTGATGAGCCCCATGGGGGTTCATACACCAGTCTGTCGTCTTTAATCACAAAAGATACAGTTTTTCCCTCTGCTTGTCCACAATCCTCATGACTCTGAACTGCTCGTGTTTTGGTCTGTCCTGAAGGAGAGCTTCGAAACACAAGGAGCATAATCCAAGGTAGAGCCCCAGGTAGTAGCATGTTCAGGTGTCTGATCCCTTGCATTTGGTCTTAAAGAGATTAAAGCTGAACTCTCTTCAGCAAAGTCACCTTTGGCCTGTGCCCTGCAGACCCCTGTTTCTGAAAGGTCCATGAAAGGTAGCTGAGGAGAAAACTTGCTGGCCACTTTAAATTCAGTGTGGGGCTTGTGCCTTCAAAGGGAGAAAATGAAGATCTATCAGAAAGGGTGAAAGCCACCACTTAAGTGAAACTGGAGGCATTTACAGGAGATACGGCTATGCTGGCTGTGGTGTATCTTTTTAGTCCCAAAGAAGTTTTGCCTGCTTTTAGAAAGCATTGCAGGACCTGGTTCCTCTCATAGTCCTCCCTTTAGTATTGGCTACAGAGTAAATGGAGGATGTTTTTCTTCCCTGAATATCTATTTCCTTCCTAAATAAACCATGGTTGAGTCTGTTGTAGGGTTTTTTGTTTTGGTTTAGGTTTTGTTTTGTTTTCTTTTAATGGAAGAAACACAAGCCAGTAAGGGTCTTACAAAGCTTTTAGTCCCTGGATACTATGAGGATTGTTGAAATCACTGAACACAGAACAGGACAGGACCTTGGGATCAGCTTGCCCATCCACCTTTCCAAGGTAGGATTAAGTAAACCTAGCCCATGCCTGGCAGATGTTTTTTGACATGTCTTTAACAGCACTCCAGTCCTCCAGCCTACTTGGGAAGTGATTCATTCACCTTATTATTTAGAGATAGTTCATGGTATTAACCTGGATCTTACTGTGTTTTAGGCACGTGAGTTTGACTTTTCCCAGTGGGAAAAGAGAATGGGTTACTCCCTTGCCTTTTGCAGTGACCTTTCACATGTTCAAAGCTTATTACTGTGGCTCCTCTCAGTCTCCTGTAGACTGGATGAAAACAAAAGCCATGGTTTCTAGACTTCCCATTGCAGTCTGGGAGTCGGCCATGATGGGAGCAGCTGGGCCACCCTCTCTGCAGATCTTCCACTGGTTGTGATGGTGATGATAGGGAGTGGATAAAAGTCTGACAGCTCAAATGCCACCAGTGCTCTGCACTCATTGCTCAGCTGAGAGCAATTCACATGCATCAGCACCAAGATGCCCTTTTGCAAACCATCCAAAGGCTTCAAGCTGTGGTTCCCAAATACTGCCCCATCCTCATGAGTCACAGGACAAAGGAGCTGCTGGGTTTGGACCCTGTTACCTGATCTGTGTCCTCTACTGATATGAACCTTGTGATCTCTTCTGCTCTGACTCTTACCTCTTACACCACTGTGCTTCCAGGAAGTCTTGGACTGAGACTCAAGCACCCACTCTGTGTGGGCAAGTTCAGACACAGGTTTTTGCAAGCAGGTCTTTGCTTCACCCATGGACAGTTTTCATCTGGGTGGTTTGCCTCCAGCCCCATCTGTTGTTGTGGCTTCACTCATGCAGCTCGTGGCTTGTTCTTGCCTCCTACTCCTTGGCCTGCCAAAGTCCCATCCCTGTTGCAAATACCACAGCCTTGAAGCAGTCAGGTACAGTGCTCCTCTCATGTTACGGTGAAATCAATCCTTTCCATCCATAGAGAAGCAGAACTGCACTGAACTGTTTTCTGAGTCAGCGTCACTCTTGAAGCTGGTGAAATGTCAGGATTTGGTCCATGGTTTCTGCAAAGCTGTTGTATGGTAAACCTAGGCTAATCCCCTCTACAAAAGTGAGGCTAAATTTTGTTTATGACAGGACATTGCTCCATATCCAACCTATTGCATGGACACACTTTATGTCTCCAGTGTTATTGTCTAACCCTCCTACGCTTAAGACCTGGTGTCACCCCATCAATATTGCAGTGGAAATAAGTATTGTTTCACTGCATTCAACAACACAAAATCATGTTTGCAGGTAACATTTCAACAGCACTTCTTATTCAGGCTGAAGCCTGGGGCATGATTAAGGTGCTTGGGAGACTTAAGTGTGGATAGCTTCATTTTGGCCTGCTGACAGGACATAAGACTTTGGCCCCATCCTCCACAGGTTTCCCCTTAGCTGCTTTGCAGTGTCATAGCATCCTTTCTGCCACCACACAAACATACTTAATGACATGCCTTGCACTTCTCCTGCAGCCAGGACTGTGGCCTGTATCACCTACATGTGCTTGTACCAGTATCATCCTCTTCATGCACTCAGAAAGAGGAGCCTCTGAGCTACCGATAGTATGGTAGTGAAATGGTGACCTTGGTCATAGAGGTGGCCGGGTAAATGCCCAGCTTTAGGGCTCTCTCTGCCAGGTGTTCCTTGCCTCTACCATAAAAGATGCAGCTAGGTATGGCATCCATGCTAGCATGAAAGTGCTACTGCTGGGGAGTTCTGCCTCCAGAAGGCCATGCACAGCCAGTACGAAGCCCCTGCACTGGGGCTTTTGGTGGGATACTGTTGTCATTGCATAGCAAATCTTTGTAATCCCCCCCAGTACATACTCACACAAGCTTTCAGGAGCAGGTAAGTGCTTTTCACAACCACAGCAATTGCATGCTGAAAATCAGGGTGTACTTCACGTTGGTGGTTGGGTGCCCCCTCTCAGTGGCAGTTTTGGGTTGGTCACTGACACGTGGGGACCACACCATGTCATCCACAACCAGCACAGCAGTGCCTCTGACAGCTCAGCCTCTGTGCTCAGCACTGAACAGTTTCACTTCCATCGCCAAAGCATCTGTCTCACTGGCCTTGGAGCTCTGGTCGCCCTCACAGATCCATACTCAAGCTGCATGAGAAAAACATCCTCAAAACCATGAACGATCACTTATTACTTCTATTGAGGGTACCAGTGGGATTCCCTGCCCCAAGATGAGAATTCTGCAGTGAAGATCTATATAAACAAACATGTTCTGTGCAAACTCCTGTGCTGGTCTGCTTTGCACTTGGGGTCTGAGTAAGTTGCATCTCTACTTGCAATTGCCAATACAAACTCTCTTGATGCATACAGACCAAACACTGCCTGACTGTCTTACTGGGTTCCCAGCTCCAAATGACAGTTTTTGAAGTCCCTGGCAAAATTCAGTCTGATTTCATGTTCTAAAAGGGCAGGAAGCATTCAGGCATTACCTTATCCCACAAAAGGTGGAAAAACTCTCAGAAGGTGACCTACCCTTTAACATGCTGCTTTTGTTCAGAGGGTTTCTTACACTGAAAGCCAGGTCTGATGCTTGCTTAGCTGCTCTGAGCAGTGTGAAAATGTTGTATTTTGTGGTTGTCAGAAAACCATGATGAGGCTTGTCCACTTGGGAAATTTTACTGACATAACTTCTTTGACTGTCTGAATTACGCTGGTGTAACAAAAGAGATGATAGATATGACCACATATTATATGTCATACCTTAGCTAACAATGCCGTGCAAAGAACATGTGGGCAATGCCTTGTTTTGATGTCTCTGGCTTGTGTAGACGGCGGCTTCCTCAGACTGCAGTCAATTCCCAAGGCTGAACAAAGGTTATGGACTGCCTCCAAGCTTCCAGTCAGGGACCACAGTTGTGTGTAGGGGGTATAGTAATAGCTAAACTACACAGTTACTTCTGATTACATGAACATCAGGGACTCTAGGACCAGGTCTTTGCTACATCTGCTATCAGTCAAGGTTGCGAAGCGTGAACTTTTGCTTACTGAGGAGATGAAATAAACTACAACTGATAGTGTAAAGCCATGTGTGTTTTGCTGTACAATATAGCAGTGAGTTACCTTGAGAAGGAGTTTCTTAACAGAGATCTTGCAAGACAGCAGCCAGCCAAGAGTGTTTTGCAGCTAGCAGCGTCACCAAGCACCTATATAAAGAAAGGATAAAGGTTCTGTGGTCTGAAGAGCAGCAATGGAGGCAGGTCCCAAAGCAATCGAGTCCTACAAAGTCCAAGCAGAGCTCAGATCCATGCAGTGAGTTGTTTCCTAACAAAGCCTAACAACTCTTTGTGTCTTGCCTGGTCCTTCCTGCCCATGGATACCTTAACAGCTTCACCATCTGACAGGGGAAGAAGGCTCCCAGCAAACAGAAGCAAGACAGCCCTCTTCCACACCTTTCAGTCCCATGTCATTTAGCCTGACCATAGAATAGAACCATAGAATGGTTTGGGTTGGAAAGGACCATAAAGCTCATCCAGTTCCAACCCCTGCCACGGGCAGGAACACCTTCCGCTAAAGCAGGTTGCTCCAAGCCCCGTCCAACCTGGCCTTGAACATTCAAGGGATGAAAGCTCCATCTGGACACCATCAGCTGCAGGGAAGGACAAGACACAAACCCAACTAAAGTAGATATGTAAGTATCTACTTTTTTTTATTGTAAGTAACAAGTAGACTTTGGTCTTTTATGCTCCCTTCTGCAAGACATCTGATTGGGAAAAGGCGAAGCTGGGAGGCTGAACACTCCAGGTGTAACTGAGATCTGTGTTATGCTAAAGAGGAGCTTTGCTACACACGGTGACATTTGTTATGCCGCTTTTTGGCCAAGTTCCTGTTGCTCTCATTAATGCCAGATTGGGTTTCCACCACCCCTCTCCTGCTGCTTTTCATTATGTGGCCATTGGCCAAGAACTGCTGGGGAAAACCCTATCCCTTAGCATGGGTGTCAGCTGACCCCAACCAAACCAGAGAGCTCTCGGAGTGCAAGGGCATAAAAGAAAACAGGAGGAATGATGGATGTGCAATGAAGGGATGAAGGTCAGAGGGTTAAAAATGCAAGGATAGGGAGCTGGGGGGAGCACAGAGCAAAGCCCTACCATTCATGCCCTCCTCTCCCTGTGCACATCCAGAGTGCAAAGAGAGAAATAGGGAATAGGAGGTTGCCAAGGTCTTGTGATAAGGTGGGGCTGCAGGTGGAGAGGGTGAGGTAGAAAGGTGGGGATTAAAACACATAGCCCTTGGGGAAGATAGAAGAGGGGATGGGGTATGTCAGGTGCATGCAGAAGGCATTTATGCCTGGAGACCCCATAAACCATGCTGTGACCATGTCTGTGCCTGCGGCTTCTGTGGGGAGTGGAGCTGGATCATGGAGATAGCAGCCCTGCTTGTGTCCTTCAATATCTGAGGGTAAGGGCAACTCCATTTAGGGGCTAAGAAGAGGGAGCAAGTGGAGTCCAACCATTCTTAGTCCAGAAAAGCTCTGAATTTGGTGACATCTACCAGGACTGTTCTCTAGAGCACTAGGGTCTTTCTGCCATCTGCACACAAGTAGAGGATACACAGTGGGAACTGACCAAGGACATCCCCTCTCTGCCCCTTGGTGGCTGCAGGATACCTGGACCCCCAACTGAACAGGGGGAGAAAATAAGATGAAAAAAACCCTTATGGTCAAGAAAGTGACAGTTTAACAATAAAAAACAAGTTGGGTGTGGAAGCAAGGCTAAAGAGGAACTTATTCACTTCCCGTCAGCAGGCAATGTCCAGCCATGTCCTGGGAAGCCCGACCTCGGTCCACATAGTGTTTGCTTGTGAAGATAAGTGCCATAACCATAAACACCCTCCTTCCTCCTGTTCTTGAGATGTTACTGTTGAGTATGATATACAGTATAGTCATATGGTATGTAATGTGCTTTTGGTCAGTTTGGGTCAGCTGTCCCAGCCGTCCCCTTCCAATCTCTCATCCACCCCTAGCCTACTTACCTGTGGGGTTCAGGATGGAGAAAGACAAAGCCTTGACACTTGTGCAAGTGTTGTTCGGCAGTAGCCAAAACACTGGTATGCTATCAGTGCTGGCTTAACCACAAATGCAAAGCACAGCGCCATAGGGGCAGCAATGGAGAAAGTTAACCTGCCAACTCCATCCCAGACAAACCTAGTACAGACAGTAGGCATGGCTCGTCTCTTTTGTATGCATACTTGCTCACCTCTTTTTGAACACTCTTGCCATCTCATTTGGACCTGGGACTGCTTTCCCAGTGATACCCAGTTCCTAAATGCCATTGTGCCAGCTCCATCATGTATACAATGAGCCATTGTCTGATGTCCTCAGGATGTCCTCTGATGCCCCCACCCAGAGATGCCCATCTCCCTCCTGTATGCTACCACATACACCCACGAATGAGACGTTACAGACGTTTGTGCTCATACGCACCAATTTGTTCCTACCACAAATACAGCTCAAACATGAATCTGAACCTTTGCTGGCAAGCTACTTAGCAACCTGAACTCTTCACCTAAACTAGATGACTGCACAGGTGAGCAGCACTTACAATAAAAATCACATCAGCTTCCCTTCTGGCTTCCCATCCAGACAATGTGGTAGCCTGGGAGTCGTGTTAGGTCAAGAGATATAGAAGACAGAGCTAGCTGCAGCTGCCTTGAACAGCTCTGGGAGGATCTTTGTCTTTGTTCAGTTTTGATCCTGCTTTAATACTCAAACGAAACTGGTTTAAGGCAGCATGCAGAGTCCCTGGGAAACCCACTGCTAGAGCAGACACTTGGCTTTGTCTGGTGCCTAGGCACCCCGTGCAGAATGGGGACTTTGTGTTAGCCTTTAAAAGATAACTAACTCGTATAGGAGGTTCATGAATATTCAGCTTGTGCTTAGGGTTGGGAAGAACAATCCCTAAAACAAAGAGGCAAATCCTTTTACCCTTCATTCGGGGGAATGCAGTTTTTAGCCTCCGGGCTGTGAGTAGCCTGCACTCCTGGACTGTCCCAGTCCGGTCCATTAATGACCCATGGTTTTCCAAGCCTGAGCATGCATCACTTGTGAAAAACGGATACAGTCAGCAGGGGCTTGGAGTTAATGTTTCCAGATGAAGGAGAGTTTGGAGGTGAGCCCAAGAGCATAAGGAGCCAGGCTGAAGTCAGTCAGTCTAGCTGCTGTAGCCTCTCTGGCTTTGTCCCTTTCTGTGGCTGGTACCTGCCCTGGGAAGCTGGGGGTATTCCTCTGTGCAATGAAAAGCAACCAGTACAGACTTTGCCTTCACCAAAGTGACTTTGCTATTCCCAAAGCTGTATGTGTTCTCCTCCATTTTCCTTTCACAGCACACATTTTAGAGCTTAGACTGTCAAAGTACTGATGGCAACAAACTACTAACAAGTAATGACTGTAGCTTGTTTGTCTATGTTCAATGACCCCGCATGTGTTTTGAACTCAAGATACTCTTTCCCAGGCAATATGCAGCTGACGAGCAGGAGTTTGCTACACCACAGTGGCCTGGGTGCATATCTAGGTTCCTGTATACATACTTCTCCATGCAAAGCAGTTGTTGGTATTGTTTGCAGGAATTTCCAAGTGAAATAAGCTTTCCTTGTAAAGTGAAATAAGCTTTCCTGGTAAAAGTGCTCCTTTGCAGCATAATTGTACCTAGACTTGGGTTGTTACAGCTCTTTCACAAAGTGCTGCCTTCCCTCTTCCTCCCAGCCCCCTTCCAAAATGATTACACAGGTAGCACTTTTAAGTACAGCCTTGTTTTCTTTGACTTCACCCTTACAGGAACTCTCCAGGCTCCTGTAACTGTTCCGTGTTGTCCAACCAAAGCAGTAGAACAAGTTGGGTGACCACTGGGTGAGTGATCACCACCTCACAGCAGGGAAGGCAAACAGTCAGGGCTGGAGATGGGCAAAGTGGGCGCTGCTTGTGCCAAATGAAGGTGGTGCTACTTTTGTGGATCTCTGCTCTGGTCCCAAAACTCTGCTCCAGAGGTGGCAGGGTGTAACTGTACATCAGTGCTATCTCCTGGGTGTGCAAGGCACCTGCGCAGAGACGTGTGTGCTGCGAAGAAGGCTCTGTGTGACCTTTTCCCACTTGCCTTGAGTGTGTGCAACACCAGTTCCCATCGCCAGACCCTCCTCCATGCTTCCACCCACTGCCTTTCTTTTGCAAGGGTGTCTGTGTCCTCCTTTCTCCCTTTTCCTCTTTTACTCTCTTTTCTCCTTCTGCTCAGCTGCAGCTTTTTCATCGCGCTCCATACTGCAACCCTCCATTCCTCCTACCTTCCTCTAACCCTTTCTTCCCCCTCTATCACCATTCCTCTTTTTGTTTTCCCAGGAAAGGGTCTGCTCAGGCTGTCCACCTGCTGATCAAGGGGGAGGAACAGGGATGAAGGAGAGACACAGCCCATGGGCAGCAAGACTGGTGCAGCATAACCCTATACTGCTTTCACCCTGAGCAGTGATGGAGAGGCTGTCACACCGTTATTGTTGTGTTGGCATGGCAAAGGTGGGAGGGAGGAGGCAGGAGATGGGGGGAAGGGACTTGAAATTTCAGTTGCCCCTTTGTCTTTTTACCTCCTCCAGTTTATCTGGTACCCTGTGGAATTTATGATCCTCCCCCCTGCAAAGGGCTGTTGTATTTCAAATCACGGAGTGCCTTCCAGCTGGGTGATAGACTTCCAGTACTTGGGCCAGCTAGCCTGCCCTTTAAAAACCTCAAAGGCTTTAATGAGCAATAATGAACTTTCTCCCAGCAACAGATTTGGGAGGACTGATTATCTGTGCTCTACAAGTGCAGAAACAGTGCTGACCCAGTCTGAGCCTCTGTGGTGGAGCTGAGTGATGGACACAGCCCATAGTTTCTCATACGTTATCCTGAGGCTGCTAATAACCCCTTGTCCTTTTTCCCTCTCCATGTTCAGCTGGATATTTGCCCAACCTGGGGAGAGTAAGGACATTAACCCTTGTCATCTGACGAGGCAGAAAACAGGTAAAGCTGAGACAAGTCCAGCAGAAGTCAGCCAGAACAATCCCATCTCAGTAGCAGTTGTCATCTAGGTACTGCTTTCCAGGTAACCCAGTTGAAGTACCTTAGTAGTGTCAGCCTTACCTGTTTCTTGTCTCTTTGCTATAACGAGTTGCAAAGGGAACAAGAAGCATGGCTTGAGAGGATGTAGCCCCTGCAATTGGAAAACCACAGCTTCAAAGCAGTTCTGCCAGGAGCAGCCCCTCAGTGAAGCACCAGCACCAGCAAGCATGAGGGGCAGTTCCGCAACCCCACCACCCCCTGTCAGACCACTTATCAGGGGCTGACCTCTACCTCCCCTCTCCTTCAGGCAAAGTCACAAATGGGATGAGCCCTAACACCATCAGGACAGCCCCGGCAGCACTGCCTTTTTCTGATTAGTGGGACACAGCTGAGAGTCATTGAGAAACGGAGATAAACCCAGCACTGGGGTATGGTGGGAGAGGCAGATGAATACAAAGATGTGGATTTCACACTTGCTGTACAAGGTTTGAGGCTTTGGAGGAGCCTTGAGCACTTGGGGATGTGGCAGGCTGACCAGAAGTCCTCTGAGGATGCAGGTAGGTGCTGATGTTGCCTTCTGCATGCTGGGTGAAGCACCAGGTATCCCAGCTCCTGGGGCAAGGTATTATGTGTTGCTGGTGGTTCCACATCCCTCTGTAGCTCAGCCAGGAGTAAAGGACACAGACTTCTGGCAAGCAGGGTACCTGGCAGGTATGACTTTGTCTGAGGGCTCCCAGCCCAGCCTTCTCTGTCTGGGCAGCTAGGCTGGCTTTACTGCAGTGGTACAAAGTGCAGCTGCACAGGTTCTGCTGTGTGCTCCCCAGTGCCCTTTCCTGCCACTCAGGCATCCCAGACACCCTGAAACTATCCTTTTCCCTAAGAATACATGAGCCTGAAGGCACATCAGTCTACCTTTTCTCTTTGACTTAGCACATACAGTGCCTTTAGGCTGTAGTAGGTAGCTGTAAGGCTGTTAACTCTTTCCTCCCTGTCCTGAGATGCAGTTACACCAGTCGGAGCTTTTGTGCAACCAACACGGAGACTGTCAGCTTGATAGGAATGGCCTCCTCTGTTATCACCTGGCACTCTGGATGTGTCAGCCTTCCTCCTGGATGCCAAGTTTCAGAGGTCAACAGGATACCCTTGAGATTCAGCTCTCTTGCAGTCACTTTCCATGTTCTCCCGGAATGTCTATGCCTCAGAAAGGGCCACATAAGCTGCAAACTTGTTGGATTTGCATTAATTTTTATGTTTCTCAAATGTGGAAGGCCTGTTCTTCAGTAGCTCTGACATTGTTGCTGCCCTGACATCCTCTCAGTGGGATTTGCAACAGGATAGGTAATGCTAGCATGTTTCCTGGATCGATTTCAGCTTGCCTTCCCGTGGCTCTGCTATGGCTGCTCTGGTTACCACTTGTAGATGTGCTGAAACCCAGAGCAGTAATGCACACCATGTCTTCTGCTGTGCGCGCTTGTGTGAGGGTGAGAAGGAATGCCACCTGCAAAGGCTCCTCCAGTTCCGCCACCACAGACAGGGCATGCAAGCCTCGGTGCTAAGACCTGCAACTCAATCTGTAGACATAACCTTTTCGGTAAATCAAGCTGAGCATCCAAATTTCTAATTCTCCTGAATTATTAATGTTTTGCTCAGGAATTAATGTGGGTCAGGCTCTGTTTATGGGCCTATGTACTCATTTCAAGTGTAGGTTTATCCAGAGTTTAGAGATAGTTAAAGGACAAGAGTTTTGCTCAGTCTTTCTTTTTTAAAAGACCCAATGAAGTTATGACTCAGGGACAAGTATTCTCATAGACAAATGGGGCCCACGTTTCAGTTTTCTATTCCTTCACCAGGGAATTGTTCACTTAAGGCCATGGGGAATTGTATGTTGGTGTCAGAATCCAGACTGAGTTTGAATTGTAGCAGGTTAAAGGCTTGGACAGGTGAGCAAAACCTTTAAGAGAAAGCAGCAAGAACATGTGATGGGGCCCGACATGTTTTCCTATGGACACAGCAACTGGGGAGAGAACAGAAAGCCTGCCCTTTCATACATATTGGGATGCATTGTTCTTCATGTTCACAGAAGCAAGGCAGGCCTGGACTGATTTACAATAAGGATGATTTATGGTAGGCATTGGGGAAATAGTTCCAAGTGTTTAAGGGTCAGTAGTCCTCCAGTAAGAACCCACAGTCTCTGCCACTGCCACCCACCAGTTCCATTAATTCTTCAAAGTCCCTGCAGTTCAGGCAGGGTGGGTGTGTATGATCCTGCCTCAGAGCAACAGGTGGGTTAGATCAGCATGAGCTAATGGTGAGGCAATCAGGAAGCAGCCTTTTGGGGTAGACATTCAGTCAGCATCCCCTTCAGTCAGCTGTGTGTGGGGCTGGGTGATGAGAGCCAGAGGTGTCCTGGCTGTACCTCTATAGGAGGAAGCATGGGCGCATCTTGTATACAAGCGCATGGCACAGTGGGAAACAAATTTACAGCTTGATCTTATTCATGGTTCAGCTCTAAACCCTACCCTTTTGATCAAGCTTTTCTTTCTCCTTCAGATTTAGCGTAGAAATCTAGTCTTGTGGTCAGAGAGATGTAAAGGTCTAGTAAGAGTAACTACTCAGCTACAGTGCAAAGCACACAGTTAGGTGCAGTACTCTGATTACCTTTTTTCATTACACTACAATATTGCTTCAAGGCATTCACTTCTATAGTGGCAATGACCCAGTTCATGCTCCTTAACTTAGGTGCACTGACAGCAAGGAGCTTGGCTTTCCTACCCCAGCCACATCAAACAAACAACACAATCCTGCATCAACAGAGGCACAAGCACTACTTGCAAGCAGGAATCAGATGTGTAACCTGCACCCACTTGCACAGTTGTGTTCCACCCCAGCCTTCTCTGACCATTACATCTGGAAGAGGCATTTTGCAATCTATTGCATAAGAAAGTAGGCTTCATAGGCACATCAGGAGAGTGGAAATGTTAAGTTAACAGCATGAGGTGGAGTACCAGTTACGTCCAAGCGCCTCTGCAGTCCTGAGCAGCTTCTTCAGGTGAAGAAGGGGAGCTGACATATTTCCATTGTGCTCCAGCTTGCCACAGCTGCCTCATGGCACCCTGTCTGGAGTCCCCATGTCTGACCACACACTGGTCTTTGCTGTGCTGTGATTTATGTCTTGCTATCTTATAAGCTGATTTCAGGATTGGTAGATGGCCACAGATTTTAAGACACTCATGTTTTGCTGTCAAGGAGTCTGGAAGTGCTGCTAGAATCTAGCTGACTCCTGATACACTGCTGCATGTGTTGGCAACATGAATGTATTTCCTAAACTCAAAAGCAGAGCAGGCTCCCTCTTTGGAAGATCAGTAAGTGAATCTACCCTCCTCTTTTACCCAAACATTCTTCCCTGCCTCTGCTTCTACTTCTTGAGGGTTATGCCCTTTTCTCACATAGTTGCCTGGGGCAGGCAGGAAACCCAACATGACGGATCCATCTCTTTTAGGGTGGAAGCTCTCCCAGAAGCCTCAGCATATTGGTGAAATCCAATGCCTCTGAGATCCACCCACCTCACTCATGCTAAAACCATTTCTTTACAGATTGCATGGAACAGTCTGTTGCGCAACTCTCAGAACATCAAATAACCCCCTTATTTATAGTATATACACTCACAACAATAAACCTCCCTTTAGAACTGTATTGGCCAATACAGATTTAAAAGGCTTTTTTTCCTTTTAATCAACCTCACAATTTGTTGTTTAAGCATTCAGCGCTTTAGCTTAAGTGGAGCTGGTCTCGTGACTTCCTGCAGGACTAGTTGATTAGGTTTGCAAAGCTTGTTTCCTTTGCTGTGGTCCTCCAGGAGAAGGTGGTACAGCTCCAATTTAGTAATGCCAGCTTCTTGCTCAATGTGCTCAGCTTGCATAGGGAAGCCTATGTTTTGAGACTGGAAGTATACGTGGGAAATGTCCCAGAAATGAAGCAAGAGGAAAAGGGACATTTCTGCAGGCTGTTAGGTAAGATTAGAAAATAGCTGTAAAATTCAAAAGGCTGTTTCTGCAGTAATTCCAGCCTATAAAGGCCAGCAGCAGAACATAAACTGCTTCCAAGCAGCCCCCTCCATGCCCACTGCAGCTGAAATAATGTGTTTCTGCCAGTGCCCTGGCCACTAAGTCAGGCCCCAGAAGTCACACATGTCTCTTAGGTCCAAGCTAGTAGCCTTGGACAAAGGCAGCTGGCAGCTTGGCCAGATGAAGTCCCTCCATGATGGCTAAGAGAGACAGGCTAGCTCAGGCCAGGCTGGTCCTGCTGGATCAGCAGCACCCTGAGCCCATCAAGGGTCACCATAGGTGATCAGCTTGGGGTACACTGAGCCAGGAGAGCCCTCTGCACCATTCCCTGGTCCTGCCAGCCAGCACAGTGAGCTTGGCTTCTCCATCACCTGTCTTGTTCCAGGCCCCTTATTTCAGCCAGGGAAGAGCTGACCCCCTCCCATTCTTCCCCAGTCTTTTCCAGCTCTTCATTGCTGGTGACTTCCTTAGGGCAAGGAAATAACTTTCTTTCACCTGTTGGTACAGTTCTTAGGGAATGATTTGCATGCTTTTATGGGCAGTACGTGCCCTTGCCTGGAGATGCAGGAAAAGAGGATTGCACGGGCGTGACATGCATTAGCTCTTCAGAACATACCTCGAGGAGGCTGTCTGGTGAGTTTGGCAATGTCCTTGGAGAGGCACATTCTGAGGTAATAAGCTGCAAAGAATGAAGACAAGGCTGGTACTGTTTGTTACTGCTTGTCTTCCTACTTATCAAGGCATAAATAACAGAGAGGAAGCTTACGCTATGGAGGAACTGGAAGCAAGGCAAAGCTTTGTCATCTGTCTATTGGTATAGACTGGAGATGACTCAGGTTGTTTTCCTCACTACCTCTTTGCAACATATACATATTCATACATGTTTATTTCAGCGAGGTCTTGAGCTGCTTTTGCTGTCACAAAAGAGTTCTGTTGGTCTAGCTGATTTCAGTAAGTGAAACAAAAATGACTATATATTGGCAAAAAGACTTATAAATGGATTCAACAGCATTGCACTAAAGGCTTTTACTATTATGGGAATTTCAACTTCTCTGCCAAAAAAAGAGGTGTGTGTGTGTGGGGAAGATGCTCCTTAACAATATTGCTATCCTGGCACAAGAAAAGACTTTCACAGACCTGCCTTAGAATTAATTTTTCTCACGTATTCACTCAGCTCATGATTAGCCTTTCCCCACTAAACACTTCTTCAATGTAGCTAGAGACTAGGCTCAAAAGACGCTAGTGCATCCAGCAGTCCTCCTGAACGCTCACAGGTGGGAACAAGATCTGAACTGACACTGAGCCCTCCAAATAAAATAAAATCCTCAGGCTCTTTAGAACTGAGAGAAAACACCTTTAGAAATGCTGGTTCTGGTGGGTTTTTGCTTTTATCTGCAACAGAGAAATATGCTGGATTTGAGCATTAGATCAGAACATCTTGTGGCTTAAGGGTGGATCTCAATTATGCAGCTCAGGTCTATCACTAACCTTAATGGGCTCTCTGCATTGTTTCTTGAGGACATGCCCACACAGACAATAGCTATGTGCTGGCAAGCCAAGGTCTAAACTCACCTAAACCACTATATAATCATTTAAAAACCCCACACTGGCGGATAGGGAGCTGGGCTGATGTACTTCATGTACTTGGCAGATACCTGCGCGCTGTGGAGAGTAATGTTCACTGGAGGAGCAAAGCACATTCTCCTGGGACATGCTATTCCTCAGAGCTGCTCGCCTGGTCTACCATCTGCACTGTAATTGCCTCTTGGAATGCTCAGTGCTAATACTATGGCCCCGGGGAATGCTGCTTTTTCAGCAGACTGTGGGAAAGAACAAAGAGGATGACAAGAGAGTGCTGGGAGCAAAGCACAATGGTAGGCACCTCACTCTTCTTCAGGGGAAAACCCCAAGCTACAAGTCAGCAGATTTACCACAACTTCAGGCACTATTAACCCAACATTATGGCAAGTGTACACCTATGCATAGCACGAAAGAAGCTGCACTTGCTCAAAAGCAGCTGGTGCCAGAAGGACACTGAAAAGAACTGCTAATATCTGGGTGAAGAGACGATGTTCACCTAAGCAGAGGCTGTGCTTTCAAGTTTGCCTGGTATCCCAAGCAGAATACGGGCTCTGCCATGAACTTTCCAAGAAGCTTGGGCAGGACAAGTTTTGGTGCAATTCACTGTCCCTAACTTTATATTATTAAAAAAGAAAATAGGCCTTTGAACAGGGACAAAGTTAGTGGAGAAATGTGGGGTCTTCCAGAGTGACACCTCACTTCTAGGTTCAGCGGTGGATGTTGGTAGAATGAATTGAGTATGGAAACATCATGAATCCAACCCTTCCCCTCTATGCTGTGTTTCTTTGTCCCTTCTGTACAACGTAAATAATAGCACAATGAGGTTCTTGCTGTGGGACTGCAATTGGAGACACAGTTTGCCAGCCGGGTAAATCCACAAGTGGCTAATACAGTGCATCGAAGAGGATATGAGAGCATGAGTGAGCTCTCAGAAGGGTGTACCCATGTGCACCTCTCATTAGTTACGGTAAATGGACAGCATCCTCCCTTCAGTGAATATTGCCTTGTGCAGCCAAGGGATCTGATGCATCCACATGATCTTCCCCAACAATAACTTGTTCCCATGTGCATGGTCTGTGTTCCTGTCAACTGCCAGCTTGTACTTCAGGCTTTTCACTTTTTCTTAATCTGGGTGTATGTAATCCCTCAGACAGGACCTATCACAGCCTCTGGCTGATGTGCAGCTCTTATCTTGGGCAACCAGAAGCTCTACTCAACTGTGACAATTGCATGATAGTCTGCCTGGTACAATGGGGTGGAGGTGGCTGGCCCCAGTAAGACCTGCCACCCTATTCCGGTCAGCAGCACGGAGATACCCCCGAGGTGCCTTGCTGATACAGGGGAGTGCGTGAAAGTTATAAGTCAGAAGCACTTCTGGGCAGATAACGTGGAGCAGCCTTTTGGACATCTCTGAGCAGGGCTCTAAATCCCCTCAGTCTGCAGAGCCCAAAGTCAGAGGATGGAGAAAGAAACAGAGCAGCATCCTCCACAGAGCTTCTCCTTGGTGGCTGGCTCTGCCCTGCCAAAAAAGATGGAGTGACTTGCATGCCTGGAGGAGACAACATAGGTCCTTCCTTGGTTTGAGTCTGAGCCACTTCTGCTCTGCACCAGCTTTTGGAAAGTTGCTTCATCAGGGGCTGTAGTGATAGGACAAGGGGTGATGGGTTCAAACTGAAACAGGACAAGTTCAGGTTAGATCTTGGGCAGAATTTCTTCCCTGTGAGGGTGCTGAGGCACTGGCACAGAGTGCCCAGAGAAGCTGTGGCTGCCCCATCCCTGGCAGTGCTCAAGGTCAGGTTGGACGGATCTTGGTGCAACCTGGCCTAGTGTGAGGTGTCCCTGTCCATGGCAGGGGTTGGAACTGGATAATCTTAAGGTCCCTTCCAACCCAAATCATTCTATAATGAGCTCTCTGCTGCTCTGCTCTGTAGTCATACCACAGCTACACTCAGCATACATGCTGAGAGGTGCTAGGATAGCAGTGTCCAGGCCTGCTCCTGTGGGTATGTCATACATCTGTGCCCGTTCCACTCAAACCCTTTCTTTGCAATGCATGCTGAACCTGATTAAAGTATGGTAGCTCCCATGACCTCTGGTCTTTACACAGAGTAAGCAACAATACAGACAACACTTGCTAGGACCTCGCTCTAACTTTCCCAGGTCTAACAAACTTCACCCACATTTAGGTAAAACTGCAGGTTTATGTATGTCCTTTCTGAAACTAGAGGGGAACTACATCTTGTCCTTACTGTTGGAGTAAGGAGCCATCCATGATTTACTTAAAACATGAAGCAAAAATATATGCACACATTTGTGTGAAACTACTGGAAAAATCTCTGGGCTAGCACTTGTCTTTGAGGACACCAGCAATCCCAAGTAATGCCAGTAACGGTGAGGAGGCTAGGCTGAGCTCTTGTAACAAGGGATAGAATGGATTTCTAAGTATTTGCTTGCAAAAAGTTGCTCTACTTTTTCATCATGCTGAGGAACCCTTCTCAAAATTCTCTTATCTTGAGTCAAGGCTGCTTTTTAGGCTTTCTTGTTTGGGTTCTGAACATATAGACACAACACTTTAATAATGACATTTTTGTAAGAGCCACCAACCTCCTCAGCCATGTCTGTCATCTGAGTTCTCCCTCTCACTCATCAGTTCTCTTATTGTCATTAATTTCCTTATTTTTCCATAGAGTAATATTGCAGAGTGTTGATAAGCAGCTCTATTCTTTTTCTCTGGGACAGCGATCAGTGCAAACAGGTAGTTTGTAAAACCCTTGAAGAGAAAGATGTTCTGCAAACAGAACTTGTTACCGAGTTAAAATGATGTTGCATACAAGGAAGACTCATAAACTTGAAGCAAAAATCTATAGCTGGTCACTGCTTTGCTTGCTCATGCCTATTTGAGTTGCTCTGGGCAGTAAACACTTTGGGAATACAACACATCCTTGGCTATAGCCCATTTGCACAGAACAATCTTGCTGCTGAGTGTGCATTTCTTACTAAGGGTAACTGCTTATCTTAAGGCTATAATGATACTGATGCACTCATGCCATGAACTGCAACCCACTGTTCTGGCAGTTCTCTTGTTTTATTTCGCCACCACAAGAGCTGAAATGAATTTTATTTGATGGTGAGGCTTATTTTTGCTGGCTTTCCATCTCAGGCGGTGGAGGATTTTATGGAGCTATCTTGTCTATTTCAAAACCTTTTCTTAATCATCCTTTTTCCCAGCAGTTACATTGTCCTGAAATAGCCCTGTGTATAAACACCAACCATGCATATGCGCTTCATGGTTCTCAGGGTAGGAAACTCCCTTTACGTACACAGTTTAGGAGAACTACTGTGACATCCAGCTTACGCATCCAGCTAAGGTAACAAGCAATTTCTCTGCACATAAACTCCAGGACTACTTCTGAGCATCAGGGATCAGGACCATATTCAGACTGTCCCAAATCCAGAAGGGGGTGTTTCCTAGCTCCTTCCCTGGCTCTGTCACTTCTGCAGGACCCCAGGGACATCCTACTCGAGGCCCTACCTCTGTGCCTCAGGCAGATAAGAGCATTTCCTTACTAATTCCATGTGGGCAGGATGCTTTACCTAACAACTGTGAAGCACCTGGCATAAACTATGGGACCTGTATAGGAACTATACTCAATTATAAGCAAATGTGGGGCTCCTGGCTCCCATACCATGGTGGCAATGCCAGTTTATGGCAATGTTGCCTTGTGCTGGCACTGCTGTTTGTGAGGACCTGATGTGAGAGCAGATCCTTGAGTAAAAGACTCCAAGGAGAAAACATGGGATGCTTTCTACATGTTTGTTTCAAGTGGGATCAGTTCTCCAACCTGTTTCATACTATTTGTCCACAGCATTTGGGCCAACACAGTTGTTGGGAGAGATAGCAAGTGCCATGGCAGCAGAAGGAAGGGACAGGAGGTGGTGAGGCAAAGCTTTTGCCCTGCTAGTGCTGATGGATGTTTTGGGACATCCAGGCACAGCCTGACTCCTGAATGAGATTACTCTCCCTCTTTCTTAGTGACACATCCTTCAAATGTACCTTGGGGATATGCCTTTATTCATTTTGTTTTCTTCCTTATCACACACTGCTTTTGAGACAGTTACATAGAGGAACTACTACAATGTCTGCTCTGTAATGTTTGCCTTATCACAATACCTGGTTTTGTAGCTTTTTGTGAAAGTCTCCATGGGAGTTGGATTATCCCAAAAGTGAACCTGCACAATGAGTGACTCTGTGTCAGAGCTCAATACTTTTAATCTTCTCTCTATAATCCTGAGGCTGCACAGAAGAATTTCCTTGGTTTAGGGAAAACCAACCAACCAAAAACCCCCAATAAGAAAATCAATACCACTTCTAAACAACAACTACCTCCTTCCCAAAGCTCAAGTACTTCCATGGCAGTTTGATAACTACAGGCTGAAAAATGTGTCTGGTGGAAGACCCACAGTGGAAGTCTGGGCCTTGAGAATAGGGTCCTAATCCATAACCTATTACTGTGCGCAGCACTTGCCAAGAGACCACACAGTGAGGTTGCACCATGATCTCTCCTCCCTTGAATAAAAAATGCCTGCTCTAATGAGAAGCAAGTCCCTGATTCAGCAAAGCACTAAAGTGTTTTGATGAACCAGGGCCAGACTGAACATCTTGTGCAGAACTCAGTTGTCTAGTGAACGATATCAAATATTTTATTGATGGATGCAGACTTAAATGAAAATTAAAGATGTGGCTATTTAAGGTTGTAGGTGCCCAAGC
The DNA here is from genome assembly GCF_033783945.1 of Neopsephotus bourkii. Taxonomy (NCBI): domain Eukaryota; kingdom Metazoa; phylum Chordata; class Aves; order Psittaciformes; family Psittacidae; genus Neopsephotus; species Neopsephotus bourkii. The sequence goes on along the minus strand of NW_026901771.1, from coordinate 4,377,409 downwards.
TCACATTCTTCATTTTTTATTGTATTAAATTAATCATTTGTACGGGAACAGAAGCAGCCACCTCCAGAAAAACCATCCCTGTCATGCTGGGAAGAATACTCTAAGTCCTCCCCGCAGTGTCCTGTCAATTTGATGGCTTATGTAGCTTGCCTAGAAACTCATCACATTCAGGCTACTTCAAATCAACAACTTTTAGCCATATACTCTTTTTTGTTTACCAGGAATGCTCAGCTTTCATACCCCTATTGGTTGTATAAGGTATGGGGAAGTGAGGCACAGCATCCTGTAGGCCAGATCAGATACTAGAAGGTATGATTGACGTGGTTGAGCACCACCAGGCAGGTCTTAAGATTCTGCCATCACCACTACTTGGCTGTCAGTCAACAGGGAAGGCGCTGAGCTTCATGCTGACCTTGGTCTCTGCGGTTGCAGCCAGCAAGGCTCTCTGTCAGCCTGCTTTCCTCTAATACCTCCGTTTGTCCTGCTAAAAGGGGCTTTTGAACTCAAAGAACATTAGTCTTGGAAAATGAAGCATGATGACAGGTGAAGATAAAACTGTCTATTAAAGCTGCCTCCCTCTCATTCATTGTGCAGCATTTCACATGTTGCAACTGAAGGCTGCACCACAGTGCATGCACTCAGGTGGAGAGAGCAGAGGTTGCACTTCGGGGCATGCTGACATTAAGGTGTTTTCTCTTTGGAAATATCATATTTTTCTAGCAACAAATTTTTTAATGGAAAATTAGCAATGCCTGAAAATGTATTTGTAGCACAGTAAAATGTCAAACTGGTTTTAATATGGTGACATACACTTTACAATATCTCATTCTCCACCCTTGAGCAACAATCTTCAACTCCCTTTTACTTATCAGTAATACACCCACTTGACTTCTCAGCTGGGTAAAAAAAGAGTCGAGGTATGGATGAAAAAAGTGGCATTTTTCACCAGCTTGTATGTATTTATATGCTATCACTTTTCTGCCATTGCATACAAGCAGGTGCAAAGGGGAGGAAAAGGAAAAAACCCTAAGTAAAGAGTACATGCAGACATTTCTGGCTCAGCCTTATGCTCTTTTAGTTATATTCCCTACAGCCACTAGTGCTCAAACGATTTGCAGAGAAGGTGTAAGTTCCATGGCACTTAGTTTATCTGCTCTGGAATGGCAACATGCACACAGAGATATACACTATGGTTCCATAGAGTCTAGGGATTACAAAGCTGCTTTATCTCCCAGATAACCCACTGGCAAAGAAGGGCAAACTAAAACCAGCGTTGATAACTAAAAATGGAATGATAGGTTATGATTATGGGCTTTAAAAAAGAAGTGTCACTTCGATGCATGTTACAGCTTTGCCCAGAGCAAGAATTGAAGCCTTTATTTCTTACATTTGTGGATTCTTAAATATTTTTCCTGGAGAAGCACAAAGCCTTGAATAGTGGATTTCAACCTCTTGGTGTTGGCTTTGCTTTTTGTGCTCTCACAGCATACCCCCTCCTTGAAGCAGTCTTTGGGGATTTGTGAACCAGTAGTAAAACCCATCTCCCAGCAGCCGGGCAGGAACCACGCTCTCCTAAATTCCACACATTGATCTGATTCACTGCATGACTCTAGTAGGCCTCCACCTCCTCTCTGGTAAAATGCAAAAAACCCAGGTTTTTAGCTGTGGGGCTGAAGCACTTTGGGTTTACTATTGGGGAGGGCTGAGCAGCTGGAGTTCCCACCTACGGAAGTGCCAAGCGCCCAGGAATTTCATACAGGCATAGCACTGAGGCACTTGAAATGCCAGGAATGCTACATATTTCTGCCCTTCGCCTCTGTAGCCCTCAACACCACTGCTCTAAAGGAAGGTAATACCAGCTACATGCAGTGGCAAAGGCTGCAGCCCTCATTTTCCCTTGTGAGGAGCCTTTGTCGTGGTTTTGCAACAGCATTTGGATGGCACGGAAAGGCTCAGAACAATACAAATGCAAAACGTTTGTACACCACAGCCTGGGGGGAGAAAAAAAGCAGAGGAAGAAACTTAACTAAATGCAACCGGTATAGTGGATCTTGATCTTTGCTCACCTCATAGTCAGATATTCCCCCACACACACTCCTTTAATGGAGTCACTGCCTTATCTCTTAAAGTGATCTCATTAAAAGCAGGGACACAACAGCAGGGGGTGTGAGATCTGTAATTACAAAGGTTGATAGAAATACAGTTACATGCAACCACCTTGTCTTCTTTGAGTCCCCTGTTAGTGGAATTATACTTCAAAAAGCATGAATCCCTTTTGAGCACCTTTCTGAACCACGCTGATAGAGGCATCATGGTGGAGCACATCTTGCTTTATCTGCAGGGCTGCTGCTTTTGTTGCCTGCTTTAGTGTTCCACATCCTCTGGACACAAGTGAGATAAGGTACAAGTGCATGAGGGAAAAAAGCTTCCATTCCTTATGTTTTGCTGAGTAAGTGGAGCCACAGGAGATTTCTTATCTGCCAGGAAGGGCACTGTACTGAACATAGGCAGACTGTCCCATCATGTATGCATTCATTGGCACTAAAGCTTTGGTTTTCGAGGTGAAGGCCAAAGTGAGGCGCTTGTTGCGATGCATGCAAAATGCTGGTGAACATGGAAAATGTCACAGGAAGAAAAAACATGTGGGAGATGACATTCTTCCCAATTCTGGGTAGTATCCGCTGCTGGGATCCTAGTTTTCCCAGCAAATGCATCCCTTGGCTGTGGCAATTGCAAAGAGATAAAGATTTGTTTCTCTGTGTCAAGCTGGATGCACTGTGCTACTGGAAGCAGGAATATGAATGAGCAGAAGCTGTCATATGTGGCAGCAAGGGCAAATGGCTTTTAGACCTTTGGACTCTTAACTAGAACCTACGAAAGCTTTTCTGCATGCCTGACTCCATTTTCCTGTCCTTAAACAGTCCATAATAAACCTCTCTTCCCTAAAACACTTCTCAAAGTAAAAAGAGCTGCAGAAGGGCCGCAGCAGCAGGCATGCATGTAACACCCTGCACTGTTTACCTAAGGCCCACCCTTCTTTCAGTGCACGCTGTGCTGCTTACCCCTGGAATTCAACTGCTCTCCAGCAGCCCATAACCGCACCACAAAGAGCAAGCGGTTCAAAGGGAACAACGATGCACTGCTGCAAATCTGCAAAGTAACAATTCACTGTTACTCCCAGAGTGAAATGAGAGGGAAATACAAGCCAAAGAGCAGGAATTTTCAGGTAAAACCTGATTTGGATCTGACCTGCTGGCATGAATGAAGTTCCCTGTATGTTATCTCCGCTGCTCTTGGTCACCCTGCCAAGGTATCAAAAAGAGTTTGTAATTGCTTGTAGATACTGAAAACAGAGCTCTCCTGATTTTTCTTAAGTTAATCTCACCGATACCTATTACAGTTGGAAAACACAAGTACTCTACCCTCCCTGCCTGTTTTGACATAATAAAATTGAGTTTGACCTATATGGATTTGCAATTTGTTTAAATCACTGCCAGGAACAGAACTGAGACACCCTTTTTTTCTCCTGAAGGAGACTCTAGGTCTGAGTTTACAGAATTACAGTTGCACGCTACCGTTTCATGTTCAGAAGAAATGCATCAACTACCCCAAGGCAAAAGCTGGATCAAACTGATAGTGTGCCAAATCAGCCACGATAGTTAGGTGGCACTTCAAGGGGCAGTATGGCTCAGAAGTCGTCTGGAGGTCTTCTTTTAGTGCCCGACTGATGATGCTTCACTGCTGCACAGAAAGAAACCCAAGTTTGGTAGAGTGGATTGCTCTTAAGGACTGAAACGGTGCTGAGGAGTGAAAATGAAATGAATAGGTGATTTCAGGCTCTGAAACTTCTACCCAGTTCTCCTTCTCCCTGCCTGCTGGCAAAAGCCAGGCCTTTCATAGGAAGGCTTAAAAGAAAACCCCAAAGATGAGTAATGAGAGCTTGAGAGTCCTGCCTTGGGGTCAAGATGGTGCAGCTTGGGACGGGGATGGCTGCTCAGGTGCCATGTATTGTCTAGGTAAACCTAAAGCTTCTGTCAACACAGTGCCAGATCCAATAAGGACCATCAGAGGCACAAAACGGAGCTTATGCAGAAGGCTAAGAAAGTGTCTTTGAAATGCTGGCCTGCTGTCCAAAATTGCATCTGATCTCACTGCTGTTTTTTAGTTTAGAGTTCAGGATGTTCAGGCCCAGAAGCACCTCAGTATTGAGCAGGCTGAGCTGTTTTGAAGTCCAGATGGAATCACAAAGATGGAGTGTCCTACATGTCCACAAGCACCAGATCCACCAGAAGCTTTAAAAGCAGGTCTGTGGCATGGTGATATGACAAAGCTCCACCACTACTGCTTTTTCAAACACTGTGGTAGCTGTAGTAGCCTCCCTTCCCCTCACATACATGGGCCTGTGGGGCAAACTGATGGATAAGCTCTAGTGCAGGATGTTTTAGGGCTGAGTTCAGTTCTTTTCTCCTGCAGAGGGGAGTTTCAAGCCCTGCTTAGCAGGGAAGTGCCATAACTGTGTTCTTCCTCCTCAAGAAAGTTCCCATACCATTTTTGGTGCCCTCAGCAGGTGAAGCTTCCCATGGGGAGGAGGCTACTGAAACACTTTCTCATTTCCAGGTTCATGCAGGGTCCTGGAGGTTTTGCTAAGCTGTGAAGAATGAGAAAGAGCAGGAGCTGATTTTCATTGCCAGAGAATCAAGACAGAAGTACAAAGCGAAGTGATCAAACACAGTCACAACTTTGCATCCATCTTTCCCACAGTTTGAAGGATGACGCCTGTACCGGGTGCCCAGAGCTACAGAGGGCACAGAAAGATGCCCTGGAACTCTTCAGCAAGCCCCTGATCACCAAGTGTAGTGATCACTAACCATGCTTTGAAGTGGTTTATGGCACATACATGTGCATCTCCAGGGCACAGAGCTTGGGGCATGGCCCCTCACAGCCCACTGCACAGGCTCAGGTTTGGGTGAGAAGGGGTCTCTGGAGGTCTTGTGCCCCCTAAGTGACAAGTGGCATCCCTCAGGGGTCTATATTGGGAACAGGACTCTTGAATACCTTCACCAGCAACAGCAGGATTGAGTGTGCTGCCAGTGAGCTTGCACAATACATGAAGCTGAGTGGTGCAGTTGACACAAGTGAGAGATGGGAAGCTATTCAGCACTTGGGACAGGCTGGAGCAGTAGCTCCATGCAAACCTTATGAGGTTCAATGGGGTTAAGTGTAGGGTCCTGCGTGTGGGTCCAGGCAGTCCCCAGTATCTACAGGCTGGGGGGTGGAGAGATTGAGACTACTCCTGAGGATGACTTGTGGGTACTGGTGGATGGAAGATTGGCAATGTCCACTTGTAGCCCAGGCAGCCAACCGTATCTAGGGCTGCATGCAAAGGAGCGTGGCGTGCAGGTGGAGCAAAGTGATGCTGCCTTCCTACTCTGCTCTGGCGAGACCTCGCCTGTAGTGCTGCATCCAGCTCAGGGGCCCTCAGTAAAGACACAGACCTGTCGGAGAGAGTCCAGAGGAGAGCCACAGAAATGATCAGATGGATGGAGCACTTCTCCTATGAGGAAAAGCCGAGTCGGGGTCGTTCAGCCTTTCAGTTCTTAAAAGGGGCCTGTTGCAATAGGATATGGGGTGTTGGTTTTAAACTAAAAGAGGGGAAATTAAGGCTGGATCGGAGGAAAAAAGTCTTCCCAATAAGGGTGGTAAAACACTAGCACAGGCTGCCCAGAGAGATGATGCACCATCCCTGGAGACATTCAACCTGCTCTAGTGGAAGGTTTCCCTGCTCATTGCAGGGGGGTTGGGACTGGGTGAGCTTTAAGTTCCTTCCCAACCCAACCCATTCCATGATTCTATGACTTCAGGCGGAGCGGGCTCCCGAAGGATTAACCGCCAAACCCTCTCTGTGCAGCGAGGGGCCGGCCCGGCGCAGCCCGGCATGGCGGCGGCCTCGCCCCCGAGCGGGCGGGACGAGCCTTCCCCGTCGCGGAAGGAGCCCCGCGTCCAGTCCCGCCTCCTGTCTGCCCGTTCCCCGTCGAGGCAGCGGCGAAGCTGGGGCACCCGAGGTAACCCTCGAGGTGCACCCGGCGCCGGGCCCGCTGGCACCGTACCCGCCCCCAGCCCCGGCTCTCCGCCCCCTCCGCCGCTCTGGTCCTGTCCCGTCCCCTCCCGGCCGCCTCGGAGGGGCGGACCGGGGCGGGGCGGTGTGGCGGGGGTTCTTTATGCGGCGGGAAGCCGGCGGCTCTTGGAGCTGCGGGTGGCTGCGGCCACAGAGAAGAGCGAGCCGGGAAGGGGGAGAGGTGAAGAGAGGAGCCGAGGAGGAGAAACAAGGAGAAGAAGAAAACGAGCGGCGGCCGGGGTGCTGCTATTGTTCTGCACCTGCCGCCGGCCGGGACACGTGGCGCCGCCGCTGAGCCCCGCTCCTCGCCCGCAGTCGCTTGACCCGCACGCCGTTGCCCGGCACCATGGGCAGAGGGGTGAGCGGCGGGGCTGGGGGGAAGCGCACGGCCGGGAGTGGGAAATTCAAGGAGCCGGACCATGGCCGTTCCCCATTCCCCTCCGGCTGCGGCGGGCGCGGCTCCGCTTTGTCTGTGTCGGGGAAAGGGGGGGTGAGGGGGAGGCCACGTTGTGGCCGGGGCGGGCTGGTAAATGGTAACGGCCGTCAGAGGGCGTCGCCGGTGCTGCTGCCCCCGAGCAACGCGCCCCGGCGGCCGCCAGCCCGCCCGCCTCCGGGAGAGGAAGTAACGGGCGGGGCGGGAGGCGCGCACGGCGGGCCCTGGCGCAGACATGGCCGCGGAGGGGGCCCGGTGCCGGTGAGCCCGGCTGGGGATGTGTGTGTATTGTGTGTGTGGGGGTGTCGGTTCAAGTCCGCCGCCTTCCCCATCGCCGAGGTGTCCCTCAGAGGGGCCTCTAGCCTCCCGGCCATGTGGGGCCCGCAGCCCCCGGGGCTGGTGTTATCTGATGCCCTTTTGGAGCTGAGCTGCCGAGCATGGCTGCTCCTGTGTCTCTCTAGGAGTACTTTAGACTTGTTGAGACGGGAGGGCCCGGGGGAGAAGGAGAGTTGTCAGGATTATTAGGGTTAATTTTCCTCTTGGTAGCAGTGAGGGGGTGATGGTGGTAGGAGGGTGGTGATGGCCCCTGACTTTGTGCCTGTGCTGTTAATAGGGGTGGTAAAAGCCTCGCAGAAGGCCGTGCCGTGGTTTCTGCCCTGTACCAGCGTTGTTCCTACATCCTAGCCCGCAAGGAGGAGTTCTTAATTAAGATCATACCTTGTGAGGTGAACGTGAAGGCTGTTGAACACAGGAGTGAAGAACTTTCTGAAGCTGGGTGTTGTGATCGAGCGCCCGTGTGTGGAGCAGAAACACCTCTTGCGTTGCTTCGGTTTTATTTTGTTTTCAGAAAGTAAAGACCAGTTTCTGGATTTTATTGTTTGGATGTTTGCTTTTCCACCTCCATTCAAACACCACTTCCCTGTGTATCCTGTATAGTTGGAGGTGTGTAGGCTTTTATTTACTTTTGGTTTAGGTTTATTCCTGGAAAATTCCCAAATTTCTCCGCTCCTCCAGGCGAGGGTGAACCACGCAGGGCCCTTGAGATGCAGAGGTGGCAGCCCCATCCCTGCCTGCAGGTGTTCTGTGCTTCCCAAGCACTGTTCAAACATTGACTTGGCTTTGCATTGTCCTCGTCGTGGTACAGCGGGCGGCGATGTTGACATAACTGCCCGAATAGTAGGGGAGCTGCAAGAACATGGCTGAAGGGACAGTGACTTGGAAAAGGGAATTGTGGGGTGGGCTTTTGGGATGTGTTTGTGTGGGGTTTTTTTCCCCTCAGATGCTTGGCAGCCCAGCATGGTGTAGTTCAGTCTGGTGGGCAACAGGCAGTGTGCACAGTAAGAGGTCATCTAAAAGATGCCACCGAGGGAGGATTTGGTGGTATAGCAGTCTTCTGGATGCTTTAAATCGTCAAGCCTTGGAGTTACGTGTGTGTGTATAAGTGCAGTGCAGAAGTTTTGGGGGGTTTTGCGCTACATCGGCTGCACTTATAGGAGATACAAATGCCTTCTGATGCAGAAGACTCTTAGCTGTGTCTCTTCCATTTCAGCTTTCATAGGTTGCATGGGTAATAAAACAGCATTTGACCTGAAACTGAAGTGTGAACTCGAGGGATAATTCGACAGTGTACAGCTACTTCAGGCTTTCTTATAGCAAGTCACAAGATTTAGCAGTGAGAATGCATGTGGATAATTGGGGACCCCTGAAAAATGGAGATGTGAGAGAGCAAGGCTTGTGGAAAAGGCAGTGTGTAGCTGCAACCCTGTACAGCATGTGCCTGCCCTGAGTTAGGGTGCCTGGAAAGAAAACCTCCCTTCTGTGGGAGCCGGGGCTGGAAGAGAAAGTAGGAGTGTTGAGTGTGAGAGAACAAGTTCCTTGCCTCTGCGCCTGTGAGGAGAAGCCAAGCGGGGTGTCTGTTTTACTTTAAATGGTAACGGGACAGGGGGAGGGCTGTGAGCTGCCCAGCTATGTTGTTCAGCCCAAAAAGCAGATTATCCAAGGGGGTGTGTGTAGTGGAGGAAAGCAGACGGGATTTCATTTCTGCTCAGGGCCGCCTGGAAGCTGTCTGCAGGCAGCAGTGTGTTCTACTCCATCTCCCTGGCTGCCCAGGCATAGCACACAGTCGTTAGCGGGTGCTTTGAGTTGCCTCTGGATTTCAGTGCTAATGCTTGAACCCCAGTTAAGGTTTTTGCCCCTCAGAAACTAGGGAAGGATTATTGCGTAATGGACCAACTGAGTAGAAATGTCACAAATCAAAGCAGTGCTTATCTGGTGCAATGAAGAACTCTGAATAAATTACTCTTCCACCACCTTCCTCCTTCCAACGTTGTATCCCTATGGCTAGAGGATATGCCTTTGCTAAAGAAAACCTTGGGCCTAGTCAGCTCATGTTTTTGCAAAGTGTGGTGTAATGGGATGAAGGGTTTCTAGCAAGTGGTCTGTCCCTGTGGATTGTCACACAAGCCGGTGGGATCTTGACATGCTGAAAAGTGCAGAAGGTTGTGCTTCACCCAGGCCTTTGCAAGGGGAAACTGAAGTCACCAGCTCTTATAGAGAACTGTGTCCAGGCCACTCATCTTCATGTGTTTGACAACCTAGTTTGATGGAAAGGTGTACTAATGCTCCAGGCAAAGAAGTGTGGGAGATGACACTCTGTAGCTGGCACAGCATTGAAAAGCCAGGAAGGGCTGCTCAGCTGCGCAGTTTGGTGGCATTTGGGAAGCCAGCTCTGCAGCTGGGTCTTCAGGCAGCTTCTGTGAGGAGTAGAAATGTTTGTCCTAATATCCAGAGAAGACAAGGTGTGTGGATGCTCCTGGTTTTACCCTAATGATGAAAACGCTTGCAAGGTTTAGATCCCTTGTGTTGGGAGGTAAACTTGTCCTTCCATAATTTGAGAAGCGGCACTGCGTGCACAATGAGCAATTACTAGCTGTTGAGTAAAAGCTGCTTTGTACTGGCCTAGATGCTGGTCAGTTGATGCAGTTGATTAGACTTCTGATTAAAGATAGGAGATTGAATGCATCTCCTGGGAGGGAGTAAGAAGGATCCAGAGAAGGTATTCACATCCCTTGCTAGGATTATATAGGGTCACAGAGTGGTGTTTCCAGTCCAATAGGCATAGTCCATATCATGACTCATCTGGTTAATATATTTACTAAAGACTGTCTCATGAGGCAGCAGGACAGTAACTTTTCTGTTTTCTCTGCACAGTTGATTATAATGACATAAGTACTAGAACAGACCAGGCCTCCAGAGACGGTGTAATTTGTTTTGGCTCTTGCTTGATGTTTCTTCTTGGATTAGGTTATGTTAGAATAGTGTACTTCTGAGGCTGATTTGCACCCCTCCCTGGTGCAAATGGTTTCCTGGTCAGTCAGACCTTGTGTTGATGAGAACATCAGCCACCAGTGGCTCAATTAGTCCAGAGTGGAAAAGCATAAGCGGTATCTGACAGATAATAGGATTTTCTGGGAGCTGTATGAAACTTCTTACACTGGTATGTACAAATGTAGTGCTTAAGCTGGGGGGGGGAGGGGGGGAAGCACCCCAAAGCTATGTTTTTTCTGTGGCACTTTTGATGAGTCAGAGTTCCTAGGCCAAGTCATGTAGCAGGGGTGACATTTCTGATGAGACAGACCTTCCTTTGTGTTCAGGCCATGTGATTATTTCTCAGCAAGATGTGGGTCTGGAGTACCGTAAACCTTCTTCACATTGCAAAGCAGGAAAAGGAGGGAGAGAGCAGGGAAATCCTACAGCGGTGAGGGGTGGGATGAACCCCTCCTCCCCTGGCAGCCCAGCCAGCACTAGCCTTTTGTTGAAGGGTTGGGCTCATCTTGCCAGAAGAGACGCAAAGGCCCTGAAGGCACAGAAAAGGGGCAGGACTTTGAGGGATGTGTCAAGTTCAGATCTGAATGATGAAGCAGGAAGTTTCATACGTTGTGTGAAACGATTGTATGGCAAGAGCTGAAACCAATGCTACTGACTTTTACATTTTGTTTAAGGGCGAGATGCAGTACTAAAGCAACAGAAGGGAGGAACCCTGAGCTCCAGAAGATGGATTCCATTAAGGCTCGATTACTTGGGTGCTTAAAGAAACAAGTAACTCTGCTTTCTGTCCAGACTGCAGCTGATTGCTGGGGGTTTTGCTTGAGTTTTTTTTTAAGCAAATCATGCTTAAACAAGAGTAGTGAACCTTTTCATGCTTACCCACTTGTCATTTGTCTCTAGCTGAACGATCTAAATGCCTGCCACCCTGTAAGCTGGGGAAGTTTCAAAGAACCAGGAGGCTTTTAGGTAACCAGGAAGAGCTTGCCAAGCTTTTCTTGGGGGAAGGGGGTGAAACTGAAGGTGATGGACTGTTACTCAAGGCACCGTCTCCTTCACTTTCATTAGAAATCATTTACTGCCTCGTGCAGTAGTTGAGAAGCATGTATTAATGTGCAGGACTGTGTTTGGACTTGTCTGCTAGAGAAATCAAGAGTTGTTTCCTTTGGAGACTGAATGAGAAAAATGCCTCATGGTGACTGTTTTTGACTTGCCCCATGGCAAATTTTTGTGATGCTGGCATGCAAGAATCCTGCTGATTTAAGTTCTCTGGCTTTCACTTCTTTTTTTAATGAAGTGAAATGGGAGTTTTGGTGCAGGAAAGAGAATGTAAGGAATGCTGACAATCTGTAGTTCTGTGTCCTTTTCCTGGATGAGAGGAGGCAAACTTCTCAGCTCCACTTATGCAGAACTTGTTCCATTGCACGGCTCTATAGCTGTATGCAAGGCTGCGGGGGATGCCAAGCCTGCTTTTACTGAACAGGCCAAGAGGGAGCTTCTGTGCATGTGAAATGTAGGACTGTGGCTGCAGTGGTGTGCACAGAACTTTCTCAGAACAATTAAAATCCTCATCTTGATGTAACTGACAGCTGTTTTTAGAAAAGTCATGGGGTTTTGGGGTTTTTTTTTTTCTGTTTTCCCTTTAGTGTCACTTTTGGTTTTGGTTTCTACTTCTCTTGGAGTAAATAATAAAACTTTCCCATGTTTGCTGCTCAACAGGACAGTTCTTGCATCCTAACGACAGTTTCTGTGTCCAGATAGCTCAGGAATCCAGTTTGTGATTTGAGGTGCTCATGCAGAGATTAAGCAAGGCGATGCCTTTGAAACCTTTCCTTAATCGTGTTAACAGTTTGACTGGTGCTACTAACTGCTGTTTGATCTCAAAAGACTCCTCGTGGAGCTCATTGGATGAAAATCTGATCACATTAAACTTGGCAGGGATGTGGTAGGTCCCACACAGAATGGAAGGAAGGGAAAAGCTGCCGTTGGAGGCTTGCAAGAGGCTGGAAATGTATGGAGTACTTGATGAAGGAACTGCACTGCAAGGCTGTGGTGGTTCCTGGTTTTGATACCTTCCAGGGTGTTCAGTTTAGGGTGTCGTGCAGTTTAGGGTTATTTCTGCCTGTAATTCTTCTGTACTTCTTCATCTTTTATGTTTATATGTGCTACGTCACAATTTGTCCTTAGGTGCTTGTTTACCCCATCATTACAAGACCTAACTCTCTGCATGATTTCATGCAGAATTAACCACAACAGGAGTCAATGAAAATCCATCTGAATAAAGAAGCTTTAAGCAAATCATCTGCTCTGTGACGAGTAGGCAAGATTGAGCACAGACTGGATTTGCAGAAGTGTACTATGGCTTTTTATACCATTCTCGATGGTCAAACTGCCATAAATTGAAAGCAGATTTCTGTTGCGTAACCAGCCAGCTAGAGTGCCAAACTGAAAAAGAAAGTGTTGGAACTGATCCCCTAGATTCGAGCCATCAGAGATACCACTTTTTATTTATCTTCAGTTGATAGGCTGCTCCCTGTCAGAGGATGTGGAAGATTGAGAGGGAAGGAGTAGTTAAAGCCTTGAAGGGAACATACTTGTGCACCCGAGTCTTGGTTTCTTCTGCTCCTTCAGCTTGAGCTGGGGCTGGTGCATAAAGACTGACTGAATAGCATGTAGCTTGCTTTCTTCCCTGCTGTACTTGCACAATGTCTGGCTTTAATCTGTCAGGGATGCTGTTGAGCAGACTTGTCTGCTCACTAGCTTGTGGGGTTTTTTCTTTTATTTATTGAAGTGGCTTATCTTTCAGAGAGTCATAGAATTCTTTAGGTTGGAAAAGACCTTTAAGACCATAGAGTCCAACCATTACCCCAGCGCTGCCCAGTCCACCATTAAACCATGTCATGAAGGGCCACATCTACGTGTCCCTTACAGATCTCCAGGGATGGTGGCTCCACCACTGCCCTGGGACTTGACAATTCTTTTGGCTAAGAAGTTTTTCCTGATCTTCAGTCTAAACCTCCCCTGGTGTAACTTGGGGCAGTTTCTCTTGTCCTGTCACTTGTTATGTGGGAGAAGAGATCAGCCACCTCCTGGCTCCATTCTCCTTTCAGGCAGTTGTAGAGAGCGATAAGGTCCCCCTTGAGCTTTCTCTTTTCCAGACTAAACCTCCCAGGTCCCTCAGCTGTTCCTCGTCACACTTGTGCTCCAGACCCTTCACCAGCTCCATTGTCCTTCTCTGGCCCCGCTCCGGCACCTCAGTGTCTATTTTGTAGTGAAGGGCCCAGAACTGAACCTGGTATTCAAGGTGCAGGCCTCACCAGTACTGAGTGTATGCTCAGTCCTCTCATCTGGATCATCAATAATACTGAGCCCTGGGGAACATCACTTGTGACCAACCACCAACTGGGTTTAACTCCATTCACCACCACTCTTTGGGCTCGGCTGTTTAGCTGTTTTTTTACCATTGAAGGGTTTGAGCACCTGTATCTCCAGGAGGATGCTGTGAGAAACGATGTCAAAGGCTTTAGTAAAGTCTAGATATAGACAACTTTAATGATCCATAATAGTTTTGTCTGCCTGTCAGTATTGTGTGTACGGTTAGTGGTACTGCTGTAGAGGCTGTTTCTAATGGTATCGTCTTCTCTTTCAGGCTGGAAGAGACAAATATGAGCCCACTGCTACGTCAGAGCATGGCTCGAAGAAAAAGGGGAAGAAGGAGAGGGACATGGATGAGCTTAAAAAGGAAGTCTCAATGGTAAGAGTGTAGGACATGGAAAGAGCAGCTTTAAGAATGTTCACTTCCCCCACAGCCCTGTGCCTGATGTGATTGGTGTGCCGATAACATGGTGTGACTGAAAGCACTGATATCCCTTCTTGTCCCTGCTGTCTCCAAGCCAGTCATGCTGCAGATGTTTTGGTATCAAGACAGATACGTAGTAGGCCCTGAAACATCACTCCTCAAAAGGCACTTGACACAAAACCCAAGTCTCTGCTTGTCTTGTTACCCATAGCACAGTCTAGCTGCATTTCCTTACCCAGGCAAGCACTGTCTGGATAGCAGTAGTGCAGGCTTTATTGTGCTGTCATGTGAGTAAGACTGCTGTTTTCATTCCAGCTGAGTGGAGTCTGTACAGCTCCATTTACCGCTGGCCCCTGCTCAGACCTCAGTATTATTCCTTCTAATCGTGTTTGAGGCTGTTAGGAGTCTCTCCCATCCCCATCTGTGAATGTTGGATGATGCTGTACATCTGTCTGTGAGTGTCACCCAGCTTAGATATGCTCTCCTTGAAAGATGATGCATGTTTTGTGGTTTTGATTCTGGGCTTTCATATTTTTGGACCCTCTCTTAGGATCTTTTAGGGAAAGAGAAATCTAAAGCTTGCTCAGAGGTGTGATTGTGCCCAGTAGCAATGCTAACTTAAAGTATCTGCTCCCTCCAGTAGAACCTCTTCAGTGGGTCACTGCTGTGCACCAACATGATCCAACTGTGAAAAGGAGCCTCTTTGTGGGAAGGAGCACTGCTTAAGCTGGCAGCATTACTTAAAAATGTGTGAAACTACAGGGTTAATGTTGTGTACATTCTGACCTTCCCCCCCAACTCCTTTCCTTCCTGCCCCAATCCAAAAAAAAACAACCCAATCAAACAAAAACGCTCCACCAGAGAGAAAACCCAAACCAAAAAAAAAACAACAAAACCCACTGAGGCTTCACAGAATCTTCTGGGAATATAAAGTCAGATATAGTCTGTTTGAAAAGCCATCATGTCATTCCCAAATAACCACAAGGATGCTTAAGATGGGACCACTTTGAGTTGCAGAATGAGATAGAGATTCTCTTCACAGAGAAGACATGTTAGGATCCTGCTCTCTCATCACACTGTTACAAATGGGAAACCTGGGGTGGAGGGTGGAATTGCTGAGTTCTTGCTTATCAACCTGCAGGGACTGTGATCTCTTCTTCCCCCCCCCATCCCCAACCATTTTCTTGTCTTTCAGGATGATCACAAGCTGAGCCTTGATGAACTTCATCGTAAATATGGAACAGACTTGAGCCGGGTAGGTAGACTTTATTTTCCCTCCCTCCTTCCCTGATCTGAAAAGGAACAGTCTCGGTTCAGAGCACTTCACAAAGGGAGATCTGGGTGGTCTGCATTTTTCTGTTTAATCTCCCCTCCTCCAGTTGAGTTTCCCAGGCTTTGGGAGAACTGTTGAGCTCACAAATAATTCTCTTCATCCTCCCACTGTAGAGCCTGGCTGCAATAATTTAGTGACTTTATTTGAATTATTCCAAGGTCAAGTTAATTTTTTGGATTGATGTTGGGCTTTTTTCCTGAGGAGTTTGTAATAAAGGCAAATGTTTGTCAAGTTGCAGATGTAGTCTAGTGAGCTAGCACATACCTACAGACTTAATGGTGGCTAGTTGCAGTTAAAATATGACCCTTTTGTAGTAAGAGATGTGCAAATGGCCTAACTAGCCTCAAAGTCCAGTACAGAAGCACTGCAGTGGCTTTGCACCTTGGCTGTTGCTTGCTTTGCTTAATGCATTTTTTTTTGCATAGTCGTGTATAGCAACAAGTCTGCTCTTACTTTATAACGTCAGACTTACTTATTTCTGTCAAAGACCTTGGCTTCTGAAAGCTGAACTTCCTGGAAAGCTAATCCAAAGTGTCACCATCTTTATGGCCCCCAGCTTTCACTTGTTCCATAATTTCATAGAATGGGCTGTTCCTCAGATCTCAAGGTCTGCTGCTGTAGCCTTCTTGTCCTGCCCTTCTTCAGTGTTTGTAGCCCTATGGCTCCTCCAGCAGAATTCAACATACTGTAGCTCCTCTTCTTGAAGAGAATTGCTCCTGCACTTGTGTTGCAGAGCCCTGGCTGTTGTAGAGATCTCCATTACCTCGTAGCATCTTCTTGTTGCTGTGGTAGAACAGGAACAAACTTGGAGCTACTTTCCCCAGTTGGTCTTGCCATGATGCTTATAAAAGGAACCTTTCTTCTAGGGTTTAACTTCTGCACGTGCAGCTGAGATTTTGGCTCGTGATGGCCCAAATGCCCTCACACCCCCACCCACCACTCCTGAATGGGTAAAGTTCTGTCGGCAGCTCTTTGGAGGATTCTCACTCCTGTTGTGGATTGGTGCTATCCTCTGTTTTCTGGCATATGGCATACAAAGTGTGATGGAGGAAGAGCCCAACAATGATAATGTAAGTAAAAATGTCTGGTTTACCTCAAAGGCATGCTCAGCAGCCTCTTTGGCTCAAAGCAGATTAACTTCCTTTAAGCATTCAGTCCAGAAGCTTTTCCCATAACCAGGGGAAATTCAGTATGTGAGCTTAACATGCCTTGGAATGCTTCCACGTAATGAAATGAACAGCCAACTTCCTCTGTGTTGTGTTAACACTAGCTTGTGGACAGCCTTTGTGTACAAAATGTACAGTACCTCCATGTTTCTAATGGGCCACTCAAATACCAAGCCAAATATCATTTATCTGGACAAACTGCCTCTCAGGCAGATCATCCTCTGACTCACTTTCTTTGCTCCTTGTAGCTGTACCTAGGTGTTGTGTTGGCAGCTGTGGTTATCATTACTGGCTGCTTCTCTTATTACCAAGAAGCAAAAAGTTCCAAGATTATGGAGTCCTTCAAGAACATGGTGCCTCAGGTATGGAATACCTCATTTCTTTGAGATCTGCCAAGCTGTAGCATGCTCAAGGTTATTAACTGTTTTAAATGTTGACTTCAATTGCAAAAGGCCTGGCTATTAGTGTGGGTTACTAGCTGTTAATTTTGAGGGGTCTGTGAGACTCCTTCCTCTTTATGTTCCAAGTAACTACTCTAATATGCCAGGGTACTCTTGGGTTCCACCAGCTTACTAACATTCATAGGACACTTTCTCTATTGTCTGGGGAGTTCATTAACTGCTGTGGTAAGTGTTAAAACTGAGATTCCTTCACAAGCAGTCTGTATCATAACTATCTTCCTGTCACCTTGGCAACAAGGAACTTTAATATCAAGAAAACAAAAATAGCTGTTTTCCTTAAATAACATGCATATTGGAGATAAACGTCTTGGTACAAGTAGAAACCTCTTAGAGCCATAGCACAACTATTTTAAGATACTCATCTTTTGATCCCCTTCTTAAGAGTTTTGTTTGACATAGGTTGTTTCTTCACTGTCTTTCAGCAAGCTCTTGTAGTCAGAAATGGTGAGAAGATGAGCATAAATGCCGAAGGTGTTGTAGTTGGAGATCTAGTGGAGGTAAAAGGAGGAGACAGAATCCCAGCTGACCTTCGGATCATATCTGCACATGGTTGCAAGGTACAGCAGTGACAGGCTCTGAAAGCTTCATTAAGAAGGATGATGAATTGGTCTGGTTTCAAAGAATGTCTCCTATGCTGTCAGTGGGTGATGGAGTGGAAGAGAAGGGGGGGGAGTGACTGGTATTTTACCTGCTTGCATTGCTGAAGGCATCAGCCTACTTGTGTATGACAAAGTATTCTCTTCCATGTAGGTGGATAACTCCTCACTCACTGGTGAATCAGAACCTCAGACCAGGTCTCCAGACTTTTCCCATGAAAACCCACTGGAGACCAGGAATATTGCCTTCTTTTCCACTAACTGTGTGGAAGGTATGTGACTGTCCTACTTCCTTAAAGTATCAACAATGCTAGTGATTGAACTGCAAAGGTAAGCAGTGCAAATGGTCTGAGTTCAATTGGTAGCATACTCCTAACATGTAGGAGCAGGCTGGAAGTTCCTAGCAAAGGCTTTGCCTGTTCCAACTGCAGTAATGTTTAATGGCCCAAGAAGACTGTTCTTTTCTGCTCAGACACACACAGCTATGTAGTGTGTTTTTGAGTATGACTGCCATACTACATCAGCATTAAAGTGGTGATATCTTATGATGGATAACGTAATACAAAGCAGGATGGTTAAGTAGAGCTGTAAGGAATACTACATCTGCTGCAGAAAGTAGGAAATTCAAACATCTCTGGCGGAACTTCCTGTTGCAGCTGAGTATGATGGTAGGCAGTCTTTGTGCTGAAGCCGAGAGCATCTTTTCCACTTCCATAGGGTGTCAAGCTGTGACTGTTCAGTGATGGTGCAGAGCTCTGTCAGGAGAGGACTCCTATTGTGTCATCTCCTGACAGATTCTCACCAGCAAACTGTTCTCTGCTTTTTTTGACCTGTCTTGGTTTAAACCTCCACTTTTCCCCTTCCTGCTCCCCAGAGGGATGGGGGGAAGAATTGAAAGAATGTAAACCCCGCAGGTTGAGATAAGAATACTCCAATGACTAAAGCATAATACAAAACTACTACTACTAATAATAATAATAATAAAGGAAATAACCAGGGGAGAGAATATAAAACTAAAAATGGAAGGGGGAAAAAAACCCAAGAAACACAAGTGGTGCCCAGTACAATTGCTCACCACCTGCTGACCAATACCCAGCCCCACCTGAGCAGCGATCTGAGCCTTCCAGGTGACTCCCCCCAGTTTCTATACTGGGCATGATGTGCTGTGCTATGGAATACCCCCCGGCTAGTTTGGATCAGGTGTCCTGTCTGTGTTCCCCACTGGCTTCCCATGCTCCTCCTCACTGGCAGAGCATGAGACTGAAAAGTCCTTGATGGGGCAAGTGCTACTGAGCAACAACTAAAACATTGGTGTGTTATCAGCGTTGTTCTCAGGCTGAAGCTGAAAACACAGCACTGCACCAGCTACTGGGAAGGAGAAAAATAACTGGTACAGCTGAACTCAGGACACTAACCCGCAAAGAAAAAGAAAAACAACCCAGCCAAACTGAAGGATATTCTTAATCTTTCTCAAAAGCCTCAGGGAGAGAAAATGGACCCTCTCCTAAAGGAGGGAAGAGGATATTTTCTACTTGAAGATGGCTTCTAATTCCCTGTAATTGGCACTTGATTCCCTGGCATGGAAAGGAGAGAGCTTACAGCTTGACCAGTCATGAGTATCCTGTGCAGCACGCACTTCCACGTACTTCTTGTTCTGCTAGAGATTAAGAAATGCTGCAGTGGGAGACTTTGACTGCTGTAATGCCTGCCTGCAGAATCTTGGGCAAAGCTTGCTAAACTCTAGGACAGGCTGAGCAAATTCTGTTTAGTGTGTTTTGGGAAGGGGTTTTGGTTTTGAGCACCTCTCTTTTTTCTAGGCACTGCCCGTGGTATTGTCATTAGCACTGGGGATCGCACTGTGATGGGCCGTATTGCCAGTCTGGCTTCTGGACTGGAAGGGGGCAAAACTCCAATTGCCATGGAGATTGAGCACTTTATCCACCTCATCACTGGAGTGGCTGTGTTTCTGGGTGTCTCGTTCTTCATTCTTTCACTCATCCTTGAGTACACGTGGCTGGAGGCTGTGATCTTTCTCATTGGGATCATTGTTGCCAATGTCCCTGAGGGGCTGCTTGCAACTGTCACGGTGAGTGAAGCTGGGAAAAAAAGCTTAAATGAGTTATGTATATGGCTTATGAGGAGGTGGAGTGCTTCATGCTCAGTGTGCATTCAGAGGTAAACACTAAACTAATAGAAGGTACTTTGTGGTGAGTGTGTAGTGTTAGGCTTTCTGAACTTGATGTATTCAGACTAGCTGCCTGAATCAATGTCAAGTTCTGCAGCTCTTTATCTAACAAAGATGGGTTCCTAAGCTAGACCTGCACAGAAGCTTGGCTTTGTAGAACTGAAATGAGCAAAACTGAGAGTTCTGGACTTGCTTTTCTGTGGCAAAAAGGGACTTTCCTGTTAGAACTGTTTCTACACCCACATGCACACCAGCCCCTGCAACACTGAAGGGCTGGTGGAGCATCCTGCAAGCTTTGCTCTAGCCTCAGCTCTTGATCTTGGGACCTGGCAGAGGTTCTTGTAAATTTGGTTTCCCAAAGACGTAGTGTGAGAGGCCATAGTGAGAATATCTAGGTGTGCTCAGCTGTGGAGGAGGTTGACAGGGCTGGAGGCTTCCATGCAGCCTGAGGAAACAGAGCAGCAACTGAAGCAGCGAATGAACAGTTGGGAGCTAGAACCAGATAAGAGCCTCTGGCAAGAAAGGGTAACTGAGACTGCTCATTTCCTACACCAGTAAGTTGCAGCCCTATCACTAAAGCTATTTTGGGCCTTCTCATATGTGGCCTCCCTCCATCTATTTTGAGAATTCCTATGATTAGGGAACTGCAACTTTAACTAAAATTTTACTCCAGGGCATGTTATTTGCTTCCAAATGCTCTGAAAAGACGAAACTGAATCCTTGAGAGTCCTTCTGGAAGCTTTATGAGGAAAATGTCATTTAAGCCTAGCAGCTGGGCCTAAAAGCTGCTGTTTATTTTGCACTGGCAGGGTGAGCATGGAGTTAGGGAATTGCTGCAGGCACATAAGCGGTTTATCATTCCCTGCCCACAGTGGGTTGGGTAGCACAGTCCCATCTAACTTGTCTTCTTCCTTGTCTCCAGGTATGTCTGACACTAACAGCCAAGCGTATGGCTCGTAAGAACTGCTTGGTGAAGAACCTGGAGGCTGTGGAAACCCTGGGCTCCACATCCACTATTTGCTCCGACAAAACAGGCACCCTGACACAGAACCGCATGACTGTTGCGCACATGTGGTTTGACAATCAGATTCATGAGGCCGATACTACAGAGAACCAGAGTGGTAAGAACATCTCTTTGTGCTTGAGGCGTTTTCCTGAGGCTTCTTGTGCACCTGTACTTCTAAGAGCCCATGTTTCTAGCTGTCCAGTCCAAGTGAAGCTCACACTGCAAGGATTTCAAACGTATGATCTACAATGAGCATTAAAAGACTTAAGGTGACACAGAGAAAGCTTGCATTTTCCCACAGTTCTGTTTAATCCCTAAACTCCACATAGGCTGCTTTTGCTTGGAGTTACTCCACTGGCATTTGAGTCTCCTGAATGTTCAGTTCTTTGTTTGTCCTGTGTGTAGAAATGTTTGCTGTTCTGTACTTCAGAGTAGCTGATTATTTTTGCCAAAATACATCTGATAAAGTTGCCCCACCTTAAGTCTTGCTGCAAGTGTGGACAGCAGAGGTGTTGACCCTGGTTATAAATTGACCTGGACATAGATGGGAAATTTCCCATGTTGAAATAGAAGGCTGCCCTTAAACAAGGGTTTTCCCAAACCATCCTGGTTGTGTTTGCAGAGCAGTAGCAATGAATGCAAGACTTCTGCAGGAAGTTTCTTCTAGATAATGATAAGAATCTGAAATCTCAGGGTGATGTGCAATTGAGTGAGGTATTTGCCTCTCCAGAAGGGTTCAGTACAACCAAATTCAGGAGTTTCCTAGCTGTCCTCAACCTTGTGAAATGTAGTGCTTGCAACATGTTATTAGCATCAATATTTTTTCACTGGTGTTACTGCACCCTGCCCCCAACCACTCCAAAACATTGTGCTTGTCTGAGCCACTTAAAAAGAGCTGTTTTATTGGTCTTTAACAGTAGTACATAAATAGTGCTATTTGGAAGCACTTGGTTTTGGCCTGGCAACAGTTGGCTTGGCTGCAGTAGAGATAAGCCTAGGAGATTTCACTTCATGGAAGGTGCGTTAGCTTATCAACTAACTTGCTGTTCAGTTCATCTCCCTTGAAGCCAACTTCAGGGTCAGTGTGAGAAAAGCAGGATCTTTCTTGAAGGATTGTTCCTTTGGGAGCTGTTTCATCCAGTTCCTGGGTGATGGATAAAGTGAGACAACGTGGAGGCTCTCTCAACAGGCCTCTGAAAGAATGTTATCTGTGCAAAATTCCTTGGCTTTGTCAGCCTGGATGCTGCTGTTAGTGGAATCTTGAAAGCAAAGGTGTTCTCTTGCACTGTTGCTGTTCCACCCTCTGGTCTTAAAACAGTCAACTGCTCATCAAGTACTTGGGAAGGGAGGAAGTTTGAAATAGATGTAGTGTGCTAACAGGCTCTAAGCGTTCCTGATTTCTGAGGTAAAGGCTTCTTGCTCTTAAAACTATGGGATTTCAGGCTTATTTTTTTGAGGGGTGCGCTTTTTGACATTCTTTTACTTTCAGGTGCTTCCTTTGACAAGAGCTCAGCTACTTGGAGTGCTTTGTCCAGAATTGCAGGTCTCTGCAACCGTGCTGTGTTTCAGGCCAACCAGGAAAATATACCAATTCTTAAGGTGAGTTCCTAAAAGAAATATAAGTCCTGTTCCCTACCACTGCCCTTCCATAATGGTAATGGGATTACATCCTGTGGGTGACAGGAACCTGCAAGTAGAGCTATCTGCCACTCTTAGTCTTTACTGCAGTTTGGTACTGTTGTAGGATATGGGACTGGGAAGATACATTTCCCACAGCAGACTCTGGGCATCCACTAACAGTCTGTGTGGGAAGTCAGATGCTTCAGACAGGTCTAGGAAAGACAGAAAAGCTTTCCTAGGCATTTCCCAGTGTCTGACTGTTCCAACAGTCTCTTATCTCTGGCATTTGTACATTTAAAATCTACACACATCCAGTTCTGGGAGCTCAGAGTAGTAGACACCAGAGCTGGGAGGGCAGCAGTCATGAGAGACTGTCTTTAGCCAGTCTGTTCTCACTGGCAAGTCTTGGCTTTCTTTTAAGCTTTGCTGGTTCAGCGCTGATGCAAATAGCAGCAGAACATCAATTCAAATTCCTGCTTCTGAACTGTGACCCAGCCAGGGCTGAAATTAACTGAATGGTGCTTATCTGTCAAATACTAGTCATGTTGCTTTGTAAACTTCCCAGGGGTGTTCTTGTACTCTGGTAATAGAAATGATGGAACAGACTATTTTTCCCTAGCACTCCTCTGACTGTAACTTCAGCTCATGTTCTTTAGACCTCAGATGAAGAGCTGGAGTTCTTCCCATCTAAGGAAGACTTGGGAGGGGGGGTTTTGAAAAGTCTTTAGATACCAAAAAGCAGTAGAAAAATGGGAAGAAAGGGGAGGAAGGAGGGGAAACAAAAAACCCACAAAACCAAAACCCAACCAGAAAACACCCCCCAAAAAATCCCCAAAATTCTCTTGGATAGAGAGACCAGAAGGACAAGAAATACTTAGTTTAAAATGCATCAAAGGCAACTCAAGCAGGACATGGAGTACACACAGATCTTAAGGGCTGAGAACCCCCATCTACAATCTGTATCACTGCCAACCTAATGGGACAAGAGATGGGGACAGATTAAACCTTCCCTGCCAGAGGCTCACTAAACTGATCTTGTGTGAGGGTGGGACAGCACATGCATGTGTTCGTATGCATGTCATCAGTCTTCATGTCACATTTGCTGTTCTTCGTGGCAAGGAATGTACACAGTTAAAGTTTACCCTCCAGCTCTCTTTCTCTGGCTGCATCTGGTTATCTGACTTGCTCTGCCCTTTTAAAGGGCTGCTTGCCTTGGCACCACAGGACTGCTGCTGTCTCAGAGTAGGAGGCCTGGCATTCTGAAATGCAGTATTTGTCACTAGATAATAGAAGTATTTATTCACTCTCATACTGTGTTATGTAGAAGCTGAGATGAATACACCTGAGTTGAATACATGTTCCTTTAAAAATATCTGATCATCTGTGGTGAGTGTGCTGGGATGTACACATTGATAGTTGTCTCTTTCCCCAGAGAGCAGTGGCAGGAGATGCCTCTGAGTCTGCACTTCTAAAATGCATTGAGTTGTGCTGTGGTTCTGTCAAGGAGATGAGAGATAGGTATCCCAAAGTGGTGGAAATACCATTTAACTCTACCAACAAGTACCAGGTAAGCATGTGCATTTAAGGGAAAGCTGCTTTGTGAAGCACTGGTGTAAATTTGTATGCACTGTGCCTCAAAACTTGTTTTGGCACTAAAAGCTTGTCTAGCCATTACATGCTTGTTGACTATACAGTTAAGAGGTTCTGGAGCTGCCTTGACACTAAGGTGTCAGCTGCTGAGAAAGGACCAGACGTGTTTCCAACCTGTGCAGCAGTAGTGCACAGAGAATGGAAGAACTCAAATCTTGGAGTAGGAATGAACTGCTTGAAAGTGACCTTAAAAGGTAGAGCTTGGATAGGAAAAAGGTCATTGTAATATATGTGGTTATATGTTAATGGTAAAGAATACATAGGAATTTTCCTTAATTGTTGAACCTATTTAAGGTGCAGGTAAATGGAAACTAGAGCAGAATATCACAAACTGTCCTGAGCTGCTGTAGTGGACAACACATTGAGTGATGGAGATTACTTTTGACCTTCGCAGTACATGACTATAACACCAGTTGTATTTCTTCCACCCTAGCTGTCTATCCACAAAAATGCAAACCCATCAGAATCCCGTTACTTGCTGGTGATGAAGGGAGCTCCAGAGAGGATCTTGGATCGCTGCAGCACCATTCTTATTCATGGCAAAGAGCAACCACTGGATGAGGAAATGAAAGATGCTTTTCAGAATGCTTACCTTGAATTGGGAGGCCTTGGGGAGAGAGTGTTAGGTAAGGAAATGCAACCTTAAATTGAAAAGATCTGTCCCTTGTGCTCCTGTGCAAAGTTCTGTTCCTGCAGTGTAACCGTAGTGTTGAGTCAAGGTCACTTCAATGCATATAGGAACAGTTCTGCTTTAGCTTTTAATCTAAAAGGAAGCCTGCAGGGTCTTATCTTGCCCAGCAGCTGAGTCCCCTAGACCAAAAGGAAGCAAAGCATTTGGGACCTTCAGTCTCCATGGGGCCACATGGATTTGCTCCTCTGCATGTGAACCAAGCTGTGCCTGGGCACCTAGCAACAGAACATGAGTGTGATTCCTGCCTCAGTAGCCGTGTTGTTATTGTGCAACTGTTTGCAGAAGCAATAAGCATTTGCTCTCTTCACCTCCTGATGTGTAGGAACAGAGTAAAAATGGATTTGATGTGTTACAGGATTCTGTCACTTGGCTCTGCCTGACGATCAGTTCCCTGAAGGCTTCCAGTTTGACACAGACGAACTGAACTTCCCTGTAGACAAACTCTGCTTTGTAGGACTGATGTCTATGATTGACCCTCCTCGTGCTGCTGTGCCAGATGCTGTTGGCAAATGCAGAAGTGCTGGGATCAAGGTAGTTTATTCCTGGGTTGACAATAAGTTTGCTCTATGCCTGTGGATATAAATGGCTTTGCTTACTCTCTGTGTTGCTGTAATGTGAGCGAGTGAAGTATTGGTCAGGATTTAACTACTACTAATTGGGGTTTCATTTCTGAGTTAAATACAAATGATTGTATGTTAATGGACTGAAAATAGAGTTGGACTCCAAACTGACAGGTGCTGATGACATGGTGTCCCAAAGCAAGCATGTGATTTGGCTCAAGTGTGTTCTGCATGTCCCCCAGCACTGACTGAGATGAGAGTGCGAGGCACAGGCTGGAAATAGAACTGAATCTGACTTGGGCATTAACAATTCTCTTTGTCTTCCATCCACCTCAATCCCCTGCATACTGGTAACAGATCACTGCCTGTACCTCAGGCTTGCTCTGCGCCAAGGCTTGATTGTAGAACAAAAGCCACGTGGCCTTTCTGATCTCAAGGGACCTGCCTTTGAGCAGTGTTGCTCTGCAGTACAGGCACAGCTTTCACAGCAGTCTGTTTGCGTTTCAGGTTATCATGGTTACCGGAGACCATCCCATCACAGCCAAAGCCATTGCCAAGGGTGTCGGCATCATCTCTGAGGGCAATGAAACTGTAGAAGATATTGCTGCTCGACTCAACATTCCTGTCAGCCAGGTCAACCCCAGGTACTGACTGGTGGGGAAGGCCAGTGCTGTTCGAAGGATTAAGCATTTGCCTCTCTGCTTGCCTTGGATAATGCCTCAGCATCTCTCCCTAGACATGAAAAGCTTAGCATCTGCTTAGCCTCCCATATTGTGGCTCTTCAGTGTGTATCATTGGTTATATGAAGAATGCACAAGGCTGTCCTGAGTGTGCATGTCTCTTGTAAATGGGAAGTAGTTAGAAGTAAGGACTGTACAGAAAGCTGGCAGTTTCTTCCACTGTTTCCCTGCCCCATAGCTGCCTGTCCTCATGGTCTGTCCCTTCCACTGGGGGAAGGAAACAGCTGGCTGAGTGAAGTCTTTTTCCCCTGAGCTGAGCATTTGCCCTGCCTGATTCATGTCATGGCACAAGCACCATGTACTGGCCTAATGTAGCAGACAGGAAAAAGTATCCAAAGTGGTGAGGGGGGTGGGGGTTGGCTGTTCTGGGACTGTTTTGAGCAGTGATGCTGCAGAGCCTGAAATTGTGTCCTCCTGTGATTCCAGATCTTTAAGTAGAGGGTAGGTTTAGTTTTGCCATCAAACGTACTCAGTCAAGCTTATTTGGTGAGGTAACCTACAGGCAATGGGAAAACTCTGGTAAAAAGAAAATGAGTTTGTTTAGTCACAATCCAGACTGAATGAGCTACTGAAAGTAAATTGTTTAACTGTTTTATATTGTTCATAGAAAAGAGGTGCGATGCCTCTTAAACTTGGTCACTCAAAGCCCAGTTCTGTCCCTCTTGCTCTCAAACTCTCTTCTGGGTCTGATTGCAGGTGGTCAAAGGGAGCAGGACTAGGACTGGGTAGAATAATTGACACTAGTCAGTAGCTTCAAGCAGAATAAATGTGAAAATGGAATCCCTTCCTCACAGGGGTTAATGTTAGCCCTCCTAGCCTGGTGCAGAACTGAGGCATCCTCAGAAAATGTGCTTTGGCATAAGCAGGCTGTTTGCAGAATGGCTGGGCTGTCTGCATTGCTTAGCTTGACCCAGCCTGTGTTTGGGCTGGAGGGTAGCCATGCAGTTTATGAACTGTGAATAGACACCCTGTAGAATGAAATTGCTTGGGGAAGACAAGTATTGTGGCTGAATTCTACTCGCTTCTCAAGGGTAACTTCACAACCTAGCAGTGCAGGCTGAGGGTCACTGGACTGTGTGACTGAGCAGGTCAGCAGCTGGCTGTAAGGGTGAGGAAGGAATTTCCCACTCTAATGATGTCATGAGCTGTGTGGAGAGTCTCCTAGACCTATAAGGGATGGTATGTTGGGTTAGAGAGGTGGTATTTTGCTGTAGCGTGCAGGGTACCAAACCAGTCTAAATATAACGCTGCATGCTTTTGTTGAAGAGTGTGAAATAGTCTGAAGGAATACAGTGTGAGCTCTCTGTGAAGAGCCACATGTAGATCATCAGTCTGTTGCAAAAAGGATTGCTTGCAGAAGACCACAGCATCTCTTGTGATGTTGGAAGCTAACAGCCTGAGCCAGGGACTCTTCTTTTGCAGAGAGGCTGAGCTGTGGAAACAACTAGTCTGTGCCTTGATTCATTTTAAAAAGCCATAGAGAGAATCAGTCTCTCTATGAGTCTCTGGGGCTCTTTGTCTGTTGCTTGGCACTGTCTTTTTCTTTGTGTTCCCCATGTACCTTTTAAACTTGGATCATGTGCAGAGTCTGCCTGGATTAGTATTTAGCACAGCAGGAACCAGTCTTTTCCTGGAGCACTGAAGAGCTGTAGTAGGCAAATACAGCTAATGAGAAACTTAGTTTAACTTGTGAAGTAAAACATCATACCGTCTCTTAATTGCAGGGATGCCAAAGCTTGTGTTGTTCATGGCACAGATTTGAAGGACATGAGTAGTGAACAACTGGATGACATCCTGACTCATCATACAGAAATTGTCTTTGCCAGGACATCTCCTCAGCAGAAGCTTATCATTGTGGAAGGCTGCCAGCGCCAGGTAAAGAGAGGGAGTCCAAGGATTTCATATGGCAAAATTCTCAGATGTGTATATATGTATATATATATAACTCCTAACCAGAGCTGCCTTCTGATGTCGCAGGACTTAGTCCTCTGAGTGCCATCAGGTAAAGGGCCAGACTGAGATCTCAGTCTGTCAGCAGCCACCAGCTGCTGATGTCAGGCTGCTCTGCAATACATAAGGGTCTTTCAGGAAAGTATCTTAATTCTGCACCGAGGCTTTCTTCTCATCCTAGAATGTTGAACACTTAATTCCTAAATGCTCTGGAGGTGCCTGGGAGAGGAGGATTTGACAGGTTTATATATTGTCCAGCATCTCTGTTAACCGTGCTGCTCTCCAAGCCTGATCAGAATGGGGAAAAGGGGTGAGGGAGGACAAGGAGAAATTGAGGTCTCCTTCCAACAAACTGAAGTAGTTTTTTGTGCTTTATCACCTGAAAGATAGGAGAAAGTTTTTCTGCCTGAAACATGTTACATGATGATTTCATTTCAGTCTTTCTATCCCTCTCTTTGTGATTAGGGTGCCATTGTAGCAGTCACAGGTGATGGTGTGAATGATTCCCCAGCCCTGAAGAAGGCTGACATTGGTGTTGCTATGGGTATTTCTGGCTCGGACGTCTCCAAGCAGGCTGCTGACATGATTCTGCTGGATGATAACTTTGCCTCCATTGTCACTGGGGTTGAAGAAGGTGAGTTTATGACTTGTGTGCAGTGGTGGTGAAGTGGCATAATTCAGCAGTGTTACTGATTCCCTCTGGAACAGAGGTTTCTGGAGGGCTCTCCTGTTTTTTTGAGCTTATCTCCACAACTGTTTTCAAGGAGGGCTTTCCCTCTCCCTTCAGAAGTCTTCTCCCTTTCCATGGGACCAGCACAAGCCTTTGGGATGGGTAACTGGAAGAAGCAGCTGAGTAACAAAGCTACTTTGTCCTTTTCCCTATCACGTGAGCCTAGAGTCATCTTTGCCAGCTGAGTCTGACACATTTCCCTCTCTGATGGAGCAATAGCTCTCAAACAGGAGCAGAACAGAGGGTGCTTCCAGGGCCTCTTAATGATCCTCAGAGCCCAGGGCTTTATATCCTGCTGCCGTGTGCAGTGAACCCTGAGTGCTGTGCCCAGAAATGTTACTCTATATAGGTGATGCTGTGCATGGAGCACAGTCTCACCTTTACATGCAAGGAATCCCTTCAGGTTGCTGTACTAGCATTTTGCTTTTCAGTGTTAATACTGAAGCTGCCCATGTGCTACTTGGCTGCCTTCTGCTGATAACAAAGAGTTATGTTAGTTGTTCTCTCTTCCTTGACCCAGGGCGTCTGATCTTTGATAACCTGAAGAAGTCTATTGCTTACACCCTGACCAGTAACATTCCTGAAATCACACCGTTCCTGATCTTCATCATTGCAAACATACCCCTTCCACTGGGAACAGTCACAATCCTCTGCATTGACCTGGGCACTGACATGGTGAATGTTGTCTTTTTTTGCCTTGAGAAGAAATGTGGGTGTTCTTGGGGTACCTAAAGAAAGAACCAGGTGGAAGGAAAATGCTTAAGTAGTTTTCTCTCGTGTTCTGATTGAAAATCATTGTCATTTGGTACTCCCTGTCTTGTAGCTCTCTGAGTCCGAGGGCCCTTCAGTTCCATGTAAGGGCAAACTGGGAATGGGGAGGAGGATAAGGTCCTTCCTGAATACTGCAGCTATGATTTTTGGACAATGCAGTTTCTCAGATGGAATGTATGGGGCAGGGAAGGCTATATGCAGTGGAGAATTGGAACTGTTCTAACAGCAGTCCTACTACCTCCAAAGGTACCTGCTATTTCCCTGGCATATGAGCAAGCAGAAAGTGACATCATGAAGAGGCAGCCCAGAAATCCCAAAACAGACAAGCTGGTGAATGAGCGGCTGATCAGCATGGCCTATGGGCAGATTGGTAAGCTGGTCTGTTTTCTCTGGTGCTTATTTGAACTCTGTGCTAGCAGGGGATATACACCACCCTAACTCAGTGGTTGTGCTGCTTACCTTGGTAGGGTTGAGGTTTGGGATATGTGAACCAGAACCTTGGGCTGTTAAGAACTTGCTGTGATTCTGTCCCCATGCCACATAGCGGTGGCTTGTGCAGCTTGATCCGCTGAATCACTTTCACAGTAATGTTGTTTAATTGCATAGTGCTGTAAAGGAACTGGCTGACAACCAGCTCTCCTCTGGTTCAGACTTGTTCAGCAAGAACATAGATCCCATTGTTAGTTTAATTAGAAGGAAAGGATTCTCTCCAGCGTATCCCTAAACACACAGTATTAGGAGCCTTGATTAAAGGCAGCTACAGAGACGTGCCCAGTTTGCAGGACAGGAGCTCATGCTTAATTGCAGCAGGCCTTGGGAACCTTCTTGACTGTATTTTGCAAGGGTTGGGGGTGGGCAAGGCTTAATGAGAATACAAAGAGTGTTTTATCTTGTGTCCTTGAGTACTGTGCTGTCACAGCACAGGGCAGAACAGAACAGAAGTAACTCTGTACAAAGTTGGGAGGAGAAGCTGCTCAGTAAGAGGGATGCAGATGAGTGATGTTAGCAGGAGCTATTTCTATAGCTGTTACCTGGGAGACTGAGCCCCACAAGGAGCAATTTTTTGGGTGTTTGGGGTCTCATGGAGACTGCTTTCCATTGTAATTGCACTGCACAGTAGCTTCATCAGTCTTGTCATCCTTTCTTACCTGTTCAGGTATGATCCAGGCCCTTGGGGGTTTCTTCACCTATTTTGTAATCATGGCAGAGAATGGGTTCTGGCCTTACGGCTTGCTAGGGATCAGAGTTCAATGGGATGACCGATGGATTAATGATGTGGAAGACAGCTACGGGCAGCAATGGGTGAGTTTTGAGGCAGAGCTTAGAGCCTGCCAGCCAAAATACTAATGCCTGCTAAACTTTATATAAGTTACAGCGAGCAAAGGCAGCATGTTTGAACCAGTGCTCTCTGCCTTGCTTCCTAGACCTACGAACAGAGGAAAATAGTGGAGTTCACTTGCCATACAGCCTTCTTTGTCAGCATTGTGGTTGTGCAGTGGGCAGACTTGATCATTTGTAAGACCCGAAGAAACTCCGTCTTCCAGCAGGGAATGAAGTAAGTCGGGTTGTCCAATGAGGATGTATTCTCCAGCACACAGTATTCTAGTTCTTTATCCCAGCAGGGTCTGGGCATTTTGGCATAAGTCTTCAACAGTCTGCTGCCTTGGTAGTGGGTAAAAGAGGGAGCGGGGATCTCCTTCTTGCCATACCTGCCATGGTTGAGACAAAGTGAAATGACTTCTGGCATTGTCTGTGGGAGCTAACCCACCTCAAAGGACACTGACATGCTCCATTACACAGTCTTGTGCTGAAGCTGAGCAGCTGAGGGATCAAGAGACCTGGTGGCATGAACCTCAGCCTCCCTCTGATCTGTGATGAAAGCTATTGCTGGTTAGTTGCTGACTTAGTTGTGATATGGAATATCTTTGTCTGGAGACATAAAAAGACCTTTGGAACAACTGTGCCGTCAGCTTTGATGGCCTGGTAGTCTCCATCTGATGGATTTCTGGGCTAGACAAGAATATCTGTTTCTACTCACTACCATGTGGCAACTAGATGTTTTTTTAGGATATCAGCTGGAAAAGTACTTTGTCTCTGATTGCTTTCCTGTTTCTGCTAGGAACAAGATCTTAATATTTGGTCTCTTTGAGGAGACTGCTCTGGCTGCCTTCCTCTCCTACTGCCCTGGCATGGATGTTGCTCTAAGGATGTACCCTCTCAAGTAAGTCGCATCATGCTTTTTGTGCAGCAGGCTGTACCACAGAACAGCAGTGCTGGGGTGGGGAGATGGATAAAAGTGGTTATGAGCTTGTGGAGCATGGAACCTAGTTTTAACCCAGAAGAGCTCAGGCTGGAGGGTGCAAGTGATCCTTTGCTGTAGTGTGGCACACCAGGGGTTTGATACTCTTTACTGTTTATGGAATGTTTACAGGGAGCCTGCAGTTCAGTGCCCCACTTAAAGCAGCACAACCTTGGTTGTACCACTGTGCTCTAGTACAGCTGCTGTTACACTTACATGGGGTATTTTTATGAGTAGGGGACTGCATCTCTCAAGACAGTTGAATTGCTGTAAAACATAGGCCAGGTGACTCTTTATTAACTGATGATGATGGTGTCTTGTGCCTTTTTTCTGCTCCCCATAGAAATAGTACTAGTAATGGAGTCTCTGGAAGATGCTGCATAGTGCAATGACCAGCCTTCCTAACAGTGGGAAGGGTGCCAACATCTTAAGCATTGCTCAACAGCATTGCAACGTTTCATGACAGGGTTTAGTCTCAAACTATGAACAGCTCTCTAGCTTCTGTGCCATGAAATTTTCATGGCAAAAAGATCCTGGTACACCTTGTGTCCCATTCAGAAGTGTCATCTAGAATTTGGTTCTCAAGTGAGGGCCTTTGCCCAGTGCTTGCAGCAGCTAGATGTTAGCACGTGTAAATCATAAGTGAAGTGAGTGCAGTTCAAGTGAGCAGGGCTATGGGCACAAAGGTTATGTGTACTTGGAGGAAATGCTGCTAGATTAGTAGGTGGGGAGGTGCTGGTACAGAGAAGCATAAAGGTGCTGTGACGCACCTCATGTTGGAATTAATAGCCAAATAGTGGATTAACTTATTGCAGCAGAAAACTTGGTGTTAATTCTTGGCTTGGAGGGTTCTCAGCTAAACCACAGCTTTGTGGTTGCTGATGCACTGTCAGGCTGGGACCTGCTAGCCTTCCTGCACTCCTCTGTGCCATGAAGTCAGAGCTCTGCTAGGCACAGAGCATCTTTGCTGCCTGTGTTCTTACTGTCTTCTCTCCCAAACAGGCCGACCTGGTGGTTCTGTGCTTTCCCGTACTCCCTCCTCATATTCCTGTATGATGAAATCAGAAAGCTCATTATCAGACGCAACCCTGGTGGTAAGAACATAATGCTAATCTGTGCGTTTCCTTCCCTGCCTCCTCAGGCTGCTGAGCTCTGTAGAAGCTTTGACAGTGCTAAGGACCCCCAGTGCAGACACTGTGCAGTGCTGCGTTTTCCCCTCCTCAACACTAATAGTGCAGTTAGTTCAAATTAAGGACTTGTTGTTCCTCTCCCTGCATTCTTGTGCAGCCTATGAAAGTACCAATGCACAGACACAGATGGAAAAGACTGATAATGCTTTGGGTAATTCTAGACAGCCGGAACAGGGTCTGAAAGCTTCAGCACATCAGTAATTTGGCAAGACTTTTCTATTGTGATGGGTCACTTCCTAGTTCAGGTGCTACACTGCAAGTTTGCAGAGCCTAAAAGGACCTCTCATGAACCTCCTAAGTACTCTGCTTTAGGACTAACTCTGTTTGCTCCCTTCTTTTCTCTTAGGTTGGGTGGAAAAAGAGACCTACTACTAAAAAGCGCCTGTAAACCATTCCACGCACAGCCCATGCCACCTCTCCACCACCTCCCCTGTGTGCGTACTTCATCTTTGGAAGCACAGAACTGTGCTTGGGCAGGAGTGAGCTGAAACTAAAGGAAACCTGAAGAGACATGGACTGGAGGAGAAAGCAGTGGGGGAGGTTGGGGTGGGGGGAGTGTCTGACCATCAGTCCATGGGGATGAGAGTTTGAGTAGTTTTATGTGCCTTTTTGTTTTTGTAAAAGGAAACCGAAGATTTTATATGTGGATTTTTACAAATAAAGATGGATTATAAGAGGATGCCCCCACATGGTCTTAGGTGGATGGTTTTTCTCAAGGCAAAAACTGGGTCAGGGCAACCTCCCTTCCCTGTTGAGGGTGTGGTGCTTACCAGCCCTTGCTGCTTCCCTTTTGTATAGTAGGGAAGCAGAGCTGCTTGACCCAGAGACAGCAGCACGTGGCTTTTACCAGCACTGGTGCATCTGCCTCTAGCTCAGTGCCTAATGTCATGAACTGCTTCCAGGTACTTGCTTTGCAAAGTTTAAAGCTCAGGGAGCCTGCTGGCCTGTGCATCTTGGCTGCTTCCCACTAATACAGCACTGAGTGGAGGGAAGAGCTGGTGGCTGGATGTCTGCAACTTGCTTGCTGTGCTCAGAATGAGAACAGGTTTCCACTGAATGGCACTTGCATCCCAACAGCTTTGTTCTCAAAATCCTGACACTGATTTTCCTGCTTGCTTTGCCAAGCAAGGGATAATGTTTCCTAGTGTCCTCTGTGCATGCACGTGCTTGCTCTGGCATGGTGCTTGCCCTGTCTTGATGCCTGCAGTGGAGTGAGGGAAGTGTTTGATCACAGGTACAGAATCTTTCACCTTCCACTTCTGAGGAAGGCATCTCTGGGTTCCAGGTTGGCTCTCTGAGCTCAAGTGAGTTGTGCTGCTTCCCTCTCCCTAGCCATTTTACTATATAATGATGCTTGTCTGGCTTGCTTCTGAGAACTCTATGGGGTTGATGCCTTCTGCATGTGGACAGTCACCATGAAGTCTCATTTCATGCTCCTGCTGTTGTGCTAAAGCCACCTTTGGAAACGCTTCAGGTCCTTGGTCCTATTCAGGAACTGCTGATCTGTGTCCCTCTTAGTATTTACTTCTGCAAAGGATCACTCCAAACTACAGCACTGAAATGACTGAAGTTAAACTTCATGTTGTCATCTCTCTGGATTACCTTAAGATTAAAGCCAACTTCTCTCATGTACTGATCAATATAAATTTAATAGCACGAGGGAGGGGAGAAAAGGAGAGGCCAAGGGTGGCAACTGTTTTAACTTGTCGTGGACACTTCAATGTGGAACCCCTATATTAAAAATAATAAAGTCTTCCATTCATTGGAGTCTGCATATGCTAACAGCTGCATTGATGCAACTGGGCTTGAGGGGAGCCAAGCTGGGAAGGGGAGATGAGGAGCCCTACTGAGGGTGGAAGGAAGATGGTGGGATGAGTTTTGCTGGTGATGATGACACTTGTTCCACCCAGGCATGACACTTGAACTCTTGATTAGTACTTCGGACTTCCTCCGAGTTCTGCTGCAATGGAGTTGCAACATAAGGGTTGCTTGTCTGATGCACAAGAGGAGAAAAAGGAACCTGTTGTTCTTCCCCTGCTATTTCAGCTTTAAACAGCCTTGGAAGTGGGCCTCTTGCCTAGAATACAAGGTGTGGGGAGGGACTCCCAAGTGCTGCTGCTTCCAAAGTGCACATGGACAGGCTGCTGATGGCCTTGTTCAGGAGTATTGGCAGGGCTCTCATACCTCGGAGCTCCTGGGCCAGAGCTGAACCTGTGCTCCATGCTCATGCTGCTCCTCGCTAGGTTGTCCTTGTTCTGTAGTGCAGCTGAGGCTCCTTTGCAGCCAGGTCCAAGGCATGTCTTGCAGGAATATGTTTTGGCTACACTTGCTGCTCAGCAGTAACACCTCACCTGGACATCTCAACCATTCCAGGAGCATCCCTTGTGTTGGCCAGTCTAGTTGCAATCTCCTGGAGCAAGCACTGGCTAACAAAGGAAGCTTCACCCTACTATGGCTGCTTTAACGTCCTTGTCTGGATAACGGACGGAGGCAAACAGGGCTCCAATGGCTGGAGGAGGGAGCAGGTAACCAGGGCTGGGGTGGTGGTGAAGGCAACATAAGATGTTCTATAATGCCTCTAGATGTTGGCCAATATTTAGAAGCCAAGCAATACGTAGTAATTAGAGACTAAGAGCGCAGTGGGCTCTTGGGACACAGCTGAGCTCATCCTTTCCACCCTCAGAGCGTGGAATGTGCTGGTGCCAACAGCATCTTCTTTAACTGACACCAAGGAGGAGGATTTTGCATGATGTGTTGTGACTCACCTTTTCCTACCAGTGAAGTGACCTGAAACGGAAACAGTCTCTGAGCAGATGGGCACAGAAGGGCTCCCAGAAGGCGAAGTTCACAGAGGACACAGGGACAGCAGAGGCAAGTGGCTGACCCACACATCTCCTTTGCTGGAGATGGGGCCTTGAGGGTGAGGGCAAGGCATGGGGTATCCAGGATGATGCCCACCAGGCTTTGGGAGCCTCAGCAGACCCTTGAAGAGCAGGGACCTCCTTAGTGCCAGGCTCTTGCTGAGGTGGTTTTTTTATCCCCATTCGTTTCCATGAGACCCACCAATGAATGAGAAGAAAGGCACCAGTCCCTGCTGGGGACCTGCTCCCAGCACCATTCCTCAAGGAATAAAGCACTTTTCCACCAGACCCGACAGCAGGCAGCTCCAAGCCCCTCCACATCGGTTGCTGTCCCCTGACTCCACAGCCTGAATCAAGGAGGGCAGAGCACACCCCTCCAAGCTGTGAGGCCTCTGACCCAGCCGATGAGCCAGGACACAGAGCAGATTAACCCCAATTAGGTGGAAATGTATAAAACATATTCAGTAAACCCCTTTGGACACATTCCCCAGGAGCCTGGCTTTGAACACAGCTCCCAGGGATCTCCCTTAGCTCACACCTTCATATTCCATCAGCTCCGAAGCGGTACTGATGCTTGGGGCCCCTTCTGTGCTCTCCCATAGCTGCCTGCTGCAGGCTTGCTCAAACCCTACCCACACTTGCTTTAGATGTTGCTGTGTCTTCTCCTTTCCTCTCTTCTCCTCCAGCTTTCACAGCCCTCCTCTCTTCCCCTTACTCCATGTGCCACCCCAAGAGCCTCTGGACTCATGGGCTTTGCTGATGAAGAGCATGGCAGAGAGTGCCTATGGAAAGTTTAAGCTCCTATAAGGAGGGATAGAAATCCCTTTCATCCCACTCATCTCTTCTCCCATGAGATCTATCTCCTTCTTCCATCTGGCTTCCCAAACGCAGTCACATCTTCACTTGCCTGAACCTCTTTGAGCCCTCTTGAGCAGACTGGAAAGCCAAAGCGGCCGCTTTGCCCAGCTCTGGCATCAGCAGCAATAGGATCTTGCGTTTCTGTGGTTCCTTTCACTTCAGAAGGCCCCAAATTTCCTGCATGGTACACAGAAAAATCCCCTCTGCCTCCCAGAGGCTTGTACTACTGTCAGGCAAAGAGCCAGTTCAAACAGCCCGGAGGGGAGATCTGATTGGGAGGGAGATAACCAGAAGTGGAATGCCACTGGAACTTTCCTGTTATAGTGGAAAAGAGCTGTGCTTCCTAAGGAGCCCTTGGGAAGGTTGGTGCCAAATCGGATCCCCACAGTGGTGCAGAGACGAGCCAGAAAGTGAGGGATGGTTTGAAGGACCATGGAGGAATGGGAAAGCTCCGTGCAGGCAGAGCAGCTCCTCCTCCCCATAGGGCTGCAGAGGGGAGGCTGAATGGCCAGCAGGGAAAAATCACAGTAGGGCTTTTAAACACAGAGAAAAGGGAAAAGACCAAGGGCTCTTGACAGGATGTCATGTGCAGGGACTGGGACCATGGCTGATGGAAACCACAGCTCCATCAGCACTAACGGGCTGAGAGCAGCCTTCAGGGTGAATGAGGCCCAAGGTGCGGTGTGAAATCTAACACTTTCTATGGTTTCTATGGAGAGATGAACAAGAGGTTGACAGGAGCATCATTATGGAGGGTGCAGCCTCACACAGCTTCTCAGCAACAGCACCAACCAAAGGAGCTTCTGGCTGTGGGCCCTTGCCCAGACAAACTGACCCAGCTCACTTGTGACGGTACTTGGTGACCTGGCTTTCAAACAACCTCCTGAAGCCCTTCATTGGTGTAACACCTACCTGCCTATCCATGAATATATTGGGTGCTATGCATTAGGTGGTGAGGATATGATCATTTACACCCAACAATGCCAACCTGCAGTATCCATCCCTAAAAGTCTGCTCTGGCTGAAGCATGGGAATGGTGTTCTGTTTCTGGTGGATGAGGCAGAGCATCGCATGGTGCCTTCATCCCGTGTCTGGGAAGACAAGACAGCACCGATACAGGGTAAAACCAGAGCAGAACAGACATGAAGCTTGGCTATGGGAGAGCTATTGTCTTGAACACTCACAAGAGGTTTGGAACCAACAAGTTCATACTTATCTGCCCTGCGCATGGCATGGCCGGGATGTGTTTGATCTCATGTCAGCAGCCCTGCAGTCAGGTTTACCACATTGTCAAGCTATGAAACGCCTGAGCAAAGCCTCCCTGCAGCCCCAAAGCAGAGGAGAAGGGGAAGCGGCTTAGCAGGCAGTTGGGTTGTCTCCTCCCCCATGAGGGTGTTTTCCACAGTTGTTTCCAGCTGTAACTGCAGTCAGCATCCAGGAACTTCGAGGATTTGTTCTTCTAAAACCCACTTTCTCAAAGCAAAGCAGTGCAACAGGCAGTGGAAACGTGGCTGCCCCCAGCCGCCTCTTTCTCACATGTGCTTGCCCGCGCACTCTCTGCTTCTCTGCTCTTCTGAGGTTTTTTAGGAGATAAAAATAGAAACAAAGAGTTTTGGTTTTATTTCCATGGAGAGAAGGATATTTCCAAGTGACCTTTTTTTGGGAGAATTACTCCTAAAGCAGCAGATACTTGCGGGCTCCATAGAGTCACAGAACCAACCAGGTTGGAAAAGACAGTTAGGATCATCCAGTCCAACCGTTCCCCAGCACTGCCAAGGCCACCACTAACCCATGGCACTGAGGGCCTCATCTACACGGTATGTGAACACATCCAGGACAGTGACTCCAGCAGTGCCCTGGGCAGCCTGTTCCAATACCTGAGCATCCTTTAGGGAAGGAATTGTTCCTCATCTCCAGTCTAAACCTCCCCTGGTGCAGCTTGAGGCTGGTTCCTCTTGTCCCATCCCTTGTTCCTTGGGAGAAGAGACCAACCCCACCTCACTCCATCCTCCTGTCAGGCAGTTGTAGAAAGCGATAAGGTCCCCGCTGAGCCTTCTCTTCTCCAGACTAAACCCCCCAGGCCCCTCAGTCATTCCTCATAAGTGAAGTCTTCTCATTACTGTAGACCAGGGAACAGCTCAGGGGCACTGCTGGCATCCAGCACAAGCTGCTGGGAACAGTGTGATCACCTGGAAATACGAGGGCATGATAGGAAAGAAAACTCGGTACTTGGATGAGCACCCTCAGGATCCACTGGGGAAGATCCATTTTGGTCACAGAGAGAGCAGTCAAGGCAGGATACTCACTACCTCCTCTGGAAGCAGTCAGTCAGCCACAGTTTGCCTGAACCTTCCTCTTTTTCACTCTGGATTTCAGTGTGGTTTTGTAATCAGCTGTCTGAATTCATCGCCTTTAACCCTCCGTGTGTCATTGGTGGCATCAATAAACTTCCACTGGTGTCAGCAGGGTCCTTTTTCATACCCTTGTGGTTTCATTTTAGCAATGAGGTTATGGGAAATCCCCAGATCACTACTGAATTTAGAAGAAGAACTAAGCATCTTCTCCTCTCTGTGCATCATCCTTCAGTTAGCCCCTTGTGTGCAGCTCTCCACTCGCATTGCTGCAGGCACGTGGCTGCTGGAGCTGGAACCCACCTCCCTGAAACACACACAGGTGGTATGAAACAACTGTGCTATAAGAGGACTCTTCTGCTTGTATTATCCTTATGGATTCTGTCTTCACTCACATCAATGGAATATCAACACCTGAACCCTCAGGCGGGATCTAGTTGTTTAAATACATGACCACAGATGTCTTACAGGTACAGCTACATAAAGCCTCTCCTGCCTGCCCACCTTTCAGGCTTGAAGAGGCTTGTCCAGTGCTTCACGAAGAACACAGCAATGCTATTGCTCCCAGGGTATCAGTGCAGCTTGACCTCCATCAGCTCAGCATCCCAGCCTTGTCCTAAGGGGACCAGAGCACTGCCTCCGGATACCCTCCAGTAGCAGCCTGGGAAGGACAGAGCACCCCAGGGACAGGGCTCTGTTCAAACACACAGGGAGAGGCAGGGATTTTGCCCAAGGTTTCATGGAATTCCCTGAATTGGCAGCAGCCCTGAGGAGCACGTTAGGATGTGCTTGTGGGGCCATAAGTATGTGATGGCTCCAAAGCGATGGGGGGAAGCAAAGCCTCCCAAGCCAGGTTTGAGAAAGGCACCCTGCTAGAGTCAAGCTTGAGGATGGAAGTACAGAAAAGCCTTTTTCTTTGACAGCATCACCCCTATCAAGCCTTGAGCAGGGAAAGGGGGGTCAGCCCCTCTCTATTGTGTCAGGCTAACGTGATCCAGCCCTAACAAAGCCTGTCCCACCTTGCTGAGGGACAAATGTGACCTTCTGTGTTGCTGCCAGCTCTTCACACATCCATGGGGTGAGTTCCTGCACTCGCTGTGTACGGTGGGGACACAACCCTCCATTCCCACAGAGGTGGGGCAGGATTCAGGGTTAGCTTTGATGGAAGGGGATGTGGCACAAGCAGGAAAATAAAAGCCCTTGAGCCCCGCAGCAGCCCCATAAGGGAGTGCACAGTGCATCCCATGTCGGGCCACTGGTTCCCCTTGAAGCTGTTCCTCTTCCTGGTGCTCACCCCTGACAGCTGGTGGCACATCTTTGGTGCACCCTGGGTAGTCATGGTGTTGGCTGAGGATATTCAGCTCGTACCGCTTTCTTGCCAAAAATGTGAGAAAGGGGATTTTTGCTTTCCTTCATTGTAAAGCACTTGGGAGCAGAGAGATTTTTTCTATAAATGGCAACTTTAAGGGGAAAACTCTGTCCCCCTTGGCCTAGGAGTCAAGAGCTAGCCAAATCAGAGATACTCCTCTGTACTCACATCATTCCCAGCTCCCTTAAACTTCCCATCACCAGCCAAGGCTATGTATTAGGGAACACAGGACGGGGGGGTGAGCAGTAGGAGGAGAAGGGGTTCTTAGGAGATCAAATCTCAAACCATCATATTTGCATTCATTAGGAGGCAGTAAAGAAGGTAGGCAGGCAGGACAATTAGAGATAAGGGCAAGCAACATGCTGTTCCCAGCCCGAGGTCCTGCCTGCTGGTTAAAGTGGGGGTGCAGCCCAATGCATTCTTGACATTTTGTTCTTCCAACTGATGCCAGGTCAGTTCTTATCAGAGATCTCCACGGCCAATGATTTTTCATAGTGGATAACACTGCTGAACTGCATAGGAAAAAAATCATAAACCCCTGTCCTAGGCAGCTGAGCAGAATGTTCCCTTCCCGTCCTTCACATGGGGGTATTTGTGGCTTCACCTTTTCCATTCTTCTTCACTTCACCTTTTTCCTGCCTCTGACAGGAACCTGACCTTGTGCATGTCAGCCTGTCCTCCCCACAGAAGTGGCACACGAAGCTCCCTCCTGAGTGGATTTTGGCTAAATCTCAAGGATGCTTTTGCTGCTGTTCTTCCTTTACACTGACCCGTGTGAAGCTGGGCTTGGTGTCACCGCGCCGTGTGAGACACCCTCCTTGTTCTGCTCAGGGTCCAGCTTTCTGCTAAAGCAATATTTGGGGAGCTCGGTTCTGTGTGCTGAAGCCGAGGGAGCTGGGGATGCAATCCAACAGCTTCCCTTTACATTCTGAGCCCCAGGATAAGAAAGCTTTCCAGTAAGCGATCACACCCCGGTGATAACGGTGACAAAAGCACACCCTTGCCTAGGTTAACACATGATAGTGCTGTTAACGCAAGCAAGGTGCTGCTCCGCTCTCCACCCCTGTGTACAACAGCTTGAGGCCTTTCCAGGACTTCCTGGGATGAGTCCTCACAGATTAGGCAACAAGGAGCATGTTAGTTTTGGCTTCACCCTACCCTGGGCTGCGTAACCCAGGGGTTCTCCTTTTGTCCCTCACCCTGGGGCACTGAGCTTGCTCCTCTGGACACCTTTTCATGTGTAGTACAGCATGCAGTGCCACCAGGTCTGTGTCTGTCAGACACTGTGCCCAGTGCCACATCTTCCTTTCCAGAGCAAACTGGGAGAGTAACAGCAGAATTCATTAGTGTAGAGCATCACAGCCAGGGCAACCCACCTGAGCGCTGCTGTTGTCCAGACTTGCAGGTTTATTGGCAATTGCCCCCAGGAGTGGGGTCTTTCATATCCCCTGTGGGGCACAGGGATCTTGTTCTGCTGTAGCACTTCCCTGCTCCCTAACTTCAGATCCTGGGGGTGGTTTTGGTTTCACCTTCCTTGTCTCTTTGTACTGCTTCAAATCCACACAGCAGGACCTTCCTTTTCAGGTTTCTGTTGAAGGTGATGCCATCAGGCAGAAACATGCTCCTCATTACCTGCCCTATTGTAACACATATATATTGTGACATGTATATTATGTGCATAGCATGTATTGCCTGTCAGTGTGTGTATATATCCATATGTATATAAACACACATGTCTACACAGACATACATATACCTCTGTAATCTGTGTTTATACTTACACACATGACACCCCTTGCAGATTACTAGCTGCTCTGCAGTGCTTTGCAATGGAAGTGATCTTGAAACTGTGATAGCAGGGCATCCAGGAGATGAGCTCCTTGGCAAGTCTCTGAGCCAGTTTAGGTCCTTCTCTGGGTCTTACCCAGAATAACTGGGTTTATTTTCCATTTTATCCGTTCTTCCATATTGGCAATGATAGGCATCAGCAGCCACCAGTATAAATCTCTTCTGTACAGACTGCTCTACCACAGACCCACTGAGCCGTAGCCAGTCTCATGCATTACCATATTATAGCATCAGATGTCAGCTATATCCAGCCGTGTTTACATTGGCATGGCTTGCACGGCTTTTCTAGGGCCCACAGGTCTGTGTGCAGTCATCCTTGACCACACACCTTGCTCTGAAGGTCCTAACTCCCTTCCTCGCAGTGTTGTGGATCCCCAGCTCTACGAAGA
Source organism: Neopsephotus bourkii (assembly GCF_033783945.1). Classification (NCBI taxonomy): domain Eukaryota; kingdom Metazoa; phylum Chordata; class Aves; order Psittaciformes; family Psittacidae; genus Neopsephotus; species Neopsephotus bourkii. The sequence goes on along the minus strand of NW_026901771.1, from coordinate 4,335,114 downwards.
GTTTCAGGACCCTATTTGCCCATCCATAGCCGTGCTTTTGGAGGGGATGTGCTGTATTGCTTGGCACAGCGAGGGTTAGTTCTGGCTCTCCAACACTCCTCCTTGTTTTCAGTTCCTCTGAGGGACCTGGCCATGCTCCTCTTTTCCTTTCTCCTCCCCTAAAACTACCAAACCTATCAAGCACATCAGTGCCAGGAGGTGTAAGAACTAGGATTACTTCTCAAGGTCTGATTTCCTTGCACCTTGTGTAGTCACAGAGTGAAACAGTGACCTTCCTCTGCTGCTTCCCATGGCCCCCAAGCTCCAGCAGAGCTTTAAGTACTCCCTCCTTCTACTCTGCTGATTTCTCTGTATGCCTGGCACTGTGTGATCATCAGAGCTTACCCAATAATTCAGGTATGAATTTGCAGGACAGGAGCTTTCCTGTGGTCAATAAGGAGGTGCCTTTCTGTTTATTACATGCAAACTCTGCCTGCCCCTTTTCTCTCTCAGGAAGTGCTTCCCAGCACTTATAACTGATGTAAAGCCTTCAACAAGGCCAGGCTAAACGGGGCTTGGGGCAACCTGCTTTAGTGGAACGTGTCCCTGTCTGTTGCAGGGGGTTGGAACTGCATGGGCTTTAATGTCCCTTCCAACCCAAACCAGTCTGTGATTCTGTGATTCTATGATACAAAAGCCTGGAAGCCACAGGACTGCCTGTTCCCAGTTCCTTGCAACAGCAGTACTAGATCTGGGAGACCAGATCACATCCCCACAGTTCTTTCCAACCTTACCAGACCAACGATGTTTTCCTGGCTTAGATCTGGACACTGGATTACCTTGGATACATGAGCAAGACACAGCAGGGCGATCCTTGAGAGGTTTCCCAGCTCAGCCTGAACACATACCAGACTGCCTCTCTATCTGTGGCCAATCTCCAGCACTTCAGATGATAGTCAGCCAGAACTGTCCTGATTTTACAGGAAGATGTGGCAACGGGGAGCAGGTAAGCAAGTGCCTTGCAGAGACAAAATGCAGCCAGACTGCATGCCTTCCTCCTGACCAGGCAGGCTGTAAGCACATCTGTGATGGAGAAGGAAGCTTCAGAGTGCTCTCTGCGCCTCAATCACAGCTCAAGAGCAAGGGGAAACAGCTTCCAGGCACCAAGTGCACACTGCTCCAGGTACCACAGTGTGGACACCAGCAGTCAGATGTCCCTGTGACCTGTCCCCTCTTCTCCCAAACCCCAGAGGAAGCTTACCGGTCCAGTGTCTACCCGAAAGCAAGGTTCGCTGCCCCGCTCACTTGGGTGGACATGATACCACTGGTACACAGCAATGCTGATTCCAGTGCTTTTAACATTATTTGTTTCTCTGAGGCCTGTGTTGGCAAAAACATTTGATCTCCCAAGCAATATAAATGCCCAGCTGCTTCCTCCAAACTAGGAGGTAAATGGAAGCAAAAGGAGTGAAAGTGTGTGTGTGTGTTTGTGGTGCTCATGCTACAGAGAGAGAGGAAATGAGTTGGTGCAAAATAAGAGGAAGTGGGAGAAAAACAACACAAAGCAAATGCTGCATCCATTGAACGGGACTTGAATTGATATCTTGGCTGCTTTTTGACTAACTTATGGTATCACTAAATCCCATTCTCCTCACTGGGAAAGAAACCCTGCGACTGTGCATTGTCAGCGTGACGGAAGAAACAACGGCAGCTGATCCTGGTTGGGTCAGTATTACCCTCAGTCTCACAGACTGGCCTTTGTTCCCAGAGCAGTGACAAAGGGCTCCCTTCTTTCCTTTACCTCCCTCGAGTTGCTCATGTTGGAACAGTGCGTGTTTTAAGACTCTATTGGCTATGGGTGGCATTCCTCAGCCAGATCCCATCAGGACCAAAACCACCTCTGTCCTTTGGGAGGTGTTCCTCTCATGCACCGGTGCCCTCCATGGAGAGCATAGGCAAAGGCTCATCTCCTTATCATCTGATCGAGCTGTGTGCTCCTGGGAGTCCATTGGTACTTAAGAGAACCCCAGGTAGATCATAAGCTCTGAGCTGACAGGTCTGCAGGACATCAGGGGTGTGCATAGTGCTCCTAGTGCTTTCTGGTCCACCTCTCTGGTTACCCTCAACACCTCCTGAACCTGCCACTCAGTTACTCTGCTCTCCTGGCAGAGCGATGAGCGCAGGAGAAAGAGAGCTGGTGTTGGTGAGTCTTAGCTGGTGTTCACCATTATGACCTCTTTCTCCCCCTGTATAGAAGAAGAGACTTCAGAAGCTTTTTGCAGTGAGAAGGAGCAAGTCACCAGTGCTGGGGTAACCCCAGCCTGCGGTGCATGCTTTTCAAGAAGAGGCACCCTCTCACCTGGTGATCTTTGGCAAGAGGCTGTGCCCAGCAACTGGCAGAGGGAGAGAGTCAGCAGAGCATTGTGGTGGGTGGCAGGGCTCTTCCAGACAAGGGACTGAGCTGGAAGACACATTTCCTACATTCAGATGTCCTCTGACTGGTAGCCCCTCTGCGTTGGGCCTTGGAAGTCTCCCCTCCCAGCATCTGCGTGTTGTAAATGGAGAGCACACACAGTAGGGCAGTACCACAGAATCACAGAATCAACTCAGTTGGAAAAGACCTTTAAGATGATCAAGTCCAGCTGTTACCCCAGGACTGCCAAGTCCACCACTGAGAGTGCACCTGAAAGGCCGTTTTGATGTAATCCCAGTATTCCCAGTCTGCTTATTCTGCACAGCCACATCGTGAGCTATATGTCAGGATTATTCCAGCCATAATTCTAGTGCTATTTATCATGGATTTCACCTTCATTACATTTCTCATGTCCTTTGTACAGAGGGATGAACCTGTACAGAAACATAAGAAGACACAATATAGAGCCCATGCCACCATGCATACAGGTCTTAACATGCAAGAAGACACATTCAGAGACATACACACAGAGACTCACTTCCAAAACACTGATCTTGCATGCACAATAGAGCAGTACACATAGATAATAACAGACAGTCATTATCTAATGCTCTACACATAGATAATGACAGACAGTCATATTCTAGTGCTCTACACATAGATAATGACAGACAGTCATATTCTAGTGCTCTACAAGTGTCATTGCCCGCCGAGGTAGTCTGGCAGAAGCAGCACAGTGCATTAGATTTCAAGTTGATGTTTCAGTGTCTCTGTTTCAGAAAACAGGGCCCTGAGGGCTGCAAAAAGCACTGTATGGAGAAGCCAACACAGGTGCCACAGCCTTTCCTATACTTTTGATATGTAAAAAGACCTCAATAAGAACGTCACGTGCTGGCCACTGTGTCAGCACAGAGGTCACACCACGGGGAGATGCTTGCTGTCAAATGGCAAACTACCTTTGGCAGCTATGTCTCCAGGTCATGTTTGTACATGTAGGGCAACCACGAGGAGTGGCCTTCCTTGAACAAAAGATGAACGTATCAGGATGGAAGTTAAACAGGTGGAGCTGACCACATCGGTGAAAAAAAAGGGGCTTGTGATTCATGATTGCTTCCTCTCTCCTGCTCCTCAAGAGCTGAGTTTGCCCCTTTGGGCTGTGCCTGATGCCAGGCAACACGACTCACATTTAGCCTAGCAGGCACTGGTGCATAGGATGTGAGGACAGACCTGCCTCTGTCCTGAGGCTTCCATAGGCAGCCCAGGAACACAGCTCATACTCTTTTCTGAGGTCTGGGTCCTGAATTGTTCTAGAGTACAGATGGAGCAGATGACTTGGCATACGTGTAGGGTAAGTTCAGGAGGAAAATTAAAGGGGAATATAAAAGATACTTTGTGTTGCAAGACATCTTTCTTAACCCATATGTTTTTATTTCACTTACCTTGTGGGACACTGCCCAGAGCCCCATGAGGAGCTGTGGTAACACATCCACTTGTATCACAGAGTGCACAAGGGTAAAGGCTGTGCCAAACAGGCACATTTTGGGCAGGTCAGCAAAGAAGTTTCTTCTTTTTGCTAAGATCCAGATCCCAGGAGCAATGAGACCAGGGACTGTGAAACCAGGCAAAAAAACACATGGCCTTGTATCTATGACATCTGGGGGCTTTGACCTTCTGCAGCAGGAGTGAAGCTTGGCTTCCTACACAGAGCAAGAGGAAGGGCTTAAACTTAAGCTTATTTGAGACCCGTCAAAGGAGAGAGTGTGTCTCCACAGCTTGTTTTTATGGCACACATCTGGAAACAGTTTACATGTGGCTAGAAGGAAGCCTATGCGTTATTGTGGTTAAAATGACCTCTTGGTATCTAGTCTCTATTTTAAGTAGGTGATGCATACATGTTCTCATGCCAGAGCTCTTCCGTCTTTTAGCTGGAATAGCAGTTCTCTTTCATTGGGATTTACCCGCCTGATGTACTTATAGGCAGCAATCATATGCCCTCTTAACATTCCTTTTGCTAGGCTAAAAATAGCAAGGACCATCTAGGCTTCTTCCATCACCTCCTTCTTTTCCCCCCAGATCACTCTAATGCCATTCTTTGCACTCATCACACTCTTATTCCAGCTCCTCTGGTTGGTACTTTCCCCCTCCTCAGTACAGGCAATGCCTCCTTGTTCTGTCTCTTCAGCTAACATGTTTTCCCCAAGGTCATCAGTGAAGGTATGACATTAACTGGTGCCAGAACCAGTCCCTAAGGAATTTCATTTGCAATCACCAGCTACTTCATGTTTCAGGGTCTCTTCATTAAACAATTCCTTACCCGTTTTTCAGTTCAAGTGTTAATCTCTGCACTCCCCTGCTTTCACAACTTCCCAACCACCTTCTGTGAAACTTGGACTATTCCGTATACCCCACAACTGGTGTTTAAAAAAGGATCTTTTCTCCCCCAAGCATAAAAATAACTGAAAACATCTTTCATAGATCTATGTAGAATTTTATTGAACTTTCTATTGCACTTCAATATTTTTAATGAGTCCTAGTCTGTTCTAGGATAAAAATAAAAGTTGTCCTAAGCCTTTGGCTCTGGAAGTAACCACATCCCTTTTTTGTTCCTTAGTTAAATTTAGGTAAAACTGTTAATACTGTGCAATTGTGTGGTCCCCATCCAACCTTCTGTCAAACAGGTTTATTGAACATCGATGCTATTGGATTTATTACCTGATGTGTCTCCGGGAACCTTCTGATCTGAATAAACCTTGTGAATTTTGGCTTGACCTCTGATGGGACTGTTCCTATTTCCAGACACTTTTCAGCCATCAACTTGTGATCCCCTTCCTTTATACCCTCTTTCCTGCAAAGATGAGGCAAACCCTTCAGTTTCGGAGGCATACCTTGACCTTAGCCACACCATGCAGAGGTCTGATCTCTTGCCTTGTTCTTTCTGCCTTTAGAAAGAGCCTCTGTTGGCACCCTACCAGGTCTAGCTCACCTTGATTTCTGCCAACGTTTTTTCCCCTAAACATTGTGCCCTCTGCAATACAGATTTCTTTGCTGACCACTCCCATCTTTCACTAAGGGAATTGTTTCCCCAAGGAGCCACGTTTTCTATGTGCTCTCCCTTCGCTGTCTTGTTGAGGAAAGCAAGTTCGCTTTTGTCATGCTGAGTCTCGATGCCTTCCACATGCTCGAGACTTTAATCGCCTCTTTCCTTCCGTCCCGTGGCTTCTCTGACCATGCCAGTTTTGAGGCTGGAAAATCTTCGATGTGGCCCCATGCTATTTACTCTTCCATTTAATTTAATTTAAACAGGATCAGTCAGTGAAAAGTCAAGGTCAAAAGTTATCTTCTGACACATTGTTCTGTAATGTCTCACCCGTTACCAAGATCAGGTCAAACACAACTGCAGCTCTGATTGCTTCCTCTTTAGTGAGGAAATATGTCAGCCCAACCAGTGAATCCAGGAATACCTGAGCCCAGCCTATGCTCGTAGCAGATTTTCTCTATGTAAGAAGTTAAAACCTGCGGTAATGACAATCCCTGGTACTTTCTAAACACATTAGACACCTTCATCAACCTTGGATAGCTGCAGCAGAACTACAGCTCTCTTTCCTCAAGGGGATTTGAACCAGACTCTGTTTTATCACCTGTGCTGCTGCTTCCTCCTTCACACTCAAGAACATCATGCACAGGCCATGCCACCACACAGCCCACTTTGCTTTTCCGAGCAGCACAAATCCTTCAGTCTCAGAGGTCCAGCCATGCCAGTTGTCTATTCTGCCTCCCAAACTGGCATACACAGTTTCATGTCCTATATTGCTCATGAGCTCCTTGTCTTAGTATTCAGGCATTTCCATTGTTTCTCACAGTTTCCCATATATACTGGCTATATGATCTTGGATGATCAGTCTCCTGCTCAGATTAGTACTACGCTCCTGTTCTTACATGTTTCTTTAGTCATCTCTGTATCTTAATACCTATGCTCTTCCTCCACCAGCACATCAAAAGCCAGCGTGGAAAACACACAAGTCCCAGCTACAAAGCCCAAGTTCTCCTCCCCACATCCTGTCCCTGCATCTCGCTCCCAGCAGGCTGTGTTCCTTCACATGCACACTCAAGCTGCCAAGGAGAGCCTTCTTTCTGTGGATGCCTTCAAAGAGACAACACACTGCTGGCAGGGGCTCCCAAGGTAACTGTAATGTCTGAGCTATGGATTCGCTCTTCTCTTTGGACGTGTTTCACGGAGGTATGTAAAGTGCCTTGAGCAGTATCTTCCATTTCAGTGGGAATCCAGCTTGTCTCAACATGAAGGGAAATCACTGGATTATTCTCTTTTCCCACCAGGCCCTTTTTCAGTTCCAGATCTCCTTTGTAACACGGTGATGATTTGTTTTAAAGTGCCCCCACTCATTCAGACATCTTGCCTGGTGCTTCTGGATGTCTTCAGCTTCATTTTGTCCCTTTCCCTTTGCAGCTCCTCCTGCAGCCTCTCTTCCTGGATTTATGCTTCCCTGACCTCAAGCCATTTTCATCTCCTCTTTTCGTTCTCTGTTGGGTTTAGATTTCCTTTTTGCTTTTCCTCCCCATTCCCAGTCCACAAGCTTTTCCTTGAATTTCAAATGATGCAGCAGCAGGGAAGAACTTGCTAACACGCCTGATAAGCTCTGCTCTGATGTTTGCTCAGAAGATATGATAGGGATGACCTGAGTGCATCCTTCTCTACACTGAAAACCTGAGCTCCCCAAAAGGCCTGTGAGATAGAATCATAGAATAGTTAGGGTTGGAAAGGACCTTAAGATTATCAAGTTCCAACCCCCCTGCCATGGGCAGGGACATGGGCATTGTTTTTCTACATTACCGATCAGCAAAACATGTTTTGTCCCCCTCAAGCCACATGATGCAACTTATGAGTGGCTGGGGGAGAATCAACCTTTGGACAAGCAAAGCTTTTGATGGAAACCCAAGAGCGAAGCTGTAATCCTAATTTAGCCTGGTCCCATCTATGAAGTGGCCTGCTGACTTAAAGCAGAAAGGGTGGGCTGCAGCAGCACAAGGCCAGAACATACAGCAGCTTCTACCTCCATCCAGCAATTTCCATTAAAAGCTTTAGTTAAGAATCTCATTTCCCCAACAGGTAGGCAGCTACTCCTACTACTCATATCGTACATCACGCTGACAGACAGAGGTTAAGTAACCTGCTTGTTGTTATTGGCAGATACAGACACTGCTGCTGCCTGCCCGCCACTGGATGAGAGCTGCGAGGGGGTGATTTGCCTCTGTTGTAAGTATCTTCCCCTGACTGTGCTGCCGAGAATCCCTGGTCCTAAACAATTAACTCAGGTGGAGGCAGAAACAGTGGGCCCTAGCCCACTAGTGTCATAGCTCTCACTCCCTTGGGCGATCGCCTGAACCACAGTCCTTCCCACAGCATTCCTTCCTCTTTCACTTGAACACAGGACTGTTCAGCACAGCAGCGCTGGGTAGCATAGCTCAGGTGGGTTCCTCCTGAGTTTCCTCTAAGTTTTCATCCCAGACAGATAGGGTTGCATTGTCCAATGCCAGTGACATGATGCTTCCACTTGCTGGGCTCAGAAACAAAGTGCCACGGCACAGCAAAGGACAGCAGCAGCATCACAGGACTGCCTCCTCTCACCTCCCTTTGGCCTTGCTCAAGGTCATGCTGCATGGCAGCAACAGGAATAGAGCTCACCGATGCCACTTCCTTATCCCACTTGTCCCAGGGCCAGACTCGGCTGGGGAAAAACAACACCCATGCAATGCCAGGGTGTTGTTGTAGAGCTCCAGAACAGATTAACGCTCATGCTCAAACCCCCACACAATAGGCAGCAAGAGGTGCCAGCTCTGGAAGCCTGGGGACACGCTGTGCTGGAAATGCTGGGGCCCCATCCAGCTGCACCAGCACTCCCTTGCCCGTGGGACTGTGAGTTCCTCCACGGGAAAGCAGCAACGCCCAGCCCCGGCAGGAAAACGCTGATTTACAGACAATACCCAGATGGGATGATTAAGCAGCAGCAGTGCATTGTCCAACACGTGAGCTATGTGTGTGTGCCATGAGCACACCTGCACACCGGGCTCTATGCTGTGCTTCTCTCTGGCAAAGGTCTGAGCGTTCGGGATGCTTTCCCTTGGAGAGACAAGGGAACAGCAGGGCATTCCCCGGACCTGACAGGCAGCTTCAGCTCTACCCCAGAGGAGCGAGATCTGAGAGGGTTTTTACCCTCACTGAGACAGCTACCAAATCTATTATAGGACCTCAAGAACTTGAAGGATTTGAGCACCAAACCACTAGGGAGTAAAATAGGCTGTTTTGACTTCAATGGAAAAGATCATGCATCACAGGCTACTGCCAGCTAATGAGAAATTAGTCTGGACAATTAATCAATACACAATCTCCTCCACTAATCATATTGATGGAAGATGAGCTCCATCCCCCAGGAAGGGCAAAAGCCATTGAGCTAAGCCATCTAGCAGCATTTATTTATATCTTTGGTGGTTCAATAACTTGAGTCTTGCCCAATAGCATCAGGCCTCTGAGAGCTGGGCAGTGTTATCCACCTGGGAAAAAAAGCCCAAAACACAAAACCTCCAAAACACAACAGGTATTGCTTAAGGGAAAACCAGCCTTTTAATGGAAATGAACACTTTTAAAGTAAAATGCCTTTAAATTTTGCATTTAAATGCCTGTAAATTGTCAACCACATGTGTGCAGAAAGGATTTCTGAAATACTCTATGCAAATTGTCAAAACCAGTCATTTCCTAAGGGGAATACTCAAAAATGTATTAGTCATATACTAGGCATGTATTAGTCTCAGTGGCACCAGAATGCCCTGCTATGGAAGTCTACCATGAAGAATTAAAAGCTAATTTGCCCTTCACTCATTCCTAAACCCAAGCCTTCCCTCCAGCAGGCACAAAGTGCTCTGTAAGAAACCTGGCCCTGCAGGTAAGGCATGTTCACACTTGTGTAAAGAGCCTGTGTTGGAACACAGACAACGGACCCTGTCACAGCACAGCTGTTTCTGCAGCACAGATGGTATCCTGCCTCCCTGGTACAAGTCCTGCCCTTGCTGTGTGTGATGCTCAGGCTGTCCCTGCCAACAGCCAGCAGAGCCCTCCCATTGCCCCCTCCGCCAGCCTAAGTAACCTGTGGAGAAAGGCACTGGTGCTCGCAAAGAAGCTGTTTACTTACGCAGTTGCCTGCTGGGACTTATTTGCAGAGTACTACTGAGAGCCACCAAATCTGCTTGTATAGCTCTGGAGACAGTTCAAATCCTCTGTTCCCAGAGCAGTGATTAATGCTGTATGGAGAGAAGTTAGGATGGAAGATAAAACAGCTTTCAAAACAAGCGGCTCTGATCTCAGACTGAACAAACATTTCCCCCTGCCTGTGTCAGCGGGTTTGATTTCCAATAAAAGAGCAGATTGCTTGGGAAACTGCAGCCATGCCAGTGAATTACCTCCCTCCTAGCCAGAGCGAGCCCCCTCAAGCACCCTTGTCCTGCTCTCTCAGATCACAGGCAGAGCTCCCTCAGCAAGCAGCTAGTGCAAAGTAAGCTCACAGGTTAAGTCTCCCAGCTCAGATCGTGGTAGGAACAAGACTGCACTCTTTAGAGCCCCACCTCCTCATAGTCCTCACTTACAAACAGCCATAGGACCAGTGTGTGCTCAGGAGATGCACCTGATCCTGCCAGCAGCAGATCTGAATACAAAGGCATCAATGCAACAGCTAAACTCACCCTTTGAAAGGACTACAGGAGCCAGAACAGGATTTTCTCACAGTTTGAAAGCACCTCTGGACAGGAAAGACTTAATTGCATTGGCAAAGATGTGCTCTGTGCCAAATGAGGGGCTGTGGCAGCAACATGCAGAGCACTGTGATCGCAGCAGCACCTGCATGGTGTGGTCCTCTGAAAGACAGGACTGACTTCCCCCCGGAATATATGAAACAAAGGGAATTATTATTAACAGCTCTTAAAGGCTGTGGCTTTCAGTCTACATGTGAAATGCATGCAAGCATAGACACATATACGTGCAGGCACACACCACTGTCATTCATACGCTCATGCTGTGGAAAGCCCATCCAACCCTCAGCCCTTGCCTTGGGTTCTGCTCAGGTTTAACCTTGCGCTCGCCTTTCCCAGCTGAGCCCAAAGAGAACGCCGCTATTGTGAAGGCCAGGCCCTTTCTGCCATGCCAGCGCACGCAAAGGCTGACGTTTCATAAGCCGCCTGCCATGAGGAGGACAAAGTCCCGTTGAGTGGGCATTGGCTCTGCCTTCCCTCACAGATAGCAAGGGATCAGCTGAACGCGAGGTTGGCAGCCTCCCAGGGCATGGCGCAAGGCTAGCCAAGCTTGTGAGGTAGTCATTATAGTGCCCTGTCCCTAACGAACTGAAGACATTCGCTTTCATCTCAAACTAATTTCTGTCCCCACTTTTTCCAAGCGGAGGAAGAAAGACGCACGCTGTGCCAGGTCCCCTGCTGCGATAGGTATCTCTTCATCTGTAGCTTGTACGGTTATGGTGAGGCCATTGGCCTTTAGTGTCTGAATTCAGGAATAACATCCAGTCAGGGTGCAAAGTAGCAACAATAAATAAAGGCTCTTTGGGAAAAAGGGAAGACAAACTGATTTAATTCCATGTGTTTTCCCATCACAATGGCTTGCAAGGGGCAAGTGAAGAAGGTTTGTTCATTCCTCCTTAGTGAGTATCCAAAGCCCTGGTATCTCCTCAGTCACCTTGAACTGGAGAAGCAGGAAAGATGAAGCTGTAGGACCTCTCTCAGCACTTTTGTCCTGGTTTAGGGCACAGAGCAGTCATGCTCATGAGTTAGCCACGATCCTGAGCACATGAAGGGATTTGAGAGTAATCCTAACTCTGCAAGATTTTTGTGTTTTCATTGTAGCTTGACTCTGTCTGTGAACCAGATTCATTTGCAATTCTAAGTAAAAGAACCCACCTATAAATAGTGACTTATGGCTAAGCTGAGCCTAAGTGATACGATGTACTGGAGACACCCTGCTTCTGCTGGGACGCTGAATGAGAGAGTTGTACTGGGAAACTGCTTGCATGCCTATTGACCATGAAGTAGTAGAGATGCTCAGAGTCCACAAAGCACTGAGTTGCAAGGTCCTGGTTGTAGGCAGGCAAGACCACAAGGGTTAGACTGAGACTGCCACAGCCTCTGAGCTGCTCAGAGAGAGACAGGAAGAAGAGAGGAGAGGCTATAGTGCAGGCTGGGCAACCATGTGCAGCCTGTGGGGTCATGTGCGAGGAAGGTGGCCACAGCACAGCACTGCAGTACATGCAAGGAGGGGGACAGGAGCGCACCGCGTGCATCCCATTCAGCCATGGCTTGGTGTTAGCAGGGCTGTAAGCACAGAGAGCCAGTGTGGAGCCAGCCTGGAGCGCGCACAGCTCACTCCTCACTCATGGCAGTCCTTTCACAGGGTGCCAGGGAAGCAATAGGGAAAGAGTCAAGGAAAGCTCCTGAAGAAAAGCAAGAGCCACCACAAACACATCAGACTGGGCCCAGCAGGAGCAAGCGTGTGCTCTGTGTTGTGCCTTTAAACAGCATTCAGAGAAGTAGCAGAAGCCAGTGGCTGGCTCCCAGGAGCCCCGGCTCCCACGGCCAGCCGTGCCAGTCACCTTGCTTTTTGGCTTTGCCAAAGCCACAAGACCTCTGTATTTCTGCTGCCCTGCTATTACAGCAAAGGGGAAGGACTACTTCCACAAGACGCCTGCCCTTGAAAAGAGCAGAAAGAAACCAACTCAACTTTGGCCAGCAACGACAGGGCAAGCTTAATGCCTGTGTCACATACAGGGGCTGCCTGCCAAAGTGCTTGGAGCACAGATCCTCAGGAATTAAATCCCCAGGGAAATAGCCAGTGTTGCCCATCTGTTTTCTCCCAGCCACCGTGCAGTGCTTTGTCCCCCCACAGGTCGTGAAAGGCAGAGGCTCATGCATCTATCTCTACAGAGAACCTGACCACCACATTGTGGACTCAAGCCAAACACCTTAGCACCTCCTGAATCCTTTAACCTGATGCACCCCACTAAGAGCATCTCAGCTGCTTCCCCCTCAGCCAGGGCCCTTCTGCAATGTGGGGGCTTGCCAGCGCTCTGCAGGGGTCTCAGCTCCATGCACCCTTCCTGCCACTGCACATGCCCTTCCATGTGAGAGAAGGGGTTTCAGACAGGCTTTGCAGCACAGAAACCAGACCAGCTCCCTGCTATCCCCTCCCAAACCTAAGGTGACAAGCTATATTGGTACAGGACCCCTTCCTGGGTGGCTGGCATCTCTGAACCATACACGTGGTGTATCAGTCAAGTGAAACTAGTCACAGATGGATTTTAAAGTACTGGATGCTTCTCTGCCCCAGAGTCTGTCTCCTCATTTGTGCTGCTGCTTGACAGCCTGCTGCAGCCTCTGCACATGGTCCACGAGTTAATGCTTTATCTAGAGGTCCAAGGACGCTTCGTGCAAATTGTGCTAGTCTTGAAATGCCAAAGGTAACTTTTAAACATTTCCTTCCACTCTGCAATGCTGCTCATAGAAATGTGTTCTGTGATAAGGAAATGGCTCTGGACCCAGGCTAACAGCTGGGGAGATTATTCATGGAAATCAGTGCCACAAGTCTACCACTTTCATCTGTCCTTCCCAAACACTACCTTTATGGAGACCAAGTGCATCACTCTTCTAACTCTAGGGAGGTGAAGCAAGACAGATCTCTAGCTGCGCTCATCCTGGAAAGCCTTCTTTGTTCTCATTGCACAGGATCATTTTCCTGCCATGCAGCAGATGTATGTGAGGAACAGCAGTGGCACGGGGAATAATGACTCTCTCTTGTTTAATAATTAACTCACGCTGTCGCCTGGTGCCACACGTTCCAGCAGACACTGCAAGGCAGGCATGCTGTGCCTGCTGGAGAGCTGAGCACGAGGTGGGGGGTAAGGAAACACTACTGTCTGTCTCCTTCTGCTCACTGATGTTGTGCCCTGCCCTGCTCGTGCTTGTGTCCTCCTGTCCCAACAGCTCGTTGAACACTGGGAGCCCTGCACAGAAACAACTGACAATGTGGTGTGTTATTTCAGTAGAGGACATAGAACTGTTTCAAAGAGCAAAGCCAAACTATGCAGCGGGATTAAGACAGGAAGCCAAGTGAAATTCATCTCATTGAGTTCTCCAGCTGCCCTCAAGAAGCTCTCTCTTGCAAGCCGTCACTGCTTGGGTTGCGAATGGCCAGGAACAGATCTACAGCACAAAGATACAGGTTCGAGGAGAAGTTGCTGGAAACCAAACTTTGCTCAAATGTTAATGCTGGTTCCTCACAACCAAAGAATTTCTGGGGGAAAGAACTTGTCAGCTTGAAATATTGTTGAAATATTGTTACCCTTTTCTAAGCATCATAACATTTAGACAGTATTTAAAGCAAAAAAAAAAAAAGAAGAAAAAGCTCACCACAGGTTTACAAGACTTCATTATTAAAAACCAGAAGGTTAAAAGTTAAATATATTCAAATAGTTCTAAACCAAAACATTTTAAGGTTACTGAAATAAAATATTTCAAAAAGGGCTTTTTGTCTTCCCTAGGAAAATATCAGTTCTTTGCAATGTTAGAGATTTTAACTGTTTCTCCCAATTCAAGATACATCTTTTTCCACCACGCCTTGAACCTTTGGGTGGCTTTTAGAGAAGCAGAAAACAATGAAAGAGAAAGAAATTTGGCTGGGGAAAAAACCCCACAAAACAAAAAACGAACCAACATCTCAACCAGAATCCGTTCCTTGAGTGAAAATGACCACTGGGTTAGCCGTGATGCTTGCAGCCAAGGCTGAGGCAGCTGTAGTTTTAGCAGTCCCCACTGCCTGGGGCCTGAACTCTGTTCCTGTATCTCTGTCTATTTTAAGGTGTATCCCGTACACGGTCCTTTCAGCTCTTCATGGCCTTTCTAGGCCTTCTCCACCCTCTGCATTCATCAAGCACGAGTCCTGCTGATGGCTTGTGCCTGGTGACTGCTGTTCCACGTCCCTTGGAGGCTGCCAGCCAAGCTTTGCTGCCCTGCTAGTCCAACAGTTTGAAATGACCTTCAGGAGGTTGGTGAGAGTACACAAGCAGATTGAAGCTGGTTGTTCAGCATCCAGGGATTAGAGCAAACAAGAGAAAACAAAGCTGGTTTGTCTTCTGCAAGACATCATTGTCTAAGAGTCAGATCTGCAAGCCCCAAAGCAGAAGCAAGGAAAAGCCAAGTGCTAAGGTAACCCAGACTCGGGGCACTGGAGGACTCCTGTCTGGAGTACCAGGATGAGAGCCAGTGAGAAGATTACAGATCACACCCAACAGGGCACTAAAGTGTGGAACCCAGTCAGTGCCTTATCTTTTACAGTCAATCCCAGTGAAATTTTGTGTATGGTAGCATCATCTTTGATTCAAAGTAGGAGAGACACAGTCCAAACCAGCAACAAACTTCAGTAGTGGACAAGCTTCAGAAGACATCCTTGAAAATACTTCCCAACTGAATGTCCTGGTAATGTTCTGCTGGTTCCTGAGAGCCCTGATGAGGATTTTATCTGCCTTGTGGCTGCTGAATCATACTGTGTTCTTGTACTTACCCCCTCGAGTGCTTCCAGAGCACACTGGCTGGGGGGATGCACAACAGCACATTTACACCCCAAAATCTGCAGGTGGTTCTTGAAGTCCTTCAGAGGAGGGGTGATTGATCTGCAAACAGGAAAGTGGGGAGGATATCAACAGATCTCAGCTCCTCGCTTTTTGCTTATCACCACCACGTGCCTCCTGCAATACCTCGTCTGTAAAGGTGGTGTCCAAGCTCAGGAGGTAATAAAGGATTTATGGCTAAAATCCTCCCTCTTCAGTCCATGAACAAGCAAAAGATGGCTCCACATTCCCTCCCAGGCCCATCAGGCTCGATGATGTGTGACTAACCCTTTCATTGACCAAAGCCAAACCACTTCCCTCACGTGACCTTACATAACTGCTCATCTATTTCGTTAATGAATGGAGCTTGAGAAAATTTCCATTGCCCAAGGCCCTTAGGGGAAAACGCGTGAGCACTGTCTCCACGTTCCCTGTGCCAAGGTGGGATTTTCCTATGGATTGACTGAGTACAGTGGTGTTATTTTTCGGTTGCTCTCATCCGTGCCTGGAATGGTAAGCTAGCAGCTGGGAGCCCCCTCCTGAGCCAGGGGAAACGGGAAGAGAGGCAGGGACATCACCACCATAGCCAGGGACTGCTCCTATTCCCAGGTTGTCTCTAGTCTGCCACAGTCAAGATGGGAAAGTCCAAGGCTGGACAGCAGTGAAGAGGGATGATAGGTACCTGTTGGGTGTATCGGCATGTCAAAGGCAGACACACCAACATTTACAGATAGGAGCTGGAGAGAGGACAGGGTTATCCCAATACTTTTACCATTAAAGTCCTGCTGGTGGAAGGCTGGGCAGGGAAGAGCTCTACCTCTCCCAAAGCAATGCCATGCAATGACAGTTGTAAGTGCTAGACACACGTGATCATCCGAAACACGATTCATGCTGTCCTCCAAGGATGTACTTTGGAACCAAGGTATTTGTTGGGAGTGCAATGTGGGCTCCCTGTGGCGTCAGCTACAAATCTCATGGTTTAGGAATGCTGCTGAAGCTGACAGGATAGCTAGGTTGAATGTGACTGGACTATCATGAAGGGTGGAAGTTGCAGCACCGAGATACGGAAGGATGCTCTTTTCTCTATAAATTTATAGGGAGAAAATACAAATGCAGCCTTAGGCTCTGTAATGCTTGGTCCATGTACAGTGATGAGTAAATATTTAACTGCAGGAAGAACATTCCCTTCCACAGATCGAAGCAGCAGAGTTAATCAGTACCAGACTGTATCCAAGTCATGGGTGTCAAGAGTTCAAGGCAAGTTCAAAACCTTGAGGATGTTCAAAGTCTTCTACTCGGCCTAGGCAGTTGCTGTTTCTCCCCTGGGATGCTCCAAAGAAGGATCTTTTCACCTGCTGAGAACACAGGATGATTAACTCACTCAAGAACATGTTCCACAGAGAAGGGGAAGGGCTTGAGATGTGGCAAACGCAGTTTGAAGGTCTTCCTGTTGCATCCAGATGGTGCTTCAGAAGCTTGGGAGCTGGGCTGGGCTGGGAAAGCCCTGGGGCAGGTCTGGAGACATTTCCTGGTCTGGCAGCACACAGGATGCTCACCTGCAGTGCTGCTGACAGAAGCTGTCACTGGTTGTAGCTCTCAGGCTTTGGAAGGTGCTCGGTTCCTGTCAGCCCCTGCTGTTACACAGCAACACTTTTCCAGTTACTCTTTTACCCTGTAGTAATGTGCCCTCATCTGCCTCTCCCTCGCAAAGCCAGTCTGTTCCCTTCAGAGCTTATGTAGTAGAAAGAAGGCTGTGAGTACTCATCCCTACAATGAAACAAGCTCCTCCAGACATGATGTAGTTCATCTTTTCCTATATAATGTCTGCAGGGCTCTTGGAGCCTTGGAAAGAGAGCTAGTTGCCAGCATACTTTCTCCCCCCCTGCACCACTGGCTGGCCAGCTGATGAGCTGGGGTCTTGGCTGCTGGTTATCTCTGACTTTTGCTGGTGCTTTAGAGTAGAGATGTCTCCTTGTGGAGGAAAAAAACACTCCAAGAATATAATATCCCTTTTCAGGCCCATATCCCCCCTGGTGTCTCCCCCTTGAGGTTCAAGGTGAATGTTTCCAGTCCTCTGCACCAGTCGCTGTTTTTTTCTCTGGAGCCTGTTTTGCTTGAAAGGACATCATTTAAAGCTGGGAGGAGAAAGCAGGGAAGTTGGTTCAGTGTCCAAGTCCAT
The DNA here is from genome assembly GCF_033783945.1 of Neopsephotus bourkii. Classification (NCBI taxonomy): domain Eukaryota; kingdom Metazoa; phylum Chordata; class Aves; order Psittaciformes; family Psittacidae; genus Neopsephotus; species Neopsephotus bourkii. The sequence continues at coordinate 4,317,875 of NW_026901771.1, read as the reverse complement.
TTGGATGACTGAGCATCGCTTCAGCCAAAGCACTCAACCCTTGCAATTTGGGGTATTTTAACAGTCGAAAGAGTCAAATATTTTACCGTGCAATTGAAACCTTTCTCTATTATTCAAAGCTCAGCTCCTCCTAGAGGAATGGCACATCAGGAGCTGTAAAGCTGAACTGAATTTTGGCTACAAAAGAAGAAAGCAAAAGTCTGTGTTGCTATTTTCCACCTCGGATTCAAATCCTCTGGACTGAACAGCCCTCACCAGGCACTGTGTAAAGTTTTCCCCTTAAATAAGATGACAGGGGTCAAGGGGCCCACGCTAAGCTGATTAGCACAGCCAAAGCCGTATCACATTGCCACAGTGGGGTCATATGATTGATCACTGGGATAAATAATTAGGAAGCTTCCCATGGAAGGGGAGTAGCTGGGACAGACCATAGAAGCAAGGGGAAACGGGCAACTGGGGCATAGCCAAGTTCTGATCCCCTTTGCCTGCCATAACGCAGACCAAAAAAGCAGGAGAAGCTTTTGCTTTGGGTTTCATCTCCCATCGGTTTCCCCTCCCAAAACGTGTTCTGCTCCACTGACCCAGGACTCACTGCAAGGCAGTCCATGTCACCCTGCAGCCACGTGCCACTGTCCCACCAGTCTGCCCTGTTCCCCTCTCCCGGCAGTGAGGAACAGCACAGAAGGTAGCAAGCTCATCAGAGAGACAAACGGGCTCACGTGGGCTTTGACATTCCCATAGGCGGCATGGGATGTGGGCCAGGAAGTGTTGCAGGGGCTGTGAGCAGCCCCCAAACGCAGCCGGTATGAGGGCAGTAGGGAGGACAGAGGTACCAGCCATTGCTCCCTCACCCTTCCCTCCACCACCGTATCTTCTCTTCCTCTCCAGGGGAGTAAAGGTGGACAGGAACCAAGGTGTGCTAAAGTAAATACTCATTTGCATCTACAGCAGGCACCTCCTGGTGCAACCCTGGCGAGATTTATTCCTCTCTACCTCCAGCACAGGTGCTTGGGGAGCGAAAGCTTCAACAGTACCCAGCTTAACTCAGCCCCAAGTCATCATCTGGGGCCAGGCTGTGCCCCTCGCTCTGGTGGGGCTCTCTTAGGGGAGTACTGAGTGGCCTCAGGGGCTTTGCCCTGTGCACAGCCACAGCAGTGGTCCCCACAGGGTCTTCCCCCACTGGTGGAGCTGCAGGATGGCCACCTTTCTTCACAGACAGAATACACAGCTTGTGGAGACCTCACTGATGCATCACAGAATGGCTTGGGTTGGAAGAGACCTTGAAGCTCATGCAGTCCCAACCCCCTGCCATAGGAAGGAGCACATTCCACTAGACCAGGCTGCTCAAAGCCCCATCCCAGGACTAAGGGGAGCACCCCAAGACGGTACCCATTGGTAGGCCTAGGAGGGGCAAGCAGAACCCAATTCTCCTCCCATTGTCTCTATACAATAGTATCCTGGGGTGCATCAGGAGCAGTGTGGCAGCAGGTCGAAGGAGGTGATCCTCAAGAGCTCCCTTCCAATCCTAATGATTCTGTGATAATAATGGTAGCTGAGGGCAGGCAGAATAGAAGCAACACCCCAGTGACCACCATGAGGCCCCACTGCAGCAACTGGGGGGCCTCCTTCATCCTGGTGGGACCTGGGCACCTGAAAGGCATGGGAGCAAAGGCAGGGGCTGAGGATTTAAAAGGATAAACATGAAGGCAAAGAAGCAGTGAGCGATGGGAAGCGAGCACCCAGTCATCCTATTAAACAGGTCTGAAGCCCATCTGCCACCAGGCTTGGCCAGGGGGGATGTACAAACCTGTCCCCCTGTCAGACTCGGTGTAAAAGATGCCAGCAGAAGTTAACCTTCTCCTCTACCCACAGCTTTCCCAGCTCTTGTTTCTTCACTGTTTGTCTTTCCTGCCTTGTTGCGGGCTGAGGTTGTTTGCCAGAGAATAACACAAAGGCTTGTTGCTGCCAGAATCTGCCCTCCAACAACAAGGAATAGCAGTAAGTGAGCAAGTAGGGACACACAGAGCTGCACAGAGAGCAGAAGAGAATAGCTCCTATTATTTTGGTAAGTTGCTGTTGACTTTGAGGCAGGACACTTGGGGAAAGGTAACAGCTGGTGTTAGACAAATGATACAGCTAGGAAAAACAGAGGGGCTTTTAGACACACAAATCCTGCTTCCGAGCTGCAGCAAAAGGCTGTAAATGTCAGCCTAAGCACAGCAGGGAAAGATTTCTTCTAAGTCTCTCTCTTTGGGGAAAAACCATGAGGCTCTACAGGGAAAGAACTTGCTGTTCAACATGCAGCAAAACAGAGGCATGACTAGATCCCATATCTAGTCATCTATCTTCTGCAGCGATAGTGCTTCCCCACCTCTAGAAGCCAGTGCTGGGTCCACCAAACAAAACCTGTTATGGTGTTGCATGAGCACTCCTAGCACTTGTGAAGCGCCAGCAGATGCTTTGCCCCACCGCATCGCTGCACACCAGCAGTTTCCAAGCGACACTCAGACTCAACCTTGCAGTGCTGAGCCCTGATTTACACTGACTCCAGGGATTTCAGTTCAACTCGGGCTTTGCTGCAAACATCGTGTTTTACAATAAGAGCAGCAGTTTTCAGGCCCTGGGGAGAGAGATCAGTGTTGAGCAGAATTCAGGAACTGCATTAGCACTAAAAGAAGCGGGCGAGTTAGAGAAGGCACAGCACAAGTACACTGTTGAGCTGCAGCTTAATGATGGCCATGGAAGCAACTATGTGCTGCTAGGTTACAGGGTCAAGCAGCAGTTGTATATCGATTAGTGATGTCAAAGTTGCCAGAGGACCTGCCTCATGCAGCAGACAGTGCACACTGTGTTCTGGGATCTGTGTGTCTGCTTTAGGCCATCACTCCCGATTTGAACTGCAGTGCCATTTGCCTTTAGGCAGGAGTCTTGGCTTTGATATTGCATGGTAGGATTTGCATTCAAGGATAATCACACTGAGTGTCAAGAAGAAACCCAGCCTATAGGCAGCAAACTTTGCTCCTGTGACTGAGGAGGCTCAGCTATGCAATTTCCTATTGCATGCGTGGACATTTTCCAACCTGCTGTTTCAGGCCCGCCTCACCCTCTGCTTTCCCTCTGTTATGAAACTCTAGAGATGCTTCCTCTGTGACACCACTTTTTGTTTGGGAGACAAAAACGTAGGAGTGATCATCCCTGCTATCAACAAGCAGGTATCTCAGACAGCAACAAAAGAACCAGCATCAATAATGGAGAGGGTAGAGAGAGACGGAGATGCAGTGAAGTGGAGAGAGGGAAGCCAATCAACTTAATGAAATCAAGCACAGGGTTAGCAAAGGGCTATTTATAGACTCCAACTGGCTCGGCCCTGTGCACTTAGAGGCTGGTTTGAACTGGCTCTTTAACAACAGTAATAATCATTACAGAAAAGAAAGAGGGGAAAAAAAAAGTGAAAGCTTGGAAAATTCACTGCCGGAGGTAAAGCTTTAGAGCTGGGGCTGGCTGGAGTCAGAAGTAACTGCATTACAGGGAGATTGAAAGGTTAATAGGAAACCAGCTGACACTGAAAGGGAACAATTAGAGAGGTTAAGGGGCTTAATATTAGATTAATGGTTGCCTGGAGGAGCAAAAGCAGAGATTTCAGGAAAATGGGAGAACACTGGGCAGAAGGCTGGGTTTTCATGGATGGAGAACCCCCACGTTGGCTCCTTGGATAAACTGGAAGAAGGTGGCTCTGTCATTCCTTGCCAGTCTTGCCGTCTCCTGTTTCCTCTTCCTCTTCTTCCACCTGTTTGTCTCTTTAATTCCCTTTGGGTTTGCTCTCCCCACTTAAGTGCTGTCTGTGTGGTCTTAGTGTCTTCCTCGTGTTTCTCCTCCATCCTCCCACTGTCTTCTTAAAGGTCATAATAACAAAATGATGCTCAGCATTCCCAAGGCTCTTTCATCCCTCTCCTGTGTGCCGCTCTGCAGAGGCTGGGGTGGTGGGGATGGACACTTCTATCTGCATTACCCATAATCAGAAGTCAAAGCTACAAAGAAAGAGAAAAACAAAGAAAGAGTTGACAAAGATGACAGGTCTCTTCCCCAACCAGATGGACAACACTGACACTGGTAAAGTCGCTAACTACCACCAGCCACTTTAAAAGACTTTTTAGCAGGAAGATGTTGGACATCTGGATGATCAGGGGACTGGAGCACCTCCCATATGAAGATCGGCTGAGAAAGTTGGGGCTGTTCAGCCTGGAGAAGAGAAGGCTGCGTGGAGACCTCATAGCAGCCTTCCAGTACCTGAAGGGGGCCTATAGGGATGCTGGGGAGGGACTCTTCATTAGGGACTGTAGTGATAGGACAAGGGGTAATGAGTTAAAACTTAAACAGGGGAAGTTTAGATTGGATATAAGGAGGAAATTCTTTCCTGTTCGGGTGGTGAGGCACTGGAATAGGTTGCCCAAGGAGGTTGTGAATGCTCCATCCCTGGCAGTGTTCAAGGCCAGGTTGGACGAGGCCTTGGGTGACATGGTTTAGAGCAAGGTGTCCCTGCCCATGGCAGGGGGGTTGGAACTTGATGATCTTAAGGTCCTTTCCAACCCTAACTATTCTATGATTCTATGATTCTATGACATATTGCAGAGAGTACTGATTTAGCAGGATAGGAACTGGCATGGATCCGTGGTGTCTCCAAAGGGAGGCTGAAGATACTGAGAGGGGATATTCAGCACAAGGAATGAGGTACTACAAGACAAAGGACCATATATATGCTGCTGCTGTGTGGTGGGCTGAGCACTGAACAGACAGAAGGCTCAAACACACCTCTTACAGGAAGGCAGCCATAGAAAGGAGGATGTTCTGTAGCTCAGAGGTGCTGGATGTTCTCACAAATCCTTGTGCTGCAAAGAGGAGATAAACTGTTCTCCCTTTCCACCCTGTAAGATGAGTAGCAAAGGATTTGGGATGGACTCACTGCACCTGTACAGTGCAAGCTCCCCAGCCATAACCTGACCTGTCCTGTTTCCCCATGGCCACTGCAGTTGCTAACACAGTCTGTCCCTTGAGAGTCCCTGTACCTTGGTGCCAGGAGAGCCTTGTCACATAGCACCACCAGCTGCTGCTCAGGGCAGCACTGGGAGCATTGAACTGCTCCTTGCACCACCCTAAGAGAAACCCTCCCCTCCTGCACCACCCATGGCTGCCCAAGGACCTTTCCAAACGCACGTGCTCTTCCCATGGGACAGGGAGAACTTTCCCCGAGTGCCTGGCCCTTGGCCGTTGCTTGTGGACTCAAACAAGCGCGAGCTGGCTGGATCCGTGTGTATCTTACACCACTTCCCACAGCGCAGCCTCCCCTCTGAACATCTCCCTGGCAAGATTAGAAAGCAATGCACTCAGCACTTCCTTCTAGGGCTGTAAAAGCCAGGCTGGGACTCCAGTGCTGCGCGGGCACCTGACACTGAAGTTTCCTCCCTTGTGATAATGACAGTGAATGTCCCAGCACAGATGAGTTGTGGTTGTTTGCAGCATATTAGTTCCAAAACACTTTAAATGTGGTGCTCTGGCTTAATGTAACCTATGAGGTCACCGATGGGTGTCCGAGGGGAAAAGACCAAGGACAACCCAGCTGGCATCAGAAGGCAACGACCTGTTTTCTTCTTATATCCATGACAGCTGAGCACTGACTTCTTACACCTGGGTCACTGCTGATTGATAGAAAGACCAGAGAGATGCCTAAAGAAGCATTCACTGGATATATTATTTCCTCGGGTCTCTTTCTTTTAAGCAGCCACATCTACTTAAAAGGAACAGACTCCTTCCCACCCTCCCATCCTACATAGGAGTATTTCCCAGGTCTAACTTAAACCTCCTTCCTGTGCCACATCCCCGGAGCTGCATCTCTGCTTCAGGAGATCTGCTATCCTCCCAGTGCTGACCTGTGCTAGAGCCCAGGTGTACCCATCACCTCCAGCCCGCAGTGCCCCACAGTTAAAAGCACATTGCAGCTGAGGATCTTGAAGTGCTGCACAAACAGCCATTAATCCTCAAGCCACCCCTAGGAGCCTGGCCTGTAATTATTTGGCTCACTATTTATCTCTGGAACTCACTGTGCCCGTTCCTCCACCCTGGGGATGAAGGAAGGTAAAACAATACCCATCGTTTCGTAACGAATTGCAAATTAAACTGAGTGCAGCTCAGGCGTTAAGGGAAACGTTACCTTTTCCATAATCACCTCCTTCAGGCAAGACAAAATGTAGAACAGCTCTTCTTTAACAGTGAGGTAAACTTGGACACAGAACTTAAGTGACAAACCCCGAGTGAGACAGCCAACAAGTGGCAGAAGAGTTCTGAGAGCCAAAGCCAGGAATCCTACCTCTTGGCTTCTTGTTTTATCAAGTGAATTGTTTTTCACCACCCCCACTTAAAGATGACCTTCAAAGGAAAAGAAATGCCGCTTATGCCTTTTATGTGCCTTTGTAGTAGATAAAGGAGCCTGGCTTTCAGTCCAAAGGAAAAAGATTAAGTGTTTTTCCACTTGCTTCCTTATTGTTAGAAACGCAGCTCTACAGGATCCTAAAATTCTCCAGTCTAAGTCTAGATCATGACAAAACCAAGGACAAATGAAAGACGTGAGGGCAAGAACAGGGCAGAGGAGAGGGGAAATCGAGCCAAACTCACAAAGTGCTGTTTGCGAGCAACAATTGAATAAACACAGGTAAGAAAATGACGCACAAAGTATCAGTAAGAAATTATGTGCTGCTTAAGAGCTGATGCTCCCTTGGCTCCAGCCAGGGGTGTCAGAATCCCCAGAGGTCAAACTCTGAGCACCCCAGGACATCTGCATGGGGAAAAGAAAAGCCAAAAAGAAAAGGATCCTCATACCTTTTTCTTCCTCTCAAACAAAAGCCAAAAGTGGCATCAGATCTCAAGACAGACCCAGCCTACAGGAATGGGAAGGACTAGGCAACAAAGGAGAGCAATTTTTGTGCCTCCTGTGTTGGCCTGGTTCTTGCAGAGGAATCCCTGGAGAGGAGATGCTGAAGGGAAGGAGCATAGGGATGGGTGGGGTAAGCTGACAATACAAAAGGCAATTACAAAGTTAAGCAGAGGTGAGGAAAGCAGAAGAAGGACAGGGCTGGAGCAAATGTCAGCATGCAGAGGAAATGGTCCCACTTCAGTCCAGAGAGCAGAAAGGTCACACAATCAGTTTCTAGCTGACAAAGCTGTCCCCTCTCGGCTCTTTTCCTGCAGCTCCCTCCCCTACCTATTCCAGGGAGGCAGCAGGACCACCGCTCTGGTCTAAGCCCAGAAGGCACAGTTCCAGCCATACCTGTTTAAACTACTCCTGTGGCCAGGACATTTAATTACAACTAGTCTGCAATGTGCAGGCTTTGCTCTGCTTTTAACAGCCTGGGATCAAAACCTGTGTGACCAGAGCGTGGAGGGAAGGGTGATGGGTTCCCAGTGATGTTACTGTATTGAAAGAAGCACATTGGACAGGTTCTGCCTGGATGTGGCTGAGAGGTACACAGACTGTGTTTGCACTTGGTTGCAAGTCATTGGGCACTCCAAGGGCTGAAACCCAAGTAAGTAAAAGCCTTTCCTTAGGAAATCTGTTTTCCCAGTTCTTTGAAAATCCACTCAGGCAGTTCCTCCAGAACATTCCAAGCACAGAGCATTGAAGAATAATCTGTTAAAGTCACCTCCCTCCTGATGGACTACCTACCAGTAACACTTCATTACTATAGCTGGGTGTACTGAAACCCAGATGTCATCCAAGAAGCGCAAATCTTGTGGCCACCCCTCTCACTGCCCACCTCACAGACCCCTCGGGTCATTCCCGAGCTTTCCAGCCCAACCTTGTGCCTTGGGTTACAACCACACCGTTCCGTTGTAAAAGGGAGCCAGAAGGGACCGCTAGGAGCTCTTTGCAAAGCGATGCCACAGGAGCCAAGCAATTGCTGATGCTAGAGCGGTGCCTGCTGGCCGCTAATCACAAGCACTTTCTACGCAGCCCCACGCCGCTTCTCATCTTTCTCTTTAAGGTTTTATGGTTTTTAAGCCAATCCCAATATAATATACTTTGGTATAATTGATGCAGTTTTGCTTATGCAACTCCCTGGGAAAGTTGAGATTCTAGGCAGTGTCATCCCAGCAATCTCCTTTACCTAATGTTGGATATTAAGATCATAAGGCATCTTAAATCACCGATAGCTTCTGAAAAGTCTGGCATTTCATATACCTTTTACATACAGAAACATGCTAAAATGCCAATAATGCCACTGTTATGCAACCTGGGTGGAATGAGTGCCAAAACCACTGTCCTATGATGTGCTGGGAGAGACAAATGAAGCTATGGGTAAAACTGCTCTCATCACAGAGCCAGTTTCTTGGGTGCTCACAAAATGAATACTAAAACAATGAAATCCCAAAGAAATAATCTTCAGAGATACAATAGAATGCTCTTTCACCACATTCAGAGATGTATTACAATGTGTTATACTGGACTTTGCCCTCAGCCCAAGGATCTGGAGACAACTTAGATATGAACAAAATAAAATAGGTAATGTACTATGTAGTTCCTGAATTTAGAGTATGAAAGAAAATAGAGTTCTGTCAGAAGAATTGGATCATGTCTCCCCTGGTAATGGCAAAGGGATGCATCCATCTTCATGGGTCTTCCAGGGGATGAAACAATACATCAAATTCTCTCTTGGATCCCCGTTTTCTCACTGATGGCAGGTGGTGGCCATGGGGTTGGAACTAGATTATCGTCAGGTCCTTTCCAACCCTAACTATTCTATGATTCCCTGTTAAGCAACCTCAGCTAAAGACTTCTCATTCATCACATCTGTTTGCTATTCTGCCACACTTGAACTGTCAGGCTGACATTTTACATCCTCAGCATAAACAGGGCATATGTAGTTGGGAGGTGGGCAGGCAGACAAAAACAGCGGTAAGGCTGTTAAATGCCTTTCTGAAGAACTGGTTGTTCTCTGCACTGCTGTTTGAGCTTGCCCATGCTGTACATAAGCCAAAACATTAAGTTGAATACATATTTTTGGTAGACACTGGCCAAATGTCTGCATTGAACCAGCAACTGCACAGATTTTAACCATCGTACTGTTTTAGCAGATGGAAGCACCCCTCTGCCCACTTCTGCTCCAGCACAGTTCAGTGCAGACTGCTACATCTAGGGAAAATGGACCCCAAACAGTTTACAACCCAGCACAAACACTGATCTCCTGGCAAATACTCCAGTAACTTGAACTGATTGTTCTCTAAAATCTCCAGTGCACTAAGAGGCTTCTTCCCTCCCCTGTGTGAGGGGGTGCACAATACACACATGCACATATGTTCATGCATGTATGCAGAACATAAACACTTGAACACACATAGAATCATAGAATGGTTTGGGTTGGAAGGGACCTTCAGAGCTCATCTAGTTCAACCCCCTGCAATGAGCAGGGACATCTCCAACTAGATCAGGTTGCGCAGAACCACATCCAGCCTGGCTTTGAATGACTCCAGGGATGGGGCATCCACCACCTCTCTGGGCAACCTGTGCTAGTGTTTCATTTCCAGACATCATTGGTCTTCACCTAACAAACAAGCCAAAGCACCAGCCTGTACAGCTCATTTATAGAAAACTCTTCTGAATGCACTGTTTCTCTCTCCAGCAGAAGGGGAGGACAGGAGCACAGGGGACACCATCTTCTCTGCTGCCTAAACACATGGAGTTTCACCCAAGCCGAATTCATGCATGGATTGCCACGCTGAAACTGTTCCTGTGTTCCATGTTTCCCTATGCGTGCAATGGAACATCTTGCTAGTGGTTTGAAGCTGCAGCTGGAGGTGAACAGAGCTCTACCTTAACCACGTGAAGGCCCCGAGACTACAAGACGTATACAGGACACCAAGTCTGAGTCATGTGTGCTCCTTAATCAGTGAACACATCTGAAAGACTTGGTCGTGATCTCACTATCAGTTTGCCCATCTGTAAAAAGGCGACTGTGCCACCACCTGTCTGAGAGCATAGAGAATGTGTTTGCAAAATGGTCAATTGCTATGGTGTTATATTATAACTAAAAAAGAAATCTGAAAGAAAGAGAATGACTTTAAAGTGCATCTCAGATTATGCCTAGAAGAAAATGCCAGGGGGCTATGCGAAGTTAATGCAACAAAATCAAATCAAATGTCCATTTATTGCCAGTGACAGGAATCTGCTGAAAGTACTGTCTATTTTCAGAATGCATTAAGGACGGGGGAATGACAGAAGATTGTGCAGAAAATCTTGAATTCAGCATTCTCTAATCTTTCAGCTTTGGGGTTTGTCACTATAATGAACTTCTGCCATAATTCATTTGGCTCCAGAAAGAGAGAACTGAAAAACAACCAGATGATAAATAATTATAAATCTGGAGCCCATTACTAATGATTAGAGTGTTTCAATTCACCATATACTTGTGTGATACCATAGTGATTAGAAAAAGCATCTTAAATGAGTTGTCAGTATGCTTCAGAGTTGAACCAGAGGGCTCTCATATTTAATCAGCACTGTTGAGTAAAACCTGTGCTTCAGAGCCATGACACAGCCAAAGGGAATAGCAACACCACCCAGACACACAAAGCTTCAGGCTGCCACTCTGCCACCGAAACCTTCTCACCTCCTTTTCAAGCATGGTCTTCCTGCATCGGTCCTCTGGCTTGAGTGACAGACACCACCACCACCACCAGGGACTTTCCTTGACTAGTTTGGTTGAGTTAGTTAGTCAGGTTAGCCGAACAGTCACCTAAAACTGAGAGTTTGCAACTGGATGTGAAACCTCTGAATATGTATTTCTCAATCAGAACTGGCAGGGAAATGCTAGTGTCAATGGAAAGGCATGGCTCCTTTTTTTGCCAGGACTGCAAGATACAGCCTATTGCAGCAAAAGGCAAGCATTCTAAGAAATGATTCAGGGATAAATTTATCCTTTGAGCCCTAAAACCCAGTCTGTTTCACAGCACTGTACACAGAATTTCTGGACCTTATTTCCACTTACCTCCAGCTAGCGCTCATTGCTCAGTTGCCCTCAGTTCCATCTCCTGGTCCAACTTTACACTCTCTCCCTTCTCTTCCCCAGGAACCAAACAGGATCAAAGCTGTATACTTGAAGAGCACTGAGTCCCCCAATGGAAAGAAAAGGCAAAAGCCAAAGCAGATATGATAGAAGAGGAAAACACAGTCTAAATGGGAAACAAACTTGAGATTTATAAGGCAAGAAATACATTTTTGTAAGTAGAGAGGCCTAGTTTGTCTGTCTAACTGCTAGGGAAAAAAGACAAGTTTTGGGACTCCCAGGCCCAGCCTCAGATATGCAGCAGGGATAAAGCAGAAGGTGCATTATACTCAAGTTTTATATTTCGGCCATATAAAACTTGACAAAGTAGAAACTTGGAGCATAAGATGCACTGATTTCTCCTGTGACTGCACTAGATAAGCCACAGTGGTCCACATTGTGTGCCAGGTTCAACTCTACTCACAACCTTTCAAGGAGGAAAGTCCCCTTGAGGTCAACCCTAAGGCAAAGCTCCTTAGAACTGAGTCCATAGAAACATTTCATGCCCCTGTACCTACACCACAGTTCAAACTGCACCCAGAGACAGTGGGAGCACACAAGCTCATCTCCCCCTTTCTCCTTTGGTGTTAGTGAATTAACCTGCTACTGCAGGTTGCGAGCCTGTGTTCCAGCAGCAGTGTCCCACATAGGGCATGCCATCAGCTCCTTGCAGTCTGCCACATGTTATCTGCTGCTGGTTTTAAGGCATAGACACAAGTCTGCACAGGAGATAACCATGCTGTCTGTTGGTGTTCCTGCTGTCCCTGGCTTTTACTGCTCCTGGAAGCCGAGTCCTCACAGCTCTGCCTGTGGAGCCCTGTATTAAGTTTTAGCTCCTGGGCACCAGTGAAGTTTCTTTCAACTCACACAACTGCTTTTATACTGTTAATCTGTTAAGAGATTGTTCCCAGCTCAGCCAGAGCTGCTCGGTTTCAGCTGCACCAGAGCACAGCTGCCAGGATGCCCAGGAGTTACTGGACTGTTCCTGTACCAACCCATGGGGTTTACATTCTTGTGACTGTCCTCCCCACCCTGGGCAGCAGAGAAATAGGGAGGAGAAGAAGCGGAGGGCTCAGGAAGGGTCCGTGCCCTGCGGCCACCCTCAGGACTTACACAGAGGTTCAGAAGCCATCACAGCAGCAACAGCGTCCCAAGCCGCGTGTCCTCCCATGGGCTGGCCATGCCTCCAGCCTGGTTCGAGCGGTGCAGGTCCAGCTAGTGCGGGCAGCACACGTTGTTGCGTTGCTTGTACAGCAGGGGGAGCTTCAGCTCTGCTGGCTGGGAAGCCGACATGAAATCACGCCGAAGCCCAGGGCTGGAAGGGAGCTCTGGAGAGCGCCTCCTACAGCCCCCTGCCCAGCCAGGGCCACCTAGGGCACCTTACGCAGAAAGGCGTCCGGGCGGGTTTGGGAGCCCCACAGGTTAGGGGGAGAACAAATGTCAGCAGCTCAGAGAACGATGGCCACCCAAAGGTAGAACTCCCTGCAGCCTGGTGTTTGACACCGATGGTCCTCGAAAGCCCGCTGTTCTCTTTGGTACCTCGGGGCTAACCCTGACCACGCTTACCTGCTTCACCCAAGGCTGGGCTGGCTGCTGGGAGGGTGACCGCCACACGGGGGCTCGGGGCTCAGTCAAGGCCGGTTCAGGTCTCAGGAGTTGTTGGGGGTCAGGAGGGTGCTCTGGGAGCTCCTCCTACAGACGATGTGCTCGGCACTGTCGGAAGTCCTTGGCCTTTTCGGCCATCGTGTGGTACAGGGCCGCCTGCCACAGCATGGGGGGACACGGTGACCACAGGGGATGTGGTGGCAAAAGGGAGAGTGCTGGGGGCAATGGTGACCATGGTGACCACAGATGTGGCTGATTCTGGAACACCCCGTGTTCAGGTGTGCGAGGCCACAGAACCCCATGGAAGCCATCACACATACACACAGTGCCTTTTTCCCCTTCAACAGGGTTGAAGTCAGCCAGTACCAGGTTGCCCAGAGAAGCTCCATTGATGGAGAGCACTGGAATTCTGACTGCCCATAGTCCTTAGCCACCTGTTTTCACTGACCTCGCTTTGAGCAGAGGAGCTGGGGACTCTGAGCTCCAGCAGACCCTTCCAACCCCAGCCAGTTTGTGACGGGTTTTGGTTTTCTTTCTGTGCTTATGCAACTCATTTAAACCTGTTCAGAAACTTTTGTAGCCAGACTTGGAAGTTTCGATGTTTGCCTTGTGTAGTTTGGAGGTTGGGCAGGGGTTGCTGCCCTCTGAACGGGCACAGCCCTCCTTGAGGTGATGCTGCTGCATGTCCTTGGCCGCAGACTGAAGGGACAATGAGCAGCTTTGCGAGGAGAGGGGACAGTGGGCTTACATGCATGTCACAGGGCTTTGTGCTGCAGATGTGCTCTGTGTGCCTGTATAACCAGAACTGCTTAGAAACATGTTCTGCCTCCTGGTTATTCCGGGGCTAACATGCTTTTGCTCATACCAGCCCAAGGAGTCCCCACCCCCTTTCCAACATGGAATAAAGGGAGCACTAACACTGACTTATTATGGCACTTCTTGTTTTGCTAAAATAGTGAGTTTGGAGACACAGAGTCTTTTTTGGTGCTGGTAACTCCCCACCCAAAGAGCTTCCATGGTTCAAAAAGCTGAGCACTACCCCCAAATGCTCTGAGAGGATGTCAGTGGTGATAATGAGAGACTTGATGCATCTTAGAGAGCTGCTAACATTAGGCTGCAGTTCCCAGCTCTTGTGGAAAGTGTATTAGCTGCATGAGGGAAGGACCACTGCCACGAGGCCAAAGGTTCTCTTAACACTTTGAGGAACTAAAGCATCTGACAAAGGATACTGGCATGAAGAGAAAGGGGCAGCTGCCACATTTTCCTCCACACTAGACGCCTGTGCCAGTTACGCACACATCCTTCACTGTAGCACCAAAATAGGAATACAAGCAAGGCATGGCCTGAAACCTGTTTAATGTCTTGTACTTGGAGCCCAGCTCCCTAGCAGGTAATGTACATGTCCCTAGCTGAGCAGCTGCTAACTGGAAATGGGAAGTGTTTTTGTTGTGGATTGGGTTTGCCCTCTGTCTTTGGCACCTCAGAGCTCAGTTGAAGGCCACTCTCACTGCGGGCGGCTGATGCTACCCAAAAGGTAAAAAACAGGCATGATCTCCCCAGGTCTCCAGGAAAGCACATTCTGAATCAGGACATCACTCCCTGCGCCAGGGGCTGAATGCTGCTCTGTGGCAGGGGGCATCTTTCTGCTCCTTCAAGGAGCTCATTCCTGCCCTCCACCCTGCTCCTGTACAGTGAAGCTGCACTTACAAGGCGACACAGTTTGGTCATTAAATAGGTTTCAAAACATATTTTGTATTCATGCGTTTACTGACATAGGCAGAAGCCACATGCAACTTGTAGAAATAAGACACCATTCCTCATTGTGTCTCAGAAGTAGGTCAGAGGATCGTCTCTGGTTTTGCCAGTCTGGAAACTGACAAGGCTGGGACCTTGGTTCTCTTGAGGAAGGCTCTGAAACACCTTTAAGTGAACGTAGTCAGTATCAGAAACCTGGACCTAGAAACCAAAACAGCGGGAAAGTGAGGATCATGGGTTCAAAGCAGGTTCAAACAAAAGGATGTTCTTTATATACTTGGAAGAAGATCTTTGCTCAGGAGCTTAATTTTAGGCGTATGTCCATTTTTACTTCAACAGCTCTTAACCCAATTATATAGTTGTTGTGGTTTAAGCCCAGGCCATAAATCAGAACAATGCAGTCTACTTCCCTCCCCCCCCCCCCCACTTTCTTCCTTCTGCTCCTGAAGGGATGGGAAGCAGAACTGAAAGAATGTAACTGCCATGGGTTGAGAAAAGACCAGTCCAGTAACTAAGGTATAACACAAATCACTGCTGCTACCACTAATAATAATAATGATAAGGGAAATAACAAGGGAAGAGAATACAATACCACCCACTGATACCCAGCCCGACTGAGCAGTGAACTAGCCCTTCCCAGTGACTTTCAGTTACATCCTGGGCATGCCGTGCTGTGGTATGGAATACCTCTTTGGTCAGTTTGGGTCAGGTGTCCTGCCTCTGCTTCCTCGCGGCTTCCCCTCCTCCCTGGCAGAACATGAGGCTCACAAAGTCCTTGGTCAGACTAAACATTTGAGCAATAACTAAAACCATCAGTGTTATCAGCGCTGTTCCCAGGCCAAAAGTCAAAACCACAGCACTGCACCAGCTAAGAAGAAGGAGAAAAGTGGCCTGCTACTGTTGATCCAGGACAATAGTATTAACGGGAAGTTTAATGCCTCAGGCACCAGGAGGTTGCTACATACTTTCTGGTAGCTGCAACATGGCACTATGTTTGTTTTGGTCTGGATTACATCTGAGCTCTAAGTCTTCTGGTAAAATACTAGTGATGTGGAAAATTCAGAATTATGAAATAATGGATCTTGTCACAGAGCTCATCCCAGGTAATGCTAAAACGAGTAACTGTTTCCTGTCACTTGCCAGATTGGGAAAGAAGAGACAAATAATCCATTTTCAGTGTCATAAATGGATTTCCTCCCAGGTCAGTAACATGTCAAGCTTCATTTCAGAGTAGCTTTGTCATAAGGCTTAGCATGGAGAGCACGAGTATTTTACATTGCCTAGGTCAGCAACAAGGGAAGAAATGCAACTGGGTAAGACTTCTGGCTTTACTGCAGCCTTCCTGAAATTGTTCCACTTCATCACTCAGTACTTTGCCTACAAAAGCACATCTCACAGGACCAAGGGAAGGAAAAACATCACTGATGTAAGTACAGCTCAGACTAGTCATATAATAGGTAGTCTGTCAATATAATTCATGGTGCTCACAGAGCAGAAATAACTCTTTAAGAGTTACTTTAAGGAAGTGCTTGGAAAAGAGGAAGGTTTGTCAGTATCTGTCCTTCCTGGTTCATCTAAATATAAGAAGTGTGGAGCAAATGCTCTTAACGTCTCTCTACAGAATTACAACCCACCCAATCTATCTGTGAATTTAATTAATGAAGATTCTGAGCCTTGTCAAGGGAGCATATCCTGCTGGGCATGTGTCTGCACACATGTGGAGTTAAGATACAGCAGTCATATGCAAAGTCAGCTCTACTTCCAGAAAGCCCGCCTGCCACCAAGCAATGCTTTCCAGCTGTCAGTTGCAAGTATGCCCAGCTGAAAGCTGCTCAGATCCTTGGGTAAAGTTATCTAGTAGAGGGTGATGCTATCAGAGGGTTCCAAATTAAGGGTTACCCATTTTACCTCTGCAACAGAAAGGGAGGGACTTGAAAATACAGGAAGAACTCACAGGCAGGCTGTACCTCTGCAGCACGTGACACAGAATCAGAACATCAACACACATGCTTGCATTACATTAAAAAGTTCACTCTTAACTGTCCACCAGAGCCTCAGACTGACTTCAAATTCATCATAATAAATACAACTGGAGGACACAGACCCAACAGGAAAGCTACTCTGCCTTGAAAGGATACAGGAGGGCAGAGTTGAGACTAAATAATTTGAGCTGATAAGACAATCCATAGTCTTTGAGATGATCCTAAGAAACTGACTATTCACATCTGAAGCAGCACAGTGAATGTTTTACAAGTTTTCGTATTCCTGTTCGACAATAGTGCCAAATATAGGAACTTTTTAAGCATCTGTTGGTCACTTCAGGTGGTTTCCTACTAAACTTGCTTCCTTTTCTTGTTATAAGCCACTATGCAAGTCACCTACATTGTTTAACTACAAACCATAATTGCAAAGCTCCTGTAACATATACAAACCTTAATAAAGTAGTTTATCCCAGCGACCACCTGAGTCTTATATACTATGGCTTTAAAGGTGCCATATGTCCTGTTTTCTCTGCTTTCAAATTGTGGCTTCACCTGTAAAAAGAAAGGGAAAAACTGTTGGCAGGTTCATATTTCTTTCCTATCTCCCACTCCAGTTTTCCTTCTTTCAAACCACACCCTTAATGAATTAAACCCAGAACCCCCAAAATAATACTGTTTACACCAAGACCTCCAGCCCTCTTCCCTAGCATTGCCTCCAGCATTCTTTAAAATTCCCCTGAGATTATCCAGTTCCAACCCCATGCCAGGAGTAGGGATGCTTCACACTAGACCATGTCACCCAAGGCTCAGTCCAACCTGGCCTTGAACACTGCATTTACCACTTCTTTGGGCTGCCTGTGCCAGCGCCTCACCACGCTCACAGTAAAGAACTTCTTCCTATATCCTACCTGAATTTCCCGTTTCACTTTGAACCCATCACGCCTCATCCTATCGCTACAGTCCCTGACGAGGAGTCCCTCTCCAACATCCCTGTAGGCCCCTTCAGATATTGGAAGCTGCTCTGAGTTCTCCATGCAGCTTCTCTTCTCCAGGCTGAACAGCCCCAATGTTCTCAACCTGTCTCCATACGGGAGCTGCTCCAGTCCCTGATCATCCTCACGGCCTCATCTGCACTTGCTCCAACAGCTCTGTGTCCTTCTTATGTTGAGGACACAACTGCACACAGCGCTCCAAGTGGTGTCTCACGAGAGCCGAGGGGCAGGATCGTAACTGGTTTACTATAGTGGTTATGTCACATACATATATGTGACATACACCGTTGTCGTATCACATGTATGTGATCACAAACACAGAAAGGCAACTGCAGTGAACATAACCTGAAAACCTAGTCCTGTAGAAGGCGTAAACAACCCTCTGCAGGCTGAGTAACAGCCTCTCCTTTGCACATGACAGCCATGCCATCAGCCTGATGCACCCCGGAAGTCGGGCAGAGGAGCGCGTCCTTGGCAGTCTCCTCAGGCAGCCCCTGGAAGGGACTGGCAGCACCTCAGAGCTTCTCACCACCCTCCTGGTTCACCACAGTGGAGACTGGCATTCCCAGCACATCCACCTCCAGAGCTGCTGCCACTCCCATGGCATTCTTTCCTAGCAGGCAGGTTCCCAGAAGCACCAAAAGGAACATCCAGATCAGCTACTTCCACACAGTCAGAAATTATCATCGTATTCAGGCTCCTCAACCTCTTACTCTTCTGCTGAGCAGCTTCCACAGGGTTTCTGTCCCTGGGAACTGAGAGCTATACTTTCAACCCAGCAGCTCCTGACTCTAGCAATCCAAGGAAACTTCCATTTCCAACCCTCTTCCAGCTGGCTGGGCTGCTCCGCTCCTAGAATGCTCTAGCTGCAAAAGTGACTTCTGGTACCTATTAGTCTTGTCTCAGCACAAAACAAGACAAAAGGGAGTTCTCTCTAGTTTTACAATCTCTCCCATACTACATTCCCCATTTGTTAATTTTAGACAGAGCCTTCAGTATAACTAGGCAAGCAGACAGCTCCCAAATCCTCAGATGGAAAAATGCAACATTCCTAAGCTCTTACGTAATAGATCCTTAAACTCAAAACATTCCCCAGTTTTAGGCAACAGCTCTAAATGAAGAGCACTGAATAACTAACACTGCCCAACTCACTAAGGGTGACTACAAGGGAGACAAGGCAGAGGCTTAAGTAAATAATTATGCAATCCCAAGAGCAGAATCCCAAGGTCTGCAGGTGCTCTTCACAACTTCCCCCAAATCATATGAGCTGCTTTGCTTAGCAGAGCAAAAAATCCCACACAATTGCACCATGAAAGGGTGACGCTGTTATCTGGTTGGAAGCATAGCAGGATTGCCCCAACATAAAGTTTGTTCCTGGAGAATATTTTCCTTACAGAATTATATGAAAGCCTTTGTTGGGGTGGGAAGAGGGGGGGACGACAACATGGGACACCACTGAGAGCTCTCTCCTGTTTTCAGCACAAGGCAGAAATTTCACCTTGCAGAAAATAAAGAACAAAGACTAATTTGGTTTTATTTTCTTGAAGCTGCTGAGAATAGAACACCAAAATCAAGATCAGCCCTTTTCTGGAATCACGCAGAAATCTGTACATCGGCATTTCAGGTTCCATATTTGCCTGTACTTTGTGAGCATTAGCACAGCCTGAAACCAGCATCCACGTTTTGAAGTGCATATTTGCTCACTGACAGTTGAACACTGTGGTTTAATCTCTGATATACGCTGCAATAGGTTAGGATCTTTTGATCACCCCTAACACAGCCAAGAATTAAAACCAAAGCTCAGCATCTGGCATCTTACATTGGCTTAGCAAAGCGTTCAAAGGAGGCCCTTAGGTACTTCACAGACTCATTAGTTAAATTGCACAGTCCCCAGCTGGCATGAAGCATTGCCCTCCCCATCCTACACATGAGGAAACGGGAACTGCAAATATGCAAAGATGCCACATGTCCCTGCCCAGGGTCTGTCTCCCTTCCCAGGTAAAGGGGAATTCCTATCTCTGCAAGGCCTGCTCCTTCAACCATTTGTGCCTGCATAGCAGGAACAGAGATACTGCTCCTGAGTAATTTAATCAGTGTCATAGAATGATCTGTGTTGGAAGGGACCTTACAGATCATCTAGTTCCAGTCTCTGCCATGGGAACTCTGCCACGGGCAGGGACAACTTCCACTAGACCAGGTTGCTGCAAGCCCCATCCAACATAGCCTTGAACACTGTAACTTCAGCTGGCACCATGAAGTGAGAGGACCAAGCACCAATACTTGGTTCAAATCAACTCTGGCAGCTCCAGCTGTGACTGACCAGCAAAGCCCTACAATGGAAGGTGACTCAGAGGAGCTGGACAAGAGTGATGTGCCTATGAAACTCAGAAAATGCAGGGTGTAACTGACCACAGCCTGTGCAAAGGCTGACTTTATCTCAACAAAAAGGGGATCAGAAAGTATTTGTCTTAGATAAATAGCTATGTCAGTTGAGTGGATCAACTGGTGGTGTAACACTGAGTTCATTAAAGGAATGTGAACACCTCCCAGAGGTAGGCCGACCAGTATGGGGGGAGTGAGTACAGCACTCTGCCTGACTATGAACTAAAGAATTTTGAAGACAACAGCAGGTTTGAACTGGCTTCAATCCATGTATTCCTTCCTGGTGACTGAGGATGCCTAGTGTCATGACAATGAGCATATTAGATTGACCACATGGAGATCACATTGGTGGTGTCACACCAACTGCTGTATTCCAACTGCTCTATTGCTAAGACTAATATATCTGTATTGAGTTACCAGTGTATTTGTATCACTCTGCAAAATCAAAAGCCTCATGTGCCATCAAATAGTATCAAATAAGTAAATTAGATATTAAACAGTATACCCTGCATATGTGGAATACCTCAAAAGAACCTGGTCGGAGTACTCTGACACCAGCCTACACAGCCTATTTACAGATACCTCCCTGTGGCTCTGCCCTTCCACATGCACAGACCAGCTCACCTCAAGTTTGGCTTCATCATTGCCTGGTCTCAGCCTGCAAGGTAGAAGGAGACATGGAATGGTGCTGGTGCAAACTCTGTCCTCTATGGCACAGCAAAGGAGGAAGCTGGGAGCCCTGCACATAACGCGTGTGCAGCCGTATCGACCAATATGTTCATCTTCACTACTTCCTATTTTTATTTCCTCAAGGAGGGCATAAATTACACTTTGTGCTGTTGCCAAAGAGGGATGAGCCATTCTTACAGAGCTGGGAGGGTGAAGGTGATTGGTTGGGTGGGTCACAAAAGGAGCCTTCCCACTCCCCTCCCATTCCTCAGGACACACTTCATACACTTTTAAGTGCTGCTGCACTGCAGGGCATTAGAGGATCTGCAGAAGTGCTGTTCACACAGCTGCTTCCAGAGTGTGAGTGAAGCAACCAAACACCATGCAACCAGACTCATGCTGCCAGGCTTGCTAGCAGGCTCTGCATCTTCGCTGTGACTCCAGAAAACACTCCAGAGATCCCAGCAGACAACATGCCATTTATCCATAGCCTTGTCATGTGTATATCTTGATCGCATACTATCACATGGTTTGTCCTATCCATGTCCTTCAATGAGGAATTAATTCTGCCAAGTACAGCCTTCTCCTATCAAATATACCAACTTTAATTTCAAACAAGTGACCTCAGTGCTGGCATAAAAGAGTGGGCCTTTGAAGTACACATGAACATTATTAACTGACAGAAGCCAGTAGTACTATCCCTCGCAAGGATGAGACAGAGAAGTGGTTCACCTCAGTCTTACCAGAGCACTGCCCATGCAGAATGCTGAGAAAACACTGACAGACTAGGGAATTCACATATTCAGCACTAACTTCTTCACTTTAAATACTGGATCATTATCACCACCTGGTCTCCCAGCCTTTACCCAAGCTTCTGCCCTTGGCAGACAGAGAATTCATCTTCAGGTAGGTCACAACTCACCTGGTCAACAATATGCTGGACTTCTGGAGTAGCAGGCTTGGTCTCAGATAAGCCCCCAGGCATCATAGTGGCAGGTAACTTCTCTGAAATGCTGGGTGCTTCTGAAGAGGGAAGTTTAGTGCAGTCTGAGCAGAGTCAGCAGGCATCTCATATATATACATACACATGTGTCATGGAATCATATGACCTGTAACACATGGAGCCTACCATTACTGAACTGGAGAAGGAGACAAAGGGGGAAAAAAAGCAACACAAAACACTGATAATACTAAATGCAAGAACCACTTTAATATCTTAAGTGTCTATAGGCTCCACGTCAATAAGAAAAGCAAACAACAGCCCCCAGCTACCTGCATCTAAAGACAGTTGGTTTGGGCCACAGCTAGAACTTCTGGCCCCTCCACCCACGTGGAGGTGACTAGTCTCTGTGCTTAGGAAATGGATTAGAGTCACACCCAGTATTTCTCAACACCATTCAAGATCAGAAGAAAGCATGCAGGAATTTCCTTACTGAAATTGTACTCTCTCAATATCCTTGCAAGTGAGAATCAGAAGCAGACAGCATTTGAGTTTTAGTGACTATACTACCCTCTGCCTTACCAGGAAGGTGCCAAGGTAAACACCAGAAACAGAAGGGGAAAAAAATTAAATCCTAGGATCAAGTACTGCAAATGAGTTATTTCTGCTTCTTTCAAATCAAACCTATAGTTGCAATCATAATAACAACCGAATATGCAGTACTATTTACAGGTTTCTACGAAACTCTTGTCCTGGCAGACAAAGCATGACCCCTCTCACTACAGCAGTTGTGTGTGCACAATAGCTGCTCATGGTAGTTATATTTCACACAGAACTGAAATCTGTAGCATACAGTTACAGTCAAACATGTGACAGTCACATTCGTGACCATACGTGAATGTACAAAGCTCAAAACACACTCAGTCTGCTGCCGGCAACTGTTAGCAGCCCTACCTGATAAGGAAGAACCAACACCTCAAGCCCACAGGAGAAAACTGCTCCTCTTTCGTATTCGTGCCACCCCCTTCTCCAACAGGTGGGAGGAATGCTGTTCCAGAGCTAGGACCAGAGAAGCAGCAAGAGAAAAGGCAATCTTAGTCCCTAGGGGTGGGTACATGGGGGTACGTGCTGCACACAGGCAATGGATATTTCTGCTGGAATCAGCATTAGGGAATTTCCTAGAAACAAGCATGTTCATGGCCACAGCAGTGGTGGCTGTGTAGCACAGACTTATCGGTGTCCCAACCAGGTTCTCAACACTCCTCAGATGACAAGCAATGCAACAGACTGTAAACAAGTACTTCATATCTAACTTCAAGGCATGTTCTTGGTATAAAGGCCCCATGATTCAGAGACTGGGGCTGTAGAGGACCTAAACTCCGCAGTGTATAGATCAAAGTAACAGCATGCTACTGATAAAGATGGTGCAGAACTTCCCAAACCCTGCACAGCAGTGTTAGTGTCAGGAGAGTGGATGAAAGGCATTTGAGAAAAAACAGCTGTCCTGAGAAAACATCCTTCTGAACAAAAAGTGTTCCCAGTCCTTGCAAATGAAGGGAAGTGTTAAAACTGGGATTCTGCCACATTCTTCGAATTCACCGCTTGAGATCAGGGGTTCCTCAAAGCCCAGTTCAGGGAGTTAACAACAATTCAAGCTGATGAGCTCAAATGCTTTGCGTTGCACAAGACCCTACTGATTCACTCAACGCTGATCATCTTCCAACATGTCACTACCATTAATCTTATTCACACAGCAAGACAGATAAGCTAACTAACTGGAAGAGCCAGCTCACCTTACTGAGGCCAGAAGCCATGGGATGTTTCAACAACCTCACTGCATCAGTGCTACACCAGGGTGTTTTATAAACCTCTCCACTCACCAGGATACAGATCTAACTCCCTTGGGAAGGGATGTTGATAAGATCCCCATGGTAGCACTACTTCCCCGGAGAACTCTTGATTCTGATTAGTAGGAAATATACATGAGCACAAAGACTGAAATGAATGAAATTTTAACCACCTAGGTGTGAAACCAAGAATGTAAATGTGGTATGGAAATTATTCACTGGATTCTGTATTTATGGTATTTCTAAGATTTGGATGCAGTACTTATCCTGCACATGTAGTTCATGAAGTCACTCTGAAATCCTGATGTTTCAAAGACCTGCTATCAATGATGATCAGTGGCAATGGACTATCCAAGGCAACCTCATCTACACCTCTCTCTAATTATTAAGCTTTGGATGTACTGAAACAGCATTTGGAACGCTGTTTTGAGAAGAACATCCCCATTCCATCTCTTGCACAACATCGACAAGCCAGTGAGTGTCTACACATAGATATTGGAGACCTGTTTGATGTTACATAGCATTTCGGCCTACACTCACCACTGGCACTATGGCAGCTTCTCTTCACATAACTGTACTGCTCTTAACCTGGAAAATCTGTGCTGGGAGAACAGCACTTTAAAGTTCTACAGCCGAGTAACATCTTGCACTATCCCAGTAATCAAGAAATAAATGCCTATAGCCTGCAGCCCACTATTTTCTGGTCCTGTATAAGCAATTTTAGGAAGCACAAGTTATAGGCAATAAAAACATGAGTATGATAGAAAGCAAACAAAACCCATATCCCAGGGTTATGAATTTATGAGTTATTTTAAAACCAGAAATTAAGTCAGCTCTGTAGGAAGGATTGTGAAAGCTAAGTCAGTAGGTCAGTCTTCTGGTTTCGCAGTGACAAGGCATGTAATTGTGACTGGATGAAATGACACACAGCCTGCACCATTTTAAGAGCTGCCAAAAGCAAGCAGCCCTCCATGCAGCAACTGAAGATCTGTTTGTCATCATCACAGTAACAACATCCTTGACTTCCAATATGCTGCTCTGCAGTAAAGGTTCCCCCTCCTGCTACTCACACGGATTTCAGATTTCTGATGCTGTACATCAGGGAGGATTAACAGAAATCTGAACGTCAGCAGCACAAAACTGTCATATCCCAAAGACTGTGCTGAGCCTCTTGTACCAGTGAAGAGCCACTTCCCCTAAGTCTTCTCCAAGACAACCAAATTCTAGCCTTAAAAATGTTCTATAAAGAGGTTACCTATTTCATCAATCTCCCATGCCTACAGGCTGCAGAAGACAACAGCACTGAGTGCCAGAAAAAACACATATCCCTATTTCACAGACGGAAAAAAGCAGCTCACACTTGAGAGGACGTCCCAAGCAAACAGGATCTGCTCACCTGTATTTATCATGTCCAAACAATGGGAAAGCCCCAGCAGTGGGGCAATCCACCTGCAGGAGATCTAGATTTTTGGCAGGGACATCAGTTGTGCCGTTACTTGCAGAAATAAAAGTTAGAACCAGGAAAAAGACGAAATCCTGGTATTTGTGGGGTGCATGATTTGATTCTCATATGACATCAAGCAGCGCAGTAATTCTGTGACTACCTTGAGGGTACAGTTCAAGCAGGATTCAACTGCAGATTAAGCACTATCCTAGAATGGACAGAGGTCACTAGACAGAGATTTTACCTGCCTTTGTTTACTATGGCCCACAGGTCATACTAGTGCCATTATCATACCATCACAAAACATCCCCCTTCACAGGCAGATCTTAAGTACTCAAAAAAAATAGCAAAGTCATTTTCTCCTTCCCTGTGCTCCAAATCATGGCATGCAATTCCAGCAACTCACCTTAATGTTCCACTACGTTCAACAGCAAGACTCAAACAGCCTCTGATCCATGCGATTTGCCATGTACTGTAAGAGATATCCCTCTGTGCTCAGAGCAAACTAAACAGAGGAATTCAACTCCTCAGTGCAAACCTCTGTATACATGCTGAAACACCTGCAGAAGGGAGGTTTGAGACTTAGAACTTATGGTGTCAGAAGTTTTTCATATATAGGTTTGTATAGGTCTACTTCTTTGGCCTTATATTCAGATGAAAAACAGTGCTACATTGGGTTTTTTTGGTTGTTGGGGTTTTTCTCATTGTTTTCTCATGACAACTGCTAAATTGGGCTACTCAAAAAAAGAGAGAAACAAATCT
Source organism: Neopsephotus bourkii (assembly GCF_033783945.1). Lineage (NCBI taxonomy): Eukaryota > Metazoa > Chordata > Aves > Psittaciformes > Psittacidae > Neopsephotus > Neopsephotus bourkii. The sequence continues at coordinate 4,292,407 of NW_026901771.1, read as the reverse complement.
AGGTATGTATCACATCCCTTTCACAGGTCATTTTTCACAGCATCTGCTTTAATGAAGAATTTTTTCCACAACAGCTGAGCAAACATCTGGATGGGTAGAGGAGGACAGTGATTAATTCTCATTGCAGTCTCTAGTTTCTACAGAAATACAAGCATGAATTTCCAGAGTATTGGTGCCAACTGTCTATACACACTGGCAGAAGTTCTTATCATACAGCTGACTTAAAAGGAACATTTACCCTGCAGTTTTAGATCTAAGCCCTGGATAGAACTAGTATTTTAGACACCTGTGTTAGAGGTCACTATTGGAGTACTGACTTCTTTATCAAAACTAACTGTTCTCACCATCTCATTACTGGACCATCTCCTGTGCAACTTAGGTTGGTAGCAATTCAGGCCACAGTTCTGAGCAGTATTTGCTTTCCACTTTGAGGATAAACAATTGTAAGAATTTATCAGTTGAAGAACAAACATGTTTTCTGCTTTCAGAGTTGCATAAAAACAATGAGGATACCTCGAGAGCAAGACTAGCACTTCAAATGGAGTAAAGGTCTGCTTAGAGCAGTTGTGATACCTAGGGGAAAAAAGGGAAAAATAATGAAGTTTGAACATTAGGATTGAAAGCCTCAGAGACTTAAATTACATTTCTGCCCCATTCTCAAAGAAAAGTGAGACTTAATATCTCTGCTGCCTAAAAATAAATGCCACCAAGTAGTCTGAGTCTCTTCTGGACAAACAACTACAAACCAGATGATGCTGCACAGATTTTTGCCAGCTTTCCAGTAACACAGGTATATTCCTACATTTACTTCCCACTACCCCATATATGCAGAGCATTTAGGGAAGTGGGAGTATACAGTAATTTTGGTACTGTTACTGAATTCCAAAGCATTTTATAAGATGGGGACTGTATTTTTAAGACTCTTCAAATTAAAGGGTTCTTAAAGGGTGCTAAGTAATAAAACCAGCTGGCAACCAAGCAGACCTTGTTATTTGACTGTAAGCCAGTTAGTTAGCAAAACATAAAGGTGTAATTACAGCAATTCTGCTTTCTTCATACTTATCTGCTTTTAACTGCAGAGGTGTTGCACTAAAGCTTTCTAAGTATACAGCTATGGCCAGAAGCAACAGGACCAGGTATGAGCAGCTCTTTTGCCAGTTGAAATGCAATTCACCTATGGGATTCCTTTCAGATTTCAGAAGGAGGGATAGTGAGCTGCATCATTCCTGAATGAGACTTCTCTTCATCTTCAGTCCAAAGTGGTTTTAATTGACACCACATTCCCTATTTAAAGAAAAATTGCAAAACTTGGGAATGCAGACCAAAGGCCAGTATGTGATGCATGCTGCCTGTCAGCATTGTGGGAGCACTGGCAAACCTGCAGCTCTGAACCAATGCTGCCACTGCCGAGCAGTTCAGAACTATGGTGACAGGGCTGCTGAACCTACGCTTGCTGATCATTCTGCAATGTGTCATTTCCTTTCAGATTTTAGTGTGTTATTTGCACAAAGACACCATGTTCACTGATAGCTTAACAGGCACCAGTTCAGGGAGAGCCCTGTCCTTGCCTGCTCAGAGCTGGTTTTTCCTGTTTCTTTCCCTCTAGGACTGTTGAAGCTGTAGAAGAGCAAGAAAGATGCCAGTTTCGCATTCCATTTGAAAATTATTTTAATACTATAAAATTCATTTGTTCACATATTTTGTACAAAAGTTGAGCTGTTTTCTCTTAATTACAGGAGAATCATTTCAATCTTGAACTTTCAGCTAAGTAGGTCCAAAACAAAACAAGACTGGGTTCTACTGGTTCTGGAGGGTCGCAACACAGCTCACCCAAGGTCTCTTTTCAGTTTGGCTCTCGCGGTTATGGACCAACTTGACGGAAAATACCCCACATCATTGACTCTTCGGAGGCTTGTAGTGAATTCGGCAACGTTCATTAAATACCTGAGACACCAAAACAGAAGAGCAAAAGCAAATCAGCCCTCCTCCAGGAGATGAGAAAAACTTCAGGCAACTCCCTCTTCACTTAGCACCCATCTCAAGCTACCCAGCCCTGCTGTACCAATAAATGGTACTTACCAAAGCATCTGTCTCCATTCACCTTCTCTCCTGGCTTTGGTGAATCCAAAGTTTGCAGCCTGATGCTGGGGGACTGCACAGCACTAAGTGTTCTCCCTCAGATAAGGCAGGCTCATAATCCTGGTAGTCTGTTGTCATCAAAGATGCTGATGCCTTTTTTCTTTAATTTTAAAAGAGGGAGGGGAAATCACCAGGGGAAGGCTACTGACCAGCTGTGTTCTGTTAAGTTCACTCTGGCATTCAAATCTGGATACTCTACTCTTCTCTTTCCTGACCAAATGCATTTTACATTGCCATGACAGCTAAGAGGTGCAAGGGCTCTTGGAAGCCATGTTCATACTGGTAGTTATCTGAGTGCTGGTCCTGATGCTGCCTATGCAAAGGGCACACCGCTCTTGCCTCACCCACCTCTGCACCTTCCCTGAGTAAAATTTAGCACACGGAACTAGAGACTGAAGATCCCATTTATTAGCCTGAACTCTCGGCCTTGTCAAGCAGACTGCTTACCCTAACAAATGTGACTGTTTAAAGTGAGGAAGTCTGAATCTAAAGTACAACACACAGGTTCACACCAAAGTTACAGGTGCTCTGTACAAGCAATTTAGTTATTGTTTTGGCCCTGAACTTCGCCCAGCTTGTGTCCTGAAAAGCAACACAAGCAGCACCTAACACCAAGCTGAGGCAGTTACCAGCTCCCCCACCAGCACTCCTGTTTTCCAAGGTGTCCAGGCCTTTTCAGATCCAAACACCTACGACTGTCAGGAGATCAAGTTTCGTGAACTCTCCCACTGGCTTCACATGCCAAATGAGTGGGAGAGTGATTCTGGAGAATCTATGTGTCACTTCATATGAATACATTCTTTTAAACTGCATCTTCCTAGCATCTTCTACAGCTGATGTCCCTCTTCAGAGTTCAGAACCTCTGGCCACTTCAGCAGAAGTGAAGTTTGGAGCATGCATCAGCTTTAGAATTGATTCTTAACAACTTCTGAGTCATTTTCAACTTGCTTTCAAATGTAATTTACGTTAAGAAACAGACATGTATTACAAACGGCTTCATATTGCAGGAAAACAAAAGCTGTGATACAGTTTCTTTCACACACACAGACAGCAGATCACATTATGTTACCACATGCAGTGGACACCTCTGGAACAGTGAAGAATATGCAGTGGTCTGAGATCAGTTAAGCAACAGAAGCAAACTGTAGAAATCAAGAGCCATAAAGGTTCTTATTCAGAAGCATTCAAATTCTTACTAAAATAAGCAGATTGCATCATTTTTGTCTGTTTTTTGTCAAAAGACATTTTAAGGGTCACTGGGAATACACTCTAAAAGACTGTAAGGGTCTCTTGCATCCAACAGCACACCAGCCTGCTTGCTAGCATGCAACCTTTGGAAGCTTTTTTAACTGTAACTCCACAGCCTATGGAAGGAAGATTGACGCTACAATCCTAACACTGCCTCCTACTGTTAGGATCATTGACCCACAGATCTCAGTGTGTTACTCAGGACACTCAACTTCATCGGTCTATCTGTGAAGAGCTACTCTCCTTTTTCAGAAAGGAAAGACAGTGCCTGAGAAACCTTAGCATTCATGTTACTAGGCAGAAACTTGATTTTGATGTCTTTTACATAATACTGTAATACACTTCAAGAATGAAGTCCAATGGGGAGGTTATACCTCCCAGAGGCTGATGGAAGTATCTTGTTTTGGAAGCCAATTCCTTGTTTGGCATTAGCCAAACAAAATTCCACTGCATGCATTTCTATCCAGCAGCATCTTTCTGTATGCCACTTCCACTACGGCTACCCAGAGCAATGTTGGCAAATACCTCTTTCCTAGTCAGATTTTTCCAGTCACTTTTCAGTTGGTTAGGGTTAAGGTAAATACGTAAGTGTACTTTCCAACTAGAAGTCTGCAACAGTAAAAAAGAGTGGAGGTCCTCACCTGCAAACCAATAAGCACTTCCATGTTACAAACTGCATTCGGTCCACAACTAGGACTGATTCTAATTCCTTCAGTGACATGTTTTACAGGCAGCTATTGCTGTAACCCTAACCCTAACCCTAATTGCCTGTATTCAGAGGGAAACAAAAATCCTTTTTGCATTTGGAGAGGAAAAGAGGTTCTCTATACAGTACTGAAAGCTCTGAAAAACTACAACAAACCAGAAGAGGATGCGAGGTGTGAAATGCTGCAGTGACAGAATAGAGCCACCTCAGAATTTAATCTCAGTGTCAAGATCACTTTATAACAAGACAGCATCTGGGGCTATCAATTCAGAGGGTGATGTGCCACCTCTGTTGACACATGAGAGCAACAGCAAGCCTGCCCTTTGCACCAGGGAGCTCCATCAGGAAAAGGTTCAATTTCCACAGCCTCCTCTTCCTCTGGCCTCTGCTCAGAAGCACCATCAGTACCACACAGCCAAATCTGAAAGACTCATCTCTCTGACACTGTTGGAGGCCCAGCAAAGCTTTTCAGATAGGCCACCATGGAAAAGTCTACAAAGTACCTAGCCACCTGGGCAAGGAGTAAGGGAGCTGCACAGGGAGCACTCCACAGTCCTTCCTCCCCCCTAAATCAGATGCTTTTCTTTTGTTTGCAGTGCAGAACATCATCACTATTCTAAATGATTGAGTACCTTCCAGCTTCTGTCGTTTACCACTTCTTCAACATTCAGTTCCGACTGCATCAATTTCAACTGCAGAAACAGATAAAGAAGTTATTGTCAAACAGTGGACTGTGTAGTCTTCAATATTTACCACTATTGCAGCTTTCTGGATCTGCAGCCTTGAGTTGTCATTCTTCCACACATGCATTATTAGAGGAAGCTGGCAGCAAAGCTAGGACTGAGCACAGGTCTCAGAATCAGATTTAGAATTCAGATCATAAATAGATCCTCTCCGTTTCCTGTGCTGTCTCCTCTGTGTACTGACCAAAAAAGGGTCTACAAGAACAGATCATGTATGTTCACGATATATGAATCAGTTAATATGTTATGTTATCAGGGTAGGACAAATCAGGTTTACACAGATGCAAAAGAACTACCACAATATGCAGTTCTTGAACACGCACTTACATAAGAAATGTAAGACTCTCTTTGATTTGCACCCATCAGAAAGCCCAAGGGGCAGGTGTGACAGTTGTGTTCAGGTAACCTGCAGTAATTTGACCCTCCCATGAGGCCCTGAAGCAAGGCATTTAAGAACCATCTGCCTTCTTTTGCCTGTAGTTCAGATGTATTTTTGTTGGAGTCTCAACAAACACATGGCTCCATTTAGAGGTCGTGACCAGATGCAAGCCAAGACAGAAATCCCATCAAAAACATTCCAAGTAAGATGTCCAGACACACACAACTAGAGTTGCTGGATGCACCTTTACCTGCTCAACAGGACTTCAAACTGTTTGAAATAACCATCCAGAATCTATAGAGTGAATAGATGATCCAGATTAGTCTTTGTAAAAGAACCACTCAGAAGATCCCTAGCAGTTCAAAGAAAGGTTTTTCCTGCTGGTGCATGTCAGTAGGTTTACAATCAACTTGACTGTAACATTGTAAGGAAGAAGTTCTTTACTGTGAGGGTGGTGAGGTACTAGAATGGGTTGCCCAGGGAAATTGTGAATGCTCCATCCCTGGCGGTGTTCAAGGCCAGGCTGGACAGAGCCTTGGGTAGCATGGTTTAGCATGAGGTGTCCCTGCCCCTGGCAGGGGAGGTGGAACTAGATGATCTTAAGGCCCTTTCCAACCCAAACCATTCTGTGATTCTATGATTAACTGCCTTGACACCAAGCTTAAGCAAAAATATTTTAGCCTTTTCCTTAGAGTTGCAGAACCAAACAACAATATAGTATCAATCAACATGGCTATACGGTGGAATTTGTTGTTGCTTTTAAAACATAATCTGACATTCTGTCCTGGGTTCAGCTGTAGCAGTTGTTTTTTTCCTTCCTAGTACCTGGTGCAGAGCTGTGTTTTCAACTTTAGCCTGAGAACAACACTGATAACACACCAACGTTTTATCTGTTGCTCAGTAGCACTTACCCCTACCAAGGACTTTTCAGTCCCTCATGCTTTGCCAGTGAAGAAGGGCACAAGAAGCCAGCAGGGGGGAGAGACAGGACACCTGACCCAAACTAGCCAAAGGGGTATTCCACACCACAGCACATCATGCCCAGTATAGAAAATGGGGGGAGTCACCCAGAAAGCCCAGATCACTGCTTGGGTCAGGCTGGGTATCTCTCGGCGGGTGGTGAGCAATTGAGTTGTGCACCACTTGTGTTGATTATTTTCTTTTCCTTAATTCCCCTTTCAGTTTTATATTCTCTCCCCTTGTCATTTCCCTTATCATTATTATTGGTGGTAGCAGTAGTGGTTTTGTGTTATACCTTAGTTACTGGATTGTTCTTATCTCAACCAGTGGGATTTACATTCTTTTGATCTCCTCCCCATCCCCAAGGGAGCATGGGATAAGAAGGATGGGAGTGAGTGAGCGGCTGCATGGTTCTAAGTTAAGGGCTGGGCTTAAACCACAACATGTTTTGACAAGCTTTACTAATTCACTTGCTAAAGCTGCTAACCATTATGCTGTATGGTTTGGAGTTCCAGGATTTATTTGGTTGGCTATTTTCTGATAATTCATTTAAGTAAACTAAGACAATAACAAATTAATGCAATAATCAAGTGATGTTTCAATGTAAGTAGATTAAAAGATTTAGCTGCTAGACTGACACTACTCCAAGCTTTCCTATTCAGTGACCCAGAAGTAAAAGTTTTGGAGAAAGTCCTCCAATTTGTACCATTAGCAGGATGAGAGAAATATAAATGAGAAAGCAGATCTGTATTGCAACCAAGTGAATATGTATTTGAAATGCATAATCTTAAATGTAGGATTTGTTCTGTCAAGACAGCTTTCTGAAGTTGTAGAGAAAACACCACTCTCAGAGAACTAAACAAATCCAAAAAGGGGTGGAGGAGATGCACCTCATAAAGTAAAAATCTGAGGTCATCTCATCAAAAGCTTTCTGGGATGTTTCCAAATCATGGATTGCTTTTAATATTTGAATCACTTCCAACTATTCAACATTATCATTGCAATCCTCCCAGTGGTTTCAGTGATAGGTGCTGGGCTCAGTAACCAAATGATTTGAGAAACTGACTCTGCAAACAACATTTGAGGAAAATACTAAGCTACCATTCTAGTTTTCCAGACTAGTATGGATGCTTGTTAGCAGTTCCCTAAGTGAGGCTTTAAGAATAAAGCACTCACCTGCCACCTGGTTCTTAAATCTGAGCTCATGACAGAGCACTTCTCTGAAGAGCACAAGAACAAACATTTCGTTCACTCAGTGCCTGGGAAAAATCAGATGCTTGAGTTCAAATCATCCCCTCAGGAAGTTCTTTTACTACATCTGCATCAGCATTCAACTGCTCTTTGAAAGCAGGGGCTACAAGTGGCTCCTCTTGGAGGCAGAGGGATAACAGGGGGGGTTCAGGTTAGATATAAGGAAGTTCTTTACTGTGACAGTGGTGAGGCACTGGCACAGGTTGCCCAAGGAAGAGGTAAATGATCCATCCCTGGCAGTGTTCAAGGCCACAGAAGACAGAGCCTTGGGTAATACGGTCTTGTGTGAGGTGTCCCTGTCCATGGCAGGGGACTGGAACTGGATGAGCTTAAAGTCCTTTCCAACCCAAACCATTCTGTGATTCTATGAGGTAGTTCAGCACCACAACAGCAAAATTTTAGGACTGGTCTCTTCAATTCTTTTATTATTGCAGCAGGAAAAGCCACACCCAGCATACAGGACCATATATATGTATACGTGATGGGGGGATATCTGGCTGTTATGAGAACTCACCTTGTATTGGAAACCCTGGTTATGATAGTCCTCAGCAGAGGAAGGCTCACTAAACTGCTGAACATAACACACACCTAGCCAGTGTAAGCAAAAAATAGAAAAGCAATAAGCAAGCAGTCTTGTGATGTGATGCAAGCACCTGAGCCACACAGAGCAGGTCTGGAAGAGAAACCAACAGAACAGTTCACATCCCAGCTAATCTCCACTCCTAGTACATAGGCAGCACCTTTTTGCCTACAAAGGAGAGCATGGAACAGGGGCAAGAGAGTGGGGTTCCCTTGTCCACTTCTGATGCTCCATCTAGATCACCTCTGGTGAAGTACACTTTCCATCCAGAGGCCAGAAGGTTGAGAGGGTGTTTGCACATTAAAATTCCCTACGCAAACCCAGAAATCTCTCTCACACCATCACAAGGTACTCATAAAATTAATCAAAGAGATATTAAAGAACAACAAAGTCACTTAAATGGAATTCAAAGTTGCCTGAAAGCTCCTCTTAGAGGACAGGAATTCCACTTAATACACCAAGTAAGGATGACGCTTCTAAAGGCGACAGCTTCAAGGCTGCGTATCTCTGTGGTGCAAGAGTCATACATGAAAGCTGTATTTCATTATCTTCTGGTGTTTGCATCTTAGCACCCATACTTGCTGTTTGCAGATATACTAGTTTTACAAGATCTCAAAGGTCAAAATGAGCCTTCAGGTATTTTAAAAGGACTAAGCAACCCACAGGTAAGTTATATGCTAAGTGGTGTTAGCCAGTGAAGGTTAGAGCCCACCATGGGGAAGTACGTAAGTTTTTTCTATGGCCTTTGTGTAACAGGATCTCAGAAAATGCTCCACTTGCAGGATAAAAGCAGCTCTCTCCTGAGGGCTAGGGGAAACACTTCTCATATACCCAGCCAGCAAGAACCTTGGAAAAGACTGCCCAAGCCAGAATCCACCTCAGGTTCTCTCCATCACACTGGTCTTCCCGTTTGGGAAAGATCAACTCCTCTTTCCTCTCTAAGTAATCTCTACAAAGCTCCACCACTCACCTTTGTCTGCTCTTTCCTGAGTTGCTTTAATAACACTGCATCATCCTGGGCCTTTTCCCTCTCTTCTCTGAGAGTTTTCACTACACTGGAAGTCTGAGCAATGCAGTTTTTGATGATTCTCTCCCTGCTGGTATGAGCATCCATCAACTAAGTGGGGAGAGAAAGAAAGTCACAACAACTCAGCAGATAATAAAATTACTTCGATTTACAAGTTAAAAGAAAGACTTTCTAAAGTCAAGGCCCTCCTGTGCCTATAGAAAACCCCTGATTCTATGTTAGAAGTAACACTGCTTTTAGTAACAGGTAGGAAGTTGATCAAAAGTCAAAGATATACATGAGCAGGAGTCTTGCAAAGAAAGAAGCGGACAGGGCTAATACCATCCACTGAGGCCTGAAGTGCACCTCAAGTATTACTGCTGCAGAACAAATTTCCCCAAGTGGTTTTAAACTGAGGTAACTGTTACATGCATGCAGTTTAGATGCATAGAGAAGCCAAGCATGCCGATTACAGGTATATAAAGCACTGGTGAGGCTGCACCTCGAATCCTGTGTTCAGTTCTGGGCCCCTCGCTACAAGATAGACACTGAGGTGCTGGAGCCCGGCCAGAGAAGGGCAACAGAGCTGGTGCAAGGCCTGGAGCACATGTGTGATGGGGAATGGCTGAGGGACCTGGGAGTTTAGTCTGGAGAAGAGAAGGCTCAGGGGGGACCTTATCGCTCTCTACAGTTACCTGACAGGAGGATGGAGTGAGGTGGGGTCGGTCTCTTCTCTCAAGGAACAAGTGACAGAACAAGAAGAAACGGCCTCAAAGCTGCACCAGGGGAGGTTTAGACTGGAGATGAGGAACAATTCCTTCCCCAAAGGGTGCTCAGGCATTGGAACAGGCTGCCAAGGGCAATGCTGGAGTCACCGTCCTTGGAAGTGTTCACATACCGTGTAGACAAGGCCCTCAGTGACACTAGAGGATGGACTAAATGGTGGAATTGGCAGTCCTAGGGTTGGACTTGATGATCTTAAAGGTCTTTTCCAACCTAGTTGATTCTGTAATTCTAATATATCAAGGTAGTGGTTTCCATAGACACTGGGGATGCTTTACTAGCCTATGCACATAAAACACCCATAAGAGGGCAAAGAGTCAAAGGAGAGCACACTCACAGACTCATAGAGCTGTTTACACGTCTGGCTGGCATCAATCTTCCCCACAAAGGAAGCTGTTGGAATCGTAGTGTTTAATTCGTGGACAATTCTGTCATCGATTGTCCTCATCACCCTGAGAAACTCCTGTGTTTAAAAAAATAACAATCATATTAGCTTAAATACCTGAGAGAAACCTACTGCAAAAACTGTGCCTTAGAAAACTAAGTGGATTGCTTACAAACAGCAACAAGAAGCTCTCACCAAGCGCACATATGAAGTACGTGCATGCAGTGTATGCAGCAGTATGTGCTGCAAACCGACTATTCTCAGCAGCAAAGGCCAGAGGGGAAAGAGCTCGTCAGCACCGAGTAACGAGCACCGCCCAAGCCCCCGGTCTCCCTCTGGTAACCCACCCGCAGAGCCGCTGCCCAAGGCCCCATCCCCACCGGTCCACGCTTCCAGACGGGAAACCGGGCACAACCTGCACCAAACTTCGAATTAAATAAAGGAAACACCTTCATTAGGGTACGGTATTTAAGGAACAGGCCAGCGATCACCCCCGGACGCTGCTCGCACCGCACGCGGGACGCTTCACTCTCCATTAAACAACGTGCGGGCGCGCACGGAGGCTCCACGCCCCGTCCCGGGGTCCCCTCTCGGGAGGCGGGTTTCCCTGCCCCGCTCCCTGCTAGAGGGCACCGCTCTCCCGCCGACGGGGTAACCGGAAGGCCAGGCCGGACCAGGCTGGGCCGGGCCGGGTCCCCCTCCCCGCCGCCGCATCTCGCCCCAAGCGTGCAGTGGTGACCTCGCCGCCCCAAAACGGGGTGCGCGCTCCCTCGGGGCCGCACACGGCGTTGCCTGGAGGCGGCGGCAGCGCGGCGATGCAGCGGGAGCGCCCTTTATCACCGCCAGCACCCCCCGCACAACCCGGAGCGGGTTACCTGGAACTCGGCGAAGTCCTCACAGGTCCCCGCTCCGCCGGGCGCCGCCATACTGGAAAGGCCGACGGCCGCGGCGCCAGCCAATCCAGCGGCGAGGCGGGATGACGCGAAGGGAGGCGTGCCCTGCCGAGAGGAGCGGCCCCGGGCCGGGCATCGATAGCGGTGGCGGAGGGAGGCTTCGCGCTGCGTTCTACTTCGCTTCGCCGCTCTTCTCCAGTCCCGATGCCGGCCCAGCAGTGACACTGAGGAGCGCCGGGGCTAGGCCAGGGCAGCGGTATGTGGCGCGGCGGTGGGGAGCGGGAATCCCCTGGACCAGTGGCAGGTGGTGCGGCGGCGGAAGAAGCGAAGGTTTGGCGACTGTGTGGGGGGCTGGCAGCCCCCAGACTGACTGAAGAACATGGAAAGAATGGATTTGCACCTTTCCTTCCTCCCCTGGAGATCTTGGAAAGGGTTTGGTTGGGGCTGTCCGCCTGTAAATGTAAACTTTGCAGGGGTGGAATGTATTGTGCATAAAAAATGAAGGGCGGCTCTTTTTCATAGGAGGGACATTTTCAGCCACCATAAAGAAGACTGAATTTCTATGTTTAGAAATGCTCCTTTGTCTTTCAAAGTTGGTGTGTGTTTTCTGGTTCCATTCGTCCATTTAAAAGATAATATTCTTTCTTTCTACTATACTGATTTGGCCTCTTTGCTTCTTCTGCTTTCTCTTCCAGGTGGGGCTGTTGACTTTCTGGGGAGAAATATTCCCTCAATTCTGAGAACGACTGAAGGAATGGAACCAAATATAAGCAGAAGGCTTTGCATTAAACCCCATGAAGAAGGTCAACATCAGCCAAAAGTAAGAGTTTTTGGTAATAATCATGCTATGTTTCATGATACAACATACTTAGATATCCAGGCTGCAGTCATCTGATCAGGAATTGTACTGGCATAGATGCTAATATCCCTGGGTTTTTTTGAGAGGGAATTCTGATCTTTAGACTGAAAAACTGAGTGTTAAATTTAGCAATAAAACCTTGGGTTTAAACAAAGCCAGGGATCAGTATTTCTGCGTGTGAGAACACAGTTTTCGCTTTGTAGCAGGTCACTAGTATCTTATTTGGTGTGCAGTCCTGCACTGAGGCTCTTCAGTTGTGCTGTAGAACAGACTCTTCAACCCTGAAGTAAACTATCAATGGTCAGGAACATCACATGAACTAAAATACTTCTGCAGTTGTTCATAGTAGAACCAGCTCCTGCTGTTCAAAAACTTGTGCCTGCCCTGCAGGAGTCAGTCTGAATCATGGGCTTGGCTCGTTTGCAAGGGTGGAGCTGGTCAGGTAAAGCTCAAGCCATTAAACATTTTTTTCCTATGTATGGGACAGTTCTGATACTCTAAGCAGACTTCTTGTAAAACAGGCTCCCTTCATGGCCTGCTGATGCTGGATAAAAGAAGCATACAGGTCTGAAGCATTTTGCATATTTCTATGAGGTCTCAGCAGTGTGATGTCTCCAGCAGTGGCCAGTAAAGGAGATCGCTTGCATTTTTGTGAAGACTAACAGGAACGGTGAGCAATAGCAAGGACCTGAAGACACTTCTGTCCCAGAGGTGGCATTTTTGTGTTTAATGGTCCTTACTGCATTTCTTTTTATTTTTTTCTTTCATAAATTTGCCCATTCTCCTTAAGCAAGATGTATTTTTAGCATCCACATTCTGAGAAGGAATTCCTCAGCTGAACCATGCTGTGAGAAAACACATCTAATCATGTATCTGTTTTTTAAACCCAGTGTGTGCTTCTTCCAATGTAAAGTTCCCTTATTCAGTACCCCTTCCAAAACGGGTCCTGGTTATTATAACCCACGCTGTTAATGTCACTTAAGATTCTGATGCCCTCTGTTGTGCTGAGAGGAGCTTCAATTACAGCTTGTCCAAGTCAGGCTCATTCTATGATACAGCTTCTTACATGGTGGCCATTCCCTACCTGTGGTCCTCCCCAGTTTTCTTCGTGCCAGTTCTATTTCAACTGTTTCTGAGATGAGGGATTTGTACTTGACATGCTTTTCAAAATGCTGCAGTTGTGGTTTTATACAATGGCATATTGCTGCTTTTGTATTTGTCTGTGTTCCTAATCATTGCTAGTAATGCCGTTTCCCTTTCTATTACTGAACACTATTCCAAAAGCTCTATGAAACCCTGAGGACTTGCTCCTCAGCAATAATGGTTAGGTTAGAGTCTGTCCTTTGTGTGTCAGCTGGAATTGCTTCCTGTTTATACTCGTGGGGTTTCACTGGCCAGCTCATTGACTTGGGATTCTGAAGCCCTGCGGCTCTCTGCATGTAACACTCTTCTTTCTGGCTTTGAGTAACTCAGTGCTGTCAGCAAACTGTATCCACCCTACTTCCTAGATAATTTATGATGCCATGAGGCAGCATGCATCCATTCAGAATACCTCCCATTGTTAAAAAAACCCCAACCTGTCCACCTTTGCACTTTATTTGCTAGATTTTAGTATCTTATGCATGGAAACTTTCCCTTAGTATGAGTATTTATATATGGAGTTTGAAAAACTGAGCTGAAAATTAAGGGCCTAATCTCTGCTTATGGTTATGTTTGTTTATGCCTCCAGATCAGATAAAAACTTACACTGCCTGTTAACATTCTGTGATGTAACAGTGCAGCATATTTGCTTTTCTGTAGCAGTTCCATTTGGTTTATTTGTATTTTTTTTAAACTAATATAATGGGAAAACTATCACAGCACCTTAGGAAGCTTAGATGTTAGAGTAGGTGATGCAAATTTAAGGATACAAATACTGAAGTCTTGGACAAGATCTGGCTTTCCTTACATGGCCTTAGTTTAATCCCTATGTACAAGTTTGTTAATCTGATTCTGATAGACTCCTTGTCTCCTAACCAACTCTAGCAATCACACTTCTGCATTGCTCACCCTAACTGGTTTCATTACAGCTGTGGCAATTCAGCTTCTCTGACTACTGGTTTTAGTGGTGTTTTGGCTTTGTTTGTGCATTTTGTTGGGGTTCTTTTAGGTTGGTCTACTTTGAGGGTGCCTGGACACAAGCCTACAGACTGGGACAAAAGATTTTTGTTGTGGGCAGGCCATTTCAAAAAACCAGAGGATATACCAGAGACTGTCTCATAAGTGCCAGTTTTGAAGCTGTAAAAGAGACATTGTCCATGCAGAAATAAGTTACTTGAATGCAACTCCACCATAACTTTTTCTTAAATGGTATGGGTTTCCAAAGGTAAAAAAATCTTACACTGCTGTGTTTGGTTTATTGTCTTGTAGATGAGGTGACCTCAGCAATTCTGCATTACTGAGATCATCTACCCCTTTGGATTTCTTTTTTCCTGAAAGCATGACCAGCATTTATCACTTGTTTCACTAGAACATCACAATCAGCAACTTGTTACTCTTATCTCCCAATCCAAAAAGCTTTTTGCAAACACTAGTGAGGTTTTTCTAGTGTTTTAATTCCTACATCAGTCTCCCTTTGTGCAAAACTTTCATGATATACCTCTAAAATAACTGAAACTCATTTAAAATCTTTATTAGTGAACATCTAGAGCACATGGGCCAGCTCTGTTCGCTCGTGGGATTTAAACTAACAAACAGTGGAAAGGCTCCCTAACAAAAAAATATGCATAGTCCAAATTTCCCTGTTGCTGGTGGAGCTGTGTCAATGCTTTGCTCTGTGTGAAAAGTAGAAAATAAACCTGGATGTTCTAGTTTGCGTACCTGAAACGAAGATCAAACTTAACAACGGGCAATTATTAGTTGAAAAGTATTTCTAGTGGTAGGATAGTTACTTTTTAAAACATGCTTGTAATGCTTTTAAATATCTGTATGTATTTAAGTTTAAAAGATACAGTAAATCTTGTACTACTTGGGCAAACACTGTAGCTGTCCTCTAAGGATACTCGGTTTGGATGCACCTTGTAGGAACTGAAAATCTACCCCTGTATCTGGTTTTTTGTAAGTGTATCACAATGGAGAAACATTGTTAAAAATTAATCCTTCCATTTTCTACTAAGGCACTTTTCTTAAAATTACATTTGAAATACATAAAGCCATCAATTATTACAACTTATGCTATTGCCCGTTCATCTGGTTTTGCCCAAAGATTTGTTATGAGGGCTTTTAAGAAAACAGCAGAGTGATTGAAAGTCATTTCAGTGGTTTCTTGAAAGGACAAACCAAGTTTGGGTAAAAGGTGACCATTTTTGCAAGTGCTTAGGGAATTCTCATTTTCCTTTAGGCCAAAGCTGAGGAGAAAACTAAGAACTAGAAAAGCACAAAAGCTTTTTTTCCCATTCTGAACTAAGAGTGGATTGTAAGGGCTTGTGATAGAACTTGGGAATCTTGCAAGAAATAACTCATTTATTAAACAAATGTTAATCTTAGCCACTGAATTGATTTAAAATGCAAACTGAGTTCAGATAGCTACATTTTTCTCTTGTATATTCTAACACATCTACGGTACTTCAAAAAGTAACAAAGAAAGCTTTTAAATCCTACTTCTGTGCATTCCAGCTTCATTGCTTCCTCTGCCTGATTTGTTCATGGCAGATTGTTAGCAAAACCAACATGGAAGCTAAATTTAACTCTTAGTTTCATGGTAGATGGGCATGTTCCCTGTCATCAGAAATCTTGCATCAGTACTTTGGAGCAGGGATCACATCATTGTTACTCTCCAAAAACAAGGACAAAACGCTCTTCAGTTCTCAGGTCCTCTGCAATTTACCATGTTGAACTATCATGGGTACTTCAGTAGCTTTTTTCCTTCAAGTATAAGGGTCAAAACACAGTGAATTATTCCATATTCACTCATGTTAGTTTTGGTGTACAATTACCTAATTTGATGCATTTATTCTTTTATCACATTATGTTGATGCTTTTCTACTCCATAATTTTATAATACGCTAAATTTAATCAGTGAGAACATCAGACCTCCTTGAGAAGGGAGTCAACTGCTCTAAATTCTGCTAGGAGAATTAATCATATAAGGTATAGGACCTTGGTTATTGTGGAGAGCACATCTAAAAGCTTTATGGTTCACTGGCCCTTCTTGCATTGGTATTTCTAAGAGGAACTTTAAATTTGACTGAGCCACCATTTGGGTAGAATTATCTTTAGAGTTTAACCCAACTTAAAATAACTGATATTTTTAACTCATCACATGTACATTTGAAGGTTTTAATAATGGAAACTCTTCTTGTGGAAGGTTTTTGAAAAATCTAACAGCAAACTAGGCAACAGGTTTTTCCCAAGGTAGTAGGATAGCTACTGGTGTGGCTATTAATCCCCCTGAAATAAAAAGATTTAAAGGAATTCAAAGCTGCTGTTGGAAGGCTTTCAATCCTCCATGCCTCCTTAGCTTCTCAGGAAAACAGGTTACCTTCACACTCTGAAGAGCAGGAGGGAAGTGGGTAACTACTGGTCTTTTCCCAAGTCCTACTCTGAATTTCTCAGGAGTGTTTCATTCAGCTGCCAGTGTGTACCTGTAATAATATCAAACCCAGTAGTGGAGGAAGCCTTCTTGCTGGAAAACAGACTGCATCATAAATAAAATGATTCTGAAGCTCAGGCTTACTAAGCTGTGATAATGCTTCCCCCTGCCCAAGATGCTCCAACTGCTAGACACTATTTTATTCCTGCTGACAAATGTTTTTTACCCTGCTTTCTGCTGCTGAGGGAAAATGCATGTTTTACAATGCTAAATACACCACAGTCCTCATACGGGTGCAGTGCTCCCTGACTTTGCTGATCCTGGAATGTGGTAGTGAGCGGAGAGGGATCTGACATTAAGAAGAATATCATATTAGTAAAACCATCCCTCTCTCTTTCCTGTCATCTCCGTAGTGAATGTGCATACTTAAATACTGCAGCCTCCCTCCTCTTCCAGATCACTTGGCTGCAATGATAAGCAATATTCTCTCTTAACAAATAACCGTTAGCCAAAGGACTTATTTGTGTCTCTGGTAATGAGGGTGTCTGTTCTTTTATTTCTTGAGGATTGATACAATCAGAGCAGCAAAGACCACACTGCGTGTGAAGTTCAGCTATGTGATGATCGCACTGACAATAGTGGGATGCATAATCATGGTGATTAGAGGAAAGCAGGTAAGCACAATTTTTGGCTGGTGAGCACAGATCAGTCTTGACATAAACTCTTCAGTTCCTCCTGTGGATTGTTAGCACTGTTTTGGTTTGGGGTTTGTTGGTTTAATTCTATCACTGATCAAAACTATGTCTTCCCAGTTCCCCAGAACTGAACCTCACTGATTAATTCCCAGGTCACAAAAGGGTGATGTCACTGTTAAGAATGCATCTGCTTCCTTTAAAAAGAGAAAAAAGTATTTTTTTCTCAATGATTGCATTGTTTTAACTCCTTGGTTTTGCTGATGGGCTGCAAGAAGTCAAAAGGAAAGAGCACCTTCTGTTGTGAGGATCTGGTGGGCAGGTAAAGGCTCCTTGGGCCAATGGGGTCCATATAGCAACTGTATGGACCTATTACAAATGCCTCTCTACACACTGCAACACTCATACACTCAATATAATGGAAACAGCAAATAAGTAGGTTTCTCCGAGGACAAGACATGAGAATACTCAAAAGTATTTTTAAATAGTGAAGAGATGGTAATTCTGTACCCTTTAATTGCATTAGAAAATAGTTTTACTTAGCGTGGATGGAACAAGTTCTCAAATTATTAATGGTTGTTGAATCGGAACACTAATTCATAGAAAAGTTCCCAAATCCTGGAGGTACTGAGCATCCTTCACTTGCATAGAATCTGGCAAGGTATCCAAGCTCAACATGCGGCAGAACTAGGTCTACGATTTAATTAGCATCGTATTAAGAGAGTGAGTATAAAGACTAAGATTCCATGTGCAGCAAAGGCTAGTCATGCCTTAATTTTATGCGTTTTCAACACAGTTGGTGAACTGTTAACTTTGAGGTATTTCTGCAAAGAAGCAAGGAACACTTTTTGTGCACTGAAGCCAAGCTAAAGCTTCTCAGCAGCATTAGAATTCAAGTCAAGGAATGCAAATATAATCTGTGCAACTTATTGTCAAGTTACTTTGGATAAAAAAGCACAGTGGTAACAGAAACAAGAGTCCACTACATTCTTTTACAGATGACTGAAAGCAGAAACCCCTCAGCTTAAAGCATCTAAATGGGCAGAACCTTAGTTGTGTGCTGCCTTTCTCTGAGGCAGTTCTGAGTAAGAGTGCTGATTTTCTTTCTATAGCCTAAGTGTTATAGAGAAACCTTAAAACTAGGAAGAAGCCTATCAAACCCAGCACTGTGAACTACTGAAGTGTCAAATGACATTTCTGCCAGCATTTGCCTATCAAAATGAAAAGGATGCAGCACTCTGAAATGTAACAATGGAAAGGTTTTTTACCATAAGAGACTGAACACTGACAATTCCCAGAACATTTCCTCTTATACTGGGGTAGTATGAATGCAAACACTGGAAAGAGTACAGCTGCTCTGGGATCCTTGTTTTCACAGCAACAGGAATCTATTATGTTTCATTTCTTATTTGTTTCCAGTACCTCTGACTTCTGAAGACCAGAGTATTAAATACTGACCATATATACTCTAGTGCCTTAACAAAAGGCACATTTAGGCACATTTATTCCTAGAGATGTAATGGGTTTAAGCCAAAATAGTCTGTTTTTCTTTTAACCCTTTCTCACCTGGCATTAAAGCTGACAGAACTGGGCCTTGAAAAGGATAGGCCAGATATTGTGTGAACTGTTGATTCATGTTTTGTACCTGTAGTCCTTTAGGTGATACCTGCTCTTGCTTTGTCATTATGTTGTAGGCTGTAAAAAGGCATGAAACTCTTACAAGCATAAACTTGGACAAGAAAGCACAATAGAGAGAAGAAGCTACTCAGAGCACATCGGCTAAACCTTAAAGGAGGAGATGAAGAGACCACATACTGGAGAAGAAAATCTGTCCCTCTTGGCACTGGAAGAATATAGTCACATCTTTCATGTATGTTGCTTCTGTACTCTCATGTTCAAGAAAATTAATACATTATCCTGTAATCATTAAAACCAGAAATACTTTACTTTTCCTAACAACCTCACCTTGCCTCCAAACTCTCTTTTTCATGGTTAGTGGGGCAGGACAAGTGAACAAACTGGACAGACACGTGTTTCCCACATGTGCTATGCACTCTTACCACTTATGAGAAGATAACTGGGACAGAAAAGGACACCCCCTTTGGTTTCGACTTGTGCATCCATACTTGTAAAAATGAAATAACCTTCACTGGGCAGTCATTAACTCTCACTCACTATTTCAGGTGCCTTGAGGAAGAATGGTGCTAGATGTATCCTAAGTTGTTACTGGGTGCTTCAAATATTCCATAAGTTCCTCCTTGTGAAAGAGAGAACAATTATTTAGAAAGCCCTTGAGTCAAGAATTGCATGACCTGCATCAACATCATCAAAATGATCATAAGTTATTAGAAAGTCTGCTTACCTGCTCTAGGTCCAATATATTCAGGCTGCATTTGTTTAAGTGAAGGATTGCTTTTTGTGAAGAACTGCTTCCTTTGATAAAAAGAGGAGGGAGACTGATAGTGAAATGGCATTCCAGAGAACCAGTGTATTACAGATGACAACCTTTTACACCAGAGCTGGTAGTGAGGGAGAATGTCCAAGCAAAGGCAACAGACATAACTATTTTTAGGAATATGAAGCAACAGCTTCAACCAGTGCTATCAGATTTACTGTTCAGAGGCACAAGAGTATGGGAAAGTCAGGCACTCCTGCTCTCTGCTGCAGAGCAACTTTTTGCCGAACCTCATTTAGATTTGCATTTTCCCCCCTTAAATCATGATCTGTGCTTTCATAGTAGCCCACTTAAAGATCATCTGCCACAAGTTTTAGACGCAGCAGACCCTGCGACACCTGCAAAGAACAACTCCCAAGAGCCACACACTGTTCATGCTCAACAGCCTGCAACAGCTGCAGACATTATCTTTTTTCCTCCTTTCAGCTCATTTGGAGGGAAATGTAGATTGGAAGTGTCAAGACTGCTTTAAACTATGTTATTTCCCAGGACTGCCTGCTAAGTGGTTGTGGGGACCCCAGAAACAGGAGAGGCATTTGTATCAGTGTGACAGATTATTTTTCTTGAAACCTTTTCCTGATCCTGGTCTGTTGGTTTTTTTTATCTTCTTTGTTGTACTACTAAAAATTATCACTATTGCTGAATAAATTAAAAGCCCTACAAAAATGCAGGGTGAATCTTGTCTTTACACCTTGAAAAGAGAAGCAGTAGTGCACTCCTCCCTAGTACTTTGCCCTTCACTTAGTCTACAACTAGAAAATACCTGCTGCAGTCCTTCTTTCTATGAACTGCATTTCTGGGTACCGCTCACATTGACAAGATGCAACCACTCAAACAAGTTGTGCAGTCATTCCACCACAGAACTTACAACTTTCAGGTGATGCCACAACCTGGTTCTCTGTAAGGCAGCTGCCTTGAGTAGTGCAGGCTTTCAGAGGTTTGTCTGCTCATTTAGCACTGAATGCAAGTCATACTTAATTCCACTGCAGGTGTGTGAACAGATCTTCCATGAGAGCTCTGGTTCTTTGCTACACCAGTAGGCACACAGGTGGAAACCAATACCAAAAACTTCCCAGATTGTGTGCCTGTGTTCATATATGCATTAAATGAGACCAAAAATCACATGCACTTCAGACAGTATTTCAGGCTATCAAGAGAAACTTGTGATTCATGCTTGATGATGGCAGAGCTTAAAACCATCCATCTCAGAACTATGCACCTCCAAAGCACCTGCCAGTGCACTCTGAGCAGAACTGGCAGGTAACTCATCTACTTTTGGAAACAGAACTATTTGGACTCATCCAGCTGTTAAAGCATTTAAAATAAGAATTATGTAAAATGCCTCTTAGAAAGCAACACCTCAAAGCAGCAATGGGCACCAGGCTTTCATTTTATTTAAATTTCTCTAAACTTTATGCTGTTTACTCAAAAATTGGAACTCCAGTCCAGTGGTTTGACAAAAGCTCCATGGGGATGTCATATATCCTTCCCTTTTAGCCACTCTGGTATCCACCATTTCAGTACTATAAAGACTGTGCATCACTGCATACCTTTGTGTTTTCCTTCAGTTTCCACATAGGCTCCAGAGTCTCAAATAAAAGCCTGAGCCGTTGGACTTTGTGCTGTCTCACTCCCAACCACTGCAGTATTTTCTTCATAAGTAGCTGGCTACTAGAAAAATGATGTAAATCTTTCTCAGAGAGACAATGAAAGAAACCACCTCTTTACTGGTGTGATGGCTTCCAAGAAAGCACTTCTAAACACAGACAGTGGTTTAAAAACCAGCACACATTTCTGGCCTATGCAGCCAGTTTAGCTGTCTGGAACACTTCCTAATAAACCTCATATTGCCTGATTTAACCAATAGTCTTAGTCTACACTCTTTAACAGTGCCTGATGGAGAGGAACATACTAAGCCCTTAAACAGCGTTTCCTTTTCTTTCTCCTCTTTGGCTTGGGGAGAGAAGAACGCAAGAACTCCAACAGCTCCCTGGCCCATCCTGCACACATGAAACCATGCTGCCTCCTACTTGCACACAAAATACAGAACACAGCAGGACTTTCACGAAGTGAAAGCTAGAGATGTTAGAGTTCCCATCTGAGCAGCCAGCACATCCTTTAGGAAAGCAAATACTAGCTTCAGTGTTCCTAGCAGGGGACATAACCCTTGTGTCAGTTTAAGAGTGCCTCATTTCTCATCTAAATGGAACTTGCCACATTTTTAGTCCTTGCCATTCCCAATTTCGTAGCATCCCTTTTTTTGGCTGATAGCAACGAGTGTTCCTGTGAAGTTTCACCAATGCCATTATAAAGTTAAGATAAATTCCCCACTTCTACTAAAGATTTATTTTTGTACCTGTGAGCATTACAGTAGCCACACAGTGAGTGACATGTTAGGAAGTAGCGTTCCAGCGATGATGTAGAATGATGCTCAGACTTTCAGCAGCACTTCTCCAGAACAGAGTCCTTCACCTGTGGCCTGAATGTTATTTATTAGATGGGTAACGTTACACTACATGTTTGGCTCTATTAAAATGCAAATAGGTAACTTGCCCTTGGCATACCAAGTAATTCTGATGAGTCTGTATCAGGGAGCTCCTGTTCCTTTCATCATTCACAAGTCTGCTCTCCCTAGAATGCACAACCTTTGTTAGAAGTGGATTTTGTTTCTTTTCAACCTATTCATAAGGCTAAATAAAGCAAGGCCAAGATCTGGTTGCTGGAAAATCCTGACAGAAATATACTCAATTAAGCAGCATTTAAAATTCAACTTGAGACCTATGAATTAGCCACATTTTAATCCATTTAATGTGTGCCATGTTGATTTTTGTATAGTTTTAGTTTTCAGTCAAAATACTATGCATTACCAGTCAAATGCCTTACACAGTCTAGGTATATATGACAACAAGATTACCTGTGTCAACCAGGCCTGTCGCTTCAAACAAACATACCAAGTTTAAAGATTTATACTTATCTGCTCTGAATCCACATATCCACAGCAAAAGTAACAAACACTGGCCAGGCTCCTTACACAGGAAGGCACACCATTCAGCTTCAACGGACTCTTTTAATTCACTCATTTAGAGGCAACTGTCATTACTTTCTTGGGGGGCAGGGGAAGAAAACGCCAATGCACCACATTGTTTTCACTAGCCTGGAAAACACTTATATATATATAGATATATAGATATGTGTATATATATACACACATATGCATGTGTGTACATATATAGGTGTGTGTGTATATATGTATATATACACACTAGTGTATATATACACAGAATATACATATATGAATATACAGAATATATGCACACACACTTTGCTCAGATTTGTTTACAAAATATGTAGCATTTTTATACCATCCAATAAGAGGTACGTGATTTTAAACAAATCTTATAGAAATGACATGTTATTGGAAATTTACACGTAAAAAAATCCAGCACAAAAAAATCCAAAAGCTAAAACAAGGTTTTGCTACTAATCAGTGCTTCTATCACCCTTGAAGAAAAGAGAAACACAGTTATTTATATGTGATGTAAAGGCAACATTGAGGGGTTTTCTTGCTTTTTTTTTTTCCTTTTTTTTCTTTTTTTAAATTAACCACCAAATTTAACCCCCTAAAATTACAAAGAATCAAAGTCCATTTACAGATCAAGTGCAGTAAACTAAATGTTCCTTCAGCACAAAGCAGCACTAGAGAAAGTAAGTGGGAGAGGGAAGGTGGAGGCCAACTGGCTTAGCTAGGGAAGCAGCAGGTGGCTGCTGCTGTAGCCACACAGGTCAGAGTCTCCATCCTGAAGCACAGACAGAACTGAAGACTGTACTTAAATGATGGTCACACAGAGCTGATGTTCAGGCCTTTGCCTAGCTTCTTTCAGCAGTTTGACAAGTGATTTATACGTTTTTATCATTCTGTATCCAATGGGCTGGTTTTGCTTTTGCAGTGACTTGTCACTGAGAGGAGCCAGAAGGATGATCTTGCAGTCAGTTCTGCCACTAACCTCTACCACAGGTACACGACACTGCAGTTGTTAGTGGTGATTTTGAAATGTTTACACTGGACAAATGTGGTTCCAAGCATCCCAAAGGGCTTGAAAGAACACAGCCTGATGCAGGGGGGAGCGGACGGCCTGGACAATCCATTGCATTAACAGAAATGGAACCGCCACTTTCAATCACATGGCATCTCTCCAGTTGCACGCAGATTCTGGTGCCAATCTCAGCTGAAGTCAGTGAGGAGTGGCTGGCCTTCGCATCAGATGTCTGTGATCCAAGCGGGTCGCAGAGCCAAGAACATGCTGCTAGCAGAATGGCAGTCTACAGCTGCAGATGACAGCTGTCATGCAGTCAGCGATGCCTTATAGATGTCACCTGCAGGAACCATGCGTTCCATGCTTATTTATCTCAAGTCTAGTAAACAGCAAGAGGGAAAACTGAAAGGGCCAGGAGGATCCGGCTGTAAGATTATTATCCTTTGAGCGTAGTGTCATTTGAGTTGTTAAATAAGGGCCTTGACCAGGAGGACTCTGGTTTTATCAGGTGAGCTGGAGAAGAAGCTCTTGTCTCATGAAACTCTAACGCTCCTTGTGCTAAATTTTACAAATTCAAATTTCTGTGTTCAGAAGGTTATTTTTCAGAAGATAAATCTGTTCAAGTCACACTGTGTAAAAATGTAAAGAGGCAGACAAGAATTTTTCAGCCATAACTACAATACCAAGGACCAGACTCTGGAGCATGAAGTCAGAAAGGGCTCAATTTTTAGGGAAGGCCCAACTGGATCATACTGTGCTGGCAAGCAAAAGTGGGGGTAGTTTCTCCATTCTAGAAGCTGGTTTGGAAAGTCATTTGGAAAGTCATTTCTGGGGAGGTGGTAAGAGTGACCTATTCACAGGCTCTTTTTTTGTGGACAGAGAAGAGCAACTGGGAAGTCTCCACAGTGGTCTGCAATCCAGCTTGGGAGCTCAGTGTTGAGAAGGGATGGGGCCAGATGTATTCAGTATTCTTTAAGAACCAGAAAACATGTCCACTGCAGCTTGTTGTTGCAGGGGGTAGAGAACTTACTCCATTATTTGTAACATGTTCTATATGCCAATAACCCCAGCTGGCACATACAGCAAAGTAGATACATTGCATGTGAAGATATAATGCATCTCTCTCGGCCATCCAAAGAGGCATCCAGGGAAGAACATGGGGAATTAATTCAGCTACGTTCTCAGAAAGTCTGAATGTTTCCCTGGACTGCAGGCACACACTGCAGCAAATAGAAGAAAAAGGCAGCCTTATCTTGGATGCCAGGAGAGTGGGGGCTAGTGGAGGAGGGATTATTTTCCTGTAATAAGAGCAGGGAATATCTCAAAGTATAGAAAGGTGCCTCAACTCCACAAAGGTGACAGTGGAGAGGTTCAGAATCTAGAGGAGAAGGGTGATTCTGGTGACCCCTTGCCAAGGAGGGGGCATCCTGCCACGGAGAGCCAAAAGTTTTCCAGACGTATGTAAGAGCATGTGCACAAGGCAAGCGAATGAGCGCAAACAGGATTATGGAAAACATTGAGAGAATCACTCCACGGGTGGCTTGTGGCTCGACAACAGGACTGGTTAGGTAGAGGAGCGCACAGTACAGGGGCACCTCAGAGCTGGAAGCCTTCCATGGGAGCCTCACACTGCTGGAAGATGTACTGTTGCTGGCTGAGATCCACCTGTGGGGCAATGCTGCTGTCTTCATCCTCTGTTCCAAAGTAGTGTTCAATCAGATCAAAGGCCTTCTGATAAATCTCTTGATTCTCATGGCTCTGCAGGAATTCTATCTTGTCCAGGCCTGCAAAGAAAAAGTATATAAAAGTTACAGCTTGGTGAAAGCACATGACCATGATCATTTTCAGTCTGTTGTGAACATCAAGTTCTATGACAATTCTCTTCCCACCTTTCAGAGGAGCAGGTGCCTCTATGTCTTTACCCAGCTTATACTCTCCACAACCAAAGTAAAACAGGTTGAACCACAGAGTTCCCTGTAATTGTGTGATGTGCTTCATACTTTATATCCTTTCACTGAAAAAACAAATATCAGCAAGACTGAATGTGTAAAGAACAGGGCCTCACCTCAAAGAATTTTTCTGAAGAGACCTTTAGAACTGTGTTCCCTGAAAGTGTGTTCACAGCGCTTTGATTACAAGAACCATGACTACAGAATCACATAACTGCAAGTTGGAAGAGACTTCTGGTAATCATCTAGTCCAACCTGCAGTCCAGCCCAGCACTACTACTAACACCAGGTAAAGCCAGCTGTGCCCAGCAAATCTTCAAAGCTTAAAAGGATGGAGATTCCATTATCTAATCTGTACCACAAGTATATATAATGCAGTTAAACTCATGCAACCAGTTTTGGGGCAGACATGAAGCAGATGGGCAAACTCAGGCCTTGTAGTCAGAAACAAATGAAAAGAATGCAGCACGATAAACTATCTTTAATACTTAGGAATGATACTATAATGAAATCCAAGTCTTAGCCACTCCAGAAAATCTTTAATATTGGGAATTGCAGCGGTTTTCTTGTCTGCTCCTTTCACTATGTATGAAGATTACAGGAAACAATTCTCTGATACTCTGTAGACATTTCTGTAACACTGACATGAAAAGGGAAGTTAAAACCTAGAAGCAGGCAAGAAAAAAAATGCTACTCTGATACAACTCTTCCCTGGAAGTCAAGGTAACCATGAATGGAACTATGGTTCAAGAAGCCATTTTCAGTGACACTATCTTCTTCTATACTGCTCTCAATAACCCATTTTTATCTTTCTTAATAAAGGACTTGCCAATCAACACAGAAACTAACCTTAAGAGCATCAGTACCTCAGGACTGGGATGAAATCATGCAGGTACATGCAAGAACCTCAGCAGACCAAAGGCAAACAATGAAGCTGAGGCTGCTGCCATAATTTTACAGGGAAAGGTTTGAAACCTGAACAATAGACCAGAGCACCCAACACTTAATTTGCTATGAAGGGAAGATCTCAGTGCCTGAATGAGGTTCCTTCAGGGTCAGTAGTAAGAAAAGAAGATCTGCACACACTGCCTCAAATCTAGACACAAAGATAATGTACAAATGGAGTACCTTGGCACATGGAGACTCATCAAAGAACAGTTAACGTTCAGGTAATAGTGATGAAGAAAGTAATGAAATTGGGTCTGCTGAAACTCTAATGGGTTTGTGACCATCGCTTGAACCCCTGACTTCCACTTTAACCCATGACTTCCCCTAACTACATTTTTCTCATACCATATGCTTCTTCAATAAGAGCGCAGTAAGGATTAATGCCAGTGCCACTGCGTTTGGATTCCTGTTCTCCAAGCCTCAGGATGTTCTCCAGCCCATTCAATGCTACTTGCACAATCTTTGAGTCCATTACTGTAAGGAGGTCGCAGAGTGGTTTGATGCATCCCAGTTCGACTAAATACCTGAAAAGCACCACATGAAACCAAGTGACTTTTCTGCAAAATTATAATTGGTGTAGCCATTTAAACACTTAAAGGCATGAAGGTCTAAGAACAAAAAACAAAGAGCTAAAATAGCAACTTGAGAAAGTAGACATCTATTTGTATCTCGTCAATACACTTTTCTGCTGAAACAAAAGAACTTTAACATACCTTCTCTGTCTCTCTCTATATAGAGATGAAATAATGAATCTTTTTATTTTTAATTTATAATTAAAATACAGCTATAGTTTATAGACATTTTCTATTGATATAAACTATATTAATTTAATACATTTACAAATTCATGGGTTTGGTTTATGCAAAATTGCATATAATATAATCATAATATACTAGTGTAAGTTGAGCAGGAAAAACAATACACAAAATGCCCACAAAGAGCCATCCCTCTCCAGACTGCTAATACATTTTGTTACACTTTACAACCAGCACTAAGAAATTAGTTTAAAAGTTGCATTTAGGGCTTTTTCACATAAGAGAAAGGCTTCAATTAGTTAAATGAACATTGTCCTGCAGAAACACTTATGTGATTTCTCCCTAAAGGAATGAATTTCTCATTCACAACTCAATACAAAGACCCGGCTCACTGGATACAACACTGAAAGCATACAGAATGTGGGGTTTTTTTTTCACTTTCTAGGTTGAGTTTGATTTCTTGCACAAACACTAGTTCAGTCAATTGCATCGAAAGATCTGAACTACTACATACTTGATCTGTTCAGCAGAGCCTCCAGATGTTGCATTTGTAATTGCCCAAGCAGCTTCCTTCCTTGTCCGAAACTCAGCTGTTTGCAAAATATTTATAAGAGCTGGAAAGATATGGGCATCTATGACCGTCTGTGAAAAGAAGTAACATCTCATGGTTATAACAAAAATAAGAAATAACTTCCTTGTCCTGAGACAGTCAATGTCGATGCTCAGCACGACACATTAAACAATTAAACACTTGTTATCAAGTGGCAAAAATCAGTTTTCAGCTTTGCATTCAAAACCCCAGTTCTGCTGGTTTATCCCAAAAGATATTCAAAACACATTCAGACTGAAGCGACTGCCAGATCTAATGTGTTACTTAGTTTGACAGCAAAAGAATGCCCATCCTTCCCTTATTATTCCAGATAGTAGAGCATTAAGCTAGTAAGTCAGTAATGCACTAAGATCCCCTAATGACAGAAAGACTTCATAAGCCTGTCATACCACATCTCCAGTGGGTGAGACAACAGGTCAAAGAGAGAACAAATCGTAAGGTCCCCTTCAAAACAACCAAGAACCAATCTATTTTTTCCTGGTGAAAAGACAATGGATGGTTCAGTAGGATGGTTAACTGCTTAGCTCACCGAACTGATAAAAGTCAAGTGAATATTTAGTCAGCAACTAGTAACGTCCTCTGGAAAAAGCCTTTTGCAATAAGACAAATGAAACTAGTTTAGCTACACAAGTATTAGGACCTTAAGCACATTCATACGGATCATTCAAAGAGAGCTCAGAATAACATTTTTGAACTACTGTATCACAAAGATACGTAGTCATAGAATTGATAAAGGGAAATTCAAAGAAAGCCAAAGAGAAACTTTTCAAGGGACTCAATAGAAAATTAACACTACATAGAGCAAAAAGCTATAGTCAATTGGCATTGTGCATGGTTACCCAGTGAAAAAAACCTGACACTTCTTTTACCCTTCCTGTTTGTCTGGACATCCACACTGCATCTACTGTATAAACACATATCACCTATCAGTTGTATCCGCAGTCCCATGAACGCTCTTTACCACCGAATCTGCACTTCCAGTATAGGAATCTGGAGCCCTCAAGGAAAACCATTTACACTTCCATCATGCCATGTTATATTAGATTTGTACTTTGCAATACGTATTTAGCAAGAAGTCCTCAACTGAAACATTTGAACATGAAAGCTGGAAGTTGTAGGTCATAAACAGAAGCCAGCTATTAAAAAAGACAAAAGGTAACAGAAAGTATCTTCAAGAAACAGAATGTATTCCCCTTCCCCAATGTACTTTAATGGGAAAACACAATTTTTAAAACTATACAAAAGCAACACACTGTAAGGGTGCACGGGACGTGACAGCATCTACTTCATTAAGGTTATCAGCTCAAGGACCTTTTCATCTCAAAGCGAGATAAAAACAACAGGAAAGTAATAAATAAAACACATGGTGACACAAACCTAACAGAAAAGTGATAAGCAAGACAATCACAAAGGAGGAAAGGCTACAGTCAGTAATCCGCAGAGACCCAACCCGGCTTTCCTAAGTTGTAAGACAGGGACAAGTGGGACTGTGCAAAACTTCGTAACAGGTCTTTTAACTGTCTCACCATGTAACCTCCCTCGCTAGCCTGTGTGAGTAAGAGTGAGGCACTAACAAGTGATAACAGCATGACTGAATTTAAGCCAGGAATTGAAGAAGAAACCCCTGTGTCTGTGGGATCAGCAACTGGAGTGGATGGGGGGTTCTCAGCATTAGTAGCTGTAGGGGCCATGAAGTAGGGAGAGCATGTTTGTGGGGTGCCCAGAAAAAGATTAATTCAGGGCCAGCAACCGGTGTCAAACCTTGAGGGAAAGGGCCCCTACAACAGGAGCAGGTGAGGGTCCCAGCATCAGCCACTGCAGCAGGATCACAGTCCATAGGGCCTGTGTGCCTAGAGGGCAGTGGGTGAAGTGAGGATCTTGACTTGTCAGCTTCAGTGGGACTGTAGGTCACAAGACAACGTGCCTAGACATCAGCTCCACGCAAAGCAGGAATTCACATCATCCCCAAGTATGGTGGTGGGAGTGAAGGATCACAGTGTACATAATTTACTGGCAGACTGGACTAGGTGGCAAATAGGAGGTCCAGGATCCAGGCATGGACTGAGGGTTCATGCCAATAATCAAGGGGTCTGCAAGTGTGGGGCTGCTCAAGATGAATGTGTGCATCTGTTTGCTAGCAAGAATGAAGCTGAACTAACCAGTGAACAGGAGTCAAGTATAGCGAGTTAAGAGAGCTGACAACCAGCCACAGACAACAGATGGGCAGAGAGCCCACAGTGGTATTCAACAGATCTGTGACCGTGTATGTATGCTTGTGGATCTAGAGAGTGAGGGGATGTGTGTTTTCACTAGTGAACTTCAGTCCTATTCAACTAGAGAGGAGAAAGGAGACATCACAGTCTACACTTCGTGTGAGTCCAGAGTTGAGGTGGAAGCCCTTATAAGAACAGGGTGTTAAGGGATGTTAAATATTCTCTACTGAAAGAGCTTGATACAGATCTACAATAGGATACGCCAGGGCATTAGTATCCTATTCTAGCTAAGAACAAGTGAAAAATCTCATTATCACACCTTAAATCCTCCCTCCGAAAGAAAACTTTTACATGAGATTAATTTCCTTAAAAAGGGTCTTCTTAAAACCGACTTCTTTAGTAAGTACTAAAATCAGAGTATGTTACATGATAGCATGGAACTAGGTCAGCATATCTTAGCTGACGGGCAGTAATACACGTTGAGCCTTCTTAATGGCAGGAAAACCTCAGTTACCTTAAAATACTTCAATTTAAGCTTGTAAAGTAGTAGGAGAATTCTAGAACAAAGGGAACTAGTAACGGGAGGGCAGCAACTGGAGACTCTCGCAAGACTTTTATTGTTTTCCTTCTGGCTCAATCGATTTTGAACTCTTTGATTCAATGCAAAGACTGGTGAGTAGATTTCTCCTCTCAGAGTGGAGAAACGCAGAGTTGAACCTTTTCAGAAAGAACTGAATCCAGATCTCCCATCTCTTGGGTGAGCGTTCTTATTTCTAATTCCTCTTATTTCTATCTCTCTCTTATTCTATTGTATAAAAGGCTACAGGCACCTTGTTTGTTTCCTGCTCTACAGTGAAGCTGGCTGTCTTCACCTAAGCAGAACAGATGAAAGCAGCCTTTCATAAGGCGCTTCACTGAAAGAGAGTGGCTCAAGAGAGAAGCAGGTTATCAATCACCATACTTTTATGTTTCCTATTGCTTGACATGCAATGTAAGTGTTGTCACCACCTCACCCTAGCGTGAGTCCCAGTTAAAGAGACTTAACTGTCCCTCTATAGTACAGCAAAGTTTTTCAATTAGAAGTCTGTTAACAGTCAAAACTCTCAGAGCTTAGACGTGTGAAAAAAGAAAACCAACCCAAATAAACCAACTAACCAACCCAGGCCATTAACTAGGTCAGAAAATAGTTTGCTTTAACCTTAGCATCTTCACTAGATTTCAGAAGTCCAGTTAAGCTCAACAAGGGTTGTAACAATAAAGCATTAACACAGGGAAAGCGCTAGCAGCATCTATTATTTACACTCCATGCCTTGCACCCTTGCCGACAACAGTTACTGTTGACACCAAACTAGAATGCCTAAGGATTCCTAGCTCTATGATATTTTATGTGGGAGCAACAGTTATTGTGGAAATAGGCCATGTTTCCCTTCCACTTTCCATCTAAGTGATAAAACAGTAAACTACTAAAACAGAATTTTGGGTTTTTTTCCTTGAAGGGAAACAAACCTCAGGCAGAGCAAAAGCCTGAAGGACTGAAGCAGGATGAGATGCTTGTAAGTTCTGAGGATTTAGAAAGTGTTCAGTTACTTTCTTAGCATTACTGTACTGTGTGTGCCTCTCATGTAGAAGTACGTTGAAGACTTGCGTAGTGCATGTAAAATGCTCAAGACAAGCATAGCTTTCAAATACACAGTTAAGAGATTTCATTTCAACAAGAACTCTCAAAACATGTGAAA
The DNA here is from genome assembly GCF_033783945.1 of Neopsephotus bourkii. Lineage (NCBI taxonomy): Eukaryota > Metazoa > Chordata > Aves > Psittaciformes > Psittacidae > Neopsephotus > Neopsephotus bourkii. Next base: position 4,260,513 of record NW_026901771.1, on the reverse strand, counting down.
TAAATAGAAAGAAAATGAAAAGAAAAAAAATCAGGTTGTAAACTAAGGACTGATGTACAAACAGATCATAGTCTGCCACCTCTTCAAATGTTCCACTATTCCTTGGAAAAGGAAAAGTGCCTTGGCCACTCATGAATATAAAGGGCAACTTCCTCATACATGCCATAAAGCAAAGGATGTTTAAACATTCTTTTTGAGCAGCTGATGCATTCTAACGCTTTAAATATGACTGGAATTTTTCAAGAAGTATAACAGCAGGCCATGAGGGTAACCAAAAAGTAAAGACACTCCAAAACCTACCTAATTTCAGCAGTTTTATGTATGGATTTTTCAATCCAAATTACTCTTGTGAGTGCATGTAAGAACAAAGCATGCTAACGTCCTCCTTCCAAGAGCAATCTACAGCAGATGCACAGGAAAGTGTAAACTTTATTCATGTTTACTTTTCTTTTTCTCCTTTTTTATGTATTTACAGTTGCAGCACCGAGTTCCAGTTAGACTACACCTGGATGAGAAGATATGTGCTTGTATGTCCTAATTAAAGGCAGCACCTCTTTAATTTCTTCAATGTCTCTTCCTTCAAGGATTTCACTCAAAAAATACCCAATCCTTCCTTATTCACCTTCTCAGATGCCACTTGTGTTTCTACAGTATTCTGCCACATCTCCCTTCGCTTGTCTCATAGTATACAAAGCTATCCCTCATATGGAATCCAGCTCATGTTTTATAGTCCCTCCTTACCACTCCACTCCTAGCATATCCTTTGAAGACTGATGCACATACAGTGAAGATTCATTCCAGAACAAGGATTCCTCTTTTTGGTCTTTTTATCCCTTTCCTGACCATTTCTAACATTCATACTGGTTTTAGGCTGCTACTACTAGGCACCAAGATAGTATCTTAACAGCACATTAGAAATCTCTTTGCTGCATAACAGGCAATCCAAACCCCATCCTTTAATACATTAAACTAACACTGAAATTTTTGCCCAGCTACACCCATTCAGATGGAACTGAAGTCCATTGGACTTGCAATTAGGAGTCTTTCAGGAAACTAAAACTGAACTTTCATTGAAATCTGAATTTTCAAATGTAATTTGAAACGGAACTGAATTGTAATGCTCAGTCCATCAGCGGATCTGGCCCTCACTTCTGAAGTGTCAACTTCTTTGTCTTTGCTTTAAAATATACAGTATTCCTGTGTTATGACCCTCCAAGATGGTTGCCTGCCTCTTGGAAACATTCTATGCTTATTTTAATCAAGCTTCATCACTTTACAGGATTTGATTTTTAAAGAGTGAAGCTAAATAAAAGTCAATTATCGGAGTTTTATTACATCTGCAAGGACGTTGAATCTAAATACACTGTAGCCACTGTTAGGGAGCAGGTCTTCAACAGTAGTATATTAAATTAGTATTTTGAGCTGGTCAATACCAAGTGAGCTTGCTTCCCCTCTTTTTGGTTCCCACAAATAAATCACTTAAGGCATGCAAAAATACACACAGGCATTTAGTATGCAAGTGCTGTCTACATACGATTCATCACATAAATGTGAAAGAAAGAAAGTCTTACAGCATGACTGTTTTCCTGCTCCTGCAAGCTCTCTCATTACCTTTAACAACTCAAGATTAGTCACCACCCTATCTGGCAGGTGTGATACAGCACGACTGCTTTGAAATCCTCCTGGCTAGAAATTTCAGGCCACAGAGGCATCTCAGTTATTTGTGTTCCAGTTCCTTCTTTACCGATTCAAATCACAACTGCTTCAAGTATCAAATACTTGTAAGCCAAAGCTATTTAACATGATGGCATGAGTATAAAATCACTGCCATTTGAGGGGCAGGAGGAAAGCACTTCAGATCCCCGTTCTAATGGGCTTTTAAGCTACTGACACAGACACCTAAGCCTAGATACTCCGAACTGTGTATAAAGCAAATTTCTAGACAGTTTACGCTAGGCTGCTCCTGCTGACAGGAATAGCCTGTACTATAAAGAACTGTTGAGGTTTTCAGGCAGAACAAAAGAATTCAAGGTAAGCTAGCTCTGCTGCCCTCAACGTGCTATGATGTATGGGATTCACCACATGTAGAAGCCTGAAAACAGATTTTGTGCGAACACAAACTTAAAACTGAGACTTTTATTGGTCCTCAAATAAATATGACATATTTTGCTCCTAATTGAGACTTTTTGATGTCCTGCCACCACAAACAGCTTGTGAAGTTTTCAGACCACTCATGCAAACTATGCCATAAACCAAATACACTTTATATTTAAGTAGTCTGATCCACAGTTTGCCTGTGTAAAGCACAGCTCTGTGTGAATTACATCATTCCTTTTCCATGTCCCCAGCATCACTGTCATCTTTTTGGTAAAGAGACTCTGATGATTCTTTGCTTATATCTTTACTCCAATTTGTAAAAATATGTTTCATTCCAGAGTTTTTAAAACTAACAGGCAATGTATCACTTGCTATGCTGGCCCATGTCATGTTTCAGGAAGGACAGGAAACTCTAGAGGAGTAAAAACATGGCATAGATCCTGTTGCTTCCATGCCTAACCTTACATAGGTTTTCCAATGTTCTTGTGAGAATTTAAGGTATATTAGAAAAGAAGTTATAAGTTTCTTAACCTGTCAACAGGAGAGAACTCCTATGATGTCTTCACTGTCAGATATGGAAGATTGTGTCTGATGTACTGCCTTTCATAGCTTTTCAACGGGTTGCGACCCCCTTCAGAAGGGCCGACAGTCAGGATTTAGCTTCAGTTGTGCAGTTCTCCTTCTGACTCCCAGGAAGATGTAGTTCCCCTTCTCCCTGACTGGGGAAGCTATCCACTGAAGTACAGCAAAGCTGTATACAAACTAGGAAATTAACAAACAAAAACTATACTTAGTGACAATCATGACTGCATCAGGATATACACATCCAACCCAAACCTTAAATGCACAGAAATAAAGAGGGGAAAGACTGCTGTATTCCACCACACTTTTCTGTTGCCTAGGCAACTGCTGATAACACACTCTGAAAGGCTTTCACTTCCACCTTTGGTGGAGAAAAAAAGAACCCAAACCTCCTATGTTTTAATATAGGATTATTAAACTTTAGCACTTACTTTCATACATTTCATGCATGTTAACTTATATTGCCTTAAAACTAGAGTTTAGTTGATTGTGTTTGAGTGCAAGTCTAACGGCAATAGGCTGCTGCCTTATTTTAGAAATGGCAGTGAAAGCCTTTGGAGTGTGCTACCAAACAGCATTGTAGGCAGTATGGAAGTGGAAATGAATATAGAAGTCCTTCCCTCTAACTTTATATTTCTATACTTTAGAGTGGGTGGATGCAGGGAGTGTAACCCAATGCAATCTTAACACTAAATATAGCTCTGTCTGTTAATATTGGTTAGGTGAAATAGCTAATAGGTTTGTTTTTTCTTTCTCGCTGTGTGGAAGGGATTGCTAGATTGTGGTTTGAGTGCTACCCAGAGTTTCCATGCTATTCTAACATTCCAACTGCTGGAGCAGCAACCCACCAGTTAGATCAGCTGGTAAGTGACCATAATGTGGTTACTAAGCCGGGCAGACATTCAGGAAGAAAAATTACCACATGCTGACATCATTCTTCTCTGATCTCTGGCTAAAGATTGTGCATGATTCTATGTTCAAAATCCAGTGAGTATCATGGAGACTGGAATAGATCTTGCTACAATCTATGACCTCTAGCAGGAACTACAGAGCAATATGGAAGTACTGGGGAGAAAGGAAAATCAATTATTTAGTATAGAGCTACATCTAGTATTTTAGAATTCCTTCTCAAGAAAAAATGTTTTTATTCATCCCAATGTGAAATTAATTTAGAGAAAGAAAAAGAAAACCCGAACCCCTCAAAGATTAAAAGGTTCATCCATGAACTCAGTTAAATCAGATCTTCTTCCCAGATAGGAATTATCCTTTGTCCTCACAGCTACTAAGAACAGATTAGGCTTTTAGTCTCCATTTGAATGTATGACCATGTTTGAGAAACACTTCACCAAACAGCATCTTCCAACTTCAGAAATTATTTTGAAGTTGTTTTCAGCTTAAATGTTTACAACAATTTTAACACTGAGTAAGAGTTGTCTGAAGTAACACCTCAGAGAAGAGCAGACATAGCAGCTCTGGAGCTCAAAGGAGGTTTTATCACACCTTGTATCTCATATGATATTTTCCAGGTTGAAACTAGAAACTAAAAGAATTAAAAGCTTTTCTAGACTTTGTTACACATCAGCAATGAGAGCTTCCTTTCAATACACAATAAGCATTGCAATTACACCTGCAGTTGCAAATTGTACTTCCTGGCCTCAAGATCTCCAATCAAGCGTGTTGTAAACATTCTCCAAATGTCTTTTACTTCCCAACTTTCCCCTAACAGTCCTTTTGCAGGGCCAAAAATCTAAGCCTCAGATGGACATGATGGACATGATTCACAGTATGTCAGAACTACCAGGATAGTTATCAGGATAAAAAACACCTTTTTTAATCTCATTTTTATTACTTCCATTCTAGATTAAATCGGGTATGCACCTATGACAGTGTTTTGCTATATAGCATTTGTGCACTCAGAGTTCAAAGGCAGTTTAGTTACTCTGAATGGACCCTGAGAAATTCTTAAATGAACCATAGATATAACTTCTGAGAAGCCACTTCTCGCATTTTTTTCCCCTGGACTCAAGTAATGCATCAACATGCTTCCAACCTTGTATGTGAAATATCCTAAGGGTGCTTTAAGCTGGATTCTTTTAAATCTACATGTATTTTGGTTCTGCTCTCATGAGACCTATCCTGGAGTACTGTGTACAGTTCTAGTGTCCTCAACATAAAAAGGACATGGAACTGTTGGAACAAGTCCAGAGGAAGCCACGAGAATGATCAGGGGACTGGAGCACCTCCCATATGAAGATCCACTGAGAAAGTTGGGGCTGTTCAGCCTGGAGAAGAGAAGGCTGTGTGGAGACCTCATAGCAGCCTTCCAGTATCTGAAGGGGGCCTATAGGGATGCTGGGGAGGGACTCTTCATTAGGAACTGTAGTGACAAGACAAGGGGTAATGGGTTAAAACTTAAACAGGGAAAGTTTAGATTGGATATAAGGAGGAAATTCTTTCCTGTTAGGGTAGTGAGGCACTGGAACAGGTTGTCCAGGGAGGTTGTGAATGCTCCATCCCTGGCAGTGTTCAAGGCCAGGTTGGACAGAGCCTGGGGTAACATGGTTTAGTGTGAAGTGTCCCTGCCCATGGCAGGGGGGTTGGAACTTGATGATCTTAAGGTCCTTTCCAACCCTAACTATTCTATGATTCTATGATACCATGTGTTCTTCCTGATGCAAGAATCCTGAGAAAGCCAGCTTCTACCCACACAGCCACAACAATTTTTCTATGCAGTTAAGGGTTTTATACTTCTAAAATATCACCTTCTAGAAATGAAGGTGCAATCTTAATGGCTCAGAGCATTAATTTCCCTCGCCCTGCCTTCCCACATGACCCTTCCAAGTCACAAAGGAATTCTAACCTGCTCTCAGTAGAAAGGGCGTTGACGTAAACTGGTGATAAGGCACCCCAAACCATTTTGAAACTACTGAACACACACACAGAGAAGTATCTAACAATGTTTTGTGTTTGGTCGGGTTTTTTTAAGGTAGATTAGGCAAATTTGGTATTAACAAAGGAGAGGTCATTTTATCCTTACTTGTTTTCAAATAAAGACATAATGACAACAGTTTAGAAGACACTGGAATACCAAGGGTATAGTTAAGACTCTGCCTAAAGCCTTACTTCTACATGTTTGAATAGTGGATGCCAGGTGTGAGAACACTGTGCAAACAAGGGACAGGCACTTACTCTTTCACCTGAAGGCACGGTAGAGTGGATATTTATACAGAAGTCACAGAAGTGAATACACTATTGAGATAACTTCTGCTGCACTAGAATTCAAGGTACCTCTAGGTAACTGTAACTGTATCTTCAGTATATCAAGAATATGAAAATACAGATCCTGAAGTTTTGAAAAAATGCTCAAATAACAAACTGTCAGCTCTGATACGTAATTCTTTCTGCAATTATTTCTATGGATATCTGATTTTGTCAAGCTCTTGCTTTTTCTTAAGTCTCCAATATTCCTATACGATTCTGCATCCTGAAGCAACTCTGACAGAAAGGTAAAAACACAAGAGTTAAGAAAATGCATTGGGCTGAAATGTTCCTCAGAATATATCCTTAAGGCTTCCCAGGGAAAGCAGAAATGGCCTTCTAGAAAGAAAATACTACTCCTCCCTATTTCTAAGGTGGTAGCAGCATAAAGCAGCCAAAGATTCTTCACTGCAAGAAAGGCAAAGGTAAAACCATTTTAATCTCAGTATAAGCTGTAGTTGCTACCTTTTCTACACTGCTAACTGCACAGCAATGAAAACTGATGAGGCACAAAAACCAGTGGTACAGTTGCTGATTTTACACAGCACTTATTGTTAGAAATTCAGCTAATCCAGATTAACATACAAGCAGCAATAAAGGAATAATCAAAATTCTTGGAGCTCTCCCAAGGTTAGATTAAGAAACCACATCGTTCCCTGCCTCTGACAACAAACATAGCAAAAGTAAAATCCTGACTGAGGAAGCAGGAGCAAATGCAAACTGCAGGAGGTTTCTTTCCTACAGTTCTACTTCCATCTTAGCCACATCTATACATTAGACAAGAAGGACCTACACAGCTCTCCCTCTTTGTTTTCTTGCTTACTCATTTCCTAACATAACCATCTCTGAAATCAGATAAGCATTTGGCTCTTAATACCAGGACACTTAGGAGTTATTTTCCACAAAAGTATTATGAAGACCTGAGATGAAGACCTCATTCAAGGTATTAAAGCTTTACACTGTCCCTTCAGCAGCTGGGTATTCTTTGTATAGAAGTACAGATAACCAAAAGATTGCAAGTACCACCTGCAAAGAATATAATACACGTTTCAGTCATGAAAAATACGCAGCCTTTTCAGCATCTCCTGTAAGTTTTCTGCAAAAACAAAACCAAGAATTCCATCCTCTGGGTGAAGAGGGTTAAGTACTTCATGCTAATTCTGATCATTTACAAGGAATAATCCAAAGTCATCAGATCTAAGACTAGCAGGTGGCAAGCTGCCTTGCAAGGAAAAGTATATGGAGGAAAGAAGTACTCCTTGGCCACTGTTGCCAGTGTGTTATGGGACTTTGTTTATTTTCTGTGCAAACATGCATTGCTTCTGCCTGGCTACCAATGAGTGAGACAAGTATTTCTAATGTCTAATATTTGCTACTTATTTCTCAATGAATAGGCATGTCCAAGGAGACTTCCATGCATCCTCTGCAAGCTCTGAAAATATTCTCTGCCTCCAGCGAGGGAGAAGAGCACTAAGAAACCTAACTTCAGGAGAATTATTTTATTCACATGAAACTTCAATTCAACTGTCTTGATGGGAACATTTCGTGTTTATCAGCTAAAGCCTGGTTTCACTACAATCTGGTTTTCCATTACTTCTCAAGAAGAGAAGGAATAAGGCACTGCTGTTGAAATCCAAGCAAAATATTCCCCTAGTACAGCTGTTTAAAAATGACAGACATATCCAGAGAAAACAAAATGTATTGTATTTAGTAGTTTCTTTTTTATCTAGCCCACAAAAAACTTTCCTCTGGGAAAGAGATGGTCAATCGCTCATTTATACCATCTGGAGACAAGGCCTAAGAATCCTTCCTGATAGTTGACACTAACTCCGGACTCAGAACAAAGATGTGGCCTTTTGGAGACCTAATGGTGAAGACTGAGATAAGGCAGTGAAACTTTTATTTGCTTCTGTGTGCTGTCACTTGAACGGTATAATCAGAAAGGATAAATCCCACTGCAACATGCTAGATATCCTTCACTGTTAGTCAGTTTTAGTAAGGAGCAATTTTAGACTTGGCTAAGCACAACTGCCTGTATCAGGAATGGTAAGAAAATATAAACAGGAATAAAAGTTATTTTACAATGTAGATGTCTGTATCTGGTAGTGAAATCAAGGACCATGTAAAGTTATCAGATTTGCGAAGTCTGTAGCTTACTCTTGCTATAATCTGTAAATGTGAATGTTATAAAATCATTTGAATTTGAGAAATGTCTGGACTGTTGAAATATTCTAATTATGCACACAGCCAATAACACACTTCTGTTAATATGTAATTATGTATCTGTGTATATATACAAATATGCACTTTATACACAAAAAAACAGTGTACAGCCTGTGTTTCTTCTAGCCTGCAAGACAAAGGCTACTGATCATAGCTGTAGAAGTTACCTGGATCTGGGCTCTGTTTCCAGCTGTTATATTAGATATTGTCCAGCATGCTTCTTTTTTGATAGATTCTTTTGGGCTGCTTAGCAAGTGCAGTAAACTCTGCAGGGCTGAACAATTCAGAATTACCTGAACAAAAAAGAAAAACAAAACAAACAACCACACCTTAGCGGAAATTTAGGATAAAGAATCACAAGAACAAGGAATACAATGTCTTCAAAATCTAGAACACATCTCTCATCACATCCCAAAAAAGTTAACAAGGAAAAACAAAGCACCAACCACCACCAAAACCACAAAACAAAACAAAAAACCCAGCAAGAACTAAGAAACAAATGTTTGCAGGAAAGATAATGAGCAAACAACTGAGTTATTCAGGTAAGATATCACAACTTCATTCTGATTTCAGTGCAACCTACTAGAAGATACTAAACCCATCATGACCAAATCAAAATAAGGTAACAGTATTGTCCTGTTGTCTTGTTTTCTGTGATTTTTGTATACTTGGAAGCTTCAGCTCCTGTTTTACACATCGGCCGGCACAGTGGGGCAGACTGTTGCCAATGTTGTGTCCAGTGACATTATGAATACACCTGGTTTTGGCTGGAATAGTTAATTTTCCTTCTAGTAACTGGTGCAGTGCTGTGCTTTGGCATTAGCCTGGGAACAATGCTGGTAACACACTGATCTTTTAGTTGTTGTTAACTTATCCTGATGATCAAGGACTTTTCAGTCTCTCATGCTCTGCCAGTAAGGAGGGGCATGAGAAGCCGGTAGGAAACAGAGACAGGACACCTGACCTGAACTAGCCAAAGGGGTATTCCATACCACAGCGCATTGTGTCCAGTAGAGAAACTGGGGAGAGTTATCTGGAAGAGGCCAACTGGTCCTCAGGGACAGGCTGGGAATCGGTCAGTGGGCAGTGCACAGTCCTATTGTGCATCACTCCTTTGGGGATTGTGGGGAATTTTGATAGGCTTTGTTTCACAACCACCACCTGTTCTGAGGCAACTAGTGCCACCAATCCTTCGCATTCAAACACCACAAGGAACCAGAAGAGGTGCTTGTGAACAGGTTACCACAGCAAACAAAGATGAACTGCAGTACAACACAACAGAAATTGAATCCATACCTGGGTCTGGATATCATCGCCTGTGACAATGTTCCCAACAGCTCGTAAGGCAGGAGATACAACTTTGTAGTCATTGTGCCTAAAATTACCAAGGAAATCTAAGTGTTAAACATTTTGAAGCATCTCCATCTTTACATTCTCACAGAAGGAACATGCATCAGCCAGGAGAATACTTCCCTGCTAAAACTGACTTAATTCTCACAGTATAAATCAAAACATTCTCTGGTTTTAAACTAACAGCAAGCCTTTTTAGGGTTTCTAAATATCTAGGCCTTTAGACATCATTCAGCAGCATAAAGACAAAATATGAGATTAAAAGAATAAAGTGCTTCAGAGTATAGGCATCTTTGGGAGGAAAAAAAGTAGCCAGCTGCAGCTGTGAAACACAATGTAGCCAGCACACAGCTAGAGAATGAGACTGAGATGCAGGGAAAAAAAATCTCTTAGGAAATAGCAAAACTAGTACAAGAAAAGTCCCATTGTTTCTGTTACTCATTATATGTAAAGATGACTGAACATAGGTAAAATTAAAACTCAAATACTTGCTTTGCTTTCAAGACGTATCTAATTAAACTTCCTACTGCTGGAACCTTAATTCTGGGAAAAAAGAGTAGATAGCGATTTGCTATAGTGGATAGAAATTTGCTCAGAACAAATTTCTTACATCAGCAACTCCACAAGTCTTCTGCAGACTCCTGCATCAATCACAGCCTGGATTTTATCATTGGGGCCATCAGACAAGTAGGACAAAGCCCAGCAGGCATCAGCTAACACATCCGTATCGTTGACAAAGAGCAGCCAGGAAAGCACACTAAGACAAGGTGAAACCTGTAAGACATTAAGAGATACATAAACTGTGCAATTAAAAGGGCCAGAAAATCTAGTAACATGTCATATACAAAATTAACTGACATTTTAGGACTAGGCACTGGCATTTGAGGTTCAATACTCCAAAAATTTCAGACCTAGGTAGCAGGGCTGTAGCCACACAAGTAAAGAGCAGCATGTCAGCAGAAAAGCACTGTGAGAGTTCTTTGGCCTCTACAGTCCATCTGGCAACTTAAGCTCACACTTGTCTGCTAAAATGTGCCATACTTTGAACTACAGCAGCCAAGATGCACAGAGTTTTGTTCTGCTGTGGGATGGTCATCTTCACTATAGGAACAGTAACAAAAACCTAGGAAGCAGCTATATTAAAACAGTGGTTATGAATATCTGCTGAAAGGACTAAAGACATTAAAAAATTGCATCTGTAAGAAGCCCATATATTGTTTTAGAGGAATTCTGAACTATTTCAGCTATTTAGTTCAAGTTTCACCACCCTCGTTGCTTATTTGACTACCGCCACCTCACAACACATTTCCTTTCAAACGTCTCTTACCTTGGCAAAATCTGGAGGAGGGTTTTTCCCTCTGCAGAGGTTGGATAGAGCCCATACAGCATTTCGGGTCATAGTGAGACGGTTCTGTTTCGAAAGCAATCTAAAACAAACCAACAAAAAATTACAACCTTTGCTTTTGAAAAATCAAAGCCAGGCAACCCTGTAGGGTCAACTGCATTCATCATTAAAATAAACTCAGGCCTAGATTTTAACATACACCAGGGCAAAATAAGCTAGATTTTTTTTTCTTTCTTATAACAATATGTCATACAGTGCTTGATGGCTGGATACTAATACACATCCTAGACACATGAATCCTAGTATCCCAACAAAAGCAATAACCATTACACTGAAAGTATGTTCATTTATTGGCCTAAATACTGACGTAGCAGATTAACAATCAAAAGGCGCGGGGACTGTGACAAAATTACTCGAAGTAGAAGGACCTGCAGGTAGTTTTGGAGAACACTCTCCTCACTGAACTGCAGTTTTATGTTAGTCTCAAACTATCAGCCCCACTTTTACATTTCTGCATGTTAACTAGAGAAGGAGAACAAAAGATCATCAGAAATAGTGTATAGTCAGATTAAGGGTTTCCCAAACATTCAAGACAGTTATGTATCTTACAGCAAGCACTGTCTACAGACTTTCTGTGCGCACTGGCTCCAGTCCTGGCATAAACCAGCCTTGCCAGCTGCATCCTTGTTATAACACAATCCTATGGACCACCCCAAACCAGTCTCTTCCTGCAGTTGTTAAGGGATAGCATCCACACACCAGCTGCACAGTTCAAACTCTGCTCCAAAAAAATAGGATGCTCATCTATGTGATGAACTGTAATACCGGTATCTTCATGAGATCTGCATACCAAAACTGCCCTCTCACATTAGGATAATCACACTTGACCAAAGCTGTACGAGCCACTGTGACACTGTGAGTCCCCTTACGTGTGGCACTGACAAAGATGCCTGTGGAGTTGGTTAATTAAGTCAAACATAGTGTGAAACCTCTAAACAAAGCATTTCCTTGATAATATAAAAATGACTAGTCATAGTACCCTTTAGCCTAGGAGGAATGCAGTAAGGCAAGACCTAGTCTTTCCACAACTATAACAACTAAGTTTCTTTTTCTCATAGCCAGTCCATACTGTACCGATGTATTTCTGAGTGCACTGGAGAATTCCACTGCCTCAGAGTCTGCAAAGGACTGAGACTGAATAACCCTAATTTGGACAGGACAACACAAGGTGGCGTCACTGCTGCAGCAATAATATGGTCCTTCAGTAGAGGGCCGTCAAGATAATTAGCAGACAGAAGAAATGACACACAATAGGAGAGTTAGAGACCTGGATTTGTTCAGCCTTAGGAGACAGCTGTGTAAGGGGAGATTATAACTGCTGCCTAACAACAGTTTAATGAGTACATACAGAAAAGAGTGCATAGTGACAGGACAAGAGGCAACTGTCACAAAGTATAACACACAAAATTCTGATTAGGTATCAGAACGTTGCTTTTCATCAAGCCATAGTCAAATACTGCAACAGGTTGCCCCAGGCGGTTATGGAATCTACCTCTGATGTTTCAGATTTGACTAGTTAAGCAATCTAATCTGATCTCACCTGCTATGAAGAAAGGCTTTGACTGGATGACCTCCAGAGGTGCCTTTCAACTTATATTATTCTATGACTCTATTATATTAAGCCCAGGCATCCACCCACCCTGTAAAATAAAACTCTTCCATCTTAACTGCTTCTAAAACATGTTTCCATTTTACAGCTCCATTACAAAAGTAGTTCAGTAGCTACCATTAAAAAATCTGATTACTCCACAATAAAAATAAAAATCATTATTATTCTCCAAGGCAAAAACCAAACTTCAGTCTTACTCTAGAGACTTAAGCAAAATTCTGGGAAACATATTAAAAGAGACTTACTGCAATAAAGGGGGCAAGATATTACAGTCCAATACGTAGTCTCTGCACATAGTGCTGTCTCCAGCAATGTTGCCAAGAGCCCATACTGCCTGCAATAAAAAAAAAACAATAGTAATTGCTTTTATTTTTTCCAATTCAACCAGTTTACTGCATGTATTAGAGTGGGAGACATTCTGTTTTCACTGTTAGATCCTGGACAAAGTACAGAAGGGGAATGCATTCTGGTTGAGTATTACATATATACACCCAAGCTCATTATATGGTTCAGAAATATTTACAGAACTAAGAGGAATACCAAAACAACAGTTGTGTCTCCAAAAACTTTGCAAGCAGACATAACCTTACTCTGTCCCCAACAGATGAACTTACCTCCTCAGGCTTAGTAACATACTAATTCTACGGTCCTCATTCAGACCTGATTCAAGTCTAGATGTTCATAGCTCAGGTCAAGCAAGTTTGTATCGACCCAAAAACATCTGTGTGGAACAGCCCATATTAGTATTTCCTAAGAAGCCATTAAAAGCGTGTAGTTTTTTCACAGACACATTAAGAATGCTGACCCCGATTAAGATGAAAATGAGAATCTATATGCAAGATAAAACAATATTCAGAGTCAGAGTTCAGATGGGCACTGGCATATATTCCTTAAAAGAAAACTATACAAGACAAAACCAGTGTTGCCTCTTAAGACATATACATAGCAAAATGCAAGGACATCTGTTTTCTCCCCTGGACATCAGTACGACTGTAACCTTGAATTTTGAGAAGAAAATATCTAAAATGCCAGAAGATAATTAATGAAGCATGAAGTCCATCTTCTGTAGTATGATGAAAATAGAAGATGTAATTGGTTTTGATTTATACGCTTGACAGTGATGTCAAAACCACCACTTGACCCTACTAGTACAAAAGCTATAACAAAGGAAACAATAAAAGTTGTCTAGAGAAAGTATCAAAGCCATTTTATGAATTCCATGTGATTTACAGACAGTATATTGTCACAGAAGGAAGCGTATGAAATTCCCAATTGCTATTTATTTCAAGTTAGCAGAGGGCTAATGTCCTATCGAAGAGACACATTCATCTGCTTATTTGGTAAAACCCATATAATATCTACACAACCGATGGAAACAGCTCCAATAATGCACATTACGAAGAGGACAAAAGCAATTCTATTTATTGTGGATAACAGCAGAATGTCCTCCCCGGATTTCTCTTCAGTTGAGGACTATGTATTTCTTTGCAGTAAAATGTGTTATAGCACATAACTATTTCTCTAACTGGACATACATAAGTAAACTTATTTGTTCATTATCAATATGATGTAATTGATTTGCAGCATTAGACTTCTACTGTAACACAACTTTAAACAGTGGCAAAAAGATGCTACTTTAAAAAACAAGACTCTAACCACTGTAGAGGCCCAAAACCACTGGCAAATCCTGCAAGGTTAATACAGCTAAAACCTTTTGTACATACAAAATGTAGATACAAATGTCAGCTTGCTATATACAAAATAAAAGGACTCCTCCTCTGTACCAGTATTACCACAGAGAGATAGATCAGAAGTCCTTAAACTGCCGGTTGTTAAAGACACCAGGAGACTATTCTGGGAAAGGATTAGTTTGTTTTATTCCCCTACGGTTTTCCAGGCTTCTGCTGTCAGCCACAGAGACAGAGCTCAAGGCTAAACTGACTTTGCAGAGAGGGACTCTTCCTCAGGGACTGTAGTGATAGGAAATGGGACAATGGGTTAAAACTTAAACAGTGGTGGTTCAGGTTAGATATAAGGAAGAAGTTCTTTACTATGAGGGTGGTGAGACACTGGAACAGGTTGCTGGAAGAAGTGGTGAATGCTCCATCCCTGGCAGTCTTCAAGACCAGGCTGGACGGGGCTTGGAGCAAGCTGGTCTAGTGGAAGGTGTCCCTGTCCATGGCAGGGAGTTGGAACTGGATGAGCTTAAGGTCCTTTCCATCCCTAACAATTCTATGATTGCTAGACAATGTCCCCCCCCAAAACTTATCTTCACCATAAAAATTATTTTTCATTCAAATTCTTAGTGTTGTCCAACTGTTATGACAACACTTTGCCTGAAATAAAAGTATAACCTTGGGTCTGGCAGCCTCACAGACTCAGAAGACTGGTAAGGCAGGAAAAACCCAGCTTTAAAACCAGAACATATACCACCTCCTGTAAAATGTCATTTGTATTGGAACTGTAAGAAGCCACACTTGCTGTCCACTGCAATGTTTGTGTTTCTGCAGCAACAAGAAGCCTGTTAAATAGATCAAAGATCTCAGCTGGTTTCCAAATAAACTTGTGGATCCTCTAAACAACATTTAGGGATGAAATAAATTAAAATTATCAGTAATTTCCTTTTATTGAACATGTGTGTAACTTTCTGTGAAGATACAATCTCCTTGCCTGGACACCCTTACACACATTAAAACACCCCTGCAGGAAGTATTTCACTTGTCTGTGGACTTTGCTTCTGCCTCTGTAGCAACATTATTTTTAGGGTTGACAACAGCGATAATCACTTAAGCCAAGAATCCATTCTGATCCTGAATGACAGACTCGCTTTGCAACAGGACAATCTTACATCAAAAACTCTGACCAGAGAACTCAAATAGCATTTTTCTTTGTTGCCACTCTCAATTTTTTATAGCAAGAGAAGTCTGGCCCAGTAGCCTTATATCGCAGGGCCTGGTAAGAGAGGATGCTGCGAAGAATCCTTGTAATACTAAAGACTGATAGTACACAAGATGTAAAGAAATCGAAATATCTTCAGAAAAACATGCAAGGTTTCATTCCAAGAGGAAGATTTCTTTCCTTAAGGCATTACCTCAGCTCTTCACATAAGTGAGGAACATAAGTCAGCCTCGTTTAAACTCTTTCTCATCAGACACTGCTAAAAATACAAAGCTCTGTCACGGTTCCCAGAGACAACATGTGAACAATGAAAAGCCGCTTCAGGTTTTGTTTGTCTGAATAACGTTCAATGATTTCCACTGCTGCTTTTGTGCACTCCTCAAGATGCAAATGGACTTTGCTTACCATAACATTTTGGCTTTTTTCTACACATCCCAAACATTTTTATCTTCTTTTCTGGCTAGCAACAGAATTAAATGGATATTTAAGTCCATTAAATTTCAGAGTTTATTATATAAAAAAATTATTTGA
Organism: Neopsephotus bourkii; assembly: GCF_033783945.1. Lineage (NCBI taxonomy): Eukaryota > Metazoa > Chordata > Aves > Psittaciformes > Psittacidae > Neopsephotus > Neopsephotus bourkii. The sequence goes on along the minus strand of NW_026901771.1, from coordinate 4,244,560 downwards.
CTCTTAAAAAAAAAAATCCCATTTTGGTACTTTCCAATACCTACATCCAGACCTGAAGGTGGAAAGAACCTGCAATTTTAAGATTTTGAGTGTGACTTTTTAACCAACATCTGAGGTATCAAAGTTGCATGCAAACCGAAGATGCAAATGCTGCCTTTTCAACTGACAGTGTCGATTTTCACACACCATATACATTTCCATTCACTGCAAAGAGCAGAGTAGGGATTGTTGCAGGCCTCAAGTTTATTGTACTCATTATTAAACTCCAGTGTTTTTTCTGTAGAGCTGGACAACTTCTTAAGTCAGTAAAGCACAAGTTTTGTAGAGTACTGCTGAGCCATATTGTGCCTTCTGAGAATAATCCATGTGCTTTCCTTCAACCCTCACACTTTTCCCTGGATTCTGAAGGCTCTTAGCCATTATTTCATTAGGCCTTTGGATATTTAAACCAACTTCTAAACCAGCCATCTACACTGCAGACAGTCTGTGCCTCTCAGTGGAGAAGCAATATTGCAAAGTAAAAATCAACACTGTCTCTACTTTTAGCTGATTTGGGAAATGTATCTAATGCTGGGGTGAAGACTGAAGATTAGCTTGCATACAAGTGTGCTTGGGTAAGTGGCCAGAAGGAAGGATACCAGAAGACCAAATTCCCAGGAAATGACTTCTACTGTGCCCCAACACAGAAAACACCTATCTTTCAGTTGCTAGGGTGATCATAGCTCCTTATTTCTCACATCTTATCCACCCAAAAAGAGAAAGTAGCTCATACTCCTGCCTCAATTGTTTTTCCTAATTTGACTGCCAAGACCTAATTAGCAGGACTTCTGATGTAAAAGCCAAACAGAACTTCAACACCAGACTCACAAATCATCTCTGCCAAACAAACGATGGTTACCAAAAGGAACCACAATACAACTACAAATAGAAAAATACTGAGGGAGAAACACATAAGTTGCTTTAGCTGAAAACACAAATGCTCCCGAAGGAGAACAGGGCAGCTGGGGATGCTTCTGCCAGTGGCTGCCTAGCAGAGCATAGTGACACATACCTGTCACTGTGAGACCACGTCAGCCATCTCAGACAGAGAGCATGATGCCTTGCATGGCTTTTGACGGAATTTCAATGTTCATCAAGGGAACTGAAGCTGACATCCAAGTTTGAAATACCTCAGCAAGGGAACTCAGAAAAAAAATGCAGCTAAGACATTGCTGAAGCTAGACCAACCTTATGCATGTCTAAAGGGCTTTGATGAAGTCCTTCAATGTAACTAATTTCAGGCTGGCATATCTAAATTTCTAGATGCCTTTTGGAAGAAAAAAAAATGTGGCAAGTGGAAGAAGGCCAGGACATATGCCACAGACTAAACCTCAAAATCAGTACAACAAAACCAGAAACACAGAGAGGTGGAGAGATGTAGCCAAAGTGGTTTTAATAAATAGTGGAGATGTAGCTTCTGTAACAAACTCAGGTTTTTTGATGGAAAAAACAAATGCCAAATGGTTTGACCACTGATCAAAGAGAAAGACTGATAAGACTGATATACAGTGCAAACAATGAAAGAGTTAAAGGACAGTAGGGTAATTAAATGTCAGCCTGCATAGCTTAATGGGAAACAGATCTTGTAAAAAGATGTAAGATATACTATCATTAAAATACATGCTCTTTATTAAACAGCTATAAAGATTGCCTTAGATAGACCTTTATAAAACTGCTGATTTAGAATCACAGTAGACTCAGACTAGCACATACAAAAGAAGCAGTGCAACACATTAGATTAAAACTGACTTATAAATATGAAAAAATAACTGTTAGGAAAATCATGATCCAATCAGATGAACATGTATTTGTTCCTCAACCACTGCTAAGGGAAGTTTGAAATAATACAAATTCAATGGTGTAAGGCTGTAAGACTGACTTACTGCAAGACAAAAATCACTGGATAATGATTAGCCAAGCACGTAAAATTAAAATACTACTATTTTTTTGCTGCTTTGTTTATGCTGTGCTACACATTCAAAGTTAGTAACATTTCCTTCCACAGAATTACTATGCCACTTAGCACAAAGAATGGCTTACTAAACACAGCCTTCAATATAGGTTTTTTTTCTTCACCTTTTACTCTATGGTTATAGGGCTTTTGGCCCGTCTACCCTGAACATATAGGTTTATTTTCTGTATTTTCCTGTATTTTCTTAATTTGTTGCAAATGTAACAAGAGTAGCTTGCAAATAATCACCTTCAGAGTATTACTGTGAAAGAAAGTAAAAGACATCATTTTACAGGGGAGAAAATTATGGCTGAGTATCTTCCAGCTTGAGAAGTCCAGGACCAGATCTGCTCAAAACACAGACCTAACTACAAAAGTCCCCTGAAAACGCACTGAGTTGTCCTCAACTACAAAACAAAATAGGAATATTTCACAGTGAGCATTCAAAACACACAGAACTAGTATCCACTTACTGAAAATGAATACAAACAAATTGGCCAGCATCAAACACTAAGCAGCGTAACATTTATCTCAGAAACCTGCAGTCACCTTAATCATAGGATCTCTTCCTTTTCCTCCTTCATTCACTATAACGTGTGCCAACTTTAACAAACAGAGCCACAGTGTGACAAATAAAAGCCTCCTCTACTACCCACTGATTTGTTACCAGGGCAACAATCTCTATGTCTGACTGAATGAGACCACAGTCATCTGGAAAGTACTATGCAATTGTGTACTAATGCTACCAATGCAGAAGTAGAAGAGCTAACTTTCAAGTGCTTATTGCTTTTAATTGTTGTTTTAGTAGATATTATGGTGACATGTTTGGGGTTTGTTAAGCCATTGAATAAACCCTTTTCTTTCATGTTGGCCTGTATGAAATCCAAGCTGTGAGCAAGGCTGTAATCTCTAGACCTGCAGCATGGAAACCCACTATGAGAAGGTGTAGGTAACAATTCACAGTGGTGCATCTTCCTTCTTTAGTACAGCTTATGTGTACAGAGCATTTAGTACAGAGCATTTAGTACAGAGCAATGTGTAACTAGCATTTAGAGGCTTACTGGTAACAAGAGAGATCATGGATTCATCACCTGAATTGCATAGAGAGGTATTTTCCAGCAATTACAACCCACTCCACCTGCCTGCAATCTGAACTTTAACATGTCAGCAGTTTATGAGGCAGACAGGGAAGGAGACGGGTAAACTACTTAACTGTGGCCCCTAAGCTCTTCTGTTAATTCAGACATGTTAAGGCTGAAGGCTGCACAACTCATTCTAAAGAGGTTCGGTCTTCCCACCTGCTCTCTGAACATCAGCAGGTATGATAACAACCACCTAGTAAAACAAAACAAGTTAGATCTTATACTGAAGATCACTAGGAGCAAAAAGAAATGGAGCAGCCTTTACCACACTTAAAGCACCCACCATTCTGCAGGAACAGCACTGTACAAGTGATCACTGAATTTGGAAACTAATACCACCAATTTCAACCAAAAAAAACCCCAAAACATCTAAAAAGCACTGTATAGCTAAGTCTGGATGGATTTCCATATGGGCAGAACATGGCATTTACCTGCCATTTTGGCAAGCTCCCTATCCCATTTCTAGTTTCTACAACAACAGACTCATTTCCTCAAAGAAAGTTTAAATAAATAAATAAAAAAGACAATCCCCCATATTATTTCCTTTAATATAATTTCATTTTTTCAAGCACCTGAATTAAGTTTATCTTTAAAAACCTTTTCAAAAATAATTCAGCCTGAGACAGACCAATAAAAATGGAAAGTTGCAGAGTAGAACTAGAGAGCTATAAGCAACGGGGCAGGGAGGAGAACCTATCTGTCTTGCAGAAAATGTCACGCAACTTTAAGTATGTTCGTTCTTAGCCAGCTGTAAGAAAGAGAGACAAGTAAGACAGAGCAATCCAATGCTTATGAGTTGGGACTCTTCCAATCATGCATCTCAATACAGTCAAATGCAAGGTCAGATATCTAGCAACACAGAGAACAGAGGTCACACAGGATGAACCCTGGGAGTCAGTGTCTCTGGAAAGAACAATGGATCATACTGGATAATCAGCTTAACCTGAGCTTGCAGCCAGCTTCTGGTCAAAGAACCCGCAAAGATATCATGGATATTTACACAGCAAAGTATCAAGTAGAAATGAAAATGAAGTACTATCTCTGCAAACAGCACTGTGCTGGAGGAGCGCTACTGGAATATCCAATGCTTATAACTTCACCACCATGAAAAGATATTGACCCAAAGCAATGCTCAGAAAAGGGTCACAAAAAAAACAAACAGATCATCACAGAAATACCTTTATAATGAGAATTCAGAGCTCAATTTCATTTTCTTAAGAAAAGCTTAATCTATGGGCCACAAGTAGCTATATGACAAAAAAAACCAAAAAACCAAAACCAACAGAGAGCTTACTGACTGAATGGACAATGAAACAAAAGAAAATACCTGGACCCAAAGCTACTCAAATTTGTACAGTAAAGGTACATACTTTCAAGTCAGGATTATATTAGCTGAAACTCTATTTGTTAACACAATTAATATTTCATCACCTTAAGTCTTCAAAGCAAGATTATATGCCTGAAATACATTATTAGTCAAACATGAGTTATGGACCTTATGCAGAAATTACTGAGCCAAGTGTTTGCTCTGTGCTTTACACTGATCCCTTTGGGCCTTAAAGTATATACATGTACTCTATAAGGATTGTAAAGAACAAACTAGCTTTCTCTGTAGAGAACAAAGTATCATTTCCATTCATGCTTTATCTGCAAGAGAAACAAACATGAACTTTCTATCTCTAAAGCAGTTGTTTTAAACAAGGCTTTTAAAATTCTTCAATACACAGAAAAATATTAACCTCTTAAGAGACCAAAATGCATTACCCCCTTGGCTGTAGTTAAATACATCATTTCCAGAAAAATACCTGCTTAGATATCTTCACACATATTAGGTACAAAGACAATGCCATTTCCTCTACAAGCTTTCTTACAAGACAGCCTTGTTCCATTCTGGGGACAGAAGTAAAACTTACACAAACCCACAAACCACCAAACACACACATGAAAAAAACCCCAACACCATTTTCTATCTTTACCTGTTCCTGTACATCTTCAAACTCTGAACTAAGAAGCTCTATGAAGATGGGGACAGCTCCTGCTTGGATCACTATTCGAGTCTGAAGGGAATTTCCAGAGGCAATATTTGTCAGCACCCATGCAGCTTCAAACTGGAAAACAAGCACAAAAGGCAGTTTACGAGGAGCCTTCCATGCCACCCCAAGACTGAAAAACAAATGTCTTAAAGACAGAAAGAAGTGGTGCAAGGAAAACATGACATATTACTGATCAACACAGACAATTTGCAAAGTAAGTCTGAGAATCACAGTTAAGACTTAATATTGCTTGAAATCAAGATTTGCAGAAGTTCCTTATGAGAACAAGATCAGGTTTGCTGTGCTTTTTCCAGTATTATTTTCTTGCTATGCAACTCTATTGTCTGTGGTCTGTTCTACTACCTCTCCTTACCAACTAAGAACTTATATACAAAAACTGAGTCTTCCCACAAGACATCTGATACCTGCATTCACTGAATCAGCAATGATTTTCCTGAAGATGCAGAGACGCTGACAAAACTTGATGGATATAAAGCAGATAAAAGACATTAAAAACAAAACAAAACAAACAACAAAAAAAGAGATTTAAATAAACAAACAAACAAAAAAACACCATCTTCACGATCACAATCTGGCAGAACTCTGCAACTACAGTAAAATACTGCTCTCATATTCTAGTGATCATTAGTGCTGCCACGAGTTATTACTGTATGATGGTTTTACTTCAACTTAAGAAATGCAAAGCTGAAATGCAAATTTTAACACTACCTGATACAGACCTCAGAAAATAGGGATTCTAGAAATCTAGATTCTGGAAGACTTCTGCATGTTTTTCAGTCAAAAAATTATTACACTACACTAAATCCTACCAAATACATTCAAAATCTAGAGAACAAAAGACTGCTAAAAGATGAATGAAAAGGCAAAATTCAACAAACAGTGAAAATGGACACTTGCATGCTACAAATGACCCATTTTGACACTTCTAATGAATTTTATTAAACTGATGCTGATCCAGCAGTATTCCAGTGAAAATCCTGATACAGTTTCCAAGTCTAGCTATCTCTGAAGAGCAGCAAGGACTTATATTTAGGATTTAACCATAGAAGCAATTCCTGCTAAAGAAATACAGAGAATCCTGAAAAGGACATGAAATAAGAATTCTGCAGTTAAGCCTAGGAATTGTGCAAGGCTTTTATTTTTTAAGTGTTATTAATTATTAAAGACATTAGTTTTAAAAATCCTTCCCTCCTGAAGAACTAAAAGAGAAATTATCTCCTGGTAAAATGTGACCAGAATAAACGATTCCAAAATACACTGCTGTAATACACAAAGATTATGGGCTGCAATAAAGCAGAAACATAGGACGTCAAAACTGCAACACTCATCATTCAGAACTCAAAGCAAAACGTTTAGGCCAGAGCTTAAAGGACAACAAAGTGTACAGGCTTTCCTGTAATTTTACTTTCTCTGAAGTCAGCATCTAGTGTTTTGTGAGGCAGTATTAACAGGATTATTAGTCATCTTTCAACCACAGAGTTTTCTTATTCACATTTGAGAACTTAAACCTTTGGTTTCCTAATGGATGTCACCAGGCTGAACCACTCACAACTTGCAAACTCACACAGAGAAGAAACACCATGTATAAACCATTCAAACAAATTTAAGACCAAATAGCATATACTTCTTGCTCAAATCTGTACTTCACTTCCAATATTTATATAGTAAGTTTGGATTATAAACTAGTCATAGGATCTCCCCACCTTTTGTGAAACAAAGTTCTGTTAAAGTGAACTTTTCCAAATTAGAATCAAGGGCGAATTACATGACGCCCTTATGTGAGCACCACTTAACATTTCAGATGGTGTAGGTTACAGAAAGGTCAGCAGAGTGACAGTTTTTCTCTTCCGTCTCCACAGCTGGATACCTGATGCTCCATGATGTATGAACTAAGGAACAGCCACATGCAAACGGCAAAGGATGGAAAACCAAAATACTTTATGACAACTGAAGTTCATTAAAAGGAAGAAAACCTCAACCAGGGGATGATCATGGTACCTGTGTGATACTGTTCTTTTCTTAAGATTTCTATCTCCATCACAAAAAGATTTTGCACTTCAGACAAATCTACTTGTTCACTTAAGGCTTCAGTAATCATGGAGAAGAGGGGACCTTTTTAAGTCTGAAAATTGCTTAGTAAAAACTGTACAGAGAAATTCCAGACAAATTATGCTTTCCTACCACTGATACCAGAAACCTACTTTTTAGCAGACGTTCCCATTGACAACACAGGAGAAAACCAGAGCATAAAGCCACATAAAATTCCAAGTTCATCAACACAGAAGAGTTGCCATATTCAATTCACCATACAAATATCTATAGTATCCGAGCAAAAATATACTTCACTGTTTCCAGAATGAATTGAAAAATCCTGTCCTTCTACAGCTAGGCTGGACACTGAAATGCCTAGAACAGCACACCCAATCTTTGCCTATGCCAAGGAACAATTCTAGAAACACTGACAAAGTAAAAACAAGCATTAAAAAGTCAGGTCAAGAGGAACTTCCTAATTGTTCACAGCAAAAAAGTTCTACCTGCAAACCCTGAGCTGTCAAGCTGGCAGGCAAATTTGGCAGGATGAGGGAAAAAGAATCAATTGGAACGGAATATCATGAGAAATGTATTCAGGTTTATATTTTAAACGCTTCATTTCAAACTTTAGGACAAGCTTGGAAGTTTCAATTTGATTTTTGCCTTTTCTGTGTAAAAATTAATACAATACACATTATGCCAGTAAGGCCACAGTAATTTGACTCTGTCTACAGTTGCTTCTGAAGTTTTTTTAAACTAGAGATACGTCTGCATTTGATGAAGTATCCTCTACCTTTATCTTCCCTTATTATTTAAATATGCCCTTCAAAAAGGGGAGCTTGTTCCCCTTTATCTGCCTGTCTCACATTTCCATGCTAGAGTCCTATCAGTAATAAAAGGCATTCCATCATTTTTACATCAGACCACTTACAAACTTTCTCCTGGAGCTGCAAATCAAGTGGCTTAAATCTGACACATATTCTCAGTTACTTCCACAGACTCTTCAAAGGTAGCTAACAGACATTTGCAATTCTGTGGATATCAATTTGAAAAGTAATTCCTCTAAATGGTACTTCTTTTCTACTGTTCAAGAAAAAAAAAAGTATCCTTTTTTTTTTTGTATCTCCATTCACCAAAATTTGGACATCACATGGCATTAAAAAATGCCTTATACGTGTTGACAAACACTGACTCTAACCTATATATTGTATTTAATGGTTACCTGTTAACATTTTTTTCTTTTACTAAATAATTCCTTTTCTTGCATTTTCTACTACCCCAGAAGAAAGAGCTCTGACTAGAAAAAGGGACAGCTGGAAATGAGAAGCAACGCCAAGACAAATTAGCCACCACTGTAGCAGATGCAATTTAGTTTCTGACATCAAAGCAAGTTTCAAGGTTTCTATGTTTATCATTATGGATTCCAATTCCAAATTTCCTTTAATTTAATCAAAAAATTAAGTCATTATTTTAAAGATATAAAATTGTTTTCAATTAGAACAAAAAAAGACAAACACTAAAGTTTAGTTTGACAGCTTTTCATCTGCTGAGGTCCAAATTTCAAACTCTGTTTTTGTTACATGATGAAGTGGAAAGACCCCGTCCTAGCAATCACACAATGCAACTCAAGAGGTCTTATCTCTCAGTCCTGTCCCCAAAGGTCTTGCTACAAAAATTCCAGAGTTAGAATAGCATTTTTAACCTAGTGAAGAGTGAAGTGAAGCTAATTAAACAAATACTCGACTTCTTTATCTACCGACTTTCACCACCAAATGCCTTTCTAATATAGGAAGACATTATTTATATTTGTATACCTGTAATGTACAGTTTTCTTTTCGTTTGAGGAACTCCACAAACCTGGCCACCACTCCTGGTGTGCTTATGACTTCATCTATTGGGGGATTTGGTTCTGTGTAAAATAAAGAGCAAGTTAGATACATTCATTTATTTGTAGGGAAATTCTCAAATTACTTCATCAAAATGACATGCAATGACATACTGACTACTCCTCTTTTCTGAGAGTGTATTTTTTTTCTACAATATTACTTTACCATTACTAAAAGAAAATGTATTCCTATCTGTCACATAGGAAGACTCCAGCCTGAATTTTGAGGTAATGAAGTAACATGACTAAAAACGCTAATGCACTCAAGCATACCTACAGCAGTTCTGTGAAATCACTCTGGCATGCACACATGCAGAGAAACATCACTATATCAGCATATTTTAGCCATGGAGACACCACCTACAATATTTAAACTTGCATCCAAGATTAGACATCATGTCTGCATCACTTAATAGTTATACAAGAAAATCACAAGAACTATTATATACATCTCGCTGACATTTCGCAAAACAGAGCTTCACTCACAAAGTTCTGGATGAAACTCAGTTTTTATTGCTGTCAAAGTAAAAACACATGCCAGGGACATTTTAACATGTTCTCCAAGTAATTTCAGCCCTTACCTTTAGAAAGAAGCTTTCGGAACTTCTGGGTGGCTGAAAGCTGTTGTTCTGGACTATTGGAGAAAATCATCTCAATCATATCAGAGGTGATGACTGCACTCTAAGATTCAGGTGGGAGAAAACAGAATGAAAGTGAAAGGGAGCAAGAAGGAAAACAAAATCTGAAATTGATCGTAAAAAAGGTTACAATGTTTGCTAAACCAGTATTAATTTTACCTCTTATTGAGTAAACACTTATATAAAACCATTATGAAAAACAAATGAGTTTAAAATATAAATAAATTTGCATTACAAATACTTTTATTAAAGTACAAACTTATTTACGTCTACATAAGCAGCATCATTCTTAAATGTAGTCTTTTCTTTCGGGAAGCCAAAATTCAGGTTTTACTTTACATAGAAGAAAAAGAAAAAAAAAACACAAACAAACAAACCAAAATCACTCTTCAGAATGTCTCGCCAATATTATCTCCCCTTTCTTTCCTCTCTCCCCTCCTCTAAAACTAATGTAAAATTGTCCACTTTGACACAAGGTAGTTTAAATTGGAATAGCAATTACTGTTATGCAAGAACACCACTTCGAGTACGCTACTGTTTAGATTTCTGTAACATGTACATTTTGACTCATTCTCTTACACCAAAATGTACAGGACCTCTCACTTTTAGAGGAGTTGACAAACCTAATGCTTGTCATCATTATCAAGTATGAGTATTAAATTTTCCATAATACTGATGTTTCCACTAAGGAATCTAAATTAAATCAGTGACCTTTCTTATGCCAGGTAAAAATCCGACATTCTTTTAATCATACACATAAACGCATGTAAGAAGAATAACGAAAGTCAGATTTTTTTTTCTTCCACTTCTTAATCCTTAAGATAGATCTGATCCAAACTGTAAGATAGCCAGAAACAGTGCTGAAAATACTTAAGCATTGTCTGTAACAGCTAACTGTTACTGTTAAGACCCTGAAATGAATGATATTTGAAATAAACTGCCTAATGGTAGTATCACAATTAGATAGGCTCCTTTCCTTACTTTTACTATCTATTTAATGTATGTTTCTAAACAAATGATTAAGTGGTATTTAGGACTTGTCTGACATATAAAGGCTATCTTGAAGGGTAAACTAATATGTTCTATTAGTGATCGACCCCATTGTTCATAGGCATTTCTCTGTTACTGTGTAATTTTCTAGGGTGGTATAACAACCAACAGAAACCAAATCCAACCTGATTTCTAGGAAAACTTCTTTTTTAGAGTCTGAATACAAAACAAAAGCATGAAGATCAGTAATCAGACTTTAAAGTGAGGACTGCACTTTCCTTAAACCTCTCTGGTACAGCCCAAATCCTTTACCATTTTTCCTTCTAGGGAGACAACCATGGTAAAGAAACAGGGAGAAAGCAGAAAAGTCTAATTTCCACTAAAAGTTTTAACTCTAGGGAGAAACTCCAGCTTGGAAGGGAGTTTAGATCACATGCACATAGATAAGCTAGGCTTAGCTGCATTTCCAACACCCTGGCTAAAAGTGGCTGCCCCTCAAAGTCCACTAACAAAGATTTCCACTGAGCCTCTTTTTTACTTTGTAAGCAGCAATAACACATTACCTGGTTTGTATTTTCAAATTTCAAGCATTATGAAATTCAGATTAAAAAAAACCCAACCCTGGGCAATAGTTTCTCATCATAAAACATTACCCATAATCACTCACAACGGAAGTAATCAGTCTGCCTGGAAAAATGACTTTTTCTTTCGTTTTCTTGAAAGTATATCCACCAAGCAACCACTGCCTATAATATTCTTCTCTCACATAATTTGTTTTAAGGCAGTTGACTGAGAAAGGTGTTTACAAGTTGTCTTCTAAATTCCATTCCCCTCAAGTCACTGCACAACAAGCCTCCCCAGTTTCAACAGTGTACTCCTTTCTCATCACTTACAGAAGTCATCTCCATGTTGTTCATCTGAGCCTCATGGAAGCCACCATCTGACATCACTTCCTCCTCCGCTTCTTCCTCAGCTGTTGCAACATTTCGGCGTTTAAACAGCTAAAGAGGGAAAGTATTTAAGATACATAGTAAATATTAGGCTGCAATAAAAAAAGACAACATACGCTATCACCTGAAAGAAGCTAATACACTGGCTACAAGACTCCACGGTAATGAAGAACGTTTGTCATGGAGTAAATGAAAGCAGCAACGGGCTCCACCTACAAGACACCTATAGCTTCCAGACAATTGTTTTCTTGCTGAGGGCTCAAAAGACCTGAAAAACTGCAGTGTGTAACAGATCTTTGTAGATCACATGCAGAAGCTGGAATGAGAAGGCTTTGGAGGATGATCACATAGGACTGCAATTGTACTGGGATGAACAGAATTTGGTTGCTACTACCACTTATTAATCCAACTGTCCCACTGGAAGGAACATTCACAATAACAAGATGGCTTTGGGAGTGTTGCTTGGCCTGTTGAGTTCAGGAGGCAGGGCTGCAGCACTGAACCATATCAGACATGCACCAGTACAGACAGGCAAGACAGAGACCTGACAACAGACCTGCTGTCGTTACTCTCCTCTCCAGAGAAGATGGAGAGGAAACAGTAAAAACACGTGAAACTGCCAAGCCTACAGCAACGCTAGATCAGTGATAGGCATCCTTACAGAATGCTATTCCTTCTAAGCTACTGTATAATGTGCCCACTCGAGCTCAACAAATGTGCTCAAATACAATTTCAAATCAAAACACATACAAACTTCAATCAGCCATGTGCCAAATACGTAAAAGAGAAGCAACTATACAGGGTCCAAAACTGCAGAGCTGCAGACTCTGCTTGCGGCTCCACTGTTACTCCAGTGAGGATTAAAAACTCTCCTTAAAAGAAGGAAATACTGCCACAAGTTTTATTTCGCCAACCTGTGGTTATCTGCTCCACAGAGTTCAGAGGCACAAGTAAGACAGAAAATGACTCATCATTTTCCTAATTTAGCATTATGTACAAAGACCCATGGCATTCTGTGCGACCAATAGTCTGGAAATACTACCTGCACATACTGAGCAAAATCAACAGGAAGTATTGTAATTCCCTCCTAGAAATCCCCCTGCCTTGCCTTGACAGCATCTGGTATTGACACTGTGAAAACAATATTGGACAGAATAGATTAGATCTGACCTACCATTGAAAACACTATCTTCATTCTAACTCCAGAAACCTCAACACTAATGAAAAGGGTTTCATTACAACTTTATTTGAAATTGAACCAATCCCTTAAAGCTTCCAATGAACACAACTAAGAACAAACAGAAACGTTCAGTGCTACCTGTTTTTATCAGAATATGCTTTTCATCATGTCTTGCGTCCTGATTTTGGTTGGGATAGAGTTAATTATCTTCCTAGTATCTGGTGCAGTACTGTGTTTTGGCTTTAGTCTGAGGACAACACTGATAACACACCAATGTTTTAGTTGTTGCTAAGTAGCACTTATTCTGGTCAAGGACTTTTCAGTTTCTCATGCTCTCATGCCGGTGAGGAGGGGCACAAGAAGCCAGGAGGGAACAGAGACAAGACACCTGATCCAAACTAGCCAAAGGAGTATTCCATACCACAGCACGTCATGCTCAGTATAGAAACTGTGGGGAGTTATCTGAAAGGGGGCAATTGGTGCTCAGGTAAAGGCTGGGTATCAGCAGTGGTGAGCAACTGCACTGTGCATCACTGGCAGGGCAGGGCTTATTCCTTCCTCTATTTCCTATTATTACTATACTTTTATTTCAATTAGCAAAGTGTTCTTATCTCAACCCATGGGTTTTTTACCTTTTTTTCTGATTCTCCTCCCCATTCCAGTAATGGGGAAGGAGAGTGAGAGAGCAGCTGTGTGGTACTTAGTTGCCAGCTGAGCTTAAACCATTACATCTTGTTAGTGCTGCTATTTCCTGATAAGATAGAAACCTGCAGAACACCCACCACCTGGCAGCGTGAACAAAGTTGTAAGAACCAGAAAGACATGAGGAGGCAGAGAAGCTTCCTTCCCAAGCATCTTCTTCTTGATCACTTTGCATACAAGATACACTAAATCCACTAAAGGTACCAGCCTTATGAGCATAAACATAATCTGAGCTTTTTTTACTTCATGAACTGAAACTTAAAGACAAAAAACTGAGAAGAATCAGGTCAATAACTTCCTTCTTCCCTCAAGAAAATCATTACTGCAACTTCTAAGGACTTGGTCAGACCTTCTGCTCCTATTCTAACTGCAATGTTCCCTTCCATTTCACTCCAGCTTCCCACTCTTCGAACAGAGATTAGAGACAGCACAACTCAGAGGGTGAGGGGAAGAAAAAAACTGCCAAAACCTAAACAAAAAACAAACGAGACTCTCAAGTCGCCCTCAGTGCAAGCTGTGCAAGGTCAGACAGCTTTGTTCAAATCATCTTTAAGTTGCTCTGGCCAGTCTTACACTTGAGTGAATGAGGAGCACAGTTCTGTAAAGTCTGCAGAAGAGGCAGTGAGGTCTGCAGGTGACTGATTTCAGACTATGTATGAATTTCACTGGGCAGGAACAACTAACAAGGGGCTTAGAAGAAGCAAAGAGCCAGAGACAGTGCAAGACAAGACTGTTTAAGGACTGGTTACAGTTACCCCAAGCGTCGTACAGTACCTGCTCCTCTCTCTTTTGCTTCCGTAGCTGAAGACCCTCTTCCTCTCGCCTGCGACGCATCTCATCAGGATTTAGAGATTTGTTCTTGTAGCTCTTCAGTCGGAAGTTCTCTTTTCCTGAGGTCGTCATGGTTCCTTTACAATGCAATTACAAAAAAAAAAGAGAAGTCAGAAAAGAATTCCTATTCAATAGTACAGCATTTTATATTCTGTCTCCATCTCAATCTGTTAGCCAAGCACTTCTAGCCACTTCTCTTCTATATCTCATCACTTATCTTACAGTAACTTGGAAGGTATAAAGCAAAATTTCACAGAATTGTCACTTTGATGTGCTAGTTCTTCACATGAGATCAACAAATCTTCATTTTACTTCCCAAGGCTGCAAGGCACCAGAAAGTGAAATATTTTATTAAGAAGGAACTGAGATCTCTTAGGCAGAGCACACAACCTCAGCTTAAAAGGAAACTGCACTAATAAATCTTAACGTTTCTCCACACAGAAAATCAGCCAAACTAACTGTATAACCCACATTCACTCAGAAATGAGGGGGTCTTAGCTTTTTAGTTTAATTCAGTTTGCAAGTCAGTACAGCAGCCTTTTTTTTCCCTCCAAATCCACGCTTTAAGTTAATATGACACAATCCTGTGTTCCTTGTAGCCAGACAACGCCTACAAGAAAAATTAAATTAAGAATGAAATTTTAGGTGAGGATGGTTTAACCACTGAAAATGCTCACTCCTGCAAAAGGCAGCAGTGCTGTTCTTCCCCTCCTCCACACCTGCAGCCTCTAATCCTGCCACTCACTGCTTATCCAGAGGGGCCTTTTTTCAGGCACTGGCTTCCAAGTATTGCCTTACGTAACTCAGTAGATCAGCATTTATAGCTACCCATCATGATTTTCACATGTACAGTGCTGCACTTTGGAGTTACTTAGCATAAAACAGTAGCTGTAGAACTGTGTGGAAAGACTACTTCCCTACTCCCCTTAAATCAATAGGCTGTGTATCAGGTCTCGAAGTGCTCCATTCTGCTGGTACTTCTCTCCTTATATCCCCCCTTTAAATCTGAAAAAGATTGGGATTCCCACGCACCTTCATACAGATACAGAATCTCCAATACACTGCAAATATCTGCAACTCTGTAGTAGAATATTTAGGAAACTACGCTATGTGGCTTTTAAAGGTCTTTTTACAAATGCCCTAATGTGTTTTATTAAATGTGTCACCTAACTCTAATTCCATAAGCACAGAATAACCAGGTGATAAATGATCTCCTGTGCACTTTTTACTTTAAAATGGAGCAACACAAGTGTATACAGACTCTCATCAGCTTAGGTTTCCTATTTAAAATACATCAAAGGTGTAACTGAGTCTGCAGCTCCTCTTCTTTCAGTTAGCACGAAGAGTTTTAAGAGATTTAAAAAAGGATACCCAAATGTGCTTCTTATTAGAGCCTCTTCTGAAGTTGCTGCTACCTGACAACCGTTTATAAGAATTCCAAATGATCAGAACTGACTTTCATCGAAGACATAACACATCACTTCAAATGTTACTGGATTCTGCCAACTGAGATTTAAAAAACTGGTAAGGGACACAAAACTACTGTGTTCAATATCAGTCAGTCACAAATTGCACTGAATGAAAGTGAAACATAAAAACCTGGGCGTACAGGAAAGTAATTCAGCCTAATTCTGCTGAAAAGGCTCTTCCTGAAATGGCCTTTTTGTTTTTTTTAAATAGACGTCCTACAAAAAGATAAATCTCTTAAGACCAGAAGTTCCCTACATCATTCTTTAGAGCTTAGAGACCGCTTTGTTCCCCTTCTTTTCTTTTTTCTTAGAGTCTGAGCTGACAATGCTTGTGCTTCTTGCAATATGCTTGGCAGTAACATTTTCTTCCATTTTTAGTTTAACTGACTACTACCTGTACATTAAATATGCAAACTATTTGGGGAAGCCTTGGATTTTAACAGTAAAAAGAAGTTCAGGCTAACAAATACTCAAGAGTAAAATCTTTTGTTTCTAAAACATTTTGAAAGAAATGTTTGGTATGTCATAGAATCAGCAAAATGAACTCAAACAGCAGATGGACAACTATGAGCTCAAAGGATATGCCTGACAAGAAAACAGTTTTGCAGCAATCTGCCCTTAAATATAAACAAACACAGGAACAAACAGCAGCACAGATAAGGCTTTCTGTGATCCCAACCTCAGGCTTTCTGGGACACTATTAGTAATTACAGAGTCATAGAATGGTTCAGGCTGGAAAGGACCTTAAGATCATCTAGTTCCAACCCCCCTGCTACGGTAAGGGCTTCTCACCTTAGACCATGTCACCCAAGGCTCTGTCCAACCTGGCCTTGAACACTGCCAGGGACAGAGCATTCACCACTTCTTTGAGCAACCTGTTCCAGTGCCTCACCACCCTCACAGTAAAGAACTTCTTCCTTACATCTACCCTGAACTCTTCTTGCTTAAGTTTAAACCCATCACCCCTTGTCCTATCACTACAGTCCCTGATAAAGTCTCCAGCATCCTTGGAGGCCCAATTCTCTGTTTTTGCCTGAAACATACCTTCTCAAACTCACAAGATTGTATTTGCCATTACTGGGGACTGCAGGACTTTGATAACTCCTGAGATCATTTGCCGCCTTCTGTTTCAATCCCTAAATTTCTTAATTTAAAGAACTCTTTGATGGGGAATATATTTATTTCTTAATACTGAATTTCACTTCATTTCTATTACGTAGCCCCTCTGTGTGATGTCCCAGAGTTTCTGAACATCAATGACACCATCCAACTCCACCAACAGAATGTCCTAAGCATATTCTTCCTCGCTGTACCCATCACCCTCATCTCCCAACTTTTGTGTTAGTTTCTCTCCATCAATTTTTCTTCTGACTTTAAGGTAATAATTTTCATTTTCCTCTGAGCATTATTAGCCCTCTCCTGTTGTATTTTACATTGTTTCATTTATTGGCAATACAGGCACAGGATTACTTAAATTCTCTGACTTTACCTTAGCCCCTCTACCTAACAGCCTGACAAGAATTTTCTTTTGATTACATCATTTACAAGCTTTAGATGCAACTTTTGGCCATGCTCATTTCTGACTTTCAAGACAACTCACTTTGCTGACTAATCCCTTCTTCTGAGTAATGTGTACACTTAAAATCCTTTCAAAATAGCGCACTGTGTTTTACTCAGGAGTAAAGCCTTCCTACCAATTCCTACCACTAAATAACTGGGAAGACACTTTTTTCTATTCAATCCAACTAATAATGAGTTCAATAATTTATTTCATAGTATAAATCCCAACACACAGTCACATACCCATTTTATATACCTGCCTATCTAACCTGTATACCTATCAAAGCCAGCTATTTACTAAAAGAGGCTTTTGTAATACCCTCAACATATCCTAAAATCAATTCTTCATCATTACTTTTACTTCCCTGACTACTGGTGAAAAATTTAATGACTACATCAAGCAGTTCATCTAGCCCACACCTTTAGACCTATTCAGTGTGAGCGTACAACAATCCAACAGTATCTTTTACAGTCATCCAAAGATTGTTTGCTATAAATCTCCTCTTCCATTTTTCAGGATGCAGCCTTTCCCCCAGACTATACCGCAGAGGCAAAACAGCTTCAAATTGCCTCACCCACTATCAGCAGCTTTGTTGTGGCTTAACTGAAAACCTTTCAATGGTCACTTTACATTCACCCATGGTAATTGCTTCCTAGCAAACAGCAAAGGCTGGATCTTCTCTGTGCTATCAAAAGTAAAGCTACTTCTGATGAATATCTGTGGTCGTCATGGAAATGTTCTATCCACCTTTACTTTCCTAAACATAGCGGAGTATTTTCCACAATTCTGGATACACCCATCTCAGATAAATCCTCTGGCAACCCAGTGAGTTTTTGTTGTGTATTCTTTGGGGTTGTGTGCAGCACCTCTCAAACCCAAATACTTTCTCCCCCTCAGTTTAGCTGCCATGAAAAAATAATCTGTAGTAAAACTAAGAACACCACCTCTTCCTGAATGTCTGCATTACAATCCCCAATGGTTTTTGCTGATCAAGACAAGTACCCTACCAAATGTAGATGTGTTCTATGTGCACATTTCTGGGAAAAAGCATTTCTCAATGCTCATCAAGTCAAAGAAATTCAGAGGCACTGCAAAACAGTCATTTCCTGCAGTGACCTACCTTGTCCCAAGCAATCATCTAGATAGGAACAAAAATGAACTCCCTGCCTTCTTAAATCAGATATTGCTCTCACTAGACGTAAGAGCTTTGCCAGAAGGAATGCCATGTGATTAATACTCTTGGATATGCCACATGTCAGAGATATGTAAAAACAAAGGCCTTACAAACCAGGAACTCCATAGTGGTATATATAACCCAGATGACTGAAACGAAGATTACCAAATACACTGCTGATATTAAAGACCATTTTAGACAAACTTTCCTTCTTTGAAATCAGGAGTGGGAACAAGAAAAAACAAGTAAGTATTTCAGAAGTGTAGACCTGTACAAGAAATTCTCCTTTCCAGTGGAAATACATCAGAACAAGATGACTTGAAAATTAAGGCTGACAAGGAAGTTGAAAAGAAATGGTGGGAGTGATAGAAAAAGTTTTCCTGAAGATCCATCATCTAACATACTACCAGTCTACATTTCCTGATAGAGGCAGTTGTCAGAAGGAAAGGACTCACTGGAAGCATACTTGTGAGCTCTCCTGTACCATCAAGCTGTCTCCACTTTAGATTGCTGCTACAGCGACAATGAAAATGCACTGTCAGCCTTGAAAGGACAACCCACGCTGGAAACAGAGCTGCCAAGACAGAATTCCAAGCAGTGAGAGATGCTGGAATTATTCAAGGGAAGAAATAGTTCAACTATGCTACAAAACCTTTACTCCCAAGGAAATTTTTGTTTGCTTATTGGCTCTGCCACAGGACTCGAGACCTCTTAGAAAATTAAAGCTGCCTCACAATCATGCTTCTTGACATCACTCCAAACACCTACAGCACAGCCTGGGCGAATGTTTGAGCTCTGATTACAGGATGCATCATCTTCTGACAGTCTTAGCGAGAGACTAGAAAATCTATCCAATTTTTAAACCTATGCTGAAAGCAGCACTTGGTTATCCATTACTCTCATTAACGTACTTCCCTAAAAATCCATCATTTTGGCCACAAATGTGTTTGGGTTTTTCCCCCCAAGTGAAGTGTAGACTTTGTAAAGGTCTTCTTTTTTCTTTTTTTTTTTTTTTGGCAACTCTAAGGCAATGTTTCCAAAATGCTAAAAAAAGTTTATAAATCTTGTGGAAGTAAACTGTCAGCTTTCTTGAAGGTGACAGACAACAACAGGTCTTAATAATAATAAAGTCATCAACTGAGATTAATGTTATCTCCCTGGAAAAACTCCTAGAACAACACACTACATTTACCATCATTTTAGAGAGATTAAAAACATCCACCAAGTCTCTACACTCCTGACAATGTTATTTGAGGGGAAAGAAGAGAAAGAAAATCAGCAGACTGACTTTTACTGTCACCTCCTGTTGTTTGAAAAAATGGCTCAACCAGATATACATTTTGGTGAGGCTTAATATACTTCTTTTCAAAGTTATTTGACAAAGCATACTGAGTTACAGAGGTCTGTGATAATACCCATCAGTGGAAACACCCATATCACCTCAGGAACAGAGTGCTGATTTACTAATTTCAAATGTCTTCAGACTCTTATAAAGCTCAGGATATTCAGACAAAAGGATATACAATCTCAACTGCAAAAAGCTATATTTCATTATTCAAAAACCTGAGCTTAACTTCCTCTAGCTGTAAAATGGTGTTGGGAAACATGTCTCAAGCCCTACAAAATTAGCAGTTACACTATTTGTAAAGACCTGCAAAGTTTTGCTGATGATACATCAAAACCTAACACTAACAAGGAAGCAAAATGATCCTGAGGATTTCCTTTTCTGAGGCTTGGGAAGAAAGCTGCAGCAGTAGGTATGAATACTATTCACTATCAGGAACAACACACTTCTCTCTCTGCAGAGCAGCAGGAAGTCACACTCTTAGGGCAACCATCACACAGGAACGATGGAGAAGAAACAGAACCACCGCCTTGTGCTACCTGAAAGGCCAGAAGATTAAAGGAGTTTCAATTTTAACATAAAAGTCATAGCTAAACATGGATACAATAGATAGCCTTGAATCAGGGCTCAGACTTTTAGAGACTTTCTGACAAATACTGGAAGAAGAGGACTTCATGGAATTGCTGCCCATCTCTGTATCTTTCAAATCTACTTTATTTTGCAGGCTTCCTAGTCCCATTAGGTTCTTCCATGCCCAGACGTAGGCCTTAATTCACAATTCTTTCTGTTCTAGCACATTTATAAACCTTTGAAATAGCAAAACAAGTACTAATCCACCTAATCTACAGCAAATTAGGCATGTTCTAGCTGTAGACCACTTAACAAGTTGGACTGATACTTGCTTAAAAAAGGGAGCATCTCAAAACTTACCTAACACAAGGCCTGAAAAGTTGTGCAATTTTGTACAATATGGAGCATGGTATTACAAATTAAAACCCCTCAATATCGACTGCTGCTCAAAAGCAAGCAAAAAAAGGAGAAAATAAACTGCATTATCTACATAACATTGAGGACAACTGATGTCAAGTTTGTACATCTGGTCAATGTGACCTCAACTTCCACAGAAGAATAAAAGGGCTGAAAAGGTGGTTAAAATAAAAATAAACCACCCCCATACCAAAGCTATTTCTGCAAAATGACTAATCTTGAAGAGTCAGTTGAGTATACCCTCAAGTAACATTCAGAAAATCTTCACCAGCACCCTGATCTTCCAATTCTACACTCAAAAACACAAACAAAAACCCCAAACACTATCAGAAACCAACCTCGTACACCAGCCTGCACTAGCAGCCAAGTGCACTAACAGCCACACCACTGGGCACATAAGTCAATTTGTTGAAAGTTTAAGGATTACGCTTGTTTTAATTCCTCCCCCTTCCAATTTTTTCTCTTGAAGAAGCACCACCGACATGCATTTGCCATTTTTATTGGAAAAGTTTTACCAAGGAGGGCAGGAGTGTCATAAAAGATTAGACCCATTGTATCCAGCACTTCACTATACATTCACCATCAGCATATTTCTATGATGCTTTGAGTTCCATTTTTTCATAGGACCGCTCTGACTTAACAAGGCAGCACATACAGCTTTCAAAGTTCCAGAAAGCTTTTAACTTAAACAAGAGCAAAAAAACCTGACTCTCAAAGCCAGGTCTTAAAAGGAAAACATCTACAAATTTTTTTAACTGAGCCTTTCTGATCTGAATTGCAAACACAAAATTCCTTTATTGCACTGAAAGTCACTGCAGCACAATAAATCAGTTTAAATTAAAAGACCCTCATCCTACTTTCTGTAACCCCACAGTCCACAGTTAACCTGAAACCAAAAAGTTCCCACAAGTCATAAAACAAAGCTACTAGTGATGGGGAATTAAAACTTTTCAGCTGTACAGGATTATATTAACATGAGGGAAACAAAAAACAAAAAACCTCACATTAACATGCCCATCTACACAAATAACAAGTTTGTGTGTGCCAAACTAAAACGCAATCTGTCATTTAAAGCAGAGATTCATTTTTATTTCTATTAAGATTACAGCACATCACCTCTGTACTTACAGAACAAACTGACCTACAACATATTTTCTGTAAGGTCATACCCAAAAAAAAAACAGAGCATTTGAAAAATAAGAGGCATCTCTATTACTTGACAGTCATCATCTGTCAGAAAATAGAAATCATACTAACATTTCTAACATTCTAACATGGCCTAAACATTTTTTATAAGAGAACAACAGTGCACTTTTCAGCATTTCATACCATGAAGGTAAGAAATTCTGAACACTTTAAAACAAATCAGGTTAAGAAATAAACTAATTATTAATTAAGCTGACTTTGTAGTTTCAAGGCACTTCTCTTTGGGGTTGTGAATACCAGCAGGCACTGAAACCAAACCTACCTCATGTCTCCCCTGATGACAAATTTGCCTTCAACAAATTTACTGTGACTCAGCATTACCCAAGATACGTGTGCAAAAGAACAGTAAGTCAAAATTCTGATTTCATACTAGCTTTGGACATCAGCACCCAGTCAGTCACATAATACTGACATATTAGTCCCTTCTGATCCTTTCTCAATACAAAAACTAAAGGTAAAACAATAATACATAGACAGTCAAAGAGCTGATCATGTGGAAGCTATACGAAAGAATTCTGCATCTTTTAAGAGGCAATCTCATCCTGCTTCCGGCAAAAGACACATCACAACAATCTAACACTAATTATAGCATTATTATCTGACTATACGTAAAGGTAAATTGTGGTTCGTGTGCCATCAAAAGGTGGCTTGTTTGCCAAAATGACATCTTCATGTATCAACTGGTGAATTTGCTTTCAAACATAAGCTCAGCACTAGATGTGGCTTACAATGCCTTGTTTTGAGATAGATACATTCAGGATGTTTAGCCACAGGATATTTCTAAAAGCAGCATATCTCTTGGGTCTAATCTCAACTTTATACACAGACTATAAAACAAATAAACTAAATAAAGGTCTGTGTGTGTCACAATGGTTTGTTTCTCACGGAACATATCAATCCTCTCACTGAGCCTGGTTAAGCAGTCTGAACAATCAAAAAAGAGAAAAAGAATACTTACTCTAGATCATAAGTAAGTTTTCGGCAGCTAGTAACTAGCTAAGTCTTATGAAACACTCTATTATTGATTATATGCATCCAGGAATGTAGTCATATTTCTTTCAATTCTAATGCCTTTAGCTTCTGCTTCCTCACAACACCAAGCATTAATTATGTTTCAAGAAAATATTCACTTTATCCCAACTTAAAATTTCTTCTGTCACTAAAATCCCTTTACTCCTGCCTCACAAGAATGGATCAACAGAAGCAACAATGCAATGTCCAAGCTACCATTACTTCCCACCACTTTTTCATACCCTCCTACTACCAACATCCTTTTAAAACTAATTCTGATGAAATTTACTGGC
Organism: Neopsephotus bourkii; assembly: GCF_033783945.1. Classification (NCBI taxonomy): domain Eukaryota; kingdom Metazoa; phylum Chordata; class Aves; order Psittaciformes; family Psittacidae; genus Neopsephotus; species Neopsephotus bourkii. The sequence goes on along the minus strand of NW_026901771.1, from coordinate 4,221,121 downwards.
TGTCACATGCCTTCAACTACCTCTACTTTTTATCCACAAAATTCATTATTAAGGCTGGACAACATTTAATGCAGTCAAAGATATTCATGACGTGGTACAATATAACATCCAGTCCTACTGTTCTACAGATTTTAGGTTTAGCAGAGGTTTTCAACTGAGTGGTTTGTTTAAACTTATCTCTGCTGGTTTTCCAGAGTTCCTCTCCCTTCTTCAAAACAATTTCAAGGTACTGATATTTCTACAGATGGAATTTTATGTTTTTCTTCAAAGCAGAAAAACAAAATTACTTGCTATCATATCCCTGCCCCTTATGTCTGCAATTCACATCAGCTTTCTATTATATCATTCAAAGAAGGATTGTCATTAAGCTTTAGCCTCTTAATATGAGGCTGGACAATTTTCCTGCCAGTTTAGCTTATACTCTTGTTCTCTGAGAAAAGAGGTTGTCTGGTCTTTCTAACTTGATGCTTGTCCATTACATCATTCCAGAACCTCCTGTTTCAGCCATTCACACAACATTTCATCAAGTGAGTAATTTCTTTAATGTCTTTTTTTTCCTGACTTGCTCACAGCCTGTGAGGCTCCCTCACTATTCCCTTTGGCCTTCAGAAGTATTTAAATGTATCTGTTGAGTGTAGCTATTTGCTGCTACTCTTCTATTTCCCCTTATGTTTCAAATTTACATTAAAACCCTTAAAACCCTAATTCACATCACATTATTCCCCCCCCCCTTCTTTTTATTCTGCTATGTATTATGCTTCTGCACATAGACTTGATTCCCATTTTTCTGGAGGGCACTGTTGTACATCTATTAACCTCTGACCTCTTTCCACAAAGTTACATTTTCCAACCTAGCAACTTCTTTACAGTTGCCTTTAAAGGTATGGTTTCCTTTTTATTCTTAAGGATAAGAGTTAAGTCCCCCATTTGCTCTCTCTAGGACTTGTAAAACGCTTCAGAAGAAAAATTCCACGATCTTGTGGAGAAACAAACAGGAAGATATTAAAGCAAGCCTGCCAGATACAGGACAATCTAAAATAAAACATACCATTCTGTTCAATTTAGCTTATTTAACAGAAGGAGGGAAGAGGGGAAAGAAAGAAGAGTACTGTATTGAAACACTGAAGTGGAAATAAGACTATCAAACAATCTGCTTAAACAAACACTTGCACTTAAAAGTCTCTATAAAGAACCTTTCAGAAACTGCTACAACGTCTGACTGCAATACTTTTAGTTCTTATAAGTGTCCTTGCTCACTGCTGCTGACATGGGCTGCTTTTCCCTTTCTAAATGACTTCTCCAGGAACCAGCCCTCAGCTGAATACACAGGACCATATAAGCAAAGTAGCTCTGAAGACAAGACACAGAGAACATAACAGCAGAGAACAACAAAAAAAATATCATCAGACTGCACAGTGACAGCAAAAGGCTATCATCCTGGTACAGTAGCAGGAGAGCTGGAATATAACAAAGACTCTATTTAGAGGCTGGGAGGGGGGTGTCCCAAGCCCCCAGAACAGCCAGGTTTCTTGGAAGTGAAGCATCAGTGCATCTGCTTGCAAGATTATGACAAGGGAACCTATGCTGAGAAAAGCCCGTAATTCTCCTGTCATCTTATGTTACTATGCCTCAAGCTACTCTTCATTTCCCTGAGCCCGTGGGTACGTCTAAAGGGTAATTAAAAGGTTCAACCACACTTCAAGTAGAAACAAACTTGTTTTGAATGAGCTAGTTCACATGTCAATGCACACATGCTGCAGTAAGAACATTTAAAGCAAAGCCAGATACACCAAAGATTAGCTTGATTCAAATTACAAATTTACAGTGTTCTATTAACTCTTCTAAATATTAATTGCCACAGGTATATCCAAAAATGGCTTTAAAATAACTAGTTTATGGGGATAAGACTGCAATCCCAGTTCCGTACAGCTCATCAACATATCCCGACTTCGTTAAATCCCTCATCAACATTAAGCAGTGAGAGCAGAAAACACGCCAGCAGACAAAAAAATCCGGACATACGGCAGCTTGACTAAAGGGTAAAGGGAGCGTTAAACACAACCATTCAGCACTATTTGGGAATTCTGCAGAAACAGCAGCCCGGTAATTTCACAGCCCATGACGTATCTTTTTAGCTTGGAGTTTCAGTTCTCGTGAAACGCCCTCATGAGGCAAAGCTTAAAATCATCGTTACGTGTATTCTTGTACGAGCAGTACAAATCGGAAGATTATGAATGGGATACGTTTCGGGTGGTTTTTAAGGTCTACAAAGACATGACAGCTGGAAACGGCCACCACGGCTACCGGGAAGGCGCAAAAACCTCATCGCATATTAGTCGATGAGATGATGGTGCGGCGGGGATAACACCAGGTTATGGGCTGATGTATGCAGGGAGAAGGAAGAGCTTTTGTAACATCAACTAAAATCGCTAATTAAAAACAACCGCGCAATCTTGGGAGACCCAAAGAAAAGTTTCCCTTCCTTCCCCCTCGAGCCGAGGCGCTGCCGCTCCTCACACCCCGTCCCCCCGGCACGAAGCCCGTCCTTGCGGCACGGAGTTCTCCGACTGCCCACAGCCGCCACCCTGCCGGCTCCTCCGGCCGGGGCGCGGCGCTCCCGGGGAGCGCGGCCCGCCGCCGCCCCAGCCCCGCGGGTGCTGCCGGCGCAGGCCCTACTGCTCCCCGAGACTCCCCTCCTCTGCTCCCGCACCCCCGGGGACGGGAGCGGGCCCGGGCCGCGACCCCAGCCCACGCGCGCAGCTCCCGACGCACCGGCTCCGCCCCGCCCTCGCGGCCCCAGCCTGTTGCGCGCGCGCGGCCCGCCAGCTCCCGCAGCCGGTGGCACCCCCAACCCGGGCCTCCCGCCGCCCGGACCCAGGCCTGCTCTCGCGCCCCGCTCACCGCCCGGTTGCCGCTCTCCACCGTTATCCACCCCCCTGCCGGCTTGCCGCGCAGCCGCCCCGAGGCCTGGGTTCGGCCCACCCCCCGTACCTGCTGCCGGCGAGGCCCAGCCCGGCCCGGCGCTGTCTCCTCTCGGGCCCTAGGCGCGCGAGCGCCGCACCCTCCTTGCCTGGCCGGCGCTGGCTGGCGACGGCAGTGCGCACGCGCGCAGCCCGCTGCGTCACTTCCGGTCCTCACCGCAGCGCCCTCTGGGAGGCAGAGCCCTTCCGGCAGACTCGCAGCAGAGGCGCCCTCCTCAGGAAGGCGGCACCGGCGGGCCCCGGCCCCAGAGATGACTACAGCTCCCGGCATGCCCCGCGCCCCCCGTGAAGCCGCAGACAGGGTGCACGGCTCCCGCCGGGACGGCCGCGGTGCGCCGCGGGGCATGCCGGGAGTTGTATTGCAGAAGGTGGCGGGGGCCGGGCAGCCGGCTCCTTGACTGAGGAGCGATGACGGCCGGGCGTTACGTTGCGGAGCCCTACGGCGATGGCGCAGCGGCGTTAGGCCGTACCCTGCTTCGTCACCGGCAGCGGTTAAAACGGACAGGGACACCCCCTTCTCCAGGGGCGTTTCCAGCCCGGGATGACCTAAGGAGCTGATACTTCCACTTTAATTGGTGCTCCCACTGTCGTGTCACCACAAACCACACCGCAACAAGCTGCGCGCATTGAAGGTGCGGTGGAGAGCGAAGCCATTTCACAGTTCCGCAGCTGATCGTAAAGCGCAATGCGGCGGTGTGGCGGGCACGCGTGCAGCGGGGCTGCAGGGCGTATAGTTGGCACAAAAAACCGCAATAGCCACTGATCAGCGATGTTGTATGCTGAGGTAGATACATGGTTTAGTCTGTGTGCTAAAACTTCGTTTGCACACCCACATAGGAGTACAGGGAGATGAGGGTCGGGGGACCCGAAACAGCACCTGCTGAGCTGCTCCCAGGCCCATCCCAGGAGCCATCAACCCACCAAAG